>NC_090937.1:543835865-545085865 GCF_040938575.1 Ambystoma mexicanum
GCCAGTAATGCTGTTAATTTTAAAGAAGATGGCATTTCTTTATCTTTTACGGGAAATGCATTTCTATTTTGGAATGTAAGGGTTGCTTTGGAGAAGGTTATGTGAAGATTTTAGGAGTAAAGTAAGAAAAAAAAACAAGAAAAAAAAATACAAAATGACAGGTGTCTGTCAAGCATCTGTAAAAAAACCAAAAAAAACCTCTCTTTTCAGAGCCAACTTCAAAGGGGAAATGGGGCACACTATTTAAATTTACATTCACCACACTAAGATTTTCGATATGTCCACGGACATGGCGGTAGTCAGCGGACATGAAAATCACTACGAGGGGGTTAGTATGTTCTATGTTACATGTAAATGAAGTCAGGGATATTATGGTTAAGTTGTGCTACTAAAAACCTATGAAATTCAGTAAAAAAACTTTGTTAAAGGGACGTTATGGTTAAGTTGAGCTACTAAAAACCCATGAAATTCAGTGAAAAAACTTTGTTAAAGGGACGTTATGGTTCAAAGTAAAACCAAAAAACCCCTGAAATTCGGCAGTTATGGTAACATAAGCAACCATAACTCGCGCCACCGTGCACTGCTAACACTAACACGCAGGACATCTTTGAACCATAACGTCCCTTTAACAAAGTTTTTTCACTGAATTTCATAGGTTTTTAGTAGCGCAACTTAACCATAACGTCCCTTTAACAAAGTTTTTTTACTGAATATATATATATACATATATATATATATATATATGTATATATATATATATATCACTAAAAAAAACTTTGTTGAGGTGACGTTATGGTTAAGTTACCCTAACAAAGACTTGTACACTTCACTACAGAAATACTTTCCACCTCCCCTTTATGCTTCAAATTAAAACCGAAAAACCCGTGAAATTCAACAGTTATGGTTAACTAAGCCCCCAACACTGCCACCGCACGTGTGCACTGCTAACACTAACACCCACACCATGAAAGATGTCATCTGAAATGTCAATGATGACATCAATGATGACATCACTTGTTTAGCCCCTTTCTTTTCCTTCCCTGCCATAAATATATATGTGCATTCAGTAAAAAAAAAAATCACTAAAAGAATGTTATACTTCACAGTGCAACCAAACACCAATGCACATTCCCCCATTTTAATAAGCTAAGCAACCATAACTCGCACCATCTATGTTCATTGATAAGACTAACACCCAGGACATCAAAGATGAAATCACAAATATCATTGATGACACCACTGATGACATCACATGTGTGCCTCACTTATTTTGGTGCATTGAAAATGGAGGCTAGGTGGTTTTATTCACTGACCAGCACAATATTAACATTGAAAAGGTGCTGTATACCAAAACGTTACCCTTTTTGTGTGTTCTTAAAGTACTTTCTTTAGGGTCTGGTGTCAGCTCAGGATGCACATGCATGGGGCAATGGCAGGCCTCAAACACACAATTAATTTGTATAGAGGAAGATAGACTGTGGAATGCTGCTAGTTCTTTCTACCCTACTTCAATTGACCTGTATTTGCCGCTCATTTAGATGCATTGGGTTGGCATATGTATTGTTTTTTTTAGTACAAGTGTGTATTAAGTGTACATTTGTCAGCTAGTTATTACATGTGTAACATTACACAATCACCCCTGACATCTTGCTACCAACATAATAGAAAGAACCCCTTGTAGGTAGGGACTTTTTAGGGATATTATTTTCACATGTGATGTCATCAGTGATGTCATCAATGATATGTGTGATGTCATCTTTGATCTGGGTGTTAGTCTTAGCAATGCACATAGATGGTGCGAGTTATGGTTGCTTAGCTTATTATAATGGGGGAATGTGCAGTGGTGTTTGGTTGCACTGTGAAGTATAACATTTTTTTAGTGAATTTCTTTTTACTAAATGCACATATATATTTATGGCTTGGAAGGAAAAGAAAGCGGCTAAACCAGTGATGTCATCATTGACATTTCAGATGACATCTTTCATGGTGTGGGTGTTAGTGTTAGCAGTGCACAGGGGCGGTGGCAGGGTTGGGGGCTTAGTTTACCATAACTGTCGAATTTCAGGGGTTTTTCGTTCTTAATTTGAAGCATAAAGGGGAGCTGGAAAGTATTTTTGTAGTGAAGTGTGGTGGTCAGTCATAATTTCGAAAAAAAAAATGTCGGAAAAAAAAATGTCGAATTCTGTTTTTTTAAATTATATATTTATTTTGGGGTCCGGGAGAAAAAAAAAACATATTGAAAAAAAAAATTGACTTTTTTTTTTCAAAATAATGACTCTCGACATTATTGTTTTCGAAATTATCACTATAAACCGTGAAGTGTACAGGTCTTTGTTAGGGCAACTTAACCATAACGTCCCCTCAACAAAGTTTTTTTTTTAGTGAATTGTAAGGGTTTTTAGTAGTACAATTTACATATAAGGTGTATCTAAGAAAAAAATGTACTGCATGGCACAGATTTTCAGTAGTGCAACATAACCAAAAGGTTCCTTTAGGAAGGGTCGTTTGGTTAACAATATATAGCTTCTGAAGAATGCCACATGAAAATATACTGTCGTACAGCACCGTGACATGTCCCAGAAGCAGTACACACTTACCTGAACGAAGTATGCCTGTTGGGCAATGTGGAAATAGATTTTATATTCATGTAGGAACATATACCTTCAACATTTGCCTTTAACAACGCCAACACGTATTGCCTGCCAAAAAATAAAGATACCCGTAAACAAAGTTAATAATGGGTTAACAACGACCTTTCACAGTATAATTGAAAAAAAAAAAAAAACTTGAATACACATCACGCACTCCTTATTTCTCTGTAAAGTACATAGGCGCAATAATCTTTTCCAGCAATAGTCTAAATTACGAATGCAGTAGCATGTGCTACTAAAAAGGACGTGTACTTGTTGTAATCCCAGGCGACTTTGGCAGTAAGGATCACAAAACAAAATCCTCTTTCAAGATGGCCCCCATAGAAAGGGAAGGCGGTTATTGCATACATAGGACCTCTTCCCTTTCCATTGTAGGTTGCAAAAAGCACAAGAATGTGGCGTGACACAGAACCTGTAAATAAACATTCAGCGACGTACAAGCTAATACATTACATTTGCAAATAAAACAGAGGAATGGTAAAGAACATGTGACCATTTTACAGGTTACAAACTAGATCTATTTAATAACAAACTTGCAGAGACCATCGGAATAATCGCATAAGCAATGCAATGATTACAATGCTGGTTAGGGAGGCATTGCAAACATTGAAGATAAGGAGGCCGTTATTTTGCGCAAACAAACATTTTGGGGTCTTCTTTGAAGCAGTCGCTTTGTTTCCACAGTTATTTCCCAAAAGTCGTCATGACATAGAGCCTACAGCACCATAAATGATGTCATGTTGCTCCGAATAACGAGTTCAGCGAACGGACAAAGCGGGCTTACAGTGTCATTTCACATTATTGTTATGGACAGGCAACCACTCACCAGCAGTTGTATTTGCCGTCCGAAGAAGCCCTCACTCGGGATTTGGAAATCATGGCATGCACAGTACGGCAAAATATACCTAATCGGGAAACGTTACAAAAAAAATGTCAGTAACCAACCTGTGCCAAACAGAAAGGTGATGGCTGGAAGATTTTGAATTAACCATAACCACGGGCAAAGCTCTGGGCAACCCTCCAGACCATCATTTTTCAGCCTCCCAAACAATTACAGAAGGGGAAAGACCATATGCAAATCAGGCTTGGTCCTACCCAAAAAGCGGCAGTCCAGCCCGAACTGCTAGGTCACATCCCTTCTCCACTGAGGAGGCCCAACAAGGCCGAAACATGTCTGGAGTTGCTTGTGTTTCGGTGCAGAGGGGACCTGGCCTAGCAGTTCGGGCAGGGCAGCTCCCATTGGTGGCAGTACCTGACTGATTTGCATATGGCTGGACCCCTTTTGCAATGGCTCAGACGGGCTAAAAAACGGTGGTGTGGAAGGTTGCCCAGAGCAATGCCAGTGGTCCAGATTAATTCAAAATCTTCCACCCATCACTTTTTTGGTTTCAGTTTGTCTCCCTATGTGACAGAGGGTATGCCCAGACGTGGGTCCCTTGCTCGCTGCGCCATAGGGAACCAAGCTGCACCTCACTGAGGAGGCCCAACAAGGCCGAAACATGTCTGGGGTTGCCTGTGTTTCCATGCAAAGGGGACCTGGCCTAGCAGTTTGGGCAGGGCTGCTCCCATTGGTGGCAGTACCTGACTGATTTGCATATGGCTGGACCCCTTTTGCAATGGCACAGACAGACTTAAAAACGGTGGTGTGGAAGGTTGTCCAGAGCAATGCCAGTGGTCCAGATTAATTCAAAACCTTCCACCCATCACTTTTTTGGTTTCAGTTTGTCTCCGTAAGTGAGAGATGGTATGCCCAGACGTGGGTCCCTTGCTCGCTGCGCCATAGGGAACCAAGCTGCACCTCACTGAGGAGGCCCAACAAGGCCGAAACATGTCTGGGGTTGCTTGTGTTTCCGTGCAGAGGGGACCTGGCCTAGCAGTTCGGGCAGGGCTGCTCCCATTGGTGGCAGTACCTGACTGATATGCATATGGCTGGACCACTTTTGCAATGGCACAGACTGGCTAAAAACGGTGGTGTGGAAGGTTTCCCAGAGCAATGCCAGTGGTCCAGATTAATTCAAAACCTTCCACCCATCACTTTTTTGGTTTCAGTTTCTCTCCCTATGTGAGAGATGGTATGCCCAGACATGGGTCCCTTGCTCGCCGCGCCATAGGGAACCAAGCTGCACCTCATTGACGAGGCCTAACAAGGCCGAAACATGTCTGGGGTTGCTTGTGTTTCTGTGCAGAGGGGACCTGCCCTAGCAGTTCGGGTAGGGCTGCTCCCATTGGTGGCAGTACCTGACTGATTTGCATATGGCTGGACCCCTTTTGCAATGGCGCAGACAGACTAAAAAACGGTGGTGTGGAAGGTTGCCCAGAGCAATGCCAGTGGTCCAGATTAATTCAAAACCTTCCAACCATCACTTGTTTGGTTTCAGTAACCAACCTGTACCAAAATGTTTTAAAAGATCAAATCGAAACTGTGCAAAGTGGTCCACAAAAGTACATGCTCAAATTTGACATTTTAGTAATATATTACTAATGTCCAAATGTACCTATAGGTGAAGGTTAGAAACGGCGAGATTTTGCATGCACCGTAAGAGAAAATAAAATGCCAAATACACAGAAAGACGATAATGTAGGTATGAAACAAAAAAGAGTGGACAAATGAAAAAAAAAATGACATCTCGTCATTTCAAAGAAGACCAAAAAAACGTGCAAACTTATACACAAACCTATGTGGACAAACTAAGCTTTTCAAATTAAGAACATAAATAGTAAAAAAGGTTGAGTGCAGTCATACCCTGCAAATGAGCAATGTGTGCACTCTGCAACATTACAGGAAAATTGCACAAGGGCAGAAAAATAATACGTTAAGTATATTAGCACAATTAGATGGGCAGTTATGTAAAAATAAAGCATGGATTGCTGTACAGTGGGCCAAAGTACACTTACAAAATATTTACAGCCTCCATTCTTTTTCGGCAAGTCAGTCACAAATGTGTTTGCAGCGAAGAATCTTCCTTGACTGATATGCAAGTCACTTACAAACTTTTTAATACATAACCTTATCAACAGTTTTTTTTTTTACCCTTTCATTCCGTGAATAGCGCGCAAGTTTGTCTTGGGCTCAAGGTCAAAAGACAATTGCCCCTTTACTTTCACTCGGATGCACGGGCGTACTGAGCGGTCAAGCAAAAAAGCAACTTGTGTGGCCTTCACTCAGAAGGCAAATACATTCTTGCTTTGAAGCAACATAATGCAATCTAATTATAACAACCTGTACTCCCATACAGCTGCGCTGTTTGCAAACAATCTGGGAAAGAGCCACATGGTCGTGAGCACAACCTTTTCCCCCCGTTCAGTGTAAGGGGAAAAAAGACATTTTGAGAACCCCTCCCCCTTATAACTTTCGCCCCCCCTGCAACAAACATGACCAAACCTTCCAACCAAAGTCAGAGTAGGTGATATATATTTTTTCCAAACATTGGTGACAATTAGTCCAAGGGTACGACAGTTATAAGGCAGCCAAAAACAGTTCTTTCTGTGGAAACAGCCACTCCACCAAATCAACACAGTCAGTAACGTCCCTCTCGAATGTGCTGCAGTGGGTGCCGCCAGGACCTAGAGGTTAAGATATATGTCCACGTACTTTTGAATGGATATGTGTACAATGTCTTATGCCTCCACCGCTAACAAGGTCGTTACTGGGTGCATGGGCTTCAGCCATGCAGCCAACACTGTACACCCTCCCCAGAACCATCTGACATGCTAACCTATAGGACAAGTGTATGCACTGCAGTAGTATGAAGTGGTGTTTCTGGGCAGGGCCTAAGGTTTTACGACAATGATGTATGGGCTACGTGCTGCAGCCATGGAAGCAAAACTCTACATCCTGCCCACAATCACCTCAGTGATGTACAGTAGTACTGGTGTATTGATAGGTGTGCTATGCTTCACTTATTCTGGCCAGACACTGCACTCCTACCTGTTTGTACATAGATATTATTGCAATGTGTTGATGTGCACTGGCTTATAACTCCAGTGCTTATAACTTTCTTGTAGGGTGCATGCCCTTTGGCCATGCACCCAACACTGTACACTCTCCCCTCAACCATGTAAGAGATAATGAATAGTACACGTGTAGCCATGGTCGTGACATGCAGCAGTGGTTGTGGGCAGGCCCTACAGTCTTGGAAATATGGCCTTCGGCCTACGGCCTATGGCCATGCATCCAAGACTCTAGGCCCTGTCCACAACCACTGCAGCATGTCACGACCATGGTGGCGTACTAAGGAATAACACCCCCATAGGAAAATGTAATGTAATTGGGAAATACACTCAAAATTAATGGTCACTAACGCCACGCATGTCCTGCGAACATTTTACAATGGCTTATGCCTCCACCGCTAACAAGGTCATTACTGGGGGCATGGGCTTCGGCCATGCAGCCAACACTGTACACCCTCCCCAGAAACATCTGGCATGCTAACGTATAGGACGAGTGTATGCACTGCAGTAATATGAAGTGGTGTTTCTGGGCAGGGCCTAGAGTTTTACGACAATGATGTATGGGCTACGTGCTGCAGCCATGGAAGCAAAACTCTACATCCTGCCCACAATCACCTCAGTGATGTACAGTAGCACGGGGTGTATTGATAGGTGTACTATGCTTCACTTATTCTGGCCAGACACTGCTCTCCTACATGTTTGTACATAGATATTATTGCAATGTGTTGATGTGCACTGGCTTATAACACCAGTGTTTATAACTTTCTGGTTCGGTACATGGCCTTTGGCCATGGACCCAACACTGTACACTCTCCCCTCAACCATGTAACCGATAATGAATACTACACGTGTAGCCATGGTCGTGACATGCAGCGGTGGTTGTGGGCAGGGCCTACAGTCCACAACCACCGCCGCATGTCACAACCTTGGTGGTGTACTAAGGAATAACACACCCATAGGAAAATGTAATGTAATTGGGAAATACACTCAAAATAAATTAATGGTCACTAACGCCACGCGTGTCCTGCGAACATTTTCAAGGTGCCTGTACAAAGCACAGACTCAAATAGTACCCTTATTAGATACTTCATTTTCTGCACGTACAAACATCCTGAAGAAGGCGCCAATGCAGGTTATATAGGCTCTGGCCACAACCACTGCAGCATGTCACGACCATGGTGGCGTACTAAGCAGTAACACACCCATAGCAAACTGTAATATAATAGGGAAATACACTTAAAATTACTGGTCACTAACGCCACGTGTGTCCGGTGAACATTTTCAAGGTGCCTGTACACAGCCCGGACTCAAATAGTAGCCTTATTAGATCCCTCATTTTCTCCATGTACAAACATCCTGAAGAACGATTCAATGCAGAATATATAATGGACAATTGCCGGCCAAACAAGTACAGTATTTCATCTGTCTCTTACTCTGTGATCCTCCCCACGCACTATAGGAGAGCAAAACAGTTTCGAAAACAGCATTTCGCCTCTGGTGAGTAATAAGCCACCCAAAAAGTGCTCTTCCTATGGAAACAGCAACTTCATAACTACATGGCCACTACCGTGGTATTCCACTATGTATTTTAGCAGAGCTGGACTAAAAAAGGAACGCCTCTCTTGCAGTGTGTCGCAGTTAAAAACAATTGAATGAATTAACAGGAGTGAAACTCACAAAAGGTGAGGCTGGATGAGCCCAAGATTCCAAGGTCGTATCAGGCTGGGGTGAGCAGACATTGGATACAAATCGTGTCAAAGAACAAAACTACTGTTCAGAAGACATGGACAAAAACAAGGAAGACATTAGAGGTCTATTAGAAAATAGTATTTTAAATGCACTAGAGCTCAATGTTTTGTGGTCTTCAGACACGTGTAGGGATAAAATTGGATGAACATGATGACCACACCTACGGATGCCTTCACTGCCTTAATTCTCCAGAGCAAGGAACATTTCCAAGGCAGAATTCAAAGCCTTAATTAACAGCAGACCACTGGGAAGCTATGGTTAAGAAACTCACCAGCACCTATAAAACCAGCCTGTGTGCTGCTAACGTAGATGGAAAAGTACGGATGGAGTTTAGAGTGCCAATTGTAGGGGGGCTGCGTGTTTAAGGGTCCTATAGTTTGTTTAACCAATCAGACGTTGTGTATTTAGTGACATTCACAGTGACCTGTTAGAGGGGAGGGCTTAGTTTCCCCACCTGATGTTAAGAAGCCTATCACTTTCTTAAACTATTATGGAACGTATACTAAGATGTTCAATTAAAACCAATCACAATAGCCACTAGGTTTTTGTATTTTGCCACGTAGGATGGCATTAGTAAATACGTAGGTTGACATCATCCATGACAATTTTGTGTTATAAAAGAATGCTTTTTTTATAGATGAATTGAGAAACTATGTGCTGAGACGTCCGTTGATGTCCGTTGTACTCCCTGTTTTAGGTAATTGATATTAAAACAGTTCTCTTTTTGCCAACTACCTGAGTCGTTTTGATTATTGATGTTTGAGTAACTTCTGCATCCCCATTTATCTCAAGGGTATTGCTACCTCGTCTTAAAGGACTGGAGTCTCCCAATTCAATATATACATCAACCAATGGCCAACAGGGATATTACTTAGTACAGTTCCACAACCTGTAAAGAAAGGGTTTATACAGTGCGAATATCTCTGTGGCAGTCCTTCACAATTCAAACCCTAACTTGAGAGGCAGTCCAGTCCCTAAGATGAGTGTGGCCTTCAGCTCAAAAGTACTTTAGGTGCTGGTGCACGCAATCATGTGGTTAAGTAAAAAAGGGGTCTCTTTCAGGGGCTGTAGCGACTCAGGAAGGTGGGTGAAGTTGTGAAAATAAGTTCACACTATTCAGGGAGGGTCTCCCCAAGAGGTGCAGAACAGGATCCAAGAATTGGGAATAGCTTGTTAGCACAGGCTACCTTGATAAAGAAGAGCGGCCCTCAGGGGACAATTGTAAGTTAAAATGGATGGATGCACCAGGGGCCACCGGAAAGGGTTGCAAGCACTCACAGACCCTCTGCATACTCCAGGTTCAAATTCTGGGGTTTCGCAGCTCTGCAGCTTTCAGGAGCTTTGTTCCAGGAATGATTCTGTGTCAGGACAGTGGTCATTTCTCTGCTCCAGGTGAAGGGATCAGGCCACTTCCACTGCAGCGAGTCTTAGAGAACAGGGGGGCACAGCAGCAAGGCACCCACGAAGTTCTTTACCACAGCTCGGTGACACGGTGACCACACATGGTCGGGTTCAGGCATACTCTCCTAATTCCAGACCTAGGAATGCTAGGTGTGCGGAACTTGGCAGGAAAGTGCCTTATTGCCAGAGCTTACAGTCTCCAAAGGCTCAAGTAAAAACACGAGACAGTGGCAGTTCCAGAGCAAAGGTCCTGTATGAGCTGGTCAGTTCACTAGGCATTCCAGGAACACTTCCTAAGAGACTCAATTACAAGTAAAGTTGAAAGTGCCAAGCATAGTTGGTCCCACTATTTCCAAGGGTCAAAGCGCTCTTGCAGGCCTTCTAGGTTTGATCAGAAACAGGGGGTCTGACGGGACAACACCGGGCTCAGGGTGCCAAACCTTTTGCAGGTGACCAGCGGTTCCACAGATCTTACTTGATTCAGGATACTTGGCTCCTTCACTGAGGTCGGATTGAACTCAGAAGATCGACCTGAAATGGGTGTAAGATGCCTTCCGTTATCCAAAATCTTCTTTGCGTCAAAACGAAGAGAAACCAATAGGAGATCTGCTCACATACAGACATCCTAGACGTGGACCAATCATGGACCACAGCGGTCCCAGTCATCCCAGCATACCAGACATCCTGGCACCCAGAATTAGTATTGGAACTAGACGGTTGAAGCCCACATCCTGGAGACAAACACACAAGGCATGCAGAAGCCTGTGAAATCTTCGGTTTCTGCGGGGATCTGCATGACCAAATAAGGAATTTCCAGCATCTGCTCAACCGGGGGAAGGCAAAGGGACAAGATGGCCAAAGCACAGAACAAAGGACCTTGCGGCATGTCCATTTTAGGCACTGGCCACTGTCCTGGGCCAAACGCATTAAACATGGTATGGACCATCAAAAAGAGTTGAAAACACATTAAAAATAAGAGGTGCCACCAGCTCTGTCCAAGGCACACTTGTACATTCACCAAAATTCCTTCAAGGGCATCTAGGGCCTTAAAAAGGAGAAGGGGACCCCAGCACACTGTATGGTAAGGTACGTTGTGCACTGATAAAATGTTACTAAAGAATAGAAACAAAGTGAAAGACTAAGGGAAACAAAGTCTCCCAGTACTGACCATCTTAAGGGCATGTCAGTTTCCCCATAACAAAATGAGCAAAAGCCCAGCGGAGGACAGCATAAGGATGGGCTTCATTGGCAAAAGTAAGGCTAGTATGGTCAGACAACAGCAAAAAGTTGGGGAGTTTACAACTGGAGGGAAAATAATCCATACATGCAAATCTTCCCTAACAGGGGATAGTTTGTGTCACCCCAGACCTTGGCAATACGGATTTTTGATTACTTTTATATATGCCTAAGGACAAGGTGGTGCAGCAGTTACATTTGTACCATTTGTGCAATATTTTTAGTGTGCACATTCGAGTTCACAACGTCTGGCTACTAAACTTGGCTAGTTCCTTAAAATATCCATGCCACACGGTTTTTCACTTGCTCTTTGGCCATATTGTTTCTTGACATTCTTCTTGCCTTCTAAGGTCAGGAAATCCCTAATATGGTCATGTATTTGCCTGGGAATGCTGCTGTTTTCATCGACTAGTGCATGCCATTTGTGTGTGAACCCCAGAAGTGGGTGGGGCTGTCTGGTCCCATTCCACAACCATGGAATGCACAAGCATTTTTTTTATCAGAAAGGGTTGCACTCAGCTCCTGGCCTGGACTGAATCTTCCTTCCACCAGCGGCTCCAGGGCTTCCTGTATTGGATCCAATAGTGGGAAAACCTACCTCCAGCAGCTCCCAGTCAACCTGCCTATTCACTTGGAAAAATCAGATTCATGGTGGTGAGTAATCACAATATCTCAGCCACTCTGTCTCCCTCAGGTAAACCTTAGAAAAAAGGTGTGTTTCTTCCATTGCATTGCTTTTTAAATGTGTGTCATAAAAAGCTGTTCTAAGAGATGGAAAAAGCATCGTACATATCTGTAATATTCTTGAAAAGTCATCTGTAACATGTTTCACCACCACCAGATAAAAACGTTTCCTAACCTTTCCCCGCTCCTGACAATAAGCGGAGAGAAGCAAGAAATTCAAAAGATCAGAAACAAGCCTGAGTGCTGGGTGGGCGAGGAACCAAAAGTCTAAAATGTGTAGCTGACTGCAGAGAGCGAGATGGAGTATAGAAATATATGAGTTCAGTAAGATAGTTGGGAGCAAGACCATAAAGAGATTTAAAAACAAGACAAAGAAAATTAAACATAATTTGAGAGTAAAAAGGTAGCAAGAGACGAGGAGATAGAATCAGGGTAGGGAAGAAGACATAATAGATCAATTAAAGACTGAGATTAGAGGGGCCAGGTGAGACCTGGGAAGACCAAACAAGGTGGAAGAACAGTGGAACAGCCGAGAGAAAATTAAAGAGGAGATTAGAAGTTTGGGTGCTTGAAACGTGAGGAATGGCCGCACTTTACAAATGTTGTAAAGGTGGAAATGGCAAGAATGCAAAGTAAGAGATATGGTGACAGAAGGAAAGAGTTGAGTCAAAATGCAAAACAATGTTGCCAGCTCTATTTGAAATTGAAAGCTTGGAGGGCGGGAAAGACAGAAATGGATGCGGAGGATGAGGGGGAATGGTGTTAGCAGGAAAGAACAGAACTTCAGTTTTCCCTGCATTGAGAGTGAGAACATGAGAAGACATCCAAGACTTAATAGCCACAAGACAAGCTGAAAGAGTGCAGAGGATATAAGGGGAAAAGGAGGGAAAAAAATAAAGCATGTTTAGCAGAGAGTAAGCAATTATAAAGACCATAGTAAGGGAAGTAAGAAGAGTGGTCAGGTGCTGATTTAGATTTAGGCCAGCACCTTTCAAGCCAGCGAAGAAAATGACGCATAGAACGAAGGTGAGGGGACAACCAAGGTTGAGAGGGTTTCCAGTTGGGGTGAAAAGCAGTCAGAGGATAGAGCTGATCTAGCGAAGATGAAAGAGATGAGGAAATAAGAGAAGCGGCCGGTCAGCATTGAGGGAGGAAAAAAGAGGCATATGAGATGCAGAAATACAGGTAATAAGAAAAAGCATAGGATTGAAATTTCGTAAATCACGACAAAAATGTTTTGCTGTAGAGGAGCGAGTCAAGGAGTGTTGAGGAGTAGGAGGGGATATAGACCCTGAAAGTAATGGTGATCTGAGAGATAGATAGGTAAGGCAGATAATGAAGAAGCAGTGAAAGTTGAAATAAAGATTAAGTCAAGAGAAGGACCCAAAATGTGAGATGCAGGATTTGCAAGAGGTAAGAGAAAATGAGAATCAAGAACAGAGAGAAAGTAAATAGTAGCATGTGAAGAAGATAGATAGAAGTTAAAGTCACCATGTAATAAAATAGGAGGGGGGCTAGGCAAAAGGTGAGATAGAAGATGGTCAATATCATCACAAAAAGGAGCCAACTGGACCACGGGGACAATAGAGAATGATGAATGAAATTGAGATGGGTGTTATGAACATTTTGTAGATGAATTCAAATGAAGAGTAAGAAGGAATGATGACTGGAGAAGGAATAGAAGAAAAGCAAGAGCAATAGAGTAGGCAGTACCACGACTAGTGGCACGGGGGACATGGTCAAAAGAAGTAATGGGTAAAGTCAAAGAAGCAGGAGTGGTCGTGTTATGAGGCAAAATCCATGTTTCAGTAATACATAAGAAATGTAAACTGAATCTCCGAAAAATGTCCAGAATTGTGGTGGATTTCTTAAATAAGGACCTGGCATTCCAAAGTCCAAGGTCGATGGTAGCAGTATTTATAGAAGCTGAGGGATACATGAGGTTGGTTTTCGTATGGTTACTTATGAGTCTAACATCACAGTGAGAGCTTTCTGGGGAAGCACTGAGGTAGCAAGATGGCATTGCTACACAGCCGCTCTCGCTGCGGACAGCCGTAGACAGCAAACAACTTTTCCTCAACTGCGCCCCGGCTTCGCCTCCAGGCGGAAGTTGTGGCTGAGGACAGATTGGTAATGAGGCAAGGGGCGTGGCTAATTTCATTGCCTGGTGTTGCCAGGCAACGCGACGCTGATGGAGTTCCTATGGGCTCAGTAGGAACCAACTGGCAACAAGATGGAAACTGTACTCCAGGGCAGTGTAGTTACACACACACTCACAATCCGAGCGGATGGTGCCAAAGAAAGGAAGCTTTCAAGTCAGCCGCAGGCAGCAAACAACTTTTTCCCAACATGCAGTAAAAGAATTTAGGGAAATATTTGATCAAATCTGCCCCATTGTTTGGGTTCATGAGCATATGATGGACATCCTGGCATGTCTTTGATTACATGAGCATTGTATGGTAGCTGGAAACATATGTGAGAGTAACTTTGAATATGCTGCCAGTACCTGGTAACATAGAAATAATGTTCCTACACAAATCCAAAATGTTGCCTTTGCCAATATGTGTTTTTATATGTACTACCTCTGCTGAAGCCCTAAAGATGTGTACACCGTGATATGTTAAAAACAAATGCTACATTAATTAATGTATGTGTTAAGATTATACTATTTGTGTGAATTCACACCTTCTTTGGTCATTATTGTAAACTCAATAAACATCCATCGAAAGTAACAGAATATCTTTTTTATAGACAAAATCAATCTAAACACTCTTTAACATTTTTGTGTGGCAATTCCATTCGCTTGTCCACACGGCAGGAAGGGATATAGGTTTTGTATTTCATCACTGTTTTTGCCATTGATTCTATAACCAAGAGAGTACATCACCATATCCACCAGCTCTGGAAGGGGCTTTGAGCCTTATTAAGGCAAGCATATATGTAGTCATATTAACCAATGAGGATATGATAAAAAAGACAATATTTTTTCCAGCAACTACGGAAAATTCATCAAAAATGAAAATAAAACAAGTGTACAACAATGAATTAGAGCAAAACACAGGGGGGTAACATCCTCTCAGTGCACCCACCAACAAGCCTCCATGTATACATCAGGAAATGAAACAAACCGTAACAAAATCCCATATATGATCCAATGGATTGAAACATGACTTGGCAGTGTAAGGACAGAAGTCATGCTTCACTGCTATTGATCGTATATGGGATTTTGTTACATGTGGATAATGTTGTCAAGTCGATAATAGGATGGTTAGGATCAATGGTGAGATCATGTTTACACCTGGCCCAAGAATCCAGGAAGTGGCATTTGGTGAATTCGAAATACAACCCTCTCCCTCACCCTCATCATGCTAGTAATACCAGGAGTGATGAAGATTACAAATGTTAGCCTTAGCGTCCTCGAATATCTGGAACCCCATAATTGCTAAGGCATCTCGACAATTTCAGATACACAAGCAAATGTTTGCAATAACAAAGGAAAAAATGAATATTGCATCCCTTGCAAAACATACATTCTGAGAGAATGCGAACAGTAGGAAATAGCTTGAACGAAATATCACCCGAAGCACCTCCGATAGGCCTTTCGCTCAGGCTCTTTTATAGGCATTTTTATTGCCATGAGCTAGGCCCATAAAACACCAAATTAGGTTTGTATCTTGCAAGCCGCACAGAGGACCATCCTTAGTAGTTCCCTTCCTGACACCACCACGGGGAGCTCCTCGGGTGGCATCAGAACTCCAAATATCATTTCCACAGCCGACATGCTTGATTCTGTCTGGGTTACCCAACTCTACAATACCTGCATTAACAGCAATCTGAGAGCTGGAAAACCTGTTATTAGTCTCAGCTGAGCTTTCAGACTGCCTGGATATAGTCCTTTGTCCACTTGTGATCTTCAACCCCAAGGGTGAGGTGACGCAACTAACACACATCCTCTAGACCACCTCTGCCCCTACTGAGGAGATCACCAAACTGTCCTTGATGACTTTCAGCATTGAGTTGCTGGTAGAGTAAAACCCAGACCAAGCATTTGTATCCTTGTACATGATGGCATCCCTTGCCAAAAGGTTACTCGGGGGCTTTGCTAATAAACTGATCAACCCAGGCATGCAGCCATGTTCCCCGCATCTTTAGCACACCTGTCTGTAAACAGCCTGTAAACCTTTTTGGTTCAATAATCACTGTAGGGAGCCTATTTAGATTCTGAGAAAAATATAAAATGTAGTCTGTAATTATACTCACACTTGGCCCATCGGCTGGCTCACCATCCAACAATAGGCTAGAACCCATAGGATCAGAATATATGGAGGCACAATTCCAATGGCCACCTTGCGGACACACTGGCTGATTGTTACTCAGTTCCTTTATAATAGATGGCATACACTGGAGTTCTCTGAACTCACAGCACCCACCACTGAGTTCCTGGCCAGTACAGCCCACCGGACCGCCAGGTATAATGGGAAGCCTTTGATTCTGAATGGAATTACCATCTGAGCCAATGCCTGGCTTGCCCATGTTGGTGGGACCAGCACCTGCACACTCCACCCTATCCCGCACTGCCCTCTTGTTTCATGGTAAGCAATTCTCAGCATAATATCCATCGATGTAATGCTGTTGTGCCTCCAGGATTGATATGGATGAGGGTTCAGCTGCAGCTGTGAGTTCTTGAAAAACATCAGGGGTTCTGTCATTTGGGACATTTGCCTCAGTCTGTAAAACAGGGACCCCTTTTTTAGACAGATCCGGACCCTAAATTAGACATCTAAATGCCCCTTCTTTGGGACAAGAACATCCAAAAGCACTAACACAACGTGTGTAGTCATCTCCACCAATTCTACTCCATGTGGCTCGACTGGATTGTAATCAATGTCTTCACCAGTGGGAACCAACAGACCGCTTAAGCCACTGGAGCTGACCACATCAGTCACATCAGCCACAAACAACACGTCAGTGTCAGTAGCAGTGTCAGCATCAACTGCTAGCACCTCAACCACCTTGGTTGCTACAACCTCCCTAATTTCCTCTTCATTTAACTCGCCAAATGTACTGGCCCCCAAGACCCTCTGGTTTCACGTCACCCAATTGATCGTAGCCTGCGTTGACGGGTTACAAGCCCCAGCAGTGTTTGTGCCCATGTGATTTAATGTAACACCTCCCTTTTTTGCCACATTCCATGTCCAGAGTTTCGCCACCATGGCAGATGAGTTTTGATTCTACAGCTGAACAGCCTCCACCCCTCTGCAGTCGGGTTAACAGGTACATAAAAAGGAGTGGCAAGGGCAGAAGATAGTGGTAAAATGTGGTAGATAGCAGGTAATAAAATATCAGGATACAGGATGCAGCATACAGGATACCAAGGCCCTTAAAAGACCATGATTCCTGACCTCCTGGCTCCCCCCACCTCACGCAACCTTACGGTCTTATGGTCACGGTCTCACAGTAGCTGCAGCATGAGTCAAAGAGAGTAAAGAGGGGTGATCCAAAAGGAGATGGAGCTTGCAGTGTGGCGGATCAAGCTGCACCCCTGATTAAAAACTGTGTGGACTTGCTGCCTGTGAACCCCAGGTGGCTCTGTGTAGTGTCCACACCTCCCGTCAGGTTCAGAGATCTAGGTGCAGAGTGCACAGCACAACACTTACCCAGAGGCAATGGGTAGAGGGCATGACTCCAGGCTCCGGTCGACTTTGTGGGTCCTGGATCCGCCACACACTGTGCGTCTTCCAGAGCCTCCCATCTCCATCTCGTCTTCTCTGCTCCACCAATGCAGCATTCGGAGCATTTGAGGAAAGAACCTGAGAATGTTAGAGTGTCACTTTTTCAAGCCGCACTGCCTCGCAGGGGAGTTGCTAGGTCTGGAAAAGACCCGGGGCTATGCTGATGTTGGAACTGTTGGGACTGGGGGCTAGCTAGTCTTTTGGCTGTAGCTCCTGAGATTCTATCCGGGGCTACAACCAAAGGATCAGGGGCTATAGCCCCCTTAGCCCCCCCCTAGCAACGCCCCTGCTGCCTCGCACTACACAAGCATTCGCAGCCGCTTTCGACAAGGTACCTATGAGTGTTGTGGAACTCAAAATCAAGAACTGCAAGATGCCTTTCGTTCGGCAGTTGTTGTAAAGAGGATCGTGCATTAAAATGACAGGAAATGCCTCAAATACGTCTAGTGAATATTTTGTGTGGGAATACATTGTCACCCAAGAATATTTTTCTGTATTGCAACATGCTGCTGCAGATTAACGGGGCAACTGTTAGAACAATTAAATTCAGTGGGGTTGCATGTCAACATAAGGCATGAACAGGTAACATAACATCATTGTGTTAATAGTGTGCCATTTGGGTGTGGTGTGCGAAGAGGAAAATGCCATTTTGTGTCTTTTTGTACAGACCCCATCTAGTATCTCTTGACTAGTTGTAGCTATGCAGTCGCCTGATGCATAGATATTTTCTGCAATTAATGCATCTGTGTCCTACTGATTAGAACAATATTATAAAAGGTAAGCATTCATTTGACCAATGTCTGTGGCATGTACAACTCTCTGCTTCTTTAGTGCCTACACAGATTGGGAGTGTACTGTTAATGACTCATGGCATAGTGCATGACAGTGAAAATGTGATGTGCCTGAAAGCTCTTCCCGATAGCACTGCGGCCTCTGCATCATGCATACTGGGGAGCTATTGGATGGTGAAACAGGGTATTGCACGCCAATGAGGGCTGGGTCATTAGGACTCTGAAAATCTGTTGTGCCATCTCCTGGGACACTAGGAACATTTATGGATGTTACCAACATAGCAGAGGCATCACCACCAACCAGCCTTTTGCCTCAGAGCTTTGTGGGCCAGGAAAGCAAAGGATCCACATATGCAGACTACATATGTACTAGTGTGGAAGACAACTACTGTAATGGGGAACCAATGATAGGGCAAGGTACTGACAGGTGTAGTACTTGAACAATGGATATTATTATTATTATTATTATTATTATTATTATTATTATTATTATTATTATTATTATTATTATTATTATTATTATTTTATTTAGTTACCGTGCTTATGTTTAGTTAAAACATTTTGCATGCTTGCACAAATTAATAACATCCAATATATCAACAGTGGACATTATGGGGGAGGCAGTATGAGTTCAAGAGATGTGTCACATTGGTGAAGGAGGTGGAGTGAGTGCAGTATATTTATTAGGAGTTGGTGGATTAAATTGCGCAGACAAATCAAGCAATGGCAACCAACACACTGGTCAAGCCCCATATAATGCAGTGCCAGGGAAAAGCCTAGAAGTGTGGAAAAATATCAGGCACGTATTGCTTCCTCACGAGACACCACTCACTGCATGTGTACATGAGAGGAGTGGTATTTGATTACAGTAGTATAATACATATCTCTTCATCAGGGATGTTGTCAGTCCACCATCCACACTCAATGTGCCAAAGATGTTAACAGTTCAAGGATATATGATACTAGTGCCACAAACTAATAGACTCATAACATGGGGATATGAATGTTATTCTAAATATGTCACTTATAGTGCAGGGCCTGATGCTCCTGGCCCATTAAACGGGAGAAGTAATGCCAAGTGGTACACGCATGGTAGAGGGGACTTAGGTGGATGCTGCCCAGACCACTGCCATGATGTTACTAATTGGTATGGGACAAGCACAGTTGTTGGGCAGGTGGTGTGTTCACAGAGGGGGATATCTGGTGTACACATAAGCATGCAGCACCTTCGGCAGCACTAGTCAAAGGACTATGTAGGACTGCCACTGTTGCCTGTGGCTGCTGCAAGAGAAACAGGTGCTGATGTGAGACTTTGCAGAGCAATCTTGGTGGATAGGCATAGTCGTGTCTCATGCCCAGGGATACACCTGCCTCCTCATGTCTCAAGCAAAACCTGGATAATGCAACGTGATGATATGATACGTTATTTATAACATGCTTAATGCCCAGAGGTTTCTAATCGCAGACACAGGGGTCGGACCTGTGTTGCTCTGTGTGGTCTTGCTTCCAAGTCGAGCGTGTTGCCCCTGAGCCATCCTCCCAAGACGAAGAATGGCTCAGCACATTTGGTCCAAGGGGACCTCTAGCATTTGCAATCTATGTGGTCAAGTTTGGGCTTCTGTGTTTCTTTGCATCAAAACCTAGTTGTTCTAATAGCCATTATTATTTTGCAGCTGTGCATAATCTGTGAATGCGTAGTTTCGACACTAGTGTGACTCAATCATATGTTGTTGATCAATTTTGGTAGGTGGTCATGTAAAGTAATGTTGTGAAGCATGATCCACGCCTGCATTACGTGTCTTTGCCTCAGTAAATGCCTTTGAGCAGACACATGAGGCATGGCTTTATAATCCTAATTGTTCTCTTGATGGTGCTCCTTCTTGTCGCTAGGGCACTTGCATACCACTTGATTTCTCTTGTTGTGGGGTTGTTGTATGGTGACATTAGACATGTCTACAGTGGGCATCCTTTGCCACCTTTGAGGGCGGGATGAAAGTACGGATACTTCCCAGTGCCTTTGTTTAGTGGGGCAACTGTGATGTGAGGAAGCGATAGGCATGAGAGGTGGGCGTTGTCAACTACAAGTGCATATCTTGGTGTATTCACTTCTCCAACAGGACATATTTCTTGTATGTATCTTTTTGCATCTTGATACCAAACTGCCCTCAAATTTACCAACATCACGAAGATCCGTGGAATAATTTGCATTAGGCAGTGAACGATAGGCTTGCAACATAACATGGCCTATGCAAAGATGTTTTACAGCCAGGTGTCTGTAGTCAATGGCACCGCTACCCAGGGGCAAACTTGGCAATGTCACAGTAGTCCTCCTTGACATCCCTGATGATCTTTGGAGACTAAATGAAACATCTGTGTCATTATTACAAGCATGGTTATTTGTGCAGATCTTTGGCAGATACTCCCTAATCACACCTGGCATTCAGCTTTCCCCAACTGAGTTTCTCCGGGGAAAATATTCAGTTGTTTTACTTGGAAACACATTGACCAAATATATCAGTGGTCGTGTACTGTGGTGACTGCAGGCGTCCCCAACTGGACAATGCTTGTTGTATCTTTTCAGAATATAATTACTTTATTACTAATAATTGTTATATCATGCATTGCTTGCTGATGGTTTACCATACTGGAACAATGTTATGTTATGTTAACGGTACTTATATAGCGCACCGTCACCAACGGAATTGGTCCCCAGGCGCTCTGGAGGATCTGTAAATGAGAAGGTGGTATGGTTTAGTAAGGTGGAGAGGGAGTAGGATAGTGAGAGGAGTGGTGTACTGTTGGCAGCTTCAACTCGGTAGACACTGGGTGCTGAGCTTTGGTGCGAGTATTGGATCGGTGTCAGTCCGCGTGTGCTGTTGGTACGACTTATGTGTTGTTGCAGTGTGGTGAAGTGCGTGCAGCTTCTTGTGCGAGAGATGGTTGTATGAGTTTTTTAAGTATGCAGAGAGTTTGAGTGTATATTAGTTAGTGAGTTATGTGACATTTAACATGCAAGCATTCACAGTTCTGTCTAAGTGTAGCACTTGCTGACCTACATAATTCAGTCTGAGTATGGCAGTAAATAATCTTCACAATATTATCTAGATACTGCACAGGCTAATGTTCATAATTCTATCTAAGTGTGGGACATGCTAACACCCACAACCTTGTCTAGATACGGCGCAGTCTAATGTTCTCAATTCTAAGTGAGGCACATGCTAACATTCAAGTTCCATCAAGGTGTGGCTTATGCAAACATTCACAATTCTGTCTAGAAGCGACGCAGGCCCAAGTTAGGAATTACGTCTAAGTGTGGCAATGCTAACATTCAAGTTCCATTTACGTGTGACCTATGCTAACATTCACAATTCTGTTTAGATACGGCGCAGGCTAATGTTCTCAATTCTAAGTGTGGCACATGCTAACATTCAATCCCCAAAACATCCTCGTGTTAAACCAAAAAGTATTTCTTCATTTATTTGCATATGAATGCAATCTTCAGCAAGAGACTCTGTGGTTCATGGGTCATCTTTCTGTAGTTTGTCTTTCTATGTTCTCATTCAACCACAATCCAGCATGATCCTATCACGCTTCAGCCATTTAAACAAGTATAGGGTTGTTCCATTCAGGCTCTTCTGCCTCCTCGTTGCATGTTGCCCCTTTTGTACATCCATTGAGCATCATTTTTCGGCATTTTCTTCCTTCCTGGTGTTGCTCCTGCACCTTGCTCTGGCCGTCCCTGAATTATTCCATGTTCTGCATTCGCACAGAGGAGAAGTGAGTACTTGCCCTTTTCTGGATTTGTGTCTTTCCCTTTTTTTTAAATTGGCTATCTTGCACCACCTACAAGCCAAAACGATCGCATTGGAGGATATATAGGGTGAACTAGCATATGAGGAGGGACATAGGAGTTGTTTGGTTATTTACCCACCAATTGCTGCCCATCCCCATCCAAAACTCCTTCTCATGGGAACACTTTGAGCACACTTTAATCAAGCCTTATCACCAAACTTACCAGTGCTCTTTCAAAGTAGTGTCTGTGAGTTGATGGCTTTGAGCTGTACACCGCTACTGGTGCAATGCAAATGTTTTACTCAGGACTGCCCTAAGCCACTTGATTTAAGAAACACCATGTGTTTCCTTCACTGAAAACTTGTTAAAAACAAGCATTGGCATAGCCAACAGTTTTTGCTTGTGTAAAGGTATTGTGCATTTGCCAGCCTCTGCAATTTGATGCACAGCTAGTCACACCCTTTTGCACCTGCTACCATCAATGGCTACTTAATATCACTAAGCTAGTGCCTGGCCTGTGCCTTTCCCATGCCTACACAACAGCCACAACTGTCCACATTGCCAATGCTTGTTTGTTACATTGGGGTGCCCCAGTAATTCCTGTTTTTGTTTTCTTTTTTTTGTCAACTCTTTTCTTTGACTTTATAGGCTGCCATGTTCTCGACTCCAACTTTTCCTCACTGATCCCTCTGTGTGTGCTTTTCACTCCCAAGGCTGCAACATTGTAAACCACGAAACATGGACCAGCTAAACCATTTATATCATCATTCGGCCCTGGCTAGACTATGGGAATGTCCTGCTATTAGGAGCAAATAATGATTGCATAAATAAGCTACAGAGGATCCAGAATGAGGCAGTCAGGATCATATTTGTCATATCAAGGAGGTAACCCACTACTGGCTATAGAAAAAGATTGCATTGGCTTCCAGTCACAGTCACACCAAGCTTTAGGCCTTTGTCTGTGGCACATCAGTGCCTTCAGGGAAAGGCCCCCCCCCGCTACCTTAGGAAACGGGTAACTCCTTATGCACCTACCAGAGACATGAGATCAGGTATGCAGCCGCAACTGGTGGTAACCAGGTAAAAAAAAAACTAAAAAAAAACAAGGGGCGGGGACGTTCCTTTGATGTACTGTTGCCCCAAGTTTGGAACACGCTCACTCTGAATCTTCGCACCGATGAAAGCTAGGCGCTGTTCAAGGAACATCTAAAACCCTGGTTGTTTGCATAATACGGCATTAAGCAGATCTTCCGCTGCCCATGTTTTGTCCTGTGGCTTTTTATTTTTGTCCCTGCCCTTGTTTTTGTGTTGATCAGCGCCCTGATGCCTGCCAGCTGTCGGCGCTATAGAAATAAATAAAATATGTATATTTTTTTAATTCATAAATCCACAATGGTAACATGATACACTCCTGACTGTGTATTTAAGAACACGTGGGACACTGTGCAATACAATGTCCATCATTCTCTTTTTGGTAACACATTTCAACTCACACTGTGTAATTTATAGGGATTATTGGTAGATCACCAATTAAAAAGTGTGCAACCTCGGCTGCAGATATCTCTTTACCTTCAGTACACTCATTTTGTATCCAGGGTTCAACTTAAAATGTTTTCATTAACCTGGTAGGAGATTCTTTCCAGAGTCAAAAGTGCTTCCCTCTTCACTTTCCTTGTTTCAATTGCTCACACATTATTGCATTCCTCGTTTTCTCTCGTACATTTATATATATGTAAAGTATCTTGTCATCTTTTGTTTGGGCTATTAGCTGTCGCTTGCGACACCTATAATAGCCCAAACTATTGCATTCAAGTACTGATTCATGTACACATAGGGAGAAGGGCTTCTGACGAGGGTCACTTGAATGACATTTGAGGAGGGATACAGTGTTGTTTGTCTATGAGCCCACCCCTTCCTGTTCATGTCTATGCTAATTCCCATGGCAATTTCGACCCATTCCTGCCTTGTCCCGCCTAGACCTACGCCACCTGGGAACTCTTTGAGCACTGAGCTTGCTTCATGCAGTGTGCTGATGTGCTCGCAGGCTGTCTGCTTTAATATTGCAAGCAGGACAGAACTAATAGCGGAGAGCAGCCCAACATCCACCAATGCATGGCGAAGGTGCTAGCAACCACTAGAATATTTCTTGTGCTTTTTCTTTTTCTTTGCTAAGAGGTGGGGGTGATTTTGACTCTTGCACACTTATTGGACGGATTCATACCATGGCGGCTCGCATGATAGGTTACAGCTTTTCTAGGCCAGACGCATTGGTTTTACATAAAACCATCGGTTTGTTTAATGTTTAATGATGGCGAATGAATTGTTTGACGCAGTTAGCACTTGCCCCCGTTTTATTCCATGCACTACAAATGCCTATTCACCCTTCCCCAGTGCATAGCTCTCAACTCACACGCTTTTGGCGGGTGTCACCCGCCTTGTAAAGGGCTGAATCACCCGCCAACCCTCCTGCACGCCCATTCATTCCTATGGGTGTCTCACCCGCCAAAAACAAAATCGGGTGATTTCACCCTCCTTTGCAACACAAATGGTTGAGAGCTATGCCAGTGGGAGCTGGAATGGGGAAAATGATCGCTCAGACTTTGCAAGAGTGCTTAGCCGCATCCTCTGGCGCTGGCAGCCACGCCTTCCCACACCCGTTAACACCACCATTTGGCCAGAGCGGCGTCTTCACTTTCAGTCGTCCGTGTTCACTGCAGAGGAATCAACCACCTAGTGCCAACGTGTACCATTTCTCACTCCTCCATCACCATTTGCCCCATTCATTATTGACAAATAGAGTCTGCGAGGTCTATCCATCTCTAGATGTCTTTCACCCCTCCTCCCCGCTACCCCCTGCTACCCCTGCACTGTGCACTTGCTCCTAAGTCATAGACTGCAAATCTACAGGCAAACTACTTGTGGCTGCCGCAGACCCCCTAACCCTCCCCCATCCACACGCGACCCCTGCCGCAGAAAGCTGCACAGCCGACCCTTCCCAAGACGCATCACCCTGAGCTCAGCTCCAGGTGGGCACATGAGGGCTTTTCAGAGTTACAAAGATAGGAATCTGTGTGATGCTATACGGCCAATCTATGCAAATATAGAGCAGCGACTCCCATGTGGCTACAGGGTGATTTTTGATGGGATGCTGATGTTACTAATCTCCAGTGACGGGTGGATGTCATGGTATCAATTTGGGATTACTGTGTCCCCCCTAGATAGTCTTTCTGGCACTCTTCCTCTTCGTGGCACTATGTCCAAGTTGGCCTGGACTGAATGGCTCTGTAGTATGTCTTTATTGTAACTTTCTAACTGCTGCAACACATGGCAACACTTGCCCGTGGTCGCCCGTTATCTTCTATTCCTTCCCCACTCCCCAGCGATGTCTGGGATCTGCATTGATGCAATGATTTGTCATGCCTTGCAAGCTTCTCTGCTGCCCTGCGACTGCAGCATTCAGATATTGACATGCCTCACAAGGGGCCCCAATGATTAAAACACTACAGCACTGGCATGCATCACCTTGTAAGCATTCCCCGTGCCCAATGAAGACGGCATTGCGACATTGGCATGTGTCACCCTGCAAGCTTCCCCAGTGATGCCAGTTATAATACCCTAACTTGCATCACCTTGCAAGCTTCCCCGGTGACCCATAATTACAGCATCCATCGCCCTGAAAGCTTTCCCAGTGCCCAGTGAAGCCAGTTTTAGTACACTGGCTTGCGTCACCTTGCAAGCTTTCCCTCTGCCCGGTGTTGCCAGTTTCAGAGAAGTGATCTGCATCACCTTGCAAGCTTCCTTGGTGCCCCATGGCAGCATCCATCACCTTGAAAGCTTCCCCAGGGATGCCAGTTTTACTACACTGATTTACATAACCCTTGCAAGTTTTCCCAGTGTTCAGTGATGCCAGTTATAGTAAACCAACTTGCATCATGCGTTGCACATAGATACATGCATAGGCAAGGAGTTGCACACAGTAGATTTATGAGAGCAGCAAATACACTGCACCTAGACGAATTTGAGGGTCGGTAATATATTACACTTAGACGAATTATGAAGGTAATCAATCTGTTGCACTTGGAGGAATTTGAAGATTAGTGAAAGTTTTGCACTTAGAAGAATAATCGCAAACCAGCGTTTTTTTGCCATGTTACAAGGTCTGGGGCTTTCCCTAATCAATAATAGGCTTACCTTGGACAGGGACTACCTTACCAGTGCCACGGCAAATCCATACGTCATCACTGAGACCAACGTGTCCTAATTGACCTCTCACCTTTCCCACCATTGAGGACAGTGTTGCAATGCCACAGCCATGAGTCTGAGCTAAGCCAAGCGCCATGCGGGTTGGTTCACAGGGCAACTGCTCTTAGCAGAGAGCAGGCACGAACAAGGTCAGGAGAGACCATGCACAGCTGTTCTGCCAGGAATGGGGGCTCTCATTTTTTGTAATTTAGACTGAGCTATTAGGTCGTTAAGTCGAACATATTGTATTAGAGGAGCACAGCTAGGGAGAAATGGCATATGAGAAGGGATAGTAAGATTACTCTAGGCAGGGCCGGCGCTAGTTGTGTGCAGCATGTGCAGCTGCACTTGGCCCCGTGCCTGCTAGGGCCCCGTGCCTCTTGTAGGCTGCAGCTTGGGTCGTGTGCTCAGAGTCCCTAAGCTTGCTGCAGTCCACTCTCAGCACACAGGCGGCACTCGCTGCGGCCTTCAAGATGGCGGGGTCGCTTGCCGGAATATCTTTTTCGAAACCAGCTTCTGTACCTCGAGGTTTGGCTCGCGTTTGTTTATTTCTGGGGATGCAACTTGTCACCTGTCAACCTTCTGCTGTGACTCTGGAGAGACCACCCTCCCCCTCCCAGCGGCCCAATAGGCACTGCAGGCCTCAAAAACACAGCTGATCACTTTCTTTAAGTAGAGCGTTAAAAGTGGCTGCACTTTACTATTGAAGGACCATTTAAGAGACAATTTTTGTGTTGAGAACTGCAAAGGGGCATTTTTATTTTGAAAGCACATGCAAAGCAGCAGTTAGCTGCCTAAAATCTGTGCCTTCCTCCAGCACCATTAAGCATATTGTACAAACCCGTTTTAGCTAGTTGCCTTATTGTAACATGTTAATATTACCCAAGACAAAAAGTGTTTAAGTAGAATGTAACATTTTCCTCACATTATATATGAAGCATGCAAGTGAGCCATGAATATTTACCAAAGATGTGACAACAGAGGTTGAGACTGAAGGGGATATTTTCTCTGATTCTGGCCCTGTCCTGATTTTCAGGGCAAAAGTCAATACATGTGGGTGGACAGCGTCGGCAAACTTTTTTCAACGGGTAGACGCAACTCAGGTTCTGTGTTTTTGAGGCCCGCATTAAAAAGAAAAGTGTGCTTGCTCAATTGTTCAGCTACTAAGGATTTCACACCAGGTTGTCCTGTTTCCAATGCCGTTGCTTACCCACAAGGACACATAAAAGTGCAATTAAATCTCACGTGTTATGTTTGGATTTTGTTTTCTTTGGAATATTTCATTATAAAGTGTTGAGCTTAAAAGGTGGGCACCTTTTATACTTTGCTATTGTAGTTATTGGAAATTCTGCTCTCGGATAACCATGTTTTCGCTGCTGCCTACATACGTAGTGGTCATTATACTATGATGTCACTTTCTGTGATGTCACTTCCTGTGATGTTATCACATGCACATGAAGGGACCGGCACTTAATTTGCTGCACTTGCCCCCCTGCAAATCCTAGGGTCGGCCCTGACTCCAGGGTATTTCCGGAGACCCAACACTATTCATCTGCTCACGGCCAGATTGCATTGACTCCTGCAAAGGCCCTGCTACGGTGGCTGCACACAAATCAATACAGAGGCCGTTCAAGTATTTAACAACGAGGTGAGTGTTCAGGAATCGGCAAGCACACCCAAGGGGCACATGCAGTTTCCACTATTACAGAATGGGGAGGGGCATGAAGCGTTAATTAGAATTAAACTGGTCTTGTGTTATTACCTTAAATAAAGTGGTGTTCCTTGTAGTATATAACCCTAAACCTACTTTCTGCTATTTTTGGCAGGACAGCCACTGGCATAACGGGGGCCCCCACAGTCCCTGTGGTGCGGGGGCCCGCCAGCACATGTCCTGGAAGGGGGCCCCACTTGGAGAAAAAAAATATATATATATTTTCTTCCATAAAAAATGATTTTTTTCTTTTTTAATTGACTGCATACATAAAGACATTATTTCTGTAACTGAAATAATTTCTTTATGAAGGCAGAGTGACTACAAAAATAAACTTTATTTTTGAAGTCTGAGGGCTCCTCCCACCCCATGGAAGGCTGGAGGCCTCCATGTCATAGGGGTTGGGGGGGGGCTATGACTTCAAAAAGAAATAGATTCTTTTTGAAGTCACTCTGCTTTCATAAAGAAATTATTTCCGTTATGGATCGGTCCTTAACGGAAATTTCTTTAAGAAGTCAGAGTGAAGTAATAGGGCTCCCCTCAACCCGATGACGTGTGCGTGTCCGAGTGTATGGTGAAAGTGTGCACACCTAAATGTACAGGTGGCTGACTGAGTGTGCCTGTATGGTGAAAGGGTGCACACTAAATGTATAGGTGGCTGCCACTGTGAGTGTATGTTGAAAGGGTGCACACTTAAATGTATGGGTGAGGGCCTAGGTGTGTGTGCCTATATGGTGAACGTATGCACACTTAAAAGTATGGGTGGCTGCCTGGGTGTTCCTGTATGGTGAAAGAGTGCACACTTAAATGTATGGATGGCTGGGTGTGCATGTGTGTATATGGTGAATGATGTGTGTGCTTGCGTTCAGGGGCGCAACAAAACCTACATTTCGGGGGGCTAACTCTTCAAATGTTAGGAGAGGTGTAACTTCACGGGCGGTGTGGGAGGGGCAAACTTATTGTGTGGGGGCATGTCATTTCTTTACGCATTTTAATGAGACTATTCTAGTGGAGCTTCAATGTTACAAGCAGTTAACGCTCTCCTTTAAGGTTGAAAGCAAACACTTATGGACTGCCATGAGAATGAGTGGTCTCCTGTTCCCTCCCTACCCTTCCAATCTCTCCCCTGGCATGCAAGTACTAAACCCACGTCACAATTTCAATTGCCTAGAAAATGTGGCATTTCAATGCAGCTATTAGCACTGAAATGCTTTATATTAGTAAAAGCTGGGCTCTTGTTAACAACGAAACCCTGGTACAGTTTAACATCTGTGTCCTGTTCTGTCCGGCTACTGCTCTGAAGATCATCCAGGTCTAGTCAACATAGCCCAAAATTTCAGGGTGGGAGAAGTGCTGAATCCCAGTCAACTCAATGGTGTTGCACCACGACTTGTGTTTAATGCCTTGATTACTTATTGGTAATCTTCATTACTCGTAGCCCATGTCTTCCTCACCCCATTACTTGTGTATGAGGCAGTACTTGTGTATGAGGCAATCTACCTCATACACAAGTACTGGGATGAGGTAGAGGTACATGGAGGTAATACCTGACTTAGCTACCTGTAATCTTCATTACTCCTACTCCCACTCTTCCTCATCCCATTACTTACCTATGAGGCAAGGAGCTTCAGACGTAAGCTATGGGACAAGGAAGAGGGATGTGGAGGTTCTTCTGGGCCAAGGAGCTGATTTTGGAGGTTGGGGTAGGGGTGGGTGGGAGAGAGGATGTGTGTACGGTGGGAGATGGTTTTGTGCAACTAATCATAATGGTTGTCCATGACCAGGCTAAGCAGGTATGATATGTGGTATTAGTGGCTAAAGGGGCATTTTGATGCAGCCAGTCTCTACTCATTCCTCAGTTTGGTATGACATTTTTTTAACTGGGCATTTCTGATAAAGCAGTCCTGCTAAGTGTAATTACCTGGTTAGACTGGCATTTAGGTGCTGCCAGTCTACCTCTTTCTAGACGTGACAAGACAAGGGAGGGAAGATAGAGGGAGAACAAGACAAACAATCTTACTAGGTCTTGTGTCATTTAGATCGTGCAAGTGCAAGACTAAGAAGTGCAAGGGGAAAGGAAAGGGGGAGTGCAAGGATGAGGGGCGGGAAAAACAGGGCAGCAATGATCTGAGTAAGTGCAGCCAGTGCAGCACGGCTCTGGGTAGTACAAGGAGAACAAGGGAATGTAGGGTTACAGTTACAGCCCCTACAAAAGTGGTAGGCCCGAGGCAGTGCAAGGGTGACTGATCAAGAAAGAGTCTAGACTCAGTGAGACTCAGCCAAGCATCCAGTCGGTACAGCAGACAGGTAGGTCAGGCAGACCAGCAGGGGAGGGATAGAGAGAAAGCAGGGGAGAAGAGGAACATTTGGAGCTGCTTCTGGATTGTCAGGTGGGCCGGCTCAAGTTTGAGAGGGGCAGGGAGGCCATTCCATAGGGAGGCACCTGCAGAGGATAGAGATCTACCACCCAGTCTCTGCCTGGAGAAGCATCTATTCCTTAGAGAGTTGGTGGTAGCTGAGAAAAGGGCTCAAGAAGGAATGTATTTTAGAAGAGAGTGTTGGATGTAGTGTGGGCCCCGGGCCCAGAAAGCCTTGTGGACAATGCAAAGCATCTTGAAATTGATCCTTGCCGCAACCAGGAGCCAGTGGAGAGATTTCAGGGCTGGAGAGATATAATCCCTGGGCTTGAGGCCAAAGATACATTTTGCAGTTCTGTTCAGGATTAGTTACAGAGGGCGGAGAGTGAAGGAAGGCAGATTGAGAAAGAGGCTGTTGCAGTAGTCCAGCCTAGAGAGAACCCAGGCTCTGGAGACAGTGAGCTTCTGGGGGAAAGTGAGAAAGGGAAGAGTTGTCATGATCCATGCCCCTGACCCCCTCAGGTATAACAGCCCCCTGGCAGCATTGGGGCTAAAGCCCTTCACACTGGCCCCCAGGGCCTTAAAACTCCATCAGAAACATACATGGAGTCAGTCCTGGCGCCTTTGGCACCAGGCTCATTATCAGGAATAAAGCAATACCAGTTTTGGACCTTAATCCAACATGGAATCCTATTACACAGCTCAGTTCTTAAGAACCAAGCCATGCGGTCTAGCGTTTTGGGTGTGGTTGGGCCTGGAACTACTTGGCCTGGAACTACTTTACCTGGACTATTTAAACCACACCCAAACAGCGGAACAGGATTTGCGTTATAATGCACTCCTGCAGCGTAACGCTGACCGTGTCCAGCTCCTGCTCATCTGCTTCTCCAGCGGCCCGAGCCCTAGATCCGGATTCCATTCATAACCTGGAAGAACAAGAACAGCATTACCAAGCAAGAACACTTACCTGTGAAATAACCATTCTTGAATCCATCCTGCGCTTCGCTTACCTCACCCATCTCTGTTATGTTCGCCGCAACCTGCAAAGGTAAAGAAACAAGGACAGCATTAATAACAATTCTTACCTGGGCAAGCAGTGAGTCCTGGCAGCACCCTGCGCTTCTCTTACCTTGCCCATCTCCAGGTTTCACCACAACCTGCAAGGTAGAAGGAACAAGGTCAGCATTAACAAAGCACTTACCTGGGCAATTAGCGCTTCGAACGCTCATCACTCCGGAACATCACCGCAACCTGTACAAAGAGAAGAGAACAGAGGTAAGCAATTAACACCAATAAACAGCGCAGCGCTCCGCGCATCAATAAATTACTGTGGTCTTCGCCATCGGCGTGGCAACTCCAAGATCGCAACCATCCCTGTGAAAACAAAAAGAGACACTGTTAGGGAACAGCGTAGTGGAGCAAGATGCCGAGAAGACAGAGAAAATGGAGGGAAAGAAAGAGACAAAATAAAGACGAAAAAGACATTATAACTCACCTGGAAGACAGCAAGCAGAGTCGGAGTCACAGCCGGTCTGGACCCGACATAAGGGCACACGGACCAGTGAAGCAACTAGGTCCATGGAACGCCCACACCAACCATGCGCCCCTGCACAGAGACACAGGACGGAGAGTTCAATGCAAAAAAAACTTATGGTGAGCAATAACACCAAGGGAGGGGATTTGTACCAGAGGGAGGTGGGAGTCCACCCATCACAGAACCAGTATCTTAACCCTCCATTCTCCTGTTATAGGCACTAACCAATGTCTGGCACATAACCAAGTAGAGAGGGGTCCGCTATAGCCCTCAGACCTCCATCCAATATCGTGTGGCGCCCCCGTGGACAGCAGGTGAGCGTAACAGAGTCCCTTTGAGGAAGAGCAGCTGATAGTGGGACTTCTTGGCGATGTCCGAAATGTGAGGAGAAAAAGAGAGAGTGGAGTCAAAGATGATAACAAGGTATTTTGCCTCACAGGAAGGCGAAGGAAGAGGGCCAAAGGCGGGCAGCCGGAGAGAGAGAGGGAAAGCAGGGGCAGGGTTCCCAATGAGAAGGATCTCCACCTTACTGGCATTAAGGCAGAGATCGTTGGGGGTGCACCAATCCTGAATCGAGGATATACAGTCAGGAATGAGCGCGAGAGGAGAGGAGTATGAGGGGATCCTGAAGGAAAGCAGAGTGTCAACCGCATAACACTGAAAGTAAGAGAAGGCAGAGATCAGGTGGGCCAAAGGGGCCAAGTAGAGGTTGAAAAATCAGGGTGAGAGGATGAAGCCCTGGCGGACACCAGAGGTATAGAGAGATGTGCTGGAGAGAAAAGGACCAAGTTTGGCCTGGGAGGGCGGTCCAATAGGAAGGAGGTCAGCCACTCAAGGGCCTGATCTGTGATGCCTAGGTTCTCATGGAGTCGATCGATCAGGATGGTGTGGTTGACCATGTCGAATGCAGAGGAAAGATCAAGGAGGAGGAAGACAGAAGGAATGCTGGAATCAAGGTTAGAGAACACATCTTCACTGGTGTTCAGCAGAGCAGTTTCCGTGCCTCTGGCAGCTCTGAAGCCAGAACGTTTCAGTGTGAAGAGTAAGCTGGGGGATGGCCAGCTTTTCTAACAGTTTGCCCAAGAAAGGGGTGATGGAGTTTGGGTGATAGTTTGGATCAGCAGACAGCTTCTTGAGGAGTGGGTGCGCAAGAGAGTGCTTAAGGGGAGAGGGGAACATTCCAGTGGAGAAAGATTGATCATAGAAATTGGCCAAGGCTGAAGTAAAGGTGTCAATATGGTCATTGATGGTTCTGGAGGAGCAGAGGAGAACCTGTTTGGACAACACTTGCATATATCAGACTTGTCTAGAAACCTCGTCAGGTGTTGTCAGAGAGAAAGAGGAGAAAGGAGGAAGAGAGGGAGGGATGACCAAAGGGGGCCCAGGAGAGGAAGAGGCAGAGGAAGAGGAGATGGAGGACAAGATGTCCTGCGTTTTAGCTGAGAAGTGAGAGGACATACCCATACAGAGGACCTGGGAGGGAACAGGAGAGGTAAAGACTGCAACAGGATTGACCATTCCTTGCAGATTCTAAAGAGTTTGGCCCACAGAAACGCAGGCTTGAATGTGTGTTCTCTTCTTGCTGAATGTTATTGCTTCAACGGGCATGTTGGTGCAACTAGTCTAGGCATGTTTAAATGTGGCCTGACATGCTTTACTGTATTGTTATAACGTGTCGACACTGGTCTACATTGTGCAGCCAGTTGAACATGTTTTCATTGAGGCATGGCATTTTTAATGGCAGAGCATTCATGTTCCTGTGCACTGTTTGTGATTTGCATGTATTGGATTGCTGTTACCCTACAAAACAATTGTAAACAGTCTGGCTTTTTAGCCAATTCTTCTCAGAAAGTGTGCTGTACATAGCATTAAAACACATATTTATATCTTTCTCCTAGTGCAATGTGCGGCATACCCCTTCAGCAGCACGTTTGTGCTTATTGCTCAAGCATGATGCTCTAGGCCGGCCCAGAGTGTGGCGCGACCTGTGATATGTTGCCGAGCTGGGGGGCCCCTCTAAACATTGCTCGCAGGGGGGCGCCCACATTTTGTGTTACGCCACTGAGGACAGCTTAGTGAATTAGTATACATAGGGAAAACATCTGTGTGCAACCAATAGATTCCAGGCTTTATCATGGTTGGAGAGAGCTGTTTACTCTTCAATTCTGGTGGAAGGTGTATCACTCAGTTTTAGAATTGCTCATAACATTTCACTAAGAAACGATTCCAATTGTTTCACCACATTGATGGTTACTTTTTTTAAAAACTTCAGGTCAGTGAAAATGTGAGTGCTCTCTCCATCAGAGCCTGTAAACATTGGGCAGCACACAGATGTTCAAAGTAGTTGACTCTATTCTAATGTGATTTTAGGACTTGCAAAAACCCTCAAATAACCCTTTCTGATCATCAAATCACTTTGAATCTACCAATCTGTCTCTAATGTCAATTCCATTTGAGGGGTATTCATGGACATTTAGGGCTAAAGGCACCCACCTCAGGGTGTATTGCATATATGATCTTCACTGCCTCATGTGATGAGTATCCATAACAACAGCTGACGGACAGAGTAACTGCTGGCCGCACCAGCGACTTCGGCAATGGTGGAGCTGGAGAGTACCACACAATTACTCGGGTCAAACATTGTGGCCAAACGTTATCACACAATTGGTATTATATGCGCCCAATAGTAGTGTTGGTTCTAACACTAGACACATTAGTTTGCTGCCTAGATCATTGACCATGAGGGGAAGCCAACGAACATGTTTTCATCTCTGTTGTTATGAATTACTTGACAGTATATGTAGCCATACATCTATGCCACATATGGCTTATTAAAAGTGAATTCAATACGAAAAGAAATAGGCTAAACTTGACAAATCCAAAACTCTAAAAAGAGCTTCCACAGATAAAGGTGTGCACAGTTGGTGTCTACTTATCCCTGAGATGCTAAAAATAATTCAACAGCTAAGCATGAAGTCAAACCATCTAATACTGAAGATAGACGGCCAGGGTGTTTCATTCATTTATATTACCCTGATGCTGAAGTGAACAATACAGCAACGAAGCACCCCTCACAGAATATACTCACCTTAACAGAAGCAGAAGTGGACACAGCAAGGACCCCAGCCCAGACCAAATCACCATCAACCGTTTCAGAGAAGAATCAGAGTTATCAAACCATTTCTGACGTGGTTTTTCTATAATGTATACTTGATTGACCACATCACTTGCAGTTGGCAGCCATTTACAAAAAAAAAGAACCTGTCAACTCATTGGGAATTACAGGTCAATCAGTTTACTCAATAGACCCTCAGAGGTTTATTGTAAAATATGTTTAAATCAGCTAGAAGACCCGGCGACAGAGGCAAATACAATCTCTGTTCTTCAAGTAGGATTTAGGCAGGGCAATGGCAGGGAAGTACCATTGACTGGGCATCTTGTTTTTACTTGAACTAAAGTAAATATGTGAGTTTTGAGAAAGAAACATTACGTCCGTTTGTCATGCATCTCAAAACGGCGTTCAACGCTGCGTGCCAGAGCTTATTATGGCATGGATTGCTTGATTTTAAAATCTTTTCAGACATCTAATATCGGATCCAGAAATTGTACAAAAATAATTTTGAGTCCATTAGATTTTGCCCAGAAGGAAAGATAACAAAAGGGTTCCCGGTGTCAAGTGAAGGCCATCAGCGATGTGTTCTCACCCGGGTGCTCTTTATAATTTACACCAACAACCTGCCATTGCACATCTCAAATGCAGTATTCGATACCCCACTGATAGCCAACCGCAAAGTCAGCATTTTATTATATGCTGACGATGCTGTGTTGACTTTCAAGATATGGTTTACAAAAGCAACTAGGGATCGCCTTAGACGTCTGCAGAGACAGACGGTTGTCAGTCAATTGTTCAAAGACAGTAGCTTTGGCAGGCCACCGCTCAGGCAAAATCGATAATAATATTACATTTGTTGGTGGACTACTAGGAAGTAATTATTTGATTACCTGGGGATTAGAGTGCACGAAGTTGCAAACTGGGGTTCCCAAAGTACAAAGAGCAAATTGACCTTAAAAGACAGTCAGGTGCACTTGGCATACTTCATCATCTTCCGGGATTTCATTTACCCATACAGTTCTATATGTGTATGAACAGCGTAGGGGTAACGCGCTGTCTTGGAAGCTCAACCATGCAGAGCATTTGAATCCCGGACCTGCGCTTAGAAAATGAACTCAGGTATGGTATTATGTGCTTTATAAAAAAAAAAAAATACAAAACATTGTTTTAAAACACTTAAATCTGATGCCTTGTATGCAAGTAAACTTTGGGGAGTTGAAACACATAGACAATCGAACCAAAATAATTTAAAAAAAAAATGTTTGAAACAATCGTGGGGCCTTCCGGCCAGCACTCCCACTATCTCACTGTTTTTTAAATTGGGTTAAAATCGATTACGTCTGAGACCCCTTTGATACAACACAATTCTAATAATTTTACATTGTACAAAAATATGTTCTGGGATGTAATCCACTCTCCTGGGGAAACATCATGGAAATGGTTTAGGCATACCAAAACCTTAGTACATAATATAGGTCTTGCACACCTTCTGCATAGAGAAACAAAAATGACATATGCAACTGCCAGGGATGTGAAGAACAAATTGTCTATGCAATTTAAAACTGCTAAATGAACAAATATACTTTAATTTGAGCACTCGATCGATTTCCATGTTGCAAAAATAAAATATGTAGGTAAACTCATAGGTGCTTGCATGGGCTACAATGTCTTCTAAAGTTAGCAATGAAAGTTTGTCTAATTAAAAAGACTGGCCTCATCACGACTTCGGCGGTAGGGCCGGCGCTATTAGCGCGGGGGCTATTAGGGTGACCGCCATAGACCCCGGCGCTAATAGTGCGGGATCACGAGTTCGGCGGACTTGGAAGTCCCCATTCCCGATTGAGCCCATTCGGGAATTCCCCATTCCCCATTGGGCTCAATGGGGAATCTTCGCGCTCATACCGCCGGCGGATTTCCCGTCGGCGGTATGAGCGCGAATTTTTGGCGGATTTCACACCAGCTCAGAGCTGAGTTGAAATCCGCCGAAGCCCTGATTCGGTGGAATTTTAAATCCAGCGGTAATAGCGCTACCGCCGGATTTAAGAGTTACCGCCGAAGTCGTGATCTATTTGAAAAATAACTGGGCAGCTCTTGGGTGCTATCCTTGCAAGCAATGTGGAACAGCACTGCTCAGCGTTTTTTAAAGGCTTTGCAGGAAACTAATAATATGATGATTAAAAAGGAGGATAGAGTGCTCCATGTTAGGGCCACTTAAAAGCAACTTGAAGAATGGGATCACACTGAATATTGATGATACTGGCAGCACTATCGCCAGCGTCTTTATACTTCAAAGGGCTGATTGTGCTTCTGATGAACCCCTCTCGCCTGTGGCATGTAGGTTGCCCTTCTGGCTCACCAGAAGTAGTCTGCTATTGGATAGCAGGCATATTAGTGAGAAATGAGAGTTGGGACTTGTTGCACTAGGTAATGCCATTGGCCTACATCCCCTTTCATTGTGTGAGCATGTTAGAAAGACTGAGTGTTCATACAGCCGCACTAACAGGCACACAGACTGGCTCATCCCGATTTCACCCGGCCAACCCCACCCACGGATGCCCAAGCAAGAAGGACAATGGTGGTGAGTGAATGCCGACAGCTAGTGCTTGAATATTCTGCACAGGTGCAGTGTGCTATATGTACCTTTCCCTTCCCATGTAAGGTTCATGATCACATGTACGTGTCGATGGGGGAGAGAGGCATTTAGGGAGCAGTCTGCTGGGCATTTTTGGATGCTGACAGTCTACATTGGATATCTGCACTCGTGCCATATCTGTTCTTTGCAAATGACCCGGTCCATGATGATGATATTAAGACAATTAATAGTTTCTTATTCAGTGCCTCATGTCTGATTCTATCTGTTTCAAAATGCTTTATTATTTAATGGTACTCAATGTATCTACCTCAGAAGGATGAAGGGATAATTCAGCCATGATGAGGGATTTGAAATTGCCTGAGATGGGGTAGTTAACTAAAAGCTTTCCCCCGGTCATGCTGCGCCAGTTGTGCAAGTGAGACTGGGTTGCAATGTCCTTGTCCATACTATGACCTTTTGGCCTGTGTGGAAAGCTTGTTTTGATCCTGCCCAGATTTATATCAGTGCCCATATTTCAGAGAAACTTGCAATGAACGGCTGTGCCCTTGCTGTACATGAAATCATTAAGTAGGGAATCTTGTATTGACCCTCACAAAACAGTGCATATACCTGTTTGCAAGCGATGATTGCCCTTGCTTCGCCATTGTTACATTTTTCAGTCCCAGTGTGGAATACTACAGATTGGCAGTAACCTGTTTGGGACCGTGTCTTGAGGTTCGGTGGATGACACTGTTCAGCTCTGTAGTTTTCATCTTGGATCTATTCAATGCTATACATTTACCCACGTGTAAGGAAACCTTGCACTCGGCCTGTCCACACCGTATCTGCCATGCCTATGCTGCTGAGATACCAATATCGGAAAGAAGCTTGCACTCGCCCTACCCAGGATATACTCTTTTTGAGGAAATATTACAGTCACCCAGGGATGACATTTCACCAAAATGCCAGAGGTAACCACACGACCCTTGGCCTCTGATGACATCACAGGAAATTATGTCATTTGACCCACCATCAAATGACATCACGGGCAGTGATGGCACACGACCTTTCACCACTTGAAAAAACAGAAAGTGGCATCACATAGCATTGATCCTCATTACACTAAGATAAATATGGTTATAATATCACTGCAATATGATATACAATTCATACAAGAATGGATCACCATATGTAGCGTTAATATCATTGTGTATATGCCCATATTACCAAATTACCGTGAATGTAAGCAGGCTCCCAACACATCAACCCGGACTATTGTACATCACTTGGGCTAAACAGTACATGGACAGATGATCAAAAAGAGGCCGAAACCTCAAAATGCAGACATCCAATGCCTGTCAAGTGTCTGTCAACAGACTGGAAACAGCAACTGACCAGCAGAAGTCAAACCAGAAAAACGATGGTCTGGAGGGTTGCCCAGAGCTGTGACTGTGGTTATGAATGATTTGAAACCTTGCAGCCATCACCTTTGTGTTTTGCTTATTTGGTAAGTAACTCACCTTTTTTTTGTTAGATGGGAGATAGGGTGGGAAGGATGTGTTGCAGGTCACAGTAATTGCAGGTTTGTATTCATTTTAAAATTTAAACAGCAACAGCAGCTCCATGACATCACCCCTAACAAAAGCCCATTTTATTATTTTCTTTGGTCCTTTATAACTTGCTTAATGCTAGACTCCCCCAGCTTCTAAGCACTGGAACAGGAACTGAACCTATGTTGCACTGCATCCTTTTGTTCCCGAAGCAAGTGTCTTGCCCCTTAGATATCCTTCCAAATATATATTTTTTTGCTTAAGGAAGCAACAGATTGTTTACTTCATAGGCGAAGGGCAATTTCCTGTAAATTAATTATCTCACCTTGCATATATCTACAGAGCGCCTGTGATGCAGGTGTGGCAGGGTCAGGTCACACAGTGTCCAGGCAGGATTGGAGGCAGATACCACTGGAGTTCACCCCTCTTATCACCCCTCTTGTCACAGGCCCAGTAGCTCACTGGATGTTTAAAGCAGACAACGAGAAACACTATTGAGATTTGCGTTCATGCTGTGCTGCCACAGAGTACTGCAGGCTGCTTTTACCCATTCCCAGCTAGCTAGACCAAGCCCAATACCCTTCCTGTTGCTACAGTACTGGGTATGAGCTGCACAGACAGCCCCGCTCTGAACCCAGCCATTCAGGCATTCTTTCCTAATCGACTGCCAACCTGTTCGTGATGGTGGCTTCATGGTTTTTTGTGCATCCCTATTATTTCTCGTGTTAACAAGATCTAGATTCCAAGTTAAAAAATCTGTGGCACATTTAGCTTAATTTACAATTGCCTTTTTCAGGTGCAGCACAGATATCTGCTCTTGGCACTGCCTCTGTGTTCAATGGACGCAAGGACAGGTCTAAAGGTAGCAGTAGGGCACCCCCAAATGACGTCTCTACAGTCACCTTGTTAATGTAGGTCTTGCTTCTGTTTGTGAGTAGAGTTTGCACTAGCTATGTACCTGTTTGTGCAATGGGCTCCTCTCACCAATGCTTATTTTGGCAGGGAAGCTTACAGTGGCTATAGTTCTGCTCTATCTATTTGTGGAAAAGAAAATGTGCACTGCTGTATTTCTAAGTGAGGGAAGCTTGAATTGACAATGCCCATGCGGTACCTGTTCAATTTCTAAGGGATGCCTGCACTCACTATGCCCATTCTTCAACTTGTACATAGGGCCATTTATTTATTTATTTATTGAACATTGGTATGGTGCCTCTATAGCAAAAATTGTTTCCAGGTGCCACAAAACAAGGGGAGGGGGGGCAGAGGAGAAACAACAATAAAAGTCCTACTAGGCCTTGTGACATTTAGATCATGTAAGTGCAGTGACAAGAAGTACATGAGGGGGCAGAATGGATGTGATATGGGAATGGGGCAGGAGGGGGAATTGCAGGAGGGAGGGGCCCCAGGGGCTAGCAAGTGCTAAGTGGAGCCCAGGAGGGCAAGTGCCTGGGGAACCAAGGGTAAGGGTCAACTAGTCCGAAGGCAGGGGTGGACCAGCCTCTGTGGCTAGTCAGGAATGGGTGCCCAAGGGCAAGTGCTGGTTATGAGGGTGCTAGGGTAGACAGATTGATGAGGGCCTGACCCCTGTAAGACTCATAAGGGACCAGACAACCAGTTGTAGCGGCAGGGAGACATTAGCGGGGGAGAGGGAAGGAGGAGGAGAAAAGGAAAGTCTTGAGAAGCTTACATAATTTAAGGAGATCCTGCTCAAGTTTAATAGACTTCAATTGTATTGAACTGTCTATCGAGTGGTGTGAATACACCGTGAGTAAGTGTACCATTAAGGACAATTTAAAACAGAGAATTAGCTCACACATTAGGGACTTGGAACACTTGACTGCACCAATATAAACACTACAAGAGAAAGAAACGTGATCATGACAGAAGCTACATTCTTAGCGTATGCGGAAGAATTAGTTGAAGGCATACTAGCAAACCCTTCCATCTTGGGTGTAGATGAACAGATTGGCCTACAAGCCAAAGGAGATTAATGGAATGAACTGGAGGTACTAAAAAAGAAGTTGATAAGAACAGAGCTACATGGCTCCATTATGACTGAATACCTGAGGTCCCAAACAGCACCTAATGGCCTGATAAGTCGAATAGAACCTCGTATCTTCCTGGATCAGATCCAATTTAGATGCGACTGGAGCTGCATAGCCAACAAATGCACCAGGTTAATCCTCATAATTAACACAGCGAAAGCTGTATCTGAAAAAATAATGAACAAAATTAAAGCGAAACAAGACTCTCTAGCTGCCAAAACCATTGTTGGAAACTACTTAAAGAGCATGGAAGCACTAGATGCTACAGTAAAGGAATTCAAGGAATTCAATTTGAATAAAAATATCACCAAACAAAAAAAAAGATATTGCAGCATTCACCCACGAAAAGAAGTACCCCTACATCACAGAGGAATATTATGAGGATATTGACAAGAACAGCAACCAGAACTAGTCTAATGGTCAATCAAGGGGACGCACATACCAACGTAAAAACAGACCTCGTCCTAACAACTGGAACTTCTGGAGTGGTTACTCAGATGAGGATAGTACCAGACCATCAAGAACACTGAGATTTGAAGACCAAGAACAAAGTAGACGGGGAAATCCTCAGGGTTTTGAACAACCAAGAGGTCGAGGGAGATCAAGAGGCTGGCAGCAAGACCAGTCACTGCGAGTGACATGCAACCACGGACGGGGATGGAACGAACAAAACGCCTCAAGAGTATGAACCGGAAAACACAAAACCATAACAGAAACATGGCACAGTCCTTGGTGGTCAATTTATCGAATATAACACTGACACAGGAACAACTAAAAGTACTACAAATGGGACTATCTTCTGTCCCCACAAGGAAACACGAGCCCTTTGAAGTCCGGATCGAAGTTACACAACTAATGAGAAAGATCCGCCTCAAACAATTCTTTGTGAATTCAACTGCGCAGGAGAACCAAGCTGCCAACAATCTCCATAATAAATCTACCTACTACCCTCCCCCGCACTATATCTCTCCTGAATCAATCACGTTCATTTGAGAAGGCTCTGCTCACGAGAATTGAAAAAATCGAATCAGAAGAGATTACACCTTTCTTCAATTTACAAAAATTGGAGAGCCAAGCACTCAGAGAATTAGAGAATAACGAACAGATTGTAATTAAACCGGCCAACAAAGGGGGCGCAATAGTGGTCATGGAGAAAGAGTGTTACAACAACATGGTAGAGACTTTGGTGAATGACAAAACCACATACAGAAGACTTGGTAGAGACCCTACAGAGGCTTTGAAACAACTGATTGACCCTATCATTGAGGAAGCGCTCGCAGAGGGATATATCAGCCAAAAAGAGGCTGAATTCCTCTGCCCCAAACATCCCAGATGCCCAGCGTTTTACGCCCTACCTAAAATACATAAAGGCACCACACCAACTCCTCGATGCCACATAGTGTCAGGCATAGGCTCTATATAAGAACCTCTGTCCCAATTTGTGGACTACTTTTTGAAGGAAGAAGTGACCAACATGAGATCATACACAAAGGACACCACTGCAGTCCTTAAATATTTGGACAATGTAATGTAACAATGACAATACATACATCGTCACCATGGATATAGAATCACTATACTCCAAGATACCCCAGGGAAAAACCTTGAAAATTATAGAAAAAAACACTACGAGCAAAGAATCCGGAGATAGGGATACCTATCTGCTTTATTATGCAATTAGCAGAATTAGCCCTAACAAGAACTACTTTATAGTAGAAGAAAGGTTCTTTGAACAAATCTCGGGAACGGCGATAGGGACAACATTTGCCCTCTCTCTAGCAAATCTATATGTCACTGACTTTGAGGAACAAGTCATTTACCATCCCTCTAACCCCTTCTCAAACAACATCTTCAGTTGAGCCGTTACATTGACAATGTGCTGATGCTGTTTCATGGTGATGAACAAACATTCCTGAAATTCACGGAATGGTTGAACTTAGAAAATCCATTTCTCAAATTTACATTTGAAAGCAGCAAGGAAACTGCGACCTTCCTAGATTTAAAACTGCAGAGAGAAGGGAGAAGAAAATAAACAACGGTATATCAAAAAACAACTGACGGTAATTCGTTATTGGAGTACAACAGCTTTCACCAACATTCGCTAAAAGAAAATTTACCCTTTGGGCAATTTCTCCTCTTTAGGTGTAACTGCTCTACTCATAGGGAATACGATGTGCAAGCCGAGAGACTGGTGACAAAACTGTGGGAAAGAAGTTATCTGTAAAAAATTATCAGATATGCCAGGAAAAGGGCGCGTAACATCCCTAGAGAAGTGACCCTGGAGCAAAATCCCAAGAGCAAGTCAGACGACAACCAGATTACAGCAGTATTCAGCCACTCACCCATAGTGAATAAAATCAAAAAAGCGGTGAAAAGAGTCTGGCATATCCTAAATGTAGGAGAGCATACGCTGTATACCCCAAGGTTCGCCATCAAGAGAAGACGAAATATAGGAGACAGTCTGGTGCAAACTTACAAACAGAAGAAGGAGACCATGCAGAACCAACCAACGGTGTGGAATCAGCCAAAGGCCACGGTCCACTCACCATGTGGCTTATGCTCAGCCTGTCCCTTCACAAAACGGACCACTACTGTTGATATTGGGTGGAACACGCCATGGGAACAGAGGGTGTTGACTAACTGTAACACCTCTAACTTAGTCTACTTGCTAAAATGCCCCTCTAATAAGATATATATAGGGATGACCTCAAGACCTATAAAGGTACGGATCGGTGAGTACAGATCCAATATAAAGATGAAAAGGACTACTGCTCCATTGGTGGAACACTATCAACAAATGAAACACACAGAGAACAATGTGACCTGGACAATACTGGAAAAAGTAGTAAAACCCACAAGAGGGGGCAATTTGGGAGCAATGATGCTTAGAAGAGAACAGTCATGGATATTCAGGCTCAAGAGCCATCTGACTGGCCTGAATGAAGGCATATGCTGGCAAGCCTTAGTGGTCCTGTGGACACTGATTTCCTTGAGTAATACCATCATTATATGATAACAGTGACAAATAACACCAGTAGTTGCATCCAATTGAATCACACAGTATGCCCTTCATGACTAAAAAAGCAGCAGAACACTTACAACATACTATGTATACAGGACACAGAGGTATTAGCAACCTGATCTCTTACTCCACCTGTCTAAACATACACGGCTTCATATATAGCACCATATTGTCGAAATTCCCTGTGAAGTCAGCATATTGGACACTTAAAAAGACTAGCATGGACACGGATTCACTTAAAGCGACCCGTTGTATTAAAAAGAAGATAAGACACCGAATCCGCCATAAAATGATTGGCGGAATCGTGGTACATATGAATAAAGCTCTGCAAACACGGAATTTCTCAAAACACAGCATGGCAATACATACGTGCTGTTGGACGTGTAGAAACTAAAAAAGGACTACAGCCCCTGAAGGAGGGTACATAAGGAATACCCTCCCAAAATGGCACCTGAAAACTTCGCTGGCGAGAATAGGAGCCTGGCACAGCGAGACACGAGTCCAACACCAGGTAAATTAAGAGCGAAACGAGCCTGCCTCTAATCCTTAGGATGACATGCTTAGTCCAACCTCACTATGTATTCTACTGCGGCAGTCATGAGACCCGCAACACAGCATACGTGCAGCGTTCCTCTCCCGGCCCGGGCTTGTGAACACCCGGGAGGGAACTGGCAACCCAACCGCATGCATGACTCAGGCTTATAGACCGGGGAGCCCCGACATTAGGGCATATGGCATCAAGGGCATTAACAGCACCCAGGTCCACAGGCACTTGATAGACAACAAGTGCACTAAGTAACAACAAAGATACATGGGTTAGCAGTCAGAGTTGGGGCCCCTCCATAAACACGAGAGGATGAGACTACCAACAGACCCAAAAATGGCACAGTGCACCCTTCTCTCTAAGAGCCTACACATATTAAGGACAATAGCGCATGCGCTATATATACAACAGTGACCCTGATACAACACCCTGTTATGGCTAAGAAACATAGCCTGGAACTGTAAGAATGAAAAATATGAATAAGTCTAGCTAGGCATTGTTACTTCTGAATATTAGATTACATCATATCAGGCCATGATCTCAAGCATACAACAACTGGCTTACATTACCTCATTTCAGGTCCAGTCCGCTAAAAAGCACAAGTAGGATTGCTAACCTCAGAAGGCTACAATATTCCCTCTACACATTAACACACCACAATAGGGTAAGTGGCTACAATTGAACCTTTTTTGAAAAAGAAATGTTTATAAACAGGCTGGTAGAATGATAATCCAGACAAAGACTGACCAGTGGTCATTGTATCGATAGGTATTCAAGATCCTCACCAACCAAGACTAAGAGACCGGAATCAAGCCTACACTCCAAAGGCCATACATTCCGGTAAGAAACACTGTAAACATTGAATTAGAGAACACAGCTGTCATGTACACTTCAAGCTCCTGACTGTGTATTTTCCCTTCTAGGGAGTGGACGTAATGATGAGATGTCCCAGCAATGTAGAAGACGCCCGTGCCAGTCAAAGAAATTGGAAGACAGCAACATTTAATGACTGTCTTTTTTATGCCAAAGTATAATGCCCTTATAAGGCACGTTGTACAGTCCTGAAGAAAGCAGCAAATTAGTTTCCCCGCTGAAACCGGTCGACATACATCACTAGATATAGCAAGTGACCTTGATATACCTGTCTCACTACACTGAACAAGTGAGCTTGAATAGAGGACATACATGTTTTAACAATCCTGTGAGATCAGCACCACCACCTGGTGGACGACCTACAGTGCTTTTTAAGATAAGTCACACTGAAGGACAGCAACGCCATTAAAGATGTTTGTTGACTGCCCAACAGTGCGCAATTTTTTAGAAGTAGAAAAGTAGTTAGCCAGGCTAGGGCGAGCTCTTTACACTTCCCCCACATCTGGAGAGGCGTAGCACAAGCGCCATACCGGAATTTACCACCAGAAGGGCCAGTGTTGTTTCTTTATAGGGACATTTAGTTATATGTAGGGACTGAAGCAAAAGGTCCAAATAATTTACAATTGATAGCATTGATTCTGCTCATGACATGCTAACAAGTTTGAGAGAGGCAAGGAAGCTGTTTAATAGGGAGGCTACTGCCGAAGAAAGATATCTACCCCCCATTCTCTGCTTGGAGAAATGTCTGATATGTAGACAGTTGGAGCTAGAGTACTGTAGGATTCTAGCAGGGGGTATTCAGGGATAGGATTTTGTATGTAGTGAGGTCCCAGGACCCAGAAAGCATTGTGGGTGATGCAAAGGGTCTTGCATTAGATCCTTGCAGCCACCGGCAGCCAGTGAATAGATTTTAGGGCTAGAGAGATGCAGTCCCTGGATTTAAGGCCAAGGATAAGTCTTGCAGTCCTATTCTGGATTAGTTGAAGAGGGTGGAGAGAGGAAAGAGGCAGATTGAGGGAGAGGCTGTTGCAGTAGTCCAGTCTGGTGAGGACCAGAGTGCTGGAGATATTGAGTTTCTGGGGGAAGGGAAGGAAAGGGAGAATGCCTCTGAGGAGGTGAAGCTGAAAGTGGTCCTTCTAGGCAAGGTCAGTGATATTAGGTGAGGAACAGAGACAGGAGTCAAAGATGACACCCAGGTTTTTTACCTAAAATGAGGGTGAGTGGAGGGGGCCAATGGAGGGCAGCCAGAGAATAGGAGAGAAGGAGGGGGCAGGAGTCCCAATGGGTAGGATCTTAGTCTTACTGGCATTAAGACAGAGATCATTAGCAGCACATCATGCCTGGATAGCAGTCAGACAATCAGGAATGAGTGAGGAAGGAGAGGAGGTAGAGGATGGAACCTTAAAGTAGAGCTGTGTGTCATCAGCATAACACTGGAAATGTGTGGATAAGGTGGAGATCAGGTGGGCAAGGGGGAGTCGATGTAGATGTTAAAAAGCCACAGGGACAGGATAAAGCCCTGAGCAAGATGAAAGTGAGGTGGAGAAGAGAAAAAGGCCCAGTTCAACCTGGGAGCACCAATCAGAAAAGAAAGGGGTCAACCAATCCAGTGCTCGGTCCGTGATACCCATTGTACCACAGAGCCAATTTATGAGGGTGGCATGATTGACCGTGTGGAAGACAGAGGACAGATCGAGGAGGATGAGAACAGAGGGAGAGTTTGAGTCAAGCTTTGAGAGCAGGTCTTCACAGGTATTCAGGAGAGCAGTTTCCATGCCTCTGGCTGCTCTGAAGCCAAACTGGTGGTTGTGGAGACAGCCAACAGATTCAGTGTGATTTATTAGTTGGGAGATGACCAACTTCTCCAAGAGTTTGCCCAAGAAAGGGCTAGTGGAGATAGGGCAGAAGTTAGCCGGGCACGATGGGTCAGCAGATTACTTTCCTAGTAGGGGGAACACAAGGGGGCAATTGAGGGGTAGTGGGAAGGAGCCAGTGGCAAAGGTGTGATTGCCGAACTCAGCCAAGGTGGGAGCGAGGGAGGAAATGTTGCATTTTGATAGTTCTAGAGGAGCAGGAAAGTACCTGTTTGGAGGACACATTCATAGAGCAGACTGTCTTGGTGACTTCCTCCGGTGCTATGGGTGAGAAGGAGGAGAGTAGGAGGGGAGGAGAGAGGGGGACATAAAGGGGGCCTGTGAGCAGCTGGAGGAGGGAGGGGGTAGAGGAGAATGAGAACAGGATGTCCTACATTTTGGTTGTGAAGTGGGCAGCCAAGGCTGTGCATAGGGCCTTCGAAGGAAGAGGATAAGTTAATTTTGGCATAGGATTGACAAGTTCCTTTCAGATTTTGAAAAGTTTAGCCTTGTTGGTGGTGGCCTCAGAGATTTGGGCTTGGATACAGGCCAGCTTCTTGGAGTATATGGAGAGCCTTTATTGTGTTTAGAGCAGGCGACAGGCCAGTTTTGTCAGAGGATGTGCTAGAAATCAACCACTTCTGTTCCGCAACTTTGCACTTGCATTTCAGCAAGGCTAGGTTATAATCATACCAACTATTGCACTTGGAGGCCTGCTTCATGTGGATCTTCATGGCAGGGGCAAGGATGTCAAGGGTGTTGGAGATGGTGAGGTGGAGGTTAGTAAGGGCTGAGTCATTGTGAGAGTCAATAGCAGGGGTGAGAGGGGAATGAAAGATGCACTAAAAGCAGTTACTGACACTTGCCTCATCATTTGAATGATGGAGAAAGAGACTGGCAGTGTGCGCATGGGTTTAGCGAGGGAGCCCAGGAGCTTCAATTTAGAGGAGAGTATAGAAGAGGAGAGGACAGGAGAGGAGAGGAGAGCATGGTCAGACCAAGAGAGAGGTGTAGTGAGAGGGTTAGAGAAAGATATGAGCACATCCAAGGTTTGCCTGGCAGAGTGGGTCGGGCCAGAGGGAAGAATGGTGAGGTAAAGAGTGTCACAGAGGTTGCCATAAGAGTAAAGTGGCAGCATCAGGAGAGTCAAGATGAATATTAAAGTCTTGGAGAAGGAGAAACCTAGAGGTAGAGGTCAGGAGAGAAGATCCGATGTTGGCCCACTCTGAAAGGAAGAGGGAGACTAGACCAGAGGTCCTGTAGATGGTGGCGAATGTGAGCAAGAGGGTTGGAGAGACCCAAAGCTTATAGACAAGGCATTCAAAGGAAGAGTAGGATTGAGTGGGTATGATATAAGCAGGGACCCATCTACGGAAGAAAAGGACCACTCTGCCTCCAGACCGTTAGGCTTGAACTTGGAGAGGATCTTGTAGCCCTCAGGAAGGATAGTGTCCAAAGCACTGACAGAGATAGCATTGAACCACGTCTCAGTGAGAGCAAGAACATCAAGGTCAAAGTCTTCAAAGAGATGACATATGTCTGAGGATTCTTTGACAGCAGAACAAGAGTTGAGGGTAGCTAAGTGAAGCTGGTTGCCACCTTTGAAGGTCTTCCAAGGAGGGGTACAGGGATGAGGTACACCCATCGGTGGGGGTGAAGAGGTCAGAGGGGTGACAGACAGAGGATTGGCAGGAGAATGGAGGAAGTTAATGAGAGATGGGAGATGTGTATCGAGAAGGAGGAGGTTGGGCCGAGAGCCCTGGGCCATGATAGTGCCATTCTGGTAGACATTAGTGATGCACTGGATGATGGGAAGTGTGCCAAGAGCACTTCCTGTGTGGTTCCATTAGTAATGGTTGAAGAAGAGAAAGGGGAGATGACTGCAACCATATGGGGAGTCCATATATCCAGGGAGTGAATGACAAAGAGGATGTCAGTAATAGTCTGCCTGGATGAAGGGTTGACATAGGTATCGGCAATGGGCAGGCCTGGGTTAGATTCCAGGAGACCCTTCTTAAATGTTTTGCTTACAGGCTTCAAAGGAAAGGCAGGATAGGTAATGGAGTAGCAATTAGAATAGAAAGGGAAGCTGGAGAGCACCATAGGGGGAGGTGACAGAGGGAAACTCAGGAGAGAGAGAAGATTGAGAACTGCACAATGCATGAAAAGAACTCACCAGGCACCCTTGCAGTAAAACAGTCACAAGTGACTCAGGTGCAAGTCACCACACAGATCAATGAAGCAGGCAGCCTAGCAACAGACAGAATGCAAGAGCACATGCGGGTGCAGGAATGGGTGAGAAGTGGCCCAGAGGAAGCCAAAGTGAATAACCGCTTCTTTGTTGTAGCAAGAAAGTTCCAGCCCCCTAGCAGTTTCGTAATCACAGAGCCAGGCGGGAGCCATGCAAAGTGGCAGTATTGGCGATAAGAACTGCTAGGACGTTCTCTCCCCACACCCAATGTAATCCCCCCATACACCACTGGCGCTGTGCCCATTTAACCAGCAGGCAGATGCCCAACCAGGCACAAGGCACCCAAGCGGGGTCCAGTGGCATCATAGCACCCAAAGTGAAGATCCATGGCCAGCAAGGAAGGGCCCAAGTCAGCTGCTCAAATCCCACCTTGCAGCAAGGCTCAGAGGCCCATATTACACTCACCAAGAATATTTGGCTTGATAGTACCTTGTTGTATACAGAATTTTGATCTGTGATAGATCAGATAATCTCATCAGTCCTCCCCTATTCTGCTCACTCATCTTCAATGTATCACGTTCCACAAAGGCCAGGTCTGTACTGCACACAATGGGTAGGTGCAGTGATCCCTGTGGGCTGTACCTCTCTCTTGTACCAGTCCCTGCATATGACCGATGTGTCATACTTCCTTCCTCTGCCCTGCAAAGAGTATGTAGTGCGGCTTCAGGGCTCAGGCCTGTTCCATCACCACTGTTCTTCAGGAGGGGCCTGATGGCATCACATGCGCAGTCACACCCTCAATGATTCCTCTGTTACTTGGCTGTTTTACTGGATAAGCCCAGCCATCCAGATACTCCATCAGCATGCGCGGGCTTCCAGCTAAAGGATCTCAGGTCAGAGCCTGCCTGGACAAGCTTGTTATCTGGCACTGCAATGTATCTGTTACTGCTCTGCTTGTCTAGCTTTCTCTGGGGCTTTCTGATAGGCTTCATGCACCATTACCAGCTGGTTCTTTGGAAGCATACATGGGTATAGGTGGGTGCATAGAGGGTGGAGGTGAAAGTTGAGCATGGAGTTGTTAGATGAACACTGCCATCTTGGTCTAACGTTCTCCCTATTCAAATAGGGAGAAACATCGGCTTCCAGGTAGAGTGACTTGGGATTCATTGTCTGCTGTGCTGCATCAGTGTATCCAATCCCAGCTTCCTTAACAATGATTTTAAAAATAGAGGGGTGGCTCCAAACCAGCACCGCACCCATGTTCTTCAAGGGTTCGGTGCTTTGTCACCTCAACTGCTGTCCACAACGCGGGTCTAGGCTACCGCGTTCTAGCCGACCACCGGATGCACGCAGATGCTCTTCTCTATGCTCCCCCATAAACCTGCTTCTCCCGAGAGACCTCTATCTTGCAAGGGGCAGCCTGCTCACTCATCAGCTGCCTTTCTGCCCATGGAGACCGAGGGAGGGCCCCCGTGTAGATCTTCGTTCCAACAGTGGGGCCTTCCAGCCCCTAGCCTGGGAAAGCATGCATGGGGCAATTCCAACTCTACGCCGGGGAGTGTCTATGCAGCAGGCCACTCCAGCTCTCCGCCGGGGAGTGCGTATGCAGCGGCATCAACCACCTCAACCTGTCTAACACCTCAGGATTGGGGGCACAACATTAGGCTCAGCCTCTTCCACCTCTGCTACTTTCTCAGGGCCAACTTCACACCCAGGGCAGTGTGGAGGTCTCCATCAACTGCTGTCCCCTCTGGGGCCTGATCTCATCCTAGCAAATAATGCGGGCAAAGGACTCATTTTTGCCTGATACCCACTGGCATCTGCAGAAGCTCACAAACCATCAGCTCTGATTTCCACCTGAGGGGTACTTCATTGCAGTTTTATCAGATTATTTGACGCTGGGAGTTAAGTGCACATTCATTACGGTGCTCCCAGTCTGGCAGCCACCCTATGGTCCAAACCGAGCTGTACGTGTCATATTTGTGAGGTAACTCTCTACGTGCCCTGTTTGTGAGGAGAAATTATGCTGACGATGGGCCTCATTATAAGTTTGCTGGTAAAAAATGAATATTACCGGCATGACGGTGCTACCGTTTCCGTGTAGCAGTGCTGCCGGAATCTATGGTAGATTCCGAGACGGCATGCACGCGCATTCCGGCATGCTGGAAATGGTAGCACCGGCAACCCGGTAATGGCCCCTAAACCCCCGATACCAGCATCCCCGATGCTGCAGACACTGACTCTGACGACGCCGTAATTACTGGTACAGGTATTACGGGCACCGGAAACGTCATCGCGTCGGAAATGGAAATACACCGATGGCCATCATTAAAACACAATCCATTGCAATCTTCATTGTACAGGAGTGTTACTCGAAAACCAAGTATATACCGACACTGAGGAACATGTCAGCTAAGCAAGCAGCTGTCTGTTGCCGCAAACCATGTTTCAGTGAACAGGAACTTAACAAGCTGGCAGACACACTTGTGGAGCCTGCTGATATGGTGTTCTGTGCTGATCTGCGGCGCCCAGCACAACTTAGGAAAAACGGCCATTTGGGAGGATATGGGCCGCAAGGTCTTGGTGTTGGGGACACCACCCCAGATGGTCAGAGATTGTGGGAAGAGGTGGGACGACCTCTGTGTCCGCAACCTCCTAGCTACAGAGAGCAGCCAGGGGCTAACCACGTGAGGTGGCGCGCTATCCCCCATCAAACTGCAGGCATGGAAGGAGACCTGCAGCACCGTCCTCCATATGGAGAGCATAGAGGTAGTTGGAGATGCAGAGACGGGAGTAGCGACTTCCGATGATGCTGGTGAGTGTCTGTAACCGTCATCCCAAAGTCACATCACACACCTTGTATCCCCAATGCCAATGGTCAAGTCCAAATGTCAAGTAATTGGCACTAGAACCCCGCTGCCATTCCACCCACGACAACCTCCTTCCACACAAGTACAATTTACCTGGCAGGAAGACAAGAAACACACCCCACTGACACACCCCACATGTCCCTTCCTGTCAACATGAACGCACCAACCTCCACAAGTGAAACACATCTGTTTCACAACCAAACTCTACATGTCACACAACCCCTGTGGCATGGCCACTATATTCAACCCACTAGAAACCAGTTCCCCAGCCAATAGACACTGCACACTCCAGGGCCGCACCACAAAGATGCTCCCACACTGCATCCCCACACATTCATGTGTGCACCATGCCATGCCCAACACCATGTCCATGACAATGCACATGACTCTGAATGTACTAGCATTGATGTGTATCAGATGGAAACACACCCATTCCTGGTGGCCTGCCTCACTGTCCCCCACAGGCACATCATCTGACAGCAAGGGTGAACATCCCACCACACCCAGGTCCATTGCAGCACGCTGCCCACACAACATATCCACCACATCTAGCCAGGAGCAAAGCACCACCACGGCAAGACCTGAACATGCCACAACATCTTCCGCACAGCCCTCCCCCCCCTGACACCAGGACACAACTGCTGCCCAGCAGCCCCAGCAGCCACTAACTCCTGCCGGCAAGCAGCCCTTGCAGGCAACAACACCTGCAACCGGGCAGCCCCGGCAGGCAATAACACCTGCAGCCAAGCTGCCCCGGCAGGCAACAACACCTGTGGCCAAGCAGCCCCGGCAGGCAACAACACCTGCAGCCAAGCAGGCCCATCAGCAGGAAGAGGCTGAATTCCCAGACCACAAACTGCAGGCTGAGCCTGAATCCCCAAATGACATGCAGAAGAAAGAGCCTGAATCTCCAGGCCACTCCTGCAGGAAGAGCCTGAATCCCTGCCACCCAGCCAGGTGCCTGATCCTGCAACACCAACAGTAGGCCCTGGAGCACACAGCACTGTTGAAGCCAGTGGGCCCGACACACAGAGAGATGGTGGCCATGAGGACCAAGCTATGCTTACTCCACCAGTCCCTCTGAGACCACCTCCCTTGCCACTACCTGGACTGAGGCACATACAAGACATTGAGGGGTGCCTCAGTAGAATGGAAGAGTGGCAGCAAGAAATACACACCTTGGTCACCCAGTACCTCACTGAGGCAAAACTGACACGGCAGGACACATCACGTAACACAGCATGGGTGCTTGGCAGAGCCATGGAGGGTGTGTACCACCTGGCGAGGACTGTGAGGGAGGGGAATGGAGTGATGTCTGCTATGACTGAGTAAATTAACAAGTCGGTGAATGCTACAGCCAAACAACGGCCCATCACCACCCCACTCGGCCCATTCTCCAGCACAACACTGACCAGTTCCATTCAGAGTAGCCCTGTGCGTCAGTCACAGTGACTCAATCGCCTGCCAGAGGCTCTGCCCTCATACTCCAAAAAGTGGGTGTAAATAGGCCATGTTACTAGTGCATGTGGGGAGGGAGTAGTTGGGAAGGGGTTGTGTGGGTAATGGGGAGGGGGCAGTGGGTGTGGGGTTGTTGGGTTTGGGGGTAGTTGGGGAGGGGGTAGAGGTGTAGGGGTTGTTGGTTGTGGGAGTGGTGGGGAGGGGTTAGATGTGTAGGGGGAAGAGGGGGAGGGGGTAGTGGTGGAGGGGTCAGTAGGGGACAGTGTGTGGGGTAAAAAAAAACAGAATGGTAGTGTTAGTCAATTTGAATCACATCTGTACATAGTTCATCTTTATGCAATACATCTGGTGTTCCGAACAAACATGACTGGACATTGCTTATTCAGTTTGAGTCTATTTAATCATGTACAGTGTCCAGTGCCCAATGTGACCCAGTCCCAGTCCTGTGTCTTTAACAGTCCATCAAAAGTAGTGGTCAATTCATTCTTGCCATGTTGCACGTCCATCATTGCCATTGTGGCGCTGGGGATTTCCCCCATCTTCATCATCGTCATCCTCATCCTCTGGTGGCATCATGTCCATGTCAGGGGGCAGGGGGATGTTGCGCCGGATGCACATGCTGTTTAGCATGGCACATACAAGCACGATTTTACCAACCTTCCCACCGACCTGCTGAGGCAGCAGAACCGGGCCTTCAACAGGACAAATGTCTGCTTGATGGTGACGCACGTGCATACATGTGCATGGTTGTAGGCCTCTTTGTGCCTGTTGTGTGGTTGCCTGATGGGGGTCATGAGACAGCCCACCAGGGCATACCTGGCATCACCTGCAAAGGAGTGAGAGAAAGGGTACCTGTGATTTATTTGGTCATTCCATGTTGGCATTGGCTGTACAGTGTTAATTGGAAAATGCAAATGGGCACAGGAAATCATAACTGTACATGGCATGTGTCATTGTCTATGAACCCGTAAGTGAATTTAGGGCTGATCCATGGCGCGGGGGATGGGTGCAGTTGCTGTCACATGGCACAATCGCTGTGAACCTGCACTCTCACAACTCAACCACAACAGACCACAATGCACTCAATTGGCATTATTGTGTTAGCAATGGAAATGGACTGTGCATATACAGTGGCAACTCACACATATGACTAGGTCAGATATCCATTGGTAGTATGTGTCACTGGTGAGGGGTTATGTTACAAGAATACGGCTGGGTGGGTGTTAGCATGGTGGAATGAAGCATTGTCCTGCACCTCTCAATCAAATATTGGTGGTAGTCAATAATTGTGCTTTGTGTCATTTTCATCCTTGACCCATTCAATTTGAAGGTGTCCCTTGAGGTGACATGACAGGTGTACCTGTGGATTGTGAGTGCAGTGAGAATTTTTGGAGTGTGGCAGATGGTTTTCGCTCTGTCTGAGCATCATGACTTGTGAATTGCGTTGCTGGGTTCATGTATTTCATGCATTGGCACTACAGAGTAGTGCATTGTGGTACATGTGGTTTATGTTTTCTGATGCTCCTAATACATGTGCTGATGTGAGCACTTTGTCTGTTAAATGCATGGAGACATGGCTGTGAAGGCCTTGCACTTGTGCATGCATTTGCTGTGTTGCACTTTCTGTTGAATTTCTATAAATTACAGTACAAGGCACCCATTACGCTGTGCCTGGTCTTCTTCCATTCAATGTGTGAGGTTTTGTGCTGTGCAGGTTGGGTATGATGAGGTTACTTAGTGTAAATTCTCATCTTACTTAGCCTTTTATTGGCCTGCCCAGTCTCTCTGCACTTCATTGTATACCTGCTAAAGGTTACAGGTACTTTGCAGGAGTGATGATGGATTAATGCATGCAGTGTGCACACATGCTCCTCATGCAAGCTATGCTATGCCATGTGTGGACACCCCTCATGGCCCTGTGGTTTCACTCAAACAGGTTGCCAATGCTGTTAACTGTGGGATGTATTAACCCACTTATGCTCTGCCCTGCGGCATCACTTTGTGCTGATGGTGCCAGAATTATCAAAATGGCTGCGAAAACCCTTGTGTGCGCCAAAACCTATGGAAATCACGCTTTGCAACATGAAAAGATGGCTGCCAAATCTACCATGCATGTTGTCAGTGGTGGAACAGAGATCTCAATCCTGAAACAGGTCACTGGGCTTCACAACAAGTAAAAATGGAGCCTGCATGAAAAGCAGTGCTTTGCTGAAAGAAATCCAAAATCTTGCGTTTAAATCTTTTTCTTGTTTGGTGAAACTGCAGAATGCCGACACAAAACACACACAAACATCCAATATTCTTGCTGGGTGCTACAAGTCACTTAGTTCAAGAAATCATTATGAACAGACAATGTTCTGAAAAGCTGAATTTGTCATCAAAACATTCACAGCAAAAATGTGCCTGCCTGTGAAATCTGTCAAAATCTGGGTGCAGTACCCGTGGGGGTTCCAAGAGAGGGGCGTGATATGAGTGGTACATCGTTCAGAATAAAATAACATTTAGACACAAAATAAATAAGGATTTCAGTTGTGCATTACACGCTAGGGGTTAATTAGGTGAAGTGCTGAATTGAAATCACTTACATAACCCCCCACCCCCAATTCAACACCCCTCATGGCCCTGTGGTTTCACTCAACCAGCAGACAGGTTGCGTATGCTGTTAACAGCCCCCACTCCAATTCAACACCCCTCATGGCCCTGTGGTTTCACTCACCCAACATCCAGGTACGATATCCAGCATGTCCTGCCATGTAGCAGGGCAGCGTGGAGTTGCGCAGCACCATGGAGTTATGTGTGTAGCCAGGGAATCGTGCACAGCAATGTGTGATTATTTTGCGGGCATCGCACACCATCTGTACATTGAGGGAATGGTACAGCTTCCTGTTGCGGTACACTACCTCCACAGCATGCCGGACAACCAGCTCCACATGTGTACAGTCGAGCGCACCTATTACATTTGGCATGCCTGCATGTGAATGGAATGATATTTTGGTTGCATTCACCTCCTGAGCAGTCAGTGGTAGGCCAATGTGGTTGTGTACGTGGCATCTAGCACCTGGATGAGCACATGAGAGAAACAGGGTTGTGCAATTCCATGCAGCTGCCCCACTGTGTGCTGATAAGTGCCTGTGGCAAGGTAGTGTAGCACACTCACTACCTTCAGCATGGGGGTTGGTGGCTGTCCGGATATTGATTAGGCTCACCAGGTCATCATGTATAAGGTCCACTATAGTGGTGATGGTGTCCCTGTCCAGCCGGTACAGAGTGTGGATCTGAGCAGGGGTTAGATTGAATGGGCTGGCCCTTAGGCGAGGGATTTGTGGCTGCCTGCGGGGTACAACTGGCTGCACATTGGGTATCTGCTTGCCCATTATCACCCTCCTTCTCCTCCTGTGCCTCTGCTGCATCCACTGACTCAGTGCCTCCTCATTGAGTAGCTTTGCAGGCATGTCCTCCAGCTCCAGTATTGCTAGTGCTAATGGAAGCATTGTGGATTTGGAAGGGGTGTGGTGTGTGGCAGTGCTCTTTTTGTGCTGTGCCACACTCCATTGCCTCCAACTGTGCGGATTATCTACACCTGTGCCAGGTTTGTACACATCAGATTCCTGTTACCGCTTGCTCTGCGATGCCGGTGTTTCCGGCATAATTTTATCGCTTATTACCGGCATCTCCAGGCCGGTATTTGCTTGTGTGTGCACCTCTTAATGTGGCCTTACTTGCAGCATGTCAGTGTCACTGGCACGGCTGCCGCGTAAGAAAGCTGATACCGGTACCGGTTTGGATGGACACAGCCGGCCCCTGCCGATGCCAGTGTCACCGGCATCGCAACTCGGAGTACTCCAGTCCGGTAAAGGATGTCAGTACGGTAATATCGGCATCAATTTTGCAGGAACAGCATACTTGTAATGAGACACCATGTCCATGTAGGTCCAATACCTGCTGTATTTAGGAGATACGCTTGTGTTGTTCCTATCTGTGCTGCACTTGGCATGTATGTTTTACCCAAAAGGGAGCTGGGTCATATTTGTAACTAGAGATTGCTTTAGCCAGGAATACATGGGGTTTTGGGGTGGCAAAATGTCCAGCTGCCTTTAGCTACCAATATACCTGCAATAGCCCTACCCAGTACAGCGATATTCAATTAGCATATAAATGCATATTTTATGCACGCATCCTAGTCGACAACTAAGCTTTCTCCCTGTTAACCTTTTTGTGACACATTGCAGCATTCGTAATTTGCAAATGGGCCTCATTGTCAACTGTAGGTCACTATGTGCTGCATGGAAAAAGTGCATTGCAGTTTTTTGTGTTTTGTTTCTAGGTTATGTGCTATCCCCGAGCGAGCAGCAAAATCTGATTTAGCATGAAGATTCACCCCTCGCTCCCCCCTTCTTTTGCTGCACAGTTGCCATTTTGCCATTTGTTCATGGGAACATAATCACAACGGTGACACCAGGCGCCACTATTAGCCTTGCTCGTGTACACCATCACTTCAGATCTGACACTTCATCTTGCTAACTACCTTCCCAATATAAGATGGATCATTTAAACAATGATATAGCTGTCAAGATGGTGATGTGATCCGCTTCTCTGGCAGTTCACCTCCACTCGCAGATTGTATTGTACTTTCTTGCGGGCATCTTCGAATCTGCGGCTCATCTTCTCTGGCCTATTTGCACGCGCTGCACGTACCACAGAGTTTTAACTGACTTACTTCAGAAGGATTCACCGCAGTTGCTAGGGAACGTTTCTGTGTTCTTTTCACTTCTTATATAGCATTAACTTTCCAATTGATAAGGCCGCACCTTTTGGTACTGAGGGATTTAGGCAGAATCAAACAATGGCCGTGGGACTGCAGCATAGATAAGCAAAAGCAGACGTGTTTTTTAGACAAGTAATACATGGGATTAGGCAGAAAGAAAGGACGGGGACACAAATTCCGTGAGTGTTTTTGAAAATATTACACAGGATAGAACAAAAGTTGATGAGAGCAACGTGTACTACTGCAGGATTAATGCGTTCATATTTTTCGAAAACTGGAAGAGCAAATGAAAGTCATGAAAAAAGAAATACATAAAAATCCGCCGTTCCTGCTTCCTTGAGAGGTATAACCATTTCCAGAGTTCCGCGTGCGTACGAGTATAAGGCAGAGTGGTTGGAATGATTCTTTGTCCGGAGCTCTTGTGATTTGCCTCAATCATCTGACCAATCCACTTTCAACTAAAACTTATGACATATATGGGAGCTGAACCAGCAAAAGTCGCAACTGGTGAATTTGAAATGTGGTGGGGTGTACATTTCTCCGGGGCGAATGTGTAAGCGAATGAGCGCAGCGAGTGAGCCCAAACCACATCAAGGGAGGGTTGTAGGTGGGTTCTCCACCCAGGAAAAGTTTGGAAAATGGCTTCCAAAATGTGCAATTTACTGCCAAAACCACAGAAATATAACAGGAACATCATAGGAACATCACTGCAATATCTCACCTGTGCTACGTTCTGTTAAAAAGAAAAAATGGTGGCTTTGGTTTGAGTGTAACTGCTGGGTCCGTGGACTGACTTACCATTGTGGACAAGTGGTACATTGCAAATATTGAAGTACCAGAAGAACAAACAATATAGTCAAAGCAGCAGAAACAATCACTTGCGTTAAAGGTTAATATTTAAGACTGAAATACTATATAAAAAAATGATGGCTTTTTTAATGGTGGAGATGAGTAGGCCAGTCAAATATCAGGTGACATGCTAAAAAGCTGTCAATGTTATTTTACATAACCTATTGTTGATGGAGTTAAAATTGGACTGCTCCTGAGATTTTTTATCTAATGTTATAGAAAAGTATACAGTGCTGGAACAAATTTGGATTTGATTGGGAAATTAAACTGTTATACACAGCTACCCAGTGAGGAATTAAATACATTCCATAATATAGAGAAAAGGGAGGAAAGAACGAATCGCACTCCCGCATGGCACAAACATGAATGCCAGGTTCAAAAAGGTTCGGAAAAAACAAACAGACACAGTATAGGAATTACTGATGTCTTTAATGTTTTAATAAGTTAAAAAACAAAAGCACCGTGCAAAAAACAAATGCACGACACATAGCAGCACATAGAAGACAGAACAACAACAGGACGCCTAGGGGCAGCAGCCTGCAAACAACGCGTTTTGCGCTATACTGAGCGCTTGATCACGCTATATCCATATTATGTTTATATATATATTCAGTAAAAAAACTTTGTTAAATGGACGTTATGGTTAAGTTGCGCTACTAAAAACCTATGAAATTCAGTAAAAAAACCTTGTTAAAGGGACGTTATGGTTCAAAGTAAAACGAAAAACCCCTAAAATTCACCAATTTCAGGGGTTAAACAACCATGGTAAGTTAAACAACCATAACTCGCGCCACCACTGTGCACTGCTAAGACTAACACCCAGGACATCAAAGATGACATCACAAATGTCATTGATGACATCACTGATGACATCACATGTCTGGCAACCCCTTCATTCATTTACTGGCATATCTAGGGCACGTGGTTTTCTTCAGTAGCAGGCAGGAAATAACAATTGAAAAAAGTACTATATTTATAGAGTTATCCCTCAAGCGTTCTTACAGTAATTCTCTTAGGGTCCAGTCATATCATATGAAACATACACATAAGGCAAGACACAGGCTTGAAAGACAGCATTGGTTTCTGTGCATGAAGATAATCAGTAAGGTTAGCAACACTTTCTGATAGTTTTTTTTTTACTATACTTTCCCTGTATATATTCATATTTGTATACATTGTACTCACACTACTTTCTTTAGGGTGCAGTCACATTATGTGATACATATGTGATACATAGGGTAAGTTGCACCTTTGAAACAGAATGTTAATTTCTCTACAAAAAGATAATTAGTTAGGTAATGAACACTTTCTGCTATTGCTATTATACTCATATTTGAATGTGCTGTTATTTATTTGTGGTTTTGTCTGTAGTAAGTAGTTTTTATTAGCTACTTATTACATGTGTAACAGTATGCAAAACTGTAATAAGAAAGTAGTTATCATTTCAGTATTGAATATCGCAAAATTATGTATATTACACTTCCATCATGTCTGCTGCACACAATGTGTATGTTTCTACATGAGTACGTTAATATACTTGATAGAATTTATAATAGAATGTATTTATATTAATGTATTGATTAATGCACGAAGTACCTCATGATATTTATGCAAATGATCCTTGACAATTTTTTGTGAACATTATAAGAATGCATTGCACAGACTTTTTATGAAAAGTAAATGCACATGTGATGTCATCAATGACATTTGTGATGTCATCTTTGATGTCCTGGGTCCTTAGCAGTGCACAGTGATATGATATGATATGATATGATCGTTTATTTATATAGCGCCTATACACAATGTGTTTCAAAGCGCTTCAAGGCAAGGGAGGGAACAAGGGAAAATACAACCACATTCATTACAGGCCATGAACAGTAAGGATGTGAAATTATCATACTCGGCCTGACGACATTTCAGATAGTGCAAGAGCTAAGACATAGATAAGGAAGGGAGGGGGAGTGTGGAAAGGAAATGGAAACAGACAGGCGACTACCGTAGTAGGCCTGACGACATTTCTGGTAGAGCCGGAGAAAAAAAAAGGTGAGGGAGAGGGGTGCAGAAAGGGGGGGGAGGAACAAAACAAGCGATTATCATACTAGACCTGACAACATTTCAGATAGTGCTGGAGGGGTGGTGGGGAGGAAAAAAACAGTAATGGCAGGGTGGAGGAAACAGACGAGGTTGCTATCATACTAGGTCCAGGGACAATTCTGATAAAGTAAGTGCATAGAAGAAAGTAAGGGGAGGAGATAGGAAAAGGGAGAAGGGAAAGGAGGAGAGAAAAGAGAGTAAGCAGTCAAAAAGAGTGGAGAAGCAAGAGTAGAGAGCGAATACAATTGCAGAAGTAGTAACACATAATGTTGCAAGCCAGGATAAAAGATGAAGATGGGAACAGCATGATTTAGGGCCACCATGAGTACAAGATGCAAAGGAAGTCCAGCATGAGAGTTGAGAAAGAGTGACGCACCGTGAATGAAATGAAGTCCATAAAAGTCAAATCCAGCATTGGCCACAAGACAGTGATGGTGAAGGAAGGAACCAGGTGGGCGGGGCTTGCTAAGTGGTGAAAAAGAGCAGCAGGCAGGAAGGTACCAGGTGGGCGGGGCTTAGGCCAGGTGACCTAGATCCACTTGCACCTGCTCCCCATCTGCAAAGGAAAAGAAGCTGGAGGGCTCCTTAAGTAGGGAAACAGAGCGGCAAGCAGGAAGGCACCATGTGGGCATGGCTTGCTAAGTGGTAAAAAGAGCGGGAAGCAGGAAGGCACCAGGTGGGCGGAGCTTGCTAAGTGGTGAAAAAGAGCGGGAAGCAGGAAGGAACCAGGTGGGCAGGGCTTGCTAAGTGGTGAAAAAGAGTGGCAAACAGGAAGGCACTAGTTGGGTGGTGCTCGCTAAGTGGTGAAAAAGAGCGGCAGGCAGGAAGGCACCAGGTCGGCGGGGTTAAGGCCAGGTGACCTAGATCCACTTGCACCTGCTCCCCATCTGCAAAGGAAAAGAAGCTGGAGGGCTCCTTAAGTAGGGAAACAGAGCGGCAAGCAGGAAGGCACCAGGTGGGCGTGGCTTGCTAAATTGTGAAAAAGAGCGGGAAGCAGGAAGGCACCAGGTGGGCGGGGCTTGCTAAGTGGTGAAAAAGAGCAGCAAGCAGGAATGCACCAGTTGGGCGGGGCTTGCTAAGTGGTGAAAAAGAGCAGCAGGCAGGAAGGCACCAGGTGGGCGAGGCTTAGGCCAGGTGACCTAGATCCACTTGCACCTGCTCCCCATCTGCAAAGGAAAAGAAGCTGGAGGGCTCCTTAAGTAGGGAAACAGAGCGGCAAGCAGGAAGGCACCAGGTGGGCGTGGCTTGCTATGTTGTGAAAAAGAGCGGGAAGCAGGAAGGAACCAGATGGGTGGGGCTTGCTAAGTGATAAAAAAAGAGTGAGAAGCAGGAAGGCACCAGGTCGGAGGGCTTGCTAAGTGGTGAAAAAGAGCGGCAGGCAGGAAGGTACCAGGTGGACGGGGCTTGCTAAGTGGTGAAAAAGAGCAGGAACCAGGAAGGCACCAGGTGGGCGGGGCTTGCTAAGTGGTGAAAAAGAGCGGCAGGCAGGAAGGCACCAGGTGGGTGGGGCTTAGGCCAGGTGACCTAGATCCACTTGCACCTGGTCCCCATCTGCTAAGGAAAAAGCTGGAGGGCTCCTTAAGTAGGGAAACAGAGCGGCAAACAGGAAGGTACAAGTTGGTCGTGGCTTGCTAAGTGGTGAAAAAGAGCGGGAAGCAGGAAGGCACCAGGTGGGCGGGACTTGCTAAGTGGTGAAAAAGAGCGGCAGGCAGGAAGGCACCAGGTGGGCGCGGCTTAGGCCAGGTGACCTAGATCCACACACACCTGCTCCCCACCTGCAAAGGAAAAGAGGCTGGAGGGCTCCTTAGGTAGGGAAACAGAGCGGGAAGCAGGAAGGCACCAGGTAGGCGGGGCTTGCTAAGTGGTGAAAAAGAGCAGAAAGTAGGAAGGCACTAGGTGGGCGGGGCTTGCTAAGTGGTGGAAAAGAGCGGCAAGCAGGAAGGCACCAGGTGGGCGGAGCTTGCTAAGTGGTGAAAAAGAGCGGCAGGCAGGAAGGCACCAGGTGGGCGGTGCTTAGGCCAGGTGACCTAGATCCACTTGCACCTGCTCACAATCTGCAAAGGAAAAGAAGCTGGAGGGCTCCTTAAGTAGGGAAACAAAGAGGCAAGCAGGAAGGCACCAGGTGGGCGTGGCTTGCTAAGTGATGAAAAAGAGTGGTGAAAAATTTACCATTACTGGCGAATTTCAGGGGGGTTTCGCTTTTACTTTGAACCATAACGTCCCTTTAACAAAGTTTTTTTACTGAATTTCATAGGTTTTTAGTAGCGCAATTAAACCATAACGACCCTTTAACTAAGTTCTTTTACTGAATTTCATAATTTTTTAGTAGCACAACTTAACAATAATAACTCTGACTTCATGTACAAGTAACTTAGAACATACTGAACCCCCTCTACTGAATTTGATGTCCGCGAACTCTTTTAATGTCCGCGGACATATGCGGACAACAGCACCACTACCCAAAAAGTCTGGGGGGTATGTTTAATTGTTATATCATAATATATGAACATTTTACAAATTCACAAACCAGCACACATACACATTATATGTAGTAATACATAAGAATTGTAACCCATATGTATAACACACTAACCATTCACTTAAATACAATATGTTCTAAAATGGAATATACCAAAAGAAGAAAGATAGTCTTCGAACATGATTACCTCACAGAAACTCCACAACTAAGAGCAACAGCAGATCTACAGACCAGTCAGAAGACACCTTACCAGAAGCTAGTAAGTTTACTGCATTTTGCTCATATATTTGTAAACTTTCTGTATTAGATACAAAAAAGTGATATTATGTTTTTTTTTCTCACAGAAATGTCTAGAGCTCTGGAGTGGCTAGAGGAGCATTTCCCACGTGAGGAAATGTCTGAAGATAGTGAACCTAATGGTAGACACTTTACTATATAAATCAATTAATAAATATTATTTTATATACATTTAATATATACTTTTTTTTGTACAGACCATACAAAAATTGAAAATACTAAAGAAAAAGCAGTATTGGATAAGACTCTTCAGCACATAGAAGAAAAAATGGACCTACTCATGGCAAATTTTAACAATTTAAAAAACTTTGTGGAGGATCACTTGAAACAAACAACTACATACCATTGTCCCACATGTACCTGTCCCCCTCACCATATCCCACTCAATTATCCCCAAACCTTCTCCATGAACCAAAATGTTTTGATGAGCCTTCCATCCCTTCTTCACCTCATATAAATCCTATTGAAACCCCCCAATTCTCCTGTTTTTGTTTCAGTTTCTGCCTCACCTTCTCTGTCATAAATTTAACATTTATGTAAAATAAAGTAAAATTATTATATTGGCCCTCATTACGACCCTGGCGGAAAGTGACTGACCGGACCGCCACAGCGTAAATAGCGTTTCCGCCATTGCACGAAGGAGCAAAGTGCGGCCCATTCCGACCCATCGGGCACGAGCACCACGGCATGGCGGAAGTGCAAAGTCTGCGATGGCGGAAATGACCCCAAAACGGCCCACACCGCCGTCGTACGGCGCCCTAGGTGCAATACCGCCACCCATCACAGCGGACACCGCAGTGTGCGCCTACCGGAAAGTACGGTGACCGGAAATATACGGAAACGGAAGTTAAAACATGGGCCCGGAACGGGAAACATCCCGCCGTACACCTATAAAACCACTAAAACCACACAACCACTAAAATCACTACCCTGAGACACACCCCAACCCGTCATCCACCCTAGCGAAACCAAGAAAAATGGGAAAAGTAGCGAAGAAAGCGTGCGACCGCAAGCGGCAGGTCCACTTCTCCCGTGAGGAACTCACCGTGCTAACAGAGACCCACCAGGAGAATGCTGCCGTCGTCTTCTGCACGCAAATGACCAGGACGGCACTTGCAAACAAGAAGGCCATATGGGCTCTGGTGGCACAGCGGGTAAGTGCGGTGGGGACCGCACCCCGCACCCCACAGCAATGCCGTAAGCGATGGGACGACCTGCGGATACGCGTCCGCAGCATACTCTCTGCCAACCGCAACATTGCCACAGCCACCGGGGGAGGTCCTGAATCACCCATCAAGTTGACCCCCTGGGAAGAAATCTGTGCCTCCACCATCGGAATGGAGAGCATAGAGGGAGTCGGAGGGATGGAGAAAGGAGTGCAGACATCCGAAGATTCAGGTAGGTGGGCCAAATAAAACAATGCCAAATCCACAAAGTCCATCCATGTGAAGTACCATGCGTCCACATAGTGCAACAGAAACACATGTCCAGGAGAACGTCCACACACATCGGCCTGATAGCGCACGTTAAAACCCACAATAAATACATAAATAATTAAAAACCCCTAAAACACGCACTACACGTGCAGCAGGCACACCCTAACTGCAGGCTGCCAAACAACTGCACCCTCACTCCACACACAAATGAAAGCACCTCCAAGGCCCCGACCCAAATCACCCTCAGGTACCACCCCAATGCATGTGATACAATGCCATTCCAATTCCCACAGACCCATCAATAACCCTCGCCCTCCTTTACTCCACCACAGGGTCCGATCCAAACGACGAGCTTCAGGACACCCCTACCAGCACACCTGTAAAGAGGGCCAAGACCAACGGCCAAAGACCCTCCACCTCAGCTGCACGCATCAAGACACGGCAGCAGCACAAATCAGGTGGCAGCACAGAGGAGGGAACATCAACAGGCACCCCAGCAGCCAGCATGCCCACAACACCACCACCACAGGTCCACCCAATGGATGCCACAGAAGGCACTGCCTCCGGTGGCAGCAGCACCATAGGTGACACCCCATTGATGGCAGCATGCTCCGACACAGAAGACGGGGATGTCGAAGTCAGATCCATCCATGACCTGTCCCAATCCCCCTGTCTGTCCCATCCCGTACAACATGAGGATACCACGCAGGGGCACCCACAAGACGACGACTGGCCATCCCCCACAAGCCCTGTGGCAAGGCAACATGAGGACAACAGCCCCTCTGTGACACCCCCGCAAATGGCCATGGCCCAGCAGAGGCAACAGTCCCTCGACCAGTTAATCGTGCAACAGCAGCAACTGGCCACGCTCCTCAAGGACCATGCCGATGAATGTGGGGGCACTAAGGCAGACATAGAAACATCAACTGAGACACTTAGGGCAGAAATGGAGAGAGGTACAGAGACACTAAGGGCACAAATGGAGAGAAGCACCGAGAGCCTGAGGGGGGAACTGCATGCGACGTCCAAGGACGTATGTGCCGAACTTGCTGCAGTGCGCCGTGTGCTCACTGAGCTCTCGCAAACCCTTAGGGACATGCATGGACGTGAGCAGGCAGAGACATCATCCGTTGCAAGTTCCGTCCAGGGCAGCCCCCAACGTAGATCTGGGAGGAACCTGCGCTCCACAGGCAGGGGTGCCCCTGATACCCGCAGAGGGGGCTTGCAATAGCGACTGCCCACTGACAATGAGCATCTTTGGACACTGGTGTTCGGGGGGGAGGTAGGAGGGTGGAGGGGGTGTGTTGGGCTCACTTGGGTGGCGGGTCGATAGGGTGCACAACATGATATCACATATGCCATAAAAAGTGCACGATCAACCAATGAGATGTGTGGACATTGATCTTTGTGTACTAGGCCATCATAGGCGTACAGTCCATATTGTGCATGTCCCAGACACACACAGTGCCACGAGTCCCGTGTCCATGTATCAGCCACCAGGCGTGAGTGCTAGAAGCATACATCAATGAGATGCTGACGAATGTCACGGCCCTCCGGTGCCTCGCAGACTCCTTGAGGTGCTGCCACATCCCCACCCTCATCATGACCATCATCAGGTGCTTGCAGTTCTGCGTCAGGGGGCATGGGCACATTTCTACGTACGCACATGTTGTGGAGCATGACACATGCCATCACCATCTTTGCAACCTTCACATGGCGGTACAGGAGTGCCCCGCCAGACCTGCTGAGGCAGCGGAAACGACCCTTCAGTAGGCCGAATGCCTGTTCAATGACTACACGGGTACGTGAGTGGGCATGGTTGTAGTCCTCCTCATGCTGGTCCCGTGGGTTCCGGACTGGTGTGAGGAGCCATCTCTTCAGTGGATATCCAGCATCACCTCTATGTGGACGAGAAACGTATGATGTGGAATGCCATTGCTACGTACGCACACCACTCCCCCTTCCTGCCAGGTCATTGCCGAATCACATACCCCACATTATCATGCATGTAATGAGACTCACCGAGTAGCCAGGATCTGTTCCCTGCGTGTCGCTCCATGTAGCGTGGTATTGTAGAGTTCCTCAAGACCATAGAATCCTGGGTTGATCCAGGGAATCGGGCACAACAATGTGTAATGATCCTGTTGGAGTCACACACCATTTGTACATTCAGAGAATGAAATTGTTTTCGGTTGCGGTACTGGGCCTCCATGGCATGTGGGACGACCAATTCCACATGGGTGCAGTCGATGGCACCAATGCAACCCGGTATGCCGGCAAGTGCATGGAATCCCACTTTTGTGTTGGTAATTTCCTGCTCCGAGCGTGGTAGGAAGATGTAGTCGTCTGCGTGCTGCAGGAGGGCATCGAGCACTTGCAATAGTGTCCGTGAGAACAGTGGCTGAGAAATGCCATGCAACTGTCCGACTGTGTGCTGGTAGGTGCCTGTGGCCAGGAAGTGGAGTACAGACACCACCTTCAGTAGGGGTGGGATGGCGGTTGGGCTATCTATCATGCTGACAAGGTCAGCCTGTGTCATGTCCACAATGGCGGCTATGGTGTCCCGGTCCAGACGGTAGAGGGTGTGGATCTGCTCATCAGTGAGGTTGAACGGATGTGCTCGGAGGCGTGGGATTGCGGGCTGCCTGCGTGTTGGTAGTGGCTGTGCTGGCGGCCCTTGCTGGCCCTGCCTTGGCCTCCTCCTCTTCCTGCGTCTCCTCCGTGCGGCCGGTTGTAGTTGGTGTTCGTCTTCTTCTTGGAGTTGGAGTACTTGCAGTGCTATCAGGTCCACCAGGGCCAACATCGCGAGTCCTGCCGGTAGCATTTCGGTGTGGTTGTGGGAGGAGACTGGCTGTGCAATTTATGTGTTTTCAGGCTGAATGGCCTCCACCTGTGGTGATTCATTCCACCTGTGCAAACTGCTCTCCCCTTTGGCCGAGCACGTCCCGCGCACAACGCTGCAATTCGTGGAATGGCATCTTGCTATTGCAATCATGTATTTGTACCCGATGGCCGTGTAACATTGGTTGATATGTTCATTCTGCTGTGGTCCCATTGTTTCACATACTATCTGTGCAGTCGCGAACAGAGTTGTGAAGGGTCAGTGGAACGTAGTACTCGAGTAACGGTGGGCCCTCATTCATCACTGTACCGAGTTGCAACGACGGGCGGGGCGTCCCATTCGTGGGTGAAGGCAGTTGCCATTTTCACACACAGCCGCACTCGATGGATTAATTAGTGTTTTCAAACGGCCACAGATGCCTCTTTGACGTGATGTTGCAAATGAGGAATTCGAAGGGCGGCGCTTTCGGTTTTCAGCTAGCGGCGAGGAAATGCCCACAGGTCTGACTGCAAATATAACGTTCTATTGTTCAATGTCCTTGAGACAGGGGCCATGGCGAGAATGCAATGATTGATATGAATGGTTTGGGATGCGCAATAGCGACGTGGGCGATGAGGCCGGACGTTCCCAAATACATGTTACTTCACTACACTGGAATTACGGGCTGGGGCACTGTGGATTTTGCAGGCTGCATAACGCACAGACTCAATGGATATTTCTAATGTTATGTGAGTAAATATTCAGGCGTTTTAATCCCGGGATGAGGGAATGATGAATGGATGCATGGGCAGGTGATTTGATACAGAGTTTGCCATGTACAGGGCTTCTTGGGATCTATCCGCCTCCCCTACGCTATGTGATGCAGGGCTGCCATAGTGGGACCATCGTCTATCTGGCCTTGTTGAGCCCTCCCTGTCTCGACGCGCCCTCAGACACTTGTGTCCATGCACGTTACCAATCCCATCAGATGGATTCTGTTTTCACAGGCGCATGCACAGGTACACTCGTTTGTGATGGTGTTTACACCTCGATATAGATAGTTATGAGTCGCAAGTGGTTTTTGGGTGGTGATGGACCTTTGGAGTGGGCTAGCATGCATGTGGCTGTGGATTTAGTGTGATCATTGCAGTGAGTTGTTGGAATGTAGTACTGATGGCCATTCTGTTCTTTTTCTTTTCTTTTGGTTGACAGGTATCTCCTCCCCTTTTGCCACTGCCATCTGTATGCCACTCCTGCAGATGGGTTTTACTCCCGACACCTGCTGCTTCGTGTTAATCAGTGGAGCAGCATTACGATCTTATGGGACGATCGCCAATGGGCCACATGCCCTTACGCAGTACTGGTGGCTCGGAGCAACATTTCGGCCTTTCAGCTGGACTAGTGCCTCCCCATTGGGACGGCCCTGCGGTTCTGTGCGCTTCCATGTTGCCTTTTCGTACGTCAATGTGGCTCTGTGTACCATGAGGGAACAGGGCGTCACACAAGTAGTGGCTGGTCATTTCTTGCGGATGCAGCCCACAATGGTGAAATGTGTTTTGGAGTTCATGGCCTGATGGCTGTATGGGCTTGGTGATTTTGATGTGCATTAAATTTCTATTCTGATTTGGCCCGTGTAGCGTTCTTCTTTGCAAGTGATGTGGCATATGCCTATTTGGGGGGCGATGTATTGTGAGGAGATCTGCACTGGGTTCCAGCTTCAGAGTTTAGTTGCGTGGTACTGTACTGGGCGCGTTTGCCTACGAAGCCCGTGAGGTCAGGGATGGGGGCTGCCAATATGACAGTTTGAATCTTGTCATGCTCAGGGGCGGGGGATTGGGTTTTGTGTAACAGATGCCGGTCAGCCAGGTGGACTGGTGGAATGATGTGATTTTCGGAATATTGCTGGTCACAGGTGCCTGTGTTTGCGTGCGTTTCTTGGTGGGGGACTGTGGTCATGTCCATTGGGATGGCTTCTGTATTCGTGCCATCTGTGCCCTGCAGCTCCCATTGGCCCCTGTTGTGTTTCTTTTGTTCGTTGGCATGCATGGGTGACTTGTACATTTCACTGGTTGCATTGTGACTTCATTGCACCTACTGGGAGTTGTACTTTGTGGGCAGGGAGCGGTGTACGGGCACTCAGTGGGGCCGTTTACGGTTGATTCGCGATGCCGTACTTCTCACCATGGCGGAATGGTGCATTCCGCCATGCTTGATGGCGTTAGGTACATGTCCGCTAGGGTCGGAATTGGCGTACCCTTGCGCCATGGTGGTGTTTACGGTTTGGCATGGCGCGCGCGCGCGTGCTTGGTGCAGTTAGCGTTGGCGTTCACTACGGTGTCGCTAATGGCATCGTACTTTGCGGTGACGGGTCATAGTCGCACCGAGCGCTATTCGATGGCGGTATTGCATTTCCGCCATCGTTTTCCGAATTCCGCCAGGGTCGTAATGAGGGCCATTGTGTCCTAATTCATTTCTTGTTTTTTTTTAAAAAGCAGTTCAGGTGTCCGCAGACAGCGCGCGTGTCCGGAATGTCCGTAAAGAAACAAAAATGGAAGCGTCCTAAGGACACTATATCTGTCCGTAATTTTTACATGCAAGTTGAAACTGTTCTAAGAACACACGCGGTGTGGGTGTCCTGTGGACGCTATGCCTGTCCGTATTGTTCGCAGACAAGTTGAAACTGTTCTAAGAACACAGGCTGTGTCCTGAAATATTCATAAATAAACAAAATGGGGGTGTCCTGAGGACACTATACCTGTCCGTACTGTTCGTGGACAGGTTGAAACTGTTCTAAGAACACATCAAGTCTCCTGGGATGTTTGTAAATAAACAAAATGGGGGTGTCCTGAGGACGCTAGGCCTGTCCGTATTGTTCGCAGGCAAGTTGAAACTGTTCTAAGAACACAGGCTGTGTCCGAAAATGTTCGTAAATTAACGAAATGGGGGTGTCCTGAGGACACTATACCTGTCCGTACTGTTTGTAGGAAGGTTGAAACTTTTCTAAGAACACATCAACTGTCCTGGGATGTTCGTAAATAAACAAAATGGGGGTGTCCTGAGGCCGCTATGCCTGTCCGTACTGTTCGTAGCAGGTTGAAACTGTTCTAAGAACACATCAAGTGTCCTGGGATGTTCATAAATAAACAAAATGGTGGTGCCCTGTGGCTGCTATGCCTGTCCGTATTGTTCACAGGCAAGTTGAAACTGTTCTAAGAACAAACACCTGTCCGTAAATGTTTATTTCACTTGTGACGCACTTTTAATCACTTCAGGACCTGAACAGTGTCCGTAGAACACCAACGCGCATACGCAAAACAGTTTCAGTGTATTTGGTGTCCTGCGTGTGTTCTGATTGCGAACACTGTTCGTGTCCACAAACAATTTAAAATGACATTTTCAAGCAATCTACAATATTTTTAAATAAAAAGTCCCACATAGTAATCCTGAGTTTCTACATACTTTTTGGGACTTTTTGAACCCTTTTTTCTGTTCAATCTGTCCGCGGACAGCACGCATGTCTGCGAACTGCACACAAGTACCCCTATAAAAGACCACACCCTAGAGCTCATTCTCATTGTGTTTCTGGCTATTCTACAGAACACAGTGAATTTTGCGGCCAACTTTACAGATTTTCATGTCGAACCTGGTGGCTTCCATGGCTCCACTCATGCTACCTGGTGCTGCATCTGCCTCAGCACCACCCCCACCCCCTCCACCACCACCACCTCCCCAAGGGCCTGAAGAGGGGAACAGGAGTGAGGATGCACAGGAGGATGAAGAGGATAATGAGAATGAGGTAGTGGAAGTCCCTACTACCAGCACTCGGCATGAGTCTTGGGTGTGGCAGTTATTTACCATTTGTGGTAATGTTCCTAAGGTGCGTGTGAACCAAGTCACCTGCAACGAGTGCAAAATGGTACTCAGTCGTGGGAGGCCTGGTTCATACAGCTTTGGGACAACTACCATGAAGCGACACCTAAGGTCATTCCACACTGGGGCCATTCGCAAGGTTGTACCTTGCGAGGAGCATAGCAGGTTGACTTCCTCTACTTCATCCTCCGTTTCCGATCCTGTCACCACAAGGAACACTCCTGTGGGACAGCGTATTCCTCACACTGCCTCACAGGCCAGACGCAATACTGATGACCCTTACCTTTCAAGGGTCACAGTTGTGTGTGTGTACTTCGACGCAGTACTGTGCAGGGGGGAGAGACTTTGTAGTGCTTTTGAGGCTATCGTCTCAGAGCACGAGAAGATCTGCTCACTACCCAAGTAAAACCCACTCTACATCTTCCTCTCTCCACTCGCCCTTTCTTATCCCCGTGGTTGGTGTCCCCCCTTACCCTCCTTTCCCCTCATCTCCTAGTGTGTTGTGTATAAAAAATAAAAAAATATAAAACAACAAAAATAAAAAAGGCTCTTTTCAGAGTCGCCTTTCACAGTTAAAAAATAGAAGTGAAAATAAATGAAGCAGGGCCCTGTGTATTTTTTAGAAGTCCGTGGACAGTCCACGAACATCTAAAATTATGGAGTGCTGCCCTATCATAACCATTGCAGTTTTATCTGGGAGGAAGTGGTGGCTCTGAAAAGAGCCTTTTGGTGGTGTTTGTTTGTGTTTGAAAAATTTGAAATGCTCAACACCTACTAAAAAATGGATGCTGTAATTCCAAAAAAGGTTGCAATGCATTTTGGACATTTCTCAGAAAAATCTGATTGCCAGCATAAGTAAGATGGACTCCATCTCTGCGAAAAATGGATGTGCTACGAAGCATAATATTTTCATTGTGAAAAGAGGACATGCCAAAATCTCTTAGAAAGGCACAAACAGCCTTATTGACATTGCGCTTTGCTTTCTCCATTTGTGGACCAAATGAAGAAGAACGAAGCCACATTTGTCTCTGCGCAATCCATGAAAAAATTACTTGAGAATTTGGAAACATGTCCATGACCTTCCCAAGTCCTTCTTTCATTGCATATTGCAAAGAATTTCCAGACACATGTCCTAATCTGTTCGCTTCATAATGAATTACAATTATGTCTGGATGTTGCTCTGTCTCCAAAGTAGCACAGAGAGGTAGCAAGTCCAACCACTTCATTCCACGAACTCCATGCCAGCGCACTTCCACATGTGGGAATCCACTATCTACAGCTACTCCACAACTTTCTGCATGCTCCTTCAACCAATGTATCCATGAGTCTCCCAAAATCCAAACAATCTGTTTTCTGAAACACACAGCCATAGCTATCTGTTCTTCTCTCAGCAAAAAGAATATCTGAGAAACTCTCTCCTGGCACAACACACCCACTAAACTTTCCTGACCAATCCCTTTCTCTGCTCATTCTCATTTGCATGACTCCCCAACCCAAAATCCCTGGATGTAACACCCGATGTCTGGGGACTACCGCCATGTCCACGGACATATCGTAACATGGACAGTCCTTCTACCATTTCCATTTCACTTTCTGTGCCATTCTCTCATTGGACATAGCTAAGAAGTCACATGACCATCCGCCAATCACATCCAATACCTCTACATCTAACTGCATCATCATAGATCAGCACTTCAAATGTACTGTTAATCTCTCTGAGTACAAATGTCATATCATTGGAAAGCACCTTTTACAAGAAATACTGTACAAGTCTCCAAGATTTCTACTTGCAGCTGCCTGCATATCCATATGCATGAACACAAACTACAGGTATGCATATTTCCTGTATAGTACATGTACAATTCTTATAGATTCATATAAACAGATTAACTGACTTTTCGCTTGTATAATCTATAAAATGAATTTGCTGTCATTTTTTCCATCTCCCAAAATTAACTGTCACTTCCAAACCTAGCTGCTATTTAATTTCTTTTTTACACACACATATTCAAAGCATGTTGAACTAACATATTTAAAGTACAACATGAAGAGTTAACATACTCAAACAAAATTGCATGCACACACTATGTTCAAATATCAAACAACAATACTTGTACAAAAACATAAAAATGCATTAATTTATTTATTTATTTACTTATATTTATATAGTGCGCAAGCAGCCCATGGCATTGAGGCGCTGTTACTTACAAGAGCTTAGTTACAGAAATAGTGGTATTCAGTGGTACATTATGAATTCCACAAGGCATAGAAATGATATTTTGATTGGTACAGTTAGTCATTACAATACAGTTTATGCATTAAGAACATATTATATGTATTCAACTGGTGCGACGCATCTTATGTGAATAAGATAGTTTTGATGGTTTTGAGGAAGGCGCTGAGGGTCAATGTCAATTAAAAAAATCAATGTCTAAATTAAAAACAGTGCTATATACAAACAAAATTACTAATTTGTTTCCTTTACAATTGCAGTGAAGACCATTCTCCTGAAAAGAAGCAGCCGAATTTGAAGTACAAAGAACAACTAAGAAGAAACCTGCTCATTTCAGAAAAAAGTAAGTTGAATACCACCATATTATTTGTACTATTATTCAAACACACCATTTTGTCTACAAATTCCCATTTCTTAAACAGAGATTTACAGGCACAATTTCCTATTTTTCAACACACAAATGACCCAACTCAGCCCCTAGAATTGTTATATTATAGAACAAACAACTGTTTTAATTGTATACCATTAGATTTACTATTTGTACTTCTCCACACCACTAGCTTACTTTCTACTGTAATCTGAACCCCAGTTTAGTAGCACATACATTTAAGGATACCCATCCCAACTAGTTGTAATGCCCAATGCACAATCACACACAATTACATACATCTTTATCATCTTACTCAGACACTCATGCACACAGCACACATACATTAAGAACACCCCAACCCATACCTTCTTTATTTTTTTCAACAAACCCTAAAGAATGCCTATCAAAAATCGAGTCCGTAGAAAGCAACGGAGAAGCAGAGTAAATGAAAATAGAAGTGTCCAAAACAAGCATCCACCTCTACCAGAACTTGTAAAAAAAAAGTTAAAACAAAACAGCTAATACAGTCATTTAGCGAAACAAAACAAGCTTCAAGTAAAGAAACTTTGCTTCCTCTATCAAAATGTAAAATGAACCACAACAGAATTAACAAAAAATCAGCTACCAATATGGATAAAACTGTTCCTATAAATCTTGATATAGTGCATAGTAAGTATACCAAAAAACGTAATGTTCCGAAACAGAGTCCTTCAAAATCTCATAAAAACGGGAGAGAAATCAGGCTCAACTCTTAAAACCTAGCGTAGGGAATTAATCTTAGAAGCGTTGATAGACAGTGCAATCCTTCTCAAAAGAAAGTTATTTATTTTAGTGTTAAACAAAATGGAACCACTAACAAAACTAATGACTAAATTACAAAAAAGACTTCTCAATAAACGAAATGTCAACAGAAATAACTTCTTAAGTATCTGTGGAGGTGAGTGGAGTCACACTACGAGCACAGAACCATACTTTAATGAAGAAGCATACAAACAAAAGCAAACAAATACAATTGCCATACATAGCAGTGGACGAGGTTATGAAAAAGTTAATAATACCATAATGGAACAAGAAATACTGCTTACAAAATATCCCCAGAAAACTTAGAATTACCTCTCCATTCAACTGAATCAGAGCGTCTAGTATACAAATGGCCATGCACGTCAATTTGTAACATTCGCAAAATATCTTTCAAGTCTTTACGCCTATTCCTCAATAAATATGTGAAAGGCAAGAACAAAATCAAAATTAAACTACTGCAAAATATGGATACCTGTCCAGTGCGCAAGTACACAGGACTAAAAGGACATGCATTGGCCTGCATTTCAGGACCTACTTGCAAAACCACCTTCCATTATATCAAAATGATATCAACACATCATTCAACTATAAGAAATCTAGTCTATAAACTGTACTATGCTAAACGTCATGCTTTAGCACTAGCCAATTTAAATAACATTCTTCTACATGGTACAGCAAAAGACCTACTTGAAGAAATCGACTATATCCAGAAAAAATGTTTTGGAAGTGAAAGCCACTTACAGAATGAAATAGTTTTAAAGCAAATTAGCAACAATTCTATGCATGACAACCTTCTACTACACACTACTACAAAAACAAATACTGAAATTTAAAAGTACATCTGCTGAAGTAGTACCAAGCCATGTGTGTGTATGTTGCCATAGAACTTTTTATAAAAGTAACACAGAAACTGTAGACCTAACATACAAAATAGAAGACAATTAAGATTCTAAATGGTTTGAATTAGCTATCTACCTTATAGCAGAAAACAAATACAAAATAACTGACCCCTTAATACTTTGCTGTTACTGCACTACAAAACTTGACAACAACCAAACTCCTTCACGTGCTATCACAAATAATTTGGAATTATTTCCATTACCAAAACCCCTACAACAACTACATTTATATGAGAGCATCATAATTCAAACAGAGCGCCCCTTTCAGGCAATAATACGCCTTCAACCAAAAACAGCAAAATTACCTCCCTCTGAATTAGTGAAAGGTATTCGGGGAAAAGTAGTGTATTTACCATTAAGTCTAAAAGAAAATGTGCACACTCTAGGAGTGCAACGTCCAATGGAGCAATCTTTAATTATCTTAGTAAATGGTGTACCTACAAAAGACAAAAGAATTTGGCAACAACTGGTAGATTTACATAAAGTTAGACAAGCCTTGTAATATCTAAAAGACAATAATGAATACTATAAAGAAATTAATATTGAAGAAAACTTGAAGGATACCACTGAAATAATTCAAGCGACACAAGAAACTGGTCAATTTGAGCTCCTAGATCCTGCTACAATATCCAACACTTTAGACCATTATACAATTCACCCATTGCACTCTAATGACACTGTAGAAGATGCACTAGAAACGTTCCAAATGCGTCAAACAAAAGGATCACCAATCAGCATATGGGAAAAAAGTATAGAAGCACGTGCTTTTCCTGTACTCTTTCCTACTGGCAAAGGAGGAAGGTACAATGATAGACCTATTCAAATAACAGCATCACAATACCGCTCATTACGGATGTATTCTGAAGATCCCAGATTTAGACAAAATGTGGAATACATATTCCACCTACTCTTTGAAAGTGAACTAGCAACTTTATGTTACAGAGTTGCACACATATTAAAATCAGGATCCCATTTTCAAAATATGTCAGCTACACAATTATTACAAAAAGTGCAACAAAAAAATGAGGCTTTACAATCAAATATTACAAATCTATTAGCAAATATGCATGGTACCAAAGAGTACTGGTTTCGACGTCATGGAGAAGTACGTTGTATGATCAGAAACCTTGGCCCACCAACTTGGTTTGTTACATTAAGTTGTGCAGAATATGCATGGGAAGATTTACATGATTTCCTATGCATATTTAACAAAAACAAAACAAACAGAGATATACTAACACCTGGAGAACTTTGTTCTCTAGATCCTGTTAATGTTTCAAGATATTTTCACCATTGCTTCATTGCTATGCTACACTTTATTTGTAATAAAACTACTCCTCCCCTCTGAGAAGTGCAACACTTCTTTTGGAGAAAAGAATATTAAGCCAGAGGAGAACCACATATCCACATGCTTTTATGGATTAAAGATGCTCCTAAATTCGGTCAAGACAGTGATGCCACTGTTTTACAGTTTATTAAAAAATTTATCACTTGTGAAATTCCATCAGAAGCAACAAATAGTGATCTTCATGCACAAATTTTACAATTTCAAAGACAAAAATGTGGCAAATATTGTCGTCACAAATACAAAAACAAAGGGAAATACTACACCAAATGCTGCTTTGGTTTCCCTAGACCGGTTACAAAAACAGGTCAAGTGAACAACTTCATGTCTTCAGTTAGACATAGTGTTAAAGGTAAATCACCTAAAAATACATATTACATAAAAAGAACAGAAGAAGAAAAATATATCAATGATTGCAATGTAATCATTGCCCACTTATGGAACGCAAACAAGATGTGCAGTACATTGCAGACAATTCAACTGCAGTTGCACGATATGTTACAGCATACTTAACAAAAGCAGAAAAACAGAGCTCCAAGACCTCTGGAATGCCTGTCATCAGGCAAAACACTGTCTCAGAAATTATACAGCTTGGGCATAAAAATGCTCTCCCATATAGAATGTGGCTCCTATGAAGCAGCAGATCATTTAACTGGTACTGCTCTGTATGGAAAATCTGAAAATATAGTATGACTAAGTATTGGTCCTGCTAAATCTAGAAAAAAAGTTCTAAAATCATACGAAGATATAGAAACAATAGCCAAGCATGATCCCAGCAGCCACGACATTTTAAAAAACAATTTACTGGACACATAATACCCAAACAGAAGTAACTGGTTGGAAACCATGTGTCTATACCACATAGCCCAAAACTTCACATACAAAAATAATATAAAACCCGATGAATAAAAAGGTAAATACAGAGTGACAAACTGTGAAGGCAGCTTAGTAAAACTCACCAAACGAAATTTAATTAATCATATCAAATTGTCATTAAAGACTCCTCAACATAAAGAACTATATTACATGTCCCTGCTACAACTCTTTAAACCATGGAGAAAAGAAGAAGAAATACTAGATAACTATGACTCATATGAAGACGCTTTCAAAGCAAATGAAAGCACTATAACTGATGTAAACTTTACACAGTACAAAACAATGTTGCACAATGAACAGCAACACGAAGAACTCCAGGCCCAACTAGATAAGGACACTCCTGATAGTAGTCAACCTTTTGCAACAGGAAGCCAAGAACCACTGGGAGAGCCACTAATAACAAATGAGGCAGAATTAGCTATGACAGAAGTAGAAAATACCATGTGTCAGTATGAAGATAAAGAAGACTTAACTATACTACAATCAAAACTAAACAATGGACAACGTAGCATTTTTCAAGAAGTAACAAAAGAAATCGCACATGGTGTACAACATGAAAACAAAGAATGCACCTGCCAAAATTACAAACCTATATTACTGTACGTCAGTGGTGAAGCTGGTTCTGGCAAAACATTCTTAATCAAAATCATCAGTAAGTTCCTTCAACAATTGACAAACAACAAATTGTCAGCTGTTGTCACTGCCCCCACAGGTTTAGCTGGCTACAACATAGGCCGTGTCACTCTACACCGATTACTACTCCTACCAGAAGAACACCAAATCAAATTAGACTATTACAAACGTTCTACAGAAGCTGCAATGGAACTACGCAGAGTATTAAAACAAATGAAAATGCTACTAATAGATGAAGTGAGCATGGTCTCCAACCTAATGTTGGCTTTGATTCACCTCAGATTACAAGAAGTACTCAAAACAAACTACGAAGAGCTCTTTGCAGGAAAACACATTATTGTTTTCGGAGATCTTCTTCAATTGACACCAGTGAAAGGTGAGCCTATTTTTAAAATATTAGGACACAAACTCTGCCGTAAAACTGTTGGCAGCATTGGAAATGTCAACCTACCTGCCACCTTGAAACTTGAGGAGAACCACCTACGGTTCTGGAAGCTCCTCAAGACCTTCCTCTTCACCTCTGCCTTTCCCTCTCCTCTCCCTTGCTGATCTGCTTCCTCTCTCAGCAATGCTACCCAGGTCCCTGCTCACAATGTCGCCCTCCTGCACTGCCCCCTGGCCACCCCTTGCACTGGGGCCTGTATCTGTACCCATACAAACCCCCCCACTCTTCGTCTGCACTGATCAGATACTCCCTATCTGACTAAACTTGCACTTGGCCCGCACATGCTAGCACTACCCTGTTTCTGATCACCGCATTTATTTATTTATTTACTTATTATTTATCTTGTCCTCTCTTATGCTTCTGCATTTTCCAATTTCTCCCCCTCCCATGCACTTTTGCTCTTTTTCCCTTCCCCATGCACTTGCACGTTCTCAATATCACTGGGCCTAGTAAGATCGCTGTATTTGTACTCCACTGTTCCCCTCCCTTTGCCTGGTCGCGCTCTGAAACACCTGTGTATGAGATGAGCCTGTGTATGAGATGAGCGCGATATAAATAAAATATCATATCATATCATAACCTTTGGCAACATTTCCAATACAGAGAATTAACACAAAATATAAGGCAATCTGCAGATCTCACTTATGCCAACATCTTAAAAAGTATTAGAGTTGGTACACTATCTCAAGAAGCACAAGCAAGATTGAAAACCCAGCACATTCATGCACTTTATGGCGATAATGTATGTGCTACAGATGTTATGGCACAATTAGCACCCAAAAAAATCAATTGTATGGCCTTAATGCCAACTCTTGCAAGCTGTTTCAAATTCAATGAAACAATGTTTAATCAAGAAATGCAACCAATAATGGAAATTAGCACCACAGAAAAACTAGACGTACATGGTATGACACTACCCATGTGTGAGCAAGCCACAACACGACTAAATAGTTTAGAAAATTCAATCTCCAACACAGCTGGGTTCGAAAAAATATTAAAATTATCCTTAAATTGCAGAGTAATGCTTAAACGTAACCTTGACGTGGACCAAGGACTAGTTAATGGAGCACTGGGTACAGTTGTTGGCTTTCAAACATACCCACGTGACAACAACATTCAGTTTGTCAATATTCTCATTGACAAACTTTCAGAAGTAAAAAGGATAGGACACTCAACAGCTCGATTCCTTCTCTTCAAAGACATGTATGTACGCAGAGAACAATTTTCTCTAACTCTTGCATACGCAGTCACCATTCATAAATCACAAGGTCTTACCCTAGACAAAGCATTAATAGACATTGGTAACACAGTCTATAAAGAAGGCATGAGCTATGTAGCACTATCACGCTTACGTACACTTGACGGTCTATTTCTAATCAACTTTGATGCAAGTAAAGTAAACGCTGATATTCCTTGCATTTTAGAATACAATAGACTTCGTTCACTATACACCCCCATCTAAAAACCTATCCTGTTCCACAAAAAGTAACATTTTGTAAAAGAAAACTAAATCAAACAGAAATACAACAGAATATCACTGCAATTCCTCCAAAGAGAGTAAAGGAAACTAATACTTCATCAATTAACAAAACCAAAGAAGACCCAGTTAGAGAAAGTAACCCAGGTACTTCGTCAAAGAAGGAAGACAAACTCAAAAAAAATCACTCAGATACAGAATTACCTGGTCCATTTAAACTCTCAAATATAATTGTTGTAAGTTGCTACGCAATTTAGCAATGCATGTTCTATTTCAATTACCACCAATTGTTGACAACATATTCTTACAGTACAGACCAATTGTGTTTGCAAATGTTAGTACTTCATAGAAATGCAACAAACAATCCTAATAACACATATTCAGGCCGATTCATGGAATTAATGTGAGCGTAAAATGGCAGCGCAAGCGTGAAAATCGTAGCGCAAGCGTGACAATCGCTGCACAAGAGTGCCAAAGCCGCGCACATCGATTCATGGAAGTCAGTGCGCATGTAAATACTGGGATGTGCGCTAAAATCGTGGGTGGCGCACGGCGGCGCACACGTCATCAAACGGTGTGCCCTATGTGCACAGCGAAAGCGCACATACCGCAGCGCATATAACAAAAGTAGGCGGAACACGGGGCCTAACATGCAGAATGGGGAACAACACGTGAAAATGTGGGCGTTACGGGGGGAAGAACAGGAGGTAAATGCTCGCAACGCCCACACGCTCGCCTACAACACGTATTCATGGAATCAAACAGGGGAAACGCGTGCGCCAAAAAAGACGCGGTAATCCGGAAACACGTACGCCAGCAGGAAGCAGGCGCACGCGGCCCCGCGCAGCATAAACGTGCGCGTAAACAACAAACAAGCTCAGACGCTACGGTGAATATACTGTTCCTCGCAGCAGTGGTCGTGGGACACCACAGGAGGAGGAAGATAGCCAGGCCCCGAATTTTTACACCCATGACCAGCCTTTTTGGGGTGCTTGAAAACCAGGTGTATGGGGGGTAAAGGTTTCCATCACACATAATACTCGACCTGGTGAGTGAGTGTGTGGATGACCTCACATCACCCACTCTGTGCTCCCAAGCACTGAGCCCCTTGGAAAAGGTGCTCAATGTACTGCACTTCTTGGCCACTGGTTAATTTCAGCGGACAAGTGCCATAGTGGGGGGGTGTCACAGGTCACACAGTCAAGCTGCCTACACCAGGTGTTGGCCATCATGACTGCACGCTCCACAGTCCGCAGGCACATATACATGCCCAGAACACCTGCAGAAAGGCAGGCTGCCATCCAGGAGTTTTATGGGGTGGCACACTTCCCCAAAGTGCTAGGTGCCATTGATTGCACCCATGTGGCTCTACGTCCTCCCAGGGCAATTGAGCACATCTATAGAAACCGCAAGCACTGGCATTCCACCAATGTGCAGGTAGTATGTGATGCCAAGGGAATCATCACCTCAGTATATGCCAACTATCCAGGGTCCACCCACGACAGTTTCATTTACAGAATGTCAACCCTAAACCGGGACCTAGAAGCTGGGCGGCCTGGCGATACATGGCTGCTCGGTGAGTATAAATGCCACAGCACATGCATGCATGCCAGATACTGAGTAATGTCACAACCCTACTAATGATACCCATCACCACCTCCCCAGGGGACAGTGCCTACCCTCTGAGCACCCACATGATGACGCCAATTCGGAACCCCACCACTCCACCCGAGGTAAGATACAACACAGCCCATATTGCAACCCGGGGCATAGTGGAGCGCACATTCGGAGTGCTCAAGTCACGCTTTCGCTCCATTGAACGTTCTGGCGGGCAGCTGTTATACGCTCCCCCAATAGTGTGCAGGATCATAGTGGCAGCATGTGTCCTGCACAACGTTGCAACACGCCGGGGCCTGCCGGTGGACATGGTGGTGCCCCCACATCCCCAACCACATGAACGCCCGCTGCGCATGGGAGGGGAAAGGGCACGGGGTGAGGCAACCCGAACGCAGCTGGTGGCTAATTAGTTCACTTAGAATCACACCCCTGTGGAGTGCACACAGCCCTGCCACATACCAGCTGACAATCGATGATGACACAAGGGAAAGTGAACTGTCACAACCATACCAGCCTGAGATTGGTCACTTGGAAGTGTCACAATGTGTGCATCGCTACCTACAGAAACACCACCAATGTTGTGTCATCAAAAGACACATACGCTGCTAAATGCATTACCCCTTTGCAAAATACAACATGAGAACAGTGCCATGTCACCCAACCCCTCCCCAGCACCACCACCCAACACACCATGGCATGTCATGCTATGTGAGAGCAAACAAAGCAATCCCGAAAACCTGACCCAAGTGTCACAAATAACAGTGTCCCTAATGGAAACTGGCCACACACAATATGCTCCCAGTAATGTTGAACTAACAACACACATGACCAAATACTTACCAACAATACAATGCAGCTACACAAGCTCAAACATAACTAAAACATGACACTACTAAGTTAAAGTAGTCGTAGTCTTACAACCTGAATATGCCACCACATCGCCCCCTTACAACTGTAGTCTTGCAGGCTTCAAAACTTGTCTGTGTACTGCATACAACATGAACTCCATCTCCAAAGTAGACGGCCTTTTGAAGACATGAGGAATGAACCTGCAAATTCAGAGGGAGACATGGAAGCAGAAGCATACATAATTCCAACATGCAGTGTACAATACAACAACAATATACACAAGGAATGTCTACACAGTATTGACTACAGACTGCCCACACAGCTCATGGGAGCCCAACAACACTGTGTACATCACTGTCACTTGGTCACACCCTTTGCAAGCCCATGGAAACGGGAAGCAGGAGGGGTGTGTGTCTCACGAACCCAAGCATCGAACCAAACTCAGGACAAGCCCGCATGTGCCCAGCTGGAATACACAGTGGATGCCCATGGGAGCCACACAAAGCAACACACTGTAAAACAAAACCAAAAAACTCAAAAATGGCCATGTGTGGACCATGGGGGAGGCCACCGAGGAGTTTCGAGGACAGGGTGCACCCCAACACCCACCTGCGTGGATGTTGAGAAAAAAAAATACCTCCATGGGCTCATGGCCAGCACGGCTACGCTAATGTGGGAGAACTGCTGTCGCTATGTTCACCCTCTGCTGCTACATCTAGAGGTGGCCGTGCTATGGGAGGCAGCCCACGCAATGCCCTGGTATGGTCCTCCATGGCAGCAAGCATGCGGGCGTGGAAGGTTTCGTTCTGGAGGATGATGGTGCGGAGATCCCCATGCAGCACCTCACGGGTAGCCCGCATTTCTACCTGCATGGCCTGGCGTGATGCCCGGATCTCCGCACGGGTTGCCTGGAGCTCTGCCGAGAGTGAACGTGTGAGCTGCTCCAGCTGCTGTTCTGACCTAAAATTTCGGGAAGCCTCAAGTTCACCCAGAGTCTCCCTGAGGAAATGGTGTTCTAACCTCAGGGCTTCCCTGTGGCCCTGTGACTCTACAGATATGGCTTCGCGCAGAGTCTCCAGTGCAGCCCGTTGGTCCCTGTTGGACGCCAACATGTCCTCCCTGTGTGATTGGCAAATAGAGTCTGTTGCCTGCTGTTGGAGCTACATCTGCCTTTCCGGGGGTAGAAGGAAAGTGGCCACCCTATCCATTGCCTGAGCCATCATTTCACACGATGCTCCCTGTTGTGCTGCTATACCGTACATGGAGTTTTCCCATAGAGTATTGCCTGGTGGCGCACAGCCACCGCATCGGCGGGCACCACACCTGTTTGGGGCAAGGCGACCTGCTGGCACCCCATGTCCTCCACTGGTGCCCGGTTGTGGCTGAGATTCCTCCTGGGTCTGCACCATCTCCTCTACCTCAATAGCATCAAGTGCGTCATCACATGCATAAACATGAAAGACAACAAATGGAAACAGGCTTGAGCACCATAGCACACACATAGGCCTGACAAGCCAGAGATCCAGTACATGAATAACACATGTCCCACATGACTATAACCCTGCCATGCATGCACTGTCAATGAGTTGGAAGGGGAGGCAAAAAGCAGACACTGAGGACTCCAAGATGGAAAAGCAACACATTTGCTGCATGCCCGATAGCACTGGCATCACACATTAGCCTGTGAGTGGCATGTCCAATACACATACATGACACACGCCAGCACACAGATGGCATGTAGCATAGCCATGGTACTTTTGTCAAGTACAGCCATATGTTAGTGAATGAGTACTGTCACCCATCCATGTGAGATGGACATGATGAGATGAAAAATTCATAATAGTGTGACAAAATACGCATGTGCCACACACTGCAACATATCCAGTTAACAATTATACAGTGATGGCAGGAAGATGGATACATCAATGGTTGGTCACTTCAACATGACAAGAAACAACAGTCATTTTCCACATTCAAACAGGCCCCAAAAATGTATGTGAGCAGGCCCTTACTCAATCAGCCTAAATGGGCAAATCATTCCCATAACAAGGTAATAAATATGGGCCTTTGTGGGGTGTAATCTATGACAGAAGCATGTCACATATGTGGCATGAGGGCAGAAAAATGTGTTGCAAAAATGGGAGGGTTGAAACAATCAGGCAGAACAAACACTGAAAACTTTGAACAATGGTGTTGCAAGATGACAGTTCAAGGGCAACTGCAGTAATGTGTTGCTAATTGGCTACTGTGGTCAGAAGGTATACTGTCATACCCAAATCCAAGGCCGGTGAATGGTTTGGAGGAAGCACATGAGTGACCCATGCCACTCAGGAGTACACACCCTCACCTGGCACTCAATCAGAACACATCACCCAAGCAACATACACATGGATAACACACACATCCATGGGCACTCACCGGACAATGCTTCATAATCTGGTAGGTCTCCCACGCCTTGGATCTGTTCCTCTGTGACGAAGGTTCCAGCAACAGACTCATGTTCTGTGAGTTGATCGTCCTCTGGTGGAGACCCACCACCAGTTACCAGAGTAGAGGCGTGATTGGAAGCCAGCTTGTTCTTTGCTCTGCGTTTCAGGTCATTCCACCGCTTGTAGCAATCATCAGCTGTGTGCCTCACAAATCCAAGGGCACTAATGTGGTCTGCGATGGTCTGCCAGAGGGCCCTACGTTGAGCAGGCATAATCTTGCAGCCTGCAGTCACCACCATTTCGCTCTATGTGCCAACACATAGGCCACAAGTGCATCAAGTTTGGCGTCATTGAAGCTAGGCTTCCTTGATGTGCCGGAGTGTGTAGCCATGTCTGGGGTCTCAGCCTGTAGTGCAAGAGCACCCTTCTTCTTCTTCTTGGAAGGTGGTGCGGATCCTTAGTGGCATACGCCGCTCTGGTTAGTAGGGGCAGTTGTGCAGGTGGACTGGGTACTTGAAGTTTGCGAATGCACAATGACCAAAGGTCTTGGTGCAGGCATTGGCTGCATGGTGATGTTGGCAGGGCCAACGTCAGTGTGATGGACCTGGACCGACACTGTCCCAGCTGGGAGACTCGGAGCTGGGGTGGATTGAGCTGCAGCTGCCCCTGCAGCCTCCTCACCCTGGCTACTTGGGGCAGCAGTTGACATTGCACCTGGCCTGGTGACAGCAACTTTCACCGCCACACATGGCTTAGACTTGGTGACCTGGAATCAGCCTGGGAGTCATCCTGTGCCGGTTCAGTTGACAAAATGGGCCCGTCCAACAAGGGCTGAGCTGGGATGGTGTCAGCTACATTTCCCACAACCATGGGGGGGTATAGGTGGCCCTGATTGGTCCTCCACACACTGGGCTCTAGGGGCACGCTGCAAATCCCGGCCACGTCCCCTACCGCGCCCACCATGCCCACCTCTTTGAGGTCGCCACCTTTACCTCCCTTACTGCTTGGTCACCTCCCAACCATGGCACTGATGTTGTGTGTATGGGAGTTGCAGTAAACAATTGTCCTGGTCAATTCGGGTCAAAGGGGTAGGGTACTAGATGGAATTCGTACCCTAGTGCTCTAGCAAGGCTGTCTATGACCCCTGGGGAAGATGACAGGTCACGCAATGCACAGGCACCCCAAAACAAAATTACACGTGCACGCAACCCCTGGTAGACCACGTGCATGGAAAAAAGAACCTGCACCACGCAGTGGCACCCAGAAACACAAAAATAAGCGTACATGTGTTACACGCAGCCTACAGTGACCTCTGAAGGGGTACGCAGCACACGGGGGGCAACCACAGTTGGAAAATACATGCGTGACTCACTGTCTGCCTTGAAAAAGAACGTGACACCCCCGCCAAAAGAAGAAAAGAACGCAGTCTGAGGAAACAAAGTACAAACTGGAAACGTTGTGAAGTAATCACATGTGAACCGACAAGAAGTACAAGAATCACCCGCTCGGTCTCCACAAAAAGCACGTACAAGGAAATGGCATCCTACATGTATTTTTTAAGCCTGCCCACACGTGCAATGTCACAGACGCGTGCACGCGCTAAGGCCCTTTCCTCCAATAGCACGCTGACGTGCATTATTCTCACGTGCTTATTCACAATCTACCCGTGTTGTGGGAAACGCCCGCGCAAGTAACGTCACAGACGCGCTTCCGTGCTAAGGGCCTTTCCTCGGATTTCACGCCGACATTCAATTCTTTCACGTGCCAAATCACTCCATATCAAGCTGGCCAGGCAACAACACACGGAAGACCATGCTCCTGCCCAGAAGGACAAATTACTGCTATTTGGTGCCTGAACATCAGCCATCTGCAGGGGTCCAGTTGCTGTGACCACCCCTGCTGGAACAGTAGACTCCCGACTGGTGTACCATCTTGCTCCACAGCCCAGCCCCAGGACCCAGTTGTCCACCCACACCTGCCTCGGGGGTTGCCATGTCGGACACAACACCATCTGGTACCACTGGCAGAGAGGCAGAGGGTTACCAGCTTCACTGCTGCAGAAGTTGGTATCCTGGTGGAGCAAGTCCTGGGGCATTATGATGCCCTCTTTGGAAGTTCATGCACCGACAATGAAGGACGGAAGAGGATCTGGACGGACATCGTGGCTGCCATCAACGTGGAGGAGGTGGCAGCCAGCGACTTGCAACACGTCCGGAAGCGCTGTGAGGACTTCAGGTCCAGGACCCTCAGCAAGGCCAGGCATCTCCTGAAGTCAAAGCATGGGAAAGGACGCGGGGTCCGCCTTACCAACATGCAGATGAGGGTCCTGGAACGTATAGGGACAGCGCTCCACCTCCAGGTCCTTTGCAGGCAGACCCGTTGAGCGGTAAGTGTGCATGCCTACTGATTGGATGCTGTGCATGTTGAGGTGTGGCAGGTGTGTGCAGTTTGCACATATGTCTTTGAAGGACCATGTATGTGTGTGCATGTACAGGGACATGAGCCTGCCGCATGAGACTCCAGTCATGTGTGAGGCAAATCCACGGTGTATGTGAACGAAAGCATTAGGGCCAAATGCATGTTGGGTTGCACACATGTTTACATATCTATGTATGTACCATGGCATGGTTGGGGTGTGACACATGGATGTGGGTTCCACCTTTATGTGCGTGCATGGTGTACATGTGTGTGTGAGGGTATTTGACATGTGTGCCACTGTGATACACCATGGATGCATGTGACACTGACATGTAGGGGGCTGATTGGCAGATGTGAAATGGATGCCGGGATTGCACTGCAACAGGTGGTGTAGATGTACAGATGCATGTTCGTCTGGTGGCGTGTGTGCATGTGTTTGCCAATCCCCGTGTTGCATGTGATGTCAGGCTAACCTTCGGATGGTCATGGTGTTGTATGTGTATGGATGGTGCTGGCTGCTGCAACATTCCAGTTCACTTGCGCGTGAGTGTTGATAGAGATGATATGTGTGTTGGGGAGTGTGAGGCCATGTATGAAGGTTGAGACTGCCACTCATCTGCAACTGTCATGTGTGTATCAGACCATTGTACAGTGCCCTGATGCCTGTGTTCTGTCTCTCCCTGTCTGCAGCGTCAACTGATGAAGAGGGCGGAGACGGTGCTGTGGAGCACACAGGCAGGGATCCTACCGCCAGCTGGAGAGTCAAGGCCCAGCTCCCCTCTCAGGTTTCCATCTCATCGGGGAGTGAGGAGTCAGGTGCCGCCTCCGCAACCGCAGCTGCCGGGGATGTGTCCAAGAGGCGGAGGTCGGAGGTGGACTCCTCGGCAGCAGAAGGGGCAGCTGAGACCTCAGAGGGCCCTATGGAGGAAGATGGCATGGAGTCATCCAAGTTGGTGGGAGGTTTGGTTGAGGGGGAGGCCGTGGAAGTCACACACACGGGGCCTGGAGGGGGGGATTCCACTGGTGCCAGTGGTGCAGTTCAGGGGCAAGGACAGGAGGCAGCACAGGCCACCGCAGAGGTGCCTGTGTGTAATCCTGTTCCCGATCCTATGACTGCATCATCCGGCACCAGCAGGGATGCCTTCGTCCAGACCTGTTTTCAGGGAGGGGATAGCCGCACAACAACTGGTCTTCCTTTCCCTGCGGATGTGGCAATCCAGGACCGGATTGAGCCTGTCCTGGGTGGGGTGGCGTTGCGTGTTCGTGACATTCGGGATGACGTGCGGTGTTCTCGCGAGGACAGCGCATGTCATTTCCAATGTCTTGAAGACCACGTCAACCTACTGGGCAGGGTCACCAGTGCTGGGTTCCTCCGTGGGCTGGAGCTTCTGCCGACCCCCTCCTCAACTGAACTCCATATGCACCAGTCGTCCTCCATGCCATCTTCCTGCCCAAGTGTCACCCGGGCACCCTGTGGAGCTGTCCCTGACCCAGCGGCCAGACTGGTGGAGGACACATCCCTGCCACAGTCGGAAGTCGAAGGTCCAGCAGGGGTGGCCACCCCAACAACTGGACCCCAGCAGGTGGCTGACATGCAGGCAACAACGGCAGGGCACATGAACAGCAGCAGCATGCTCAAGGTGGGAGCGATGATGTCTCGGGGCCAACAACATCAGAGGGGCAGGCATCGGCCGGAGGGCAGGAGGACCCTGGATTGCAAGTGTCTTCCTTGTGGCAGCGGTTGGGCCAGGCCATAGATGCGGAGTGGGGGCGGGCAGAAGAGGCATGGCTCACAATGGTCAGGGCGGAGAACTCCATGCAGAGGGCACTGAGGCGGGCCGAGTGCCTTGAGGCAACTCGCAGGGAGTTGGAGTTCAACATGGCATCGTCCCTGCGAAACCTCGGGCCATGGAAGAGGCCCACCTCCACGACATAGACCAGGAGTTCGATGATGCCCTGGCCCGGGAAATCGAGAAGTGAGCCGTTGGACTCGCCTGCCCCCATTGTATATAGTTTGTAGTGTTAGGTTTCATTTTCATTTTCATTTATTTTGGGGTGATTGGACTATGCCCCACACTTTTGTATATAGTTATTTCTTAGGTAGTTTCTTTGTAAGGTTTTAGTTCTTTTGTTGGGCTCATGGACCCTTTCACAATTGCTTGTACATAGTTGGACATTGGATTCATGTGTACATTTTCTTTGGATTTCACCATGGAGCAATGGAATTTGATTATTATGTTTCCTTTGGATTTGTTTTGGTGGACAGTGAGTTTGGACCATTTTTCTTCAGGAATTCTTTGGATTGGATCTACATTTCCTTTTTGATTTTTTGGACATGCATTTCATTTCATGTTTGTATTTTTTTTGCCTTTCATTTCATTACATTATTTTTGTTCATAATACATTTTTATATTTTAATTCCATGTGTGGGATTCGCTCATTGGGTTCATGCATGTCAAAATGTGGGTTTACACAATCTATGGCAAACAGTGTGTGTGACGGACATGTGTTGATTTATATGGTTGACTTTTGATTTGTGTCCTGACATATGCATGTCAGTGTGGGGTGGATTGGTGAAATCATTGCATGTCAAGACTGGGGGGCATGCTGTGGTATTTTTGTGCACATGAGGGCCTTGATTGTGCAGCTTCCTGTCGTGTTGCAGGGGGACATGAGTCAGGGCCTGCTGGCAGGTGCCCCTCACTGCTGGGTGGATGGGGGTGCTGGGGGACATGAGTTGGGGCCTGACCTTCAAAGCTGGGTTGGTGGGGGTGCTGGAGGACATGAGTCGGGGCCTGACCCTCACTGCTGGATGGATGGGGGTGCTGGTGGACATGAGTCAGGGCCTGCTGGCAGGTGCCCCTCACTGATGGGTGGATGGGGTGCTGGGGGACATGAGTCAGGGCATGCTGGCAGGTGCCCCCCACTGCTGGGTGGATGGGGGTCCTGGGAGACATGAGTCGGGCCTGACCCTCAATGCTGGGTGGGTGGGGGTAGTGGGGGACATGAGTCGGGGCCTGCTGGCAGGTGCCCCTCACTGCTGGGTGGATGGGGGTGCTGGGGGACATGAGTCAGGGCCTGCTGGCAGGTGTCCCTCACTGCTGGGTGGATGGGGGTGCTGGGGGACATGAGTCGGGGCCTGACACTCAATGCTGGATGGGTGGGGAGGCTGGGGGACATGAGTCGGGGCCTGACCCTCAATGCTGGGTGGATGGAGGTGCTAGGGGACATGAGTCAGGGCCTGTTGGCAGGTGCCCCTTACTTCTGCGTGGATGGTTGGTGCTGGGGGACATGAGTCGGGGCCTGCTGGCAGGTGCCCCTCTCTGCTGGGTGGGTGGGCGTGCTGGGGGACATGAGTCGGGGCCTGCTGGCAGGTGCCCCTCACTGCTGGCTGGATCTGGGTGCTGGGGGACATGAGTCGGGCCTGCTGACAGGTGCCCCTCACTGCTGGGTGGATGGGGGTGCTGGGGGACATGAGTTGGGGCCTGCTGGCAGGTGCCCCTCACTGCTGGGTGGATGGGGGTGCTGGGGGACATGTGTCGGGGCCTGACCCTCAATGCTGGGTGGGTGGGGGTGCTGGGGGACATGAGTCAGGGCCTGACCCTCAATGCTGGTTGGAAGGGGGTGCTGGGGGACATGAGTCCGGGCCTGCTGGCAGGTGCCCCTCACTGGTGGGTGGATGGGGGTGCTGAGGGACATGAGTCGGGGCCTGCTGGCAGGTGCCCCTCACTGGTGGGTAGGGGTGCTGGGGGACATGAGTCAGGGCCTGCTGGCAGGTGCCCCTCACTGCTAGGTGGGTGGGGGAGCGGGGCGACATGAGTCGGGGCCTGCTGCCAGGTGCCCCTCACTGCTGGGTGGATAGGGGTGCTGGGGGACATGAGTCAGGGCCTACTGGCAGGTGCCCCTCACTGCTGGCTGGATGTGGTGCTGGGGGACATTAGTCAGTTCTCACTTGTGCGTGGTGACATGTGGGCTTGCTCAGGGGCTTCGACAGAGTGGATGGCCTGCCTGTGGGGCAAGGCCAGGGGTGCAGTGTGTACCCCTGTGTTGGGGTCTGCCTGTAGGCCCTGGGGAGAGGGCACACCTGGGAGGACACACACTGTCAATTCATTGGGGCACACCCGTAATACACGTGCCACCTGCTCGCACAGGGCCAATTGTGTGTTAAAATTCCTGCGTACCCCCGAAATACACGTACCCCGCTTGCACAGGGACAATCACGTGTGAAAGTTTCTGCCCACCCCGAAATATACATACCCCACTCGCACAGGGTCAATAGCGTGTGAGAGTTCCCACGCACCCCTGAAATACATGTACCCCACTTGCACAGGGCCAATCGCATGTGAGAGTTCCTGCGCACCCCCGAAATATACGTACCCCGCTCGCACAGGGCCAATCGCTTGTGAAAATTCTCGCACACCCCCGAAATACATGTACCCCGCTCACACAGGGCCAATCACGTATGAAAGTTCCTGCGCACCCCCGAAATACACATAGACCGTTCGCACAAGGCCAATCGCATGTGAAAGTTCCTGCGCACCCCCGAAATACACATACCCCGCTCGCACAGGGCCAATCACGTGTGAAAGTTCCCATTTACCCCCGAAATACACGTACCCCGCTCGCACAAGGCCAATCGCGTGTGAATGTTTCCGCGCACCCCTGAAATACACGTACCCCGCTCGCACAGGGCCAATCGCATATGAAAGTTCCCGCGCACCCCCGAAATACATGTACCCCGCTCGCACAAGGCCAATCGCATGTAAAAGTTCCCACACACACCCAAAATACACATACCCCGCTTGCACAAGCCCAATCGCGTGTGAAAGTTCCCACGCACCCCAGAAATACATGTACCCCGCTCGCACAAGGCCAATCGCGTGTAAAAAAGTTCCTGCGCACCCCCAAAATACACGTACCCCGCTCGCATAAGCCTAATCGCGTGTGAAAGTTCCCGCGCACCCCAGAAATACACATACCCCGCTCGCACAGGGCCAATCGCATGTGAAAATTCTCGCGCACCCCCGAAATACACGTACCCTGCTCGCACAGGGCCAATCGCATGTGAAAGTTCCTGCGCACCCCTGAAATACACATACACCGCTCGCACAAGGCCAATCGCGTGTGAAAGTTCCTGCGCATCCCCGAAATACACGTACCCCGCTCACACAGGGCCAATCACGTGTGAAAGTTCCCGTGCACCCCCGAAATACATGTACCCCGCTCGCACAAGGCCAATCGCGTGTAAAAGTTCCCGCGTACCCCCAAAATACACGTACCCCGCTCGCACAAGCCCAATCACGTGTGAAAGTTCCCACGCACCCCAGAAATACACATACCCCGCTTGCACAGGGCCAATCGCGTGTGAGAATTCCTGTGCACCCCCGAAATAACCGTACCCCGCTTACACAGGGTCAATCGCGTGTGAAAATTCCTGCACACCCCCGAAATACACGTACCCCGCTCGCACAGGGACAATCGCGCGTGAAAGTTCCCGCGCACCCCCGAAATACACGTACCCTGCTCACACAAGGCCAATAGCTTGTGAAAGTTCCCGCACACCCCCGAAATACACCTACCCCGCTCGCACAAGCCCAATCACGTGTGAACGTTCCCACACACCCCAGAAATACATGTACCCCGCTCGCATAGGGCCAATCGCGTGTGAGAATTCCCACGCACCCCAGAAATACACGTACCCCGCTCGCACAAGGCCAATCGCGTGTCAAAGTTCCCATGCACGCCCGAAATACACGTACCCCACGCACAAAAGGCCAATCGTGTGTGAAAGTTCCTGCGCACCCCCGAAATACGCGTACCCCACTTGAACAGGGCCAATTGCGTGTGAGAGTTCCGCGCACCCCCGAAATACACATACCCTCCTCGCACAGGGCCAATCGCGTGTGAAAATTCCTGCGCACCCCGAAATACACGCACCCCGCTCGCACAGGGTCAATCGCGTGTGAAAGTTCCCGCGCACCCCCGAAATACACGTACCCCACTCGCACAAGGCCAATCGCATGTGAAAGTTCCCACGCAGTGGGTTTCATGTATTCGGAGGAGTGTGCAGGGATTTTTACAGACGTTTTCGTGGTTGGGGCGCTGTTTGCTTGTCCACTGGGCTGTGCACCATATACGGTATTTCTGCGCTGTTCATGGCACACGGGGAGAGGTTGGGGGCATAACTGGCGCTGCTGCAAGGTAGCTGCGCTACTCTGCGCCACGGCTGGTTATGGATGTTGAAATCCATGAATACGCTGTGCGCGGAAAAGGATTTTGGTGCATGCGGCTGACACAGACTGCCGCACGCGCACACTGTGCGCCAGCGGCGTGCACCATTTGTGCGCTGAATTCTATGAAAAAACCCCATAGTGTTTAAGGAATAAGACAACAATTGGACTACTGTGCTGGAATGGTGAAATTCACTATAAACGCATAGGAAGATACACACGAATTTCTAATGTACTTACTACAAGTACTGGAAATCAAAAACATACCTATAAATTAAATCTTCCAGATTTCATACATGTGGAACATACATGCACTCTCTGCAACAATATGACACAAGAACAAATCCCCAAAGAGCGCTTAGTGTATGTATCAATACCTAATTGTGAATCTGTTCCATTTCAGCAACTTGTGCAAAATGCAAACCATGGTAGATTATGTACTACCTGCAATTCGGATAAACGCTCCACCTTACTAATACAAACACATAGTAAATACGTAATACTAATGCTTTTACGTTACAAAGCAAATGGTACCAAAAACAACTGCAAGCTGCCTGGATTCACACAGGTCAAGTATCACTTGGTAAGAAAACTTTCACAACAATAAGTATAATCTACCACACAGGAGACACAACCAATGCAGGTCACTATACTGCATATATATAAAAAAAAATGTGGATGGTTCGAATGTAATAATAATACCATTACTCTAAAGCAGAGATTGCCTGCAAATCTTACAAATGCTTATTTAATCTTCTTAAAACCGAAATGTATTAACTAAACTGTACTTAAACCTTAACTAAACTTCTATTAAAAAAACTATAAACTGTTAGAATAGGCCAACAGGTATCTAACTGCCCCAAGATTCTACAACAACTAAACAGATAAACGAATACTACTAAATTATATAAAAAAATAGATAGTTAGAATACGCCAACTGGTATCAAACTGCTCCAAGATTCTACAACAACTAAACAGATAAATGAATACCACTATATTATATCAAACAATAAACAGTTAGAATACGCCAACTGGTATCTAACTACCCCAAGATTTTCAATAACCAAACAGATAAATCAATACCACTACATTATAACAAAAAATAGACAGTTAGAATATGCCAACTGGTATCTAACTGCCCCAAAATTATACAATATCCAAACAGATAAATCAATAGCACTTCATTATAACAAAAAGTAGACTGTTAGAATATGTCAACAGGTATCTAACTGCTCCAAAAATCTGCAACAAGCCTATATATAGAGCATTAGACAAAAACAACAAGTGAACACTGAAAACAAACAAACAAATATACTGTAGTATAACAAAAAAAGTTTTTTTTTTAAATCCATCATGGATTTTTTTTTCTCCCACAGACCCAGTGATTTTAGCAACAAACACAGAAACTGAGCAAATTGCACAGTACACTGGTTTGTAATCTACTAAATATGGGGGTAAAAAATGTTTTTTCAATGTTATAAGTCATTACAAAATACAAATACTAACATGATCTTTTCTTTTATCACAGAAATTAACAAGAAATACATGTACTTCACCACTGACGCACAGTAGTATAGGTTTGTAATTTTGGCAGGTGCATTCTTTGTTTTCATGATGTACACCATGTGTAATTTCTTTTGTTACTTCTTCAAAAATGCTACATTGCACATTGTTTAGTTTTGAGTGTAGTATAGTTAAGTCTTCATTTACACACATGGGTGTTCTACTTCTGTCATAGCTAATTCTGCCTCATTTGTTATTAGTGGCTCTCCCAGTGGTTCTTGGCTTCCTGTCACAGAAGGTTGACTACTGTCAGGAGTGTCCTTATCTAGTTGGGCCTGGAGTTCTTCTCTGTGTTGCTGTTCATTGTGCAACATTGGTTTATACTGTGTAAAGTTTACATCAGTTATAGTGCTTTCATTTGCTTTGAAAGCGTCTTCATAGGAGTCATAGTTATCTAGTATTTCTTCTTCTTTTCTCCATGGTTTAAAGAGTTGTAGCAGGGACATGTAATATAGTTCTTTATGTTGAGGAGACTTTAATGAATTTGATAAGATTAATTAAATTTGGTTTCGTGAGTGTTACTAAGCTGGCTTCACAATGTGTCACTCTGTATTAACCTTTTTTTCATCGGGTTTTATGTTATTTTTGCATGTGAAGTTTTGGGCTATGTGGTATAGACACATGGTTTCCAAAGTTGTACTTCTGTTTGGGTAGTATGTGTCTAGTCAATTGTTTTTTAAAATGTCTTGGCTGTTGGGATCATGTTTGGCTATTGTTTCTATTTCTTCGTATGATTTTAGAACTCTTTTTCTAGATTTAGCAGGACCAAGACTTAGCCATACTATATTTTCAAATTGTCCATACAAAGCAGTAGCAGTTAAACTATCTGCTGCTTCATAGGATCCACATTCTCTATGGGAGAGCATTTTTATGCCCAACTGTATAATTTCTGAGACAGTGTTTTGTCTGATGACAGGTCATCCCAGAGGTCTTGGAGCTCTGTTTTTTCTGCTTTGGTTAAGTATGCTGTAACATATCGTGCAACTGCAGTGGAATTGTCTGCAATGTACTGCACATCTATATTTGCATTCCATAAGTGGGCAATGATTGCATTGTAATCATTGATATATTTTTCTTCTTCTGTTCTTTTTGTGTAATATGTATTTTTAGGTGATTTACCTTTAACACTATGGCCCTCATTACCACCCTGGCGGAAAGCGACTGACCGGAGCGCCACAGCGTAAATAGCGTTTCCGCCATTGCACGAAGGAGCAAAGTGCGGCCCATTCCGACCCATCGGGCACGAGCACCACGGCATGGCGGAAGTGCAAAGTCCGCGATGGCGGAAATGACCCCAAAACGGCCCACACCGCCGCCGTACGGCGCCCTAGGTGCAATACCGCCACCCCTCTTAGCGGTCACCGCAGTGTGCGCCTACCGGAAAGTACGGTGCCCGGAAATATACGGAAACGGAAGTTAAAACATGGGCCCGGAACGGGAAACATCCCGGCGTACACCTATAAATACACTAAAACCACACAACCACTAAAATCACTACCCTGAAACACACCCCAACCCGTCAACCACCCTAGCGAAACCAAGAAAAATGGGAAAAGTAGCGAAGAAAGCGTGCGACCGCAAGCGGCAGGTCCACTTCTCCCGTGAGGAACTCACCGTGCTAACAGAGACCCTCCAGGAGAATGCTGCCGTCGTCTTCTGCACGCAAATGACCAGGACGGCACTTGCAAACAAGAAGGCCATATGGGCTCTGGTGGCACAGCGGGTAAGTGCGGTGGGGACCGCACCCCGCACCCCACAGCAATGCCGCAAGCGATGGGACGACCTGCGGATACGCGTCCGCAGCATACTCTCTGCCAACCGCAACATTGCCACAGCCACCGGGGGAGGTCCTGAATCACCCATCAAGTTGACCCCCTGGGAAGAAATCTGTGCCTCAACCATCGGAATGGAGAGCATAGAGGGAATCGGAGGGATGGAGAAAGGAGTGCAGACATCCGAAGATTCAGGTAGGTGGGCCAGATAAAACAATGCCAAATCCACACAGTCCATCCATGTGAAGTACCATGCGTCCACATAGTGCAACAGAAACACATGTCCAGGAGAACGTCCACACACATCGGCCTGATAGCGCACGTTAAAACCCACAATAAATACATAAATAATTAAAAACCCCTAATACACGCACTACACGTGCAGCAGGCACACCCTAACTGCAGGCTGCCAAACAACTGCACCCTCACTCCACACACAAATCAAAGCACCTCCAAGGCCCCGACCCAAATCACCCTCAGGTACCACCCCAATGCATGTGATACAATGCCATTCCAATTCCCACAGACCCATCAATAACCCTCGCCCTCCTTTACTCCACCACAGGGTCCGATCCAAACGACGAGCTACAGGACACCCCTACCAGCACACCTGCAAAGAGGGCCAAGACCAACGGCCAGAGACCCTCCACCTCAGCTGCACGCATCAAGACACGGCAGCAGCACAAATCAGGTGGCAGCACAGAGGAGGGAACATAAACAGGCACCCCAGCAGCCAGCATGCCCACAACACCACCACCACAGGTCCCCCCAATGGATGCCACAGAAGGCACTGCCTCTGGTGGCAGCAGCACCATAGGTGACACCCCATTGATGGCAGCATGCTCGGACACAGAAAACGGGGATGCCGAAGTCAGATCCGTCCATGACCTGTCCCAATCCCCCTGTCTGTCCCATCCCGTACAACATGAGGATACCACGCAGGGGCACCCACAAGACGACGACTGGCCATCCCCCACAAGCCCTGTGGCAAGGCAACATGAGGACAACAGCCCCTCTGTGACACCCCCGCAAATGGCCATGGCCCAGCAGAGGCAACAGTCCCTCGACCAGTTGATCGAACAACAGCAGCAACTGGTCACGCTCCTCAAGGACCATGCTGATGAATGTGGGGGCACTAAGGCAGACATAGAAACATCAACTGAGACACTTAGGGCACAAATCGAGAGTAGCACCGAGAGCCTGAGAGTCCAAATGGAGAGTAGCACCGAGAGCCTGAGAGTCCAAATGGAGAGAAGCACCGAGAGCCTCAGGGGGGAACTGCATGCGACGGCCAAGGACGTATGTGCCGAACTTGCCGCAGTGCGCCGTGTGCTCACTGAGCTCTCGCAAACCCTTAGGGACATGCATGGACGTGAGCAGGCAGACACATCATCCGTTGCAAGTTCCGTCCAGGGCAGCCCCCAACGTAGATCTGGAAGGAACCTGCGCTCCACAGGCAGGGGTGCCCCTGATACCCGCAGAGGGGGCATGCAATAGCGACAGCCCACTGACAATGAGCATCTTTGGACACTGGTGTTCGGGGGGGAGGTAGGAGGGTGGAGGGGGTGTGTTGGGCTCACTTGGGTGGCGGGTCGATAGGGTGTTCAACATGACATCACATATGCCATAAAAAGTGCACGATCAACCAATGAGATGTGTGGACATTGATCTTTGTGTACTAGGCCATCATAGGCGTACAGTCCATATTGTGCATGTCCCAGACACACGCAGTGCCACGAGTCCCGTGTCCATGTATCAGCCACCAGGCGTGAGTGCTAGAAGCATACATCAATGAGATGCTGACGAATGTCACGGGCCTCCGGTGCCTCGCAGACTCCATGAGGTGCTGCCACATCCCCACCCTCATCATGACCATCATCAGGTGCTTGCAGTTCTGCGTCAGGGGGCATGGGCACATTTCTACGTACGCACATGTTGTGGAGCATGACACATGCCATCACCATCTTTGCAACCTTCTCATGGCGGTACAGGAGTGCCCCGCCAGACCTGCTGAGGCAGCGGAAACGGCCCTTCAGTAGGCCGAATGCCTGTTCTATGACTACACGGGTACGTGAGTGGGCATGGTTGTAGTCCTCCTCATGCTGGTCCCGTGGGTTCCGGACTGGTGTGAGGAGCCATCTCTTCAGTGGATATCCAGCATCACCTGTATGTGGACGAGAAACGTATGATGTGGAATGCCATTGATACGTACGCACACCCCCCACCCCTTCCTGCCAGGTCATTGCCAATTCACATACCCCACATCATCATGCATGTAATGAGACTCACCGAGTAGCCAGGATCTGTTCCCTGCGTGTCGCTCCATGTAGCGTGGTATTGTAGAGTTCCTCAAGACCATAGAATCATGGGTTGATCCAGGGAATCGGGCACAACAATGTGTAATGATCCTGTTGGAGTCACACACCATTTGTACATTCAGGGAATGAAATTGTTTTCGGTTGCGGTACTGGGCCTCCATGGCATGTGGGACGACCAATTCAACATGGGTGCAGTCGATGGCACCAATGCAACCCGGTATGCCGGCAAGTGCATGGAATCCCACTTTCGTGTTTGTAATTTCCTGCTCCGAGCGTGGTAGGGAGATGTAGTCGTCTGCGTGCTGCAGGAGGGCATCGAGCACTTGCAATAGTGTCCGTGAGAACAGTGGCTGAGAAATGCCATGCAACTGTCCGACTGTGTGCTGGTAGGTGCCTGTGGCCAGGAAGTGGAGTACAGACACCACCTTCAGTAGGGGTGGGATGGCGGTTGGGCTATCTATCATGCTGACAAGGTCAGCCTGTGTCATGTCCACAATGGCGGCTATGGTGTCCCGGTCCAGACGATAGAGGGTGTGGATCTGCTCATCAGTGAGGTTGAACGGATGTGCTCGGAGGCGTGGTATTGCGGGCTGCCTGCGTGGTGGTAGTGGCTGTGCTGGTGGGCCTTGCTGGCCCTGCCTTGGCCTCCTCCTCCTCCTGCGTCTCCTCCGTGCGGCTGGTTGTAGTTGGTGTTCGTCTTCTTCTTGGAGTTGGAGCACTTGCAGTGCTATCAGGTCCCCCAGGGCCAACATCGCGAGTCCTGCCGGTAGCATTTCGGTGTGGTTGTGGGAGGAGACTGGCTGTGCAATTTATGTGTTTTCAGGCTGTATGGCCTCCACCTGTGGTGATTCATTCCACCTGTGCAAACTGCTCTCCCCTTTGGCCGAGCACGTCACGCGCACAACGCTGCAATTCGGGGAATGGTATCTTGCTATTGCTATCATGTATTTGTACCCGATGGCCGTGTAAGATTGGTTGATATGTTCATTCTGCTGTGGTCCCATTGTTTCCCATACTATCTGTGCAGTCGCGAACAGACTTGTGAAGGGTCAGTGGAACGTAGTACTCGAGTAACGGTGGGCCCTCATGCATCACTGTACGGAGTTGCAACGACGGGCGGGGCGTCCCATTCGTGGGTGAAGGCAGTTGCCATTTTCACACACAGCCGCACTCGATGGAATAATTAGTGATTTCAAACGGCCACAGATGACTTTCCGACGTGGTGTTGCAAATGAGGAATTCGAAGGGCGGCGCTTTCGGTTTCCAGCTAGCGGCGAGGAGATGCCCACAGGTCTGACTGCAAATATAACGTTCTATTGTTCAATGTCCTTGAGACAGGGCCCATGGCGAGGGAGCAATGATTGATATGAATAGTTTGGGATGCGCAATAGCTACGTGGGCGATGAGGCCGGCCGTTCCCAAATACATGTTACTTCACAACACTGGAATTACGGGCTGGGGCACTGTGGATTTTGCAGGCTGCATAACGCACAGACTCAATGGATGTTTCTAATGTTATGTGAGTAATTATTCAGGCGTTTTGATCCCGGGATGAGGGAATGATGAATGGATGCATGGGCAGGTGATTTGATACAGAGTTTGCCATGTACAGGGCTTCTTGGGATCTATCCGCCTCCCCTACGCTATGTGATGCAGGGCTGCCATAGTGGGACCATCGTCTATCTGGCCTTGTTGAGCCCTCCCTGTCTCGAGGCGCCCTCAGACACTTGTGTCCATGCACGTTAACATTCCCATCTGATGGATTCTGTTTTGACAGACGCATGCACAGGTACACTCGTTTGTGATGGTGTTTGCACCTCGATATAGATGGTTATGAGTCGCAAGTGGTTTTGGGGTGGTGATGATCCTTTTGAGTGGGCTAGCATGCATATGGCTGTGGATTTCGTGTGATCATTGAAGTGAGTTGTTCGAATGTAGTTCTGATGGCCATTCTGTTCTTTTTCTTTTCTTTTGGTTGACAGGTATCTCCTCCCCTTTTGCCACTGCCATCTGTATGCCACTCCTGCAGATGGATTTTACTCCCGACACCTGCTGCTTCGTGTTAATCAGTGGAGCAGCATTACGATCTTATGGGACGATCGCCAATGGCCCACATGCCCTTACGCAGTACTGGTGGCTCGGAGCAACATTTCGGCCTTTCAGCTGGACTAGTGCCTCCCCATTGGGACGGCCCTGCGGTTCTGTGCGCTTCCATGTTGCCTTTTCGTACGTGAATGTGGCTCTGTGTACCATGGGGGAACAGGGCGACACACAAGTAGTGGCTGGTCATTTCTTGTGGATGCAGCCCACAATGGTGATTAGTGTTTTGGAGTTCATGGCCTGATGGCTGTATGGGCTTGGTGACTTTGATGTGCATAAATTTCTATTCTGATTTGGCCCGTGTAGCGTTTTTCTTTGCAAGTGATGTGGCATATGCCTATTTGGGGGGCGATGTATTGTGAGGAGATCTGCATTGGGTTCCAGCTTCGGGGTTTAGTTGCCTAGTACTGTACTGGGCGCGTTTGCCTACTAAGCCCGTGAGGTCAGGGATGGGGGCTGCCTATATGACAGTTTGAATGTTGTCATGCTCAGGGGCGGGGGATTGGGTTTTGTGTAACAGATGCCGGTCAGCCAGGTGGACTGGTGGAATGATGTGATTTTCGGAATATTGCTGGTCACAGGTGCCTGTGTTTGCGTGCGTTTCTTGGTGGGGGACTGTGGTCATGTCCATTGGGATGGCTTCTGTATTCGTGCCATCTGTGCCCTGCAGCTCCCATTGGCCCCTCTTGTGTTTCTTTTGTTCATTGGCATGCATGGGTGACTTGTACATTTCAATGGTTGCATTGTGACTTCATTGCACCTACGGGGAGTTGTACTTTGTGGGCAGGGAGCGGTGTACAGGCACTCAGTGGGGCCGTTTACGGTTGATTCGCGATGCCGTACTTCTCGCCATGGCGGAATGGTACATTACGCCATGCCTGATGGCGTTAGGTACATGTCCGCTAGGGTCGGAATTGGCGTACCCTTGCGCCATGGTGGTGTTTGCGGTTTGGCATGGCGCGCGCGCGCGTGCTTGGTGCAGTTAGCGTTGGCGTTCACTACGGTGTCGCTAATGGCTTCGTACTTTGCGGTGACGGGTCATAGTCGCACCGAGCGCTATTCGATGGCGGTATTGCATTTCCGCCATCGTTTTTCGATTTCCGCCAGGGTCGTAATGAGGGCCAATGTCTAACTGAAGACAAGTAGTTGTTCACTTGACCTGTTTTTGTAACCGGTCTAGGGAAACCAAAGCAGCATTTTGTGTAGTATTTCCCTTTGTTTATGTATTTGCGATGACAATATTTGCCACATTTGTGTCTAGGGAAACCAAAGCGGCATTTTGTGTAGTATTTCCCTTTGTTTATGTCTTTGCGACAACAATATTTGCCACATTTGTGTCTTTGAAATTGTAAAATTTGTGTATGAAGATCACTATTTGTTGCTTCTGATGGAATTTCACAAGTGACATATTTTTCAATAAACTGTAAAACAGTTGCGTCACTGTCTTGACCAAATTTAGAGCATCTTTAATCCATAAAAGCATGTGAATATGCGGTGCTCCTCTGGCTTGGTATTCTTTTCTCCAAAAGAAGTGTTGCACTTCTCCGAGGGGAGGAGCATTTTTATTACAAATAAAGTGTAGCATAGCAATGAAGCGATGGTGAGAATATCTCGAAACATTAACAGGATCTAGAGAACAAAGTTCTCCAGTTGTTAGTATATCTATGTTTGTTTTGTTTTTGTTTTTGTTTGTTATGCGTAGGAAATCATGTAAATCTTCCCATGCATATTCTGCACAATGTAATGTAACAAACCAAGTGGGTGGGCCAAGGTTTCTTATCATACAACGTACATCTCCATGACGTCGAAACCAGTACTTTTAGTACCATGCATATTTGCTAATAGATTTGTAATATTTGATTGTAAAACCTCATCTTTTTGTTGCACGTTTTGTAATAATTGTGTAGCTGACATATTTTGAAAGTGGGATCTTGATTTTAATGTGTGTGCAACTCCATAAAATAAAGTTGCTAGTTCACTTTCAAAGAGTAGGTGGAATATGTATTCCACATTTTGTCTAAATCTGGGATCTTCAGAATACATCCGTAATGAGCGGTATTCTGATGCTGTTATTTGAATAGGTCTATCATTGTACCTTCCTCCTTTGCCAGTAGGAAAAAGTAGAGGAAAAGCATGTGCTTCTATACTTTTTTCCCATATGCTGATTGGTGATCCTTTTGTTTGACGCATTTGGTACGTTTCTAGTGCATCTTCTACAGTGTCATTAGAGTGCAATGGGTTAATTGTATAATGGTCTAAAGTATTGGATATTGTAGCTGGATCTAGGAGCTCAAATTGACCAGCTTCTTGTGTCTCTTGAATTATTTCAGTGGTATCCTTCATGTTTTCTTCAATATTAATTTCTTTGTAGTATTCATTATTGTATTTTAGATATTGCAAGGCTTGTCTAACTTTATGTAAATCTACAAGTTGTTGCCAAATGTTTTTGTTTTTTGTAGGTACATCATTTACTAAGGTAATTAAAGATTGTTCCATTGGACTTTGCACTCCTAGAGTGTGCACATTTTCTTTTAGCTCTAATGGTAAATATACTACTTTTCCCTGAATACCTTTCACTAATTCAGAGGGAGGCAATTTTGCTGTTTTTGGTTGAAGGTGTATTATTGCTTGAAATGGGTGCACTGTTTGAATTATGATGCTCTCATATAAATTTAGTTGTTGTAGGGGTTTTGGTAGTGGAAATAATTCCAAATTATTTCTGATAGCACGTCAAGGAGTTTGGTTGTTGTCAAGTTTTGTAGTGCAGTAACTGCAAAGTATTAAGGGGTCAGTTGTTTCATATTTGTTTTCTGCTATCAGATAGAGAACTAATTCAAACCATTTAGAATCTTCATGGTCTTCTATTTTGTATGTTAGGTCTACAGTTTTTGTTTTACTTTTATAAAATGTTCTACGGCAACATACACACACATGGTTTGGTATTTCAGCAGATGTACTTTTAAATTACAGTATTTCTTTTTTGTATGTGTGTAGTAGAAGGTTGCCGTGCATAGAATTGTTGCTAATTTTCTTTAAAGCTATTTCATTCTCTAAGTGGCTTTCACTTCCAAAATATTTTTTCTGGATATAATCGATTTCTTCAAATAGGTCTTTCGCTGTACCATGTAGAAGAATGTTATTTAAATTGGCTAGTGCTAAAGCAGGACTTTTAGCATAGTACAGTTTATAGATTAGATTTCTTATAGTTGAATGATGTGTTGATATCATTTTTATATAATGGAAGGTGGTTTTGCAAGTAGGTCCTGAAATTCAGGCCAATGAATGTCCTTGTACTCCTGTGTACTTGCGCACTGGACAGGTATCCATATTTTGCAGTAGTTTAATTGTGATTATGTCTTTGCCTTTCACATATTGATTGAGGAATTGGCGTAAAGACTTGAAAGATTCTTTGGGAATGTTACACCTTGACATGCATGGCCATTTGTATACTTGACGTTCTGATACAGTTGAATGGAGAGGTAATTCTAAGTTTTCTGGGGATATTTTTGTAAGCAGAATTTCTTGTTCCATTATGGTATTATTAACTTTTTCATAACCTTGTCCACTGCTATGTATGGCAATTGTAATTCTTTGCTTTTGTTTGTATGCTTCTTCATTGAAGTATGGTTCTGTGCTCTAAGTGTGACTCCATTCACCTCCACAGATACTTAAGAAGTTATTTCTGTTGACATTTCGCTTATTGAGAAGTCTTTTTTGTAATTTAGTCATTAGTTTTCTTAGTGGTTTCATTTTGTTTAACACTAAAATAAATAACTTTCTTTTGAGAAGGATTGCACTGTCTATCAACGCTTCTAAGATTAATTTCCTACGATAGGTTTTAAGGGTTGAGCTTGATTTCTCTCCTGTTTTTATAAGATTTTGAAGGACTCTGTGACAGAACATATTTGCTAAAATACTTTTTTTGGTATGTTTAGTTTGCACTATATCAAGATTTATAGGAGCGGTTTTATCTGTAGTGGTAGCTGATTTTTTGTTAATTGTGTTGTGGTTCGTTTTACATTTTGATAGAGGAGGCAAAGTTTCTGTACTTGAAGCTTGTTTTGTTTCGCTAAATGACTGTATTAGCTGTTTTGTTTTAACTATTTTTTACACATTCTGCTAGAGATGGATGCTTGTTTTGGACACTTCTATTTTCATTTGCTCTGCTTCTATGTTGCATTCTACATACTTGACTTTTGGTAGGCATTCTTTATGGTCTGTTGAAAAAAATAAAGAAGGTATGGGTTGGGGTGTTCTTAATGTATGTGTGCTGTGTGCATGAGTGTGTGAGTAAGATGATAAAGATTTATGTAATAATGTGTGATTGTGCATTGGGCAACTACAACTAGTTGGGGTGGGTATTCTTGAATTTATGTACTTCTAAACTGGGGTTCAGATGATAGTAGAAAGTCAGCTGGTGGTGTGGAGAAATATAATTAGTAGATCTAATGGTATACAATTAAAACAGTTGTTTGTTCTATAATATCAAAATTCTAGGGGTTGAGTTGGGTTATTTGTGTGTCGAAAAATAAGAAATTGTGCACCATTCTGCCTCTAAATCTCTGTTTAAGAAATGGGGATTTGTAGACAGAATGGTGCACAATCTCTATTTTTAGGCACAGAAATATCATGAATTAACCTTACAGTGTGTTTGAATAATAGTACAAATAATATGGTGGTATTCAACTTACTTTTTTCCTGAAATGAGCAGGTTTCTTCTAAGTTGTTCTTTGTACTTCAAATTCGGCTGCTTCTTTTCAGGAGAATGGTCTTCACTGCAATTGTAAAGGAAACAAATAAGTAATTTTGTTTGTATATAGCATTGTTTTTAATTTAGACATTGATTTTTTTAATTGACATTGACCCTCAGCGCCTTTCTCAAAATCATGAAAACTATCTTATTCACATAAGATGCGTCACACCAGTTGAATACATATCATATGTTCTTAATGCATAAACTGTATTGTAATGACTAACTGTACCAACCAAAATATAATTTGTATGCCTTGTGGAATTCATAATGTACTACTGAATACCACTATTTCTGTAACTAAGCTCTTGTAAGTAACAGCTCCTCAATGCCATGGGCTGCTTGCACAGTATATACATATAAGTAAATAAATGTTTGTGTTTTTGTACAAGTATTGTTGTTTGATTTGTGAACATACTGTGTGCATGCAGTTTTGTTTGAGTATGTTAACTCTTCATATTGTACTTTAAATATGTTAGTTCAACATGCTTTGTAAATGTGTGTGTAAGAAGAAATTAAATAGCAGATAGGTTTGGAAGTGACAGTTGATTTTAGGAGATGGAAACAATTACAGTAAATTCATTTTATAGATTATACAAGCTAAAAGTCAGTTAATCTGTTTATATGAATCTATAAAAATTGTACATGTACTATATAGAAAATATGCATGCCTGTAGTTTGTGTCCATGCATATGGTTATGCATGCAGCTGCAAGTAGAAATCTTGGAGTCTTGTACAGTATTTCTGCTAGAAGGTGCTTTCCAGTGATATGACACTTGTACTCAGAGAGATTAACAGTACATTTAAAGTGCTGATCTATGACGATGCTGTTAGATGTAGAGGTCTTAGATGTGATTGCTGGATGTTCATGTGACTTCTTAGCTATATCCAATGAGGGAATGGCACAGAAAGTGAAAAGGAAATGGTAAGACTGTCCATGTTACGATATGTCCGCGGACATGGCGGTAGTCCGCGGACATCGGGTGTTACATCTGGGGATTTTTGGGTTGGGGAGCCATGCAAATGAGAATGAGCAGAGAAAGGGATTGCTCAGTAAAGTTTAGTGGGTGTGTTGTGCCAGGAGAGAGTTTCTCGGATACTCTTTTTGCTGAGAGAAGAACAGATAGTTTTGGCTGTGTGTTTCAGAAAACCGATTGTTTGGATTTTGGGAGAATCGTGGATACATTGGCTGAAGGTGCATGCAGAAAGCTGTGGAGTAGCTGTAGATCTTGGATTCCCACATGTGGAAGTGCACTGGCATGGAGTACGTGAAATTAAGTGGTTGGACTTGCTACCTCTCTGTGCTACTTTGAAGACAGAGCAACATCCACACATAATTGTAATTTATTGTGGAGAGAACAGTTTAGGACATGTGTCTGGAATTTCTTTGCAATTTGCAATGAAAGAAAGACTTGGGAAGATCATGGACATGTTTCCAAATTCTTAAGTAATTTTTTCACGGATTGCGCAGAGACAAATGTGGCTTCGTTCTTCTTCATTTGGTCCACAAATGGAGAAAGCAAGGCATAATGTCAATTAGGCTGTTTGTGCCTTTCTAAGAGATTTTGGCATGTCCTCTTTTCACAATGAACATATTATGTTTCATAGTACATACATTTTTCACAGAGATGGAGTCCATCTTACTTATGCTGGCAATCAGATTTTTTTGAGAATGTACAAAATGCATTGCAACCTTTTTTGGAATTACAGCATCCATTTTATAGTAGGCGTTGAGCATTTCAAATTTTTCAAACACAAACAAACACCACCAAAAGGCTCTTTTCAGAGCCACCACTTACTCCCAGATAAAACTGCAATGATTATGATACGGTACCACCCCAACATTTTTAGATGTCCGCGGACTGTCTGCGGACTGTCCGCAGACTTCTAAAAAAGTCACAGGGACCTGCTTCATTTATTTTCACTTCTATTTTTTAAATGTGAAAGGCGGCTCTGAAAGAGCCTTTTTTTTGTTGTTTTATATATATATTTTTTTTCATACAAGACACACTAGGAGAGGAGGGGAAAGGAAAGTAAGAGGGAGACACCAACCACGGGGATAAGAAAGGGCTAGCTGAGAGAGGAAGATGTAGAGTGGGTTTTACTTGGGTATTGAGCAGACCTTCTCATGCTCTGAGACGATAGCCTCAAAAGCACTACAAAGTCTCTCCCCCTGCACAGTATTGCGTCGCAGTACATACACACAACTGTGACCCTCAAAAAGTAAGGGTCATCAGTATTGCATATGGCCTGTGAGGCAACTTGAGGAATACGCTGTCCCACAGGAGTGTTTCTTGTGGTGACAGGATCGGAAACGGAGGATGAAGTAGAGGAAGTCAACCTTCTATGCTCCTTGCAAGGTACAACCTTGCGAATGGCCCCAGAGTGGAATTACTTTATGTGTCACTTCATGGTAGTTGTCCCAAAGCTGTATGAACCATGCCTCCCGAGACCGAGTACCATTTTGCACTCGTTGCAGGTGACTTGGTTGGCACGCGCCTTAGGAACATTACCACAAATGGTAAATAGCCGCCACACCCAAGACTCACGCCGAGTGCTGGCAGTAGGGACTTCCACTTCTCGTCATCCTCTTCATCCTCCTGTGCATCCTCACTCCTGTTCCCCTCTTCAGGCCCTTGGGGAGGTGGTGGTGGTGGAGGGGGTGGGGATGGTGCTGAGGCAGATGCAGCACAAGGTGGCATGAGTGGAGCCATGGAAGCCATCAGCTTGGCGTTGAAAATCTGCAAATTGGCAGCAAAATTCGTTGTGCTCTGCCAGAAACACAATGAGAATGAGCTCTAGGGCGTGGTCTTTTATAGGGATGCTTGTGCGCGGTTCGCAAACATGCGCGCTGTCCGCGGACAGATCAAACAGAAAAAAGGGTTCAAAAAGTCACAAAAAGTATGTAGAAACTCAGGATTACTATGTGAGACTTGTTCTATGGTGAGTTTTTATTGGAAAATATTGTAGATTACTTGAAAATGTAGTTTTAAATTGTTCTGGGACACGAATAGTGTTCACAATCAGAACATACGCTGATCATGGGTGCGGTCACATGATAGGTTCGCGAACATGTTTGCGAAGGGAGCGTGTGCCCGCAGGACACCAAATGCACTGAAACTCTTTTGCACATGCGCGTTGGTGTTCTACGGACACTGTTCGGGTCCTGAAGTGATTAAAAATGCGTCACAAGTGAAACAAACAGCTACGGACAGGCGTTTGTTCTTAGAACAGTTTCAACTTGCCTGCGAACAATATGGACAGGCTTAGCGTCCTCAGGACACCCTCATTTTGTTTGTTTACGAACATACCAGGACACTTGATGTGTTCTTAGAACAGTTTCAACCTGCCTACAAACAGTACGGACAGGCATAGCATCCTCAGGACACCCCCATTTTGTTTATTTACGAACATTTTAGGACACAGCCTGTGTTCTTAGAACAGTTTCAACTTGCCTGCGAACAATACGGACAGGCATAGCGTCCTCAGGACAGCCCATTTTGTTCATTTACGAACCTCCCGGGACACTTGATCTGTTCTTAGAACAGTTTCAACCTGTCTACGAACAGTAAGGGCAGGTATAGGACACCTCTATTTCGTTTATTTACAAACATTTCAGGACACAGCTTGTGTTCTTAGAACAGTTTCAACTTGCCTGCTAACAATACGGACAGGCATAGCGTCCTCAGGACAGCCCCATTTTGTTTATTTACGAACCTCCCGGGACACTTGATCTGTTCTTAGAACAGTTTCAAACTGTCTAGGAACAGTAAGGGCAGGTATAGTGTCCTCAGGACACCTCTAGTTCGTTTATTTACGAACATTTCAGGACACAGCTTGTGTTCTTAGAACAGTTTCAACTTGCCTGCGAACAATACGTACAGGCATTGCATCCCTAGGACACTCCCATTTTGTTTCTTTACGAACATCCCAGGACACATAATGTATTGTAAGAACACTTTCATCTTGCCAGCGATCAATACGGACAGCGTCCTCAGGACACCCCCATTTCGTCCATTGACAAACATTTCAGGACACAGCTTGTGTTCTTAGAACAGTTTCAACTTGCCTGCGAACAATACGGACAGGCATAGCGTCCTCAGGACACCCCCATTTTGTTTCTTTACGAACATTTCAGGACACTGCGTGTGTTCTTAGAACAGTTTCAACTTGCTAGCGAACAGTACGGACAGATATATAATGTTCTTCGGACACCTCTGTTTTTGTTTCTTCACTGACATTCCGGACACCGGCGCTGTCTGCGGACACCTCAACTACTTTTTTTTAAAAAAACAAGAAATGAATTAGGACACAATATAATAATTTTACTTTATTTTACATGTATGTTAAATGTTATGACAGAGAAGGTGAGGCAGAAACTGAAACAAAAACAGGAGAATTGGGGGTTTCAATAGGATTTATATGAGGTGAACAATGGATGGAAGTCTCATCAAAACGTTTTAGTTCATGGAAAGGGTTTGGGGATAATTGACTGGGATATGGTGAGTGGGGACAGGTACATGTGGGACAATGGTATGTAGTTGTTTGTTTGAAGTGATCCTCCACAAAGTTTTTTAAATTATTAAAATTTGCCAAGAGTAGGTCCATTTCTTCTTCTATGTGCTGAAGAGTCTTATCCAATACTGCTTTTTCTTTAGTATTTTCAATTTTTGTATGGTCTGTACAAAAAAATATATATATGTTAAGTATATATAAAATAATATTAATTAAATGTTTTATATAGTAAAGTGTCTACCATTAGATTCACTATCTTCTGACATTTCTTCATGTGGGAAATGCTCCTCTAGCCACTCCAGAGTACTAGACATTTCTGTGAGAAAAAAAACATAATATCATTTGTTTTTGTATCTAATACAGAAAGTTTACAAATATATGAGTAAAATGCAGTACACTTACTATTTCAGGTAAGGTGTGTTCTGAGTGGTCTGTAGATCTGCTGTTGCTCTTAGTTGTGGAGTTTCTGTGAGGTAATCATGTTGGAAGCCTTTCTTTCTTCTTTTGGTATATTCCATTTAGAACATATTGTATTTAAATGAATGGTTAGTGTGTTATATATATGGGTTACAATTCGTATTTATTACTACATATAATGTGTATGTGTGCTGGTTTGTGAATTTGTAAAATGTTCATGTGTTATGATATAACAATTAAACATACCACCCAGACTTTTTGGGTAGTGGTGCTGTTGTCCGAACATGTCCGCGGACATTAAAGGAGTTAGCGGACATCAAATTCAGTAGAGGGGGTTCAGTATGTTCTATGTTACTTGTACATACAGTCAGAGTTATTATTGTTAAGTTGCGCTACTAAAAACCTATGAAATTCAGTAAAATAACTTTGTTAAAGGGACGTTATGGTTAAGTTGCGCTACTAAAAACCTATGAAATTCAGTGAAAAAACTTTGTTAAAGGGACGTTATGGTTAGGTTGCGCTACTGAAAACCTATGAAATTCAGTGAAAAAACTTTGTTAAAGGGACGTTATGGTTCCAAGTAAAACCGAAAAACCCCTGAAATTCGGAAGTTATGGTAAGCTAAGCAACCATAACTCGCGCCGCCACCGTGCACGGCTAAGAGTAACACCCATGACATCAAACATGACATCACAAATGTCATAGTTGACATCACTGATGACATCACATGTCTGTCTACCTCTTTTTTCCTTTACTGACATATCTAGGCCACATTGTTTTCTTCAGCAACAGTCAGGAACTAAAAATTATAAACCTACTATATTTGTAGACTTATCATTAAAGTAGGTTCTTATAGTAATTCCCTTAGGGTCCAGTCATATCATATGAACCATATACATATGCGAAGACACAAGCTTGAAAAACAGCAATCCTTTCTGTGCATGAAGATAATCAGTAGAGTTATCAGCACTTTCTGATAGTTCTGTTTTTTTTTAATTACTGTATTTTCCCTATATATGCTCATATGTGTATGCATTGTACTCACACTACTTTCCTTAGGGTCCAGTCACATCATGTGATACATGTACATAGGGTAAATAGCAGCTTTGAAACAGAGCAATCATTTATTTGCATACAGATAATCAGTTAGGTTATGAATTGTTTCTGCTACTACTTCTGCTTTTTTGCTTACTTCACTTTCCCTTTATATACCCATATTTGTATGTGTTATTGTGTCTTTGTGTTTTGTCTCTAATAATGCAATTATGTTATATGTGGGTTTTATTAGCTACTTATTACGTATTTCACGGTACACACAACTCTAATAAGAAAACAGTTATGATTTAATTATTCAACATATCAACATTATGAATATTATACCTTCATCATGTATGCTGCACACAATGCCTATGTTTCTGCATGAGTACCTTAGTATACCGGATAGAACTTCATAATAGAATGCTATTTATATCAATGCATTGCTTAATGCACTAATTAGCTCTTGATATTTATTCCAATGATCTTTGACACTTTTTTCTCAACATTATAATAAGAATCTCTTGTACAGACATTTCATGAAAAGTAAATGCACATGTGATGTCATCAGTGACTGTGATGTCATCTTTGATGTCGTGGGAGTTAGTCTTAGCAGTGTACGGTGGTGGCGCGAGTTATGATTGCTTAGCTGACATCACTGATGACATCAGATATTTGGGTCACTTGTTTTTGTTCACTGACAGATCTAGGCAGGTGGTTTTGTTCACTACCAGTCAGAATATTAAAATTCAAAATGTGCTGTATTTCTAGATGTTAACCGTGTTGTATATTCTTGAAGTACTTTCCTTAGGGTTTGGTCTCAGCTCATGGTGCACATATATGGGGCAATAAGCAGGCCTCAAAAGCACAATTCATTTGAATATATGAAGATAAACTTTAATGTTATTGATATTTTCTGGTGATGCTGTTTCTTTCTTCCTTGCTTTAGTTTCCCTGTGCGGGTCTCTGATTTGTATGCATTGTGGTCGTTGTATGTATTGTTTGTAGTAGTACAAGTGTGTAGTAAGTGTTGAATTATTATCTAGTTATTACATGTTTGACAATACTCAAAACTCTGATAAGAAAGTATTCATTATTTTAATATCCAACATTGCAAGATTATAAATATTGTACCTCTATGGTGGTATGCATGCTGCAGCCAATGCCTATGGTTTTGTATGATTAGGTTCCTGTACTAAGAAGAACACTGCAATAGAATGCTGTCTGGAGCAGTACATTCTTCAATAGATTAAGTAGTTCATGATATGTCTCCCGGTCACCTATGACATCTTTTTGCCAACAAACCTGATAATCACAACCCCTTGTAGAGACTTTTCATCAAAATTAATTTCACATGTGATGTGATCAGTGATGTCATCAATGACATCTGTGACGTCATCTTTGAGGTCCTGGATGTTAGTCTTAGCAGAGCATGGTGGTGGCACGAGTTATGGTTGCTTAGCTTACCATAACTGGTGAATTTCTGGGTTTTTTCAATTTTGCTTGTCACCATAATATCTCTTTAACACAGTTTTTCCACTGAATGTGATAGGTTTTTACTAGTGCAACTTAACCATAACGTCCGCACAGCATTCATACTGCCCAAAAGCACAGGGGTTACCTTACATTATTGTTGCATGCAGCGAACAAACATAAGATGTTTAAAGGACAGCACATATATGTACCACAATCAAAAAGTAAATGTCTACAAACTCTGTACTTGTAAAACCACAAGTTCAATTACATAGGTTGTGCAAAATAATGGAATGCACCAAACACAAAGGTGACCTGTGTTTCTAACAATATTAACTCAGTGCTGCTTTGCTTACACAGTCAGAAGCAACTGTCACAAGAAAGTCCAACCTACTAAGAAGAAACTCATACAAAAAGTAGAAAGTACAATATATTTATTCCTGTAACATTGGAGTTTGTTGTATGTACCTGACTTTAAAAAAGTATTGTTTTTTTACACAAAAATGCCAAGCACCCCGAAGTGGCTAGAGGAAAATTTCCCCCATGATGATGGTACACAGTTACATTTTTAAAGTAGGAAAAGCAATGTACATTGCTCACATGTCACTGAAACATGTTTTCTTTTTTTTAACAGTCCATAGTGCCCATGAAGAAATTGGGCTGGAATTACCACCAAATGTGCAAGAAGGTGGGCACAGACAGACCCAAAATGCAAATGTAGCAAATTAACTGATAAGTCTCTGTACAAAAAATGGATCAGTTGAACACCAATTTTGCCCAGTTGAAGACGTTTGTAAAAAGGCATATAATGGACAATATTAAATACCACTGCCCCACTTGAACCTGTGCCCCTTCCCCAGATCCCAGCCAATCTTCCCCAAATCCCTTTAAGCAACGATGCTATGATGAGACATCAATCCCTTCCTCCCCTGATGTACAGCCTGTGCAAAACCCCAATTCCCCCATATCCCCTGTATATTTTTCCCATTCTGCTACCCTTCCCTTTCCTAATTAAGTGAATTTGTGTATGTTATTACATTTTTATGTGTTCACTGTTGCTGTATCTGTGTTTTTTTTTTAAAAGCCCCGTTTGGAGTCCGCAGACAGCTCCGGCCTGTCCGTAATCAAAATGGAGGTACCCCCGAACAGTGCACCTGTCTGGACATGTCTGCAAAATCATGATGCATCTTTATATGATTTGGGGACCCAGATCCTGTCCTGCAGACACCTGGGCGCATGCACATCCGATCCCCTGTGCCCTCAGAACACTGTACCCCGTTGGCAGATTTCTGCAAAGTCATGGCATGCTTTTAATTAGTTTGCCCCCCCCCCATGTCCTACCGACACCTGGATGCATGCACATCTGATCCCGTGAGCCCTCCGAACACTGCGCCTGGCCACCGATGTCCGTAAAGTCATGATATACTTTTCATTAGATTGGGGGTCCCACCCCTGTCCTACGGACACCTGTGTGCATGCGCAACTAATCCCCTGTGCCCTCTGAACACTGCGCGTGTCCGGAACTGTCCGCTACGCATGTGTCACACTTTTAATTAGTTTGGGGAGTCCAACCCTGTTCTACGGACACCTAGGCACATGCATACACTGCATCCCACGCAATTGGTGTACTACGGAAAGCTGTCCTATCCGTGGACATCCGGGAATGTCACAATGTGACTGCACCTGCGCTGAGCATCAGGCCCATCTGCGGACACTGTCCTTAACCCCGAACAGTTTAAAAGTGCATTTTTGGCCATTCCAGAGTATTTTGCCTTGATGATCTAGAGACTTTTTGCTACTTTTTGAGCCCTGTCTGAGGCTTGAAGTGTCAGCGGAGCGCACAACTGTCTGTGGAGCACGCCCATATAAAAGACCAAACCCCACTGCTGCTCCTCATTGTGTTTTTGGCTGACCAGGACACAGAACTTGCTGAGATTCGTGTGGCTGGATTCCTGCTTTTGGTGTGCTGCTATTCTTCCTTTTATCTGCAATGGCATCCATGGCTGCTGCTGCCTCAGCACCACCACCACCACCATCTCCCCCACCACCAGCACGATCACCATTTGAAGGGCCTGGAGAGGGGAACAGGCATGGTGATGTAGAGGGGGATCAAGAAGACGAGGAGGATGAGGTAGTGGAAATCCCTACTACCAGCTGCCAGTGCGGAGGCTATTTACAACCATTGGGGGAGTACCCAGGGAACGTACATCCAAGGTTCGATGCACTGAGTGCAATACGGTACTCAGTCATGGAAAGCCTGGGTTGTACAGCTATGGGACCACCTCCACCTCTATGGGACCACCACAAGGCAGCAGTTTGGAGGGTTGTCCCTTTTTGAAGGTGGTCTTAGGTTGAGTTCCTCTGTTGCATCCTCAAAATCTGCTCCTGTCACCACAAGAGACACTCCTGTGTGGCAGCAGATCCCTGAACATGCCTCACAGGCCATACAGAATGCAGTGGACCCTTGCCGTTTGAGGGTCACTGTACTTTGAATATACTGTGGTGCAGTACTCTGCAGGGGGAACAGTTTCAAAGTGCTTTCGAGACTACGGTCCGGGAGCATGAGAAATGGTGCCCCCTACCTAAGTGAAGCATACCCAACATCTTCCTCTCTCCACCTGCCCCTTCATCCCTGTCGTTGGTGTCTCTTCCCTACCCTCCATTCCCTTCCCTTCCTTGTGTGTCCTGCATAAAAACACCAAACAAATCATAAAAGAACAAAAATGAAAAATAAATTGTTCTTTTCAGAGCCACCTTTCACAGTTGCAAAAATAGAAGTACCAAAAAATGGTGCAGGCCCCTGTGCAGCCGGAAAAGTCCACTGACAGCTTGGTTGTCCGTGGACATCTAAAAATATATAGGTCGTGGCAGCATCTAAACCATTGCACTCTTTTGCGGGTGAAAGTGGGGGCTCTGAAAAGAGCCTTTTTTGTTGTTTTTTTGCTTTTGGAGGGTTTTGTTTCAATGTTTAGAGAAAAAGTAGGCAACCCTTACTGTAAAATGCTTGCTATAGTTGCAAAAAGGCTGCAAAGCATTTTGGATATTTCGCAAAAAATCACCAGCATCAGTAAAATGGACTCCATCTCTGTAAAAAGTATTGGTACTTCGAAATGTAATATATTTATTGTGGAAGTACGACATGCCAACATCTCTCAAAAATGTCCAAAGAGCCTTGTTGACATTGCGCCTCGCTTTCTCCACTTGTGGACCAAATAAAGTGGAGCACAGCCACATCTGTCCCTGGACAATCTGAGAAAAAAAATACTCGACTTTCCCAAATGCCTCCTTCATCACAAACTGCAGTGAAATTCCCGTAACATGGCCAAAACTGTTCCCTCTAGAATTAACAATAATAATGGCTGGATGATGGCGCGTCACCAAAGTGGCACAAAGTGGAAGCAGGTACGCCACTTCATGCTGCGCACTCCATACAACTGCACATCAACATGATCAAATCCAAGATCTGCCGCCACTCCACAGATCTCTGTATACGTCTGCAACCAACATATCCACATGTCCCCCAGAATCCACACACTCTGCCTCCTGAAAGAAATGACATCTGCACTCCTCTCAGCAAACAGATCTTCTGCCACAGTCTATCCTTGCATACCACACCCAGGAAATCTTATTGGGCAATCCCCTGGCCTCCACAGTCCCATTTCCATGCCTGAGGTGTCCACAGACTGATTGTTCAATTCAAGGGAGTGGGGAAAGAATTTTAACCCAAGCTAGGAGATTTCCACTTTAGTGGTGGCTCTGAAAAGAGCCTTTTTTTAAGGTGCTTGTACACAAACACCTTTTGTTTTGTATTTGTTTTGGCCTTTTCTCTTCTTTTCTTCCTGGCAGGCTTACATGAACCTCTTCAAATCATCACTTAAATTGTAAAGGACAATGCCATTTCCAATGTTGGACAAAGAAATGCTACCTGCAAAGAGGATTAATGTTCTCATTGTGGAAAGAGAACATCCCAGCACTACACAATAATGAAGACATGCCTCTGTTTACAAGACAAGTTTCTGCATCTTGCTGAGGACAGAAGACATTGGGGTTTTTCCATACTGCTCTGGGTGATATGTGTGAGAAAACCACCTTTGAACTGGGAAAAAGCAGCATCAATGTTTTCACCAAGTCCTTCAGTGCACTGAACAAACTTGCAGCACTGATATAACCCAAAGGCACTCCTCTGCAGTGCACCACTAGAACATCAGGAGTACTGAAAGTGGCCATATCTCTGCAAAGTGCAAGCACTCCTTGCAAATTGTGGCCAGGCAAACTGCACCACTAAGCCCCACAAAGCCTCCACTCCCTGAAATCCAAGATTGTCAGAAATGCTGCTTCCCTCTGCATATCTCTGCAAATCACTCACAAAGGAATCTCCCACTATCCACACACTAACTCTCCCCATCTCTCCAACAACAGCCATCTTCATTATACACAGCAATGAAAAAAGCATTACCCTCTCTTCCGATAAAGCACAACCTGAACACCTGATTGGCTAATCCCCACAGTCCCATTTCTATGCCAGGCATGCTGAGAAGACCCGAATGTGGCACACCCTGTCCGTGGACTACCACAGTGTTTGTGGACCCTGTAACACAGAGGGCAGCCCTTCTTCTCTTTCCACTTCACTCTTTGCAGCACTCCCTCATTGGCTACTGTTAAGCAGTCACACACCCATCCACCAATCACATCCAAGAACTCTACATCTAACTGTGTCATCACAGTTCAACACTACAGATGTACTGTTCAACACTCAGAGTATAGGTCTCCTTTTAATTCCAAAGCACCTCCATCAAAAACTACTCTAAAAATCTCAACGATTTATACTTCCAGATTCATCCACATCTGCATCCATCAACACAAGCTACAAGTATAAGACACATGGAGTGGGGTACCAGGTAGTAGAGCGCTCAGTAATGTATATCTGCTCAGGTACTAGTTCAAAGTAAAAGTGGTGAAGTGGCTGCTGCAAACCTTTGGAATGGTAGGATCCCTCAGCCTACTCTATTGATACTGAGAACAAAAACAGAATGCTCCAAGGTAAGGCACTACCACACAAAAGAGAGTAATAATAGAGAGAGTATGGATTGTGAATGTTGCATTCTATTTTTTAATCACAGTTATGCATCATGTGTATCAAAGATTGGTCCACTGAAATAACTTTGCTCAACTTTGCCGACACCTGTTTCAACCCTGACTGGGTCCTTATCAAGGCAAGGCTGAATAGAAAACAATGTATATAATGGAGAAACAATATGATGAGCATGTAAGGCATTTGAATGTGATGTGTTGAGGTGTGTTTTGGCAATTATGGTGACGCCTCCGTCTGTGGATTCTGTTCTGTCCGCTCGGAGGATGATATAGTCGTCAGGGATGGCTAGCGAGAGAGCTGGGGCATCGGCTGCATGGCGCCAGGACTCAGTGATGGCTAGGAAGTCTTGTTCTTCTACTCAAATGAGGTCTGCCTTATCTGTGGCATAGGCTACTACAGATTGCGCATTCATTAAGGCGCCTCTTATGGGTGGGGCGATAGTTTTCATGCGGGTATGTATGGTGGCTGTGTTGTGAACCTTATGCTTGGTCATAATATTAGTTAGGCTATGCTTGGGTCTGTCCATGGGACGGTTAGTGGGAGTACCCATGTGCATAGGTGGGGTCTGGTCAATCAGTTTAGACTGGATGGAGTCCCTGGCACGAAGCTCATATAGTTTAGGTAGTCAGGCATGTAATCTGGCATATCTAGCAGAAGGGCTGCATGGCGTGGAGAGGTGGGGCAGAATGGGTGTGGCATAAGGCATAATGGATGGGGGAGTAGTGCCTATGGAGGCAGAGCTAGAGTTAAAGCTTGGATAGATAGATGAGTGGATGAGGTGGAGAATTACTCTCAGCAGTGCTGAGTAGATGCCTGGTAGGTACATTCTATTGGGTGTAAGGTGAGACAATCAAATAGCAGGGCAGGTATAGGCTGAATGCAGCATGGATGCTGAATGCCACAATCAGATGGCAGTGCAACTCAATACTGAATGTAACTATCAAGTGGCAGCGCAGCTGGTTGCTAAAAACGACAATCAAATGGAAGTGCAGGTAGCTACTAGATGCAACATAGATGTAAAAGTGATAATTCAAAAGCAGGACAGCTAGGTGCAAAATGCAATAATGAAATGGCAATCCGATGGCAGGGCGGGTAGGCACTAGATGCAACATAGATGAAGAATGCGATAATCAAATTGCAGGGCAACTAGGTGAAAAATACAGTGATCAAATGGCAATCAAATGGCAAGACAGGTAGATACTAGATGTGACATGGCTGCTAGGTTCAGCAATCAGAGGTAGTAACAGTACACAGAGTATGGTGAAGCTCCTTGGTGTCCTCATGGTGTTGTTATAGTGCGTGTGGGAGTCAATGGTGTGCGAGCTCTTGCACAGGTCATGACTGAGAAGCAGTACAATGAGTAAGATGGCTATTGTCAAGTCAACAATGCAGTAGTTATGGCCAAATTCACATAAATATATATACGCAGATGGTGCCTGTCTTGAAGCTAGGTTCTCAAGCAGCACAAGAGTTCAAGTACAGGTGCTTACTAGTTGAAAAGTGTGAGCAGACATACTTACAATTGCATTACAGTATAGCAGTCAAAGGCATAGGCGCAAGTCTCATAAATGCAGTGATGAGAAAGATAATAAGAGAGGATAGCCACGATAGCTAGCGGGGTCAGGCAAGTACGCTAGGCAGAGTAGCAATGGGGAACATTGTGATATGCAAATCTATAGTACTGTGAGCAGGACAATATGTCGGGGGTGCTCAGGTGTGGGACATGCACAGTACCTTTGTTGGTGCCTCGGTGGGGGCTCTGTGATGTTGAGCAGGGGTTCTGGCAGCAGGCAGTTCAGGCAATGGACAGGCAGGAGACAGGCGTTGGCTTTATTAGGCGGGCCTTAGTGCAGTCGGGCCGGCTAACGCCATCCGGAGGCAACGCGTGATTGAAATGCGCGATGTGGCCCAATCAGGGTTGTTTCCTCATAAGGGCGGTAGCTAAGCAACCTAATTAACAAAAACATGGTCAGCCATTTTCTAGGGCACGATCTCGTGTGTAGCAATGACGGCTCACAGGACGTCTCACAGGGCGATCCAGTAGGTAGGCATTCGAAATGAATTGCCACAGGAAGGTTCTTGCAACAATCAGGCAGCTGCAGTCTGGAGGAGGGGCACAGCTCTCCGATTCGGCTGGTGCTCGGGCGGGTGGTCAACTCCGTCGGAGCTGGGCTGCTGCAGGATGGAAGGGCTCCTGCCGTCCCAGGGTGCTAGTGACTTGGAAAATGATTAATTGTGCCAGGCGCTGGCCTTGTTAGGCGGGCCTTAGTGCAGTCGGGCCGGCTAACGGCATCCGGAGGCGCAGCGCGATCGAATAGCGCCGTGGCCCAATCAGCCGTAGCAAGGGGGAACAGCGGCGATGTCACCATGCGACCACACTAACGCTGAGTGTGGGCCCTTAATTCGGGGACATGATCCGGACCCTGGGACAGCGGAAAAGTATTGTGTTGTGCAATGTACGGAGTGTTTTTCGGAAAGTACATGCTTACAAACACACCACAATGTGCCATCTGGTTTTCACCAATGTGGGCCTGTTTTCCGGGTACAAGTTATCCACAGCAGCCCTACAAAAGGCCACACCCCAGAGCTGCTCCGCAATCTGTTTGTAGCTTTTCAGAACAGAGTAGCAGGCCACATTGGTTTTCCCTGTAAGTGATGGTGCATCGCAACTGCTGTGCCACATTGCCTTTGCAAGTAATGGCAACCATGTCAGCCCGGCTCAGTAAACATAGTAATGAAGAAAAGTATTAACAGCCCTTCCTGTGACCCACACCCTCAGTTGCGATAGTCCCCACTGTCCCATTCAATGGGTAGCATGCTGAAAACATTAGTATGTGCCACATGCGTTTCTCAAAGTACTACGAGGGCTGTGCCCCAATAAAGCAAAAATATTCCTTCTTCCCTTTCCCCTTTCTTCTTTCCGGCAAGCCGTCATTGGGAACTGGTAAAATGTTCCACACACATCCACCAATCATATTGAAGAACTCTCTATGTAACAGTATCCGTTCTGTAGAACAGTCCTCTGCATACACACCACACCCAGAAACGCTATTGCGCAATACCTCCACAGTCCCATTTCCATGGCCATCCTCCAAATCCCCGGATGTGGATTTCGTGCTTTGTGCGGGCATGGGGAATGAATTGCAATTAGGGTAGGGGAGTTTGTTTTTAGTGGCAGCTCTGAAAAAAGCCTTTATTTTTTTTATTTTTAAGGTGCTTCTAGAGAAACAACTTTTTTCATTTTTTATTTGATTTCATGTGTTCTTGTGCTCACATTGTTACAGTAAACTCTTCAATGCATCCTGCAGATAAACAAAAAAAAACATTACCAATGGGCAACAATGAAATGCCATTTGCATGGAAACACTCCGCATTTCCACAACAAATCTGGTCATTGTTGCATAAGAACATCCCATGAGCACACAAAAAAATCACACATGCTCCTGCTGATGCGACACCTTCCAACCTCTGGCTTGGAAAAACATACATTAGCATTGTCCCATACTCTTCTTGGTGATATGGATGAAAAAAGCTCCTGGGCTGTGGGGAAAAAATCTCTTCACTACATTCAGCAACCTCTTTGGTCAACGGAACTAACCTAAGTAAGTCACGTAACCCTATTGCATACGCCCGTAGTGCATGACGACAACATCAACAGGAGCCGAAATGGCCAGGCATCTGCAAAGTGCATGCATATTGGCGAAACTGCAGTCATAGACAGCGCTACACAATGTGTCCACTCCTTCCAAACCAAAATTGCCATCAAAGTGTCTTTCCAGGGCTTACTTGTGCAGATCTATCACAAAGGCATCACCCAAAGTCAACACAATGCGTTTCTCCATGTCAGCAAGCCTCACTACGCAGAGTAATGTAAAACAGTTTGAGCGCCCCTTCCTGTGAACCAAACCCTCAGTACCTGATTGGGTAATCCCCACAGTCCCATTTCCATTGGCCAGCATGGTGAGAAGGGCAGAATGTGGCACGTGCGCTTCCCAAAGTACCGCGCGCGCCGTGCCCCAGTAAAGCGGGAGCAGTCCTTCTTCCACTATTTTTTGTCCACCACTATCTCATTGGGTACAGGTAAATAGTCACACGCACATCCGCCAATGCCATCCAAGATGTTAGCATCTAACACTGTCAGTTCTGCACAACACTTCATATGTACCATTACTAATTAAGCCTGCAAGTGTCCTGCCATTGGAAAACATGTCAAGTAGAAAGTTCAGTAAAAGTTTGCAAGATTTGTGCATCCACATTCATCCTCATGAGCACACCCATCACCACAAAATGGAGGTATGAATACTTTTTGACTCTGCGCACGGTATCTGCCACTGAGCGTCCATTATGTTTTTAAAAACCATACTGTTTTTTCTCCCATCCCCTACCATCAAGTGGCACTTCAATGGTATGTGCTTGCAAAGTTTTCATACATTGTAATATCAAAACAGGAACTCTCTTCTTTCCTTCCCACAATGCTACAAATTGTTGTGGCCACTAAATGATCTCCTACATAAATGGTAAAAATATGGCACCTAAACCAGCACTGAATGTATTTTACCAGCCTAAAGCAAGTTCCCAAAAGTCACTTTCTGCACAGATGTGGTTCTCTCTAGGCTGGACTATTGCAAGAGCCTCTTTTTAAATCTGCCCATTTCTAATCTCTGCCTTCTGTAATCCATCCAGAAGAGGACTGCACAACTTGTCCTTGGCCTCAAGCCCAGGGATCATATCTCTCCTGGACTGAAATGTCAGCAATAGCTCCAAGTGGCTGAGAGGAATAAGATGAAGACCCTCTGCATTATGCACAAGGCCTTCTGGGCACTGTGATCTCAATACCTTAAAATCTCACTTCCCATATATCTCCCTGCTCAGGCTCTTCCCTCATCTGCCTCCAACTACCTGAGAGTAAGTACCTTCTGCAAGCAACCAGTTGGTGGTAGATCTCTTTCTTTGGCTGGTACGTCCCTCTGCAACAGCCTCCCTGCCTCCCTACCACTTGAGGAGAACCACCACCGGTTCCGGAAGCACCTCAAAGCCATTCTCTTTGTGCCTTCTTTTTCCCATCTCCCCAGCTGACTTCCTGGCTGAAACTGATTCTGCACTGGTTACCTGGCCACTCTCTGATGTTGGTCCCAGGCCACCTCCCCACACCAGTTGCACCCCTGCACTGCCTTTCTGGAAAACCCTGCACTTGTTCTTCTTCCCATACACTGCACTTCCCCCTCCGCTACCCATGCAGTAGGGGGATCTGAGTGGCACCTGTCCTAGTAGGTTTGTTGTCTCTGTCTCCCCTCTTTTCCCTCTCCCTTGCATTGTCACGCCTTGCAAAACTTGTTTATAGGCGCATTATAAATGTCATATCATACAATTTCACAACATATGATATTATACACACATTGCATTCATTACAATAGGATGCCTGCCACTTACGTTTTACACCTCACAGTTTTTTTTTAGCAGTACCCCACTTACTACAAACTTTTCAAAAATTGTTGCACAAAAGCAGTTTGAAAACTATTTGTCAGCCTTTTAACGGCTACTGGTGCCAAATGATGTTAGTAAAAGTAGTGAGTAAAATTGGCAGCTCTTATTCTAAATACAGATACCCTTAGGCTCACCAGGGTGTAGAAATATTGTGAAACAAAGACAAATTTTGTATTTTAGAATTGGCGCCTTTATTGTTTCATTTCTGTGCTTTGTTATCACACTTTTAGTGCATTCCTCTTTTAGTAGATTCCTCATGTACTATGTTATCACACTTCTAATACATTCCTTTATTAATGGGTTCCTCTTTTAGTGCATTCCTCTTTTAGTAGGTTCCTCGACATGTGTTTCCCCGTCTTTGTGTCAAACGGTTATTCAGGAGGTTCCTTCTTAGCCTTATATTCTGTTAAATAGTCACAGAAAATTATCTTTTCACTGGAAATTCTTAGGTTCTGTTGTTGAGTCACAGTTCCACTTATAATTTCACTTTAGCCTTTCTTGATGTCACTGGAAATTCTTATGTTTCCCAATTTGTATTCTGTTGTTAGTCACAGATATTTTCGTTTTTCTTAAGTTGCTTTTGGTTCACTTTTCAAATTACTGTTTGTAGTCACTGTTAATTTTCAATATTTGTTTGCTTCGCTTTGATCACAATTGATTTTTATTATTATTCTGTTATTATTGACAAAATTTTGGCACTAGTTTTATTGCTGCTGAAAAAGAAAACCACATTATGGTTTTGTTACAATGTTGTAAGCTCAGAAAAATATGTTCGCACAGTTGTTAATTGGTCGTAAATTAATCTCTTAGAGATTTAGAAAAGAAGGAATTCTTTTGTTAATTTGTGTTGGTTTAATTACTAAACCTGATAATATACCACTTTTGTTTAGTGCTTTACGGTTTTATTCTAGCAATGTGTACACAATTATAATACAGCTGAATTATACCTTTTTACCAGTTGGTTGCAATGGTGAATGTTTTCTCAAATCGTTTGTGAACACATTGCTGTAAGTCAGAATCTTGTTGCAGATACCTACGTATAAAAACCGCGGGGTATTAAGTTGGAGCATTCTGTGTCAATCGCAATATTTTGACACACATTTTTGTCTATTCTAAGACAGCTCCTGTGCTTAGTTTCCAAAAGAGTCCTAGCTAGTGTAAACAAACATTATTTGTACCTTAAGATTTCTTCTTTCCTGCATCCACTGTTGCTCGCGTTCTTGGCCGATCTGTGCGGGTGTTCCTTGTACTATTTCTGAGTTCCAATTACATGATTTAACGTCCCTACGTGAGGCCACGTTGTTTCACTTTACATACTGATGGTTAACGCCATCTTACTTTGCACAAAAGCAGCACTGAATGCATGTTAGCAACTTCAAACAAGTACATACAGTGCATGCATACAAACAGGATGCCCGCCCGTTACATTGCACACTTCCACCATAGGCTTCTGCACTTCTTTGTACAAACTTGGGTCCGCAAGTCCAACTTGGGTCCTTCCTCTCTGACATCTTTTTTTCTACTTCTGGTGTAACCCAGGGATCTAACCTCTCTCCCTGGCTGTTCAACCAATACCTGGCACTCCTTGCCCACTGCATCGCTGCTCTCTGACCCAACTTTCAGTGCTATGCAGATGATACCCAGCTCATTTTCAGGCTACCCTCGGCCTCCTCCTCCTCTCCTTCCCTCATCTCTGACTGTCTGTCTAACATCCAGGAATGGTGTGCTGCCAACAACCTCTGCCTTAATGCCAGTAAGACTGAGATTCTACTCATCGGCACACCCACTCCCTCCTTCCCTGCAGCGCTCTGGCTGGCCTCTCTTGGCCCTCCTCCCACTCCCACCTGCAAGGCTAAAAACCTTGGGGTCATTTTCAACTCTGCACTCTCCATCTCCCCTCACATCTCTGACATCTCTAAGAAGTCACACTTTCAGCTGCACCTCCTTAGCGGTATTCTTCCTTTCCTATCCTTCACCCAGAAGCTCACTGTCTCCAGAGCCCTGGTCCTCTCTAAACTGGACTACTGTAACAGCCTCTATCTAAATCTTCCTGCCTCCACTCTCCGCCCTCTGCAACTTATCCAGAACAGGACTGCGAGACTTGTCCTTGGCCTCAAATCCAGGGATCGTATCTCTCCAGGACTTAAATCTCTGCACTGGCTCCCAGTGGCTGTGAGGATTAAATTCAAAACCCTCTGCATTGTACACAAGGCCTTCTGGGGTTTGGGGCCGCAATAACTTCAACTCTCTCTTCCTAAATATCTTCCTTCTCGAGCTCTTCGCCCATCTGCCTCCAACTCCCTCACGGTCAGTCGCTTCTCCAAGCAACGAGTTGGTGGCAGATCACTATCTTCGGCAGGGGCCTTTCTCTGGAACAGCCTTCCTGCCTCCCTGAAACTCGAGGAGAACCATCTCTGGCTCTGGAAACACCTCAAAACCTTCCTCTTTGCTTCCGCTTTCTCTCCTCCCCTCCCCTGCTGAATTCCTGACTGAAATTGCAATGGGTACCTGACCATCCTTTCTGATCTCTGGCCCAGGCCCCGTCAATTGCCCACCTGCACTGCCTCCCTGGCAACCCCTGCCCCTGGGGACCATTTTTTTGTATCCCTACAGACCCCCTACCTGCACTTCATTACACTTGCCACTAGCTGGCTGTTTTATTTCTCTTATTTATCTTATTTATTCCACTTTCCCATGTACTGCACTTTCCCCTCACCCTTCCCCCCGCGCACTTTTCCGTTCCCCCCTTCCCATGCACTTGCACGATCTGAATGACACCTGGCCTAGTAGGATCATTGTCTGTCCCCCCTTTGTTCCCCCCTTGCCTCGTCGCGCCTTGAAACACTTGTGTGTAGGCACGTTATACATGCCATATCATATATCATATCATATCATATATATCATATCATATCATATATCATATCAAATCAAAGAGACCTTCTGGCACAGTTTTTGCGTACACACCACAAGCACAAACCTTATTGAGCAATGCCCTACCGCCACAGTCCCATTTCCATGTCTCCCATCCTGAAAATGGCTGGATGTGGCATGTGTAATCCTGAAACTACCACAGAATCAGCTGAGTTTTCATGCTTGGAAGGGGGGTGTAAAACAGGGTAGGGGATTGCATCTGTAGTGCTCCGTCAGAAAAGTATTTTATTTAATTTGTGTTTTACGCGCTTACAAACAACCTTTTTGTTTTACACCGGCATGGTCCCATACTCCTCTTGGTGGAATCGTTGAGAAAAAAAAATCTGCATCACTGCATTCATCAACTTCTTCAGGTGACGGAACAGACGTCCACACAACATGTAACCCAAATGTAGACCTCCATAATGCTCCACGACAACTTGAACAGTAATGGTAGAGGCCACATATCTGCAAAGGCGAACCATTCTGCCGAAACTGCATGCATAGAGACTGGCCCACAAAGCGTCCACTCCTTCCAAACCGAAATTAACAGCTACACCTCTTTGCATGGCATACCTGTGCAGATCTTGTACAAAGGTATCACCCACAATCAGCACTTTTCGTCTCTCCATGTCTACCAACCTCATTACACAGTGAGTATTGGGAAAAAGTAGTAACACTGCTCCCTGTGAAACACACCATTGACACATGATTCCATAATCCCCATAGTTCCATTTGCATGCCCACCATGCTCAGAATGGCAGGATGTGGCACAAGCGCTTCCCAGCTAAAGCGAGCGCTACACCCTAGTAAAGCAGGGACAGTCCTTCTCCCCTCTCCACTGTTCTTCGTCCAGCATGCCCTCATTAAGTACTGTGAAATATTCACGCATGCATGCAACAATCACAGCCAAGAACTCTGCATCCAACACTATCATTTCTGTACAGCACTCCATATTTACTGTTGAACACTCCGAGTACACTTTGCATGTGCTCCCAAAGCACCTGCAGTACAAAGCTCTAGAATAAAATCCCCGATTTCAGCATCCAAAACCATCCAGAGCGGCACCCATGATGCCTTCGACCATGCACACAAACGTCTACTGCTTGCCCTCACCCAGAACAACATAATGGAGCCATGCATGATGGAAGGTTGTTTGTGGTGTCAAGTCTAATGTTGAGGTGTGTTTTGCCAAATATGGCAACGCCTCTGCCTCTGGATTCTGTTCTGTCCACTCAGAGGATAGTATAGTCGTCAGGGATGGCTAGCGAGAGAGCCTGGCCAGCGGCTGCCAGGACTCGGTGATGGCTAGGAAGTCTAGTTCTTCTACTAGAATGAGGTCTGCTATATCTGTGGCATAGGCTACTACAGATCGTGCATTAGTTAAGGCACCTCTTATGGGTGGGGCGATAGTTTTAGTGCGGGTAGGTATGGTGGCTGTGGTGCGAACCTTATGCTTGGTCGTAATATTAGTTAGGCTATGCTTGGGTCTGTCCATGGGACGGTTAGTGGGAGTGCCCGTGTGCATAGGTGTGGTCCGGTTAGTCAGTTTAGACTGGATGGAGTCTCTGGCACGAGGCTCATATAGTTTAGGTATTCTGGCACGTAATCTGGCATTTCTAGCGGAAGGGCTGCATGGTGTGGAGAGGTGGAGCAGAATGGGTGTGGCATAAGGCACAATGGATGGGGAAGTAGTGCCTATGGAGGCAGAGCTAGAGTTAAAGCTTGGATAGATAGATGAGTGGATGAGGTGGAGAATTACTCTCAGCAGTGCTGAGTAGATGCCTGGTAGGTACATTCTGTTGGGTGTGGGTAAGGTGCGACAATCAAATGGCAGGGCAGATATAGGCTGAGTGCAGCATGGATGCTGAATGCCACAATCAGATGGCAGTGCAACTAGATACTGAATGTAACTATCAAGTGGCAGGGTAGCTGGGTGCTTAAAGCGACAATCAACTGGAAGTGCAGGTAGCTACTAGATGCAACATAGATGAAAAAACGATACTCAAAAGGCAGGGCAGCTAGGTGCAAAATACAGTGATCAAATGGCAATCAAATGGCAAGGCTGGTAGCTACTAGATGCAATATACATGCAAAATGCGATAATCAAATTGCAGGACAACTAGGTGCAAAATACAGTGATCAAATGGCAATCAAATGGCAAGACAGGTAGATACTAGATGTGACATGGCTGCTAGGTGCAGCAATCAGAGGTAGTAACAGTACACAGAGTATGGTGAAGCTTTTTGGTGTCCTCATGGTGTTGTTATAGCATGTGTGGGAGTCAAAGGTGTGCGAGCTCTTGCACAGGTCATGAATGAGAAGGAGTATAATGAGTTAGATGGCTAGTGTCAAGTCAACAATGCAGTAGATATAGCCAAATCCACATATATTTATGCAGATGGTGCCTGTCTTGAAGCTGGGTTCTCAAGCAGCACAAGAGTTCAAGTACAGTTGCTTAATAGATGAAAAGTGTGAGCAGACATACTTACAATTGCTTTACAGTATAGCAGTTAAAGGCATAGGCGCAAGTCTCATAATTGCAGTGATGAGAAAGATAAGCAGAGAGGATAGCCATGATAGCTAGCAGGATCAGGCAAGTACGCTAGGCAGAGTAGCAATGGGAAACATTGTGATATGCAAATCTATGGCAGTGTGACCAGGACAATGTGTCAGGAGCGCCCAGTGTGGGACAAGCACAGTACCTTTGTTGGTGCCTCAGTGGGGGCTCTGTGGAGTCGAGCAGAGGTTCTGGCAGCAGGCAGTTCAGGCAATCGACAGGCAGGAGACAGGCGTTGGCCTTATTAGGCGGTCCTTAGTGCAGTCGGGCTGCCTAACGCCATCCGTCAGTGCTGCACGATTAAAATGTGTGCCGTGGCCCAATCAGGGTCCTTTCCTCGTAAGGGTGGTTCCTTAGCAACCTAATTAAGAAAAACACGGTCAGCCATTTTCTAGAGCACAATCTCATGTGTAGCAGTGGCAGCTCACAGGACGTCTCACAGGGCGATCAAGTAGGTAGGCATTCAAAATGAATTGGCACAGGAAGGTGCTCACAGCAATCAGGCAGCTGCAGTCTGGAAAAGGGGTACGGCTCTCCGAGTCGGCTGGTGCTCGGGCGGGTGGTCAACTCTGTCGGAGCTGGGCTGCTGCAGGATAGAAGGGCTCCTGCCCTCCCAGGGTGCCAGTGGTGTAAGCGGTTTCAACCCTGCACTCCACCTAAGTCAATGCTAAGCGTGAGATGCCCAGCTGGAATCCTTATTTATATATTTTTATGTCAAAAGTTATTTTATTTCTGGATGATGTACCCTTATATCACGCCCCTCTCTTTGAATACCCCAGTCTCACTGAACCAAGGAGTAGGTTTGTTTTGCAAATTTAAAAGATTTATTTGATGAATTGAACAATATATATATCACACTTTTATGAATATGTACAATATCTGAATATCACACTTATGAATATTATACAATGATCAGCAATGGGTAATACTGCAATAATCAACAATCTCTTTAATCAATTAGGAGTATGGATAAGAATAATAACGTAGCAGGGAATAAAACATTGTGTGGGTTCAATGAAATGCAATGAGATGGAATTAATGCAACACAGAAATGAAACTTGATATGAATTCAATCAAAGACAATGTAATCACTCTTTCCCCCTGATACTAGTCACTCCCCACCAATATGCAAGATGAAGAGATGGAATGGGAGCACACAGGTTTCAGGAATAACAATCAACAATTCCAGTTTCATTCCCGATTCCCCCCAGCAAGCTCAGAGAGAACAGGAATAATTTTCAAACAGGTTAATTGCTTTTGAATGTAATATGAAGCAATGGGAAAAATGCTAAAATGACTTTAATTCGCTAAATAGGATTCAGAACTAGTGAGAGTTGCTTTGGATTGGTTCAGGTAAACACTAGCAATGATTGTTGAATGATTATCAGATTGAAAACGAAATTCAGAAGTTGATTGCAAGAAATGGCTATTTTTATATGGAGTGAAATTGAGCCAAATGCAAATCGCAGCTAACTTTTCAGCGCGTGACAAATGAGATTACAGAAAAACTAAATGGAGTTAAAATAGTTGAAAGCTGAGGATGTTAGCTTCAAAATGACGTTTACATTTCGTTCCTAGCACATACGGTTCAGAAGTTAGAGAGGTTTTAGTAGAGGTTGCTTGTACTAAGGGCTATGAAGATGCAAGATACCCAACAGCCAGCCACCAGAGCAGCGGCACCTCCACTCTGACTTTTGTCTGCCAGGACATTTGACTTTCTTCAGAAAAATATCAGCGCACAGATGATTATCACTACAATTATCACAGGATTATATGTATGTGAGAAGGATTTCAGGATGGACAAAAGAGATTCTATAATGCAGTTCTGGTTATGTTGGAATGGGTTGGATTGGATTACTTAATACTAAGAGGTTGATCGTGGACAGTTCTACACTAGATACTCACAACTATGGTTTGGAATGGGCCCGTCAGAGATCTGGTCAAAGGTTTTGCTGGAATTCGCCATCGGAAAGGTCTCAGGTGCTTGGTTCTGCTCTCAGCATGGCACTCTGTTCTGCACGGCCTCTTGGACTGGATCTGATGGGTGGGTTCTGGGTTACAGCTCTGCTGGACTGATCTGGATCTTGGATTCTAGCAAGGGTTCTTGGCCAGAAGCAGCCAAAACAGCACAGACAGGCTGTTGAATTGGTGAGGCCCCATGGAAGTTTAGGGGTTAAAATCAGGTTGCAAGATTTTAAAGGCTAGCTGAGAAGGGTTCAGGATTTTGGGTTGGGCCTTTTGCTTCAGGATTCTGGAGTCTGCATCTGGGTTCTGGAGTCTGAATCTGGGTTCTGGAGTCTGGATCTGCATTCTGGAGTCTGGATAGGGGTTCTTCCTGCAGAGCGCTTCGCCGGTAGATCAGTGATGGGTGAATGTGTGTCTGTGTTTGGGTCCTCAACAGTCCCTATTTATCCATTTTCCAAAGGGGTGGGAAGGTTGATTATACTATGCCCAAACCTCTAAGAATCTGATAGGTCAGAGAATTCCCTCTCCCCTGATTTGAGAAGGGAACAGTGTGTCATGATGTGTCATCATGTGTCAGAGTGACACTGTGTTTATTGTCCAGAGAAAAACCCTTCCCTTTGTTTCTACCCAGAAAATCAATTTTTCCTAAAGAACATATTTCCAATATCCCCAATTGTTGATAATACATATTTACATTACAGATTAACTAAGGTATCTTTCTGTCAAAGCCTCATCTTCCTACGAGTTTTGGTTCACAAATGACAATTTATCGCACTTTTCGGTGGTTACTCAGTGTCAGTTCTGTACCAATTATTTTACATACATGCACATACCCTATGGGCATATTCCTGTAAATGTTCATATTTCTAACATAATCACAATAGCTAGAAAATGGACATTTTCATGGTTCAGTCTCTGAATATCGCACAGATTCCAGATTAGTTTTAAACTGTGAGCGAACTTTTCATTTTAATAACCTATAAATTCCATATTTTTATCAGTTCAGTACAATTTGCTATAAGTCTTTTTCTCAAACATATTTTCTGTGCTTTCTGAATAGACAAATGGTTAGTCTCCGCCTCCAAGGTCTTGGCTGGGCCAGAAAGTCACACGGGTTTGTCTTCCTGGGCAGTTGGTTTCAGTTCACACCCGAATTAGCATTTTCTTTCAGTTCAAGAAGCCCATTGTTTCTTTACCAGAGCAGCAGAGCAAGTCTCCTCCTCTTCTCATTAGCATCCAAATGAGATATCCTCTCCTTTTGGTGGGAAGGAACAGGGTGATGCGTTCTCAGTGGGGGAAAACCTCTTTGAAGTTTTAGCTGAATCAGGTTACAGTAAATTGTGACATTGTTCCTTGTTAAAATTAAAGTTAAGCAACCATATCTTCAATTCCAGTCTTTTTCAACATGAAAATCAATAGTGGCACCCTATATTGTATTTGATGGAAGTCCCTTCTTTCCCCACACTTAGATTTTGAGACACAAGTTTAACATGACAGGTTTAGAGATCGCCAGCTTCTGACAGAGGCGAGTAGCAGTATTGCGTCTATTTTCAACATATTTTCCCAAGCAAGCATCTTTAAATGTGGATTTTCTTATGATAAATGTACTCCTGCTGACATTATATTTATGTGGATTCTTGAAGAAGAATGATGTTTAACCCCCAACAAGGAGGTTGGATCTTTTGTGTGGTTTGTGAACCATGATTTTTGCAAATTTGACAACCAAGAAAAACGTATTTCCAAACAGCTCTGTGTTTCTTTTGCAATCAGCATTGCTTTTTCAAGTAGTTTCAGGCTACTCTGTGGGTAGTCCAAGGGTGGGTTTTGGCAGTGGTCTCCTGTGTTACCACTGACATAGGCAAAAGTGGATTGGCGGCCTATTTTTCAGGTTTTTCCTGCGCACTTCTGTGTGATTTTAGTGTGCATAATGCTTTCCAGCGGCCATTCTGATGTTTCTGATGCACACAGTGCACAGTAATGTTGCAGGGCCTGGACTAGTGGGTTAAAACATCCCACAGTGGCTTCGAAATGCGTACAATGTACAACGTATTCTGCCCAAAACACATCTTGCAGACAGCGTCCCAAGGGAGAACAGTGGCGCCATCACCATGCGACCACACCAACGCTGAGTGTGGGCCCTTATTTCGGGGACATGATCCGGACCCTGGGACAGCGGAAAAGTACAGTGTTGTGCAATGTACAGAGTGTTTTTCGGAAAGTACATGCTTACAAACACACCACAATGTGCCATATGGTTATCAACAATGTAGGCCGGTTTTCCGGGTGCAGGTTATCCACAGCAGCCCTACAAAAGGCCACCCCCCAGAGCTGCTCCGCAATCTGTTTGTAGCTTTTCAGAACAGAGTAGCAGGCCACATTGGTTTGCCCTATAAGTGATGGTGCATCGCATCTGCTGTGCCACAATGCCTTTGGAAGTAATGGCAACCATGTCAGCCTGGCTCAGTACACACAGTAATGGAGAAAAGTATTAACAGCCCTTCCTGTGACCCACACCCTCAGTTGCGATAGTCCCCACTGTCCCATTCCCATGGGTAGCATTCTGAAAACAGTAGTATGTGGCAAATGCGTTTCTGAAAGTACAACGAGGGCCGTGCCCCAATAAAGCAAAAATATTCCTTCTTCGCTTTCCCCTTTCTTCTTTCCAGCAGGCTGTCTTTGGGAACTGGTAAAATGTTCCACACACATCCACTAATCTTAAAGAAATCTCCATGTAACCGTATCCGTTCTGTAGAACAGTCCTCTGCGTACACACCACACCCAGAAATGCTATTACGCAATACATCAGCCTCCACAGTCCCATTTCCATGACCATCCTCCAAATCCCCGGATGTGGATTTTGTGCTGTGTGCGGGCATGGGGGAATGAATTGCAAATAGAGTAGGGGAGTTCGTTTTTAGTGGCAGCTCTGAAAGGAACTTCTTATTTTTTATTTTTAAGGTGCTTCTAGAGAAACAACTTTTTTTCGTTTTTTATTTGATTTCATGTGTTCTTGTGCTCACATTGTTACAGTAAACTCTTCAATGCATCCTGTAGATAGACAAAAAAAAACAGCATTACCAATGGGCAACAACGAAATGCCATTTGCATGGAAACACTCCGCATTTCCACAACTAATGAGGTAATTGTTGCAGAAGCACACCCCATGAGCACACAAAAAAATCACACATGCTCCTGCTGATGCGACACCTTCCAACCTCTGGCTCGGAACAACATACATTAGCATCGTCCCATACTCTTCTTGGTGTTATGGATGAAAAAAGCTCCTGGGCAGTGGGGAAAAAGCCTCTTCACTACATTCAGCAACCTTTTTGGTCGACGGAACTAACCTAAACAAGTCACATAACCCAAATGCATGCGCCCGTAGTGCATGATGACAACATCAACAGGAGCCGAAGTGGCCAGGCATCTGCAAAGTGCATGCATATTGGCAAAACTGCAGTCATAGACAGCGCTACACAATGCGTCCACTCCTTCCAAACCAAAATTGCCATCAAAGTGTCTTTCCAGGGCATACTTGTGCAGATCTATCACAAAGGCATCACCCAAAGTCAACACAATGTGTTTCTCCAAGTCAGCCAGCCTCACTACGCAGAGTAATGTAAAACAGTTTGAGCGCCCCTTCCTGTGAACCAAACCCTCAGTACCTGATTGGGTAATCCCCAGAGTCCCATTTCCATTGGCCAGCATGGAGAGAAGGTCAGAATGTGGCTCGTGCACTTCCCAAAGTACTGCGAGTGCCACGCCCCAGTAAAGCAGGAGCAGTCCTTCTTCCACTATTTTTTGTCCACCACTATCTCATTGGGTACGGGTAAATAGCCACACACACATCCACCAATGCCATCCAAGACGTTAGCATCTAACACTGTCAGTTCTGCACAACACTTCATATGTACCATTACTAATTCAGGCTGCAAGTGTCCTGCCATTTGAAAGCACGTCGAGTAGAAAGTTCAGTAAAGGTTTGTAAGATTTGTGCATCCACATTCATCCACATGAGCACCCATCACCACAAAATGGAGGTATGAATACTTTTTCTACAGTATGTTTACAACTCTGTTATAAGTGCCTCTGCGCACGGTATCTGACACTGAGCATTCATTATGTTTTTAAAAACCATACTGTTGTTTCTCCCATCCCCTACCATCAAGTGGCACTTCAATGGTATGTGCTTGCAAAGTTTTCATACATTGTAATATCAAAACAGGAGATCTCTTCTTTCCTTCCCACAATGCTACAAATTGTTTTGGCCACTAACCGATCTCCTACATAAATGGTAAAAATACGGCACCTAAACCAGCACTGAATGTATCTTACCAACCTAAAGCAAGTTCCCAAAAAGTCACTTTCTGTACAGCTGTGGTTCTCTCTAGGCCGGACTATTGCAAGAGCCTCTTTTTAAATCTGCCCACTTTTAGTCTCTGCCTTCTGTAATTCATCCAGAAGAGGAATGCGCAACTTGTCCTTGGCCTCAAGCCCAGGGATCGTATCTCTCCTGGACTGAAATGTCAGCAATAGCTCCAAGTGGCTGCAAGGAATAAGATGAAGACCCTCTGCATTATGCACAAGGCCTTCTGGGCACTGTGATCTCAATACCTTCAACTCTCACTTCCCATAAATCTCCCTGCTCAAGCTCTTCCCCCATCTGCCTCCAACTACCTCAGAGTCAGTACCTTCTGCAAGCAACCAGTTGGTGGTAGATCTCTTTCTTTGGCTGGTACCTCCCTCTGCAACAGCCTCCCTGCCTCCCTACCACTTGAGGAGAAACACCACCTGTTCCGGAAGCACCTCAAAGCCATTCTCTTTGTGTCTTCTTTTTCTCCTCATCTTGCCAGCTGACTTCCAGGCTGAAACTGATTCTGCACTGGTTACCTGGCCACTCTCTGATGTCGGTCCCAGGCCACCTCCCCCCACCAGTTGCACCCCTGAACGGCCTTTCTGGAAAACCCTGCACTTGTTCTTCTTCCCATACACTGCACTTCCCCCTTCCCTACCCATGCAGTAGGGTGATCTGAGTGGCACCTGGCCTAGTAGGTTTGTTGTCTCTGTCTCCCCTCTTTTCCCTCTCCCTTTCCTTGTCACGCCTTGCAAAACTTGTTTATAGGTGCATTATAAATGCCACATAATACAATTTCAAAACATATGATATCATACACACATTGCATTCATTACAATAGGATGCCTGCCACTTACCTTGTACACCTAAAAGTTTTTTTTCTGCAGTACCCCACTTCCTACAAACTTTTCAAAAATTGTCAGCCAAAAGCAGCACTGAATGAATGTTACCAACATCAAACAAGTGCATACAGTGCATGCAAACAAGCAGGATGCCTGCCCCTTACATTGCACACTTCCACGATAGGCTTCTGCTCTTCTTTGTACAAACTTGGGTCAGCAGGTCCAACTTGGTTCCTTCCTCTCTGACATCTTTTTCTCTACCTCTAGTGTCCCCCAGGGATCTATCCTCTCTCCCGAACTGTTCAACCAATACCTGGCACTCCTTGCCCACGGCATCGCTGCTCTCTGTCCCAGCTTTCAGTGCTATGCGGATCATACCCAGCCCATTTTCAGGCTACCCTCGGCCTCCTCCTCCTCTCCTTCCCTCATCTTTGACTGTCTGTCTGCCATCCAGGAATGGTGTGCCTCCAACAACCTCTGCTTTAATGCCAGTAAGACTGAGATTCTACTCATTGCACACTCACTCCCTCCTTCCCTGCAGCTCTCTGGCCGGCCTCTCTTGGCCCTCCTCCCACTCCCACCTGCAAGGCTAAAAACCTTGGGGTCATCTTCAACTCTGCACTCTCCTTATCCCCTCACATCTCTGAGGTCTCTAAGATGTCACACTACCAGCTGCACCTTCTTAGAGGTATTATTCTTTTCCTCTCCTTCCACCAGAATCTCACTGTCTCCAGAGCCCTGGTCCTCTCTAAGCTGGACTACTGTAACAGCCTCTATCTAAATCTGCCTGCCTTCACTCTCCGACCTCTGCAACTTATCCAGAACACGACTGCGAGACTTGTCCTTGGCCTCAAGTCCAGGAATCGTATCCCTCAAGGTCTGAAATCTCTACACTGGATCCCAGTGGCTGCGAGGATTAAGTTCAAAACCCTCTGCATTGTACACAAGGCCTTCTGGGGTCTGGGGCCGCAATACCTTCAACGCTGTCTTCCTAAATATCTTCCTTCTCAAGCTCTTCGCTCATCTGCCTCCAACTCCCTCAGGGTCAGTCGCTTTTCCAAGCAACGAGTTGGTGGCAGATCACTGTCTTCGGCAGGGGCCTTTCTCTGGAACAGCCTTCATACCTCCCTGAAACTCGAGGAGAACTATCTCCGGTTCCGGAAACACCTCAAAACCTTCCTCTTTGCTTCTGCTTTCTCTCCTCCCCTCCCCTGCTGAATTCCTGACTGAAATTGCACTGGTTACCTGGCCACCCTTTCTGATCTCTGGCCCAGGCCCTGTCAATTGCCCACCTGCACTGCCTCCCTGGCAACCCCTGCACCTGGGGACCATTTTTTTGTATCCCTACAGTCCCCCTACCAGCACTTATGTCTGCACTTCATTGCGCTTGCCACTAGCTGGATGTTTTAGTTCTCTTATTTATCTTATTTATTTCACTTTCCCATGTACTGCACTTTCCTCTCTCCCTTCCTCCCATGCACTTTTCCTTCCCCCTTCCTATGCACTTGCACGATCTGAATGACACCTGGCCTAGTAGGATCATTGTCTGTCCTCCCTTTGTTCCCCCCCTTTCCTTGTCGCGCCTTGAAACACTTGTGTATAGGCACGTTATAAATACCATATCATATCATATGATATCATATCAGAGACCTTCTGGCACAGTTTTTGCATACACACCACAAGCACAAACCTTATTGAGCAATGCCTTACCTCCACAGTCCCATTTCCATGTCTCCCATCCTGAAAATGGCTGGATGTGGCACGTGTAATCCTGAAACTACCACAGAATCCACTGAGTTTTCATGCTAGGAAGGAAGGGGTGTGAAACAGGGTAGGGGGTTGTTTCTGTAGTGGTCTGTCAGAAAAGTATTTTTTTCATTTGTGTTTTACACGCTTGCAAACAACCTTTTTTGTTTTTTCTTTCTATGTGTTTCTTTTTGCTTCTCCTCCTTCACTTTTTACAGATTTATGGTCAACGCTTCTTGCACAGTGTCAAAGATAATAGTATTGCCAATGGCATTCAAAGAAATGACATTTGCATGGAAGCAGTGTATATTTTGCAACTTCATACTCTCATAGTGGGTGGAGAACATCCCATTAGTGCACATAAATGCAGACATGATTCTGTTTATAAAACACCTTCCGAGCTCTGACTGGGGACAAATTACACCGGCGTGGTCCCATACTCCTCTTGGTGGAATGGTTGAGAAAACGACCTTCACAGTGGGAAAAATCTGCATCACTGCATTCATCAACTTCTTCAGGTGACGGAACAGACGTCCACACAACATGTAACCCAAATGTAGACCTCCATAATGCTCCACGACAACTTGAATAGTAATGGTAGAGGCCACATATCTGCAAAGGCGAACCAGTCCGCCGAAACTGCATGCATAGAGACTGGCCCACAAAGCGTCCACTCCTTCCAAAGCAAAATTAATAGCTACGCCTCTTTGCATGTCATGCCTGTGCAGATCTTGTACAGAGGTATCACCCATGATCAGCACTATTCGTCTATCCATGTCTACCAACCGCATTACACAGTGAGTATTGGGAAAAAGTAGTAACACCCCTCCCTGTGAACCACACCCTTGACACCTAATTCCATTTTCCCCACAGTTCCATTTGCATGCCCACCATGCTCAGAATGGCATGATGTGGCACATGCGCTTCCCAGCTAAAGCGAGGGCTACACCCTAGTAAAGCAGGGACAGTCCTTCTCCCCTCTCCACTGTTCTTCCAGCATGCCCTCATTAAGTACTGTGAAATATTCACGCATGCATGGAGCAATCACAGCCAAGAACTCTGCATCCAACGCTATCATTTCTGTACAGCACTCCATATTTACCGTTGAACACTCCGAGTACACGTCGCATGTGCTTCCAAAGCACCTGCAGCACAAAGCTCTAGAAGAAAATCCACGATTTCAGCATCCAAAATCATCCAGAGCGGCACCCATGATGCCTTCGACCATGCACACAAAAGTCTACTGCTTGCCCTCACCCAGAACAACATAATGGAGCCATGCATGCAAATATGTGGTCAGAAACCACAATCCACAAACTTAACATAGCCAGTGGCACATCTACCCAACCACAGTACCATAACACAGCGATGCATGGAATCATGTAACAGTTAGCATATTTCAAAAACTTCCCACTGCCTCTGCCACCCCTACCCACTTCCATTCACAAAGTATTGTGTCACTGCCAACCAAACTACACAATCGTCACAACATTGGGCATACTCCCAGGAAGCTACACAAACCAGAACATCCAAGAACATAGAAGATTCACTTCAACCTTACCCTCTTCTATACTGAAAGTGTTCCAACACTGCACCTAGTGGGCACACTGCAGGACTTTTCACTGCACAATCTCCAGCCATACACAGAAAACCGTAGGATGTTCTAACAATGACTGCACCCATGGAAACAACAATATAAGCATGGCAGCGCACTTCTGGTGTTCTATGAAGAGTAAAATCTGCTCCACAACCATTCTGTTAAGGTGCCCAGTCTCTGAGAGATACAGTCAAAACTGCATTGTTGCGGTGGGTGTGGGGAAGGCCTTGGCTTTTGGTTGCATGGCCTGTGGCCTATGACCTTTGGCCATGCACCCAATAGTCTAGGCATTGCCCACACCCACCGCAACGTAATCCAGCCATTCATGACAACATGTCACCACGTACCACAATCCACACATGTACAACATCCACTGACACTCCTACCCAACCTCTGCACTGTTATACAGCTATGCATAGAAACATCCACCTTTTAGCAGAATCTACAAACTTAACAAGCCTCCGGCACCCCTACCCACTTTCATTCACATACAATGGTGTTACTGTCAACCGAACCATCCAACAATATATGCATGTCAGCTGACTTCTGGTGCTCTATGAAGTCTACAATGTGCTCCACAACCATTCTGTTAAGGTGCCCACCCTCTTAGAGATGCAGTCAAACCTGAATTTCTGCAGTGGTGTGGGGCAGGCCTTGGCTTTTGGGTGCATGGCCTACGGCCTATGACCTTTGGCCATGAACCCAATAGTCTAGGACTTGCACACACTCACTGCAACATAATGCTGCCATGCAAGGCAACCTGTGACCAAGTACCACACTCCACACAAGTACCACAGCCACCGCCACTGCTACCCAATCTCTGCACCGTAATACAGCTATGCATGGCAACAGGCAACAGTTAGCAGAACCTACAAACATAACACAGCCTCCGGCACCCATACCCACTTTCATTCACATAGTATGGTGTTACTGCCAACCAAACATTTTTTTTGTTTACAACAGTGACCCTGCTCCCAGCTCTCTATTCAGTACCCAAAAGCAATGCTGCACAGTGCAGTAAAGTAGTCAGCACGCTTCTCAACGGACACTACACAATCCTATGAAATAGGCAGTTCACCCCTATCCCATTATATGCACTCACTATTTAAATATTGCACCCACTTCACACACTGCAGTATCCAAGAACATAGAAGATGCACTTCAAGCCTACCCTCTTCTATACCGTATTGCAACACTGCACTCAGTGCACACACTGCAGAACTGTTCACTCCATTTGCTGCAGCCATGGAGTAAACACTGTAGGATGTGCTACCAAACACCACACCCATGGAATGAACAATGTATGCAATACTGATGAACCACACACAGAAGGCAACAATGTCAAATCTAATTGCTACAAGGGCGCATAGTTGGTGGTGCAAGGCCTCCATCCGTGCATCGAATGGGCTACGGGCTTAGCACATGCAACACACCGGAATACACCCTATCTTACAATGTGCATGTCATGTGCAATTCACTCCCCTTCTGCAATTAAGCTCCCACCAGTCACCACGGAAAGAAGTCTCTGCACCAGCTATTGTGCCGTAATGAGGCCTGCCTGCATTCAGCACACATGGTAGTTGCATGTGCAGAGACCCACAAATTGGTGTTGTACGCACGGATCCTGCAGGCACATCAACATCTTTGTCCACCTATTGACATATCTCAGATGACCCACTTCTCACTCCCCACCCTTTCTATACCTTCTTCCCACCACCCCATGGGGTAATATATATTTTGCAATGCACTGTGCTTCTGCAAATCAGCTCCCACCAGTCACCACGATAAGTGGTTGCAGCACGATCCATCGTGCCGTAACGAAGGCTGCCTGCATTCACCACACATGGTAGTCGCCTGTGCAGGGACTGGTGAACTGGCATACTACGCATGGATACTGCAGACACACCACCGTATTTGTCCACATAATAATCACACATCTCAGATGAACAACCACCCTTTCCATCCCAGTCTTCCCACTACCACATGCTGTACATTATGTTTGTCAGTCCCTTTTGGCACCACACTGTCCTCTGATACGCCATGGCAGAGTTTCGCAAAAACTTTGATGCAGAACGCGCTTTCCTCCAGCCAACCACCGGCCACATCCAAAGTTCGCCGACATCACAGCGGACTCCAAGCCAATGTGAAGTTTGTCTGCTGAGCGAACAGGGAAATGGGTCAGTGTAGCGGAGCCAGATATCACTCATTGTTTTAGATGTACATTTCAGTTCTTTGCAATGAAAGTACTGGTCGGATTTCCAGCAGACACACACAAGCACGCTCTCTGAACCAAGCCACCGCACCAGCCGCAAATTTGGTGAAAATCCTTCCAGCCGTTTGGTCTGTGGTTGTGTGCAAAGTTTTTTGCCCATTCAGTCTATGGAAAAAAAACATGTTTGTGACCCCCCTATATCTTTTCCTCCACTGCACGAAACCTCACAAAACTTGCCAACAAAAATTCAGAGCTGGCCAAATACCTTTTATTTTGCAAAGTTTGGTGAGGATTCCTCCAGGGGGAGCACAGATATAAGCTGCCGAAAAAGTGATCTTCCTATGGGTTTAGCAACTTAACCATAACTACACACCTGCTACGCCCAAAGGCCGTCTAATATATTTATATCCGCACCATTATATCATTAATACTAGCAGGCCAATTACCATGATTCCCCGCACCACAGTGTTCCTGAAGACGTGCAGTCTTCTGCTATGCTTTTGATTTTGGTTTTTGTTGGCACCACTGTAGAGGAGGAGCCAAGTACCCCCACCTCAACCACCTCACCTGTATTGCCCATATGTTGGGAGCCGGGATGTGAGACACATGCGGTACCAGTGGAAATACCGATACTTAAGAAAATACTGGAAGCAAGGTTCCCATTAAGAAAACCGTACCTGTATACAAGAAAATATGATGGCCGTTTGAATGAAATCCTGGAAGAAACAGAATAAATGAATGGTCAAGACAAATAGTAATGTCACACAGAGCAGAGTTGATGTGACTAGAACTGATGAAGAGACTAGAGAATGCAGATATTATATGAGGCATCAAGAAAAAACAAAGCATAAGTGACATCTTGGGATAAAGGTGAAGAAGCTTATTCCATAAAATGGATGACGAAATCCATTTAGTTTACACGTGTAGAAAAGAACCGCAAGCAGACAAAGTATTCTTAAGGCTGGCTTTATAGTGAATATATTGGGGCATGCGCCAATATATGCATATATGCATAAAGGATAAACGATGGATGCTTCCGCTATGTGTTGTAGCAGAGTTGGACTAAAAATGGAAGTCCTCATCTTCAGTAAGAAAACACATAAATTAAAAGTGAATCTCGGAAAGACGAGGCTGAATGAACCATGAAGTCAAGCCAAGAAGCCAAGGTCTTATCAGGATGAAAAAACTAGCAGTGGATACAAAATCGTGTGAAAGAACAGCTCCTGTTCAGAAGGCACGAACAAAACACGAAAGACCTCAGAGGTCTATGAAAAAATAGTATTTTTAAAACAGTAAGAGCTTGAAATCATGGTCTATAGTCACGTGGAAGGATGAAGTTGAAAAAGCATGATGTTCACACCTACGCATGAGGGCAGAGCGTGCCTTCACTCCCCTGATTCTCCACAGTACAGAACAAACTCAAGGCCGAGTTTCAAAGCCTAATTGACTACGCTGACCACTGAGGTGATGATAGATTGATATGGTAATTGGTGGGAAGCTGGGGTAAGACAAGCTTTCCAGCACCTGGAAGACCAATCTGCATGCTGCTTGATGTAGGTTGAAAAGTATTGACAAAGGTGAGAGTGCCAACCAATTGTAGGGAACCGTGTAATTAAGGGTCCTATAGTTTGTGTAGCCAATGGGATGTTGTGTATTTAGTTACGTTCATAGTGGCCATTTTTGAGGGAAGGGCTTAGTTGTCAAACCAGATGTTAAGAAACCTATCACTTTCACTCACTATCCCATCCTAGTATAGACAGTATATGTAGATGTTCACTCTGAGCCTATCATAGTTAGTAATATGTTTTGTAGTTTGACACGTAGGATGACGTTGGTAGTGACGCAGGTCAACGTCAATGATGACAAGTTTTTAATATAAAAGTACTGTTTTTTTATGAATTTCATTGAGTAAGAGGATCGAGAGAATTTGTTGATGTTCATTATGCTCCCTGTTTTAGACTATTGAAAATAAAACAGTTATCCTTTTTACCAACTAACAGAGTCATTTTGATTATTGATGTTGAGTAATTTCTGCATCTCCATCCATCTCAAGGGTAATTGCTACTCATCTTAAAGGGCTGTGGTTATTCAGTTCACTTAGTGGAGAGGATGGTTTAAAATCCATCTGCGTAAGTAAACTTTGGAGTCCCGGCAACATCTCCCGACCTCTGCCATTCGGCTAACAGGACATTAAGCCCCCTGTAGATAGTGGTTAGTTTAAATTTAAAAAATCTTGCAATTAGGGCTTGACGGTCCCTCTGGTTTCAAACAGAATCCCATTCCACGGTCTACGAGAAACTGAACGAATGGGAAGTTGGAGAGGTGTTAAAAGAGGCGTATGATCCCGAGCGTCGGAAGACAAACATGCAAATGGTGAGTAGGAACTGAGAAAATTGGTAAAATGATTATAAGGGAAAGAAGTGTAATGGGAGGTGGGGTAAATATAACTTGAGAATAAGAGTGCTAAATAGTGAAAAGAAATTGACTTGTGTAAGGACAAGCAATAGAGCTATCGTGAGGAGAGATTGCCACGATAAGAGGATACACCCTGTTCCTGCATTTTAAAGAACAGATCAGAAGAAATCTTAAACCTAAAGTCCCATAGTGGACACATAGACAACGAGTTCTGGTTAAAGACAGACTTAAAGAGGTTGATTTAAACTCTGTATGGAGTATTGATTAGAGGGTAAGACAAATCTTAGCAAGAAGATCGTAAGAGATATGAGTGACCGGTCGAGAGTTCTGTTTGTCTGTTTGTTTTATGTATTTGTGTGTTGGTGATGACATCATAGTTTAAAGAAATTGGTAAAAGGTAAACGGGAGGTTGGAGAATTTAAGTGATCGTTTAAATATGAGATGATGGTTTTTTTTAGCAAGATTAAAGTAAAAACAAACTTGATTTAGAGGGATTTGAGCCGGCAGATAAAATGTGAATGCAATGTCTGCAAGGAGGGTCACTATCAAAGGTAGTCCTGCAGTATATGACAACATATTTGCATGCAGCATACATAGGGAAAAAGCTAGACAAGCTACTAGCGAGCTTAGAACTTTGGAAAATGTACCAGGAGGAAAGAGAAGGGCCGCTACCTCCAGATTGGATCCTTAATATATGCAAAAAGGGGGGTGAGGAGCCTTCTGCTCCCCCACCCCATCAAAAATAGATGGCCAAAGCAAGAAAGATGATGGGTTATACCCAATGAGGGAGCTTAAGGCAGCAACGGGGTATAGTAACTCAGCATATGAGTTGCCTGCGCAAATCAGTGACGAGGGCCCGGAGAAAAATACTGAGAAAGTTGTAATTCCTAAAGTCCAGAGGGACAAGGAGAGACGAGACAAGGAGAGAAGTGATTGAGCAATCACATCTTTAGATATAGGAAGAGAAATAAAGAGATGGAAGGGAGAAAGAGATTAAGCTTATGAGTTAGCACTTTTACAGAATGAATGGATGGGTGGACAGATTTTGCTCAAACTCGATGGCAAAGGCATTGATGATGTAAGACAAAGGGAAGATCGAGATGGTCAAGATAAAAAGAATAAGGAAAGGGAGAAACGATCGAAAGAAGAAGAGGTAAAAAGAGAAGATCGACAGAAATGCGAGCAGGTATATAAAGATGAACAGTTGAAGAAGCAGGAAAGAGCATAGAAGCAAAGAGAATGAGATAATAGACAAAGGACAATCGATGAGAGGGAAATGTTAGAAAGGAAAAGAAAAGAAGATGAAGAACAGAAGTTAAGCAATAAGAGAATGCAAAGATGAAGGGATGAGGAGATACGAAGGGCAAACGAGAGAAGGGATATGAAGAAAAAAGAGTAAGATAGGTAAAGAGAGGAAGCAAGAAGGTGCAGAGAGCTTGATGATGAAATATAATGAAAAAGAAGACAGAGAGCACACAATCTAGATCACCTGGAGAAGGAGATAAGGGATCACAAACCAGAAGTAGAATGGGAGGACATAGAGGAGATCTTCCTGGAATATGAGTCATTACCTGGCCCATCTAGAGTCAATCTAGAGGACGAATTTGATTCCAAGAGCATTGGGAAAGCGATTGATTAAGTTTATTATGATATGAAAGCCCAGAAAGAATTGAAGGGGAAGGGAAACAATGATGGACTTGAGAGTACACAGCTATACGATACAGAGCATGTAGCACAAGGCCCCCCCAAGGAGTTGTCTTTAGATAGACTGACTCTACACAGAGATGAGGAGGAGAGGAGTTATATGAGTTGGGCAAAGGAAATGTTGGATGAAGACAGAGACACCTTTTGTAGAGAAGAGAAGATGACGTATGTGGTCCTGTGGGTTGCTTTTCAGTGGATAAGGAAGTGAGATGGTCAGATTTAGACGCACCTGTACCTAGGACGTCAAAATCATTGATGCAGTCAGATCAACCTAAAGGGCAATCTCATGGTGAGAGGGGGGAATCGCCACCATATGTGAGCATATTAAGGTTGGTACCAGGAAGAAGGCGGTGCAGTAAAATTGTCTCTGCCTTGAATAGACAGACAATGGGAGATGATAGTGAGTTTGGAGTTTTGCAGTTTCCCCTTGCTAGAGAAAGGGGGAGCTAGACCACAGAATATACCTTGGCCCCAGATGAACAAGGATAATTTGAGGTGTAAACTTCTGAGTTTAACTTCTGGCGCCGGAAAATGGATACATGAATCAGAAGAAAATGACAGAAGGAAATACATTGGCTATAGGGGACATTAAAGCTCTCCTGATTGCCATTCTTGGAGAGAGAGCTGATGACGTTTTGTCCAGAGCCGGGTATTCTGGTGTTACTACGGTTAACACTGCTCATGACGGAGCACCATTTAATAATTGTAGTGTGGCAGTCTAGAAAGCGCTTACAGTACTCTATCCAGACACGTCCAATATGGGAGCTATAATGACAAAAAAGATGCAGAAAGGGGAAGACCTGCTTGCCTACATTCAGAATTTTCAAGAGTAGTGGAGCTTGGAGACACGCAAATCTTGGGGAGAATCTATATCTGTGTTCTATCATATACTATGCCAAGGGCTGCCAGACCCGGTACAGAAGCAGGCTAAGATGTTAGTGGGTATGGAGGCCAAACCGTTGTCGGAGATCCAGTTGACCATTGTACATTATTGCAGACACTTGCAGGAAAAGAATCGCAAAAAAGATGATGTCAGGAAAAGCGAAGAGGCGAAGTTAGTACAAAAGAAGTTATCTAAGTACGCTATCAAAGGGGCGATTATAACTATTGGAGACAGATCAAATTCACAGCAGGTAACAAACATGTCGCAGGGAAATATTCAAAGGCAGTTTAATCAGGGCAATAATGGATTTGCTCCACGAGGAAGGGGAGGATTTCAAGGTAGAGGTTTTCTGTATAATCAACGGAATTGGCAGAACAGTCAGGGAATCTTTCAGAATAATCAAGGTGGGTTTCAGAATATGCAGAAAGATAATCAAGGCATGCAGAGAGGACAAATGGGGAGACCGCCTCCTGTATATTGGTTATGTGAAATGACAGGGCATTTAGCTAACATGTGTAGAAGTCAAGAGTTTGTGCAGAATGGTCCATTTTCAAGAGGGGGGACTTCAAACCCGCCTGCATATTCACAGCAGAGTGGAGATGTATTTGCTCAGAATCAAACAGTGCAACAGGCACAAGTGCTGAGAATGCAGCAAGGTTTGCAAATGCAGCAAGCAGCAGTAAATCCACCGCAAGGGCAGTCACAGCATTCATCTATGCAGATACACCACGGGACAGTAAATGTCTCCTAGGATAGGAGGCGTCACTGTGGAAGGAGGAAATCCATTTACAAGTACAGTAATGAGGCTGTATCCACAATGGGACAGCTCAGAGGGAGACTTGATGTGTTCAATGCTATCCGTGATGCCAAATCCTCACGAGGAACCGAGGGTAGACATCAGTATAGGAGGCAAAGGTTTTTTGTTTTTGTTAGACACGGGTGCAACACATTCATGTATAAAAGAGGGAACCTTTTTAATGTATTTAATGCCATGAATACTCAAGGTTTCACAGGAGCTACAAGCAGAGTTTGTTTTAGTGAAGGCTTACCAGTCTCTATAGGAGAATGTGACATGTCGGTGCCACTGCTGTATTCAAGGCAGACACCTGTCAATATATTAGGTCGAGATTTGATGACTAAGTTGAATATGACAATTTCGTTTACTGATAAAGGTATATTGTGTTCAACACCAGGAATGCATTATTTAAACGTGAATTAATTTATTATGGCATTTGCAGGACAAATGACCATGAGAGGTATCCCATTAGAACCTGAAGTGTTTCATTATGGGGTATGCATTTTGTTGACGTGGCTGGCAGGCTTGGTAGGCAAAACTATGAGAATACCTGATGTGTCTTTATTCAGGCCAAAGATACTTATGGATGAAGAGGAAGGGTGAATCTTTACTCTTGAACTACAAGCAGCAATACTGCGAGGAGAAATGGCTTTGCTTGATGGGAATGACCATGATGGCAGACGATGGTGCACAGTGATCGCCATTGGGGAAGGTTACAGATTTACTGACGACACTGATGAGGACATGTTTAGAGATTATCCATCAGATGATGAAGCAATATTTCAGATGAGCATTACTAATTGGGTACGAGCCATTAAACGTGAGGTTCCCCAGAGAATGATGCTAGTACAAAAGCGTCCTGAATATTTTGAGGAAGACATGGCAAAAGTGCCAGTCTCATTATGGACTACATGCCCTTATGACGTAGGCCTATTGAAGTGGGTTGGAGAAGTGTATTGAAACCAGGAGCAATTTTACCAAGAGCACGACAGTATCCTATGTCTCGAGAGGCAGACAAAAGTATGTTTAAGACAATTTCCGGCATGATGGATCAGGGCATCTTGGTGACATCAGAATCACTACATAATATGTCAGTGTACCATATCAACAAATCTAATGGGGGCTCATGGAGACTAATTCAAGATTTAAGAACGATAAACCAGATTGTAGAGGCCGAGTTCCCTCTAGTTCCTAATCCGGCTACAATCTTATGTAACATACCTGTTGAAGCACAATATTTTACTGTGATTGATTTGAAAAATGCATTTTTTTTTCAATCCCCTTGCACAAAGACTCACAGGATCTGACGTCATTTACGTTCAGACAAACTAAGTTAAAAACCACGAGATTACCTCAAGGGTATTGTGAGTCTCCATTGATTTTTAATAGAGTTCTCAGATGGATTTAAGCAATATTGATCTGGAAAGTGTTGTCTTGCAATATGTAGATGATATTTTAGTTTTCAGCACTTCAGGGGAAGGATGCAGATGTGTTTCTATTCAATTCATGGTTGTACTTGCTGACAAAGGATAGAAGGTTGACAAGGAGAAGTTACAGCATTGCCAACAGGAGGTATTCTACATAGGTCAGTTGATTTCACATAAAGGGAAAAGAGTTACTTCTGAGAGAGCCAAGGCCATTTTGAAAACCACAAAGCAACACACGATAAAGCACATACAAAGATTTCTCTGACTATGTAACTATGTCAGAGTATGGGTCTTTGATTATAGGTCATATACAAGGCCTTTATCACAAGCTCTAAAGAAAGCACAGGCTATGCAAGAGAACATTGTTTGGACTGAAGAGATTGATTAAAGATTTGAGGAATTGAAGAAGGCAATTTGTACTGCTCCAGTTTTAGGGATTCCTAATTATGCTGAGGAATTATTTTTGTTTTCACATACGCATGGTACCGTTATGAAGGCAGAGCTCACACAGAGAAGTACATTGGTGTACAAGCCACTTGCATATTACAGTGGGATTTTAGACCCAGTAATGGTAGGTCATTTTCCGTCTGAACAATCTTTGGAGGCCGCCGCGATCGCCATTGAGAAGGCTACGAGTATAGGGACGGCATGCTCTATGATGTTGTTTTTTGAGCATGCATTATTTGCTATCTTGGAGAAACCAAAAGGAACATTGACTTCCCAAAGGGCTTCTGCCTATGAAGTAGTTATATCAAACCCAGTGACCAATATAGTCGATACAGAATATTGAATCCTGACAGGTTTGTACCTGAATCATTGGCAGTGGATGAGCATGTGCACGACTGTTCAAACTAAGAAGAGTTCTATGATGAGATCCCTAGGATAAAAGAAAATGCCTTGAGAGGGGTAGACATTGTTTTTATTGACAGTTATTCAAGGATTCATCAAGATAATGGGCAGAGATACACCGTGCCGCTGTGGTAAAACACACAGCCAATGGGGAGTTTCAGACATTAGTAAGTGCACGGCTCCCATGTTACTATTTAGCACAGGCTGCAGAGTTAGTGGCACTGATAGTCGCGATCGAGAATCATGCAGACCAAAAAGTAACGATGTACAGTGACTCTGCCTATGTGACGTCAACAGTGCAGGCAGGATTAGCGCATTGGAAAAGGAGGGGCTACCTCCAAGCAGATGGCACTCCAGTGCAATACACTGCCTTTTTGGACAGGCTTATCAGGACACTGCAACTCCCAGTAAGCATCACAGTTGTTAAATGTGCAGTTAATGCTAAAAGGGCAGATTTTATCTCACTTGGAAATCAAGCAGCAAACGATGAAGCCAAGAGAGCTGCATGTTTAGAAGATATGTCTTTTGATATGCCTAATGTGAATGAAAAAATGGTGGTGATGATGAGTGTGTCTGACCCATATAGTAATCTTTCGAAGACACAATAAAAAATTAATAGAGATTCAGGGAGAAGCACCCCAAGACGAGAAGGATCTGTGGACGTGAAGAGGGTGTTCTTTAAACCCCTCTGAAGCATTGTGACGACAAGACAGCACTGGTAAACCAGTGAGGCCTGTAGCCTTATTAAGGGTGGTGCTGGACCAGCTACACTACCCTGCGCACACAACTAGAGAAAACCTTGCTGCAACTATTGCTGAGGAATGGTCTTTACCAAATTTGTTATAACACGTCGTATTCTATGTAGTGAATTGAATTGTTTGCCAAAAGTTCACTGCTGGGCACACACTGCACACAGTTAGAGGAGTTATTCTGAGACCTATTGGACCTTTTCAGCATTTGCATATCGATTATGTCGACATGCTGCAAGTATGTAATGGGTATATATACATGATTGTAGTAGTCTGTCCCATTTCAAGATAGATTGAAGCTGGTCCATGTATGCGTCCAGACTCTACCTGTGCAGCAACATTCTTAGTGTGAGAAGTATTTCCTACATGGGGAATATGTGAAGTAATAAGATCAGATAAGAGTCCTCAGTTTGTGAATCAGACATTTGAACAGATTAGCTTGATGCTGGGTATAACGCACAAGTTTTCTTCGGCTTATCATCCACAAGGGAATCTTGTGAAAGGATCTGTGAAAGGCTCAATGGCTTGCTTAACAAAAGAATAGCCAAATTGAAGCTTACCTTGAAGAAAGGGTGGTTGCATTGCCTGCCAATGGCATTATATGCATTGAGTAACCAATCAGGTTCAGACCACCATCTCACCCCTCACAAAATAATGACAGGGAGACGAATGGGGAACCCCTGACGCCTTCATCCAGAGTTAGATGTGATGCACAGCCAAAGTCCGAACTGTTTGGAATGGAGCTATGTGAATATCTTACTTGTATGACCTCAAATATCTGTCATTTCAGGTCAGCTACGGGCGAAGAGGGTGGGTCAGCGCAGAACGCAGAAGGAGATGCTTCAACAAGTAGACCTAAAGAACTATTTGTTCCTAAAGTGTTCCCAGGAGATGCAATCTTAATTTGCAACCATACAAGGAAGAAGAGGGACGAGCCCCGCTTTAACAGTAGTTTTATCGTGGAAGACATCCCGCCTTCTGCAGTCAGAGTGCAAAGCAGACGCGCTTGGAGTTTTCTAGGTGACGTAAAGATTTATGCTGGATAAATCCTTCTGCCCTCACCCCATCAGAAGGAAGCATCGGGGAAGAACCTCAGCATGTGCAGACAAGGTCTATGATGAGGAAGAAGTACGCAAAAGCTTGTTTCGGGATACTCTTTTCAGTCACTTATAAAAGAGTTAAGGGAAGTTGATTCGAACACTCTGTGCAGTCATTTCAGGGTTAAGGGAAGATATGTGTTCTTGAGACACAGGAGTTTGTGACATTGGACTGAGGCATGCTTAAGCCTTGATAAGAAGAAGATATGCCAGATCTTGAGTTTGTTTTCGACAATTGGAAGAGAGTACAGTACCCTGATTCATTTCTCACTGAGTTCCTGTTTGGATTTGCTTATGGTGATGCCTGATGACAACATTACATTGATCATTCTTGCTTATTTTGAGTTTGTATTGCGCGCATACCATTCGATTGTGGGGAGAACTACTAGTATTACTGTTTTCTTGTGAGAACCTAAAAATAGCTCAGTTGTGAGAAGATTGCTTATAGCTATGACTGAACAAATTATTCAGCTTTCTGAGTACAGTGGGGAAAATACAAATGGCCCTATCATCTGACAATGCAGATAGATTGGTCAGTTTGGTCTTCTATTACCTGGTTGAAGAGTGTCCACAACTTGTCAGAAGACACACTGATGTGCGTACATTTCCAAGGGATCCGAGAAACAATGCAGCTTTAAATGAGATTCTGAGAGACATCATACTCCAAGTAAAAACTTAGCCTGCAAGGACTCTGAGATCTGAATGAGGCCTTTTATTCAAAGGACAGATTTTCGAATTTTTAGCTTAAAAGAACCCTTGTTTCATGCTGAAAGAAGATCATCAGGTCACCCAGTGAAAGGCCGATTCAAGGAGTTCACTGGGGCTTTGTGTTCATTGTCCAGTAAGTAGTTGGTTGTCCAAGCAAGGGTGTCGAGTGAGATCAGCAGTTTCAGAAGCAGTACATCATGGTGTCACATTAAAGTTAATGGGCCTCATTACATGGTAGGCGGTAAGGGTTTACAGGCGTTAAAAACCAACCCGCAAAGGGACCAGTGGAGCTAATTACGGTACCGCAATTTGCGGCACCGTAATTAGCGCCTTCCCCATTCCCATAGAGCCCCATGGGGCAAAAATGGGAATGGGGAAGGGCAATGGTGGAAGGGGAATTACCGCCCCGCCAACCATGGAATGGGGCGGTAATTCCCCTTTCCTCCAAGGCGGTACCGGTAAATTACCGGCATGAACCATGGCGCTATTAGCGCCATGGTTTACCGCCTACCGTGTAATGAGGCCCAATGTTTTCCTTCCTTAGGCAATAAAATGGGAAGTATTAGTAGCAACACTATCATGCCAGATCCAGAGAGATGTCTCACATTATGTAAAAAAATCGATGCTGCACCCTGACATACCTCTGTGTTATTTATGCTTGCATCTTGTTCAGAATAATATTGTTCTGGATCACTGTACGAACTTCCTATTACTTAAACCTAAATGGAGCAAAAAATCATGAGAATTTTTCTAGCAGAAGGAAGGTATAGACATGGCAACTACTAGGCAAACAAGACCCTATGTAATTATCCCCATTCCAAAGAATAATGATGAATCATCTAAGTCTGAGGTAAATGTTACTGACAGTCATTCAAATGCTAATGGTTTCTTAGAGGCTATTTCTGGACGCCAGAAACAGGTAGACAAAAGAAATGGATGTTGAAAAATGAACCTACAATGCAGTGGCGTAACACAAAATGTAGGGCCCTCCTGCGAGCCATGCTGAGCACCCCCCAAACCAACTCAGCAACAAATCACAGGTCATGCCACACTCTGGGCCGGCCTAGATTGTCACGCTTGCGCAATATACACAAACGTGCTGCTGAAGGCGTATGCCGCACACTGCACTGGGAGAAAGATATAAATATGTATTTTAATGCAATATACAGCACACTTTCTGAGAAAAACTGGCTACAAAGCCACAGTGTTTGCCATTGTTTTGAAGGGTAACACCAATCCAATAAATGTAAGTCACCAACAGTACACAGGAACATTAATGTGTTGCTATTAAAAATGCCATTCCACAATGAAAACATGTCCAACTGTCTGCACAACTTAGACCAGTGTAGACACATAATAACATTACAGTAAAGCATGCCAGGCCACATTTAGACATACCTAGGCTGGTTGCACCAAAATGCCAGTCAAAGCAATAACACTCATCAAGAAGTGAACACACATTAAAGCCTGCATCTCTGCGGCCTCTACCAACACGGCAAACTCTTTACAATCTGCAAGGAACTCGTCAATCCTGTTGCGGTCTCTACCTCTCCTGTTCCCTACAATGCCCTCTGTACGGCTCTTGCCTCTCACTTCTCCGCTAAATCTCAGGACATCCTGTCCTCTATCTCATCTTCCTCTCTTGGCCCCCTTTGGCAATCTCTACCTCTCTCCCTCCTTTTTCCTCTTTCTCCCTGACAACACATGATGAGGTTTCTAGACAAGTCTGATCTATGAAAGCGTCGTCCAAACAGGTGCTCCCTTGCGCCTCCAGATCCATCAAGGACCATATTGACAACCTCACTCCAGCCTTCGCTGATTTTTGTAATCACTCCATAGCCACTGGGAGGTTCCCCTCTCCCCTTAAGCACTCCCTTGTGCACCCACTCCTCAAGAAGCCACCTGCTGATCCTACCTGCCTGGCAAACTATTGCCCAATCTCCATCACCCCTTTCTTGGGCAAACTCTTGGAAAACCTTGCCATCTCTCAGCTTACTCTCCACACTGAATCTGTTGGTTGCCTACATGACCATCAGTCTGGCTTCAGAGCTGCCAGAGGCATGGAAACTCCTCTCCTGAACACCCATAAAGATCTGCTCTCTAACCTTCATTCCAGCATTCCTTCTGTCCTCCCCTTCCTTCTTTTCTCTGCTTTCGACACAGTCAACAACGCCATCCTGATCAATCAACTCAGTGAGAACCTGGGCATCATGGATCAGGCCCTGGAGAGACTGACCTCCTTCCTCTTCTTGGATTGCCCCCCTCCCCCAGGTCCAACCTGTTCCTAATCTCTCTGGCACCTCTCTCTACCTGTGGCATACCCCAGGGCTCTATACTCTTAATCTGATTTTTCAACCTCTACTTGGCCCCTTTGGTTCACCTGATCTCTACCTTCTCCTCTAAATTTCAGTGTTATGCGGATGACTCAGCTTTCCTTCAGGCTCCCCTCTGCCTCCTCTCCTCTCTCACTCATTCCTGACTGTCTATGCACGATTCAGGATTGATGTGTTTCCAATGATCTCTGCCTTAATGCCAGTAATACGGAGATCCTTCTCATTGGGACCCTGGCACTAGCTTTCCCTCTCTCACTCTGGCCATTCGCCTTGGGCCCTCTTCCTTCACCTTCCTGTGAGGCAAAAAACCTTGTTGTCATCTTCTATGCCACTCTCTCTTTCTCTCCTCACATCTCGGGTGTCACCAAGATGATCCACTCCCAGCTTCTCCTCCTCAAAGGGACTCTTCCCTTTCTCACGTTCCACCAGAAGCTCACTGTCTCCAGAGCCCTGGTTCTCGCTATGCTGGACTATTGCAACAGCCTATTTTTCATTCTGCCTTCCTCTATTCTCCGTCATCTGCAACTAATCTTGAACAGGACTGCAAGACATATCCTTGGCCTCAAGCCCTGGGATCATATCTCTCCAGCCCTGAAATCTCTCCACTGGCTCCCGGTGGCTACAAGGATCAAGTTCAAGACCCTTTGCATTCTTCACAAAGCTTTATGTGGCCAGTCCCGCACTACATCCAAAATACCTTCCTTCTCGAGCCCTTCGCTCAGCTACCTCAAACTCTCTAAGGGTTAGGCGCTTCTTCAGGCACAGAGTGGGGGGTAGATCTCTCTCCTCTGCTGGTGCCTCCCTCTGGAATGGCATCCCTGCCCCTTCAAACTTGAGCCAGACCATCTGAAGTTTCGTAAGCAGCTCAAAACATACCTTTTCTCCTCAGCTTCCTCCCTCTCCCTCCCCTGCTGACCTACCTGTCTGCTGTACCAACCGGTTGCTTGGATACCCTTAGAGTCTCTTGGAGTCCAGGCTCTTTCATGATCGGTCACCCTTGCACTGTCTCCGTGCCTACCATGCACTTAGGGGCTGTAACTGTAACACTTCAGCCCCTTGTTCTCTTTGCACTACTCATAGCCGCGCTGCCCTGGCTGCACTTACTCAGATCATTGCAGCCCTGTTTTCCCCTCCACTTTCCCTTGCACTTCCTCCTCCCTTTCCTCTTGCACCTCTCGTTCTCAAATTGACACAAGGTCTACTGAGATAGTTTTCTTGTCCTCCCTCTATCTTCCCTCCCTTGTCTTGCCGCGCATAGAAACACTTGTGTACAGGCGCGTTATAAATGACTTTTATCATATCATTTTATCACAGATGCCCAGAAAAATATACAATGCTGCTGTAAGAAATGGCTAGAGTGGCAGCACCCAAATGCCAATCTAGCCAGGTAGTTACACTTAGCAGGACTGCTTTATCAGAAATGTCCAGTTAAAAGAAAGTCATGCCAAACTGAGGAATGACTAGACTGGCTACACCAAAATGCCTCTCTAGCTAATACCACATGTCATGCCTGCTTAGCTTGGACATGGGCAACCATTGTGATTTATCACACAATCCCACCCCACCACACATCCCCTCTCCCCCCACCCCCTACCACAACCTCAACCCCAATCAGCTCCTTGGCCAAGAATTACCTCCACATCCCTCTTTCTTCTCCCAGAGCTTACGCGTAAGGCTCCTTGCCTCATAGGTAGGTCCTGGGATGAGGAAGAGTGGGACAAGGAGTAATGAAGATTACAGGCAGCTAAGTCCGGTATTACCTCCATTTACCTCTACCTCATCCTAGTATTTGTGTATGAGGCAGAGTACACAAGTACTGCCTGATACATAAGTACTGGGACGAGGAAGAATATGGCTAAGAGTTATCAAGGCATTAAACACAAGTAGTGGCGCAACACCATTGTGTTGACTGGGCTTCAGCACTCCCCCCCCTGACATTTTGGGCTATGTTGACTCGATCTGGCTGACCTTTAGAGCAGTTGCCAGACAGAACAGGACACAAGTTAAACAGCACCTGGGTTCTGCTGTTAATAAGGGCCCACCAATTACCAACGTAAAGCATTTCACTGCTAGTACCGACATTCAAATGGCACAATTTTTAGGCAATTGAAATAGCGATGTGGGTCTAGTACTTGCATGCCAGGGGAGTGATTGGAAGGGTAGCGAGGGAATAGGAGACTTTAAGGAGAGAGTTAGCTGCTTGTAACATTGCAGGACTTTAAGGAGAGAGTTAGCTGCTTGTAACATTGCAGCTGCACTGGAATATTCTCATTAAAACGTGTAAAGACGTTAGATGCCCCCACACAAATAAGTTTTCCCCTCCCCACCACCTGTGAAGTTAGCGCATCTACCAACATTTGAAGGGTTAGCCGCCCGAAATGTAGGTTTTGTTGTGCCCCTGTACACAAGCACATGATATGATATGATAATATAATATGGAATCTATAACGCACCTATACACAAGTGTTTCAAGGCGCAACGAGGCAGGGGGGGAACAAGGGGAGACAGACAACGATCCTACTAGGCCAGGTGTCATTCAGATCGCGCAAGTGCAATGGTAGAGGGGACTGGGAAAAGTGCAAGGGGAAGGAGAGAGGGGGAAAAGAGCTGTACATGGTTAGTAGAATACAAGATAAATAATAGGGCCAGCTGGTGGCAAGTGCAAGGTAAGTGCCGGGAGAAGTGGCTGTAGGATACAGAGACAGTCCCGTAGTGCAGGTAGGCAGTGCAGGGAAGAGTGGCTGGGCCAAGGACCGAGATCGGTGAGTGGCCCAGTAGCAGATTCAGTGCAGGTTCAGTGATTTTAGCAGGGGAGAGAGGAAGAGAAAGCGGAGGCAAAGAGGAAGGTTTTGAGGTGCTTCCGGAACCGGACATGGTTTTCCTCAAGTTTCAGCAAGGCAGGAAGGCTGTTCCAGAGGGAGGCCCCTGCTGCGGAGAGAGATCTACCCCAAGCTCGTTGCTTGGAGAAGCGGCTGACCCTGAGGTAGTTGGAGGTGGATGAGCGAAGAGCTCGAGAAGGAAGATATTTCGGAAGAGAGAGTTGAAGGTATTTTGGCCCGAGGCCCCAGAAGGCCTTGTGGACAATGCAGAGGGTTTTGAACTTAATCCTCGCTGCCACTGGGAGCCAATGTAGTGATTTCAGTCCAGGAGAGATACAGTCCCTGGGCTTGAGGCCAAGGACAAGTCTCGCAGTCCTGTTCTGGATGAGTTGCAAAGGGCGGAGAGTAGAGGCAGGAAGATTTAGATAGATGCTGTTACAGTAGTCCAGCTTTGAGAGAACCAGGGCTCTGGAGACAGTGAGCTTCTGGGGGAAGGAGAGGAAAGGAAGGATACCTCTGAGGAGGTGTAGCTGGTAGTGTGACTTCTTAGAGACGTCAGATATGTGAGGAGAGAAAGAGAGTGTGGAGTCGAAGATGACCCCAAGGTTTTTTGCCTTGCAGGTAGGCACAGGAAGAGGGCCAAGGGAAGCCGGCCAGAGAGCTGCAGGGAAGGAGGGAGTGGGTGTGCTGATAAGTAGAATCTCATTCTTACTGGCATTAAGGCAGAGGTCGTTGGCGGCACACCATTCCTGGATCGCAGAGAGACAGTCAGAGATGAGGGAAGGGGAAGAGGAGGCCAAAGGTAGCCTGAAAATGAGCGGGGTATCATCCGCGTAGCACTGAAAGTAGGGACAGAGAGCGGCGATGCGGTGAGCAAGAAGTGCCAGATACTGGTTGACATACACACCATTCACCATATACACACCCAGCCATACAAACATTTAAGTGTGCACTCTTTCACCATACAGGCACACTTAGGCAGTCATCTGTACATTTAAGTGTGCACACTTTCACCATACAGGCACACATGCACACCCTGCAACCCATGCATGTGTGTGCACCCTTTCACCATACACTCACACAGGCAGCCACCTATACATTTAAGTGTGTACTCTTTCACAGTACACTCACACACGCAGACGTCATGGGGTTGAGGGGAGCCCTATTACTTCAAAAAGAAATTGGGGCTAATTTTGGGTCCGGTGGTAACCGTGCCGGTGCTACTGGCGGGTTGCCGCCAGACCCTTAAACAATGACTGGTGCCTGACTTCCTGGTGCCACCAGGCTCTTCCAAGTCCAGAGGCCGGGAAGTCAGGCACTGGTAATTTTGGTAATCCCCATTCCCGTGGAGTCCCATAGGACTCCATGGGATTGGGGACACAGAAGCACCAGCACCATTGTTAACGGTGCCGGTGCTTCCCTGACGGGTCTGCCTACCATTGCCGCTGTGCCCAGCAGGGTCAGACCTGTTCGGCACAGCAGCCACAGCAGGTAGACCTGTGATAACAATAGTGCCAGTAAGATTACCAGCACCGTTGTTTCTGCACTGGCATGGTCAGAATGAGCCCCATTGTTTCTTTTTGAAGTCTCTCTAACTTCATTAAGAAATTATTCAGTTAAGGACCGAACCATAACTGAAATAATTTCTTTATGAAGGCACATTGACTTCAAAAATAAACAATGTATTGTTTAAGTCATAGGGCTCCCCCAACCCCTTGACATGAAGCCCCCCAGCCTAGGGTCTTCCATGTCATGGGTTGGGGGAACCCTCAGCCTTGAAAAATAAAGTTTCTTTTTGTAGTCACTCTGCCTTCATAAAAACATTATTTCTGTTACAGAAATAATTTCTTTATTAATGCAGAGTGAATTCAAAACAAAACTTTACTTTTGTTGAAAAAAAAATGTTTTTTTTTTTCAAGTGCGGCCCCCTCCCAGGACATGTGCTGGCAGGACCCCCTGCACAGCGGGGGCTGCGAGGGCCCCTGTTACACCAGTTCTACTAAGTTAATGCATGCAACTACAGCTAGTCCACTGATGAGTGTTCCTAAAATTGTTCCAGTTAGAATGAGTTTTGCTGACATGTTGTATGAGATAATCATGGCAGATCATGAGAGATGAATAAGACATAAAAGAGATACCGGGGTGGAGGACTTTGAGCTAAATGATTACCTGGATAGTACAACACATTTGGGAAATAACTTATGGTATCAACATATGAGGGAAGTGGGAAGAAGTACCTCTAAGGAGGAATGATTTGTATGTGCACTCCTGCCTTACAGTATCTAAAGTCCAAGATCTTCATAGCTATTGAAATAGACGCCCAGACAGCACACTGTCTTTCACACATAACACTTTGCAGAACCAGAGGCCAGTTCATGGATCGAGATGCTTATCTCAAATGGGCAACTGAATGGACAGATACAGATGAAGATGACCATATCCAAGATACAAAGACAAGAGACAGAACTCACACGAAGAATCATGTGATCAGATATGAGAAACCTGGATTGAAAGGTGCTGGAATCAGATGAGAAGGAAACAAAAAACTGGAGAGTCCAGGAAAATCTGCAGAAGAAATCAGTAGATGGAGGAACAGAGGTCAAATGCAGATCTGGGGATCAGTGCTATCACCAAACGGGTGTGAAGAAGTAGTGGTGATCTGCAGAGCCTGGGTGGTCACTGGTTGTTATAAACCTGCCATTGACATTGTACAGCATGGATGCAAGCCACTATGGCCAAGACTTGCTAAGCTATTGACTTGGGTCAAAGACAGGGCAGGACCCTTGCAGATAGTACCTTTGGAAAGTGCAAAGCTGTGCTTCAGAAATAATGGCACAAGAAAAGTTGGAGAGAATCAGAACTGTGGTTGAATCTTTGATGTACCAGGAATGATACATGGGACAGCAGTGACCATGGATCATTATTGGGCTTGTGGATCCAGAGCCTACATGAGGATACCCACGGATTGGGGAGGACGCTGCTCACTAGTGAATGTTCATGTGCCAGCACTGGTGATTCCAAAGAGTGACTTAAACCTTGACACTTTCCCTAAAGAAGATGCTCCCCTGTGGAAGACGAGATATGTGGAGCTGATAAGAAGAATGAAGAGAGAGAAATACTTCTCAACAAAATCTATCGAAGCTTTCGATGATATTCCTTATGAGCACAGACTATTTAACCAGACAGCATCAGTGTTTTCGTTGATCTTCATGCCAAGTGTCCAGGTTGGAGCAAATACCAACTGGCTACAGATTACCAGATGGGAATTAACTCTACCATAAAGGGATTCAATGCTATCAGAGAAGAATTGTGAGCCATATGACTGATGACTCTCCAAAAAAGATATGTTTTGGACATAATCACAGCTGTGGATGGAGGTGTTTGTGCAAAAATCGGAGAATCATGTTGCACATTTATACCTTCTCATGATGACAAGAATGGAACCTTGATGGAGGCCATAGGTATGCTGAAAAAACTTCATGGCCAGATGATCGATGAAGTAGAAGATATCATTGATGACAGTTGGTTTGGATCTCTCTTCTCTTGGGTTCCACAATGGATGGCAGAAATTTAAAAATTCCTTAGAGCCCTGATACTTATGATATTGCTTGGATTCTGTGTGATCAAGATAATAATCCCCCAATGCAAGAAGACAGCCAAGAAAGCCATAAGTATGAAAATCATCATCAATGTTGAACCAGGATAGAAAGCCAAAGACTTGACAGACGAAGAAATCAGAGACTTTGTGAAGGCCAGTATCCATGCACCTGAAGGAACAAAGTTCCTGTATGGAAAGAATCATAAGACGTATGTGGAAAGATGGATCTATTGCAGTACAAATGGACAGTGCAGTCTCATGACGTAGAACAAGGATGAGCACGTGAAAACAGCAGGATGCTTGAAAGGAGGCATAAAGATATGGATTCCAAAGAAGCTTTTCTTCAGACAAATATGTCTGGATGTGAAGGATGGTGAGAGAGTGATCGATAAATCGAACAGAGGTGGGAGTGTAGAGGAAGATCCAAGTACCCCCACCTCAACCACCTCACCTGTATTGCCTATATGTTGGGAGCCAGGATGTGAGACACGTGCAGTACCAGTGAAAATACTGAATCTTGGAAGCAAGGTTCCCATTGAGAAAGCCGTACCAGCATGCAAAAAAAATATGATGGCCGTTTTAATGAAATCCTGGAAGAAGCAGAACAAATGAAGGGTCAAGACAAATGGTAATGTCACACAGAGCAGAGTTGACGTGACTAGAACAGATGCAGAGACTAGCTAATGCGGATATTCTACAAGGCATCAAGAAAGTATCAAGGATCAAGGTGACGAAGCTTATGACAAAAAATGGATGAAGAAATCCAGTTAGTTTACACGTGTACAGATGCAAAAGAAACGCTGGAAGACAAAGTATTCTTAAGGCCGGCTTTATAGTGAATAGATTGCAGCATGCGCCATTATATACATATATGCATTAAGGATAAATGGTGGATCCTTCCACTACACGCTATAGCAGAGTTGTACTAAAAATAGAAGGCCTCATCTTCAGCTCATTCACTCCAGGTTGCCCAGCCAAATCTTCAGGGACATATAAACTTCCCACAATGGAAGATTTAAGAGGTGCCGGATTGGATTTTCTTGTAGTCAAATCAGCAAGGGAAAGAACAAAACAAGCATTGGCTAAGCAGTATCAAGTTTTATTAACTTCTATTGTATTGAGAAAAACTGTAAGCCAATCTTATTAAAACAAAAACTATTCAGTGACTCCATTCCCTCATAATCAAGACTACCTGAATAATTTTGCAGTTGAAACACTGCCAATAAAATAGAAAGACTGAATGTTGTGAAGCGTCATCTTGAACACATACCATAATGTTGATTTATAACATGATGGATAAATACATAAACTGGTGTTTTCTTCAACATTTCCTGGTTGAACTATATTTAAGATGCATTTTAACACTGCAAACTAAGTTTTCTTCTGTGCTTATCAGCATTTCTCACATATTTATTTTTGTGATGAAGTGTTAATGTTCCAATCTGCATTTCTGCAAAATTAAGTTTGTGGCCTTAGGATGGCTTCTTGCCTTACTATTTGCTAATGTTCCTTGTGTGTTGTATATTCTGGACCATTGTCATTTGAATTCCCATGGAACAAAGTAACTACCTGAATCCTGCAGGGCACTTTTTACATGGTGACATCTGAGGTACATTTGAAATGCATTATTCTGGCATATCATCACTTTAGACTGAGTCCATCTCCATGTCTCTTATGTTAGATGTTGTCCATTGAATGAATCAACACTGATCACCTTGCTTTATCATCACCATATTTCTCCATACAATTGAACCATATGCACCGCACTTGAATGAAGAAGTGCAGTCTTTTGTCATCAGTTTGCATGAGTAATATTTTTTTGGTTTCCATTTAACATAACAATATGAATACAAGATGGTCGTTTTTTAATGGAAGAAACAATGATTTGTTGCAATTCATTTTAATACGTGACATGTACAATGATCAGTGATGGAAGTGGTCGCAGGCTCATTTACTTATTTACAAGGCTAGACATTGGGCTGAAGCTATATATTTGATCTTCACAGTAGAGAATGATGACATTCTAAATGATATTTATGAGTTTGAAAAGGTTGCTTTGTTACATGTATAAAATGTATAAAATAAAACCAACCAACCAGGGAATGGTTCTTTCATAATCACCCAGTGAGTGATATTTCAATTCTTCTCACAGTCACATCCAACTAAAATGGCTTTACCATCTCATGTCTGCATCTTAAAAAAATAAAAAAAAACACATACATGAACAATAAACTCCCTGGAGTGGATCAGTAAAGAAATGATCCAAATAAAATGATGTTTACCTCTGTTTCTGAAATAGTTGCAATATTCAGTGGCAATGGCATAATTATTCACTCTACTGAAATTGCAGAATGGATCCACATGCAAAATAACATATATTGTTGCTTTAAAATACATATATCCAGTCCTTTTATCCTAAAATACGGCATACATTATTGGCATGATGGAATGCATGGAATACATCATATTCCATGCATTCCATAAGAGTGGAGACAAGGGGCCTCATTACGAGTTTGGAGGTAGCCATGGTGCTGTTAGCGCCATGTCTGCCTCCAAAATCGTGTCCGGGTCCGGGGTCTGTGAATGAGAAATTACCGGTCATTCCAACCTTGGGGGACCCGGCAATTCCTCATTCACAAAACCCTTCCCCATTCCCATTCGAGCCTCCATAGGGCTCAATGGGAATAGGGATGGAGCTAATAATGGGCCCGTTAATAACAGGTCCATTATTTGCTCCCTGGTCCCCTTACAGGACCCGCAAAGGACGTCTGGTCTGACCAGACGTTCTGTGCGGGTCCCGCAAGGGAACCTCGTAATAGTGCGGAATGGGTTTACCGGCACCGGCACCAGTAATGGTGCCGGTAAACCCATTCCGCCAACTTCGTAATGAGGCCCAAGGACTTTTAAAGGAGTGGTGTTGTAAATATTAGAAACTGGTGTTTTCCCTGGTATACATAGGGCCTCATTAGGAGGCTTGGGCTTCAGTAATGAAGGGTGCTGGTACGGGACCGGCACCGTTCATTACGGGATGCGCAATTACAAGGTTCCCTTGTGGGACCCGGAACAGACGTCTGGTAAAACTAGATGTTCTTTCCGGGTCCCGCGAGGGGACCAAGCAGCTAATAACGGGCCCGTTATTAGCTCCATCCCCATTCCCATTGAGCCCTATGGGGGCTCATCTGGGAATGGGGAAGGGTTTTTCCAATGAGGACTTACCGGGTCCTCCATGGTTGGAATAGCCTGGTAAGTCTTCATTGGAGGAACCCGTTACTGGAGCCCGCTATGGAGGCAGCCATGCCCTTATTGAGGGCATGGCTGCCTCCATACTCATAACAAGGCCCATAGTGTCAAGTGTCTAGAAGGTAGACTGAGATTGTGGTAATGCTCCCTAAATGTATAGTAACAGGTGAGGGAGGGCAGAAGGACTGTTTGAATATAGTAGCGTTGCAAAATGTTTGTGCACAAATGAAAGTTACTGTTCAAAGAATTATACTTCAAGAACAAGGGGGTTATTCCGAATTTGGAGGCAGCCATGGTGCTACTAGCACCATGGCTGCCTCCAAAATCGGTCCGGGTATGGGTTCCTAAATGGGGACTTACCGGGTCATTCCAACCTAGGAGGACCCGGTAAATCCCCATTCAAAAAACCAATCCCCATTCCCATTTGAGCCCCGATAGGGCTCAATGGGAATGGGGAGGGAGCTAATAAAGGGCCAGCTAATAGCGTGCCAGTTATTTGCTCCCTGGTCCCTTAGCGGCTCCCGCTAAGGGCGGCTGGTAAAACCAGCCGTCCTTAGAGGGAGCCGCTAAGGGACCTCGTAATAGAGCGTTAGGGGGTTAACGGCACCGGTGCTGTTAAGCCCCTACCGCCGGGGTTCGAATGACCCCCCTAGTCTTAAAATTACAAGGGCTGAAGTGATAATGATGTTTTTATTCGTGTTAAACCCCATGTGTTACTCTTGGTAAAAAGTTAATCTTATGTAATTCATGACTAATTGACACAACTGATGGTTCACACAAATATGTATGAATTCTATTGACATACATAATGTTCTGAAGCATAAACTACACATGCATAACTTACTTCAAGGCCAGAAACAAATGTGGTTACCATGGGCGTACTAGGGTCTTGTAGGTGTGCCTGTATGGAAAAAAGGTACATACCTTAAAAATGTTACTTTATATATATTCGCAAAACATCAACATTTTTGGAAAGACACATATTGTATTTGGAGGTTCTATGTGTGAGTGTTAGATGAGATGTGCAAAAGTGAATGGAAGTGTTTCTAAATGTGTGGTATATATAGAGTAAGTCGAGATTTGTGGAAGCAACGTTTTGAAAAGAGAAACGTTTTAAATAAAAATATTTGGCACATTCTTATGCTTTGCCTGTCTGACATTTGGTATTTTGTATTCAGTGTTTGTTTATGTGTCCCGACCCACGTTTGAGCTGCATTTATTAAGTTAATCTGGTTAAAGGTATCCCATGTCACACCTTACCACCAACTTTGGGTGTGAGTGTGCATGTTTGTGAAGTCACTCCTTAAGTTTTTGTAAATACTGAGGGCCATATTCATTTAAAAAAAGTGCTAAATCTATGCAAACTACTTTTCACCATAAAGAACATTGTGCCTCCTTGCGCTTGCGAAAAATTTAGCACTGTTCACTGGTTCATGGATTCTAAAGCACAAAGTAAACCATAGCACAAACAACAGTGATGCCCAGAATGCCCACAACTTGCCCCCCACGGAAACAAAAACTAGCACCAACAAACAACCTTTGCGCCTGCCTTTCCACCACCATGCAGAACCCCAGAAAAACTGTGGCCGTCCCCCGTAAGTCAAAGCAGAACCCTGGTGAAACTGCTGGGTGTCACACGTAAGGCAAGTCAGCACCCTGGTGAAACTTCAAATCGTCCACCCCCAAATCAATCCAACACCCCAGCAAAACTGTATACCGTCCACCGCAATCCAGCATCCCACGAAACTGCAAACCATCCCCCATAACACAAGTCAGCAGCACGGCCAAACTACGGACTGTATCCCCCCCAATGCAATCCAGCAACCTGCGAAACTGTGAACCGTCCTCCGTTACTTAAGTCAGCAACCCAGAAAAACTACCGACTGTCACCTCTAAGTTGAATCAGCACCCAAACTGCGGGCCTTCACCTGTAAGTCATAGAAGCCCACCAAGTCCTGACTGCTCTCAGCACCCTCAGTGAACTCCCCCACCACCCCTGGCAGCTCCCTCAAGTCCTCAAACCGCACTTAACCACCACTGACCATTACGCCAGGCAGCCCCTGCTACTTTGCCTCCTGCCACCACCCCCACTGACCTCTTCCCACTATCCCAGGCAGCCCCTGCAAGTTGGCCCTTCTTGAAAAGGGTACAGGATCCTCCAACATCCCCAAGTATTTAATAATAGGGCAAAGGCTGCCACAGATACGGTAAGAGACCAGGGGAGAGGGGGTGCCCTTAAAGGCTTCTGTATGATTACATTATTGCATGCTTTATAGATGCAGTGCACATGTGGGAATAACAGCCTTCTTAGATATTTGCAACCATACTGTAGCACAAAGCTTAAAAACAGCACGGCAGTCAGCACCCTCCTACTGAATTCTGAGCACTACGCCAGGCTACCCTCTCAAGTCCTCACAACTCGCACCACCCCCCTGACCTCAACCCACTAACCCAGGCAGCCCCTACTAGTCCAATGTGGAGCAACAACCTACTTTGACTCCACCAGCCTGGCTCTACCGTGAAGTACAATTTCTACATATCCTCCTCCAACATGAACAACTGGGATTACTGCTGTTGAATCCAGGACTATGCATTTCACCATGACTCCCTGGTAGACCACATGTGGCGTCATGTCAACAGGACACCATAATGTCTCACACAATGAACTTTGACTACTCCATGTATATGTGAGATGCTAATGCAATGTGGCATTTGTACAGTGACTTTGTGTCATTGCAATGGCCTTAAAGCGCAGAGGGAAAATGCCCTTGGAGGACCAAAGTATGAGGAGTCATAGATTTGTCTGACTGATTAACAATGCGTGCGTGCATATTAGCCTGTACAAAGGTACGTAGATAGAGGTGCTAGCGACCCAAGTAGAACAGGTTTGGGGTTAAGTGATGTGAAGGTTGTCAGAGAGTGCGGGAGTCAATGAGACTGAAAATGTGTTCAGCTATAATCTGTGCAATATATAAGAAGCAATTATCAGACGTGGCTGCTTTCTAGTGACAGAGTTGATGGATGATATGAGAGCAGGCAGTGGCTGATTGCAGATCTGTGCAGTTGGGTGGCCGTACTATGGGAATGGCAGAGCAATCTACCATTGAGTGCACAACTGATGAGTGTAGCCCACTCATCCACAATGAGCCCACATCCCACCTCAACACCCTGTGATGAATCTGATGATATCATCACTCCTTTCCCAGAGGTAGCCTCTACTCATGTACCCAGGGGACGGCAGCTACTACCTGATCCTGACCCTGGTGGTGGCTATGCGAGGGAAGATCACATGAGGGGAGGCGACCTTCAGAGTGATGGACATGCAACATAAGATGAGATATGGTACCCCCCTTTCCTTTTAGGGATATCCCCTCCATTCCCTCTACCTTGATGGCATATTGTGATTACACCCTACAATATCCCGCAAAAGTTGCTGGACATTTTACAGCCAGCAAAACAACATGTACTGAGTACGAAGAAGAGGACTGACATGAGAAAGAGGGTGAACCATGATGCACAGTCTAATGTTGTGAAGAACAAGATTGGTCCAAGACATTAACAAGCCTGGAGGAGGGAGTTTGAATTAGCCGCTGCTGAAAGATGGAAAGAACTTTGTTTTCCAAAAACAGGAGATGCAGGTTGCAGTGCGGAACAGATGGTGTCCCAATGCAGGAGGAAACCCTGAAGGCAGTCAAGTGGAGTCAGCGACGGAGGGAGCCGTACGAGGCACTATTGGCTGGTTGGGCAGACTAGGAACCAGAGGGGATGGATAGCCATGTCTGCAGAGCACAGCCATTGAGACCGACTGTGTAGAGAAGCAGTGCCGGTTGGCACCAGTATCGCCAGTCGATGCAAAATGAAGTTGCGGCAGGAACTAGAAGCCAGGACGGACTTTGTTCTGATGCAAGGAGTGAGAACGTTCCGTGATGCTGCCTGGGGAAAGCACTCCACCAAATACTGAGGTGAGTGCCCGAATATGTATGAGTGGAGAAAAAGAGCATGTATGTTACCAGTAAAAGCCAAATAGGAGAATGGGACACCAAAACTGAGGCAAAGAAATAATGAAAGAATGAATTGATTGCCGAGAGTGGGGCGAGAGTAATCCTTATTGAAATCACTGTCATCTTCATAGTCACAGTACTTTGCATGAAGAAGCTTGGGGAAAACCCATACCCATTGAACTGAGTGAGAAAGAGAAATTGAAATCTAAGGTGCTGGCAGGAGATTATTCCAGACAAACTGTGGAGCTGTGATTCACACCCATAAGTAACTGTACAAGAAAACCTGGCAGGGGAGCATACCAGGTTTTTAGCAAGTCAAGGGACCCAAACCCAAATTGTGTAAAGAAATTGTACAAGAGAACCTGGCAGCAGAGTGTACCAGGTGTTTTGCATGTCTGGGACCCACACTTAATATAAATTATCCTCGAAAGAGAATCCCAAGAAGACCCTGCTCTCAGGTTCTGAATTGCATTGAATGTAGAAAAAGGCCTGGGGAAGGGAGTTATTTCCCCTGGAGTGGATTGCAACAACAAAAGGAGGGCGTTATCCTCTTGGGCTTTAAAGAACTTGGTTATTCTGTTGATGGTTTGTTTTTGCTGGAGGGGAACGTGGGCAAGGGAGTCATTCCCCCTGAACTGTGAAAATTATCCATTTGAACGTGTGCTGGAGCTATACCCTTTTGGTGACCTTGAACATTTATGCACATTGAAAGCCAAAGACAATACCCTTAACAGCTTAGCGTTCATTTTTAGAATGATGGGGCTAGGATAGGATTTCTGATACAGGGCATTTTTGCTTTGAACATCTTGACACCTGACATATCCTTAGTTTTGTTTAAGGTAGGAAATTACCTCGTAGATTAGGGATTTTGAGGCATTTTCCAACCCCTTTTCCAACCCCTTCTCAATTTAAGAAATGTGTATGCCAATCACCTTGAGCCCTCTGTGTCTGTGTTTCATTCATGGTTCCTCACAATGCTAAATTCCCATAGCATTTAATGAAGTGTGGACACATACACATTGACAAGCAAGTATCAAAGGAACTCCTGAACATCAGTGGACCAGAAAGGAATTCAACCTACAAGAAACTCAAGCTCCAGTAGCGAATGTGCTGAGGCGAATTAGTTGCCACCAGATACAACAGACACATCACACAACTAAACCATATAGAGTATGTGGCAGTACACATGAACAAGTGAGTATCCAAACACGCATCCACACCATGTAAGCAATCCAACAACATGCTTGTATTGCAAAGGACGTATGTAGGCAAGCAACAGATGTGCAGGGCAACACAGTCAAAAATGAGAATCACAAAGCACCTCACCTCCCCTCTTATACAAGAGCCCACCCCTTGTCAATCATCATGGATGCTACACCCACATGTGGCATGTGCACTTGTCTCCCAGCAAACATCACAGTAAGAACATGACACACACACAGTGAGGCCCAAACACACATGACAGACATAGAAAAGTATGCACTTGGAGAACATGTCAGAAGTAAATTAACACCTGGACAATGAAACCGCAAGAAGTGTTGTATGAAGATCATCAAACCGTGTATTTAAACTACATGAAAACTAGGGGAACGGTCAAAATGTTCATGGAAAAAAACAAGGAAAAGTAAAAAACGAAACTTAACACAATAAAAACTGTGAACACTGCAGAAGGCTAGTCTGTTTGGATGTTGGCTATGACTTCGACCAGAGCCGAATCCCCATCTACAACCTCAGCCTCTAGGTGGGCCACTGATGCTGCCTGGAGGACTTGTACCCTGTCAATCAGCACCAACTCAGCATCCTCCGTCATGCTACAAACTTCCCCCAGAATGTTAGCCTGCCTCCTCGCAACCCTCTCCCCCACCTTGGCCCTGGCACTCCTGATTGCTCAATCCCTTGCCCGCCACCTCCTGCTGCCTTGCATACTGTGCTCTTGAGGACACAAGAGTCTGGAGCCGCATGTGCTTCCCCTGCCTCATCTCGACCAGTTGTCTCCCACTCCTTCCTCCTCCATGTGGCAATGCCCTGCAGAATGTGCCTCCTCACCATCACCATCTTCTGCTGCCTGGATGTGTCAGCTCTCTGAGTGTACCCCCTCCAACTGGATGACACTTCTCAGGGGAGTACAGCACCTGCACTGCCCTGAAGTGCTAGCTGTCCCTCCACTGCCTGTTCCTGTATTGGTGGCTGGGCAGGCAAAGTGACCACCTCATGTGGCATTGTTCAGACTTGCACCTCATGCAGGGACATAGGCACAACCAGACTGGACAGTGGTGGTGGGACTGGTGCACAGGGGGCCAAAGTGGTATGTGGCACAGAAGGCTTTCTGGAGGATGACTGGGTGCAGAGGAAGATGTGGAGGAGAAGGGCAATTGTACTACCCATCCCAGAGAGACCAATCAAGAGCAGGGCATGTGCCAAGTGAGCCAGGAAAACACTCCTCTGCTTGTGATGCTTTGCGCAATCTCTCTGAGAGCTATGTACAACATCACAAATAGCTGCCATCCACCGGGAAATAACTGCCAGCAAGGACTGCACAGCATCTCGGATGGCCACATCAAACACAAGTGGGGAATTCGTCTGGGTGAATGCATCCAAGCAGGTGGTTTCTGCCGAAGCAAATGGGCCAGTGACAGGAGGTTGTGCAGAACCCTCCATGGAGGACTGCACATCTGCATGTTTCTTGACCAGGGGTGCAGCATAAACACCCTCCTCAATGCTTCCACCGAACCCTGTGGGGTAGGCTGCAATGGCCCCCTCCTCCACCAATCCAGATGAGTCCAGAGAGTCCTCCATCATTGATGGCCCCTGTGTGGCAGCACATCCATCACAATCCCCTCCTGGGACTCAGCAACCTCGACGGATGGTACTAGCGCTTCGCCAGCCACATCTCTCTCAGAAGAGGAGGTGTCAACAGTGAGTGGCTGCGGTATGTGTCTGGGTCTGCAGAAAGAGTTTTTTGCTTCTCCGATCCACAGTACTGCTTCTGTGCTCTTTGCCAGCTGCAGCAACCTTGGAAAAGTGTCCAAACAGCATGGACATCAGTCAACATTGACAATGCATGTGTGGCATACACAACATAAAAAGTACCATTAAGTCAGCATGGGTCAACCAGCAACTGCCGCACACACCCATGCAATCAGCATGAATACTGACACACGAGTGCAGGAACAATGATGAGTTACAGTCATGACACATGCACATATCAACCCAGAACATTGATGTGTGGCCACAAACACTATGCAAGAAATTATGACATAGCACAATCCCAATGCCAAAGCGACCCAATTGTAACCTGCAGACAGGGTCATGAGAAGTGTGCCTGGGTACATGTCTCACTAACATCATTGCATGTCTCGCATTATCACCTTGTCTGCTCACACAGACATACAACGTGGGAAAGGCTACAAACAGGATGGCCACGAAAAGTCACACTTGAGATCACTCCGGTGGAAGGAATCCTGCTTGCTGTCACCTCCTCCACCACATACCGCAGCCATAGACCTCTCGATTGGCCAGACCATGGCATGATGCATGACCCGTGATGAGGATGTGCATGTCTGGGATGCAACAGCTGCTCCACCATTGATGATCCTTCCACAGTTTCACATACAGAAACCTTGTTGTGACTTTTTCTTCATCTGCGTATTCAAATGTGATCCTCTTCTCAGTGCTCCACCAGGGCCTCCGCCAACCCCAGCAGGACCAATCCAGGGACCTCACTCAAAAATCCAAGCAATCAATTATAGTAACGGGCAGTGTGTATAAAGGAGAGGGACTTAATCAGCACCAGTTTATGACCTGCATTTACTGGGAATTCGTAGTGCATGTGATATAATTACAATTCCCAATCCATATCACAAACATGTTTCAGTGAGCTACCCGCACCTGTCGGCAAAGGGTAGACACACGCTGATCCATTCAGTGTGTTACACTTGCAGCACCGGACATCTGACAGCATCACAGACATGTTATTGTTTGTTGTCATGTTGCTAAATGCCACTTGTCTCTTTAAGAAGTTGAACGCCAACCACTGGGGATCATGTACGTAGTTGCCAATTGAGCTGTAGGCTTCACTCCTGGTGTTGCACTTTTGTCTATTTCATTCGGATTCAGCTTTGAAGCCATACTCCCCCTCATACCCAATGCCTTTGGTTTCCTAGATGCTGCTCAGTCAGTCACTGTGCTTGCACGGTAGAGCAACCCACATTGAGAGGCCCTCCCCAAGGGAGTATGCCATTAACGCAGTCCTGAGGCAGGTGGAAGGTCAGTGCTTGGAAGAACAGCTGAGGCCAGAAAAGAAGTTGAACCCTAGTTGAACAATGTGCATCAAATCATTCCAGTCGAGTTCAGTGAGGCACATGGGCAGGCCACCCTGACATTCACATGCAAGTCAGATGAGATTCTTTTTCAGCCAGTCAACCTGCTGGCCGTAAAAAGGTCTGTCTCTTGGAATTGTACCATTGACGTGTTTTTGCCCACCACTGTGAGACGGCAGGACACTCCCAGCAGGCCATGCTCTGATGACACATCACCTGGGGCTCGGAGGGTTGCAGTGGTTTCAACACAAAGCCCAGTGGCATGGTGGTTTCACTACAAAGCCCTGGGAGGGCAACACAAACCCAGTTGGGCACAGACAGGACCTTTACACACTGTCTACAATAATCCAGAGGAAGGTGACTGATCTTTTTTGTATTATGTGTACCCAGGGTGACAGAGGGGGAGTTTTGGCCAGAAGAATCCAGCCTCTTTATGGACCAAACTGGAAATAGCATTTTTGAACTGAAGGACATTCCGACTGTTGTCTGCTAGTGCAATGCATTCCAATGGTCCTGTGCAGGAAGGTCATTGAGTCCCCTGGCCAACAGCTAGCAGGACCCACTGGGTAGGGGCCACAGCAGAACTGTATGCAAGCCAGGTGCACAAAGGTCAGGGGCAGGGAAGGGCTTCAGTGGTGCTCTGGCCAGGGCGCATTTATGCTTTTCTCCCCAGGGATAGACAGAGACCATGGCAGGATGCCCCGGGTCGACTGCTGGCCAGGCAAACAGTCGACCCACATTCGAAGCAGGTTTTCAGGGAAGGGAACATATCCACCAGCCATAATGAAGGTAGCTCTTCCAATGAACCTGATAAGCAGGCACAACCCCTGGTTTACTGATAAATACCCACACTTCTGCGTGGCCCCAGGAGTGAACATGCAGGTGGTTTTGTGTTGCTGGGGGAGGGGGGACAGTGGGGCTGCAGGGACTTTGGCATGGCATGCATATGCTGAATGCATTGGAGCTTTGCAGGGCCCGGGCCCACCCCAAGCATTCAGAGGGCACTGTTCTGTAATCCATAGTTTTCAAGTTTCACAGTTCCATGCATGATTCAATGACCAAGTCCTTGTTTTATTCTGCATTGCATGCCTATGCTAGCAGGCAATGAGTTTTGACAAGCCCCACTAGACCTCTCCAGAGGGCATGGCTCAGATGTTTCTCAGTTAGTAGCCTGGCCGGCCAGAGGTGTTAACCCAGCCATTGTTCACCTGTCTCAGAAGCAGTGTGCCAGCCACATTACGTAGGATATTTCCTCCTGACAGGGGACTGAGCCCACTCTGGAGGGCAAAGCACAAAGACTTCAAGGGCTTAGGTGCTATCCCACCCTTTGATGCCACTGGGTAAACCAAAGCTGTCAGGTTATCTTGTTCCATACGGGACACCTCAAGGCTGTCCAGTTACTTCTCTTTCATGCACTTCATGTCTACGCAAGCTGAGAAGGCGATTTAGAAAGAAATGATGTTGATGGGAGCCAGGTGTTTCCTTTGTGCACACTGGTTCATTGCATTTAGGGGAGCACAGTGTATGGTGTCATTGGTGCCAGGCATGTGTTCACTGCGTTGCGTGTATTCATGTGTGTTGGCCTGGAGTGAGCAGGTAGAGCAGCATGGGTGCAGAGGGAGCCTTGATGAAGATAGGAGGCAGATGATCCATTTGTTGCAGTTCTCACATGACACTCAGGGGAGCACAAAGTGGTGCTGTTGTGGGCGGGGATGTTGTCACTGTGTGGAGTGTTTTTCAGTGTGTTGGCCTGAGCTGAGCACGTAAAGCAGCATGGTGTGGAGGGAGACATGTAGATGGAAGGTTGGTGAGTCATGTATTGCCGTAGTTGCATGGCACACAGGGGGGCACACACGGTACAGTGTCTTTATTTATTTTATTTTATGTATTGGTTATTTATAATGTGCATACACACAAGTGTTTCGAGGTGCAACAAGACAAGAGCTTGGGGGAACAGAGAGGACACAAATGTAACAATCATACTAGGGTTTGTGACATTCAGATCATGCAAGTGCATTAACGAGAAGTGAAGCAGAGAGGCGAGGGTGGGAAGTGCAGGAACAGGGCAGAAGGGCCTGTGAGAAGGAAATGCCATGGGAGGCCACATGGACAGGGCCAGGAGAATGCAGAGAGTGCAGGGGAAGGGGGGTCCACGAGCTAGGTGTGACGTAAGCAGCTGGAATGACTCCAAGGGTGCAGGCCCAGCTCGCAGGTGCAGGCAGGAGGTCCATAAGGGCAAGTGCAGGATTATTGGGGAAGTCAGGGGCAAACAAGTGCAGGGCTAGACTGGACAAGGGGGGGCTGCGAAGTTTCCAGAACTTAAGAAGATACAGCTCAAGTCTGATAGGGGCAGGGAGGCCATACAAGAGGGCGGCAACTCAAGAAGAGAGAGATCTACCCCCCACTCTCTGCATGGAAAAGTGTCTTATGTGCAGAGAGTTAGAGCTAGTAGACCCAAAGGTTCTAGCAGGGAGAAACATAGGGAGAGTGAGTTGGATGTAGCGGGGTATCAGGCCCAAGAAAGCCTTTTGGATGATGCAGAGGGTCTTGAACTTGATCCTCACAGCAACCAGGAGCCAGTGGAGAGATTTAAGGGCTGTGGAGATGCGGTCCCTGGGCTTGAAGCCAAGGATAAGTCCTGCAGTCCAATTCTGGACTAGCTGAAGAGGGCGAAAAGGGGGAGTTAGGCAGATTGAGGAAGAGGCTTTGCAGTTTTCCAGCCTGGAGAGGATAAGAGCTCTGGAGAAATTGAGTTTCTGGTGGAAGGTAAGAAAAGGGAGTATGCCTCTGAGGTGGTGCAGCTGAAAGCGAGCCTCCAGGTCCGAGATGTGAGGAGTGAAGAAGGGAAAGGAGTCGAAGATGACACCAAGGTTTTTAACCTCACAGGAGTGTTAGGGGAGGGGCACATGGAGGGTGGCCAGAGTGTGGGAAGGAAAGATGGACCAGGGGCCCAATAAGAAGGATATCTGTATTACTGGCATTAAGGCAGAAATCGTTAATAGTGCACCATGCCTGAATAGCAGAAAGGGAGTCAGGAATGAGAGAGGATGAGGAGGAGGCAGAGGAGGATAGCTTGAAGGAGAACTGTGTGTCATCAGCCTTACACTGGAAGTTAGGAGAGAAAGTCGAGATGAAATGGGCTAGAGGGGCCAGGTAAATATTGAATAGCTAGGGCGAGAGGATAGAGCCCTGAGGGACGCAACAGGTGGAGAGCAAGAAGGCGGAGAGAAAAGGGTACAGGTGAACCTGGGAATGAGGGTCAGAGAGGAAGGAGGTTAACCAGTCCAGAGCCAGGTCTGTTATGCCAAGAGTGTCATGGAGCTGATTTTCCAGGGTGGCATGATTGACTGTATCAAAGGCAGAGGAAAGATCTAGAAGACGAGAACAGCAGGAGAGCTGGAATCGAGGTTAGAGAGCAAGTCTTCACGGGTGTACAGGATAGCGGTCTCCATGCCTCTGGCAGAACTGAAGCCAAACTGGTGTTCGTGGAGGCAACCAACAGATGCAGTGTGGTGGATAAACTGGGGGATGACCAGCTTCTCCACTCGTTTGCCCGGGAAGGGGCTAATGGAGATAGGGCTGTAGTTTTGTGGACAGGAGGGGTTGGCAGAAGGCTTTTTTATGAGATGGTGCACAGGGGAGTGCTTGAGAGTGAGGGGAATTATCCAGTGGCAAAGGAGTTATTGCAGAAATCAGCCGAAGCTGGAGCGAGGAGGCAATGTTGTCCTTGATAGTTCCAGAGGATCAGGAGAGCACCTGTTTAGATGAGACCTTCAGAGAGCAAACTTGTCTAGAAACCTAAGCAGGTTTTATGGGAGGAAAAGAGGGGAGTATGATGGGAAGGAAGAGGGGGGCGTGGGAGGCCTGAGAGAGGGTGAGGGAGAAGGGTGTGGAGTACAGGAGAGTGGGGAGAGGATATCATGAGTTTTAGAATTGAAGTGAGAGACAAGAGAAGTGTAGAGGGCCTGTGAAGGCAGGGGTGAAGCGTAGACTGCTGTACGGTTGGCAAGTTCCTTGCAAAATTTGGAAAGTTCAGCCAGGTTGTTAGTGGCCACGGAGATGCAGGTTTGTATATATGCCCTCTTCTTTTAGCAGATGGAGAGTCTGTATTGCCTTTGAAGCAGGTGGCAGGGCACTTTGTCAGATGATGTGCTCGAAGCCTGACACATTCGCTCAGCTACTCTGCACTTGTGTTTCAGAGTGACCAGGTTAGAGTCATACCAGGAGTTGCACTTGGAGGCAGGTTTCATGTGGATCCTCATAAAAGGGTCAAGGATTTCCACAGTGTTGGAGATGCAGAGTTGAAGGTTAGTAAGGGTTGTGTCAGAGTAAGTGAAGGAGGCACACAACGGTCAACTGACACTCGCTTCATCGGTCAAATGAAGGAGAAGGTGACTGGCAGTGTGGGAGGGGGCTTAGCCGGTGTTAGGACTGATTTCTATACTCTGGCATGGTGGATAGATGTATAGAAGGCCAACCTATATTGTGACAGGGACAACTCTGAGAAACTGTAGCCAAACCAGTTTAGGTAGCATTGACAGGCTAAGTTCTTCAGAGGTGGTGAGCAGGGGCGTAGGAGACCCATAAAATCTGGGGGGGACAGGGGACACCTTGGGCCTTCTTTTATTTATTTATTTATTTATTGTTTTTTAGTCAACTAACTCTACTTTTCGCAAAATTAAAATAGCAGTACGTATTGAATCACATATATCATCACTGTACAAAACAAGAGAAAAGAAAACAGAAGAAAATTAAGAAAAAGTAAAGCAGTTAAGTCACAGTACAAAATCCTTTTATTTGGCATCTCACTTCAGAAAGCTCAGCTCATGTAAAAATCTTACCACTTCCCAGGCCTGTGCATAGCTCGTCCCAAAAAGATTGGGTGTCCACCCACCATTCCTGCCTTGTCCACAAATCTCACAACCTGTACAAGCCTCTTAACGGGGGTCTTGCTGCAGACACAAACTACAGAGTAAAATGATCTGTCAATTATTTTGTAGTGAGTGATAATCATGAGCATTTGTCCAAAAAAGCAAAATAAAATTTCCGGCGTTCGGTACGCATGATAAATTGTTTTGCAATTGTTTGTATGTCCACCAGATCCATTATATCTTTGTGTATATTGCACACACACACACATGATTGAGTCTTTTCTGAGTCATTGTTGTGCGCAGCCAGGTTTTCAGTCGCAGTAAAGCACTAAAGCTCCTCTCAGCCTCACAGGAAGATACTGGAACAGTGAGGAAGATCTGCAGTAGCTTCTCCACCTGTGCAAAGAAAGCTCTTTCTGTGGGAGGCATCCGTCGAAAGATCTCTACCAATTCTGAGATGGAAGAATATTTATGGACGCTTGATAATGTTGTTAATTGTGCCGAGAGGAGGGGATATTCAATTTCTGGATACTTAACAATATTTTCTGCGCTTCTGCCTGTTAGAAGCAGCTGTTCAATATGTTCATACATTTGGATGCCTTCCTGGTCAAAACGCTGCTTAAGTTGAACAGAAACGGTGTCTAAAAGTTCAAAATACTGTGGTCTGTAGTAGTCCTTTATGGTTCTTGGATGAACATTTTCAGCTAATCCTTCATCAATACGTTTTGGAATGTGGCGTCGTCTGGGCAGTTCTGTCTCCTTCAGTTCATATTTTGTCACCAATTGTTGAAACCAATAGTAACAAACGCTTGCTCAGCATTCTTTGAGAGATCAACCCGTTTCAATGCAGCAGACTTTGCACAGGGGAAGCAAATAACTCCTTCCAGTTTGGTACTGTAGTGCAACCATGGAAAATCTTTGAACCAGCTTTCCTGAAAATGCAATACGCACTTCTTCTGATTTTGGAACTGCACTACAATGGTTTGAACTGGTATATATTTCACAGATGGGTGATTTGGAACCATTGCACTTAGAAGAGCTCCCTCATCATCGCTATCTGAAAGGCTGGTTGATTTTTGCTCAACAAAGATTTCACAGTTGTCCTGGTCATCTTCCGCATTGGCAGTTGTTGCCCCAAGGATTTCTTCTGCTCCATAGATCCTTTTGTCATATTCATTTGTGGGCGTCATGCGAAGTCATTGCAATGCATTCAATTGGAGCCGCATCAGTACATTCAACTTCTGATCCTACCTGTTGGTCTGTGGACTGCAAAACAGGCATGTTCTCTGCTGCACTGGACTGTTTTGTAACAAAGAATTTACGAATGTCCATTCTGAAAAAGAAAAAAAGAAGACTACATTCGGAAAGAGAAAAAAAGGAGACTATACAGCTATAGCAATTCGGCCAGACATGGAATTGTCAATGCAATGTTACCATTTATAAAAAAGTATTTGTTGTGTTCAGTACAGCGTACCTATCCAAGATGTCCACTCCTGTGATTTTCTCACAGATATGTTGATGCCCAGGGTAGATGGGTGAGGTGGGGGGCTGGGGGGAAGTAAAAAGGCACACTGAATGCCACAGTGAAAGTTGATATAGAAATGCAATAAAAACATCCACTTGCCAATAAACACTGAGGGGTTGATCAATTTCTTTTAGGGACATAAACCTATAGTATGTGTGTGTGTGTGTGTGTGTGTGTGTTATGTGTGCGAGTGGCTTGCCAGAAATATGTTATGTGTCTCACTCTCCACGCAGGGCCATTCCAAGGACTTGTGGAGCTAAGTTCTGCAAATCAAGTGTGGGAGTGGGACCAATGTAATGTGTGTAGGGTGACCACAGGAAATGAAATCATGGGGAATTAAATCACTAGAAAAATAAATTACTTACCTCTATAAACATAGTTTCTCGAACAAAGCAAGGTTCCCGGGCAACATGCATCCCCAACCCATTTCATCTTATTCCCATGTTGGGAGGGAAGGGCAGCAGGGCACACAGATGAAAGGCATTCTTAATTGGGCATTGCCAATGCCAACAGTTTTGGCTTTTGTGTAGGTATGGGGAAATACATTTGCCAGGCACTGTCATAGTGGTCTTAACTGGAATCTAGCAGCTGCAAGGTGGTGAAAGTACTTGGGCATTATGGACATATAATAGCACTGCTTGGTGAATGCCTGATATTGATAAACAAGCTGAAATTGTTGGCTTTGCCAATGCATGTTTTTAACAGAACTTCAGTGAAGGACGTGCATAGTGCTCATAAATCGAGTGGCTGATGGTAGGGCGGGTTTGCAGCTGCTTTCAAAAAACACTGACAGGCACTTGAGTGAAAAGTTTAATGGTAAGGTTTGAATAAAGCGAACACAAACAGTTCCCATGAGAAGGAGGTGTGGGCAGCGAGGGAAATAAAAACAGTAATACTTCCAAGCAAAAACATCTGTACACACAGGATCGGACAAAAGAGGATTGCAACATATATGCCATTCTGTTAATCAACTTTAATCACTTATTATGCTGTGCAGGTGTCCGCTTTCCTGTGTGAGGTTCGGCTGCTGCAAGTAATCGAAAATCAGCTCTGGCACATGTGCTTCACTGCTTCAGGTCTTCAAAGTTCCTTTTTGAACCAAGGACATATGAAGCACAATGTTGTTAGATGCGCACAGCACAACATATTTATTTATGAAGTTACATAATCTGAACACTATCACTAATATGCACAGGCGTGTGGATTACACAACTCCATGAAACCTCTCTGTATGTGAAACCTGTGGTGTTGATGGGTGCAGGTCAAAAGTACCTGGTTCCTGTGTGCCAATCTGCTTTCTATGGGGTTGGCAGAGAAACCTGGGAGTATGTAATCCATAAGGATGAGCCCAAGATCAGATTAACCGCTGCTGTGGGAGAGTGCGACAGAACTAAGGAGGAGAGTGTAGTCAAGGCTCGGTTAGTGTTGATGTGCTCATGGCTAGGCCGGTTGTGGCCGTATGTGTAGGGTTTGTGTGTGTAGTGTAAGGTGGTAGGAGATATTAGAGGAGAGACGGTTAGTCAGGGAAAGGTGGGATTGGGCCTTACAAGACAAAACAACCTGCAACCCTACCCTCCTAGATAGGTACCATATCTCTAGCTCACAATTTGATCTGTCAATCCCTCTCTCTCTCTATCTCTCTCTCGCATGCACACTCTTTCTCTCTCCTTTCTCTCTGACTTTCTTTCTCTCATCCTCACTTTTCCTTTCTCTCTCTCTCTTTCTCTATCCCTTTCTTTCTATCTCTCTCTCTATCCCTTTCTCTTTCTCTCTCCCTTTCTCATTCTCTCTCTCAAAGAGATATGTAGCATCCCATGTGAAAAAAAAGAATATGTGAGTTGGCAGATGAGAGAAAGGGGGCAGTCAGGAGGACACTCCACTTAATCCCCATGAGCTTCCTGCTAAGGGTTAATGTAGGCAAGAACCTTTGGTTCAGAGAAAGGGCTTCTTGAAATCTGAGTGCCGCACTCGCCCATTTTGTCTTCCTTGGCATGCTGGTTGGCAGGTTGAGAGATGAATCAATACTCACTCTAGCATGCTCATGTATTATTATTTATTTATTTATTTATTGTTTGCTTGTTAGGCGCTTATACAACAAGTAAATTGTGTTCCAAAACGCCCACAGGGCAACAGGGAGGGAACATGGGAGTAAGATTAAATATAACACTATAAGATAAAGGCGGACCTGCTAGGCCTGTGAACATTCACAACGTGCAGGTGCAGAGAGAGAGAAGGGGTGAGGGTAAGTTCTAGGTGTATAAAGTGGGAAGCACTAGGGGGTGAGCTCAGTGGAGTGCTGGGTATTTTGCCCGTAAAGGGTAGGGCCCGTCTTGGACAGGGAAAGAAGGTGTTTGTCAGACAGTCGGGGCAGTGGCCAGAATCACTGTTGTCTCCCAAAAGCTCTAAAACTCTTCTCACACAGGCCAAAATTACATTTCTCCCGTCCCAACTCACCAGGGTTTCAGGCAGCACCTGGATTTCCATAGTGCAGGCCCAACCTTTTAGGGTTGGTCAGTTTTTGCCCAAAGTGGGCATGTTAGATGAGTTACTTCACTGTGCAGCTAGTAGTTTTGATCAGTGGTAACTTCACTGAGCGGCTAGTAGTTTTGATCAGCGGTAGGTTACTCTGTCTCTGGTACAAAAGGAATGAGTTGAGATGGAGAAAGAACTCTATTGTACAAGTTGACCTCCACATGCAAGTCTTTTCGATCTTTGGCTTCAGTGGAAGGATCAGATATTAAATCCAGGAGGATCATGAAGGAGCGGCAGGTGGTCAGATCTCGGGAGGATCACCCTCCAGTGGCTCTCCCAGGGAGAGCACTGGATTCAACCGGGCTCTGCATTTGCAAGTGAATTATAAGACACTGATACGGTGTCTACTCTATCTTCCAACATGATTTCACTCCCTAGGTTTTTCAAAGTAGTTTTCATTCCATTGTTATTAATGTATAATATTTTAAATTCTTTTAACAAACAATTCTTTTAACAACAATTCTTTTAACAAACACCTTTTTGCAATGCATTACTATGAAAAGCAGGTGGCGTTAAGCTTGTGAGCCTTTAACAATGCAAAGCAGTGCTGAACACTAACAAAACCTTTGCTCCGGGAGGAGGGGAACGGAACAGCCAGAAAAAGTCAGGCGCGAGATCGTCATTTTTCTGGATGACCAGAAATAGCTGTCGACTCACAATACATATGGTGCTGTGGTTGGATTTCAACTGGACATTCCCAATGGGATGAAGACCACAGCTTCTAAGTAAGCCCCCTCTGGCTTGGTGGAATTCACTTAATTGTGAACCCCATACCACGTTCTAATCGGCGACATAACCCATCGGGCCACATTCCTTTCACGATTTAACATCCCAAGTAGCATAGTGTCCGAGAAGAAAGTTTCCCCCCTCTTAGCGCTGTATGTTCTTCATTCACAATGATTGTCCTTTACGATTAACTCTTTCAGTGCCCTTAGGGTGTACATATAGGCCATAACATGTGATCTTGTTAAGCTGAAAGATGCATAGGTATTGATTTTAAAAGGTTTGGCTAAAGGGAGGTTATGCCTAGGTTGGTGTAATAGAATTCAGTGACTAAGGTTTCCGAGACCAGGAGGAGGGAAATTGGGGGGACCCAGGAGACAAGTGCCTCAAGCCAGGACATTTCTAAATACTAAGTGCAATAGTTTAATAACAGGTCAGTTTTTTCAAAGATGTAATTTCCTTGTTAACACACAGTGGCTTTGTAGCGGGAATGCATTCGGAATGAAACACACAGTGGCTTTGTAGCGGTAATGCATTCGTACTGAAACACACAGTGGCTGGAATGCATTTGGAGAGAAACACACAGTGGCTTTGTAGCGGGAATGCATTTGCACACTGGCTTTGTAGCGGAAATGCATTTGGAGTCATCACTATCATATTCGCCCAAAAAACCGTTTATTTAGTGCTAGTAGGGAGTGGGACCCGGCCTATGTCGGCAAAGCCTGCAATATAATGTGACTCTCCAGTCACATACATTTGGTGCCATCCTATGCACGAGACGTTCATCACATGCCAACCGGCAGATCCTCCCTTCCTTCTATTGGTGCGCCGGGTGACAAAATGCAGGTTTGGCCTTTCACAATGGCCTTAGATGGTAGCACTGGTATGTGTTTGGGGCATATGTCACTGTCAGACCAGCCATAGACACACACTAGTGTTAAGGATGATGAATCTTCTATCCTATTCTTCGAATTGAGGTGTTATCCTCAAATGCACTAGCATTGACTGATTGGGGGAAGCACTGATGGTCTGCATCAAACCTCCTTTTGCACCAGCTGCCCCTGCTTAAAAAAAGTGGCAATTACCAATAACCAAAAATCAACGTCCTTTGCTTTTGAATTAAAACTATGAAAACAATTTGGTAGAATTGATGGTACAACTGATGACATTGGTTGATGCAATGCGACCTCTGCAGAAATCCCTGGGACACGTAAAGTGTATAGGTTTGAATCCTAGAATGGCCAGCTAGGCCTTTCATTCTAAGGTTTTTTAAATGAGTGCTGTTAACTTATATTAGAACGGAGAGCCCTGGCCAATCAGGGTACGCGAAGCGCACCAGTAAACAATGTCAAACTCTAACTCTCTTTTGGATCCACCATTTTCCTTACCAGTGCCCCAGACTGCCTTTCCCCCTAGCCCACCTCACCTTGCCCAACGCTCAGTTACCATCCTCCGATGTCTTCCTTTTCTCTTGCTGCTTCAGAGACTCCTCCCCTACTCTGGGTCACCCGTGGCAGATAGAAAATGAGAGGGTCTCTTTTTTTTTTCTGCTTCGCAGGTGGCCATTTTCGGTTTGTAGCTTTTTTGTTCTTATGGGTAATCTGGCACACGTAAACTGTCCTGCCTGGACCGAAACGGTTATGCCGCTGACTTGGCGCCTTACAATAAACACATACGCAGATTACTAACATCGCACCGGTCTGAATGTTTGATCTTTCGAGCCCTTTTAGACAAACTCCCAGAACAAAACGTTTCATTTCTAATCATCTACTGAAAATCGGTCCGCATTTTATCAACCAGGGAGGGGCAGAGAGGCTGAGTCAACCCTGCCTGGAAGGACTGCAACCTACCTGCAGTCAGACCACACAGGTCTGTGCAGCTGATGCTGAAGAATGTGTCACTCTGACCCACGCAGCAGGTACATTAACCAGCTGAGCTCAAATCCCAGTGCAATAACCTGGCCTCCTTTAGCAAGTTATCAAACCTCGAAGCTTTCACAACAGAATTCGAAAAACCAGTCCCTCCCAAATCTTTACAGAAGACACAATAACAACTTGAGGTGCCATCCCAAGACCCCCAACGCAGCCACCCCCCAGGATCTATGCGGTAGGCGCTGTAATCCCCTGAGCTCGTGCTGCAGTACCCAAACCTGCACACGCACGTGGTTCTCTGCAGCAGGCACACTAACTTCATCAGCTTTCATATCAGGATTCGAACATCCAGGAGACTCGATATTTCCACAGCAGGTACATGAACCCCACGAGATGCCATGCATATAGGCGGTGACTCCCTGCAGGATTTATGGTGCAAGTCGCACGCTGATCTCTGCAGCCAGCCCATTGACTTCCTGAGCTGCCATACCAAGATTCGAGCTTGCACTGTCACATACTGAACTTTGCAGCCGTCACACTGACCTCTTGAGCTGCCATACCAGGATTCACACCTGCACCGTCACATACTAATCTCTGCATGCATCCGGCGCATTGACCCCCTATGCTGCCTCCCCAGCTCGAGACTCACCCAGAGGGCCTCCCAGCTGCCTGGTTTCCCTTAATAAAAATAAAAAATAATATAAAAAAACGAATGGCACACGGGGACGAAAGAAGCCTGGTTGCTAATATACTTAACTACCTCCTGGAGGGGTGGGCATGGACGTCAATGGTATTAGGCCCTGGCTACTTTGGCCTACCTGGCTTCAGCTTGAGGACTGGTAACGTCCATGTCTGCCCTCAAAATCGATAGTTAACGCTATTTAATAATCACTCTTGTTAACAGTGGCAAGCAACAATCTTGATCAAACTGCAGGAAGAGTAAAGGGTTTCTTCCCATGACAAGCATATCATTGGAGTGGGCATTGACTAGCAGGGAGGCTAGCAGAATACTGGGATCTGTCTGACAAGCAAATTATTAGGGGTTTACAGAGTCGATTACGAATCTGCCCCAAAAAACGGGAAGAATTCAGTTTATTTTGATGCCCATAAAAAGAATAAATAAAAAGCTGCACCTGGCGAGGCTGGGATTCAAACCCACGAGTGCTGAGCACAATGGATAGCAGTCCATTGCCTTAACCACTCGGCCACCTCGTCGTCTTGCAAATTGGAAAATCATTGTTGACTCAAACCTACTCTCTCTTACATACTTACCTTTTCTCAAGAAGCACAAAAGACACCTTGTAAAATGCACATGAAGGAAAGGTCTTTAGTACCCAAAGGAACCCTACAATTATTAATAATCTAGGTCCACAGGCAGCATATATCCTTTCCCTACAGAAAACGCGCAAAGACTACATTTCTCACAGGAGGGAAGCCGAGACAGAAAAAACTCAAAACCACTATTTTACCATTTTCTGATTGCAAAAAGATATGCAAGTCCTTTTTTGAGTTGTGTGGTTACTTTAACCCAAAAAAAAGCCCACAACACGATGAATGGAACTAACGCTTGTTCACCTATGGTGTGAGCGTCCCATCCGGTGCTAGTTTATCCCAATATTGCAGTTTTTAGAGATTCACATTGTAAATACATTCCTGCCTGACTACAATTCACAGAAATATTGTGAGGTTTTTGCTCACGTTGATAATGAGATAGTGCCTTACTCGCAACCTCCATGAGAGCCACTGCCAGAGAAACTCAAAGCAACCCAGTATCTGAGTAAAGGGGTGGGGTGTGGAGTATGGAGCAGTAGGACAGCATACCATATTCTCCCCAATCCCCACCTCCTCGCGACCAGGGATTAGAGAATTCACAATAACAAACAGATCGGCATTTGATAGATGTCAGCACGAAACTGCTCATGTGTTTTCAGAAACGAGGACTTTTCAAAAATATACGCAACAGATACGTCAGTGGGGTGTGTGAAAAACACTCATAGGAAATAAAACTGATAGCAATCGTTAATTGTAGTCGTGGGCTCGTAGCCGAGTGATTAAAGGATAGTTCCGGGACTTTTTTTTTATTGTCCCTACGGGTCGGCCATGTGTTTGTAAGCATAAATCGGTAGATCGTAGGAAACTTTCCTATGGACCTTACCCGACTTTTCGCCCATTATCGCACTCGAAATCAGCCTCCATTTTGTGATAATCCTATCATTCCGCCGCATCGACCTGGCTCACCTGCCTTTGCGGCACTAAATCAAATCCCCCGCCCCTGAAACAGACTTTATCAAAACATTCATATTCCCCGCCTCTATCCGTGACGTGACTGAGCTGCGTAGGCAAACGCGCCCAGGCGTCTTCTACGCGACTCCACACAGACCCCGGAAATCAACACAGATCAGCTCACAATACAGCGCACCACAATTCGGAATATGAAACTGTACTTTGAAATCAAACCGCAAGATTGTAAATGTGGTAAAGTACATTTATTTGACATCAAATGTTTAGAGAATATTCAGCGATTTGCATTTTTATTTGCTCATGTTCCAAAAAGTTCGTATTGAGGAACGCGATGGTCCTTTGCGGTACACAGGGTCTTAGAGCATCTCACAATACAGCACCACAATTCGGAATGTGAAACCGTGGTTTAAAAGCAAACGGCAAGATTGTACATTTGGCAAAGTACGTTTATTGGACATCAAATGTTTAGAGAATATTCAGCGATTTGCATTTTTCTTTGCTCTCGATCCAAATTAGTTCGTCTTGAGGGAAGCGATGTTCGTGTGCAGTACACAGGGTGTTGGTTTACGATAAAAATAAGCTCTTCTGTCGCACTGATAATCGCATGGCTGTTCCAACAACGAGGCACTAGGCCACCACAACGGTAGGTATGTTGCATCTAACCGTTAGTACCGCGTAAGGGCATACTTGTACTTGGCGATCGTCCCATAAAATGGTCAGGGTGGTAACGTTGTTCACGCGGAGAAGCAACTGGCGGCTGTAGAAGCCGTCCGCCGGTGTCTGGTACTCGTGACACAGACAGTAGTGAATGATGTACCTAAAAACATAAAAAATGAAATTAGTCTCACCATCAGATCCTTATTAAAATTATTCATTTCATAGCGAGGACAGCGCTACTGGGTGTACACAAGTGTTTAAAGGCGTGGCGAGGCATGGAGGGGGGGGGGAGTGGAGTACAAGGTAAGTAGCATAAAATAATAAATAAATAGGGCCAGCTGGTGGCAAGTGCAAGGTAAGTGCAGAACAAGTGCTGGGAAGGGGGGGCTGTAGGATACTGAGACAGTCCCCCAGTGCAGGGGTTGACAGGGAGGCAGTGCAGGTGGAGAGTGGAAGGGCCCAGGACCGAGGTCGCAGACAGTGGACCAGTTGTAGCAGGGGAGAGGGAGAGAGAAAGCAGAAGCAAAGAGGAAGGTTTTGAGGTGCTTCAGTAAAAGCAGATGTTTCTCCTCCAGATAGTGCGCGGTAGAAAACACTATGCCACATAGAACGAACAAGTACAACTGAACCCGTCTTTAAAGCCACTGTATAGTAATGAAATTGCGGTATAAACTCATCAAAAGTTACTTACATTATATTTGCATTTTCCATTGTGTCTCTGTGTAGGGCAGACCCGAAACACCACTCCTTCTTTGCCGACGTTACTTCTTCTAATGAACGTGGCTCATCGTTTCGTTTCTGAAATTTTATTCATTATCTTTTCTTAGTCTTTCAGGATGGTCCCGGCCTGTCAAGGTCAAATCACAATAGAACCTTATATTGGGTCGTGGGCCGTTCCGCCACCCGAGCAAAACATCAAAGCAGCTGACCTTCACTTTGAGCGAGCACACATTTCTAGTTAGCTCCAGTTAGTGTAAGGGCATCTTGTCTGCGTGCCTTTTTTTTTATTGTCCCTATGGGTCGGCCATGTGTTTGTAATACGGAAACATTCTATAATTTTTGTAAAAATGATTTATATTACTGTTTGGTTTAATTGCAATGGGCCTGCAACATGAGGATACTCGAGAGAACAGACAATCGAATTACAATCATTTAAACCGTGATGTGTATTTCTCAATGAGCTCTGCTTTAGGTGGACATGGAACAGAGGCAATGTTGGGTGGCAATGCAGTTGTCCCCTGCATAGGTTCGTTCACCACTCCATGTATGTGCCTATCGAGGACATCTACGATAAGTCTCTCAATAAACTCATATTGCATATCCTCAAACACTGGTTTGATCACCCATTGTTTACTTCTTTTAGTGAAGGCCTTATTGTAGCGAAGCGTCCCTAAAGTTCCGGTCGTCCTACTTTGTTGACGGCCAACATTATGGTTATGTGCCAAGACCGCTAGAAGAGTCCGATTTATCATGCCTTCCATGCCAAAATGCAATCTTTTGGGCCTGTACTTTAGGCACATATTGTGGAACACCTCCAAATCTCCTGTGTGGCAGAATTCCGTGAGTCCCCTCAAATCTCTTGTTATAGTTTTATCAAATACAATCTTTTCAATGGCCTTGTGAGTGGGTGATGAAGGAATCAACCACTTCTTCTTCCGTGCCTCCTCTGTGGACAAATGGCCATGTTCACATTTGTGGAAATGCTCATTTGTCGACCATCGATGTACGTTGCTACAGTGCAACATTACTGACCGCCATTTTTCCAGTAGAATTTCCAACGACCCTTCACATGTTTTTGAGCTCCACCAAAGATGGTTGCTGATTGACTTAGACCACTGTGAAATACCTTGCATATCTTTTTTTTTTCCTGCAGCCGACAATTTTTTATTGATTGATTTTGCAAGATGCCAAACGTCAAATTGGTGATTTATATTTTTGTACTGTTCTCTCATTGTCTTGGCAATTGAAACGTGTCTGTCCGTGGCTATCAGGTCGATCACCATTCCCCGCGATTGTAGTTCTTGCAATGATGCTACAAAGCCAACTTTCTCCATGGCCACTGAGGATGTACTTTGTGACACCTGCACGACCACCGAACTCACAATTTTCTTACTTTCCATGTCCTGAAAGTGGTAGGTGCAGTACTTGGCTGAAAATCCTGGACTGTCGCATTGTCCATCACCGGCTAGCCTGAAGCGTTTGCCCGCGAATGTACTTTCCATTGACATTTTTTCCATTCTCCAAGCTTCGCTGATGGCTGGAAATAGATAATCGGTTTGGTATTTGTAGAACTGACTTTTCGCAATGAAATGGATTCCCACAAACTGAAAGAAATACTGTAACTTTTTAAAACTTGAACCACTAAAAAGTGCGGCCGCTGCACAAAGTAGATTGCCTGCTGGCAGTTGCCCCAGCATGGGTTGTGCAGACCATGCGAACGGATGATATTGTGTACAGGTGGCATGTATTTTAAGGTTAGTGCCTCGAATTGCACGAGTCACATTAATCAATGGCTCCCCACATACTTCCCCACCAACCCAATGCCCACATTTCATCATCATAATAATATCCATCAAACAGCTATCGAATACAATGAATTTGGCCTCTTTCCTTATACTGTCACTCTGCATCCCAGCTGGTTCGGCCTGTAACGTTGAGGACATGTCACTCGCATGAAAGGTACAATCTCTGATATCGTCTTCCGCTATGCTGAGTGATATTGATGGTGTTTCATTGTCGTCCACTTCATTCTCTTCCATTGCAACATCTGTTCCTTGTCCGGAGATGGGAGAAAAAAACAATGTCTTCAACTTTCGCGTGCTCTTATTTTTTGCGGGTGTGGATTCTGTGAATTGATCTACGACTGCATCCAAACTACCAGGAGGACATTCACTATCAATGGCTGGTGGTGGTATAGCTCCGTTGTCAATCACTTCATATTCTTCCCATTGGCACGATGCATCTCCAGTCTCAAGTCCCTGCCAAAAGGTTTGACAAGCAACATCTCTCGTTCGCTTCACTGTCTGTGTAGATCTAGTTCTTACACCCACTCGCAACTAGAGGACAGATTAGAAAAGGGATGTTCAGTTTAAACACAACTTACAGTATTGAACTATTGACAGTGAAAGACAACATAATATAGTGAACAGGACACTAACCTTCTTTTGCTTTCTTTTCTTTGAAACTTTCTTTCCTCGAACTTCAACATCTGGACGCTGTTGCTCCGACTCGTGTGTGCATGTCTCCACTTCCTCTCGCGCTGCAACGACTATACTTTCATGATAAGCACATCCATCACTCACTGAGGCTCCATCGACTCGCTGAAACATAGAACTTTCATTAGTATGTATAATAATATTGAAAACACAAAATGTACTTGGGGACCAATACCCATACGTACATCTCAATAGCAAAACACGAATGAACGCATTGTGTAGAACATTCAAACGACAATAGTTCACGCATTGTTGATCTAGTTAGATTGAACTGTCAAGATCCATACCTCGGGCTCCGCATAGACTTCCATTGATGATATTATTGAAGATGACGCTTCAGCAACTCCCTGAAACACAGTAATTGCATTAGTATGGTTTTCTATTTTGTTTAAAAGCACATAAACTTTCTGCAGGCGTCAACGGCTCATCTAAATAGACCTGCACAAATGATCAGTTGTCTAAAATAAATAATGGATATCTAAATATGATTCGATTTGCTCCATCGTTGGAAGTGTCACCACCCAGAGATCTGCATCAACTACTAGGGGTGATGTTCTTGTTGAAGAAGCTCCGTCAGCTCCCTGAAACATAGTACTTGCGTTAATAAAGAAGGAAGTATAGCGGATGTAATCACGTCATTTGATCTCGCATGATTGATCTGTCAGTATCCATACCTCGAAATGCATAAGAACATCAAGGGACGCTGTAACTGCGGTGCACACTTCTGCAAGCTGTTGCGCCGACCCGTAACTGCATGCTCCCCCTTCCTCTTGGACTAATGCTCCATCGACTCCCTGAAACATAGGACTTTCATTAGTAATGAACACAATATTGAAAAAAGAAGACACATAGGAGGGCGACGACAGAAGGACATACCAATGGCTAAAAACGAAAGAAACATTGTGTGTAACAATCACGCTACAAAAATGCAAGATCTGATGATCTCCATCGATGGAACTGTCCGGAAACGTACCTCGAGCATCTGAGTGACATCTACGGTTGTCGTCAATGCGTTGGACTCCTCAGCATCTCCCTGAAAGACAGTACTTGCATTGTTTTGGATAACAATAATTATAACTGAAAACAAAGACTAGAGGACGAGTACTGTGGTGTACCATTAGGTAAAATAATTACACGATCAATTAAAACTATTGATTTACATGCCTAAAACAAGTCAGTGTCAGAATAGCTAAGTAAGATTACCCGATAGGCGCTTGAAGTGGCTGATGACTGCAATAACGACACGGATGGAGAATCTTCAGCCTTCATATTTAGTGGATACATAAATGGGGAAATTATTGTTAGCTAATGCTACACACTACCGCAATGCCGAGAGATAAATACGTAAACTTGACTCACCAGTGGAGGGATGTGGACGAATAGAGTGGGAATAGCGGTTGAGAGCAATTTTCGCCTCGCTCGCGGTGTTTTCGTCCTTATTAGCAATGATGTGGAGTACATGTCTGGGCTAAAGTGCCTGCTGCAGATGCGGTATCGATCACTCCTCTTGTCCGCAAAGACTTCTAGGACTCTACTTTCTATCTCAGAGGCTGGATATCCGCAATATCGGACCCATTCTCTTATCTGATCTATTGTCTTAGGGAAAACATGCATTATAGTACCTTCAGATTTGTTATGGGTCTTCGAAGGGCAACCGCCAATGGAACAGGCAGGCATTATGGAAAGTTCTGAAAAGTAAAGATCAACAATTCTCTATGAATACCAATGTGTTAAAACATTAAATGACACATAAAAGGTTCAATGCAAGGTCCGTTTTGGTTCTTGGAACTATACACGTTATTCACATGCGGATAAGTATTTCAATAACTTTCAAAAAATAGAAAAAGTAATTTGACTAAACTCAGAACATGTGACTAGTTCCTTGCATGTACTGTCGTGAACGAAAAGAAAACATGGATGCAATTTGATGACTACTAGCAAATAGATATAAATTAAAAAATTGGACGCAAAATGATTATGGTACATGGACTTACCTTGACGAACAAACAGTTAGATGCAGGGATCAGAGTAGTTTCTTGTCGTAGAACAGGGAGCAGTTCACAGGTTGCAAACTGACGAGTTTGCTCAAAGTGGTCACGGAAGTTCACAGAGACGAAGAGCAGATAACCAGCACCTTCACGGGTTGACTAGCAAAGCGCAAAGAAGTTCTCATTAGAAATATGAAGTGGGTTATAAAGAATTCGAAACAGGGGTGTGTTTGTGAATGAATGACGTGTATATGTCGTGGCATTATGCGGTCTGCAGGGGGCCGTCCAGCGTGAGGGGGGATGCTTGGCAGGAGACACGGGGTCTGGAGGTAGACATGGGAACAACAACCCATGCTCTATAGACCACTTTGAAGTGTACATGGTCTTTGGCACCTCTTGGCCTTTATCGCTCCCTGACAGCTCCACTTGCCAGCACAAGTACCCCGGTGCCAACTGCCTTTGATAGGGCTGGGGGTGGATCGGGGCGGTGGTCGTGCAGACAAGACACAGGAAGACTCGTGAATGGAGACACACTTATGTGGATTGCAGGGGGCCGTCCAGCGTGAGGGGGGATGCTTGGCAGGAGACACGGGGTCTGGAGGTAGACATGGGAACAACAACCCATGCTCTATAGACCACTTTGAAGTGTACATGGTCTTTGGCACCTCTTGGCCTTTATCGCTCCCTGACAGCTCCACTTGCCAGCACAAGTACCCCGGTGCGAACTGCCTTTGATAGGGCGGGGAGTGGATCGGGGCGGTGGTCGTGCAGACAAGACACAGGAAGACTCGTGAATGGAGACACACTTATGTGGATTGCAGGGGGCCGTCCAGCGTGAGGGGGGATGCTTGGCAGGAGACACGGGGTCTGGAGGTAGACATGGGAACAACAACCCATGCTCTATAGACCACTTTGAAGTGTACATGGTCTTTGGCACCTCTTGGCCTTTATCGCTCCCTGACAGCTCCACTTGCCAGCACAAGTACCCCGGTGCGAACTGCCTTTGATAGGGCGGGGGGTGGATCGGGGCGGTGGTCGTGCAGACAAGACACAGGAAGACTCGTGAATGGAGACACACTTATGTGGATTGCAGGGGGCCGTCCAGCGTGAGGGGGGATGCTTGGCAGGAGACACGGGGTCTGGAGGTAGACATGGGAACAACAACCCATGCTCTATAGACCACTTTGAAGTGTACATGGTCTTTGGCACCTCTTGGCCTTTATCGCTCCCTGACAGCTCCACTTGCCAGCACAAGTACCCCGGTGCGAACTGCCTTTGATAGGGCGGGGGGTGGATCGGGGCGGTGGTCGTGCAGACAAGACCCGTTTGCCGCAGGGCCTCACCAAGGAGAGGCCATCTAACTGAATGTAAGAGGATGGCTGCAGGATCTACTACATGGAATGCAGGGGGGTGAGTTTATAAATACCTCACCCTCCCAGGAGAATATACACTAGATTCATTTAAAAAATCAAAACAACCATTGTTAAAATATATGTTGGGCTTTATTTTAGATTTTAATTAAACATAAATAATAAACATTACACATTGTAAAGTTGAGGTTGCAGCACATCGAGGGAAAATCCGCGGTATTGTCCACTGTCACTGGGGAAATGTTGTCTAATGGCAAGTACCGCACAGGCAGGTATTACTCTCCGAACGCGGTGTCCGAGCCTCCCGTGAAGCCACCAAGTGAAGCAACGATAGGCCACCAGCCTGTACCACCTGTGAAAAAAAAAGATGCAAACTGTATTAAACTGACCAAACTTTCTTATCAATGTCGATTCAGGTAACACATGTCATTTTTCTTAGAAAAAAAATTATATCTAGAAAATGCACTATATGGAACAAATTTACATGCGTTCGAATGATATGTAAATGTAATTTTATATGTGGGAGACGACCATGAAATAGTGGTGGCATCACTGACATCACAAACAGAGTATACTTACTCGTTACTCGGATTAACAGTGCCGCGAAGTTCGTGCATAAGCACCATCATCATCCTCAACACGGTCCGTGAGAGGCAGGCTTCCCTGAACTCTGGCAGCTCGGTGATGCATTGCGGACTTTGCTCGCCTTCCTGCAGACTTTGCTCGCTTTCCGAAATGTAGGCCAAGCACCCGGAATTTTCACGGCAGCAGCAGTTCTCCTCCTCAGTTGGCATTAGCTCGCACCGATTGCACGTGCACCAGGTGGAGACGCCGTCCATGCGACATGGTCCAGGCTCTTCATCCGTTGACTGGTCCTCCCAACTGTCGTCCGAATCCCCATCGTTTTCGCGTGCTTGACTTTCCAGTAGTTCTTCCTCGGTGTACTCGGGCTCGTACATATACGGCATTATTGTGGCCATTGTGCGGTAAAGATAGTAAAATAATTTACAGAGATGGTACAGGTGTTCACACGGGCTACAAGCGGCGAAGGTAGCTGACCAGAGCACTGAAACGAGTCACAGAATACTCAAAGTAACACAGAGAGAGGAATGGAATCGAAAATCTGCTGCTGTGTGTTGTGAAACGGTCTGTTTATACTTATTGGGGAAAGAGGCGTCCTGCCATTTCCATGGCAACACGTCAATAGCTGAGGCGCAGCGATTGTTGACACGAGACGTGCTTGAAATGGGCAGTACGCGTCTGCTGATGTCAGGCTCAGGGGCGGGGGATTTGATTTAGTGCCGCAAAGGCAGGTGAGCCAGGTCGATGCGGCGGAATGATAGGATTATCACAAAATGGAGGCTGATTTCGAGTGCGATAATGGGCGAAAAGTCGGGTAAGGTCCATAGGAAAGTTTCCTACGATCTACCGATTTATGCTTACAAACACATGGCCGACCCGTAGGGACAATAAAAAATAAGTCCCGGAACTATCCTTTAAGGTGATGGACTTGAAATCCATTGGGGTCTCCCCACACAGGTTCGAGTCCTGTCCTGCCGACTATCACAAAACAATAATTAACCATTAAAATATATATCACTCTGTAAGGGATAGACATTGCAACGCACAATGGAGATGCATTCAGAGTATACCCACTTACCCAATCTCCGGAGCAAAGCGACAAGGGAGATGCACTACTTTGCAGAAAACAAAGAAAGGGCAAGGGGGGGGGGTCTCTGACTGGAGTGGAACGGGTCAGGCTGGAAGGAAGCACTAGTATTCTAGTGTCACGCCTCGGGAAGCCAACAGCACGCGTTGAAGATGAGGGAGGCTGCGCAGCAATGCACTGCGCACACCAGCAGCCCCGGCTGGCACGTGCTGTGTATTTACTGGGGGTGGGGGAGGAGGGGAACGCGCACGAGCGAGTTGTTGTCAACAACTCTTGCTCGTGGACCTGCGTTGTTCTCCTCCCCTCCCCCTCCCCCTCCCCCAGTGTTGTGTGTGAATCATCAGACTGCCAGGGCCATGGATTCGATTCCTATGGCCCTCGCTGCGTGCAAACTTCAGACAGAGTATGAAGTTTGCACGCAGACAGTGCACACACTGGACACACAAACTGGGGGGGATAAAGGCCATTGTATCCCCCCCACTTAAAATAGTGGGGGGGATTTGTCCCCCCCCAGTTCCTACGCCCATGGTGGTGAGCTTGTAAAGGGTCTACAATGAAGTCACACAATGGGAATCACAAATTGCACTTAGGCAAGAAAATACAGTTATTTAATTATGGCCAAAGCACACTTTAGAAAAATAAATACAAGCAGGTAGACTTATCCCACAATACTATTAAACTAAGTACACATATACATTCACTGGGGTGGAAAGCATAATCCAAATAAAATACTCCTGCAATGGAATGGATAGACAAGTGATATACACAAAAAGTTCCACAAAGATGATCCCTAGCTAAAATTGTCCAGCACAAAGTTGCCTGGGGCCTTGTGCCCAATAGTTCAGGATACAGTTCCTCAGCATTTAAGATGCAGGAAAAAATGCAGGTAGGGTCTCTGGGGTCCAGTGAAGGGTTCTTAGAGTTAGGGTTTAATGTAGATGAATGCCCAAAATTATCCCCAACAGTCAGACGTCTTGCAAAGACAAGCATTGGCAAAGCCAATCGTGTTAGAAATTGGATTATTATAAGCCCATTGACTTATAATGGGAGCATAGGGGTAGGTTAAAAGTTCAATAACTTAGCCCCTTACTGTGATTCTTCCCCAGACTTGGTAGAACAAGGGAAGAGTGTCCTATGTTGCTTTTCCCGCCCAAATTCACAGCCCTCGAGTTCCAGTGGTTGCAGGTTCGAGCTTCACTCCGGTTGGTGTCTTTTGCTGGTACAAATACTCTTGGTTGAAAAATGCAAAAATAAATGATGCAGCACCCCTCTCAGGACTGGACTCGGGACTGGAAAGCAGATTTCAGATGGTGTACGCTGTGCACAGTGATGCAACAGGACTCGGTAGCCACGGTCAGACTTTCCAGTCCATCTCCATAGAGGAGAGCCTTGCAATGGCGGCTGAGGGTCCACAAAGTTTCAGGCCGAAACACGGTTCAGAGACAAAGTTAGCATGGTAGCCCAAACACGAAGCTGGTCAGCCACAGGAGGGTTCCAGGGCAGCTTGCGAAGGTGCTTTTTTGTGCTGGACATCAAGCAGATATCTGGATCGCATGGTTCCTCCACTCCAAGGTTCATAGCACCTTCGCAAGGCTACTAAAGATCACAAGCAAGACAGGGCTCCATCACGGCTGCAGCAGAAAATGGTTGTCAGGCCTCCTTCAGTCAGGTTTCAGGTTTCTTCGGAGGTCTCACTGCTGGACAGTATACTTGACTCCTTCAGGTTTCTCCAGGATTTCTGAAGAATGGGTGCAAGGGTCCTCTTCTTATCCTAAAAGCCAGGTAGGAGCTGAAACTCTGACTAGCCAGTAGCAGGACTAGCCCACACACATACCCCAGCGGTAGTCAGATGAGGACCACAGGCAGGAACATTCATGCATGCCACTCAGACACCCAGAAACCAGAATTTGGATTGGAGTCAGACTGACCCAGCCCACATCCTGCCTGCAAACACACATAGCCCCCCTTTAGCCTGCCAAAAGCTGCTGCTTTCCCGGGTACTGGAAGTCCTTATAAGGATCTTCCTGGCCTCTGAGGTCAGGAAGAAGGCTAAACAACAAGATGGAAAAAGAACACGTGAAAAATCTAGTGGCTCAGCCATGTTTGACGAGTAGCCACAGTAATTAGCCAAATGCGGTAAACGCGGTAAAGCTACAACGAATTTCCCCAAAAAGTGGGGAAAAGTCACTGCTGCCACCAGCCCATCTTTTAAGCACATCTAGAGGAACCAAAACTACTCTGAGTGTTAGTCTAAGGCAAAACAACATTGCACCCAATTGCTCTGCAGTGTAAGCTGCTTTGTGCAATGATAAAAAGTTACCATAAGTGATACAAAAAGTAACCACAAGTAACAACATAGTAACATGAATAAGGGAAACACTGTTTCCCAGTACTAATAGCCAGAAGGACACATCAGTTTCCCCATAACATGTGAGCAAAGGCCAGTGCAAAAAGTACAGGTCAGATTAAAAAATAAAAGCAACAAGTTTAGGAGTTCCATAAAGATGGAAGGAAAGGTGCAGTAAAGAAAATCTTCCAAAACACGCCCCGCCCCCAGACAAAGGGACAGGGGGAACTAATCCACACCTGGATCGGTCCTCTGTTCCAGTCGGTTATCCCTGTTGGACAGCCCATCAACATTTCTACATTTGGGATCTGGCCTATGCCCAATAGTTAGGTTCAAGGCCTGCAGACACATGAACCACCTGAGCCATTTTGGATTCTCTCCCTTAACATCTATCAACCACTTCAAGGTTTCAGGGGGAGCAAACACAGTGAAGTGGGTCCCATGCAGGTATGACCTCAACTTCATAAGGCACAATAAAATGGATAAACAACTCTTCTCCACCTGAGGTCAACTGAGTTCTCCACTCCTAAACTGGTAGCTGACTAGACATATATGGTGCTCCTCGCCTTTAACATTTAGCTTTGAACATCTTCCAACTATCCCAGTGACATATGCATCTGTCTGCACTAAGAAAGGTCTCTTCCAATCAGGTGCCCTTATTGCATGGGCATGACCTAGGGATTCTTTCAATCCAGTGAAGGCCTTTTCACACTCAGGAGTCCATAAGAACTCTTTAGGTCCCCTATGAGTAGTGAGAGCAGTCAGAGGGACAGCTATATTGCTATAGGCAGCCACTGTGTTTCTGTATTTCCCAGTGAGGCCCAGGAAAGTCCTCACTTGGGCTTGGGTAGTGGAGGTTGCCCAGTTATGTACCTGATGTACGTCACTGACAAGAGGTTGCATCTTGTCCCCACATACACCAACTGTATGCATGAGGAAGGCCAATGGCTCCTGTTCAGCTTGACACTTGGCTGCCTTCCTTAACAAGTTAGCCTGATGAAGGTCCTGACACCCAGTCTCTTGAGCCAGACCCAGTTCCTTCTAAGTGGGGGTTGAATCTGCCATGTCATCCAGACATGTATTGCTGAGATCCATTCTCCGACTCAGAACAGAGTCTAAGCTCAGTTGACAGGTGTCAGTTGCAGCCGCCAAACCAGAAGACCATACACTGAACTAAGTCTCTGAAAAGGATGCAACTGCTGTCTCCTCTTCAGCACAGACTGACAGGGGTATGTTGCCATACACTGTAGAGAGATCATAACAGCAACTGTACTTGGCAATACAGAGCGGATCCATTAGGGCGTTACTTCTTAGTGAAGAGTGTGCTTTGTCTTGGGGACAGAACGCAGAGCTGTAGTGTCCATACAGAATCTAAAACTGGCTTTACTTGTATATCCCTCCAGTTCCTCAGAGCTGAACTCTTGAGAACTAGAATGCTCATACACTCTTTGTTCCAACACAGAGTGGAACTCACACCAACTCTCAGAACTTTTTCTTGGTTCTGAGCCACCACAATACAGAATCTTGGTGGGTTCACTTGCTCCCAGAATACAGTCTGGTTTACACCATCCTGTTATAAAGGGTGTCAGTGACAACAAGAGGGGAGATTACCTCAGCGAATTCTCCAGCTCACCTTGCTGATGTGGGGTCTGGTGAGGAGACTCTAGGCCATCCTCACTGAAGCCATTAGAAGGCCTGCTTTGATACAGGACAGAGAGACACACAGATTTCTCTGGCTCCCACTCTATCACCATAAGCAGGGCTCCAATGTTATCTCTCAAGATAACATCCATCATACTATTCCCAGGAAACTGTATGGCAACCTGTCCAGGTTCACCAAAGCCTTGGGAATAGTTTACCTTGCCAAGCTGTGAACCATGGCAAGGCCCAGACCACTGACAGATAGTCAGGGATTTACAGAACAGGTTTGTTAGGAGAATCTCCCACCTCCTTCTCTTGGGCTCACTGAGAGCTCCAATCAAACTCCTGAGAGATCTGACAGATCTCTCTCTCAGACCATCCTGTGAATGACAGCTCAGTGACACTTGACAGGTCGCTTCACCATCCCTCCACTGGGTCTGACCACTACCGAGCACAGCAGAGGAGCTACCTCTGTAGCTGTAATTCAGTAGTGGGTCAATGACTGACTTGGCAGTCATTCCCTGTGGGCTGGCACAGGGCATAGGGGATTATGATCAGTAATCACCCTTTGCAACCTATTGCCTGAGGTCTTCAGAGTCAAAGGGCTAATGAAATTAGGCCATGTCTCAGGTAGCAAGGAGTTCACTCCTAAAAGTGAACTCTGGAGTAATTGAATTATTGTCTCACTCCTGTGAACCTGGTGACAGAAAGTGAGACTCCTAAAATTGGTTTTCCCTTGGGACCCCCATCATGGGCCAGCAGGAATGTGTGTCAGACCACACAGGTTATATCACCAACTGTAGAAGGAAGGACCTCACAACCTGAGCAAACTCAGACCTCTCAAGGTTTGCTCTGGTGGGCTCTGTGGGTGTGCTTTGCAGTCACCCACCTTCCTGTTGAACTCTTTGCTTCGCTGGAGGAGAATCCTCTCATTGGAAGCAGGCCTTTCTCCATAGGCCTAACCATGATGGTTTCCTTTTCTGTTGGCCCATACTTATTGGTCTCCTAGGACTCTCCTCTACCTGTATACTAGGCAGCTGAGGAGGCCCATATAATGCAAGGCTTTCTGGGGGTCCCTCTTCCAAACTAGGAATGGGGACACTTACAACTACCTCAACATCAGTTTTAGGTAAGGCAGGGGGAATATTTTCCTTCCCTCTGCCTTTGTTTCTGACTCCACTCGCCATGGGTTTCCCCTTAGGCCTAGGCTTTCTATTAGGCTTGGCTAAGACAGCTTGATTATGAGACCTAGTGTTTGAAAGGTCTGGTGAGGGCCTATCAGTACCTAGGTCTTGAAGACTGAACTCACCCAGACCTCTTCTAGGAGCCACTCTCCTTACATTGACAGATGCCCTGACCATTTCTCTATTCACAGCTTGAATGACAGGTGCTACCGGAACATTAAGAGAAGGCCTACCAGCCAACTGAGTATACCCCACAGGAACTCTGGCAAGACCCTGTGGGTTTACCATGAAGGAAGCTACATCAGTATGACTGGGCCCTGTGTTCCTAACAGTAGAGAAAGTTACACCTACTACCTGAACACTCTCCTCAATATAATGATCACTATGTAATAGGACTGGGATGGGAGCCAATGTTCCAGCATTGCTAGTTTCCTAGGAATCTAAACACATTTCAGACTCTTCCTTGAGGGAATGCAGTCTAACGGGAAGGACACCCCTGCCATCTCTTCTTTCTCATACTGAGAGAAGGCCAGACTGGCAGAGTGGACCCCCAAGGTCTTACTCTTACATTTGGGGTCCACCTTCCTGTGGTCACTTGCTCCACAGGTATAACAAGTCACACTGGCACTTGACACATAGGGGGACATAGTGTAACCACTCACCTGCTTGGGAGGGTTAATCCCACTACCCTGACCTGGTTCTGATTACTACCCCTTTTAAACCTTTTGTGGGCCTTCTTGGACATAGTTTTATCAGTATCCCCACTCTCCTTCTCTTTCTGCTTCTTTCCCTCCTCCTGCTTACCTGAAGCAGGCTTGTCCTTATGGGACACTCTATGTGACACCCATAAGTCAGCAGCATTGGCTAGCCTCTTTGTATTTAACTCCTTTGAGTCAACCACATGGTGCTTAAGCTCTGGGGAACAAGAGGCAAAAATATGTTCAAGCATGACCAAATTGATCATACCCTCAAAGGTGGTTACCTGATAGCCTTCTATCCAGCCACACAAGTTCTTCAAAGAATCAGCAACAAAACTTACATAGGTCATACCTTCTTTCTTTTTGTATTCTCTAAACCTCCTCAAGTATTGGGCAGGAGTCTTCCTAAACTTGAGGATCAGAGATTGCTTCAGTTTTACAAAGTCTAATCTATCAGCCTTTGACATTTCCATAATGGCACCACAGCCAGAATCGGGCAGTCTGCTGATCAACCATGCAACCCTGTCAGCATCACTCCCTCCTTATACTTCACGTGCATATTCAAAAGTTACAAATCAGAAAATTATATAATTCTTCTGAGCCTTCTCCTTCCTCATCCTCAACACCCGTCACTGTAGTGCCAGCAATTACATTACTGGTGCTGGGTCTAGCCCCAACACCACTATCGGGACCATTTGTTAAATTAGGTACAACTTTGTTTCTTTCAAAATCCAGAATGTTTACAATTAGCTCAGCTTTTGTGCCAGAGACTGTCAAGCTCCTCTCAACACACAACGTTCTCAATTGCTCCGCTTTTGAGGCACTCAAAATTGTGAAACTGATAGTTTCCATGATATTCAGTATAGTAAGGGACTTCTATCTACAAGTCAATAAAACATTATAGTGTCTTGTGTAAGTATAATCTGGACAGACCACCAGTACACTGTGGTACCCAATACAGATCATTTTCACAAAACACCCAGGTGTTATGTAGAGAGGGTCATCCCACCGCTTTACACCAATGTGTCAGGACTGATTTTCTATACTCTAGCCTGGTGGACATATGTATAGAAGGCCAACCTATATTGTGACAGGGACAAATCTGTGAAGCTGTAGCCAAACCCGTTTAGGTAGCAGTGACAGGCAGTCTATTATAAGTTCTACTGAGGTGGTGAGCTTGTAAAGAGTCCACAATGAGGTCACACAATTGGAATCACAAATTGCACTTAAACAGGAAGTATAAAAATACATGTATTTAATTATGGCCAAAACACACTGTAGAAAAATGAATACAAGCAGGTAGACCTATCACACAATACTATCAAAAACTAAAAACATTTATACATTCACTGGGGTGTAAAGCATAATAGAAATCAAATACTCCTGAAAAGGAATGGATAGACAAGTTATATACACAAAAAGGTCCACTGAGATGATTCCTAGCTAAAATTGTCCAGCCCTAAATTGCTTGGGGCCTTGTGCCCAATAGTTCAGGATACAGTTCCACAGAACTTAGGATGCAAGAACAAAATGCAGATGGGGTCCAGTAAAGGGTTCTTACAGTTAGGGTTCAATATAGACTAACGCCCAGAATTATCTCCAGCAATCAGAAGTCTTGCAAAGGCTAGCATTCGCAAAGCGAATAGTGTTAGAAATTGGATTATTATAAGCCCATTGACTTATAATGGGAGTATAGGGTTATGTTAAAATCTCGATAACTTAATAACTTATCTCCCTTACTCCAAATCTTACCCAGACTTGGTAGAACAAAGGTGCCCTATGTTGCTTTTCCTGCCACAATCCATGCTCCTCGTTTTCTAGGGGTTGCAGGTTCGAGCTTCACTCTGGTTGGTGTCTTTTGCTGGTGCAAGGACTCTCGGTCGAAGAATTCAAATACAAACAATGCAACACCCCTCTTAGGACTGGACTTGGGTCAAATAAGCAGGTTTTGTGTCGTGCAGACCACACAGAGGGATACAACAGGACTCAGTATCTGTGGTCAGAATTTCCCGTCTATCGCAGTCGCCTTTGAGCTAGGATGCCGACATATTGCAGGAGAGAGCCTTGCAGTTGCAGCTGAGAGTCCACCAGGTTTCAGCTTTGAAGATAGCATGGTAGCCCAGGAATGAAGCGGGTCAGCCACAGGATGGTTCCAGGGCACTTCTGAAGGTGGTTATTGTACTGGGCACTGAGCAGATGGCGGGAATGGATGTTCCCTCCACTCCCAGGGCCATAGCACCTTTGCAGGGCTACTAAAGATCATGAGGCAGACAGGGCTCCACCAGGGCTGCCGCAGAATTTAGTTGCCAGGCCTCCTTCAGTCAAGTTTCAGGTTTCTTCACAGGTCTCACAACTGGACACGATTCTTTGCTCCTTCAGGTTTCTCTGAAGAATGGTTGCAAGGGTCCCCTTCTTAGCCTAAAAGCCAGATAGGAGCCGAAACTTCCACTAGCCAATAGCAGGACTAGCCAACACACGCGCCCTAGCAGTGTTCCAATCAGGAACACTGGCGGGAACATTCATGCATACCAATCAGACACACAGAAACCATAATGTGGATTGGAGTCAGACTGACCCAGACCACATCTTGCCTGCAAACACACATCGGGTCGCTACTTTTGCTTCCCCTCTCCTTTATTTTGTGTTGTCCCGTGAATCTCTGGTCCCGGAGTCTTTTCGCCGCACCCTGATGCTTGCGAGCTTCGGCGCGTAATAAATAAATAAATAAATAAATAAATAAAACATAGCCCTCCAATAGCCCGCCAAAAGCTGCTGCTGCTTTCCTCGGCACTGGGAGTTTTATAAGGATCTTTCTGGCCCCTGAGGCTAAACAACAAGATGGAAAAAGAACAGGCGAAAAATCTCGTGGCACGGCTATGTTTGACCAGTAACCACAGTAAGTAGCCAAACATGGTAAATACGGTAAAGCTAAAACAGAATTCCCCAAAAAAAAGTGTTGGAAAGTCATTGCTGCCGCCATCACATCTTACATCTAGAGTAACCAAAAATCCTCTGAGTGTTAGTCTAGGGCGAAAGAAAAATGCACCCCATTGCACTGCAGTGTAAGCTGCTTTGTGCAATGATAAAATGTTACCACAAGTGATACAAAAGTAACCACACATAGTAACATAGGAACACGACTAAGGGTAACACTGTTTCCCAGTACTGATAGCCTGAAGGACATATCAGTGTCCCCATAAAATGTGAGCAAAGGCCAGTGCATTGAAGCTTAAGTACAGGTCAGATTCAAAAATACAAGCAAAGCGTTTAAGGGTCCATAAAGATGGAAGGAAAGGTGCAGTAAAGAGAATCTTTCCTAATAGTCGGGGAACCAGGAGGTCCAGGTGAGAGGACACGAGAACATGATCAGACCAGGAGAGAAGAGTAATGAGAAGGTTGGAGGTGGGGAAGTCTGAAGAGATGAGAGCATCCAAGGTGTGTCCAGCAGAGTGCATCGGACCGAAGGGAAGAATAGAGAGGGAAGAAATCACATATGTTGCGGAAGAGCCCAAAGGCTGCATCAGGAGAGTCGAGGTGAATATTGAAGTCTCCAAGGAGGAGAAGCTTGGAGGAGGAGGGGGAGTCAAGAAGAGAAGAGGTGAGATCATCCCATTCAGAGAGAAAGTGGGAGACCTGGCCAGCAGGCCTATTGATGATGGCCAGAGTAAGAGAGAGGCCAGGAAAGGCACATAGCCTGCAGGCAAGGCATTTTAAAGAAGAGTAGGCCTGAGTGGGAATTATAGTAGCAAGTACCAACTCAGGCATGATCAGGACCCTCTGTCCCCGGGATGGTTAGGCCTGTGTTTGATAGGATCTTGTAACCGTTAGGGAGGAGACTGTCAAAGCATGTGACAGAGTTGACCATCAACCATGTCTCGGTGAGAACGAGGACATCTAGATCGAGGTCCTAAAGGAAGTGGTAGATGTCAGAGGAGTGTTTGATGGCAGAGCGAGAGTTGAGGGTAGCTAGGTGGAGCAGATGGGCTCTTTTGAAAGTCTTCTGTGGAGGGGTAAAGGAGTATAGTACACCTGTCAGAGGTGGTAGAGGGGCCAGTGAGATGACAGAAGGAAGAGTGTCAAGAGAGGAGAGGAAGTTGATGAGAGATGGGAGATGGCTATCAAGAAGGAGGAGAGCCCTGGGCCATCACAGTGCCATTTAGGTAGACATGAATGAAGACCCTAGAGGACACAAAGGATACCAAGAGTACCTCCCAGCATGTGTCACTGTTAATGTGAGAGGAAGAGAAAGGGGAGAGCACAGAGACCATATGGGGAATCCAAAGTTTAGAAGAAGGAACGACAAAGAGAATGTCAGCGGAAATCAGCCTGGAAGAAGCAGTGAAATAGATGTCAGCGAAGGGCATGCCTCGGTTGAAGACCAGGAGATCCTTCTTAAGCATTTTCCCTCCAGACTTTGACAGAGGAATAGGATAGGTGATAGAATAGCAATTAGAGAAGATAATTGAGATGGATAGCACCATTAAGGGAGAATGGGAAGAGAGGGAAGGGGGAGAAAGGGAGAGAGGGTGGAAATGCAGAACACAAACCAACTAAGCCCACAGCAATGCAACGATCAAGCCAAGTGCGAATGGAAGGCCTAAATTCCAACATACAGCAAAGAGCACAACAGCTACAGGTGAGTTATAAGGACAGGAGAAACTAGAAAGAGGGATAAGAGGGGGCAATATCTAAACACAGGCAGCAATTGCAAAGAAACAAGCAGATTTGACATTCCAGAAACGGTGGGAAAAGCATAACAAATAAACACACAAAAGCAGATTTGACTTTCTAGGAAGAAGGGGGAAAAAGCAAAATACTAAGTACAGTAGAAATTACAACATAAGCACAGAATCAAATTTGCTGGCATCATTAGCATGGAACAGATTAAGATAAGGAAGGTGAACAACGAATGTACAGTGCAGGCAGGAGAACCCATGACACAATGAGGGTAGAGAAGCCAGTAACACAGTGTGGAGGAAGTCAAAAAAACAATGCAGGCCGGTTTGTAAGGTCTGTAGATGATGCAGATAGCAGCAGGAAGCCACTAAAAGGTTATTGCTGGCCAGTAATAGAGAACTCAGTGACCAAAGGTCGGGAAACAATGGTGCTGAAAAGAGTTGTAGCACCAGGCGTACACCGATTGGGAGCTCAGGAGTGAGGGACAATATATCTGAATTCATCGACCATCAGACCATGGAAGGGCACCTAGAAACAGCTCCACAATGGCTAGTGGCTTGAGGGCTGGATGATGGTTGCCCAGATGCAGATTGTTCCCTTATTGGTGCAATACACAGTGTCTTCAAGTGCTGTGAGGCAATCAACTAATGCACCTCACCCCACCTGGACCGTGCAGGTAGGATTCAGAGTGGCCTCACAACAACCAGGGGCAATCTCACAGGTTAAAACCATGCCACACAGACCCATGAGCCAGGGATGTAGGGCCGTCCAGACTTTGTCCACCACCACAACCAGGGAACAAGCAAGTTCTAAGCTGCTCCCCAGGCAGCAGAGCGCACCATGGCCACAAAACCCAATAGGGCCTCAGGGCAGCCCACTAGTACAGGCATACTTGCCGTTCCCCAACCAGCAAGACCTACCACAGTGATCCAACCACAGCATGTGTGCCGGCCGCAGGGCCCGCCACCAGTGTGTATATTATCGGAGGCAAAGGGGGTTGTCTATTCCGAGCACTTTAGTGCCATCAATACAGGGCCACTGGGATGCAGCAGCTCCACCAGCCCACCATATCAGATACTGCCAGAGGGAGCGAGGTTCCAGAGGGCCAATGATCACCCAGGTCCATCTTGTGGCTGCCTTCTGCCTCAATCATCCATGGCTGCAGTGATGTCTGCAGGCACAACGTCTACTTTGGTATGTGGGGATGTGCGCTACGCAGTGAGTGCCTGGTCCCCTCTCCTGGAGCCAGATGCGGATGCACTTATAGCACTTGTTAATCGTGGGGCATTGTGGTGCTCTGTATAGCTGGGGTGGGCCCGGCCAAACCGCCTCAACATTTGCAGCATTCTGCTGCTGGGACTCTTTGCCATCAAGGGCTGTGATTCTGGCCGCACTCACTCCGCCAACCTCAACCAACATCTTTGCTGGCTCGCTGAGGGGCCCAGTGGGGCTGTGACCACCCCACATCCGGCATCATATGGAGCACCTCTCCACCTGTGTCCCCTTGACTCTTCACCCCCAGCGCTGTCAGCCTGTGCTGCTTTGCCACCCCCTCCACCTCTTAGACTGCAGCCACCATCTTCAAAGAAGATGCATTGAGTTCAGGGTTGTGTTACCTGGTCTGACCCTGTGTTTTTTTTTCCATCTTAGGCATGTTACAAGGTAAGACGGTTGCTGCTATGCAGGACACAGGGCTGTGGAACACCTGCATGCCACACCTCCACCGTCTACTGTGGTTTCGGCACCAGCATAAAAGTACATTGCTACATGACTGAGGACAGCTGGAGCCGACTCTCAAGGGAAAAAGTTGCCATGTGAGATGGACATCTTTCTTGGACTAAACTTGCACTTTTCTCAGTCTGTATGGCATTTAATATGGAGATGTGTTTATGAGCTGTATCGATGGCAGATAATCAAGCAGCCACTCCACCTGTATATTAGGGTGAGACATGCCTAGGGTGGGCAGAGCAGTCCTCCCAGGCAGTTGTTCCTGTTTCCATTATTTGTTGTGCCTTTCTTCTTCTGGTCTCCTGTGTGTTGTTGGGTGTCTGAGTGCACAATTATTGGTGGTGGGCATATCAAATTGCTAACAGCTTTCATTGAATGTGTTGTGTGCTTTTGTGCACACAGCAGGGATACTGTTGTTCCACTTGCTATGACTGTGTCAGTGGTTTGTGCAATTGAATTGATGGCTATGGACACACACAGTTTGCCTCTCCCAGACACACATTCTCAGGGTGTTGGTATGGGCAAGGTGGATTAGCGCTGATTCATCATTAAAGGGAAATAGGGATGTGGCTTCACTGTGTGTGCTCTACGGGGGCTGCTAATCAGTTGAAGTAGGTTTGAATGACCTGATTGTGTACAATCTGTCCCTGTGTCCTTTGACCTGCCAAGGGGATGGGTAGTGCCTGTGATTGAAGGCCATGCTACTTCTGCAGCTCTACTGGTATGTCACACTGTGTACCAACATTGTGCAGGACAAAAGATGCCTTGATGATCTGGCATACTTCTGGTGGGGCATATAGCAGTACGCTACCAGAGTGTCCAAGGGAGCTAAAGCGTGACTTAAGCACCCCGAATTTGCACTCCACTTTGGTCCTAGTGGCTAAGTGTGCTGTGGTATACTGTACCTCACCTGGGTGGTAGGATTCCTGAATGGTGTGAGCAGGATGTGTGAGAGCGGATAGGCACAGTCCCCTGCAAAGGTGGAAATAGTTATTTTTAGCATTGATTTTCATGGGCTGTTACTCTGTGTGTCATGTGACTGCGTGCACATGTGATGATAGTTGATACTCACTAATGAGGCCGCTGTTGCCATAGGTTCCAGATGCCAAGGCCTGTTATAGTGGAGAACGGCAGTAAATTAAGCAATCATCTAGGCTTCCTGGGAAATTGGCATTTACATGCATGATAACTCCCTGCACATCACAGATTACCTATGCAATGATTGCATTCCAATGCTTCCGTTTGCGGTACTTGTGCTCTTTCTCTTTGGGGTCTGTAGCGCAACACGTGTACAAGCAATGGCTCTGACTACCTGTTAAAACAATGGCATAGGTATACTGGAATTAGTCCATAGCCATAACCTTTAGGGCCGTCAGCAGCTTCTTCAGGGTGTGAGTCCATGGGAGCAGATGGTCGGTGATGCAAGGTCTTCCTCCCACTCCTTGATCAAGTCAAATAAGACATGGGGGGAATCTGTACCTTGCATACATCCCTTTGGCTTGCATCCCAAATAGCATTGTGAATGGATTGGAAATCATGTTCCTCACCTACCTCTTCCTCCATGAGCAAGAATGATCGCTGCCACTACTGCCAGATTCATCCTAGAAGTCTTATTTTGTAATGGTGTACATTGCACACTTTTGTACGTGGCATTTGCGCTTTGTATGTTGCATCACGTATCATGCGGTGGTGAGATTGCAAGGTTTATGTGTGTCTTTTCACTCCCGGAAGTTGCGGTTAGGAATCCATAAATTGGGTTATGTTTGCGCTTGCATGGGCATGTACGTTTTTCACCTGGTGCATCCCGGTGTCCAGTCATTTGGTCGACTACAAACTGGTCGACTGCAATTTGGTCGACGTCATTTGGTCGAAAATCAAATGGTCGAATTTTTTTTTTTTTATTTATATATGTGTTTTGTGGGTTTTCGTGTTGAAAAAAAAAAAAGAAAGAAAAAAAGGGGGTTGGTGGGGGACCCCCCCCCCAAAAAAAAAAAGGGGTAAAAATAAAAAAAATAAAAATTCGACCATTTGGTTTTCGACCAAATTGATTCGACCAGTTGTCCAGTCGACCAATTGTTTTCGACCAAATGACTGGCAACCGTGCATCCCTCAACACGTGCCCTATTTCTTTGCTCTGGCCCGTATAACACTTTGCGCTGTATGTCGCACACAGTGCTCAGCACCATGCAAAGCAGGTAAGGACCTGCACTAAATAAGTGAAACCTCGCACACAGTTCAATACATGACTCAGCAACATGTGCTTTGCGTGGCGCAAAATGCACTTTTTCCCTTTGAAAAACTTGCTCTTAATCGGGCCCTCTGTTGGGGTGTAGGTTAGGAACAGATGTCTGCCTAAAATAGGGCTGACATATTGTGCTCTAAGAACCCGATTCCTTGCACCTGAACCAGATTCTCCCAATTCTTTTTTAACTAGCTCTTCGGTATTTTTAAGTGTTTAATTATAGAAATGCGCATTTGAAACTAAACTGAACGCAGGACGCTTGAGGTGCAACTCTTCCGTGGCACATTTGCGAACAGTTTGACTGTAATTATCACTACCTGTGTGGATTTTGTGTCAAACACTCATGCAATTTATGAACACGTAGATGCTATTTCATACATATTATGTGTGATGTAGTTCTCCTTGAAAAGAATAATTGCAAGGAAAACGTCACGTCAAAAACGTAAACAGTAAACTATGCAACCTAAAAAAAAAGAACAACGTTTAAAAAAAGTGTTAATGAATACGTCTTTGGAAGCTGCTATCTTCACATATATGTATGGAAGCAGGAGAGCTGTGATTTGCCCACTCCGTTGTTTTAAAATGCACAAAAGAACAAGAACAATCAACAAAGGTCACAATCTATTCAATCTGGCAAGATGTTTGATGAAAACGGTACTAACCACATCTATCGTGTACTGTATGCTACATTTGCAAACTAAAGACTGCTATTTAATGCAACTGTCAGATTTAGACCGGAGCATAGAAAAAGTGTGTCTCGAATGTTATCTCCAAACGATACTGCCATACCAACGGGCTTTCTTTATCACACATGCCCAGCTTATACCACATGCAGGCACCTAATCCCCTCTGCCCTTTGATACAAGCAGATGTCATAAAGGTTACATCTTTAGCTGGTGGCAGACAAAAAGCATGTTCCTGTGCTGAAGGGAATCGGAGAGAAGTGAACATCCCTTGCCGGCAGCTGCAATTTCTCCAGCTAGGAGGCACAAAGGAGCTTAAGAAGAATTGATGATGGAAACTTTTTGTCACCAGCAGAAAAAAAAAAAAACATTTGAGACAGGCTAGCTCTAGGCTCTCTCTGGGAAAAAAAAAAGCGCATGCCGGGCGATGCCAGGGGTACTTAGCACAGCTGCTCGTGGCTCGGTGCCTAATTGAATGTTGTTTGTCTGACGTTTGTCCAGTGGACTGTTGCCAGTGGCAGCATGCAGCCGATGCGCCATGTAACACGCGTTAACTCCTCACCTGCAAAATGCGTAATTACATCACACAATTCTGATGAGATGCGAACATGTTTTTAGATGCCAACAGGCACCGGCACACAGTGCAGAAGAAGATGCTTCCGGTTGTGCTGCGGATTCGCGTCTTTGAAAAAAAAAATGGTGTTAGTAAGGGAAGAGATTGACTTCGGGGCCCGCGTTCTCCCTAATGGTATTCAGTCATTAGAAGGCACGCCATCAATTTCCAATTGGCAGGGACTATAGACACACTGCCATCCCAATGGTATGTGCGCGTGCAGATTTTCATTATATTTCCTCTGTCTTCAGGTGACACAATGTGATCGATGCCATGGCGCTGTCCGCATAGTCAAGGTTTATGCTTCAAAGGAAGCTGGCATGCCTAAGCCTGCCTGTTTAGTTATCAATAATGAACAGCCTGAAGGCTGCAGTTTAAAAGCCATTTGTTTGCACGTTTTAAAGATGCATCATATTTATGTTAACACACGTTCATAATGAGACATTAATAGCTTTTTAATCTTTAGAAATACATGTTGTACTCATTTGAAAAACTCTGACAACTTTGATAAATATGCAAAGCTGTCTCCGTTCATGTTAATTAAAATGGGACATTACAGGGGCCTACATAGTGGAATGATGCCGCTGGTTCCAGGAGGTTTCCCAAACAAACATGGATTCCATAAATCATGTCGAGGCGTTGGTGTGTTTTGTATATAATATGTACCTGAGGCTTTGCTAGTGGGGGACTGAGGGGGCTATAGCCCCGGGTATTTTTGGTTCTAACCCCGGATAGACGCTCAGGGGCTACAACCAAAAGGCTTGCTAGCCCCGCATACCACAATCCCCACATTAGCGCTGCCCAGATCTTTTCCAGACCTAGCAGCACCCCTGATATGTACTAGGAGTGTGCAGTGGGCCTATTATTGACTTACGGGAGTTTGCTTTCTAAATCTAAAGTTGCCTATGGTTTGTTCTTGGCCTTCCCTTTGCTGTCTTTTGAGCCTTGCCCATTAACTTGGCTGCAGTGTGCTGATGGGTAGGACTTTGACTGCAATACTATTCTATACTAGGCTGATCTCATTCAGATGACTTGCAGCCGATCAGGTGGTTCAGCAATGCCTGGCGTCAGTTATGTACTGACAAAAGAACGTCGTTTTCCAGGGGAGACATTGTTTCATTTGCTGTGAAATCGTCTGGACATGAACGGAACCTCAGAGTGTTAGTCAATAATTATCTTGCCATTAAGCTTCACTTTAGCAATGTAGTCAGAACCTGTTACTTCAATAGTGGACAGGAATTCTGCACCGTTTCTCCATTTCACACATTTATCTACTTCGGTGAAGCAGTGTTAGCTCTGCACAGACTTGCCTGCAGATTCTGCCGAGTCTAACATGTGTCAGTAAGAATGCTGCTTCAACTTGCACCTCCCAAACACTCATCTGACTTAAGATGGTGTAGCTGGCTTCTAGTGATGTCATTGGATTGTAGTTAAAACTATGACCATTGTTCACAGGTTCTAGCGTTAACAGGCCCGAACGTCTTGCTCGTCACTTCATTAAGGATGTCCCCACTCACACAGTGACACATCTTTATGTATATCTTTTTAAGTCAGATTGCCTATTCGGATCAAGGCCTTGGAATAGCTAAAGATGGTCAAGAAATATATCAATAGGGTTTGCAGTGTAGATAACCAGAGGGAGCATGTTTGAGTGAACAGAAGTACGAATTTAGACTTGTTAGCCCGTAGCTATAGTTTATTTAGTATTTATTTATTTATTTAGTGTTTGCTTGATAGGTGCTTATACAATAAGACAATACTGTTTCACAGCACCCACAGGGCAAGGGAGGGATCAAGGGTAGGATGCACATTGCAATACATAAAAACACAATATTTAAGAGCAGAGCGGTTGGGGGAGGAGGAAAAAGAGGATGAACATACTATGCCTTGTGAGTATTCAGAACATGCAAGTGCAGCAAGGAAGAGGGCAGAGGGGTACGTTTTGGGGAGTATGAGCTCATCGGTGAGCCACAGATAAAGTGCTTGGGGTGTTGAGTGCAACAAGGCCTGGAGCCACGAGGGGTGTAAGTGCATGTGCAGAGGATAGACAGAAGCTGTGTTAATTCTCTGGGGATGTCAGGGCCCGAGCATACATAAGGGCCCAGAAGACCAATTGCAGCAACTGTGGGATTAGCAGGGGAGAGAAGAAGGGAAGGTGGAGGTAAACAGGAGAGTCTTAAGGATCTTCTGGAATTTAAGAACATCCTGATCAAGGCGCAGAGGGAGGGGGAGGCTGTTCCATAGGAAGGAGCCAGGAGAGGAAAGCAAGTGACCACCTGCCCTTTGCTTAGTAAAACACTTTACACACAGAGAGTTGAAGCCAGAGGAGCGTAGTTGTCTAGATGATGAACCCGGACAACGGGTCCTTTAAGATGAGGTAACATTATCTGAGATGGGTGGAGATGCAGATCTTACTCAAACATCAATAATCAGACCGACTCAAGAAGTTGACAAAAAAAGTCAAAGCTGTTTTTAATAACACGTCTTTAAAACAGGGAGTACAACAAACATCAACGGATGCCACACAGACCTATCCCTCACTCGAGAGATACACACATTTATAGTAAAAACTCATCATCATTGATGTCACACTATGTGGCAAATAATAAAAAACCTACGGGGGTTTGTGGTTGGTGAACGGGGAACATCTACATATACTTTTTATGGCCTACACAACGTGATTTGATCTCTAAGTTCAGGTAGGCCACAAAGCTCATTCCAAGTGCAAGTCATCTTCGGTGTCATGAAAATATATGACATACTATTGGCTTCTCAAACTATAGGGCTCCTTAATACGTGGTCCTCTATAATTGGTTGGCACACTTGTACCATTCTAGAATATTCCACTCGCTATCAGCACGCAACTGGGACTTCAGGTGCTGGGGAGTTTGGCCTGGTCATGCCTTCCCACCCAATTAGCCTAACATCCATCATCACTCCTGCAGTCTGCCATTCAATTAATACCTTTGAACTTGGCCTTGCAGAGGATCACTGTGCCTGAGAATAAAAGGGAGTGAAGCATGATCTTATCTTCTGGTCTCGGTGTAGCTCGCCCCAAAGTTTATTCACATCCAACCATTCGACTGGAGACCACATTTTCAAGCTCTTTGTTGTATTTTAACATCATTAAATGAAGAAATCTTGGCAAACTCAATGGTTTTCATTACACCTCAAACAGGAGCTAAGCTTGCTTCTCACATTTTTATATCTTCTTGAGTACATGGCAAGGCTCTCGGTGGCCCGATTCTTGGCACTGGGCCAGGCAAGCCTTTCTCGGATCTTCCTTCGCCATCAGCTATTATTCTGCCGCGCCGCACTTCCAACCCTTTCATTCACGGGTCCAAGTTTTCAAAAGTGCTTTGTGGAACATCCAGGTTCTATATATTACTATGTATACACATTGGTCTATCACATCAATCTATTCACTACATAGACAGCCTTATGATTATTTTGTCTACTTGCGTTACTACATTTGTACAATTGTAAAATGATTTTGCATTTTCTCCGGTGCTTCTCTGCATGTGCAATCTTCATTTTGCTCCCAAAATGTTGCAGACTTCATTACTTCAATATCAGATTCTATAAGGTCTACATTCTTACTTTAATTGTATCTCTTCTGTGTGTGTCACCGCTGCTTCATGTGACATCACCAGTTCTTTCTTCCATCAATTTTCACACTTCTTCCGGAACTTCCTTCAGAAGGTCATCATTTCTTCATGGATATATATAGGGTTTTCTCAATGGATACCTTGCTTCAAGGATTTTTTTGCAGCATTGGCATTCACACTGGTATTTCACATGTCGCAATCTCTGGTTTTCAACATATAGGCAAAATAGGGCGGAACTTCCGTTAAAGGTACTTGGCTCCTCCTCTACAATGAGGTTGAAGATAGTGTGGTCCCCGGTCTCAGACCACCTTGTGGAAGATGCAGTGGGATTTGAATTTAAACTGTGCAGCAACTGGGAGCCAGTGGAGACTTTTTAGTGCTGAGAGATGTGGTCCTTGGATTTAATGCCAAGGGTAAGTCTTGCTGCCCTATTCTGGTTTAGATGGAGGGGTCGCAGAGTGGAAGATGGTAGATTCAGGAGGAGGCTATTGCAATAGTCAAGCCTTGAGAGAACCAGGGGTTGGGTCAGATTGAGCCGCTGGGGGAAAGTGAGAAAAGGGAGAATTGTTTTGAGAAGGAAGAACTGAAAGTAGTACTTCTTGGCAATGACCTGAGTGTGAGGGAGAAATGAGAGATGACTAAGGTTTCTGGCTTCAGAAGATGGCACAGAGGGAGAGCCCAAAGAGGAAGGTTATAGTGAAGGGAAGTAGGAGGGAGCAGTGGTCCTGATGGGAAAGATCTCAGTTTTACAGTCATTGAGGCAGTTGGTGAAACCATAGCTATAGAAAGACTATTTATTTAATTGTTCAAGTGGTATGAAACATAAATACAAATGTACAAAAACAAGTCTCATGTTGTGGCAAGCTTTGCCAAGGATTACGTTCCGCTATCTCTGGGAAGGGTGGATACAAGAAATTTGCTGGGAGTGGAGGTCAGAGATCTGGCAGTAAAAATGTTAAAGCAGGCTGGCACACAATTCATAAGGAGTTTCTCTTTTTTAAGCGAATTACAGCTGAATAAGTATGGAGTCGAACATGGGCGTACATTTCCAAAGTAAGTCATGATTACATTGAATGGTCACTATCTGATCACACCCATAATTTACAGAAAGTTACAAAGCAATATGCGAGTGCATCAGAAATCTTTGATTTCTACAGGGAATGTCTTATTACAACACCCCAGCCTCGTGCTACGGCACAAGTGCCCACAGCTCACATTGCAAACATTTAGTTTCATAATCATTTGCTGTCCTTCGCCTACAGCTAGGCTCCCACTGTAAAGATAGACAGAGAAATCCAAGCTGGTAGCAAGGTTACAGATGACAATGACAGTAAACATAAGCATTCTTCGTACAAGTCACATTCTTCCCACCTTCCCCCAAGGGTTCGCAGACTCTGTGAAAAAGAACAATAGTGGAGTCCTTTCTGGCTTAATTGCAAAAGATGCTGATTTTCTCTGCATCTCATTCAAGTCATGCAGAAAAATATGCCTGAATATCGGCACTGCAACACTTGGCCAGGACTCATCAAAAGTCTCAGAACTAGTAGTTGGTTAACCCTAGTATGCAGTCAACCATAATATTGCGCAACAACATTTTAGTAAATATCAGCCTGTCTAAAATAGTTCCAGCTAATCATTAAAAATCAGGCATGTGCAATGGGCATTGAATACCAAACAATAACAAAGCAATAGATGCTAACCTATGTGTTACAGATGTCAATATTTGTCAACACATGTATTTTCTTGTAGAATTGACATGAGAATAATACTTCATCTCTTACAATATAGAGTACTAAAGTTGAAAGTATTATTTGTAAGTGTTATTTTTAAGTCTACCCTATAATTGAAAATGCATCAATAGTGCTAACCAGATTATTTATGTTTTTACTTGTTTGGTTGCACCATGCGTATTGCCTCTCAATCTCTCATAATCCTAATTTTTAAAACCAGGATGAAGCCTGAAATATTTCTGTTCATGCTGTCCCATTATGCTGCTGAACGCATACTATACAATTTATAAGAAGCATTTAGCAGATCTGTTATCTATGATAATTCAATTTTTTATTGGGAAAGTTCAGACAGGGATTTACACCCGGCAATGATTATTGAATTGGTGGCATGGGAAACACGCAGAATATGCAGAAACTAGATTGGATATATTGCTGGTAGATGCAGATAAGGATGTCCACCTTGACTTCTGGGACATTCTTTGCATTGTTTGTAAAGATTTGGGGGCTGATTGGTCTACCCTCACCATCCACCAGGTGTCTTCAAACCCTTTCCCACATGCCTCAAGCAGATTTTTCTGCTAAATGTTAAATTCAGAGTTTAGGGGAATATGAGAGTGGGACCTAATAGGCTTGTCCCAATTCAGGGCTACTCTGATCAGAAAAAAACAGTAACATGCTGTAGAATATAAGACAACCATTTCAAACATTGAAACCATCTTGATTAATGTGTCCAAAATATAACACTGGATTAGATTTTTAAAAGGTTTTCAGATAAACAAAAAAAAAATTAGAGTTAAACTCTCTCAAAGTAATTGAAGATTGTACGTGGGACCAAAATAATTGAAATTGCATTGCTATTGGAATGTTTTTTTCCCTTCCAAACAATCTCTTTAGCTATCTGGATCTGTTTATTTTTAAGCAAGTAAATAGTATACAATGATATTTATGTAGCCTTATAAAAAAAGCTGAATTAGAAGGGGCTAATATATGGTGAGGGTTGGTGGGCTCTTCCAGATTTTGAGAGAAATCACCTGCCAGCAGCAGCATAACCCATTTAAAGGATTACTACATTAATCCTAATAGGAGTGGCCCTATCAAAGATTGCTAATAATCAATAATGTTACAACCCTTTGTGAAACAGGCCTTGTAACTTCTTCATCAATCATGTACTCAGCAGAACATGATTAAATCTCGGTTGATTACAGAGTCATGGCCGTGTCTGCATCTACGGGTGAGTATGTAATCATTAGTTTCAGTGCACAAGCTCGTTCTTCTAAATATTTCTTACAATAAATAGCTACCCACTTACTATTATAGATATATTGTAGTTACAGTATTTACGAAAGTCGAGTTTTCACACACACAATACATTTATAATGGTAAGTGGGTAGCTATTTATTGTAAGAAATATTTAGAAGAATGAGCTTTTGCACTGAAACTAATGATTACATACTCAGCCGTAGATACAGACACGGCCATGACAGACGAAGACTGGATAGCACCTACTATTGTTACAGAAATTTGAACTCTCTAGGTGAGTAATTTATTTGTTTAACATTTATTCATGAACAGATGCAGCAACTGCAGAAATGCGCACAAAATAAATGTAACTCATACAATGTATAATTTCCAAATAGGTTGGATGCAACACGAGATTATCATAGAGCACCAGCTGACGTATTTTACATATCATTCCTATCTACACTTCCGCACGTATAGCAGTCACATAGCGTAATGCTATAATTAGTAACTATGTTCTCTTAACTTTAAGTAAATGCATTCAAATATATTTACCTTGTAGGATACCATACTGTACTCCCTGCCCGGATTGATGAAATGTAGGTACCGTTGACAATACAACTCAGTCGAGTTCCCAAAATTATAAGAAATCTAGGAACCCAGACGAGGTAGAGATATTATACATTACTAGATGACCTAATTTTGAATGCTGTAAAGTAGACTGATAACGGAACTTCATCATACATCCCATAGGTAAATCATACTTTGGGTCAACTCAGCTGCCACTACACCAAGGACAAGTACCCATTATTTCACATCGGTACCAGTATTTGAGAAACACGTCACAGCAAATTCTGAAAAAATGGATGATGAATTATGAACACAATAGAACTTTGTAAAGTATTGGATTATGCAAGATCGAAAATTACTTTTTTGCTCCTGAAGAAGAGTGATTCCTTTCGAAACGCGTTGAGCTTTATTTTTACTATTTCTTTTGATATTTCATGATATTGTTTGTTGTTCTGACTTACTTTGTCTGTGATTTAAATGTGAAACAGAATTTTCATTTGGTGAATTTCTATATTGTAGATGCTTATGATATACATAAACTTAATTTGTTGAATATGAGAGATTAGTTGAATGTTGGATAAAAAAAAATGGATATAATTGGTTTATCTCTTGAACTTATAGGAAGTACTATGTTATTTCATTGAAATCATTTTGAATTCTGACTGAAAGTTCCCTTTCAGTTAACTTAGGTGTGAAGGGGACGGGAGTGTCCATTAACCATGGGCATTTTATGTTGTTCACTTGTATATCACTGACTTCTGATACCAGAGTCAGTTTATTCTCCCCAGCACCCTTGACATTCGAAAATTTAGTAAGAGCGAGTATTTACCTCTGAATGAACGAATACTCACTCACAATGGACTCACAATGGTGTGCTTGATCTCTTCGCTATAATGTTAGTATTTAAGCGAGAGACCCAGTCATGGCCAGTGAGATGCAGAATCATCTTTGAAATTAAGAGAGGGTCGACTAACTAGGCCCTTGTATCGGACTGTATATATTTACAGAATTGACTTGCCAGGATTGTAGCTTTTCCTACTTCTTGCTAATTCTCTTGACTCACATTACACTGGGCAGATTGACCAGGAATGAATTGACATGGAGTTCAATTTGGGAACATAATGTGAGGTCTGGTTCTGCAATTAGTAAAAAACAACCATCCCACTCCACTCTCCAAATGGAGATCATTTATTTTAATGTGGATCTATTTTTCCTGTGGCAAAATGCAAAGAGATTCCAGGGCTGTCACTATGTGACTTATTAATTTCCCATTCATTTTGAATCTTACTGCCTGATTTGGATTCCACTGTAGTTTCTGAATGCCCTTTTTCAGTCTCCAATATGGATTATTTTTCAATAGTCTAAAGTGATTGATTAGCAGGTCTTGCATTATTTCGACTTTATGATTGGTTGGTATAACTGGAAGGACTCTACTGAACCTCACCATAAGATAGGTATTGCACTTGAATGCAAAACAGATATGATTTACAGCAGATGCAGAGGTTCTTCACTTGTGTAAAGACTCCTACCCATTACCCATGTTATTACACAGGGGCTTACCTGTTTCCTTGGTGGATGCTGTGAGCCTGTTATCATGGCCGGAAGCTGATTCTAGCTTTTCCGGCATTGCGGAAGGTCCTTTCCTCTAGTATTGCATAATCATATAGAGGAACAAACCTGCTGGTGTCCCATAATCATCGGGAGAGACTTCGGCATTCTCGCAATGGTGCCTATACTGTGGAAGCAATCCTTTTGTTTCTCTCTAATTAGGGGGTACAACACCAAGACTTTCAAGAGGAAAGGGGTGTGACACATCGTGCTCCTGCATGGGAGGAATCACTACACCTGGTTCCTAGAGCAGGTGGGATGAATCCTTACAGGTTGTGAGTGCATTTCCTCCAGGCCTCTGGAAGCCTTCCTAGTCAGGTAAGTCTCTGACAGTCTGTGAGAATCTTTAAGCTCTCCTGGGACATGGAGGGAGTACTCAAAGAGCTTATCAACACAGTGCAGAAATTGCAGGTCGGGGTGAATATCAACCATAAAGAGAACACAGTTCTTTTTCAGATCATGACAGCTTTACATGGGATGTGGGTCAGTTAACAAAAAAATAATTGGCCTCAGGAGCCATTCCTCGTACCGACTCCCAACCGTTACTGACACCTGCTATGCACCCTGCCCCAGGAAAAGTGGCAAATATACCATTGCCTCATGTGCCTCCAAGATAAGGGGCAATCCTACGGAATTCAGGTAGTTTCTAATGCAATGTAAAATACACTTCTTTAATCGTCCCACTCTCTATCTGATCAAGCCAAGGTGGCTTCCATTTTGTTTAATTTGGAGTAGACCACCTTGTCATGGGACATCCCCTACACAGACAACCACTGTGCCCTCTTGACTGACTTCACTGTGATCCTCCTAGAATTAAACTATGTTTGATTGGAAATATGCCGTCCAATCAGTTAGGAATCAGTTAGTCGATTTACACCAAGGCAATAGAGATATGTTATCTTACCTGGCTCAATTCAGCACATTGGTAGCCCAAACACACAGGTCTGAAGATGCTCAACTGACCCTTTGTATCACGCTCTTAAAGAGGACCTCAAAGACACCCTCAGTCAAGTTGTGGCTCCCCCAGATAACACTGCTGATTATATTTCCTTGACGTTCAGAGTCGATCAACGCATTATGGAAAGAAGGGGAGAAAGGAGAAGAAATGCATTCACCCTTTGGACAAAATTCCTTCTGTAAATTTTCCAGAACCTGAACCCATGCAACAAGGGACTACTTGAGGACCAATTGACCCAGAGAAATGAGAAAGAAGAAGAAGGTGGAATTTGTGTTTCTGCTGTGGGAGAAACTGGTCACTCAGAGTGGTTATGTCCAAGGCAAGGGGTGGGAAACGCTCATGCTCACTGTTAATAGGAGGCGGATGCCTCCAATGAAGCCAGTGAGGACCTCTTCTTAAAGATCAACCCTATAACCAAAGAACCTCATCCTGTGGCATACTATTCACGTATCTTCTCTGGGCTTAGCCATGTCAACGCCAAATTTTGCTGTGCATAAAGAAATAGACTTGGACTTCTTGTAAGATTGATTGGCTTCAGTGCCTTTCATGGCTATGGTTACGTGGATGGTCAAACCCAAATGCTCAGCTTTCACAGAAGATGGTAAAGGATTAATGGTACTGACCTAAAATTGTTAATTCCGCTGACACAATTTCTAGCAACAATTGAATATCAGTTAAACATGGTTTCTGATGCTTTGGAAGTGAACAACGGGCCATTGGGCATCTAGAAGGCCGATTAAATGAAGGAAAGGGAGGTGGTGATCCTGAATGTAGTGTTGTGGGGATTGCTGATGTATGTAAACATTTTTTTAAAGGTTTATATAAAACCGTATAAAAAAAAAAAAGGGTGCCAATAAAACTGGATTGATAGAACATGTAAAGAAGATGCTGGGGAAAGTAAATACCAGCAGGAGACTATTAAACCCCTATTATTGGACAATGGTAGGTCCTGCATATTGATGAAGAAAGTAATGGAGTGGGTAAATGGGACTAGAGAGATAAAAGAACTACTGAAACCAATGAATAGAGAAATTATGAGAACATCAAATAACATTAAGAATACCTTGTCTGATCAAACTGGAAATACCAAAGGGCACCTATTACAAAGGTGCACTTTAGGTGCTTAGAATTGGGCGAGGTTCGGAGTTGGATACCTGGTTGGAAATTTGAGTCCAAATGCCCCTTGTGTCAAGCTGGGCATGAGGATTTGGTCCATTTTATTTATTCTTTTGCCCAGCATATTGTGATCCAAGGAAACAATATGTGCTCCGCTGTTTACAGGAATAAACTTTACCAAGCATAGGCCAGCACTTTATTACCTATTGAATGCATCCTCGCCAGTTATCGCCTGGAACCTATCACTATACATAATAATGGCATGCCCAACACGCGAAAGGAGACAGAGACAATACACAACGGTAATAAGTAATTATGAAACTTGATGAGTTGATCTCATATACAATAAATATATGTGTTGGACCATGTCGGGAACGGCACCTGAGATGTACCCTATTCAATGTTTTCACACGTGTTAGATCTCAGGAAATGCAATAAAACAACAATTAATATAAACAAAAGATGTTTTTTTAATAATAATGTTGCCCTTAATTGAGTTCTTTTTGGGTCCTCGTGGCTACCTGTACCCGATAGTGTGTTGATGTTGCATACACACAGGGGTGGTATGCTGTAGAGAGGAGGTTGCCCTTGCACTAGGGTTTTTTGGGTGCATGAAAAACAGATTTAAAAGTGCATATTGTAATTATTGCAGCACGTGTATACTGTTATGACAAGTGGAAATGTTTCAAATTTATTTTGTTCTATGTCATCCAATAAAATGGTATAAAGGTGCTGGCCGTGCTAATCAGGGGCACCACCGGCACATAACCGAGCTGTCTCGGTTTTTTATATAAACCCCTTTTGCACTTACACAGAGTCCAGAGCTTTATTTGTTCTCTTCATCTAGTAGCATATGGAGTATCACAAAAGATTACAAAATAAATCCCTTTTGGAGTTTTCATCAAAACGAAACACCTCAGCCACTTTCCAGTGTACTTGTCAATTCCTTTGTCTTTGGCCGAGGGGAGGCCTACCGGTTTCAGTGGTAAGACAACACAAACCATTTTCTTCAGGGCCAGAAAAGGTAAGAAGCAGGTAAATCTTTAGAGGCTGCTATAGTGTAGATTGAGAGTAGGCTGCTTTTGATGGTTGAAGTGCCGCACCCGTACTATGGTCCTGCCCGCTTCTACAAAGTCTTCTAAAAAAGGGGAGGAGGCCACCAGGGGGCGCAGGCAGGATGGACGCCTGAGCTTCGAGCTCCGCACCCAGCCCCGGGTAAACTGCGGTCCACCAGCGGAACGAGGGTCCCACGAACCACGCGACCCCCACCAGGAGGAGTGGGAACCTGTAGCCCCCACCTGGACCCAACTCCGATCCCGATCCGACGCTCCTACGCGGAGCTTCACGGGCCGAGGCGACATCAGCAACCCCTCCCCCACGGCCTGGTGCGAAGCAACGTGGGAGGCAACGAGGGAGGGTGCGGCGGCCGCACACACACAGGTTGTGCCACACACGAGTGGGCCTGGGGCTGCGGGCCCGCGGCGCCCCCCCCCCGGACACTTAACGCGGCCTACAGCGGGTCATCGCACGACCCAGGGGCCCGACCCGAGGAAGGCCATCCGCCCGCCCAGGGAGCTGCGACATCGTAGGGGGGCCGACGCAGGAGCGCGCCCCCCCTCCCATCGCGGCACACACCAAAGCAGCCCGTGGCGCCCGGGGGCTCCACACCTGGCGCTCCTGACACCCGAGGCGGGGCATCCGGGACGCCGCGGCCTGTTATAGGGGGGCCCTGACCCCCCGGCCCGCCCCACAGCCCCAGGGCCCGGCCTGGAGAGGGCCATCTTCCCACCCTTGGAGCAACGACACTGCAGGGGGGCCGACGCGGGAGCGCGCCCCCCCTCTCCCATCGCAGCACACACCACAGCGGCCCGCGGCGCCCTGGGGCTCCAAGCCTGGCGCTCCTGACACTCGAGGCGGGGCAGCCGGGACGCCACCGACGCGGCCTGTCATAGGGGGGCCCGGACCCCCCGGCCCATCCCACGGCCCCGGGGCCCGGCCCGGAGAGGGCCATCCTCCTGGCCTTGGAGCAACGACACTGCGGGGGGGCTGACGCGGGGGCGCGCCCCCCACCCTCCCATCACAGCACTCAACAACTCAGCCCACGGCGCCCTGGGGCTCCACACCTGGCGCTCCAGACACTTGAGGCGGGGCAGCCGAGGTGCCGCAGGCACGCTCTGTCATAGGGAGGCCCGGGCCCACCTGCCCATCCCACGGCCCCAGGGTCCGACCCGAAGAGGGCCATCCATTTGCCCACGGAGCATCGGCATCGCCTGGGGGCCGACGCGGGAGCGCGCCCCCCCCAACACACTCCCCCTCCTCCCGCTCTTACCTGAGGAAAGTGCCAAGGGACACCTGCAGCCTCGCGACGAGGACCCTCCCCACTGCGGCGAGGTTTGGGGAACAAAGTGAGGCAAGCATAGAAGGCAAGGACCCCTGCTCAGCACCCCTACGACCCCCCTCCACTGGAAGGGCTCTTGGAGTAAACGGGGGACCAAAGGAAACGCTACGCACACTTGAAACATTGCTTGAGTTGGGTCCTCAGATACCCCTACCTACAACAACTTGGGAACTCCCCCAGCTGAGATACCTGGGGATCGCCACCACAGGACTAACTAACGGAGCCAAACAGGGTAGACACGCTCCGAGCTGCCGACGCCCTCGGGGGTCGTGCCCCCTCTCCACCCTGCACCCCGACTGGCCCAGACACGGTTGACGACCAGGCGGTGCCCGCTGACAAGTAACCGACACAATCCTTCCATGAGCTGGAAAGAAAACCTGCTGAAATACCAATTTGTTGCCAACGAGAGTGTCATGGCGACCGGGGGCCCCGCTGCCCCACCCCCAGACCTGGGGGCCATCCAGAACAATATCCAGATGATTCTAGAGGAGATACGCGGGATGAGGACTGACATGGGTGCCAAATTGGCTGACCTCACGACCAAAGTCACCACCCTAGAGGACCGAATGGAGGGAGTCGAAAACAATCAACTCTCTGTAACACTCCTTGAAACCCAAATGGACATTAGACTCCAAGACATGGAAAAACGAGAGGAAGAACTCCGGCTGAAGGTCGACGACATGGAGAACAGGGAGAGAAGGAACAACCTGCGCATTTTTGGCCTGGTGGAGTCCGAGGGCGAATCCACACAAGGACTCGAGGGCAAAGTGCACGACATTGTGAGGATCGCCCTGGGAACAGAGCCTACGGACACGATCAACTTTGACAGGGTGCACCGGGCAGGGGGGGGGGCAGAGGCCCGCGCTCGGTCTTGGTCCGGCTACATTATTATAAAGACAAGGCCAAAATTCTAGAGAAAGCGAGAAACCTCGGCAACATACAATACGGCGACTCAAGGGTGTCCATCTTTCAAGATCTGTCGGCCCTCACCCTGTCAATGAGGAGGAAATGTGGCACCCTCACAAGATGGCTTCAGGGAAAAGGGGTTCGATACCGCTGGGGACATCCCTTCTACTTGGAATTTGAATGGCTAGGGGAGAAGCACCACCTGGTGTCGGAGGAGGATATTCGGAGGGCCACAGACGACCTGGTTTGCGACCAGGCGGGCCACTCGGGCACCCAGGATGGAGGAGCCCGAGACCCCCCCAGGGGTCCTGACAGAGTGGTGAACCACAGCGGCAAATCCAAGGTCAAGGGGGCCCGGAAGTTCCGGAAAACTAGACATCCGTCGACAAACTCTGAAGACCACTCAAAGTCATGACAACACCGTTCGATCGGAGGTGGAGGAAATCACAAGGTGAGCATTGACTCGGGGTCCAGGCACTGGAGGTCCTGGGCCCACGAGGTGCCATAACGGGACGCCGCATTGGCGCTACGGCTGGCCCGCCGGACTACAGGGCGGGCGAAAGTTTGTTAAAAAGTTAACTGTTTGGATGAGTTAGCCCACACACGAGGCCCAAGTTAATGGTTGGTGGGCTGGAGTGGGGGCTCATTGTTCCAGAATTTTATCTCGGACACTTGTACCGAGGTTCTGACGGGGCCGATCTATATTGATTTTGAGAATTGGGATTCCCCAACACATGAAAATCCCGGGGCTGGGGTTAGAGTCCTTGGTGGTTCGTTGACCAACCCCAACGTATGTTGGGGAAAGTGGACGAACGCCTTATATTTCAGGGGAAGGGTGGGAGGGGGGAGGAAACAGGGAGGGGGGCTTGGAATAGGGGGGAGGGGGGAAGAATGGTCAACAGGGCAGACAGAGGGGTAAAGGGGGATAGTCAGTTCAAGTCACAGAAACTTGCTTGGCGGCGGGCTCTGAAATTCAGATACTATGAGGGGTCCAAAGTGCACTACCGAAAAGACGATAATGATTGAAGGAAAGATAGGCACGTTGAATGTCTAGGGCCTTAACTCTCAAAATAAGAGGTCCCTTACGAGCAATATGTTCCGCAAACAACATCTAACAGTCCTATTCCTACAGGAAACACATTATAAACGAGGGAGAGAGTCCAGAATCAAAGGGAAGGATATTGGCTGCAACTACTGGGCATCACACGCGACCTCGAAGAAGGAGGGGGTGGGCATTCTCCTGGGAAGGGCACTCCAACTCACAGGGGTAGAAACCAAGAGAGGATTTGGAGGTCGATTTTTAGGTGTCAAAGGGTTTTGCGAGGGACAGCGCATCACTCTCGCCACCGTATACGCGCCCAACTCGGGTCAGGTAGAGTTCCTCACGCGGATCTTCAGTGTCATGGACGAGTGGGCAGAGGGGGCCATGATACTTGGCGGGGACTTCAATCTCATAGCTGACCCCCAACTGGACTGGTGGTCCGCCAGGGGAGGGACACCCAAGGGGATCACTAAGGACAACCTGGCCTTGCAAACCCTCCTGAGGGATCACTACTGGGTAGACACCTGGCGCAAAGCATACCCGGGCCAAGGCGGTTACACCTTCTTCTCTCCCCCACACTGCACCTACACTAGAATCGACCTCCTGCTGACCTCAGAGGAGGGGGACGGGGTGGTAACCCAACCAAGGGTCGAAGCCATAACGTGGTCGGACCACGAATTGCTCGTGGCTAATTGGTCACTGCCCATCGCCCCGAGATCATCCCGATGGCGGTGCAATGACACGCTCCTTAGGGACCCCGTATTCCGTGACTTTATGAAACAAGAAATGCTGGCCTACTTTGAGACAAACGACACCGGGGAGACTGACATGTCCACGGTATGGGAAGCGGGGAAAGCCACTTTTAGAGGTCTCCTCATAGCAGAGGGCTCGAGGCGCAAAAGGGAGAGGGGCCTGATCGAGAGCAAACTCCGTGCGGAGTTGAAGGTCTTGCGGACCAGATTGGGCGCCCCGGGGGTGGACCGGGATGCACTCCTGGACGAGATGCAGGGCAAAAGACAGGAGCTCCATACGGTTCTCATAGGGGAGGTTGTCAAAAAAATGCGGTACACCCAACAAAGATACTATGAACGGGGCGACAGGGTAGGCACTCTATTGGCACAAAGGTCACGGGGGTGCAGAGTGGAAAGAGGGATTGCCCAGCTTGCTGATGAGGGAGGCAGAATTCATGGGGACCGGCAGAAAATAACGGAATGTTTTGCTGACTACTACAGCAAACTTTATTCCAGGCAAGTGGGCGAATCACAGGAGGATATCTCCTCCTACCTGGCAGAACATCCCCTCCCCAAGCTGACCGACGAAGACTTAGAGGCCCTTGAGGGGGAAATCTCAGAAGAAGAGGTGGAGGGAGCCATCAAAAGACTGAAGGCCGGAAAGGCACAAGGCCGAGACGGCTATACAGCAGATTTTTACAAACAGACCCAATCGATCCTAGTGAAACCCTTGGCTAAATTGTTCAACCAGATTAGGAGTCGAGACACAATCCCACCGACATTCCTGCAGGCCATCATCACTGTCATACCCAAACCCGGCAAGGACCAGAAGGACTGTGGGTCTTACAGACCCATCTCACTTCTTAATTTGGACGCCAAGATTTTTGCTAGAATCTTGGCTTCCAGACTGGAAAACTCCCTCCCACGCCTGATACACCCAGACCAGGCGGGATTCATCCTTAACAGACAGGGTTCCGATAATTTAAGGAAAACACTCCACATACTTGCCACAACCGAGGCCAGAAACGAGGGCACACTCCTATTGGCTCTCGACGCAGAGAAGGCCTTTGACAGGGTCAGTTGGGCCTTCATGAGGGAGGTTCTCACATCTATGGGGATGGGCCCAAGGTCATTGGGATGGATATCTGCGCTTTACTCCTCCCCCTCGGCCAGAGTGGTGGCAAATGGAACGGAATCAAGAGAATTCCCCCTTGAACGTGGTACGAGGCAGGGATGCCCCCTATCCCCGTTAATCTATGCATTAGTAATGGAACCATGGGCAATCTCGATCCGCAACGATATGGCCATCAGGGGAATACAGATGGGGGACATGCATTGCAAAATTTCCCTCTTTGCAGATGACGCCCTGCTTTATGTCACCAGACCGTCCCAAACAATCCCCCGGTTGCTACAGGGCCTCACACGATATGGGGAGCTATCGGGGTATAAAGTCAACCTGGACAAATCGGTGGCATTCATTGGTGGGAATCTATCGGACCCGGAGATGGCCTTTGTGGAGGGACTCCCCTTTAAACGGAGTGAGGAGGGGTTCCGGTATCTGGGAGTCCAAATCACGCGCGACCTTGAAGACCTGTATACGGCCAACTTCCCCCCCCTCTGGTCAGCAATCAGGAGAGACATAGAAAGGTGGGCGGGAGTGGGTCTCTCGTGGATGGCACGCCTCAATCTCATAAAAATGGTGATTCTCCGAAAATTCCTGTTTCTCTTCCAGATGCTCCCGGTGCAGGTCCCTGGGGCCTTCTTTGAAGAAACAAAACGAGTCCTTCTTAATTTCCTCTGGCAGGGTAAAAAACATAGAATCTCGTACGAGGTATTGACCAGGGCTAAGGAGGACGGGGGGGTGGGTTACCCCGACCTGGGGACATACTCCAGGGCATCCCAGTTGAGGATTCTGGTTGATCACTTCTCACCGGAAACGAAGAAACAGTGGGTAGCCATGGATAATAGGCCCCTTGCACCTGTCACAATAGAGGAATGGCTCTGTGTCCCAAGGAATAAGATCCCCAGAACCGTCCTGAACCATCCGATTCTGAAAGTACTGTGGTCCCTATGGAGAGAGGGAGGCTACTACAGATGGCTCACAACATGGCCCTCCCCCTTAAGCTGCATTTGGGCCCCTCCTTTCCTGGCCAAAATAGCAGAACCAGCAGCATACCAGACATGGTTAAAGGCAGGCCTTAGCAGGGCTGGTCATATGTGGGTGGGGGGCTCTTTCCTACCCCCGAGTGACCTTGAGGAGGCCCTGGGAATAGGCACGCTTTCCCCTTTCCGTTATCTCCAGCTCAAAGGTGTCCTCACTGAGCCATCTTGGGGCGATACCCTCAGGAGGGATCTCACAGACTTTGAAAAGCTTCTCCTAACCGCGAGGGGCTCCAAGGGGATAATATCCCGCCTCTATAGGCTCTTTCTGTTCTCTGTCCCCAGAGACCCGCCGCCAGCACGCACACAATGGGGTAGGGACCTAGGTGAGGAAATCGATGACGAAAGATGGACGGAGATGTGTAGACAGGCTAATCGATCCACGGCCTCCCTCCAGTATCGCCATCAGGCCCTCAAGATACTACACCGATGGCACTATCCCCCGCAGAGGATAGCTAGGATGAGGCCAGGATATGACCCACACTGCTGGAAATGCAGGACAGAAAGAGGAGACTACCTTCACATGTGGTGGGGATGCCCAGTGGTCCAAAACTATTGGGACAAGGTACGGGCCTGGATCAAGGGGGTGGATGGGGTTGAGCGATCTTCCTGCCCTTGGCTCCTCCTCTTCGGAATTGACATTGGGGAAGGCCAAGAGGGCACTCAAGACCATATGCTTCAGGTTATGCTGGTAGCAGCCAGATGTTGCCTGGCACAGAAATGGAAACATCCGGAAATGCCAGGGGAAAAAACCTGGGTAACCAAGGTACGGGCCATCTACGACATGGAGTTCCTCACACACCTGCTTGATGAGTCCAAATCCAGCATCGAGGAAATCTGGCTCCCCTTTTTTGACAAATACGGCCGAGCGGTCCAATGCTTAGTGGTGGTGCCGAGGGACCACCCCCCCCCAAGGACACAGGGCCACGGCCCGCAGACCCGATTGTGAACTTTACCCAGTTGGTCCACACGACTTCGACGTGCCAAGCGCACAGTGCATTGCCACTTCTGTTTTCTAAAGAGCCTGTTAAGCAAGCAATTAACCAACCTATGAACATTTGAACTGAAGGGGGGTGGAGAGAGGGAAAGGGAGGGAGGGAGGAGGGGTGTGTTGCGATTGGTTCTTTCTTGTTAACTCACATCAGCAAATGTAATGTGATTTCGTAATGCACAACTGAAACTTAATAAAATTGATTTTCAAAAAAAAAAAAAAAAAGGGGGCAACATCGCCTGGAATTAGTATTTTAAAGTTGGGCGCTGTTAATAGGGCGTTCCAACAAAGGACCAAGCAATGGAAAATGCATGTATCTTCTTTCTCAAGTAGGTGCCGACTGGGCTTGTCACGCGGTAACCTGTCTGTTGACTTGTTGACGGTTGCACGGGTCATAGAATAAACAAACCATTACTTTGAGTCACATACCGCAAGGCTGCAGCTCCCTGCCTGTCACGCCGTACATGCGCTGTAAAGTCAACAGACAGGTTAACATGTGACAAGCACAGCCGGCACCTACTTGAGAAAGGAGATACATGCATTCTCCATGGCTCGGTCCTTTGTTGGAACGCCCTACTAACAGTGCCCAACTTTAAAATACAAATTCCAAGCGAAGTTGCCCCCTTTTTTAGAAGATTGTGTAAAAGCGGGCAGAACCATAGTACGGGTGTGGCACTTTAACCATCAAAAGCAGCCTACTCTCAATCTACACTGGAGCAGCCTCTAAAGACTTACCTGCTCCTTACCTTTTCTGGCCATGAATAAAGTGGTTCATGTTGTCTTACCACTGAAATCGGTAGGCCTCCCCTCGGCCAAAGACAAAGGAATTGACAAGTACACTGCAAAGTGGCCGAGGTGTTGCCTTTTGATGAAAACTCCAAAAGGGATTTCTTTTGTAATTTTTTGTGATACTCCATGTGCTACTAGACGCAGAGAACAAATAGAGCTCTGGACTCTGTGTTAGTGCAAAAGGGGTTATATAAAAAACCGTTACAGCTCGGTTATTTGCCGGTGGTGCCCCTGATTAGCACCACCAGCACCTTTTTACCATTTTACTCGATGACATAGGACAAAATAAATTTGAAACATTTACACTTGCCATAACAGTATACACATGCTGCAATAATTACAACATGTGATTTTAAATCTATTTTTCCTGAACCCAAAAAACCCTAGTGCAAGGGCAACCCGCTCTCTACAGCATACCACCCCTGTGTGTATGCAACATAAACACACTATCGGGCACAGGTAGCCACGAGGATCCAAAAATAACTCAATTAAGGGCAAAATTATAATTAAAAAATATCTTTTGTTTATATTACTTGTTGTTTGATTGATCTCATATACCCCATGATTGCTAAGGTACTCATAGGTCTCATATAATGTTAAACTGTTTTATATATGAGATTTTACACATTAATTGTGTAATGAATTTAGGTAGTTTCATCTACTCAAAAACATGAAATTGTGCTATGAAATGATATTGTAATGTATGGATTATTGTGGTTTGCTCTAATTGTCAAATGGTTGTGTGTGCTGTATCTATTATGGATTTTTTATTCAATCTGAAATAAAGAATTGACTTACTTAGCTTCTCTGCTTCTGAAATAAACTGCAGCATCTTTGAGAAAAAACTGTTCACAATAAAAAAAAGCCTTTCTTACTTGGTGTCATCTATTCGAAGGAGCCTGTCATCCCATTACAGTTATTACTGACCATCGTAATTTGGATTTCTTAAAGACAGCAACATTTCTTCTTCTGATTTGACTTTGTTGTGACTTGTAAACCAGGAATCTTGAATACCAAAGCGGATGCAATTCCTCGACCCTACAAAATGGATGTACAAGAGTCTGAAGGCATACCCTTTGTCTCACCAGAATGGATACTTTGCCTCACTGAAACCCGATTATTCCCTTACTAAGAACTCATCAAGAAAGCAAATACAGCATTTTGTAAAAGGTTGTTTCCCAAAGAATATCCTTTGCATTGAGAAAATAAAGGTTTTCTCTTTTATCAAGACAAACTATGGCTCACTAACAGAGCTAGCCAACACACCTTTTTATATTTGTGCCACAGAATTCCAGGGGCAGGACATTCGTAAAATCTATGACAAGGTATGAAGAGTCACATGGTGGAGTACCATGAAGAAGGAACTTCAAGAATACGTCCAAGTATGTGGAGTTTGTGCTAGATCTATGAAACCCTGATACAAACTGTATGGTCTCTTTCTTCCATTACCTCGACCTCAAAGACCCTCGTAGACTTGCTCTGTGGATCGCATATCTGATCTACCTGCAGTACAAGGATATGTAGTTATATGGACCATAGTAGATTCCTTTTACAAGATGGCCCATTTTGTTGTATTCAAATCAGTCCCTGCTGCTCCCATTTTGGCATGTACATTTCTACAAATTCCAGTCACATGGATTACCCTAAAACATCCTAATGGATCAATGTTCACAATTCATTTCTGCCTTTTGGAGAGAGTTGAATCGACTTTTGGGTATTCAGTTGAACTTCAGCACTGCTTATCACCCCAGAGCAATGGCCAGAATAAACGTGTCAATCAAACTATCGGAGAATACCTAAGGTTCTATGTTACTGAACGGGATATGGATTGGGTGACGTTATTGTCTCTTGTTGAGTTTGCTTACAATGGGTACGACTACACTTCTATACAAGCTATAACGTTTCAGGTTTCCCATGAGACTCAGCCTAGCTCCATCCCATTCTGAGGGGTCAGGGATACCAGAGTACCAGCTGTCACAGAGTGGGACAATCACATAAAAGCATGCCAAATGACAGCACAGAACCTTTTGAAAATAGCCCAAGAACACGCTCGCAAGTATGTTGACCAAAAGGGACAAACTGCCCCGGACTGCAAGGCTTATGATAGTGTATGCTTATCCACTTCCCTTTCAAAGATCCCTGCCTGTAGCCAAAAGCTCAAACCATGTTATATAGGGCCCTTTCCTATTTCCTGAGCCTGAGTTGTTAACCCTGTGGCCATGGAATTATGACTGCCAGCTGCGTACAAAATCTGTCCTGTTTTCCATGTTTCCCTCTGTAAGCCAGTCCAGACATCTGTGTTGTATACCAGAGGTATAGCACAGCCCCCCATAGTGGTAGGACCACAAAAGGAGTAGAAGGTTCGAAAGATAAGCGATTTGCGGTTTGTCCATAAAACACTACAATAGCTAATACATTGTAAAGGATATGGTCTGGAGGATCAGACCTGAGTTTCTGTTAGAGATGTTATGGCTCCCCATCTTGTTGCCAGGTTCCACAGACTTTATCCTACTGATCTCAGTCAAATGGTTCCCTCCTCAGCAGCGGTTGCCACCATCACACGATCACGGCCACAAGCTGCCCTGTCTTTCGCAGCATAGCAGAAGTTACTTTCTTCTAGTCTGATGTGAGCAAGGAGTGGAATGAACATGCTGATGTTCCGTAATCATCGGGAGAGACTTGATAAGCCCTCCTAAATGCAAGCACAGTGTTCTCTCAGCAGTGCCTCTTCTGTGGAAGTAATCATTCAGGTTTAGGTAATTAGATATCTCACTTTCCTTGCTCTTTGTTAGTTCTATTATGTTCCGTCCTTTTCCTCAATAGTGTCTATGTCCTTCCCCTTGCTGATACTTCAAAGATGCTGTCCCTGTTCATTCCAGGTAAATGAAACCTCCTCCATCTCTTTTGCATATCAAAGAGAGTAGAACTCTTCTTCCAACCCTGTGTTTCTTGTGTATCTATAATTAGGGAGTACAGCACCAAGACTTCCCAAGAGGAAGGGGGTGTGGCAGGTATAACTCCTGCAGGGGGGAATCACTACACCTGGTTCCTAGAGAACATGGGGCAAATGCTCACAGGTTGGTAGCGTATCTCCTCCAGACCCCCAAGAGCATTCCCAGCCAGGCAAGGTTCTGACAACTTTACACATATGTGTGCATACTCCCATTACCTTTGATCAGTGGGCAGTAATCTTCTTACCTGTGGCAGTTAAGCCTAGCAACGAGATATCTAACTTTGGCCCATTCTGGCACAGATCTTTCTGTTTCATCCAATAATAGACGTCTTGTAGAAGGATAACAAGTGACACATACAATCAACACACAAATATCAAAAGCCGGGAACATAATTAATAAGAACTTACACACAATATATCATCAGAGACCATATCTGCATCCTCAAGCCTTCACAAAGATGTTGAACGCCTTTCCCTAGAAGCACTGCTTAAAATTCCATTATAATCCTGCTCCTGAAAAGAAAACGGCAGCCAATAGGATTCTAATGTATCTACAACATGTCCAGGCTCCTTTTTCTCAGCATGTTTTTGACATGTAAGGTGACTTGCTATCTCCAGAATTCCACGTGTGAACATTTATCCCTAAATGTTTCTAGTTAGGTAGTTTATACTGTTTAGGGTCAAACCATTCACATTGATAGATTCAAGGTTTAACTGAACGCCTCTTAACATTCCTGCGCTTGATGTCCTAACCCATCTCTAACTTTCATCTGCATTTGATATAGTTGACCATGAAATTCCTATGGAGAAATTAGGGAGATGGCAGGTGGTTGAGCCATAAGATTGTAGGGATGTATAGCAGAAAATAAAAATTCAATCGCAAGGACCAAACATTTCTCCAATGTACACCACTGGTTTCAGTGCTATTTAACTTTTAGAAGCAGCAATTGAAAGAAGAAATCGCCTGTTACAAAGTGTTGCTTATACAATTTTAAATATAAAGAACAGGCAAACCTGTATGGGTTCAGGAATCCTCCCTTTAGAACAATTTCAAGGCACATTTGAGGGTGCGTCCCACACTGTCATCCAGGAAAAAGGCCTAAACCAATATTTTAAAGGTTAAGGAAACTTTTGACACGTAACATTTTGGAACACTCTGCCCAACCCAACATACAAAGACAACATGCCCAGGAACTACTGTGTATAGTACCGAGCAAGACTGTTCAATGGACAAGTAGACATGGAAGATGGCTGAAGTGACAAACCAACACTCAGTGTGTGTGTAAGGTCCATTGGTAGATATTAGAAAATTATAATTTGCTGACTCTATGTGGAAAACCTCCCCATGGTAGTCATGTCACTCAATATTAGAGTACACAAACTGTCTTTATGCAGGCTTCCCTGCCTACAGGCTCCCAAAATATGCATCTTCAATGTCAGAACACAGCTTTCTGCTTTGCTTAAAAAAACACCATTTAGTATATGGGAATCCTAAATTGGTCCCCAGTGGTGGCCAACATCAAGAATAAGATGCTATACTGCACCTTTGAAAGCATTCACTGTTTGGTGCACTGCTACCAACAAGACAACATTCATTGTTGACAAACATCAAGAGCCTCCTGCTCTTACAACACCAATGTTCTTGGAGTGCTTTCATCCCATTGCAGGAACAAATGCATCTTTTTTTATGGTCCTCTTCCATAGGACTTTCTCCCCTCACATAAGCGCCATTGAAACACTCATGTGTTTAAGGGCAGCATTCAACACATTCCTTTTCTGACCTTTCCCTAGTCATCTCCCCCTACAGCACCAAGACTCCATTTAGATTCGGCTATCCATTACATAAGTGAAAATAGACATATATTCATATATCTCGCTGGACACTCGTGACTATGAAGAATCTACAATGTGACATGCATATGTTTCAGAAAACGTCTACATTAATACAAGACAACATGATTAACAGATTGAGAACAACAGTGTCAAAAGCATCTAAGTTATCACGAAGTTGTAGAAGAAAACGTTTATTTTGCAATCCTCTGTGTAACATTTTGTAAACTTTAACACAGAGATGCAAGTGATCGCTTCTTATGGTCACTAGTCGTAGTCCGTTTTCCCTTTCCATGGCGACCATCGGGAGCGGACATGCTGGGAACAGAAGTGTTTCCAGCGCGTTCGCTCCCAAGTAAAGAAGAAAAAACAAGGTAAGTGGGGTTGGGAGGGCAGGGAGGGGATAGTTTGGGGAGGAGGGGGGTGGAGGAAATTAAAAACTTACCTGAGTCCCCGGCAGGGGACGAAGGCAGCATCCAGCCATGGGGAGGCTTGGAGCGGGGATTGCCCTGTTTCAAGCCTCCTCGTTGGCTAAGGGGCTGCCACACCCCTCACCAGGACCAGAGTACCCGGCACGTGCGGGACACAGTGGCGTACATGGGAATACCGTGTGTTATGGCTCGGAAAAGAGCCAATCCACATGTTGTATTCCCAGTGCGCAGCGTGTGCCGGGTACTAATGTAAGTTACATCACACACATTACTAGTGAGCTCCAACACAGCACAAGGACCTTGATCACTATTTAAAAAGCATAACTGAGGTTGACACGGCAGCGGTAGAGCTGAGCTAATGCTAGCACTCATCCATAGAGCAAGTGGCTGGTCTATATGGTGGTAGTGATGCAGAAGTGATGAAGTTTAGGTTACTGTAATACGTGAGTTAGTGTTCAAAAAGCACGGGAGGAGCTGGGTAAAGGGAGGTGAGCTGAGTTCATAGGAGGAAGTTGACCAAACAGTGATGGAAGTGGGCTATGCATTATTTCCTTGAGGCTAGTGAAGCACACTTTTTATTCCGGAGGGTCAAATTGGCTAACAGTGTATTGAGCAGAAGTGAGTGCTGTTCTGAGGGAGTCCTGTTCTAAGGGGTATCAATGAGGAAGTTTTAAGAATTTTGAGGGGAAAACTATTCAGTAAGCCGGTTGGAGTGGTCGAGAATTAGAAGCTCCTTCTTCCCCTCCAATGTATTCTAGGCATGCAGAATGTATGGCCTTAGAGAAATATATATGCTATCAGTTTTGTGTACAATCTGATTATTCATTGTACCACTTCTAACCAAAATGTTAAAGGGCATTTTGAATATTACTGTTTGCAAACAAATATAAATCTATGCTGTAGCAGCAGATACTCTCTTATAATTAGAGCTCGAAACCAAGATCATATATGAAAAGTTTGTGGACCAGATTGGCTCATCCTATGCACAAGTTTATATGTATATGCCATTTGAAGCACCCATGTAATAGATGCCTTAAGAGTATGCAGGTCATCAGTGGATTAATTTGTGGTACAGGCTGTTTTCAGGTTCTAAGTGAGATGACCACTAAGGACCCACCTATTCAAGGAGGCGTGCTCGCTACGGGCTACATTTTCTCTAGATACCTCTGCAATGTTTTAAAAGAGATTTTATTGGTAGGCATTTAACACTGAAACATGTTCTGTGCACGTCACTCAGTAAAATGTTAAGACGCTTTATTATGCTGATATGAAGGATTAAAAAGGAAGATTTAATTCTTACATTTGGACATTGATAAAAGATCTGCTAATTGTATATTGACACATTCTCATGTTGGTATTTTATCTGGATCATGATGATAATGGCACAAATGTTTTGATGTTGTAATATTTGGCCTGTATTAATGCATATATACTTTTTTATGGATTAGTATCCAAACTAAACCTAATTCAAATATACATACATTATAATCACTCTACACTTCCAATCCCACAATATACTAACTTAACATTGTCATCTAACCTCTACTATTGATGTGGATGGGTGGATGATCATTCCTTGCCTTCAGGACAGCTTGAGGCTTTGTGTGTGGTGGCAGGGGTTTTTAAAGCCATAATGCCAGAGGTGTTTAAGTCTCCAAGAACTGTACCAGATGGCCCCAACAACACCTGGTCCCATTTCAATTCTGAGAGGAGGAGAAGAGTTGGATCATGGCCAGAGGGGTAACCCACTACGTAGAGGGGTGCCCCTTTGTCATTTGTAGCAGTGGAAGTGCAGTCTCTCAAAATTGCTGCCAGTTGTCAAATTGAGAACAAGCAGTCAAAAATGGGCTGCAATCTCGTATCAAACTTCAAAAACATGAGGTGTAACATCCAAGGGAGAAAATGCATTTGGCGGTAAAGAAAATATCAAGCAAAACAAATACATCACAACAAACAGCAGAATTATCCTGCCATCACTTCGCTAAACAACTTTAAGCAGCAACGTCTTGATGCTGCAATGAGACACATACCAACATGACTGAGAAATATATCAACATTATCACTACTTTCGAACGATTAATCAGTAACACAGGTATCTTCATTTTTTATGTTTCAAAATGCAAGTATTTTGTAGCAGTTCTGTTCTGTGTGTAATGTTCCAATGATCTGTTACTTAAGTGTTCTATAGAACACCATTTGCGTATAGGGTGTTGTAATCTGATGTGAGAGGGGATTCCATTCCAGTAATTCAGTTGCTACTGGCTGCACCATGGTGTCTGTTCAAGAAACTTGCTGTTGTCCTTCCTAACAGTTTCATACCTCATTGTTACATTGGCTAGGAGCGGATGTTGGACCCCATGGATGGCAGATCCGCGCGTAGAGTAGCTCAGCTGAGCAGCAACTGTGGTAGCAAAGGTTTTCTTTCCTTTGTTGGGTGTCGGAACCAGGTCAGTGCACTGGAGCACAGAGGCATCCTAAAATACTGGTGTGCACCAGTGCAGCTGCATTCCATGTAGGTGTTGTTGAGCAAACTGGCAGTAACCAGAGTTGTGAGTAATCAGTGGGGGGCAGGAGAGATCGTGCAGCATTGATGTGATTCACAGTGACGTTGCGTCAAGTATCTGAGGATTTAATTTGAGGAAAATAGAGGAAACAGAGGTTCTCGTTTTCCCGGCTAATACTCTTCCCCTTTCTCTTCCTCCATCTTTTATTTTGTTTCCCCCATCACAGCTTCCAATCTCCCCTACAGATCGAAATCTGGGGCTTCATCTTGACTCTTCTCTATCCTTCTTTCAGCACGTTTCTCTAGCATCACGTGCCTGCTGCTATCATTTACACAATATCCGCAAAGCTCGCCCATTTCTTAAATTTGAAGCTTGAAAAGTCTTGATTTCTTCTTTTATTTTTTTCCTAAACTTTTCTACTGCTCCACGGTTCTCTTTGGGCTCCCACTGTCTTGTCTCGCCCCTCTAAAATCTGTCGTTAACTCACCTATCCATTTTCTCTGTCTTCTTTCTTTTCGAGATTCTATCTCACACTTCCTTGCTACTCTTGGCTGGTTATCCTTTCAATCTCAACTCAAATTTTATTTCTTATGTCTTGTCTTCAAGTCCCTCTATGGTCTTGCTCCTGACTATCTTTGTATCCTGGTATCCTTCTATATCCCTTCTCATTCTCTTCGCTCCTCCTCTCAATTTCTCTTGGTGGTATCCCACTCCCTATGTGCTCAATCAAACTTTCATTCTTTCACTCTTTTAGCTCATCTATACTGGAATGCTCTCCCTTACTCTCTTCACTCAATCTCTGCCTGTCCCTTATTTCGTAAGTCACTGAAGTCTAATTTTCTCCAGCATGCTTAATATGATTGATTGATGGATTGTTTTTATTGACTATGATTATTCACTTAATTGTACCGTTCTTTGTTTCTGTGTACAACGCCTTGGCTTAAGGCCCTATATACAATATAAATAAATACAAATACAAAAACAAAATGCCGTAATGCTAGTACGGTGGCTTGGAAGTGAGCAGTAAACAAAGGAAGGAGAGCACTACAAGCATTACACCATGTGAGTAGGTAGAAGGGGAGAACTGCCATCATGTTTGTCCAGATGACTGTTAGCAGACCCTGGTAAGAAGGAAAGAAAATACATAAAAATAAATATAGTGACAATTGGAACATAATTAAGAAAATGTTTAGGGCATAGATCACAGCATCAATGTGCAACAAGCAAACACAAAGTCACCTACTAAGTTTTTAACAAATCCAGAGGAACCAGCTGTGGGTAGTTAAATTCTTGTGGGTAGTTAAATTCAAAGTATAGTTGAGAGCAGCCGGCAGAGCAATGGGAATGCATGATCAGAAGATTACCCTTCTTAACTGTTTGGGCACAGAGAGCCTTAGAGTGTTTCAACATTTACCATGTGATGATATAAGGGTTGCAAACCCCAGGAATGGCAAGGAGACACTCTGGCCAGCATAAATGAGACAGCATTGAACAAACTAGAAATATGTTTTGGGAGGAGGCCCAACATAGTGTTGGAAAGCTATCATTTCTTTTCAAGGGCACAAAACAGGGGCAAGTCAAAAGATGTTACAGTGTTGAGGTCTTTGATAGCTACATAAAGGTTTACAGGAATACAAGCCAAATGCATAAGAGATCAAATAAGGATGAGAACATGTAACACCAAAGTTAGGGCGAGGTTGTGGATTGACAAAGATCCCCCCCCCTCTTGGACAAAACCTTAGAGATAGATAGAGCAATTGAATAGTCCATGGAAAGTGATGGCCGAGAGGAGTACACAAGTAGACACAGTACATGCTAACTTGGCAACAGAACACCTGGCAATGAAAGGTATCTGCCAAAAAGGAAAGTTAAGGGACCTGTGAAACCAGAAGGAGAATTGGCCAGAAACCCGAAAGGCACAGCGGGGGCATATGGGAAATAACTTTGCAAGAAATGCAGATGGTCGAGTCGCGGAACGGGTGCAAAGATGGTCCTGCCACTGCGGCGGAACATAGACGTTGTGGAGGAAAGGGCCATTTTTCTAGAATGTGTAGAGCAAATACTAGTGGGGAAGAAAGAATTGGAAATTATTACATCAGAGTTTCATGATTGAACGAGAGGAAAGCACATGAGTGACAGAAGTGGCATATTACAGTAAAACGGGAGAAAGAGTTTGGACCTAGAGAGATGATAATGGTGAATGTTGTTCAACTTGAAATGTTGGTTGATTAAGATTCACCCTACTCTATGATTTTACCAGAATTATATGAGGTGAGGTGTGGTAAGGAAGTGGTTGATCTTAAGGTGCTGGGTATCAATCTGAGTGCTTGTGGACTAGTACCCATAAAGGTATTGGGTTGTGAATGGGTGAAAATAGAATTTAAGGGATAGTGGAAGACAGGCAAACTATATATTGCGGACAAGGGAGTGAGTCTTCTAGGGTGGGATGAACAAGCCACATTGGACATACATATTTTCCTGGGCAGAAATGTGCCTGTGTTGTGTATGAGTGAAGTGAATTGAGATCATTCTGTAACAGGTGTGACTAAGTATCATAAAGTTATATATTCTTCAGTATTTTTTGACAGTTTGGGGATGAAATGTGGATTTTCACACAATATGATTAAAAAAGGGAACAGTGCCAAAAACACACAGTTAGATATGGGCCATTAGCAAGAGAGAGAGAGACTTAAGGAACAGTCACAGACATTGAAAGATGACAACATAATTGAGGAAAGTGATGCATTGGACTGGTTATCCCCTGTAGTGGTGACCCAGAAACAGGACGGTGGACTATGAATGTGTGTGGATTTGAGGGTGTTTAACACAAGCATTTGGGTAGATAGACATCAATTGCCAACCATTAATAAGTTGTTAGCCACCATAGGGCAGGTGGGGTGGTTTTCAACTATTGACGTATTGTCGGTGTAACATAAAATAGATTTTCATAAGGAGTCTCACCCTCTTACTTAACTTGTGATGCCTTTTAGGGCATATGGGCATTGCCAGATGCATTTAAGTTTAGCATTAGCATCTCTGGTTTTTCAGTGGTTGATGCAAGCATTGTTTGTAGACATGGCGGGTTTCAGTTATTTCCAAGATTACATTTTGATATGGGCAAGAGACACACATGAACACAATGAAAGGGTACTCATGGTTGTACGTGTATTACAAAAGAAAGGGTTCACCATTAAGTTGGCAATGTGCCAGGTTGGCATGCAAAGCATGACCTATCCGGGACACCCTATAAATGCGGATGGTAAAAGACCGAAGGAGGGGTGAGTGAGGGTACTAAGGGAGGCACCAGCACCTACTATACTAACAAAGAACAACTCATGTTGTTTTAGTGATAACATACTATGTAAAGTTAATTCCTTTATATGCTGAATAAAACTGTCAGCATGCAAGAATTGTTGAAAAAGCATGCAGTGTTTTTATGGTCTCAGCACTGTCGAGAGGAATTTGAGTGTATCAAAAAAGGATGCAGACAAGGTGCCATTATTGGTTTCTTTTGATGTTAGTTATAAGACACATTTAATGGAAACACTTGTGTATAGGCACATTATAAATGCCAGATAATATCATATCTTATCATGGAGGATGCAAGCGATGTAGGTATGAAAGATGATGGCAAGGTGGACAATATTGCCCCATACCAGGGTGCTCAGAAATGTGGAAAGGTGGTATGCCATCATTGAAAGGGAAGGTGTATCTGTGTATTGGAAGTAAAAACATTGCAGGACATTTTTATGGGGCATTTGATATGTGATCAAGACTGATCACAATCCTTTGACCTATGTCATGATGACAAAAAGTTTGGGATCAACATCTCCTAGGACCTTCAAGTGGATGGTAGATTTCCAGAAGTATAACTTCTCCGTAGAGTACTATACAGGGGTTAGAAATATTGTGGTGGATTGTTTGTCGAGGTTACTATCCCGCCTCACTGAAGATGACAAGGAAGAAACTGCCAGTGGGACGCAGGTGGCATGCAGCATTCCTGCATTGAAAAAGTGGAAGAGGGAGAGTCCAAGTGATGTTGAGCTAGAATGGATCAGGTACAGTTATGATATGGTTGGAGCAGCAGAGAACTAACAGATGCGGGAAAGCATTACATGCATGTATTGTATGAGTTGGTGAAAGGTCTGTGGAGTGTGACCAGAGGTGATAGGAAATTACTCCTATGGTTATGAGTATGAGGTTTGTGAAGTTGGTGCATGAAGGTTATCTAGGAAGATTATTGATAAAAAAAAGATTGTGAGAGTTGTATTGATGGCCAGGGATGGATGATGATGTGGAGAAGTGTGTGACAAGAGTATGGTTGTACGCAACCAGCCAGTGATTCCTGTTGAGGTGCCAGGTGAAGTGTGGGCAAAGTTGGCTTTGGACATCATGGGTCCCAGGGATGTGTTAAGTGGTGAGCTTAAGTTTATAGTGGTATTGGTGGATTACACATCCAGGTGAGTGGAGGCAACAACTATGCAGTTTGTGATGATGTATAAGGTCATAGAATTTCTAAGAAAGATTTTTGACAGGGAAGGGGTGCATAGTCATGACCAATGGGGTGCAGTTTGTATCTCACCAGAGTTTATGCATGAGTTGGGTATTAGACATGAAAGGACGGCTTTGTACAATCCGTCGGCCAATGGACTAGTAGAGAGACTTAATCGTTTTTTCAAAAGGCAATGCAATTGGTGAGTGCTAATGGTTTGAACTGGCAGTGTCTTGTTTTGAAAGCTTTGAAGGCATACAGGCACACGCTGTCAGGTTTTACTGGGTATTCATCTTTTGAATTAATGAGAGGCAGGAAAGCTGGATCAAAATTGAGACCGGTGGCTTCAGGGTGTGCCCGGGTTAACAGTGTGGATATGGGTGAGGTGTTGAAGAGGGCTCGATGAAGAGAAGAGCAAATGAGGAGAAAGTGTTGAGTTGAAAGTGTCAGAGATGAGAGTGGGTGATGTGGTGAGGGTACAAAATCCCAGATTTGTGCACAAGAGCATGAGTGTATACATGCCACCCCAGATGGTGGTGAAAGTAGGGACTGGTTATGTACATTTGGATGATGGTTTTCAGTGGAGTAGGAAACGGATTGCAATTCAAGATGGTAAGGGGGGATGCAGAGTGGATGATCTGGAGGTGGTGGAGGAGGTGGCAGGTACTCAAATGAGAAGTAGCACGTTTGGGAAAACCAGTAATTATGACAAGAGTCAGTCTGTTCTTGAAGAAAATGTGACTCAGGCTTCTGCTAGGTGGGGGTCTGATGTGGCAATGGGAGAGGTTGAAAGGGCGTGTGAGAATAGCACATGAGAGGGCAGGACACCTGAGAACAGCATGGATTTACATTATGATAGATCACCTATATCCAGGTTGAGGGTGCACCATGTAAATTTCAAGGACTATGTGTGGGAGTGTCATTAGCATTTAGGTGTTATTATGAGGAATCAATTTATTCAGGAAGTTAGATGTTTTGTTGTGTCATGTTATTTCTATGTTATAGGTTTCAGCAGGTTATCATTAATGTGTGTAGGGAGGAGGACGTGTAGTAGTTATGTTCTGTTTGCTATGTGCTAATGATCTGTAACTCAAGTGTTCTATAGAAAACCATGTGCATAAATAGTGTTATGATCTGATGGGAGGGGGAATCCAATCCAGTGTGTCAGTCATGACTGGCTGCACCATGGGGTCCATTCAATAAACTTGGTGTTGTCCCACTCACCGTTGTCTTACCTCATTGTTACACCTTACAAGACGAAAAACATTCATATATATGGTCAAATCAAAAGAGCCAAAAGCACTATACTTTTGATTTATGATTACCTTTGACCATTATAAATTAATTTGAAGAGTATAGACTTATTTTATTTAACTCCCCCTGAGTTTTTACTTGCTTTTGTTTTGTTTTTGTTACCTTCCTTTGACATTGATCAACCTATCATTTTGTATACTGCCAACCCTTTCACATATATAGCACCCCAGAGAAATATTTAACCACTTGAACGATACTGTCTCATTTGAACGCTTGGCATGTAATGAAGAACATATTTCTACAGCACAAACACATTGACAATGTCAAATTACAGCTCATGAATTGCCATTTAAACTTGATTATGCACTGCACGTCAGACTTGCACTAAATATTTTAGCGCCTGCAGGTTGCAAAATCCTAAGAACCAGCAGTAATTGATGGTGACTCTGGAAGCAGATTAATTCCTCTGTATGCCCATCATCATCTGCCACTCTGATGAGCACTATGGCAATAGATTAAAGGTAGCAATGATTTTGTTTCATGCCAGTCTGTTAAGTAAAAAGGTGTAATGTGCACATGTATTCTGTATGAAGAGAGAGTCATTCATTGAATCACATGTGAAATATCTGTAACCACAATAATAGTAAGTACCCATGCATTGTGTTACTATAATTCCAGTGATGAACTCAGATAAGAAGATATTAAGTTATGAAGCTAAATAAAAAAAATGCAGATTTAGATTTTAGCATTTATGTTGTGGAATTTTACAGATGTGTTGTAAAATGGCTCAGAACAAGTTTCATAATTTCTGGGCAATTTAAGTGTTTAGTGAAAAAGGAGGAATTTTGTTTTTTTATTTACTTGAGTTGTTACCATTGTATTTTTGTCGCTCTTGTGTTGAACATCGTTATATTAGTTAGAATTTTTGGTTATTATGAAATGGATTTTGTAGTTTAGGTGCTGTGACAAATCCTTGGATGTCATCACTTCTCCTCGAGGGTGAGCCCGTACCCATGAGGACAGGGAGGTGATGCCACTACCCAATTGCCCCCCTGGGGTTGGTACTCAGAGGGAAGATCTCATGAGGAGACACGCCACTGTAGGACCTAGGATGACTATCCGAGGAGAATGGGATAAACTCCACTCCAATCCCCCTCACCTACCCCACCTTTGCCTTGTCACCCCATGTACATGGGTTATGTAGCCAAAATCATAAGTACTGGGACAAGGAAGAATCTAGTCGACCTGAGGGAGAAGTATAGTAGAAGCACTGGGATGAGGAAGTGTCTAGTCTGCCCAAGGGAGGACTATAGGACAGGTATTGAGACAAGGAGGCAATGGGGAAGCATGAAGAGTACTCCTGGAACCACTAGTGGTGGTTCAAGTGGTTCCCAAATTCCTATTGGTAAATCACATTCAAAATAGAAGACAGAAAACAGTAGATGAAGTTCATCACTTCCTGCAAGATCTGCAAGGAAATTGGCAGTGCGGCCAAGAGAAGCAAGGGGGAATGGGACGCAAGGCAAGAAGGTAAAGTATTTCTCGAGGGTCAGAAGTGAAAAGACCCTTCTCCCTACTGGAAAGCAGTTGACTTATCTGACAGAGGAAGAAGGACTGTGCAGACCATGTTGGTACAGCAGGCCAGTCGAAACGCGCAGCTGTGGAGACGCCGTAGCTGGAACAAAGTAGGCGGAAGGCATGCCAGGAACAAAGGCAAGTCCCAGGACTGACTGTAGCCCATGGCAACACTTCCTGAAGGTAGGGGCCAACACGGTCTGGCCAGTGGGGACAGAAAAGAGACTAGTGGTCCAGATACAAAGGGTTGAGCTATCCTGGGAACAAGGGCTGAGAAAATAACCCTGCAACAAGACTGTAGGAAAGTAATATGTGAAGCAATACGGGAATGGGACCTGTACCCACAAGAAGGAAGTTCATCTGTCATCTTCATAGTTGTAGTACCTGGCAGGTTAGTGAACCAGGTATGACACACTAGCATCAGAAAATCATATGGGTCTGGGACCCACAACCCCAAGATAGGAATCCAAGTCTACATTGTAGAGAAGTGAACACATATTAGAAATAGGGCATGAGAAGGGAGTCATTCTCCCTGGTATTGTGAACTGTGCCAAGACTGTTAAAAGGCCAGTGTAAGGGAGTCATTCCCCATGCTGTTGTGATTTGTAAAGTATGCTTGAGAAAAGTCCAAGGCAAAGGGGACATTCCTTCTGGTGTTGTTAACTGTCCATTAGACCTGAGATAATGTCTGGGGAAAGAAGATATTCCCCCTGGTGTTTTGAACTGTGTGATACGCCTGGGAAAATGCCAGGGGAAGGGAGACATTCACCCTAGTGTTGCAAACTGTGAAGTAAGCCCAAGAAAAGGACAGTGGAAGGGAGACATTCACCCTAGTGTTGTGAACTGTGAAGTATGCCAAGAAAGGCCTGGGGAAGGGAGTAAATCTCTCTGGTGTTGTGAACTGTGAAAATAAAAGCCAAGAGAGTGTGAGCACAGAGCCAAGGAAGGCCAGGGGAAGGGAGCCATTCCCCTGGCATTGTGAAAACAATGTGAGCAAGATACTTGGAGAAGGAAGGCATTCTCCAGGAACCCAATAGTGAAGAAACAAGTGTGGGCAATAGGGAATGTTGATTTTTGAATTGGAACTTTACCTTTTGAGTATGAACTGAGAACTTCACTGCTTTTAACCTGGAACTTTGTTTTGTGCTTCGGAAAGGGATTTAGACCTTGAGAATTGAGTTATTCCCAACTAACAATTGAAATTGTGATCTGTTGTCCAGAAGAAGGGAGCCCTTCTTCTGGACCAAGAAAATCCACTACTTCTTTAGTTTATGTATATGTGTAAGGGAAAGAAGTAGGTTTTTGACACAGGACAGTGGACTCTTGATTGGCACGGACCTCTGTAGTGTTTTAGTTGAGGTAAGTAAACCCCTCTTAGAATAGGAAGAGGTAGGTGTTCTCTTTATTTCTCATATAATAAAAGTGTATGCAGACTTTGCATTTAGTTCTTTATCACCATCAGGCACATGGCCACCAGTGAATAGACTTACCTTTGGTCTGTGCTCTTTTCTGTTCCCATATAATGATTTTTTTAACCTCAATGATGTACGTAACCAAGGAAACAAATAATCATGCATCCATGATCACATCTGGAGACATTATACGTGTCACATCCTTTCAGGTGGGGACTGGTGGCTACAGGCACACCACTTTTCAGAAAGACAACTAACATGTTTTTCTATACTGTTTGGTTGCCTAGGAGTATTCATCGATTTCTTTGAGCCAAAATGGTTCACACACTTCATAAAGACTAGTAAGTGTGGTTCCATAATTATTTCCATGATTTCCTTTTTTTTATTTTTATTTTTTATCAAGAATTACAGGAATTCTGTTGTGAGTTAAACACATTTGTATTTAGCATTGTGTCTGTCTTCATTTTATTTACAGACATGGGCAGCCAGTCCTGAGGAAAACATTCCCATATAATTATTGGACAATTGTTGAAACTGGGAAGGAGTTAATTACAGGCGACCTTTCCAAAGAGCAAAGAACATAATTTTGAAGACAATTTGACAGTATTCTATCTAGTATACTTTGGCATAATAATAAAATGCTATATAATTGCAATATTATCAAACATTTGGGTCTGTTTGTTTTTAATATTTTGATGTATTAGATTGTGAATCGATTTTGAGATTTGCTTGTCCTTATATATTAGGAGGTGATGGCTTTTTGTGCACATTAGGCTTTTGGAATTGGGGACGCACTGATTGTACTATCCGCACACTGCACTTTATATATTTATTGTGCATTCTCGATATGTGTATTATGTCTACAACTACTTACTGTTCATGCAGAAGCCAGTGGACGAGGCTACAAAAAGAAAATATATTCAAATGCGTTGTACAACTTCTTTTGCGTAATACCTTCATTCCACAATTGTTTTGTGATTTGTTTATAATAAGGGTGTATGCCAACAACCATGCCACCTGTGTGCTAGTCTCCTCTTTCTACACCCTTACGCTGTGAATAGAGCACATGTACCACAAACAGATTGTGTTGGTGCATGCACTTAACATTTCTGAATTACTTTTAGAAGGTGAACTTGCAGCAGAACATATGCAAGGTAACCATGAAGGGGAGCTAGAAATGAAGAAATTAATGTTTGAGCTGGAAAACGTATTTGTTGTCATATGTTGAATTTGTAGAATGTAAGCTTCGGTTTAGGTAAATATCACAATTATATTGAATGTACTGCTGATAGTCACATTTTTCCATCATTTAATATAATCCACCAAAACCATTAGGGTATTGTGCAATTCAGCCGCTGGGCCCTCTCTGGCCACTTTAATAACAATGATGATTAATGTATAATCACAATAATATGTATGCATGCATGCACATAGTCGTGTGTTTGTAGGGCATATAGAGCACAACCCTAGTTATAAACAGAGATGTACAGTCTAGTCAGAGGTACACAGTGAGGGGTGATTGCCTTGTCCGTCTATGGTCCTCATTTGTTGAAGTGGTCCATGAAGAACAGGATTTTCAGTTATTTCATTAATCACATAAAGGAGGGAACCAGCCTGATGTTAGCAGGGATGTTCTTCCAAAGCACGGGTGAAAGTGGGAGACTGCTTGTTTTATGGATTTCCCCTTCCTGCTCTTATTGTATTCCATTGAGGCAATATTTTGGCTCCTGGTGTTTCGTTGTCTTCCTGAGATGGTGTTCCTTTCAGCTAATTATGGTAGGCCAGCCTGACAATGCATACCTGGTGTCTGAAATAACATCCTGCTTTAGTTATTTCTGTTATAGCCCAGGTTACAGTGTTTCAAAAGTCTAGTGCAGTCAAAAATACAGGCCTTGTCTGTCCATGGATGCAATATAACCCATTATGTGTCAGGTGATGCTTCTCACACCATGAGACTGACTGCCAAAATGATTGTGGCATGGAGCCAGTGTGAGCACTGATCTGCAACACAAATATGGTCTATTTAAGTGATTGTCCAGTAGAAGGTAAGTATGGAGGTACATGGTGGTGAGGCAGCCCAGTGGAAGGGACACTGGACAAGTGCCGGAAAAGGACAATGGGTAGAAGAATGGAGTAGGATAGCTGAAGGCATGAAGCACGGAGCACATGCAGGAAAACAAAGTAAGGTGCACAGAAACAGTAGTAAGACAAGAATCTGCGGCAAGAACTTGGAAGCTGGACCCTCTGCTTTGGCTGTCTGAACTTGGGTTGGACCAGCTTGTGGGAATATGGGCTTTGGCGATTTTCTGAATCAAATAAGGTGGGGCTTCTTTGGAGATACACTTGTGGGTGATTGATAAGACATGATTTTGAATGGTTTGGATCATTAGTTTTCTCTGGATAGGAAGGGCCTGGCGCATTGAGAAATTTTGTTGATTAGGCTGCGGCATAGGAGATGGCATTTACTTGGCATGTTAGGGAGAGAGTGTCATCGATACAGACTCCTAGTGTTTTTACCGAGGAGGAGACAGGGATCACAGATCCATTGATGTTGAAAGTGGAGTATTGAGGGTCAAGAGTTTTTAATGCTGCTGCTGCTGCGCCAATGATGAGAAGTTCCGTTTTCTCAGCGTTGAGGCATAGGCCGTGGGTCGCCATCCATGATTGGATGCTGGCGTAGGTGGAAGTGAGGGTGGTGGTAGGAACTTAAGAGCGGGAGGAGAATCTGTATTTTGTCAGCATAGTTAGTATAAGCTATGTATAAGCTATGCTGAGCGAGTCCAGCTGTTAACCCAAAACTATGGAGATGGTGAGGCACAGGCATTATCGGCAAAGACTTTCATCACTCTCTCTTCGAGGAAGGAGGCTCCAGGTGGCACCTTCCTCGGAGAAAGCAGCTGAGGAGGTGAGATGGTGACATACAATATTATGGTTCACTAGATCAAAGGATGCAGACAAACAGAGGAAAAGAAGCATGGCCAGCTTTCTTTAATATCTGATAGTGTCCAGCTGGATTTTCAGATCCAGGAGAGCTGACTTTACCGTGGCCAGGGCGGAAACCAGATTATTGGATGCCTATAATTTGGTTGTTTTCTAAATGCCATTGAATTTGTTAGTAGGCTGCTCTGTCAATAATTTTGAGGAGGAACGGTACAGTGGTAATGGGCTGACAGTTATTTGCAATAGTGGGCTGGAGCTTGGATTTCTTTAATAAGGGAAGGACCCAAGCTTCATTGAGGCAAGAGGGTACTATTCACATATTAAAGGAGGCATTGATAAAGGCTATGATGAAAGGGTATAGTTCAAGGGGATAGATCAATGGTGCTGGGCAGATGTCCCCTTTGCATCTGGATGGCTTTAGACTTTGTAGGATGCAAGACGTTTCTAGTGTAGTGAACTTTTTGAGAATAAACAATGGGGCATCTGAAAAGTTTGCATTGGGCATGTAAGTGGTAGCAGCATTTTCATAATGCAAGGTTTTTTTACCCAGATATTCTCTGATAGTGTGTCAGTTTTGAGCAGTAAAGTGTTCTGAATGGAGTTACACCAGGCAGAGTCCTTAAGTATTGTAAAGACTTGGGGGACTAGTGTTTTCAGTTCTTTGAGGATTGAAAATAATTCCTTTGAGTCGGAATTGACATTGGGAATCATTGTATTGAATGAGGAGGCCTTGGCATGTAGAATGGCTTTTTTTATAATTATTGGTGAGGGTTGAGAAAGCGTGCTTGGATGATTCAGAGGGAGTATTTTTCCAGCTTGAATCATCAAGTATTTTTTAATCTCTGAGGGTTGTGAGATCTTGGGTGTACAAGGCGTTGGAGTAGAAAGCTGGTTTGGCTTGTTTGGCTACTAGGGGGGCAATGGTGTTGATGGCATTGGTAAGGGTAGTGGAATATTTATGTATTTAATTTTTTTATTTTTTTTATTTGCCAGTGTTATGAAGCAGCGAAAAACAGCTTTTTAACACAATAAAAACAAACACAATCAACTGATTAAATCAGTCATGAAAATTATAGTCCAATAAAACCAATAGTATCACAGATAAACGAGTTAATAACGAACTACAGTGAGAGGGTCTCCAACATACATGCAACCTTTTCCCAAAAGATATTAAAAAACACAATATAGGGTTTGTGATTACCCCCATGTATAACTCCCATATTGCTGGAGAAGGAATTGAAGGCTTGAGGCCTGCTGCCATCCGAGCAGGAAGTCAGAGGGTGTCCAGTGATGCACAAAGGACTTACAGGGGTTTAGCAGATACAATGGAAGCAGTGCCACAAAGGCGGCACGTGCCCATAGGTCTATGGATGGTGATCCAGGTTAATGATTTATTATTTCTTTATTTATTGTTTGCTTGTTAGGTGCTTATACAGCAAGTGAAATGCCATTTCAAAGCACCCATAGGGCAAAGGGAGGGAGCAAGGGAGAGAAACACATTAAAAACACAATATTTAAAAGCAGTGGAGGGAAAAAGGAAAAAAGGATGAACCTACTATGCCTTGTCAGTATTCAGAATGTGCAAGTGCAACAAGGAAGAGGGTATAGGCGGTAAGTGCTGGGGTGTCTGGGCTCATGTGTGAGCCACAGATGAAGTGTGTGTTATGGTGAGTGCTACATGGCTGGAGCTGCATTAGTGCGAGCCTTCAGGGCAGAGGGTGTGCCAAGGCATTTATTGAGTGTAGCCAAGAGCTGGGGATATTGGGTGTGGGAGGTCAGGGGCCCAGTGAGGCATAAGGGCCCAGGACACCAATCACAGTAACTGTGAGATTAGCAGAGGAGAGAAGAAGGGAAGGAGGAGGTAAAGGGGAAAGTCTTGAGGAACTTCTGGAATTTAAGAAAGTCCTGCTCAAGGCATAGAGGGAGGGGGAGGCTGTTCCATAGGAGGGAACCAGCTGAGGAAAGCGATCGACCACCGGCCCTCTGTTTAGAAAAATGCTTTACACACAGAGAGTTGGTGTCAGAGGAACCTAGTGGTCTAGAGGGAGAGTATTTAGTAAGAGAAACCTGAAGATAGTGTGGTCCCCGGGCCCAGACAGCCTTGTGGAGGATGCAGAGGGATTTGAATTTAATCTGTGCGGCAAACGGGAGCCAGTGCAGACTGTTTAGGGCTGGAAAGGTGCAGCCACTTGGCTTAAGGCCAAGGATAAGTTTTGCTGCCCTATTCTGGATTAGCTGAAGAGGTTGCAGAGTGAAAGACAGTAGATTCAGGAGGAGGATATTGCAATAGTGAAGCCTAGAGAGAACCAGGCCTTGAATAACATTGAACCTCTGGAGGAAGGTGAGAAAAGGGAGAACTCCTTTGAGAAAGAAGAGCTGAAAGTTTGACTTCTTAGCAATGGCCTGAGTGTGGGGGAGGAAGGAGAAAGAGGAGTTGAAGATGACTCCAGGGTTTCTGCTTCAGAAGAAGGAGCCGGGGGAAAGCCCAAGGAGGAAGGCCAGAGTGAAAGGAAGAAGGAGAGAGGAGGGGTACCAGTGGGAAGGATCTCAGTTTTACAGGAGTTGAGGCAGAGATTGTTGGAAGTGCACCAGGACTGGATGACAGATAGGCAGTCAGGAATGACGCAAGGTGCAAGAAGGTCATCAGGAAGTTTTAAGAATAGTTGTGTATCATCTGCATAACACTAGAAGTTGGAGGACAAGGGGGAGATGAGGCATGAAAGCTGAACATGGTAGACAAGGGGGAGAGGATAGAACCTTGGGGGACACCACAGGTGGAGAAAGGAAGTAGGAGAGGAAAAGGTGCACAGGATGGCTTAAGAAGAGCAGTCAGTAAGGAAGGATGTCAGCCAGTACACTGCCCATTCAGAGATACCAAAGGTATCATGGAGCCTTTGTATGAGGATGGCATGGTTGACCATGTCAAAGGCTGAGGAGAGGTCGAGAAGGATGAGGACAGCTGGGGAGGTGGAGTCCAGAGATGTGAGAAGTTCTTGATGGGTATTCAGAAGAGCAGTTTCCGTGCCTCTGGATGCTCAGAATTCAGATTGATGGAGACCACCAACAAGTTTGAGTCAGGGCAATGCCAACTTCTCCAGCAGCTTCCCCAGGAAGGGGACAGGCAAAGTCTGCTGAAGGTTTCTTCAGGAGGGGGCCCACAAGGCAGTCCTTAAAGGAGGAGGTGAAAGGGGAGTCCTTAAATGAGGAGGGTAAAGCACCAGTCACAAAAGAATGATTGCAGAAATCAGCGAGTGCATGTGCAAGAGAGCAAATGTTATCCTTGATGGTTTTGGATGAGTAAGGGGAAACCTGTTTAGAAGAGACCTTCATGGAGCAGACAACTCTGGTAACTTCTTCAGGTGTGACATGTCAGAAGGAGGAGATGGGGTAGGAGGTGGTGAGGGGCAAATGAAGGAAAGGGTTGTGGGATGAGTTGGGAGGGTGAATAACAAGCGTGTTCAGGATGTCCTGCATTTTGGTGGTGAAGTGAGTAACCAGCATTTTGCAGAGGGCCTGGGAAGTAGAAGAGGTGGAGGAGACTGCAGAATGGTTGGCTAGTTCCCTGCAGATCTTGAAAAGTTGAGCCGTGTTGTTCAAAGCATCGGGAACCTGTGCCTGTATGTGGCCTCTTTTCTTGGCTTAGATGGAGCGTCTCTATTGCCTTTGGAGAAGGTGACAGGGTAATTTGTCAAATTATGAGCCAGAGGTCTGCCACTTCCGTTCTGTCTCGCCACACTTTCGCTTCAGGGCTGCAAGTTCAGAGTCCTACCAGGGTTTCAGGCAGATCCTCATGACAGAGGCAAGAATGTCAAGAGTATTGGTGATGGACAAGTGGAGGTTGCTAGGTGCAGAGTCAGAATAGAGTCTGAGATAGGGGGCCGAGGGGGATGAAGGTAAATGTGAAGGAAGCAGCTGATACACGATTCATCGGGCAGATGTTAGTGAGCGAGGTTGGCAGGGCTTTTGGGGGAGTGGTCAGAGGGCAAAGGAACCCAGTTGAGAGGAGAGGAGGGAATGGTCTGACCAGGGGAGAGGGGTGACTAGTAAGGGGAGAGAGAGAGATCAGGGTGTATGGACCAGAAGGGAGAATGACAAGGGATAGAGAGGTGCAGAGATTGATGAAGAGAGTAGATCATGAGCCAGGGGAGTCTAGTTGGATATTGAAATCACTTAAGAGGAGGAGGTTGGAGGTAGATAAAAGTAGGGAAAAACAGAAATCATCCCATTCAAAGAGGAACAGGGTCTTGGAACCTGGAGGCCGGTAAATGGTAGCAATGGTCAGGGTGGAGATAGGAGAGATGACCAGCTTGCATACCATTCTCTCAAAGAAAGAGTAGAGATGGGTGGGTATGATAGAATCAGGAACCCACTCAGGGAAGAGTAAGGCAACCCTATCGCCAGTGTGGTGAGGTTGATGCTTGGAGATGTCCTTGAAGCTGTCAGGGAGGAGGGAGTCCAAAGCAGTGACTGAGCTGGCATTGAACTAAGTCTCGTTAAGAGCGAGAATGTTGAGATCAATGTCTTCAAGAAAGAGGCAGATGTCAGCAGAATGGTTCTTGTCTGGGTGGGTGCTACGAGTTGCCAGATGGAGGAGATCCCTGCCTTTGAATGTTTTCCTAGGTGGAGTAAAGGGGCGTTGTACACCAGTGACAGGAGGAGGGCTAGAGGGAGTGGTAGGGGGTGCAGGAGAAGGAAGGAAGTTAATGAGACACAGAAGACTCCAGTCAAAGAGAAAGAAGGTGGGTTGAGGACCCTGGATCAGGATAGTGCCTGTCTTATAGACATTAACAAAGAAACGTGAAGATAAGAAGCCGGCCAAGAGGACTTCCCACTTGGTGCCACCATTAATGGGAGAGGATGTGGAAGGAGTGAAGTTCTGACATAGGTATCTACAATGGGAAGTCCAAGGTTTGCACACAAGATATCTTTTTTGTGCTTTTTCCTGCTGGACTTCGTGAGAGAGGGGAGATAGGTGATAGTGTAGCAGTTAGAGAAGATGGGTGAGATGGAGAAAAGCATAGGGGTGGCAGAGGTTACTTGAGGAATGAAGAATAGTGTCTGCACAGCACATGTCTAGCTAAACTCACAAGGAGGCAACGTAGAGGTAGTCACAAAGGCATAAATGCAATCCAGGAAAGGAAATCAAATTTCAAAAGAGAAGAGGTGCATGGAAGTAAAAGTACACAGGGCTAAATACGATTTTTAAATAAGGAGGCAGAAATGCAATGCAAGTGGTGCACAGATGTAAAAGTACACAACCCTAAATTCGATTTTTAAAAAAGGAGGCACAAATGCAATGCAAGAGGCGCACAGATGTAAAAGTACACACAACTGAATTTGATTTGTATAAAAGGAGGCACAAATGCAATACAAGAGGAGTACGATGAAAAAGTACACACAGCTATATTCGATTTTTAAAAAAGGAGGCACAAATTCAATGCAAGAGGTGCACAGATGTAAAAGTACACACAGCGAAATTCGATTTTTTAAAAAGGAGAGTCAAATGCAATGCAAGAGCTGCACAGATGTAAAAGTACACAACGTTAAGTCCAATTTTTAAATAGGAGACTCAAATGCAATACAAAAGGTGCAAAGATGTAAAAGTACACACAGGTAAATTCACTTTTTGTTTTTTAAAGTTTTTTAAAGTATGCACAAATGCAATGTAAGAGGAACACAGATCTAAAAGTACACATAGCTAAATTTGATTTGTAAATAAGGAGGCTCAAATGTAATGAAAGAGGTGCATAGATGTAAAAATACACACAGCTAAATTCGATTTTTAAAAAAGGAGGCACAAATGCAGTGAAAGAAGATGTAGGATAGTTGAGGCAAGGAAGGCAGAGTACATAGGCACAGTAAATGATTCAGAAAGATTAGGGGAGGAGGCAATGGAAGAGTTCATCCATCACTCACTTGCAGATCTGCAGGGAGCCTAAATGTCCAAGAATCCCAAAACATGGTGTAGCAGTAACTAGTCTGGAGGTCAAGACATAGTTTGTGGGGGGTAGAAGGCCCTTCAGGCCCTCCTCGGCTCAGACAGGAGCCTTAGAAGATTGGTCTTCGGAGGGGGAGCCGGCGTTCGCCTGCCAGGTTCTGGATTGGCTGTTCAAGTGTGGACACAAGCCAATCAGGGATGCATCAGGCTGCATATATCCAGAGACTCATGCATTTACACTGGCGCATCCATTTTGCAGAGTGTGCTTTTAGCACAAAAAGTATGGGCCAAATGATGAAAAACACTACATCCAAAGTGGACTCATGATTTAAAATGATTCAGCAGAAATCTTCTAGATTGACAATAAAAGTGCACTTTATAGCCACAATGGAGTACCCCCACAAACCTTGAGCCCACAAAGGGCTGCCTTATGGTCTTTTGATGGTGCTGTGTGCACAGAGCCTTGTGGTGATAGTGGGGGTCGCAAAGGCCCGGAGCAGTGTGTGACCAGCCTCTGTTGTGTCCGAGTAGTGTTGCACTAGGAGCTCTAGGCCTGTAGTCTCTAGGATGTCAGGATTAAGGCATTGAGGAAGGGGGTACGATTTTCCTTGGTGAGTTTACGTGAACTGCGTCTAAAAGTGGAGGGGGTTGAGCTAGTGGAGGGTTTGATGAGCAGGCCTGCTGGGAATGAGAAGATGATGACATGATGGTCTGACCATGGGCAGGGTGAATCGGTTTTAATGGAGATGTGACAATTTGTGTCTGCCAGCCAGTATAGCGTGCGTCCTCTGTTGTGAGTGGGATCACAAATGCATTGGTCAAAACCAAGAGAAGTGAGGGCAGTGGCTAGTGAGGTGGCTGGTAAGTCAAGGGGGTTGTTGATCACCAGTCAGATGGAGATTCCCCCAATCTTCACAATTGTTTCAGTAGAGTTCTAGGCCCTGTCTGCCCCCTCTCTGGGTTCAAGTGTGTAACCTTCACAATTTCTAATTGGGTAGTAAACCCTTCTTGGTCTCTTCCTAGGCCTCACGACACTCACAGCTCCCTACATCCCAGCTGGTCGGAATGTCGCCCTGTTACCTTTATCAACTACTGCGCACGGCAGTGGCTCTTCTGGGGACTGGAGTTGGCCGTCCGATCCTCCTCAACACTCGGCAGCTTCTCTTATCTGCTTCTGTGACCCATGACTGCTGGCTATGTAAGTATGGCTCTGGGACCCTGCGGTCCATCTTCTTACTGATCCTTTCACTCTGCCTGGCCTCATGGTTGAAAGACCGACTGGTGTATGGTCCTGGAGAGCAGCCTTTTGCACCTCGCTGGCTTCTTCTTCTCTCTGGTCTATGCTGTCTCGCTACTCCTGCCCCTAACAGCTTCCATGCCTGTTGTTGCTCTGGGGCTTATTTAACAACAAGTTTACAAACTGTTAAGTCCTTCTTTCATTTTTATCGCTAGCGGGCATAGACGACTAGAATGTTCATTCAAGTTCTCACCATTACTCTTCCTTGGTACGCACCTCCTCCTTGTTCCAGTACCTGTTAATTAAGTCTCCCTATGTTTTCGGACTTACAGACATACATAGAAGTATGGGATATCTAGTTGGGTTCTATGGGATAGGAAAGTGTGTAGGGTGTGCGTGGAGGGTTGTACCAAGTTCTCCTGAGATGTTCTTTTTTGTCACCGGAGGGGAGGTCTCTTCCCATGAAATCCTCCCACTGAGTTCCACCCCCAGGAAGACTACCAGGTAGCGGCCTCATCACCAAGGCCTCATGGGAAGTGACAACATCTCGGGATTCGTTACACATCGTATTCGTGAAAGGTGATGATAATTTCTGATCAGTTGATCGATTAATAACAGCAGGTCCACCCATTCAAGGAATTGGACCACCTTGTTTTTGTATTCTTCACATAAACCTCAGTGAAATAATGCTCTGTGTGTTGCTTCGGACATTTGCAAATCTACTGCTTGCTGGCAGAATCAACTAATGTAGGTAATAAAGTCCTGGGTAACCTGTTTAATATCAGCAAGCTGGTTTTGGTTCTTGGAAATGCAGTCAAGTGACTGGAACACCTCCAAATAGCCATTTTTGAACTTGGTGAATTTGCTTAATTTTGGGTTATTCGATGAAATGTATCAAGTAGCCCAGGCCAGTGCATTCCTGGTCAAATTTCCTAAAATGTACCCTATTTATGTTTTTTGTATTTTGGTGGGTTGTGGGCTAGCCAGCACACAAATTTTATTTTACAGTGGTTTGAGAATACACAAAGTTTCAATGATTCCCATTCAATTTCATGAAGGAAGAGTGTGCTAGGATGTTTTCAGTAACAGATGTGGCTGTCTCACAAGCTATTTCTGTGGTGTTCTCTTACTTAAGTGCGGTGACCTCTAACTTCAATGCTTGCATTTCATCACAAAGACCTTGTATAATATCCATTTTAGGGCAGGTGGGAAGGCATCTCTATCTGTCAAGCAATATGTTAATCGCATGCTGCGTACCTGGTGTCTTGATTGATGTCCAATGCGAGGTTGTTCTGGTAAGGTCCAGATTTCAGTGTGCTTCTGGAGTCCAGTGCTATTGCAGGAAGCCAGGCTATTTCTGTCCTTGGATGCAATAAAACTCAGGCTGGGTCATGGGCTGGTTCCCTACATGACATGTTTGTCTTTCATAATTTCTGTGGCATGGAGACAGTGCAAGCATTTATTTTACATTTTTTTATTCATAAAATGCATTTGGTTTGTATCTTAAACCTTACATATGTACTTCTATAGAATTTACAATAGAATCTAGTCTTTTGCGTTTACTGTTTCATGTTGTGAACGTAGTTATCAGAGGTAATGTCTTCCTAAAAATGTACAATTTTGGCCACCATCTTTCTATTGTTGCCCATGAGAATTTGTCTACATCATTCCTTAGTTTCCAATTTGTGGAGGGCGCTTAGGTATGTGCAGCTAAATGTTAGTTGCTTCTGGTTGAGTGCCTCGCATTCCATTATTAAATGGTATATGTTTTCTATTTTCCCAGTCAATTTGAAAAATCTACAGTCTTTGTTAGCATCTTTATTTTGGGTCAATTTTCCTAGAATTTCGCTGGTGGGGAGAATGCGCAGCCTAAATCTCAGGAACATGTTTCGAATTCGGCAATCAGGGTAAAGATTGAGATAGTGTGGTAATTAGTTGAGCGCTATTGATTCTCTCTCACACTTTAAATTGAGATTGTATCTATCTTGCTTTTCTTGGGTCTCAATCCAGTCAAGCCTTTCGAGTATCTTTTTGGAATTCTGTGGCCTTTGCGTCAGTGTCTCAAGAGAGATGTCCTTTTGGGTGCTTATGCTCATGGCTGCTTCTTTCCATTTTGTTAGTGCTGTGTCGTTAACCTTCAAATGGGAGGTTCTCAATATATCCAGTGCAGGAATAATTTCTTCACTGTTCAGCTTTCTGTATAGATTGAGAGTTTTCCATGTGACTATTGACTGGAGAGATTGTAGGCCCAGCTCATAGCGTACCCAGGACATCGGAGTTGATTGTGGCAAGGTGAGGATTTTCCACCAGTAAATCGCCTCGAGTTGCATCCATATTGATTGATCTAAGTTGATCATGGATTCTCCTCCGTATGCTTGTATTGCAGTCACCTTTTGCTTGTAAAAGGCTAACACTTGCTTGAGTGAAAATGTGCCAAATTTTCTATGGATCATCAGGCCCTGTCTTGCTAGGGCTTTTGCTTTAGATTTCAGATGATGTGTCCAAGGAATTTAATTCACAGATTGATTGATCCAGATTCCTAGATATTTATAGGTTGTAACGTGAACCAATTTTTCCTTTTGTAGATAGAATGCAAAGAGATTCTGTTTCTTTTGTGGTTTACGTGTCAGCATCATAATTTTCGTCTTTTTGATGTTTATTGCCAATTCGTTATGATCCATATATTCTTGCGTTTTGTTGAGTGCAGTTTGGATATTCTTGCATTTTGTTGAGTGCAGTTTGGAGGCCACAGGGTGTTTTTGCCAGGAGGATGATGTAATCTGCATAAATTAAACAGGGTAAAGCAGTGGCGTTTAATTTGGGAGGATTTATACTTGGTGTATACATGAATGCTTCGAAATCAGACGTAAACAAACTGAATAGGGCTGCGGCAAGTGGTCATTCCTGCTTTAAGCAATGCCATGTATTGATTAAGTTGGTTATGATACCATCAGCATACATTCCCACTTGTATTTTGGTTAGTATACAGTAGCTTTTTGGGCTCGAGTATGTCGCAGGGGCAGCCCCATTGTTCACGTTTCGCCCAGAGTAGATCCCGTTTGATTTTGTCAAATGCTAAACTAAGGTCTACATACGCAACATGAATTTGCGTTTTTGTCCTGTCAGCTTCATGTTTCAGCAAATTCAAGATTATCAAGTTAATACTCATGTCTACATTTCGAACAAATCCGGTTTGTCGGACTGCCTGGTGGTTTGTCTATTTTGACCAGTCATTTAGCTGTATAAGTAGGTGATTGGCAAATATTTTCCCTAAGAGGTCCAATAGTGCCAACTGTCGGTAATTCATCAGATCCTTGGTTGATCCTTGTTTATATATAGGGATTAGTGTTGCAAGTTGCCATGAATCCCGAGAGCTTTTAGTATGGTTGATTAGCTCGATGATTTCTCCGCAGAAATTAGCCTAGATTTCAGGGTTCTTTTTGAGAGTAGCATTTGACAGCCCATCGGGGCCTGGTGCTCTCGATGCATTAAGTTTTCTGATTGAATTTGTGAGATCCTCGATGTCATAGCTCACATTCCAGCTCTTTCCAGTGGCTGGTACTACTTTATTCACGGTTATAGGTTTTTCTTTGTATAACTCAGTGAAGTACGTTACCCAAGCAGATTCGGGGAAGTCTAATATCATTGCATCCTTCGTTTTCGTATTAGGCTTGAGTAGATCCCATAAGCATCTGGTATTATTATTTTTGAGGGTATTCATCATGAGTTCAGCGTTTTCTTGATCCTGCATCATTTTTGCATTTTTTAGGCAGTGTTTAAATTTTTGCTTGGCTGTGTGTATCATTCTCCTTCTTATTTGAGGGGATTCGTGTTTGGCTCTCTTTATAGCAGTTTTCTTTTCCTGCTTCTTTTCAGCGATGGTTTTATTGTAAACCTATTTAGGCATTTGGTGGAAATTATCTTTCAGCACCATTGTCAGTTTGAATTGGTTGAGTAACCATCCGTAGTTGACTTTATTATTGTCCTCTAGCTTCGAGTTCTTAAATGATTCCTTGATAGTTTTTAGCTTACTTTGTGGTATCTTAAGTCGATTAATTCTGGATGACAGGGTCAACAGAGGGATGTTTATTCTGGGTAGTACGCTGGTGTGTATGTCACACAAGTGCTTCAGAATATAATGGTCACTATGATCGCTGAATATATTCAATGCTTTCGTCAGGGTTTCAGTGATTCCTTTAGTGGTATAAATCTATTATTGACTTGCTATTTCCATGTGACCATGTGGGAGAGAGTGTATCTGTTGTTTTATTTAATGCATCCAGATGATCAAAATGCCTGTTACGTGCCTCTATTGACCATCGGCAAGCACGATGCTCTCGCAAGTGTTCTTCTATTATTTTTCCTTTTTCGTCGAACAGCTGGAGATTGAAATCACCACATATGATGAATTCTGCGCATTCGTGCTTCTTGTATTCCAATAAATGTTTGTGATGATGAGGTACTTTTCCTAGGAACATGATGCCACTAGTTTGTTTCGTTCCTGTGTTGTTGTTCGATTTTTAAGTATAGTATTTTGGGCCCAACAGCCAATGTTTTGGTGTTCAATAACTTTGAACGCGAAGTCCTGTTTGATCAAGGTAAGTAGTCCAGCTGAAGGTCTACCTGTCGTTTTTGTAATTGCATAATTTGTGTATGTAAAATAACCTTCACAAATGGGTGGTTTGATGAGCCATGTCTCTTGCAAACAAATGATGTTTGCTTTATTCAGGCTGACTGTTCAGTTTGGAATAAATACAGGTGCCCTCGGGAGTTCAAAGAACAAAGTGGGACTGATTGTTTAATGCTTCCAGCTCGTTGTTACAGTGATGTTTTTTTGTGCGATTCATGTCGATCTATCGATGGACTGATGTCTCGCCAGAATGGAGATTCTTCCGAATTCCATCTGGAAGGTGCTTTATACAACTAATATCGATGGTGAGTTTGCTTTTGCTGGTCATTATGTCTTTTTTCGTCACTGTTTTTGTGTTCTTTTGAATTCGCATTGATTGTAAGGCTTTCAAAATTGCTGATATCTGAATACATTCTACTGGTACCTTGCCAGGTCATGATTGAGGTATCAACATATCTTGTCTCATTGAGATCATCTGGGGTCAATTCGAATCCAAGCAACTTTATCTCTTTACTACATGATTCTATTAATCTCAGCATTTCCAAAGAATACAATGTATCCATATTTTATTGAGACTTTTGTCATCTATGAACTCAATTAGTTTTAGGTATTTAGTATTCAGAGATCTTAGTTTAGGTATAGCCTTGAAAAGGCGTAGTGTGTTGGTTCAGTTCATGATGATTTCCATGTCCTGATTCATTCTTCCTTCTAATTTCAATCAAATTAGTTTTGCTCTTTGATATGGATCAACAAATTGGGGGCACTCAAGAGTCAGACTTTCTGCAATGGTTTCTTGGTCGTCGCTCAGATCTGTTTCATGCAGGGATCTGATGTACAAATTAAAGAAGACTGGAGAAAGGCATGAACCATGTGTGGAGGAAAGGAATTTGACTGTGAAGGTACGGCCTGAAGGAATGGTAGAAACCAATTATGGGTAGTGGTATCAAGCGTAAGTGTCTGATTAAGTCTTTCCAGGAGTATGCCGTGGCTGATGGAATCAAATTCCGCTGACAAATCTATACAAATGCACGATCCATCAGATTCTAGAAGTTTAAGGAGGTTTTATTTACATCTAAAAGAAACATGTTTGTGCTTCTCTTGATCAAATACCTGATTGATGTTTAAGATAACACTGATTTGGGTGTAGAAGGCATCAAGATCCATCTATGTCAGTCAGTTTTGATCTTGTGTGCATTTGGTGGTGCCTCTAAGAAGGATAACATATTTTTTGTGGGACTTGCGTGTAGCACTTGACATGCAGACATGAATTTTGGAGATACAGTTTATTAGTTGGTGAATGTTGTCAAGGCCATTAACCCTCAGTTATAGATGTGTCATCAGCATTCTGGTGGACTTTGATGTTGAATTTGGACATGAGTGCCCCCAGTGGCTCCATGTATAGGCTGATGAAGACAGGGCAATGAATGGAACCCCATTTGGGGTGCCAAGGTGCTGAGTAGCACTTTGCGGGAAACCATATTGAATGCAGCAGAGAGATAGAGCAGGACCAGAAGGCATATGTCACGTTTCTTCTATGATGAGGAGTGCCTCATTAGTGTCCTGCAGGATACATTCTCAGGCCGATTCATGGAATAAATGTGCGCCGAAAATCCCGGCGCAGAGGGGCCAATACGTGCGCTGCGCCGAAAATTAGCGCAAAGCGCAGGGAAACCAGCGCACGTCGATTCATGGAAGTCCGTGCGCAAGAAAAGCAGAGGACGTGCGCGGAAAAAGCGCGCGGCGCAGGCCGGCGCACAGGTCAACCAACGTCGTGCGCCACGGCCACTGCGCCATCACTCCGAGCGCAGCGCACAGCTCTAAAGTAGGCGGGACACAGGGCGGGACACTCGGAATGGGGAATAAAATGGGGCACAACACTCGGAATGGGGAAGAATGTGGGCGGCACAGGGAAAGTTTAGGAGGCAAGTGCGCGGAACGCCCACACGCTCGCATACAACACGTATTCATGGAATAGAATAGGGCAAAAAAGCGCACGCTCAAAGCAGCGCACAGGCACAAACAGGCACAAACACGACCGCCACAAGAAAGCAGGCGGTAGCGTCTCTGCGCCTGCAAGAAATGTGCGCTAAAAGGTGCGCCAACAAATAGCACCTATATACAGACATGATCAATGTCCAATACTGTGGCCCTCCAGGACAAATGACGTACAAAGGGGTACCCACAAACACAGACACGCGCAGAGAGAAAAAATAAACGTGTGCGTGCATACCGGGGTGCGCGGTAAGTTGCACACGCGATATGGCCGGGTACGTGGATTTCAGGGGTGCGCGGGAAGTTCCACACGCGATATGGCCGGCTACGTGGATTTCAGGGGTGCGCGGGAAGTTCCACACGCGATATGGCAGGGTACGTGGATTTCAGGGGTGCGCGGGAAGTTCCACACGCGATATGGCCGGCTACGTGGATTTCAGGGGTGCGCGGGAAGTTCCACACGCGATATGGCAGGGTACGTGGATTGCAGGGGTGCGCGGGAAGTTCCACACGCGATATGGCCGGGTACGTGGATTGCAGGGGTGCGCGGGAAGTTCCACACGCGATATGGCAGGGTACGTGGATTGCAGGGGTGCGCGGGAAGTTCCACACGCGATATGGCCGGCTACGTGGATTTCAGGGGTGCGCGGGAAGTTCCACACGCGATATGGCAGGGTACGTGGATTGCAGGGGTGCGCGGGAAGTTCCACACGCGAAATGGCCGGCTACGTGGATTTCAGGGGTGCGCGGGAAGTTCCACACGCGATATGGCCGGCTACGTGGATTCCAGGGGTGCGCGGGAAGTTGCACACGCGATATGGCAGGGTACGTGGATTCCAGGGGTGCGCGGGAAGTTCCACACGCGATATGGCCGGCTACGTGGATTCCAGGGGTGCGCGGGAAGTTCCACATGCGATATGGCCGGGTACGTGGATTCCAGGGGTGCGCGGGAAGTTCCACACGCGATATGGCAGGGTACGTGGATTGCAGGGGTGCGCGGGAAGTTCCACACGCGATATGGCCGGCTACGTGGATTTCAGGGGTGCGCGGGAAGTTCCACACGCGATATGGCCGGCTACGTGGATTCCAGGGGTGCGCGGGAAGTTGCACACGCGATATGGCAGGGTACGTGGATTCCAGGGGTGCGCGGGAAGTTCCACACGCGATATGGCCGGCTACGTGGATTCCAGGGGTGCGCGGGAAGTTCCACACGCGATATGGCCGGGTACGTGGATTCCAGGGGTGCGCGGGAAGTTCCACACGCGATATGGCAGGGTACGTGGATTGCAGGGGTGCGCGGGAAGTTCCACACGCGATATGGCCGGCTACGTGGATTTCAGGGGTGCGCGGGAAGTTCCACACGCGATATGGCAGGGTACGTGGATTGCAGGGGTGCGCGGGAAGTTCCACACGCGAAATGGCCGGCTACGTGGATTTCAGGGGTGCGCGGGAATTTCCACACGCGATATGGCCGGCTACGTGGATTCCAGGGGTGCGCGGGAAGTTGCACACGCGATATGGCAGGGTACGTGGATTCCAGGGGTGCGCGGGAAGTTCCACACGCGATATGGCCGGCTACGTGGGTTCCAGGGGTGCGCAGGAAGTTCCACACGCGATATGGCCGGCTACGTGGATTCCAGGGGTGCGCGGGAAGTTGCACACGCGATATGGCAGGGTACGTGGATTGCAGGAGTGCGCGGGAAGTTCCACACGCGAATTGGCTGTGTGCTCCCAGGCATTACCTGTACACCCTCCACGGCCCCTGCAGGCAGCACACACCACAGGGAACTACCCTGCACACCTGCTCATGTCTCCCACCACCCCCACCCCCCATCCACCAGGGACACCCTCCACCAGGCCCCCACCCATGTCTCCCACCACCCCCACCCCCAGCACTGTGGGGAACCTGCCAGCAGGCCCCCACCCATGTCCAACCCATGTCTCCCACCACCCCCACCCCCCATCCACCAGGGACACCCTCCACCAGGCCCCCACCCATGTCTCCCACCACCCCCACCCCCAGCACTGTGGGGAACCTGCCAGCAGGCCCCCACCCATGTCCAACCCATGTCTCCCACCACCCCCAACCCCCCATCCACCAGGGACACCCTCCACCAGGCCCCCACCCATGTCCAACCCATGTCTCCCACCACCCCCACCCCCCATCCACCAGGGGCACCCTCCACCAGGCCCCCACCCATGTCTCCCACCACCCCCACCCCCAGCACTGTGGGGAACCTGCCAGCAGGCCCCCACCCATGTCAAACCCATGTCTCCCACCACCCCCAACCCCCCATCCACCAGGGACACCCTCCACCAGGCCCCCACCCATGTCTCCCACCACCCCCAACCCCAGCACTGTGGGGAACCTGCCAGCAGGCCCCCACCCATGTCCAACCCATGTCTCCCACCACCCCCAACCCCCCATCCACCAGGGACACCCTCCACCAGGCCCCCACCCATGTCCAACCCATGTCTCCCACCACCCCCACCCCCCATCCACCAGGGGCACCCTCCACCAGGCCCCCACCCATGTCTCCCACCACCCCCACCCCCAGCACTGTGGGGAACCTGCCAGCAGGCCCCCACCCATGTCCAACCCATGTCTCCCACCACCCCCAACCCCCCATCCACCAGGGACACCCTCCACCAGGCCCCCACCCATGTCTCCCACCACCCCCACCCCCAGCACTGTGGGGAACCTGCCAGCAGGCCCCCACCCATGTCCAACCCATGTCTCCCACCACCCCCAACCCCCCATCCACCAGGGACACCCTCCACCAGGCCCCCACCCATGTCCCCCTGGCCCCAGGTCCTGACGATACACAATCATGGCAGTAATGGCCAGCATACCCAGCACAAACACCCAGGCAAGGATTGCATGCACCCACATAGTGAATGCAATCACATGACACAACCCCAAAGGCAAGTATGCAAAAGAACACATGTCCGTCACACACACATACACAATGGGTGCAAGTGAATGTCAAAACCCATATCATGACATGTAAGAAACCAAAGAGAAAATGACACAAGTGTAAGATAATATAAAAATGTATTAAAAACAAAAAATAAGTAAACTAATAAAACATACAACTATCTGGCAAAGTAAATAAAAGGTCCATGTCCGAGAACAAAAATGATAAACCAAAAAACAAAGGATTGAAAAATCAATAGAATTTGTCCAAAGCAAAAACATGTAGTATGAAATCAAAGAAAAACCATTACGTCATGGCGTAAACAATATGAAATTAAAAAAATGTATCTCCCAAAAAATAACAATATATACAGGAATGTTCCAGGGTCCATGAGCCCAACAGCACTAATGAAACCTAATACTAACTAATTAAAAAAATATGTACAAAAAAGTGGCCATTGTCCAAGCGGTCCAAAATAATAAAAATAAATAAAGGAAACCTAGCACTAACTAACTAAAAAACTATATACAAAGGCAGCGGGCTAGTCCTGCGGCTCACTTGGTGATGCTGGCCAGGGCATCCTCGAACTCCATGTCAATGTCCTGGAGGCGGGACTCAGTCCTGGCCCCGAGGTCTCGCAGGGACAACCCCATGTGCTCACCAAAATCCCTGCGAGCCTCCTCGAGGCACTCAGCCCGCCTCAATGCCCGACGCATGGAGATCTCCGCCCTGGCCATGGCGAGCCGCTCCTCTTCCGCCCGCTGCCGCTCCGCACCTATCCGCTGGCCAAACTCCTCCCACACGGAACACACCGCCATGCCAGGGTTGCCCTGCCCTCCGGCCGATGCCTGCCCCTCTGATCTTGATGGCCCTGAGCCATGATGCCTCCCACGTCGAGCCCGCTGCTGCCTCCGACGCCACTGCCTCTGCCAGCACGACGGCATCCAGGCTGATGGTAACCACCGACGCCGTCGTGCACGTGCCCTGCCCGATGATGCCGGCACATCTTCCATCTGCTGGGGTCCACTTGCTGTGTTGTCCACCCCTGCTGGACCTCCGACTCCCAACTGTGGCAGGGATGGGATCCCCACCGAGCTGGCTGCATTGGTCGGGGCAGGTCCACAGGGGGCCATGGTGGCATCTGGGCCGGAAGACGGCAAGGAGAACGACCGGTGGATAGCCTGCACAGAGGAGGAGAGGGCCGTCAGATTGGCCAACACATGCAGGAACCCCCCGAACATGGCCGATCCCAATTGGGCCACGTCGGCACGGTGCACTTCGTGATGACGTGCGTGCTCCTCCCGGGAAGCACGCACGTCATCACGAATCACAGCCGTGCGCATCGCGACCCCAATCAGGACCTGCTCCACGCGGCCAGGGGTTCCCACGGCCGCAGGTGGAGGGGAGTCAGTTGACATGGACATCCCCTCTACCTGCGGACGGGCCTGGGACGGGGCATCCCTGCTGGTGCATGGTGGTGCACTCACAGGGTCAGGGACAGCGACATGCACAGGCACCTCCACGGTGACCTGTGCTGCCTCCTGCCCCTGGCCCTGGACTGCACCACTTGCACCAGCAGGGATGCTCCCACCAGGCCCCATGTGTGCACCAGTGTCGGCCTCCTCCTCCTCTGTGCAAACCACCAACCTGGATGGCTCCTCACCGTCTCCCGCCGTAGCAGGCCCCTGTGGGGGCTCACCCACCCCTTCCGCTGCAGCCGTGGGGGCATCCCCGCCGCCTTGCTCCACAGCGCCGTCTCCGCCCTCTTCTTCACTAGCCGCTGCGTAGAGGGAGACAAAGGACACAAGCATCAGGCTACTGTACAATGGTCCCCTAGACAGGAAGCAATAGCAGATGAGCACCCCTGTCAAAGTACACTTCCATCATGTCCCTCCACAACACATGGGTCAGTCCAGGCAAAACACACACAGTAACAGGCATGGTGCATGCCATGCACATTTCCATGCATGTCCAATTGACTCTTGAAACATTCAATGATATGTAACTCACATGCATCATGGCTCATGCATATCACATGCACACACTTCACCTCAGTCACATCCATCTGGCCCCAAACACACCGAACACAGGCGAAACAAGGGTAAGTTGGGTGCGTCACTGAATCTGTGCATTGTCACACACATGTGTCATGCATCCATGGCATGCACAAGTCACAGACACGCAGGTCAGGCACACAGACATGGCTACCATATATGTACCTGGCATCAGCACCCATCCTTCACCCCCATCCATGTCCAGGTACAGAGACTGGCATGCTCTCATGTCCTAAATCTGCATAGGGCTCCCCATGCCGCATTTCAACACATGCAACAACCATGTGGGTCACACATCACTGGTCGCACATGCATTACCATGATGTCCCTGCACACATACATGCATACATGGCCCATGGCACACATACAGGCAAGTATCATAGAACCAGCACACCGCAACATGCCCTGTCTCACACAGTAATGCTTGGACACTTACCGCTCAACTCCAGACGGGTCTCCCTCTCAAGGATCTGGGCGTGGAGCGCTGGGCGTACGCGTTCCAGGACCCTCTTCTGGATGGAACTCATGCGGCCCCGGCCCCCCTCCACGAGGCGCCGGGCCTTCACAAGGGTCCTGGACCTCAAGTCCTCCCAGCGCTTCTTGATCTTCTGGACGTTGCGGGTTGCCACCCCCTCCGCGTTGATGGCAACCACACAGTCGGCCCAGATCCTCTCCCGTCCTTCCTTGCTGGCGCGGGACGATCCAAAGAGGGCATCATACTGCCCCAGGACATGCTCCACCAGGACACCAACTTCGGTGGCAGTGAAGCTGGTGCCCCTCTGCCCCTCTGGCCTGGGGTTGCCACTGGTGCCAGATGTGGAAGTGCCCGACATGGCAACCCCAGAGGCAGGTGTGGGTGGGCAACTGGGTCCTGGGGCTGGGCTGTGGAGCGATGTAATCCCAGTTGGGAGTCTTCAGTTCCAGCAGGGGTGGACACAGCAACTGGACCCCTGCAGATGGCTGATGTGCAGGCACCAAATGGCAGGGCACGGTGGCAGCAGGCAGGCAGGCAGGCAGGCAGGCAGCAGCAGATAGCACGTGGGAGGCTGCTCAGGGCACTGGGGGGGCAGTAACTCGGCCTTCTGGGCAGGAGCGTGGTGTTCCGTGTGTTTTCGGGTGGCCAGCTTGATACGGAGTGATTTGGCACGTGAAATTCCTGCACGTCAGCGTGAAATCCGAGGAAAGGCCCTTAGCGCGTAAGTGCGTCAGCACGCATACGCGATTCTATTGGACCAGAGTCCCTCATCGCGTAAGCGCGTCTGACGTGATCCGCACGGGCGTTCCCCACTCAGCACGTGATGACGGAGCACACGTGGAAATACTGCACGTCAGAGTGTCATCGCGTGTAATTGGCCAAAAGTGCGCGTACACGCCATTGGCCTAAGTACGTGTATTTCAGGGGTGCGCGGCCACTTACACACGCAAGTACGTCAGCGCACCTGTATGCCTGCTGCGTGGGAATTTCCACACGCTATTGGAGTGGGAACTCGATTCCAGGGGTGCGAGGGTCACACGCTCGCCTAGAACACGCGCAAGGCATTAATTTGCGCACTTTTCAATAAACAAGCCAGATGCCAGGATGAACATACCGTTCCTAGCAGCAGTGGCAGTGGGCTACCAAAGGAGGAGGAGGAGGAGAGTCAGGGCCAGAATATTCACACCCAGAACCAGCCTATTCGGGATGCCTGATGACCAGGTGTATGGGAGGTACAGGTTTCCAGCACACATCATACTGGACCTGGTCAGTGAGTGGGAGGATGACCTCACATCACCCACCCTGTGCTCCCAAGCACTCAGCCCCCTGCAGAAGGTCCTGAATGTACTGCACTTCTTGGCCACTGGATCCTTTCAGCGGACAAGTGCCATAGTGGGTGGTGTGTCACAGGCCACGCAGTCACGCTGCCTACACCAGGTCTTGAACATCATCACTGCACGGCCATCAGTCCGCAGGCACATATATCTCCCCAGGACTCATGCAGAAAGGCGGACGTGCATCCAGGAATTCTATGGTGTGGCTCAATTCCCCAAAGTGCTTGGTGCAATTGACTGCACACATGTGGCTCTACGTCCACCCAGGGCAACAGAGCACATCTATAGAAACCGCAAGCACTGGCATTCCATCAACGTGCAAGTTGTATGCAATGCCAAGGGAATAATCACATCAGTATATGCCAACTATCCAGGGTCCACCCACGACAGCTTCATCTACAGAATGTCTACCCTATGCCGGGACCTAGAGGCTGGCCAGCATGGAGATACATGGCTGCTTGGTGAGCATGAATGCCACTGCACATGCATGCATGTCAGATACTGGGTCATGACACAACACCACTAATGATACCCATCACCACCTCCGCAGGGGACAGTGCCTACCCTATCAGCCCCCACATGATGACCCCAATCCGGAACCCCACCACGCCACCCCAGGTAAGGTACAACACAGCCCACATTGCAACACGGGGCATAGTGGAGCGCACATTCGGAGTGCTCAAGTCACGCTTTCGCTCCCTTGACCGTTCTGGCGGGCAGCTGTTATATGCTCCCCGAATAGTGTGCAGGATCATAGTGGCAGCATGTGTCCAGCACAACGTTGCAACACGCCGGGGCCTGCCCGTGGACATGGTGGTGCCCCCACATCCACAACCACATGCACGCCCGCTGCGCATGGGAGGGGAAAGGGCACGGGGGGAGGCAGCCCGTACGCAACTGGTGGCCAACTTCTTCACCTAGGAATCACAGTGCTGGCTAGTGCACACTGCTCTGGCACATACCATCTGACAATCAATGATGACACTACCTGACAATGTCTGAAAATTACTTGACAATAAACTGTCAGATACACATCAGCCTGAGATTGTTAACATGGAAGTGTCAATATGTGTGCACCCCTACCTACACATACACCAGCAATGCATCACAACGAAAAGACACAACTCCATCAATCAAATATGCATTGCCACAGGCGATTCACTACATGACAACATTGCCATGTCACCCATTCCCTTCACAGTCCCGCCACTGAGGACACCATGTCATGGTATGTGACAGCAAACAAACTGGCCATCACAACATGACACCAGTGTCACAAATATCAGTGCCCCAAATGGAACATAGCCGCACTTGAACAGCTAACCGCGCTGGAGCCACTACTACACACCTGTGTAAGAGTAATTTCAATCAAATTACACACCAACCCACCCTGAAGCCCACCCAAACAAGACACAATGCATGTAATCAATGGTAGTCTCATTACCTGATTCTGCTGGTATGTCCTCACCGTCCAGATGTACAGTGATGGCGCCACGCAAAAGTGTCAGTGCACATCTACCGACATGTAGTCTGACTCCAGAGAGTATGCCCGTGTGAAGATCTGTGTGAAATACCTGCAAAACATGAGCAACATATGTAAGTAGAGGCACATATCAAACCATCATGCATAGTTAGGTGCAACAACAATGTACACTATGAATGTCTACACAGTATTGACTATGGACTGGCCAACAGCTCATGGGAGTCCAATGTCACCGTGTAATTTGCTGTCACTTGGGCACACCCTTTGCAAGCCCATGGAAACGGAAGCAGGAGGGGTGTGGATGTCTGGTACCCAAGCATCGAAACCAAACTCAGGACAAGCCTGCATGTGCCCAGCCACAATACAGTGTATGCCCAGGTACCCACACAAGGCAACACTCTTGCAAAATAAAAATTAAATTGAGAAAAAATGGCCATGAAAGGGCCGGCGGGGGGGGGGGGGCCACCTATGAGGTCCGAGGACAGGATGCACGCCACAATCCACCTGTGTGGATCATGGGAAACTAAAACACCCCATAGGCTCGTGGCCCACACGGCTACTCTGTTGTGGGAGATGAGTCGCTATCGCTCTGGCCAGACCCTGCAGCTGACTCTGGAGGTGGGGGAGCTGCCTCAGAAGATGGTGTGACAATGGGAGGCAGCCCACGCAAAGCACGAGTTTGCTCCTCCATGGCTGCAAGCAGGCGGGTCTGGTAGTTCTGGTTCTGGGTTATAATCATGCGGAGGTCCCCATGCAGTAACTCCCGGGATGACCTGACCTCCGCACGAGTTGCCTGCATCTCGGCCGAGAGCGTCCGTGTCAGACGCTCCAGCTGCTCCTCTGTCCTTCTATGGGATGAAGCCTCAAGCTCTAACAGGGTCGATCTGAGGTGACGGAATTCTTCCCTCAGGCCTTCCCTGTGGCGCTGGGACTCCATGGAAAGTGATTCCCGCAGAGTCGCCAGTGCCGCCCGCCTGTCCATGTTGGACGCCAACATATCCTCCCTGTGTGCCTGGCAGATGGACTCTGTAGCCTGCTCCAGTCGCTCCATCAGCCTTTCTGGGGGGACAATGGAAGTGGCCACCCTATCCATGGCCTGTGCAATCATCTCGGATGATGCTGCCTGTTGGGTGGCCATACCGTAGATGGATTGCTCCCAAACGGTATTGCCAGGTGGCATACGGCCACCACGTTGACGGGCACCACACCTGCCTGGGGCAAGGCGGACTGCGCCTTGCTGTGCCGGCAAGGCCTCAGGCTGCAGGACTGCATTCCCTCTCTGATCTGCAGCCCCAGGAACAGGATCAGAGATTGGGTGGTGTGGCCCTGCATCCGTAACCACCGGAGGCTGATCTGCCGACACTGACATCCCCATTGAGGGCAATGGCCCGGCTGCAGGTGGGTCGGACAGAGGAGATTCTCTCCCAAGAACACTCACCTGCGACTGCACATAGGTGTCATCCTCCGAGTCTACACCTGAATACTGCTCGGGGGAGGAACCCCCAGAGACACCCCTCGACAGCACGACCTGCAGCACTTGTGGGTTTTCACCCACAAACACACCACGTCCCTCACTTGTGGAAGGTCGGCCCGGGTTGCCCTCCTGGGACGACTCAACCACCACATCCCCAGCATCAACAAGTGCTTCGTCCCCTGCAAAGACATGAAAGAGAAAAATGGAAACAGGCATTAGCACCATGGCATGCAACAAGGGCTGATGAACAACAGAGGCAGTAGTTCTACGACACATGTCCCACATGACTGGGAGACCTCCTATGCATTCACCATCACTGGGTCTGTAGGGGAGGCTCAGGGCATACAATGTACAGATTGGAGAGCAACGCCTGCTCACCATGCTGCCTAGCACTGCCATCACACATTGGCCGGTGATTGCCATGTCAAAGGCACATGCCATCACACACATGGCATGTGACATAGCCACCAAGTGAAGAGGGAGAGGAGGGCTACTTTTTTGGATTTCAACCACTCTGGTCCTGACATTGCATCGTCACATCAATAAGTAAACATGTTGTACATGGATCTGCTAGTCCAAATTGGCCACGATGCACAGTGCCTTGTCTACATCAACAAAATGCAGTAAACAATGTGATTCCACCTCCCCATCACCTGTAAAGGAATCATATTGCATTCGTGAAGCACCGGTCCAGAAATGTATGAAGGTACAGCGGAGCACTGAGGGGTGGTGGGGCAGAAGGGGATGCCAGTCAACAATCCTACTGGTGCTCGTGTCATTCATGTCACGCAAGTGCAGGGGTGGGTGGCACAATGAAGTGCAAGGGGAAGTGGCGGCTGGAAGTGCTGTACAAGGTAAGTAGGACTTGACGTCAAGGGCAGATGGTGTTAGGCGCAGACAAGTGCTGGGGGGGTGGCCTATAGGGGTACAGAGACAATCATGCAGTGCTGTGGGCTCGGAGGGGACAGGGGAGGTACACACTGCATCTGGCTCGGCAAGGTCCTTGCAGATTTCTATGTGTCCTGCAGAGTTGTCACATGCCGCAGATATGTGCCCTTGGATTGGGGATCTCATCTTGGTGAAAAGGGTGAGGCGCTATTGCCTTTGGAGCATGTGGCAGGCCAGTTTGCCAGAGGATGGGCATGATGCAGGACATTCCCTCTCTGCCACCCGGCACCTGTGGTTTGGGTTCACAAGATCCGAGTCATGCCAGGACTCTGCATTGGCATGGGGCTTCAGACAGGTGGTCATGACCGTGGCAAAGACATCCAGTGTACCTGACATAGAGTGGAGCATGGAGTGGGCCCTGTCAGGATGGGAGTGAGCCTAAGGGGGAGCTGGATGGGGGGGAGATTTTGGCAGCATGAGCCTCGACTGACACACACTTCATGGGTTGGAATACCAAGAAGGTGTGTGACAGTGGTGAGGGTGGCTTTGCCTGTGGGGTGGTGAGGGTGAGCTGGGAGGAGAGGAGAATGTGATAACTCCAGGAGAGAGGAGTGCAGAGATGGACGGAGAGGGGAAAGTCAGATGAGATCAGAGCATCAAGAGTGTGCCCTGCAGAATGAGTAGGGACAGACGGGAGTCTAGAGGGTGAGAGGGAGTTGCTGAGGTCACAGAAAGGTCACGTGGGGGTGTCAACAAGCATGCAGGTGGATGCGTACAGCACCAAGGAAGAGGATTTCTGTGTCTGGGGACATGAGTGAGGAGGAGAGGTGAGGACACTCAGAAAGGAAGTAGTACATTTGACCAGTTTTCCCAGACACAGTACGCACAGTTTGTGAATGTCAAGGTGTGGTGGAGAGAGACGTCACACAAGCCATTCCAGAGTGGAGTAGGTCTAAGTAGGAGTGACAGTGGCAGGAATACCCTCAGGGAAGCCGAGGGCACACCCCCCCTGCACAGTAGTGGCGGGCCAAGGAGAGGGTCTCCTGAACATCAGGTAGGAGTGTGTGAAGGATGCAGACAGAGCTGGCCGTCAGACATGTTTCCATGAGACCAAGGATGTCAAGGTGCATAACCTCATGTAAGTGACAGATATCGGAGGAATGCCTGATGCAGCCGCAGTGAAAGGAGTGTAATTGTGGAGGAGGTTGACAGCCTTGTAGGATTTACGGGGAGTGCTAGAGATCAGAGGTGCAGCATGTGTAGGAGTTGGAGTGGGAGGCGGAGAAGGATCATGGGAGGGTGCAGGGAGGCAGTGCAGGATTGATGAGGAGAGAGGAGGGGGGACAGCAGGAGAGGAAAGGAAGTTGATGAGATGTGGGTAGTATTTCTCAAGGAGATTGAGGTTGGCCTAAGGGCCTTGGACTGAGACGCTCCCATTACCATGCACATCAATAGTGGCCTCTGAGGATTGGAAGGAGGCCAGGAGTACACCCCAACGGGTCACACCATTGATGGTGGAAGAGGAGCAAGGAGAGAGGACAGGGACCATGTGAAGGGTCTATGGGACAGGCAAAGGCATGTATGAGCAGATGTCAGTGAGAGTTAGCTTTGAGTAGGCTCAGATGCACTGGTCAGCAATAGGGTGGGTCGCATTGGAGGGCAGGGTGCCCTCATTTGACTTTTGGCAAGCAGGTGTCGTGAGTAGGGCACGATGGTCTGAACTGTAGAAGTCATGGAAGATAGACCATGAAGAGCAGCATGGAGTGTGAGGGAATGGGGCTCGAAACCAGACGGTACCAAAGCCCACAGGTAGGAGGTGGATCTCAAGGCAACATCCACAGTATGACAGCATGTTGGTTGGCATTTATATACAGAGGACGCATTAGCATGTGGTATCATTGCATGTCAGGCATGTGAAGATGAAACTTGAATGGCTGGGGGAAAGTATAGGAATGGTATGTAAGACATCAGATGAATAGACAGGGGAGTATGAGCAACAATGTAGTGACAAAATGACAATTCAAGGGCAACTTCCATGGTGTCGGGCCATATGTGCACTGTTGCCAGTAGGGATAGTGCTGTGGGCAGATGGTGTTGCACTGAACATACTGGATGAGGCACATGGGTGCCACTATCAACTCTGCCACACACCCCCTTGACAGGCACCCAACATGAATGCTTCACACACACACCATGCACATGGATAATACACACATGCATGTGCACTCACCGGATGATGCCTCGTAATCAGGGAGATCTCCCACACCTTGGAGTTGTCCCTCGGTGACGTAGGATCCAGCTACGGACTCGTGTGGTGTGAGTTCTATTTCCTGTGCTGGGGACCCACCTCCAGTCACCAAGGTTGCGGCATGACTTGAGGCCAGCTTATCCTTTGCCCTGCGCTTAAGGTCATTCCAGCGCTTCTGGCAATCACTAGCTGTGCGCCTCACTACTCCAAGGGCACTTATTCTGTCAGCAATGGTCTGCCAGTGTGCCTGGCGTCTGGCATGTGTGGTCTTGGACCCTGCAACGATGACCATTTCCCTATCATGATCTGACACATACTGAACAAGTGCATTCAGTTCGGCGTCTGTGAAGCTTGGCTTCCTTGATGGGCCGGACTGTGCAGCCGTGCCTGGGGCATCAGCCTGTGCCGGACGTGCACTCTTCCTCTTGCGCTTGGAAGGGGGTGGGGATCCAGAGTGTCCTACGCCGCTGTGGACACTAGGGGCAGGAGCCGTGGTGGACTCAGTACTGGGTGTGTGGGATTGCACACTCAGCATGGGAGTAGGTGCAGGCATTGGGGGTAGTGGGATGGGGTCAGGCCTGATCTGAGGTGCATGAACTAGGACCGACACAGTCTTGGCAGGGTGTATGAGAGGTGGGGTGGATGGAGCCACACCCTGGCTACGGGGGCCAGCAGATGACCTATCTGGCATAGATGCGCGTGCCCTGATGACACCAATGTGCACCGGTGCACGTGCAGTGGACCTGCTGACCTGGATGACAGCGATGGGATCACCCTCGGACAGGTCTGGTGCCACAATGGGCTGGTCCGACAAGGGCTGATCAGGGTTGGTATCAGCCACATGACTCTCAACTGGGGGGGGGCGGCATGGGTGTCCCTGACTGGTCCTCCAGACTGGGGGGGACAGGGGCACCCTGCAAGTCACAACCACGTCCCCTAGTGGATCCTCCACGGCCACCACGTGTGGCTCGGCCACCTTTGCCACCCTTACGGCTTGCACGCCTCCCAACCATGGCACTGATGTTATTGTGCGTATGGGAGTCGGTGTGCACAATTGTCCTGGGCAATTGGGTGTCAAAGGGGTTGGGTACCAGATGGTATTCGTACCCTAGTGCAGTGGCAAGGCTATATGACACCCCTGGGGAAAGATGACGGGTCACGCAACGCACAGGCACCCCAAAAAAGTTAAGGAACGTGCACAATACCCCTCCTAGACCACGTGTGCTGATGGAAAACCCTGCACTACGCTGTGGCATCCAGTAACACAATGAACGTATGCGTGTCACACGCAGCCTAGAATGACCTCTGAAGGGGTAGGCTACACACGGGGCAAGCACAGAAGTTAGATACGTGCGTGACTCACCGTCTGCCAGGTAAAAGAGCGTGAAAAATGAGCGCGTTTGGTTGGCAACACCCCCGCCAAAAGAAGATGTGTACGCTGTCTGAGGAGACAGGACAACAGTAGAAGGGGACACTGTTTGAGGGAACAGGCCCAGGTAAACCAGTACAAGAGGGAAAAGAGAAAAAGCTGTCAGAGGTAACAGGGAGTACGAACTGGAAACGCCGTCAAGTAAATCGCGTGTGAAACGACAAGAAGTACAGAATTCACCCACTCGCTCTCCACGAAAAGCACGTACAAGGAAATGGTGTTCTACACTACCTTATATACAGGCCCACACGTACAGCGTCACTTACGGCGTGTACGTGCTTGGCCCATGTTCACCAATCACACGCTTTGTCACTTCTGCGTGTGGATCCTTTTTCACCAATCACACGCTTTGCCACTCCTGCGTGTAGCTCACTTTTCGCCAATCACACGCTTTGTCACTCCTGCGTGTAGCTCACTTTTCACCAATCACACGCTTTGTCACTCCTGCGTGTAGATCCATTTTCACCAATCACACGCTTTGTCACTCCTGCGTGTAGATCCATTTTCACCAATCACACGCTTTGACACTGCACGTGCAGAGACGCACATATGCTGGTGACGGGTTTTCGCCCGATTCGCTGAGTGTGGGATTTTAACGTGCAAAATCACTCCCTATCAGGCTGTCCACGCGTTCAAACACGAATGACCACGCTCCTGGCCAGGAGGCCAAATTACAGTCCCCCAGAGCCCTGAGCACGCTCCCACCTGCCATCTGCTGCTGCCTGACTGCCTGCTGGCCACGTGCCCCACAGTGCTGGTGGGCGGGGGTGGTGGGAGACATGGGTGGGGGCCTGGTGGAGGGTGCCCCTGGTGGATGGGGGGTGGGGGTGGTGGGAGACATGGGTGGGGGCCTGCTGGCAGGTGCCTCTGCACTGCTGGGGGGTGGGGGTGGTGGGAGACATGGGTGGGGGCCTGGTGGAGGGTGCCCCTGGTGGATGGGGGTGCAGGGGGACATGATCAGGTGTGCAGGGTAGTCCCCTGTTTTGTGGGCTGCCTGCAGGGGCCGTGGAGGGTGTACAGGGTACACCTGTGAGGGCCCACCCAGCCTATTCGCGTGTGATAATTCCCACGCACCCCTGTAATACACGTACCCTGGCCATTTGCGTGTTGAACTTCCCGCTACCCCTGTAATACACGTTCCCTGGCCTATCGCGTGTTCTACTTCACGCGTACCCCTGTAATGCACGTACCCTGGCCAATCGCGTGTTGTACTTCCCGCTACCCCTGTAATACACGCACCCTGGCTGTTCGCGTGTGATGATTCCCGCGTACCCCTGTAATACACGTTCCCGGGCCTATCGCGTGTTCTACTTCACGCGTACCCCTGTAATACACGTTCCCTGGCCTATCGCGTGTTCTACTTCACGCGTACCCCTGTAATACGCGTTCCCTGGCTGTTCGCGTGTGATAATTCCCGCGTACCCCTGTAATTCACGTTCCCTGCCTAGTCGCTTGTAGGACTTCCCGCATACTCCTGATTTGAAGATTGCCCGCTTTGCTTTCCTTGTTTGCCAGCCCTGTGAAGTGGTCCAGGGTTTGCGCAGCCCTTAGCGATGATTTAGCGATTTTGATGGCTTTTCCTTGCGCGAGGGCGTTCTTGGGGGCGTTACTGGCGCTGCTGCAGGCTCGCTGCGATTCTCTGCGCCACGGCTGGTTTGGGAGCATGAAATCCATGAATACGCTGTGCGCGGAAATCAGTTTTAGCGCACGTGCCTGGCGCAGACTATCGCAGCCGCACGCTGTGCGCCAGCCGCGTGCGCTACTTGTGCGCTGGATTCTATGAATTACCCTGTCTCTGTGCTGCATCTGGGTCAGAATCTGGGTTGATATTCTTGAGGAAGTTTGTGTTGGACAATATTTTCATGTAGCTGGAGGATGACAGTCTTCTTTATGATGTTGCCAATAAAGGGAAGATGGGTGAAAGGAGGGTAGTTTGCTAGGTCGTCTGGATCAAGTTTATTTTTTAATTAAGGGTAGACACTGGACAGATTTCAGTGCATTGGGGAAGATACCTTGTGTGAGGGAGGCCTTCATAGCTTGGAGGGAAGGAGTAACAGCATGTCCTATAATGTTTTTCAGGATGGAGGCTGGGATGAGTTCATCCTCGTATCCTTGTAGGAGGTGGGCGTAATTATGTGAGGATGTTTGCAAGTTCTTCCAATATTAGGGTCTTGAATTCAGAACATACATATTGTGACATAGCTTTTTGGAATAGCAGGGGCATCTATTGTTAGGGTGTCTTTAAAGTGGCTAAGGATCTTGTCCATTTTGTTCATAAAGAAAATGTTGATTTCATTGCAACTCTCTGTGGTTTTGAGTACTAGAGAGGTTGCTTTGGGATTGAAGCAGTGCTTGATGGGCTTCAGTAGGGCACAGCTTGCGTTGGAGACTTCTGCTATGGATCATGGGTATTAATGTGCTTTGGCCGAGGTGATGAGGGTCTGCAGGCTCAGCATAGACTTTTCAAGATAGTGAGATTTTCTTGAAGTTGGGGTTTACACAATATCATTCATTGTTTGTAGAAGGCATGCTTACTGCCAGTGAGTTCTTGGTTTGATGGCTTGATTTTGCTGCTTTGCAGTTTCATTTGCATATCAGTGTTTCTGGAGTCAGTTAGTGAGTGGTTGAGCTGATTGAAAATATTTGTAACGTCAGATGAAAGAGTGAGTGTTGAAGTCAGGGTGGTTAAAATGTACTCTAAGGCATCTGGTGGAGGTTTAGAAGTAGACATTGGGGTGTCTGTGATTTCAGTTGCCCTCAATGGGGGGCAGGGGGCTGTGAATGGTGAATCTTGATAGGTATGCCTGCATGGCCAGTCCAGTCAAGTTGTATAGTTGGGAAGCAGTTAATGTATTTTGATCCAAGCAATGCTGGGACACAAGTGCTGCCTTTGGTGTAGGTGGGATCAGTGATGGGATGTGTGATGTGATGGTTTTCCTTATATTGAAAAGGGCCTCTTCGGTTTCTTTATTGATTGTGCTCCTTTCAGATTGACCTCTCCTAGTAAGACGTAATCAAATACTTGACAGTTGATTTCATCAAGGAAGGCTATGTAACTCTTGATTGGTGGTAGATCAACTCAAATCTAAGAATTACGATGTAAAAGGGCAGAATGCTACATGTCATGAGCTCCATGGATTTGAGATGTAGGGGATCCTGGAGTATGCATGTGCCTTAATTCTTGTGCATGATTGCACATGTTGGGCGTTTGTGTATGATTGACAAACTGAATGTCATAGCCAGCAATAACAAGAACATCGTGCATATGCAAGGTGGTGGGGATAAACCATGATTCTTTTATGAAGAGTGTGTTAATATGTGTGGTGGTGCTATCAGCAATGACTTCCATGTAGTGTACAGCAGAGTGAGCGTTGATGAGCATGGTGTTGTGTGTGTGTTTGGGTAGAGTAAGATGGGTCTTTGTGAGTGAGATGTTTATGAGGTTGTATGTGTTAGAGTTGTGTTAGTGCTTGGTGCATGATTTGTTCTTAGTATGAGAGTTAGGGAGTGAAGCACCTGGGAAGCAGGTTTATCTGGGGAGTGCTGTGAAAGTGTATTGGCCATGTTCCCTTTTCCATGAACAACTAGGTGTTGAACAGGTTCAAGCCTGTGCTAACATCAGACCTTTGATTTGGAGGCTTAGGTGATAGACACTGTAAGGGTATACGAGCAGGAAGGGATTGGGGAGAAACTGCAGAGAGGGGTGGAATGGAGTATGGAGAAATAGCAAGTGTGAAGGGCCAAAAAGAGGGGAAAAAGTCCAGAAAAGTGGGAAGGTTGTGGAAAGAATAGCATATGGGGCTGAAGGCGGGTGGGGGAAAAAGAGAGGAAAATGGCCAAATAATTGGGAATGGAATTAGGAGCAACAGCACAGAGGAGTGATGGGGGTGGTAAGAAAAAAAGAAAATAAAACAATGTTGAGGTGGGCCAGTACCAGAGTTCACATAACCTGATTCTACAGAGCTTAAGGTACAGAAGAGTAACAGATAAAGATGGTGTTGGAAGGAGCCAGAGCCCCTTAAAGAGCGGGAGGTGTGTGGTTAAAAACAAGGGGAAAGATTGCAGTGAAAAATCAGGCTGACGATGGGGAGGAATAGCACAGCATAGAGGATTGGCGGCTGTAGAGGAAAAAATAAGAAAAAAGGCAAAGAAGAAGGAAGGGAGTGGAACAGAACAGAAGGCTAGAAGCAGCGAAAAAGAGAAGGAAACAGTCACAAATGGCTTATAGTAAATTTGACTTTACTTGATGCTAATGAGTCATGAGGCAGAAAAGCCACAAGTAAAGGTGAAGTTGCATGGGGGCTGAGACAAACTATAAGGCTGGAGGCAGGTTGGAGACATTGTAGAAACAATTGAGCGGGGAAGGGGATAAAGGCAAGGAATTGTGAAAGAAGCCAGAAAGGAGTGGGAAAGACGAGCACAGAGGGCTGAAAACTGTGGGTGGGTGAAAAAGAGAAATAATGGCCCAAACAATGGGAGAGGAGTGGGGAGGAAAAACACACCGGAGGGAGACAAGTGATGAAAAAAGAGAAGAAAACACCAAAATAAGTGGAAAGGTAGTTGGGTGAACAGCAAAGAGGGCTGTAGGTGGAAGGGTGAAGAGGAAGAAAATGGGCAGAAGCTAGCGAGTAGCACAGGACATGAGATCAGATGCAATTGACCTGAACACAAAAATAAGAATAACAATGATGATAATATTATTAATAATAATATCCACAATAATATGTGTTCTGATTCAGGGAGCCAGTGGACAGTTCTTCTGGCTGTTGACATACGGACCGATTTACTCAGGTCTAAGACTGCTCGGAGAGCATTGTTTTGGATCACGTGGAGCCTGTTCAGGTTCTTTTTGGAAGTGCCACAAAGTAAGGCATTACAAAAATCCAACTTGGACCCTACAAGGGCTTGAGCCACAATGAGTCGGTTGGTGTTAGACAGGAAAAGTCTGCTCACCCAAATTAATTTTGTGGGGTAAGTTGTTAACTTGACGGGTCATGCTGAGAGATGAATTGAAGTAGATGCACAGTGTTTTTTACTGAGTTGGAGATCCGAATCTTATGAACATCTATGTTGAAGAGGTGGTATGTTGGATAGAAGATTGTGAGACAGGCCGTAGGCCGACTAGTAGGAGTTCCACCTTCTCAGCATTCAGACACAGGCTATGCTGGGCCATCCACGTCTGAATTGTTACATATACAAAGTTTACAGAGGAGCAGTTATGTGCTTAAATACCTGTTAGTGGGGTGAGAATGTGTGTGTCATCTGCATAGTACATGTAGGAGATGCCTGGGGCATCAAGGTAGTCGAAGAGTTTTTGGTATAAATACTATTGAGGGTTGGGGAGACACACGAGCCTTGCGAGACACCACTTGTTTTGGATCTTGGGGAGTGGGGGCTACCGACTCACCAGCAAAGACTCTAGATGTTCTGCTGTTGAGGAAGGAGACAATCCAGTTGGTGGATTCTGATTAAAATTGGGCAATAGAGGTCAGGTGGTGGCATAGGGTTTTGTGATCTACGAGATTGAACACTACTGAGAGATCAAGTAGTAGAAGTCGGGAGAGTTTTCCTACATCATCGGCTCCATATAGTACATATTTTTTCGTCCAAGTTGGCAGTTTTGGTCCCATGTTTGGGACAGAAGTAATTTTGGCAGGGATTGAGGATGAGGTGGTCTTCCAGAAATGCCTGGATTGGAGTGTAGGACACTCTGTCAAGGATGTTCAGTAGGAACGGGACAGTAGTAATGGGTCAGTAGTTACTGTGGATGGTAGGGTCAAGTGAATTTTTCTTTTAGCTAGGGTGTAATCCAAGAACCTTTGAGGGTGGCCGGGACGATGTTGGCAGCAAAGGAGGCATTGACTATGGCAATGACAAGCGGGATGAGAGTTTTTGTGCATGGTTTAACCTGTGTGGCAGGGCAGATATCCCCTTTGCTCAAGATGGTTTGAGGCCTATTACGATAGTGGCCACATCAAGATCAGAGATGGGATTAAAGTGAAAGAGATGAGTAGGGATAAGGGATATAGTAAGGGTTTTTTAAGTCACATTATTGGTGGTGATGTCTTTTTTTTCAAACATTATTTTCAACAGCCAGACAGACATTGTGACATTGCAAACTAAAAGTATATAACAGTAGTGACATGACATGAGTAAGAGCAGTACAGTAAATCCCATCAACGGCAAGGTGTACATTATACCGTCCAATAGGTTGGATTTCAATTACAGTGAGCAACCCAGATAAACCCTACTGCCCAATATCCAGCCTCTCCACTTGAGCCAGATATGTGTGGAATGGTGACCAAATCTCTTTAGGTCAGTAGGCCAGGTTCACTATAGCAATGAAGGCCTTCTCCCTCCAGCTGGTATAAGCCAAGCCCATAAGCCATTCTGCACAGGTTGGGGACAAAGTGTTCTTCCAATGCCATAGAATACGTTTTTTAGAAACTACGCAGGCAAGATTAAAAAACCTTCTTGTATTTATCAACACTTTGCCTATGTCTCCCAGCAGATATTGTAATGGGGACATAATAGTGGAATCCCAATAATATCACTCACAATCTCTGCCACCTCCCACCAATATAAGTTGACAGGTGGAAAGTGACAAAACATATGGAATTAGTTAGCAGGAGAGACATCACAATTCGCACATGCACCATTCATATCAGGGGAGAACTTAGCTAGTTTGGTAGGTGAGTAGTGTAGCTGATTAAGTACTTTGAACTCTATCAGTCAGTAATCAGCATTCATAGATAGTTCTTTAGTCAGCAGGCAACACTGCCTCCCCTGTATATCTTTAAAATCAATACCCAAGTCTCGCTCACATTTCTGACATGCCCTGTTGTTACAACTCTGCCCAGTCTTCACTAGAATGTAAAGTTTGGAAACCATACGTCTGTACTCTCCCCATGAGTGATTGCCACAATCAGGTTCCAGCGGGAAGGAAGGTCACAACCGTTTGGCTGCCACCTTAATCCAGTAATAGTGCAATGTTTTTAAAAAGTCGGCCCCTAGTTTGGACCAAAAGTCCTCTAATGACACAAATCTACCATGGGGAAACAGGTCACTGATTGTCAATTGTTGATATACACCCCATGTATATCTGCATCATATGTTGGAGGAATCCCTGGGTAGTTCCATAAAGCAGCCCTTCTACTCTAGGTAGTGGTGAGGACTAACCTGTGAAATGTTTGAGACCAATGCATTCACTGTGGTGTGCACAGGTTCAAAGGAGCAGAACTCCACATATCAATCACTAACAAACACTGATTGCATATTTGTAGGAGCTGCCCCATATTATTCCAGAAATAGGTGTACCAATTTAACCAAAGAGGAGTACCAGAACCCTGCAGAATGTGCATACACCACCAAATAGTATACCCTGGTAAGCAGGGGTAGTAGGCTATCACTCATTAGAATGCTTGTATACCCTCTCTGCCCTGGGTCTAGCGGTATAAAGTAAAGTCCTTCGACACCTAGGCATAAACATCACATGAAAGCTTGAACACTTATACAAGGCAAACATCCCCCAACTTCTAACAGACTTCCATACAGATTTGGTGAAATGGCAAAAGCTCACAATTTCCTGGATGGGGAGACTCAATGTGATAAAGATGATCTGTCTCCCAAGGTTCCTCTACCCATTCCAAATGCTCCCTATAAAACTCCCCGACGCATTCTTCAAGGCGGTTAGAAGGGCGGTTACCCAAACCTGTGGCTGGGGAAAAACCAAGAGTTACCTACGATACCCTCACCCTCCCCAAAGAAAAAGGGGGCGTAGGTCTCCCCAACCTGCGACTATACTAAAATGCAGTGCAGCTGAGGATACTAATCCCCCATCTAAGAGAAAAGAAAGAACTGCAATGGGTCCACCTAGATAACCATACTTTCACCCCGGTGACACTGGCGGAATGGTTATGGTTCCCCAGATGTTAATTTACACGTATACTTCGAACCCACCCGATATGAGGTACATTATGGGAGATCTGGAGAGAAGGTCCAGGTATGAAGGGAATTACTACATGGACTTTCCCACTAAGCCACATATGGTCACCAGGGATGTGAGAAGAAATCCATGAACATCCGAGATTCCAATCACGGTTTGACGCAGGCCTGGAAAGGGTGGAGCAATTGTGGAGAAACAGGACTTATATTACAATAACTGAACTTGAAGAAGCACTAGCGATACACCCACTCTCAGTCTTCCTTTTCCTACAATTAAAAGGTACCCTCATGAGGAAAGAATGGACCCAAAAAATCCAAAGAGAACTCACCCCCTTCGAGAAGCTCCTAGACACAATATCAGAGACAAAGGGCCTGATCTCAAGCATGTATAAAACACTGGTAGAGGCTGGCAGGGGTACGACCAATAATCTTAAACACAAATGGGAAAAAGACCTAGGCATAGAAAAAGAACCAAGCAATTGGAGTACTATCTGTGGATGAGCTGCATGAGTATCAATAGCGGCACAATACAAGATGTATGCCATTAAGCTCCTCCATAGATGGCAATATGACCCCCATAGACTGTCCAAAATGTACCAAACAGGAAGCCCACTTTGCTGGCGCCAGTGTGGGGAGTGGGCAGACTACTGGCACATGTGGTGGGGTTGCCCCAACGCCCAGACATATTGGAACGAGGTCCTCAGCTAGATCAAAAGGGTAGATGGGATAACAAGGGAAATCACCCCACTTCTGGTCTTATTTGACTCCGAACAATCCGAGGGTGAAATGAACAAAACAAAGGGCATCATCCCAACACTTCTGCTAGCCGCAAGAGCATGCTTAGCCACCAAATGGAAAGCAGCCACATTTCCCAGTTTGCATGAATGGATAGGGGTGACGACTAGGATTTACACCATGTAGGCAATTACGGCTTCCCTCCACGGAAAATCCTGCCCGGAACAAAATGATCTGGAGTGATTTTTTAAGAGAATACCTGACTGATCCCACCTCGGAAACAGACTCACAGGAAGAATAAATTCTCCGAAACATAACAACTATTACTCTTAACCCGGAAAAGACCACTGAGGAGCCCTTGATCCTGAGACTCCTGTCTCGTTGCTACTCGAACTTAACGAACACTAATAAGTTTTCAGACTTAATACCCTTTTCAACAATTGAAAGCATCTGAACAAACTGTGCAACTCATGACTGAGTAACTGCTTGTGGAGCGGGTGGGGGAGAGGGCGGGGAGGGGAGAAATTGTTCAGTTAAATAGTTATACTTATTGGATGAAGCTCACTGTGGTTTACTAAGGTAATAAATAGAATTGCCAGTTAATGCCATATGTGTAATAGTAAACCAAGTATGTTGTTTTGTTGAAAATCCAATAAAACTTAAATTTAAAAAAGAATGCTTGTGTAACTGCAAGAGCCTTTTTGTAGTGCACACCTGGGTCTAGCAAATTATGCCCTTTTCGGTAAATGAAATTGTCATGTTTAGTTTTCTCGTAATATCTCTGCCTAATATGTTAATCAGTGTTTGTTTTGACCACATTTTTTTTTGTTATTATTTATTATTGTGCATTTGTAAGGCGCTGCTTATAAAACAAGTAAATTGTGTTTCAAAGCACCCACAGGGCAAAAGGGAGGGAAGCTGGGAGTAAAATCAGATTAACAATGTAAGATAGAGGCGTACCTACTAGGCCTTGTAAGCATTCAGAAGATGCAAGTTCAAAGAGAGAGAAGGGATGGGGAAGTAGGGGGTACGTCCGGGATGTTTTAAGTGGGAAGTGCTAGGGAGTGAGCAGCTGTAAGTGCCTGGGTGGAGTGGTCAACCCCAATAAATAGGTAAGGGCAAGCCTGTGGTGACACATGTCAGTGGGTGCCAAGGCAAAGTGCTTGGAGGGGCGGAGGCTGTAGGCGATTGGGTGTGGGAGAACAGGACCCTGGATGACACATAAGGACCCTGGTTACCAATCTCAGATGTTGTGGGGTTTAGCAAAGGAGGGATTAAGGGAAGGAGGACATGAAAAGGAAAGTCTTGAGGAGCTTCTGGAATTTGAGGAGATCTGGCTCAAGACTTAGAAGAGTGAGACTGTTCCATAGGAGGGAGCCTACTGAGGAAAAAGATCGGACACCAGCCCCGCTGTTTAGCAAAGCGCTTAACACACAGAGAGTTGGTTCTGGAGGAATGTAAAGATCTGTAGGGAGAGTACTTAGTGAGAACAAGTTGCAGATAGTGTGGTCCTCGGACCCAAACAGCCTTGTGGATGATGCAGACAGATATGAATTTGATCCTTGCAGCAACCGAGTACCAGTAGAGAGTTTGTAGCACTGGTGAAATGCGGACCTGGGCTTGCGGCCAAGGGTATGTCTTGCAGCCCTATTCTGGATTAGTTGAAGGGGTTGTTGGGAGGAAGAGGGTAGATTAAGGAAAAGGCTGTTGCAGTAGTCTAGCCTAGAGGAAACCAGAGCTCTAGAGACATTGAGCTTCTGGGGAAAGTGAGGAAAGAAAGAATTCTTTTGAGGAGGTGGAGTTGAAAGTGGGACTTCTTGGTAAGGACCTGAATATGTGGGATGATGAAGAGAGAGGGGTTGAAGATGACTCCAAGGTTTCTGGTTTCAGATGATGCAGAAGGGGTACAGCCCATAGAAGATGGTCAGATGGTCAGATGGTCAGAGTGAGGGAGAGAAATAGGCAGCAGGAGTCCCAATAGGAAGGAACTCAGTCTTACTGGCGTTGAGGCAGAGATCATTGGAAATACACCAGGACTGAATGGCAGATAGACAGTCAGGAATGATGGATGAAGTGAGAAGCGGATCAGAAGGAATTTTGAGGAAGAGTTTGTGTCATCTGCATAACACTGGAAGTTTGGGGAAAAGGTGGAAATGAGATGTGCAAGTGGGGCAAGATCGTTGTTAAAGAGCCAGGGAGAAAGGTAGGAGCCCTGGGGACACCACAGTTGGAGACAGAGGCGGGGGAGGAGAAAGAACACAGAATTACCTGGGACATATAGTCACTGAGGAAGAGGTTCACCCAGTCCATTGCCCGCTCCGAGATCCTTAGGGTATCGTGTAGCCATTTTATGAGGATGGAGTGGTTGACCATATACAAGGGTGCTGAAACGTCTTCCGTGCCTATTGTAAGAGGTAATTCTTCAGCGAAAGGAACCATTACAGCAGCCCTAGAAAATCCCTGCGTGCCCATTATTTTGTCTGACAAAGGAAATCTTTGTTGCTTAATACAAGAATTGGTAGCCCCAGTGTCAACCAAAAATGAAAATTCCCTGTCGCCTATCTTCACTACTAACTGTGGTTCCTCTTCCGGGTCTGCAGTTACTGAAAGAACTGGGCATGTCAGAGCCCTCTGTTGGCTACCATATTGGGAAGTTGAATTTGTACCATCAAATGGGAAAGGGCTACCTCCAAACACTGTTACTCCTGTGCAGTGGGGTACTGCAACCTGGGGTAACAAATCATTGTCCCATTGCTGAGCCGGGGCTTGTGCCTGTCTTTGGAGGGGGGTTGGTTGTGTATATTTGGGCAACTGCTGCTGCTGCTGGACAGTGTTCTGTATAGTTTGGGCAACTGGGGACATTTGGTAAATTGGTGGCATCTGCCGTGGGGCACTTTGTGCATTAGAGGGAAATGGGGATTGCATTTCTTGGGGCTAAATCTGCTGTTGATAGATGACAGTCTGATATGCTGGGCCATCACTAGGGCCATACTGTATTTCATTTCTGCTCCTGCACTCTCATGCAAAATGCCACACCGTCCCACAAGCAAAACAAGGTCCTCCGAACCTGCGTCTTACTCCACCATACCCAAATCCAGTCCCTCTGCCCCTCTTGAAGTTCCTACTTCCTTGTGGAAAATGACCTGCTTGCGAAAAACATCTCCTTGTGGAAAGTATCCCCCTTGTGGTGATTACCGCATCCAGCCAACCCTTCCTTGTGGTGGGTTGGACACATGTTGAGCTTCTGTGGGGTTTGTAATTACTGCTTCTTCCATTCTGAATTCAGCTAATGTGTTTCTGTACCAACTTTGCTTCTGCCTTCTGAGCTTGATCTACTATACTCTCTTTTTTATTCTGTTTCACCGTGCAATGGGGTACTATGTGTGCTTGTATCTCAGGTTATCTCTTTGGATCAATGCCCACCAACTTCACCAACTCTGTCTGCACATCTACAGGTAGATCCCTCAACAATTTTTGATAAAAAGCAGGGATCTTCCTATCCCATGGTTGTGTCTCCAACTGCCACATCCCCTAAATCGGTTGAATGTACTGTGCAGGTTTCTCATCTGGTCTCATAGTACGAGCAAGTCTAGATTATTTGTCTGACTTATTTGGTTACATTTCCCTCAGTTCCTTCCATACATGTGCTTGACAGTTATTAAATAGTGTGCCATCAGGGGCATTGCTGCTTAGGGTTACCTTGTCATATCTTGCCTTTTTCCAAAGTCTGTCCACTTGTTCACCCAATTAAGAGCCAATTAAGCTCTTCATATCTCCTGCAACTAGAGTAATCACTGCTGTCTGTTCATCAAGAGCAAAAATTCACTTGACTGCGCCTGCTGTGAGGGTTGGAAAGCTGCTTAATAACCTTTCCTTATGCATATTTGCCCATGGTACATACTGAGATCCCCCTCTATCTTTCTGTAATAGGGGGCACTGTATACCCTGCTTCTAAGATGATGATGTCTCTGTGCCCTTTTTACTATTTGCTACAGCTATCCTGGTGGGCCGTCTCCTAAGTCGCCCAGACCATATTATCCTATATCTGCCCTCTCACGAGACCCTGTCCCTTTCCTTCACCACACTCTGACTCATTATCTACTTCTACTTGTTGCAGGGTAGGGAGGTCGCTGGTAGGTTTACTGTCAGGTTTAAACACTATCTGTCCCATTGTCCACTGGCTGGGTGCTACCGCCATGCACCATCCTTCTTCCAGCTCCCATGCTGCTCTCATGAGCTTGTCCTCTTCTTCTTTCAATAGGTCCTCTATCTGTCTTTGTGCATTTCTTCCTGTCTGTGAAAGTAATGTATTACCCTCAGTATCTGGTTGATGTGCTTCTTCTAGCCCCTATTGATGTTGTTCTAGTAGCCCTTGCTGGTTTCTTTGTTGGACCGTTTTTGTCCTCAACTACAGATGCATAACAGGGATTGGTGTGGCCTGCGGCAAGCTGTAGACATGTGGCCTATAGAGATAAAGACCTATATGGGGACAGAGCAGAAGCCACTGTAATTTATAAGGGTATACCGAAATTCAGCTTTAAGTAAGTATTCGGCTGATTTACGGCTGAAAATATGATATTCAGCTTTGGCCGAATACTTAATTATCACTCAAAGCTGAATAATTTCCACTACAAAATACATTAAGTACTGCTTTCACTGCCTGCTTGGAATCCTTAAAGCATGTCATACTTATCCTTTAAAAGGACCATTAAACAAATGTTGCTGTCAATTTTTGGATTGAGATCAATGAATTATTGTTGGGACAAATTGGATTTTTTAAAATTGTTTTATTGTTGGGAGCTAGACGTTTGGGAGCAAACAACCCTGCTAGAGCAGGGTTGGTAAACAATGAGTAAGGAGGGGTAGGTTATGGACATCATGCACACTCCGATAGAACACATGTATAAGGCACTTTCACAGTATGAGGATAAACTATTAAAATGTTCAAACAATGGCCTGCAGAAGGCACACATGCAAAAGATGTTTTAGAACACATGTATACATATGTATTGCTGACATACAATGGGAACAAGCTGAAGAATAGGCAAAGCATATTAAAATTGTGGAAAATGTTTGAGGAAGATAGGGGCACCCCTAATGATGCACATGTGATCCTAAGATGGCCGCCGACATCTCCATGGCAACCAGAACATCTCTGCAGCCCGTGACCATGACCGCTGCAGGCCCGAGTTCTGATTCAATCCCCCGACCTGCCTTCCCCTCCCCTCCTGCTTTAAATGGAGGTGTAGGGTGCTGTGAGGCGAAGCTGGGAGAAGAAGGCTGCAGAAAAAGGCCAGCGCTCCTCTGAGCAGCTCTGCTGCGAGCGTATCTATAAGCTGAGGCCCTAACAGCTGATCTCCTTTCTTTCGGATAAGCTGATTCCATTGAATCGTTTCCCATGTGCTACACGGCTCCTAAGATGTCCGCCGACATCTCCATGCTGACCGAAGCGTCCCTGCAGCCCGTGACCATCACCAGCGGAGGCCCGAGTTCTGATTTGCTCCCCCGACCTGCCTGCCCTTCCCCATCTGCTTTAAATGGAGGTGGCGTGTCCCGTGAGGCGAAGCCGGGAGAAGAAGACTGCAGAAAAAGGCCAACACTCCCCTTAGCAGCTCGGCAGCGAGCGCATCTACAAGCTGAGGCCCTAACAGCTGATCTCCTTTCTTTCGGATCAGCTGCTTCCATTCAATCATTTCCCGCGTGCTACGCGGCTCGTAAGATGGCCGCCGACATCTCCATGGCGACCAGAGCGTCCCTGCTGCCCGTGACCATCACCGCTGCAGGCCCAAGTTCTAATTTGCTCCCCCGACCTGCCTGCCCCTCCCCGCCTGCTTTAAATGGAGTTGGAGGGTGCCGTGAGGCGAAGCTGGGAGAAGAAGGCCGCAGAAAAATGCCAGCGCTCCTCTTAGCAGCTCCGCTGCGAGCACATCTACAAGCTGAAGCACTAACAGCTGATCTCCTTTCTTTCGGATCAGCTGCTTCCATTGAATTGTTTCTCGCATGCTACGCAGCTCCTAAGATGGCCGCCGACATCTCCGTGGCGACTGGAGTGTCCATGCAGCCCGTGACCATCACTGCCGCAGGCCAAGTTCTGATTTGCTCCCCCGACCTGCCTGCCCATCCCCTCCTTCTTTAAATGGAGGTGGAGGGTGCCGTGAGGGGAAGCCGGGAGAAGGCCGCAGAAAAAGGCCAGCGCTCCTCTTAGCAGATCTTCGTTGCTCACTGCCTGCCGTCTGCTGTGGAACGCTGCCTGCACTTCAAGGTAAGGAGACTCGCACTCCTAAGCAGTCCAACACACTCGCCTCTAGACTGCAGCACCTACGTGCCTGTACCGTCACTACTGCACTGCTCTCAATACCAAGACCCACCAGCGTACACAATGTGCACCTGCAGACCAGAACCCTGAAAACATCTTATAGCCAAGACGCTCAATCGTTAGCAGGCTACAAACCCCATAGTCTACGCCCCACAATGTCCCTGAACCTACACAGCAAGCACTGCCCTGACTGCAATTCCGCTGCTACAATGTCCAAGACTGCAGAAAATGTGCCCCCTACAACTGTGATTGTAACTACTGCTATGCACAATTCTTCTACCACAGCCATGCAATCTATTGCTGCAAATGCTACCTTGCGTATGTCTAGTACCCCAGAAAATGTGACCCCGACAACTTTGAATGTAATTACTGCTATGCACAACTCTTCTACCACAGCCATGCAATCTATTGCTGTAAATGCCACCCCTGAACCCCACTCAAATGTGCCCTCATCAACGCCCGATCCATCAATGCTCACGCCTTAGACATCCATGACCTCATTACCACCCTTGATTTAGATCTCCTAATGGTCATTGAGACCTGGCTACATGAAGCCTCAGGCCCTGCATTATCCCTCGCACTCCCACCAGGTTCTGCCATCAGTAGACAAGATCACCCGACCATAGGGGGCTGTGTCGCTCTCATAGCCAAAGATTTCATCACCATCCGAAAGGTTGACAAATCCATCAACAATAATAGTGACTATCTCCAATTAAAACTCACCATCTCACACCACTGCACCATCACCTTGCACCTCATCTACCAGCCACCAGGCCCCCTAGGGGACTTCCAGGCGTCCCTCACCCACCTCCTGGCTGACAATCTAAAAAAGTCATCCAAAGCCATTCTTCTCGGTGACATCAACCTGGGCCTGAATGACTCCAAAGACCCTCATGCCAAATCACTTGACAGAGCCCTAGCTACCCTAGGATTCGCCAACACCATCACAGACCTCACTCATGCCCTAGGCAGATCATTAGACTGGATCGCCCATCACAACTGCCCCCTCACAGTCACAGGCAATACCCCCACCCATGGTCTGACCACCGCACCATCACCTTCAACATCCCCACCACCACAACCCCACGCCCCCCAATCCCTACCACCCGCCCTCAGAAGAAGTGCCCGAAAACTGATCAAAGAAAGAATCCTACCCTTCCTACAGGGACCTGCCTTTAGACCCCCCTTCTCCAACGACCCAGAAACCCTTGCCAAGAACTACAACACTGCTATAATGCAGCAATCAATACTATCGCCCCACTTTCCTAAAAGAAACTTTTTGCCTGGCCGACGCGAGGACGGCAGGCGAAGACTCAGCAAGGGATTATCCCGGGACTCTTTAGGAACATGGTGGCTTTATCCACCAAGGGCTATTTTTGAACACACAAATGAACATGGAGATGGATGATATGCCCAGTTTCTTTTGAGAAAGGCTCTGGAGAAGCTGAAACACGTGTTAACAATTTGTGGGCACAACACCATTATTTTTTTTGTTTTTGTTTTGAACAAAGTTTTGATTTTGAATCACTGGAATATAAGTTACTTGATAACAAACGTATACCTGTGTGGTGCAGTTAATGTGTGGTGAAACCATAATATATACCCAAATAACAAGTACCCTGCCAATCTCTAGATAACCAAGGATAAGCTTAATTGCCGCAAACAAAGTAAACAAGGTCTCCTACATTCAGAGGTCTGTCCTCAGTGGTTAGATTTGCAATGTTAGTACAACCCTCGATTGTACCCATTGGCTGAGAACCTTCCCTTTGTATACAGAAGGAAACAGAGTTAGGGCTGTGATTAATAGTATAGGATGGAGGCATGACATCCCGGTTGCCTACGGGAGCCATCTTGAAGGAACTCAGTGATTGCCTAATAGAAGCAACATTGAGTTTGCTTCTATTTGCGAAGAGAGAACATCCCAGAGGTGTTAAGACTCGTTTTTTGAATTCATTCAGATTAGTCCCATCGAAGTTCCCAGAAATACTATCATTCCAATGAACAAAGAATAGTGCTCTGCGCAAGGCATAGCATGTAGTAGTTAGAGGAAGAGAATGAATATACCAACCCAACCCCTTTTCCCTGTGTTGTGGCAAGTGTGAACACACCCAGCAATGTGTTCTGTTCAGAATCGCATGGGTCACAGTCATAATCATTAGGAGAGCGTTATTTTGGTAACCCTGTCTATGTTGAGAGTCTTGAGGAGGAAGAGTGTGCAGATGCATGAAAGGTGAAGACACAGTGGAGATTATTTCAGTGGGTAGCAAAGTCTCAAGTGGATGCACCCTTTCCATGTACCAAAACCCGAGCGTAAATGCAACTATAAAACAGACCAAGACTATGATTACAAAACATTGGGTCCTCAAGGACTATGATCTTTGATTAACAGATTCTTTGTTAGCCACAAGACCACTAGCTTGCTCAGCAAAAGTGGATTTAGGAAGGGACATTGTTTCTCAGAGTCCGTTTAGAAGCCTCTCGTTAGGCTCTTTTAGTTCATCCGTCGGTGGCTCCTGACCATGTGGCCTATCTTGCATGAAGGTAACTTTGTCGGTCCCTGCCTCTTATCTATTCTTCAGTGAAAGAGTGACAAGGGACTGGCTCAATGATGATTCCTTGTGAGCACAGCCGATGCTGTGCTGTAAGTCCAGTGTCTTTGACGCAGATCGTACATCAAGACTCCAAGTATGGTGTGATCTGCGAACAGAGTGTCATCGCTTCCCGAAGGAAGTGATGCAGCAGAAGCAAGATTGCTCAATGGGGAAGAAACATCCAAAGAAGAACTTGAAGGCAAAGCAGCAGTCTTCCCAGGCCCCACGGGCTCAGGAAGGATTTCCGTAGGCAAGGCAGGCTCGTGGTGAGCATCAAAGTGAGCAATTTCCTTCTCTTCCCCTTTGTCGTGGGGCAGAGGAAAAGGTATCTTAATGATGTGCGGTGCGCAGATCCAGTGTTGTTTCTCTTCCACTCGTACAGCGGTCTGTGTGGCCAGGAGGACTTGGTACGGTCTTCTCCAGCGAGGTGCGAGACAGGATGCTCTTTCAAGCGATTTAATGAGTACCCAGTTGCCAGGTCAGAGTCGATGCCCTGGACCCTCGTATTTTACTGGGAGGGCTTCTCGCATCTGTTGATAAATCAAATACAACTGGTCACAGTACTCAGAAAGGAGCAAATGCTCTACATCTTTTAGCCACTTGGGTTTGGGTACATTCCAAATATTGGCTAGTCTCCCCATGATTATCTCATAGGGAGAGAGCCCTGTCCTAGACTGTGCAGTCATCCACATGGACAATAGAGCTATCGGTAAGGCATCAGGCCATTTCAAATTGCTATTCACACAGATCTTTGCCATCTTATTCTTTAATATACTGTTGTGGCGTTCTACAAGTCTGGCACTCTAAGCGTGTCTGGCCGAATGGAACCGTTTATCGATCTGCAATCCCGCGCTTACTTGCAGGATAACAGCAGCGATAAAATGTGGACCATTGTCTGACCAAATGACTCTCGGCAAACCAAACCTAGCAAAATATTCCTTCAGCATGGTTTTCACCGTCGTCATTGCTGTGGCAGCTTTTAGAGGAAAAGCTTCAACCCATTTAATGAAAGCACAAATAACTACTAGAACATATTTGTAATTCAGACAACGCTCCATTTCAATAAAATCAAAGTGTATAACCTCAAAAGGCAAAGAGGGGGGACCAAAACTACCCTTTGGTGTTGATGTACCTTTCCCAACATCATGCTGTAAGCATAACATGCAATTTTGAACAAAACGTTCAGCAGTTTTCGAGATATTTACATTCACTCAGAAAGGTTCTAACAATTTACAAATCTTTTTAGCACATATGTGAGTTCGACCATGAGCCATTGTAACCATAGCCGTAACATAAGCATCGGGCAGCATACATTTTTGTTTTCCAATGTCTACCCAACAACCTTCATTGTCTAAACTTACTGAATCCTCAGCCCACTCTTTAAGTTTGTCCGGAGTGGCATCAGCCTGAATGTCTTTTATACAACCAATTCCTACGTGTGTTACACAAGTGTTAGTGACCTCTTTTGTTATATACATTTTGGAATGCAAATTGGTGGCAGTCTGTTTGGCTATTCTGTCAGCAAAAGTCTTTCCTTTCCCCCACATCATCTGTTACTTGTTGGTCTTCTGCGCACTTCATTATCGCTAACTGAGTAGGAAGCGCAAGTGCTGAAAGTAGCCAAACTATCAGGCTACCATATTGTATTTTAGTTCAATGCAAGGTCAAGAAACCTCTCTCTGCCCATAATCGACCGAAGTTGTGAACAACCCCAAAGGCATACTGACTGTCTGTAAATATATTCACACTAAGTCCTTTGGAAAGTTCACAAGCTCGAGTCAATGCAATAATCTCTGCGGCCTGCGTGGAGTTATGCAGAATTCTTTTGGTTTCCACAATAGTGCTTAATGTAGTGATTGCATAAGCAGCAGTGGATGTACCATCTGGAAGTTTGAAGCAGGTCACAGTAAAACAGCTACCCTTGTGGATAGTTTAATGGTGTATCATTTAAATCAATTCTGCCTTTTGTCTCTTGTTCTGTGGTATAGAGGCAGTCATGTGACATTTCGTCACTGCAAGCAATTTTTTGCAGAAGAGGCAATAGTTTGGCTGGATTTAATGAGCAACATCTCTTACTTTGGATATGCGGTGCAAATAGAATCAGCTTGTGTCTTGTTAATCATGCTGATGTGAGATGTTGCATTTGCATTCTTTTTAATAGCATGTCTACAGAGTGAGGTACCATCATGGTTAAGGAGTGACCCAGAACCATACCCTCACTTTGTTTTACAGATGCAGCGGCAGCAGCAACAGCTCTCAAACATCTCAGCAAAGCGCATGCAACAGGCTCAAGCATGGAGGAAAAATAACTGCACGGTCTATTCTTTCCTCCATGCTCCTATGTTAACACAGCCAAAGCGCATCCATCACCTTCATGCACATACAAAATAAAGGCCTTGTCATAGTTTGGTGTGCCCAAAACTGGTGCTGAACACAAAGCAGCCTTGAGCAGATCAAAAGCTTTCTGGCAATCCATGTTGCATGGTAAAGGCAAAGAAATGCCCTTCTTTGTCAATGCCAACATTGGTTTTATCGTTCATGAAAAGTTAGGGATCCACTGTCTACAGTATGAAGCCATGCCTATCAAGGCTCTGACCTCTTTCAGTGTATTTGGGACAGACATGCTAGAGATGCTTTGTATCCGTTCAGTTGCAGTCTTCTCACCTCCTTTGACAGGAGATAGCCTAAATAGTCGTCCTCCTGTCGACAATATTGAACGTTTTTTAAAGAAGCCTTATGCCCATGTTCTGCTAGATGAATAAGCAGCAACACAGTGCCCTCCTTGTAAGCAAATTCTGAATCTGCGGCTAAAATAAGATTGTTAACATACTGCAACAACGTACAGGTGGAAGGCAACTCAAGTGTATCAAGCTGTTCCTTCAAAGCTATACTATAAATGCTTGGACTCTCAGTGTACCCTTGTGGCACACAAGTGAATGTAAACGAGCGTCCCCCTAGGGGGAACGCAAACAAATATCTACTGTCAACATGTATAAGAATACTAAAGAATGCATTCTTTAGATCCACAACACTGAAATGAGTAGCTGAAACTGGAATCATTGTCAATATAGTAGTCACATCAGGCACCATCGGAAATTGTAGAGCAACAATCTTATTGATAGCACGTAAATCAATAATAAAACGGAGAGGAATTGCATTATCCCCTTTCTTATACATCTGTAGAATCAGATTATTACACAATCTTCCTGCAATTTCCTCAATCACTCCTCGATGTACAAAATTAGAAACTATGCTCTTTAATGCTTGTTCACCGTCAACTGAAATCTTATACTGTGGAATACGTGGTAGTTTAACACCTGGTTTCAACACAATTTTAACAGGCTCAATGTGCAAAATACTGATGTCATTATCATCAACTGCCCATAAACATGCTTGATCCTTATCCAATTCAGTTGTTAAAGGACTAGTCAAGAATTGTGAAGCAGAAGTTTGTTGAGGTGAAATCGTTAAATGCACTCTATCCGGAGAACAGTAAATGACAGCATTCAATTCTTTCAACAGATTCAACCCCAACAAATTTTCACCACAATTTGTCATCAAAAGAAATGATTATGAATCAGTGAATGGCCCCAGTGAAATCGGTACCTGCTGAGAAACCAGACTAACCACTGGCGTACCAGAGAGCCCTACAGAAATGTTGTTCTGCCCTGACAGTGGCATATCTGGAACCCGTGAATGGTCAACAGAACACTTCTGTGCTCCTGTATCTATGAAAAATAGATGCTTCTTATTCCCCAACTTCATCTAAACATAGGGCCCTTTCTGATCGACGGGAATAGGTACTGGTTCCAGACTCTGCTTCGGGCTGTCCTAAATGAACAGTACATCATCAAATGCAAGATCCTCAGAAAGATAGACAGTCAAAGTATTGTCAAAAATGTTCCCATTATTAACACTATGCTGCTGACTATCTTGTCAAAAATGGCTTTTGATTCTGAGTGAACTGACTTCTACCAGGAGCCCCTATCCTAGGACGGCCTCTGGATCGTCTACCAATCATATGTGTTATTTGATCGCTGCTGAAGGATCGAGCATTTTGCTCGCCAATGACCTTCTTGTCTGCAATAAGCACATTGGTTCATGTGTACAGGACCCATTTGCGCATTACTTTGTGGTGCAAACTGACCTCTAAACTGTGTATTCCCACCTCTGGTTCTCCTTACAATTTGTTGCAACAAAACCTTTGTCTTCAAGTCTCCCTTCTTCTTTTCGATCTTCTCTTTCTAGTATTAACCCTATTCTCATAATACTAAGCCATATGCAATACTTCAGACTGAGATTTAGCTTGCCAGGCCCTTTCGGAAGTTATAATTTGTGATTTGATATCAGGCAACAATCGATGCACAAATTTGTCTACAAACAGCCTTTTTCCTGACTCCTTACTTAAGTCCTGACCGCTAAAATCTGAAAACACTTGTTAGAACTGATTAAAAAATTTGGTAGCACCCTCAGATTTCCCCCCGATACAAGCTGTAAGCTTGTCCCAAACTATTCTTCTCTCTGGAACCAAAGTTTTTAATTTAGTTACAATTCTGTCTGGCAGTGTCAATATCACCTGTGGCGGTGTCTCACCAGCCTTCCTTTCTCCATCTATCCGCACCAAGTTAACCCATGGGTCACCCAGCCTGCCTGATCATCTATAGTTCTAATCTGTTTCCATAAATCAGCTGGTAGGATCACAGGGAACACGTCTATATCACCCAGCGTGAAAACTGACAAATGCAAGACAGATTCAATTTCTTTATAAAATCCTGTTGGATTTTTCCTGATATCTGAAATCGTCTGTCAAATGGTATTCACTTCCTGTCTAGAAAATGGGACATAAACAAACTGTGAAACATAATGAGCTTCAATAGCAGCGACAAATCTTGTTCAATCGGCAGTGGAGAAACTACCGCTGGCGGAAAAGACGGTAAGGGCGAGGATGCAGAAGGGGAAACAAGAACAGGAAGAGGAGCAACAACTGCAGGAGGAGCAACAATGTGAGGAAAGGAACAACAACGGGAGGAGGTGCAACAACAGGAAGTGGTACAACAACAGGGAGAGTCACATAAGGTGCTGGTGCAGTGGCAACAGTCCTACGCTCATTCAAAACCTTATCGATTAGCTCATCTAATGTATGAAAATCCTGAGATGGATATATTGTTTGTACTCCAAGTTGAAAAGCCCTATCCATAGTTCTAATAGATTCCGACTGTTTCTGTTGATCATACAATAATGCTTTTCACCCCTAATGATGCACAGCTGATGTACATCAAGGATAAAGCAAACAGAATAAGATCATCAACACTTGAAAACACTTATCATGGTTGCTTTACCCTCAATGCCAGTAAAACAGATTTCATTCCACATTTTGAAAGTGCATGCAGAATGACAATAATAGTGCCAGTCTGCATATACTTTCATAATGTGATGGCTTCAAGGGTAAAGCAAACATGATGAGTGGTATTATGTGACTATACTTGCTTACTTTAGTGGCTTCAGTCTGAATGGACATGTATGGGCAGAGTCAGCATCAACATTGTATTAAACTGGCATATATTGTGGGCAAAAGTGTCCTGGAAATGCATTGTAAAATGTTCCTGTTCACTAAAGGAGATTTGCATCTAATGTTTTTTTTTTCATGTGCTACCATACAAAACTGATTGGAAAACTGTGTGGCTTGTATCCCAATTGTTGCAACCTATTACATGTTGATTAGTTTGCGCTCACTCACTATGCTCAGTTGATCCCACATACTCAGTGCATTAATGCCACATCAATATCTCTAGCTGCTACTTTACATTACCTACCTGTCACTGAGTGTGATGTTTGCTTTCAAGCTCACACAATGGGAGTGGGTGGCTTAATGCTGAAGTCACGCAACAGACACTGCCATGCCATATTTTATATATATTTATGCGTATGATACAAAACGTGACTGGAATAAACCTTTCTTCAGTAGAGAAATTTGACTTTGCTTTAGTTGATTTGCAGTCATAATAATAAACCATGTTCGAGTTCCTCCATATGTAAAATCAAAGGGAGAATTTGTGTGCGTTGTGTTTGGGCTGCCGCCGCTGGCACAACGCAAAATATAGTAAGTGGGCTTCACTCTGGCCATATATTATTAGTGTGTCATGGTATTTTTGTACTGGACTTTAAGGGTAAAAGCAAACTTAGTGTGATTACACGTTGCAATACGCTACATTGGTATAGCCAGTCTGGATATACTTTCTTTCTGTGGCCTGGCATTTTTTACTGGTTGGGAGTCCTTATATGTTAATACTGGCATGTATACTCTTAAATTGCTGCATATCTTCCTTTCATCAATCCTTAATTATATCAAATGCTGCAGGCCTAGCCTTTTTCTCCAACAATATAGACTCTGAATACTCTATACGGGCAATTTCAAAACTACCATGAACTGTCCACTTAAATTCGGAAGCATGTCCAGTTTCTCTGTGTCAAATATCGTTAAATACAATAATATTGAGGCCTTACTTACAGTACATTAAAATAGCCGGTGAGCCAATAGGTGGCGCAGGTTGACCTTGTCCCAAAGATTGTCTATCTTTGCGGAATAAATCCCTGAAACAGGCAGACAATTTCCTAGACATGTCAGATTACTGGTGTTACCTGGTGTCGTTTGTACTCACGAGTGCAAAACTACAACTAATATCAGGATTCTTAGGAATCGGGGCACGACACACCTGATTTCAAACAAAGGAGGTCCGATCAGATTACAAAGGATCCTCGTGGTTGGCGATTTCGGCAAAGATCCCGCCTCGATATGAGGAGCCTTGTTAAGATGGCCTCTTGAACCGCATGCTCACTGTTCAGGGATCGGATCGCGCAGTACTGTTGAGGTATCGCGTCTCATTCAAAAGGGCCCCTTTTTTCCTCACTCTCCGATCCCTTCTGATAGCCGTGTCTTCTTTTCAGCAACAAGACATCTATCTTGAGGGTCCCTATTCGGGCTCCATCTGAAAGACCAAAGAAATATCGAGACTTAGTACCACAAAATGAAATACAGCAATCACAGGTCAAAAGATACAAGTATCTTTATTTTCTGTACAGAATTCAAAGTAAACAGATATCTATCTGGCACCCATCACCTTGCAGTGTGTACCAGCAGACACAGTGAGGGGTGAGTGTGCTAGACATCTCAATACGAGCTATTGTATACATTTCTCCCAAACATTGTCCAGCCCCTCTCCAAACTAATAATTTGCATGCTAGGTTTGTGCCCAGTACACATGACAAATATTACAATATTGTACAACGGATTTCACAAGTTTACATGTCCATGAAGGTACAATGGCAGTATTTCGTTCCCGGGTCATAGTAAGCCTAGTTTCAAGAAAGAACACAATATATTACAACCAGAGCACACAGTTTGCATTTGCTCTACATTGTTCCGCTGTTTATATGAGGATGAGGCTTGTGAGCGCAGACAACACTTAGATTGCAGTTCATACGAGTCACAAGGTTTCTTTGCACAGAATAAACAGTCTGCTCTCGGTCAGCCTAAATGTTGACACAACTAAAAGGTTGTTCGGCTCGACTGCAGTTGAAAACACAGTCCACCATTTTAGGACACAAGCAAGAGTTAAAATCAAAATGGTGGATGATTCCTAAAATGGCAGAGAAGTTGATCAGAAATCGGAACATTTTGGACACGGTTTTCTGTGCAACGCAAATGGGCTTAGGCCAATATTCATAACAAGGCTGTATTATACTAATACAATTTAACACTTCAAGGTCTAGAGGTTCTGACAACATTTGATGTCTGAGTTCATGTTCCAAGTTTGTCTGGCCATGGGAAGGATGTTAGTATTTGTACCTTAGTGTTACTGATTTATGTTCAATTCTTGTTGAGTTTCGTTTGAGACAGTTTTGTCCCATCCAAACAGCATCTTATGTGAAGCAGTTGTGTAGTCTCTTTCATATGTTTTGACCATTTGAGCTTGACAATTATGTGTTTCACTAAATCTTTATAAAATGTCAGGTTATTTTCTCGGATGGTTCTACCATGCTGTGCAATTTCAATTCCAATTCCACTGTTACATAGGAGGTGGAAGAAACTGACTCCATGTCGTACACCATAGGTGGCCATGCATTTACAAACCAATGAGTTGGTAATTAAGTGATGCCTGACTTGTTGGTGAGAACAAGTTTTGATACACTGGTGTGCTGGGCTGGTCAAGCCTTCTTTTTCCACTTCTTGAGGATTGTGTTGCTGATTGAATCATATAACGTTAATATGCCCAGTAGGATGAGGGTGCATGAATTGTGTTTTTCTGCAGGTTGTACTAGGTTAACCACCAGGGATGTCATTTCACCAAATGTCCAGGGGTTGTGGAAGAGACACCACATGACCCTTGACCTCTGATGACATGACAGAAAGTGATGAAGTTTTACCCTGCCCGAATGGACATCACGGGAAGTGATGGCACACCACCTTTCACCCCTTGACAAAACAGGAAGTGACATCACATTGCATTGTTCCAGTACACTAAGAAACATATGGTTGCAATATCACTGTAATGTTATATACATTTCATACAAGAATGGATCACCATATCCAACTTTAATATCAGTGTGTATAGCGCCAAAAACCATTCTAGGCAACTTTGATGGACAGAACTTTTAGAAACCTGTCCGCTGACATCCTGCGCTGCATGATGTTCAAGCATGGCAACCCATCCAACAGCCGCCTTTGGGAGCACCCTCACAGTGCAACAGCAGTGCACCTTGCGTGCACACTGTCACAGAGGCATAGCACTGCTCCCGTATGCACATGTTCATGCAGCCTTAGCGCTTACTTCTGTGGACACGTTTAGCCCCTCTTCCTGTGTGCACATGATCATGTTACCACAATAGTACTTCCTGCGCTCACACTTTAGCAGTGACTTGCTTCCGAGCCCTATGTGCACATCCTTCGAGAAGCACAGCATGGATCTGTTCCTAGGGCACGCATGTGTATTGTCAGTGAATCATTTTCCCACATAGTCTCAACACTGGGCAAATAGTTACAAAGCTACTGCACTACTGCCATAATGCAATTTATCATGTAGTAACAGCTGTGCACCCTGTGGGAACAATTTCTCAGCACCACAACCATTCTCCCTTAATCTAGTCCATTGTCAAGTAGCTATAAATGATTACACTGGCTCCAATTGTAGCATATGGAATTTTGGGCACATTAATTATTATCCCATCAAACAATTTTGCTGATCTATTGAAATAAACCCATTAAGAGAAACAAACCTATAGCAATCACCAGTTAATAAATAACGGGTATTTTCTCACTTTCACTTTAGAAATGTCCCCAAAATACATATGCTAGCAACTGGATTCATTAGTGGCTATTTATAAGTGGAGCTTAAATCAGAGGCTGAGAGAGTGGAGGTGTGCAGAGTGCCTTAAAGATTGTCAGGGTACTGGCACTGCAGGGAGGTTGGCAGAGGCAGGCCGGGAAGATGCAGTGTCCAGAGAACCCGGTATTGCTGCAATGCGAGGCGGTGGCTAGATCACTTACCCGCAACCCGTCGGAGATGCGGATGCCAGAATGCACCATTCTGAAGCCACCGCTGCCCAACACCGATCCCACCTGGTAGACCTTCCCAAACAGCTCCTTCTCCAGCTTGGCTTCGGGGATCCAAGAGAGAGCAGGTGAGTAAATGAGTCTGTGTGGAGGACAAGCTGTGATTGCGTAGTGCACAAAGCAAAGGCAGCCACGCTCCGTGATGCCTCGCCCTTACCTGGTGGCAGGACCTTGGCAGGCAGGTGGTCTACACTGCTCGAGTTGCAGATGTGAGCCAGGGAGCCAAACGTAATAGCATTTTCCACAAGCAAAAGCAATCAATGTGAGACACAGATCCTTGGAGAGATGTGTAGATGCCATAGTGCATGCAGTCAGCACACAAAATCCGCAGACCGCAACTTCTCCTAGACCCGACCATGCTTCACTTAACTCTGAGCTATACTGCCACCCATGCCGACTCCATTGTCAAGTTCAGATATCCATCTGAGATGATTCTAATTGGGGCCAACCCTCCTACTTTTCCCACCCCATAATAGCTGTGGTACACCCTTAAAGCTCACCTTTGTGCATATCCGTCACATAACAGGCCCGCCCTTGCACCCAACCTCCTATACAGAAATGACGGGAGCACCGCCAACCAAGAAGCCACAGTAAAATAAACTCGAGCACTACTTTATTAAGAGCGAGATGCGCAAGGTTTCACAATACTGATTTTTAACTTAGTAAGTTTACTCTGTCACCCAGCTTGCGCTTTGCACTTTTCTTTATCGCTTTACCGCTATTTTTAAAATAGTTTGATTGTTGTTAAGCTCCAGTCGGGGGTCACATGGGAGACACCAGGTGTCATAGTTGTCACCACAGGTGATGGCTGTGACCACTGGTGACCCCCAAATGACATCCATGTTAACAACTGGGCCAAATCCATTCTTCTGATTGTATAAATCAAACCTGTGCTTGATCCAGTAGGTGTATAAATTCTGTGGACTTGAAACGTGGGTAGTAGAATATCCCCATTAATAGTTTGTCAGGGTGTGGAGTCGTTGAATATAGCGCTGTACTTGGTTGGTTATCATTGATCTTGTCATTTGAGAAACCCCACTATATTATATCTCAGTCTCCAACTGGTCAATTATGGGATAACATTACAGCATGCTTTCTTTCTATATCCTTGGGGACAACACAAGGTTTTTCCAGATGTTGGGACACACACACTAAGTGGTATATGGAGTGATAAGAGTCCTGATAACCCAAGTTATTGTGCTGGCATTTGTTCGATGGGATAAAAACGTTAATAAATACATGTTCGAAATTTAATACGGGAGTATATCATTATTTAGAAAAATAGATTACAATTTTGATCTGTTTTTATTAAGAGAACCTTGAGATATCATCAGAAATTAGGCCGAAATGAGGCAAAAACGTGGGTTCATTTGAAATGATAGCTAATTTTCTTGAAACCAACAACTGGGAGAAATCATGGATTTGCATGGTTTATACATTATGCCAGTTTAGTACCAGACGGGAGTCAAGCAGTATGCAACACACATTCTCGGGCGGGATTCCAGCCTCCTTGTCCATGGTGGGGGCGTGGCTACCCCTCAGCCAATGAGGAAGCTCAAAACGGGGCCACCCTTGCTCTGAACCTCCCCACGGCTGAGAGGCTGCCTTTGCCCCCCGTTGAGGACTCAGGTAATGTTTTTTTTTTGTTTTCCCTCCCTGCTCCCTGCCCTCCCCACCCCACTTACCTTCTTGCTCCTTTGTCCCAGATGGGGGACGATGGCAGCCTGTTCCCTGTGCTTCCGCTACCGATGGCCGCCATGGAAAGGGAAAACAGGCTCTGTTTTCCCTTTCCCTGCGGCCAATTTCTTGGTCTTGTTTTTTTTTTCTGTCCTGAAACATCTTTCAGATCTTGCAGGCTGGGGTACTAAAAGCAATATGACCCTCGCAGCGAGGGCATTACTGACTCACGTAATGCCCTAGGGCCTTCATTCACTATGGCCCCGGGGCATTACCTGAGTTGGTATTGCCCCCGCCGCTTGGGTCATATTGCTTAATTAGGAAATATTGAAAGCAATAATTATTTCATGGATTATTAGTGAGGAACCTGTTATGGAGAGATTGACCTTTCAATGGACCTCAGCGCCCTGTTGGTGCACTTTTGATTGTCTTATCACAGTCGCACGGGAACGTAACAAAAGAGTGCTTGGTTCCTCAACTCTGTTTTGTTAAACTAAAAGTTTTTGGAGTGTCGGGGGGGAAATTCTGCCGGGGTCGGCCGGGCCGTCCGCAGACCTCCGGGCAGGGAGGCCCCAACTCCTCCCGTATATCCCAAAAGAGATAGAGTATGAGACACACACAAGAAGCAAGGTGACTCTGCTGTTTATTAAACACAAACGGCAGGGATGGGTCAAGGATCATACGCGTCTGACCTGACACACACACAATCGTGGGGCTCGCAGGCCCTTTTTACTGTAGTATGACGCGCTACTTGCGTCACTTTAGAAAGTTGACAAAAAACCTATCGCCACTCTTAATTGGTTGCTCGAGTGGTAGGGTTAGTATAGCATACGTATAGAGAATAATATGAGTGGACGAGGGTTAGTCAGGTGATATATCTGGGTTGTCCCTACAATTAGATACATGAGAATTGTTACATGAAGACTCCTAATGATTGGTTGATGTTAATGGCGTCAGTGATAAGAACCCCATGTTCTGATTGGTGCGCCCGTGAGCTTCCCAGCCTGGGACCATCGCTGTTCCCAGCTCTCGGTGTACCTGCAATGTGCAACAATGTTTCACTATGGGTGCATGCAGACAATGTGAAGACTTATTCATGAGCTGGACGGCCGACTACTCCCACTGTCGCAGATGTCCATTGATCCTTTCAAGTGTATCTGCCTGTGTCTTGTAACGAGGGATCCAGACGCCTCTTTCCTTCTGGGCTTGGCATCTCGTCAGGTTCGGCTTGGTCACGTGAGGTGGGACCGTGTTTGAGGCAAAATTCTGCACAATTAATATTGTTTTTTCCACTGTGCGCCTGGTTTAATTGCAGGTGCGACTTTGATGTTGGTGCACGGCGTGCGAGGTTGCAACATCGTGCCCTTAATGGTCTGCTTTTGGAATGTGGGTTTGCAACATTACGACCTTGGCTGTCTGCTTTCGCCAGGCTCATCCTGCAGGATCAGCAACCTGACTCTTGCTCTGTTAACGTCCACGGGAGCTCTTGCTTGCGGCCTACTTAGGCCTGGTGTATAAGTGGAACCGTTTGGTGCACAGGTGCTTTAGGTTATAGTCTCATATTGTCTTATGACCAGTATTGTGTCTTCGTTATAATTCTCATTATGGCACCTAGGTTTAGAAGAAGCGTAAGCAAGCTCTTTAGATGAGTTCATGGTGCGTCTTGCGTTTCTGCATTTTGAGAGCCTAAGTGAAAAATAATAAAGATGCAAGTCCGTGAATATGTCTGTCGCCTACGTCATAGCACTGAGTATATTCTTCGTGTAGATTGGTGCGGGAGTGTCCAGTGTGTATGTTGGCACAGGTGGGCTATCCGTTGGCTAGGTCGTCATGGCATCTCTAACGACGTATAGTTTTAGTCTAGTTCATCCATGCCGCAGGCATCGGCATGGGCAGGGCGGGCTGCTGGGCAGGCAGATGGACACATCCTTATGTTCCTGTACCAGGGTATCTGGTCGTCTGGTAGATGGGCAAACTCTTCTCGTGGCGGGTGCTTGGGCCGTGAACCTTTAGGGCAGGCGCGAGAGGGGAAAGATGGGAGCCTGTTTTTCCATTTTCCCACTTCAGTCCCCCCTCTGGTCGACTTGTCGACCACAAACATATCCTTTTCGTTATCTCCTCTTACTCTCCATATTTTAGTTATTCCTCCTAAATGTCCATAATGGTTAACATGATCTTCAAATGACCAATACATATATTCACAGGTTCCTCCAGGAGGGCAGTATACCCATTTCCCTATGTAACTCCTGGGGTTTCTTGGGTTCTCGACCTTCACCGATGGTGGGTCCAGGTGGTTGGTGATGATCTGGTTGCGCAATGTCTCTCTCTCTTGTATTATTATGCCTGTGTGTTGGCCGTCATCTGCTGGCATCAGTGGGTGCATACCGACCATTTCAAGCAACTCGTCAGTGGTGCGTGCCTTCCGGGCTTTCCAAAATCTTATTATGATCAGTGTAGCTCCAGCCAAAATAATACAACCAACTATAATTTTCAGTCCATCTGACAACCAGGATGGCATCCATGACCATAATAGCGAAAACCAGCTCTCATCCTTTTTCACACCTTTACTTTCATCCACCATTTTGGAGTGCAACTGGGCCAATTGTGAAACTGCTTCTGTCAGTGTACCGTTGTCAGCATCGTTGGCAGGAATGAATGTGCAGCATGATTGTCCTATCTTTGCGCAAACTCCTCCTTCCATGGCAGTGAGGAGGTCCAATACATATCTGTTCTGCAGTGCTACCATCCTTATTGCTCGCAGCTCCTCTTTTATCGCGTTGAATCCGTTTACTGTAGAATTGATGGTCATCATAAGTTCCCATCTAGTTATCTGGAGCCATTTTGCGTTTGCGTAAGCCTGTAGTCCCGGATGGATTATTGAGGAGAAGAACATTGCTGCTCTGCTGAATAGTCTGTGTTCTGGCGGGATTGAAGTGAGTGCTGTTTCTGACCTTCCCCATAAGTAATTTCCTGTCAGAGGTTCTCCTTGTCTTTTCCGTCTATTTAGGACAGTATCATTGCCGCTGGTCCTGTTCCCTGGCTCCTCTTGAGGTGGTGCAGATCTCTTATTTCTCTTGTCCCCTTCATCCATCTTGGGAAAGTTCGCCACATTCACATGCTTCTGGGGTACCACTAGTGATGGTACATTGACGTGCACCATCGTGCATACACCATTCCACAGAGGGGGCAGTGTGTGATATGCCTTTTCTCCACAGGCCCAGTAATGGTCCATTATCACTGCTGTTCCTGCTCCCCCCTCAGGTAACTCCATCACACTTCCACAATTGGTGTTGTATCCTACGTCCACCTCTCCTTTATGTTGGTAGCATACTTTAGGCGCAGTCAGCGGCAGTATTGTTATCGGGTCTTCATCCGTTTCTATCCATGTGAGCATAGGCACGTATTTGATCCAAGTCGTCCAACATCTGTGGTTGTGTGCATCGATAGTTGAAATAGTTTCTTTTGTTACCATGTTGCTGCCAATCACTCCTATTTCCCATTTGTTGTCCAAGTACACTTTCCCCGTTATCGTCACCAGTGGCCTCTCCCAACATCCTAGTTTACCAGGAACTTCAGTGGCGTACCAATCACATGATAAATACTGCAGTGTTACTTTCTTTGTTTCTCCTTTTGCAGGACCACTTGTTATGTATCGGTATGCTTCAGCGTGTAAACTGCTCTTGTGGTAACTCAAATAAGTCTTGAGGAAGTTGGTTTCGTATGGGTATGAGTCTCGTGTTTTCCACGTCATATGCACCACTGTCCCTTGAAATCTTCCCTTCGTTTGGAACAGTGCCAAGTATATTATGCATCGTGCTGTTTTTTCGTCTATTTCTGTGGCAACAAATGTTCGAGAAGCACTCATGGCGTATGGTATTAATGAGCAAACGTAGCAGCTGTCTTCTATTGTCTGCTTACCAATGCGGGTCATGTGTTGATACCATATGTTGTTTGAGACGTGTGCTGAATCTTGTATATAATTGTCAATACCTTTATTATCTGAGTATGTGCTGCGTTGAACTCTATTTTGCTTGTGTGCAATTTTACTAATATCACCTGACGTAACACCTGTTGCAGCTGGGGATGGGGGTGTGTTAGGTTTGGGTACAGCAATAATATTGATAGCACTGCTGTACTGCCATACAGAGGCAGCTACGAACCCGGTGATTACCAAAATCCCTATTACTTTTATTACATATGCTAATTTCACCGGCATTTTGCTCTTACCTTGCTGCAGTCCGGCAGCGTATTCTTGCGACGTTAAAGTTGCCCGCCTGAAAATTCTCAATATGCTGGTTATTAAATGTTAGTGGTTGTTTTTTAAGCTCTCCCTATCAAATAGTCATTCAGTGCCCAGGCGAAGAGCTGTTCCCACGCTACTATAAGCGATCTATCTCTTAGGGCAGGTAAGTATGGGTGGAGATGGGGCATCGAATATTCTATGGCCAAAAGGAAAGCTGTGTAGTAGACACGTACCCTTTTCCTTTTCAGGTACGTTGGCCTTTTTATTTCATATACAAATTGGTGTGACAATTCTTCTGGGTAATTATCATCTGAGGGTACCATCTACTCCTGGGCAGTGAATTTGTTAGTTCTCTACTTTCTTAGCAGTACAATAATACGCGGTTCCTGCATGTGCGAGAGAAAAGAAAAGAGAGCATTCACGTGTTTACATGTGTATTTGTGCAAGACAATGTCCTTCAGTTCAGTTACTACTCTAATGGGGACAGGGGTCAGTGGATGGTGGGCAGGGGGGTTTTGGGTTCAACTGGTGGGCGTGGCTTTTACTCTTTGAGCGTGTGATCATGGGGTGGGCTGTATGGGGATCACCCCTTCCTTTTTCAGTTATTGTCTCTGGGGAGTCTGGGGAGTGACAAGGTATGGGAACACTTGGGCCGCTGGCTGTGGTAGAACTTTCTTCTTCCGTTGTCGATGTTGTTGCTGTTCTCTCAATGGACCTGTCGGTGGCGCTGGGGCGGGTCTGTTGTCTGTAGATCTTTATGTCGTGTAGGTGGTTCCAGGCACGCTTGTCCTGTAGCTTTACTGCTCTTGTTGATACCTCCTCTACCAGATGGGGACCAGTAAAGCGTGGACTATTCCATTTCCTATTGAAGTTGCGAAGTAGTACGTGGTCACCTTAGCAATTTTACACAGTCCTTCCTTTTCCAGGTCTTTATCCGCGTCTTCTTGTTGGCTTCTATTAGACCCGCCCCGTGTGCGCTCGAGCTGTTGAGACACAAGCACTACACTAGTAATCAAAGAAGACACATATTGGTACATTTCATCACCCAGAACACTTGCAGTACTTTCGTGGTCGGTAAATGCTCTTGATGTTGGCGTTAGGGGAAGGCGCATTTGACGTCCGGTAACCACCTCATGGGGAGTGAGGTGGTGGTCGGACCCTGGCCTATTCCTTAGCTCAAATAAGGCTAATGGGAGACAATATAACCAACTCCTCTTTGTTGTCTGCTGTATCTTTGCAATTGCCTCTTTTAATAGGCCATTCAGGCGTTCACATTCACCGTTGGCCTGTGGGTGGTATGCACATGCAAATTTATGTTTAATGTTCAGCAGTGATGTAATGTGCTGAAACATCTCGTTTGCGAAATGTGGTCCATTGTCTGACCTTAACACCTCGCACACTCCCCACCTGGGGAAGACCTCCCTCACTAGGAATTTGGCTGCTCTAAATGCATCTGGGTGTGAACAGGGCCCTGCCTCAATCCACCTAGAAAATGGGCATACTACTACAATCATATACCTATTTCCTTGACATATATTGATCATATCAACATAGTCAATATGGAGATGCCGGAAAGGTCCCTCTGGCCGGGGTATAGTACCTCTTATCACCTTTAGAGTGTGGCCGGCCGTAAACTGTTGACATGTGAGACAATTACTGATAAAGTTTGACACATGCGAATTTAACTCGGGGCAGAACCAGTCTTCCCTAATTCGTGCTGCAATTACTTCCTTGCCTGTGTGGGCTGGATGATGTAGTTGGTTCAGGGCGGTGTTCAAAAGTGCCAATGGTATTACAACCTTTCCAGTGCCACCCTGGCGCCATAGTGCGTCGGTTGGGGACATTGTACATCCTCTTTTTACCCATATTTCTTTTTCGGCCATTGGTGCAGCCGCTTGTAACTCCATAATCTGTGTGGCTGGGAGATGGGTGTACCCTTCTCTCATCAACATCTCCTTAGCCATTCCCCTCCCTCTCCCTCTCTGTGTCTCTGGGGGGGTTCCATATCTCACCAAAGTATGCAGCATACTTCGCATGTGCGTCCGCTGCTGCGTTTCCCTTCGAGACGTGGTCCTCACCATTGGTGTGTGCGGTGCATTTCACTAAAGCTAATTCTTGGGGGTCATTAATTACTTCAATTAGTTCAGCCAATAAGAGGGCATGTTGCACTGGAGTGCCATCAGCTCTCCTAAACCCTCTTCTTCTCCATTTCGACAGCCCTGAGTGGACAGTAGATGTAACATATGCGCTGTCGGAATATATGGTCACCCGTTTGTCAAAGCTTTCCTTTAACGCCAAGATCAGTGCGACCAGTTCAGCTGCTTGAGCGGAGTAATGCTGTGGTAATTGTACACATTTCACTGCCACACACACCGGTACCTCCATCATTTTCACCACTGCAGCCCCAGTTCTCCTCACACCATCTCTCTGATCGATAGTTGATGACCCATCAATAAATAAGAGCTCACCCCCTTCTAGTGCGTTTTCCTCAACTTTTCTAGTACATGAGTACATTTCAGTTATTTGTGTACAGTCATGGGCATAATCTCCCTCCTCAATTACTTCTGCTAGGAACCTTGCAGGGTTGACCGTGCTGCATCTAACAATTGATAGTTCGGCTCTGGATAAAATAATCTCATAACCTGATGCTCTTTGCGTGGTTAGGGTGGATTTCGGTTTATTTAATATCGCAAAAAGTGCATGTTCCACAAATAGTGTAGTCGGGCACCGCATGGTGATTGCTGATGCTTTTTCCACCGCAAAAGCAGCTGCGGCGAGACCTTGTTCGCAGGGGAAGTGCCCTAACATTACAGGATCCAAGTGGCCACTGTAAAATGCTACTGGTTTGTAACCCATGCTTGTTTTTTGAGCCAACACTGCTTTCATTACTGCTGAGTCGCAATGTGAAAATATAAAAAATTGCCGCTCATAGTCTGGGGATGCCAGTACCGGAGCAGTTGATATCGCATCTTTTAATTCATAAAAGGCTTCTTTCATTTCCATCGTCCACCCCAGTTTCTTCTCCCCTTTATTAGCTTCCCGTAACGCCTCAAGCAGAGGTCCTATGTACGAACTGTAATCAAATATCCAAGCTCTACAGTAGTTGCAGAGCCCCAGGAACTGCTGCAGTTCCCTTACAGTTTGTGGCATTGGAGTGGCCGAAATAGCTTGTGCTCTTTGTGGTGCGATCCTTCTTCCATGTTGGGATATAAGCTGACCAATGTAAAGTACCTGTTCTTGACAGTACTGTATCTTTTCCATGTCTACCTTATAACCTTTGTTAGCCAATGTTGTCAACATCTTTAAGGAGTCCTCTCTGCATGTTTTTTCGTTTGTACTGCAAATTATTATGTCATCCACATACTGCAACACCGTGCTTCCTACTTCAATGTTACCCAAATCCATCTGTATCACTCTATTGAAAATTGAGGGTGATTCACAATACCCTTGTGGTAATCTGGTGTGCTTCCACTTAGTGTTTCTGTAAGTGAAGCTCGTCAGATCTTGTGAGTCTGGGTGTAATGGTATTGAGAAAAAAGCATTTTTAAGGTCGATCACTGTAAATCGTGATGCTTCTGCTGGAATGCCACACAAAATTGTGGCCGGGTTTGCAGCTACGGGATATTCCGCTTCTACTATGTTGTTCAAGGGCCTGAGATCCTGTATAAAGCGCCAAGATCCCCCTTTAGCCTTGCGCACTGGGTACACAGCCGTATTACATAGTGATTCTGAGGGGACCAATATACCATTATTTATAAGGGCCGTTATGGTTTCATATATGCCCTCATCTGCCTCTTTTGATAGTGGGTACTGTTTTACTCTGGGGAGTATTGCACCTTTTTTCAATTTTATTTTTACTCCCCCTATACATTTTATGCAGCCCACGTCATAGGGGCCAGTAGTCCACAATGATTTGGGTACTTTTGACATATCGTCCTTAAAGAAAGGGACCGGTGTGCATGCGGGTGCCTCAAGTGCCATTGCAATTTTCTGTGCTACTTGTTTGTAGGCCACTTTTAGCCATATTTCCACACTCATCATAAACACCATTTCACCTTCCTCCTTTTCATCTGAAAACAGCTCCTCATCTGACACCTGGGTGAGCCTACATCCTTCTGCTAATGCTATCACTGCCCTCCATGCTCTTCCTTCTCTGTCTTGGGCATGTACAGCAATATAATCAGCTGTTGCAATAATGCTCTCAATATCCATTGAAACCACCTTCCCTTCTGGTTCATTAACAGGTGTTTCTGGTCTGAACAGATAGGCTGCTGGCCTTCTCCATATTTTCCCTTCTATCCCTGGCATCCATGCGATTGCCATGTCCGTTCCATACTGGAAGAGTTCACCATCTACTGGCTCCGCCCTAATCGCTGTCTGTCCACAGTATGCCTGCATAATCTGTCGTGCTGTGAGCATGTTAATACCCGGAGTGGAGCAAATTATGCCGTCCTCAGTAAAGGAAATCGTCATATTCAACCTGTTCATTATATCTCTCCCCAGTATATTTACTGGTGAGGCACTATAATATAACAGTGGAACTGACAGATCGTAATCTCCAATAGATAAGGGAATGTTATCAGTAAAGGGAACCAACCCTCTAGCCCCAGAGATCCTTGGGTGTTCATGGTCTCGCCTGACATCTTAAATTTACCTTCCCTTATGCAAGACCGGGTCGCCCCGGTGTCAACAAGGAATGATAATTTTTTGTCACCTATCGTTACCTCTATGCGTGGTTCCTCCGCACTATTAGGTGTTACTGACAGGATGGGACACACCAAGGCCGTCTGTGGGCTGTCCTATTGGGGGTACAACGACTGGCCATTTCCAGTATAAGGGTTGTGTCCCAAAACCGTCACCCTACCCAGTTGTGTTTGTGGTATTTGTGGTTGTTGTGTCATCGCTACCTGTTGCTGTGGCAGTGTTTGGGGCTGTTGTTGTGTTAATTGTTGTTGTTGTTCATTTCCTTGTGGCAATATTTGCTGTTGTGGTATGCCCTGCTGTACCTGTGCGGGCCTTGGTTGTCCCTGATCACTCCATGATGGTGTTCCTGGTCTAACTCTACACGTGCGTGACATGTGCCCCAATAGTCCACAGCTCCAACACACCGGTGGTTCCCTATTCTGCCATGGAAAGCTCCCTGTGTTGTCCTGGTATACTGGTTGCCCTGTGGGGTAGGAATTTCTAAATCCTCCCACCTGCGGTTGGGTACCATACCCGTACCCTCTCCCTCTCACAATTCCTCCTCTCCCCCTGTTATAATTATAATACCCAGCTCCTAGCGCTGGGTATCCTCCTCCCATGTTTGACGTGTATGGTTGGAGTGGCGGCACCTGTTGTGTTGTAGTCTGTGAAGGTGGTATTTGGGAGGAATCTTGTGCAGCCACTACTTGTGTGGGGCTTTGGGTCATTGTTGTAGGTGTAGTTATTAGTGCCCCTTCCATTGTGTATTTAGTAAGCTTTTTCTGTACTAATTTAGCCTCTTCCGTTTTCCTGTCCTCTTCCTTTTGTTTCATTTTTCCTTGCCATGTCCTACAATGATGCACTATAGTCAGTTGTATTTCGGGCCATGGTTTTGCTTCCATTCCCACTACTTTCTTTAGTTGTTTCTGAACTCCATCTGGGAGCCCTTGTACCAGTATATGGTAAAATATTGCTGGTGTTTTATCCCATTGTTCTCTAGTTTCCATGCGCCACTTCTCTTGGATTTCCTGGATATAATCAACAGGATCTTCGTTCTCACGCATCTTGCGGGATGTAATTGCTCCTATATCTGATGTGTCTGGGTACTGTACCCTCAGTGCCTGCCATAGTGCATGTCTGCAGTTTGCGAACGGTGCCCCATCGTGCAATGTATTTGTTATTGTTACCCATTGAAATCCCGCTCTCTTCCAGATGTCATCCGCTCTATCCCCTAATATTGATATTAACAGGCCCTTTACATCTCCTACTGCCAGTTTCTGTCCTGCGGTGTGTTTTTCCATTTCATATATCCATTTACCCGCACCTCCACTTAATGATGGGAGCCTACATTTTATATTTTCTTTATCGGTATGCTTCCAAGGAACATACTGTGGTCTAACCCCACCTCTCTCCAAAAGTGGCATTAAATTATGTCTTGGTTCACCCCTTGTATTCCATAATATTGAGTCCTCACACCCTTCCTCCTCTTCCCTTTCTTCCACATTCTCACTTTCGTTTGTATTTCCCCTGCTCATACCTCTTTCTTCTCCATCTTTTCCCCTTCTTCCATCTTTCTCTGTATTTAATGTGGGCATGTGTATACCTCTTTCCTGCCTACGACTAGGGAGGTCTCTAAGCCGCCATGTATAGGGTGTCAGTTCGTCGGTGAAGGGCGCTAGTTTTATCTTGCGTAACGAACGTGAGGTGGTTGAGCATGTAGGGTGCGATAGGGGAGGGCGTGATGGGGATGATGGGGATGGGGATGTTGCGTCCTCATGTGCCTGTCTTTCCTCTATTCCTTTCTTTCCCTCCTCACCTTCTCCATCTCATCCTTTCTCCTACTGATCCATGGTGAGTCTATGTTGGTCCGGGTGATGTATAGTTTATCTAAGCTTTCCCTTTCACTGTTTCTTCCTTCATTTTCCACTCCCTCTTCCTCACTACAAAAGCTATTCATAAACGGCACCCCCCACTCGGTCTTTTTCCCCTTGATGGTTACTGTTTGTAAATCTATTAGGTCCAGTTCTCCTCTTTCTCCTTTATCAACCGCTCCCCTTTGTGCTGGTGTTGTTGCTACTTCTGTGTCATCATATACATTCCCCCATGTTCCAATCTCCCTTCCCCTATCTCCTCTTTCTCCTTCATACCTTTCCTCCATCTCCTTACTATTTTCCTCCCTTTTCCTTTTCAATTCCTCCATCACTTCACTTCTCATCTGTTCTAATATTCTTTCATCCTCTTTCTTCCTTTCCCATTTCGTCCTTTCCTTTTCTATTTTACTCTCCATCACCCTCCCTTCTTCGTATTTTTTGGTTGATTCTGATAGTAACCTCCTCCTCCATATTGCCATTTCTTTTTCTTCTTCTTCCCTTTTCTTTTCCCGCAGTACTACTCTTGATACCCTTTCTGCTGCTGCTTTTACCCTGTCAGCTTCTCTCCTTTGCTCCTCAGTTCGTTCCCTTATTTTTTTCCAATTCGTTCTTACCTTCTTTCCTTTTCCTCGCTCTCTCTCTCTCTTCCCTCTCAAGCTGCTTGATCAATTCATTCTGTTCATCCCTTAATTTTGCTAATCGTTCCTCCAAAATCTCTTCCTTTTCTCTTAACAGCTCTTCCCCCCTCAATTCACTCTCCCTGGCATTATCCTCGTCTGTTTTCTTTACTACCTCCTTCTCTTCTCCTGTTAATGAACCTCGTAATTTTAATAATATCTGTGCAGCTACCCATTCATCATTTCCTATTTCCACAGTCTGGTCATCTCCAATCCTCCCCTCCCCTGCTGGCATTTTCCTATGAGCCACATATGGTGGAGGGCTGTATGCCGGGTTCGAGTATCCCTCAGCTGCCCTTAACTGTCCTCTTTCTATTTCTCCCAATTCTCTTAAAGGGTACAACCCCCCACCCTCTGTTTTTACTCCCGTTACTAGGGGTATATCATTGCTCGGTTCCTTTTTTATTTCATCTGCTTTATTATTCTTTTCTCCTCCCTCGCCTCTGTTTCCCGTGTTCTTTGGGTCCTCTTTCCCCTGTTTCCCATCCTCTCCTTCCTCCTTAATCTCTGCTTCTTCTGGTATTTCCCCCATAGTGAATATTCCATTTGGTCCTGGTCGGGACCCCTGGAACATCCTCCATAAGTTAAACACCTCCACGTGGTTTGCCAACTTCTTCCCTTTATACGTATTGAGCAGATGATTTAATAGTGAATGTTGAGCATATGGATCGAAGCTACCGTTGGGCGGCCACGGTGTTAACATTTTGTTATCCGTCCCCTGGGTCCATTCTATGCTATACTTAATCAGTTTCTCCCTATGGGGTGGCAGTGTTGTGCATATGTATTGTAGTGGCGTGGTGAGGGTGTTCCCCCACCCTCCCGATCCTGTTCCGTATGACATAGTAATCTGGTATCAGTTTATCCCACTAATAGTTTACAATATGTAGCCTTAGATCGTTACCTGGCCCCGTAAGTTTGGGGACTTACGATAGTCCGCTTTAAGGAAAATTATAAAAATATAGTATGTTACATCTGTAGATTTTCCTCTGCCTTTCTTCCTTTATACAACACCCTTACGGCCCCCTGCGGCCGAGGCGTACGTAGCCCCCTGCGGCTGCGTACCCCTTATTTCGTTCTTATACAGGGGTCCTGTTTTCACGCGCTCCTCCCCCTTCTACATTTGCCGTGGCCGGCGTTCTCCGTGCGCAGCCACGTTCCCCGTTTCGCCTTTCCTCGATCAACTCGTTTACCGTTTATCTCCGTTTCCACTCCCTTACCATAGTTCTCTTCCCCACCACTCTCAAAACGAGGATGCATCGTGCTTGCGATATCCTATGAAAACCCTACTGGTGACGTCACCCACCTCGTAGAGCTACTGGTAAGTTCTTCGTATATTCTTTAAATCCAAAATACACCTGCAATCTACCCCCGTTAACACCACAGCTGTCTTCCTGTCACTCCTGGAACAAGGTAATCAAATCAACAATATAATCGGACTGCGCACGCTGCGTCGCCTCGCGTGTGATACGCCCCTCGACAGGAGGGCTTAACCAGCCAATTATCTTCCGTATTGGGCAACTACCTAGCTACCGCCTACAGGGAAACGTCATCTACGTATCGAGTGTCTTGCTCGAACAATAGGGATCCTCATCTACTCATTGCTCAATAAATGCCAAATCGTAGGAAACCACACACACACCCTTACACGTAGTCGCGACCTAGACCAATCAGTGTCTACGAGCGGCCGCACGTGATGTTTTCGTGCTCCGCCCCCTTCTCTCGCGTTACGTAGCCAACTGCTCTCGCGCTTGTTCAACTACCATTCATTCTATTTCTAACACTAAACTGTCAAACCTTCGCCGTTCACCTGTGCAACACCTCCCACCTCCCGTATTTAATTCCTCCCCCTTCCCTCACAATTTCACATTGTTTGTTGTGCGTGGCATGCTCACCAAGTTCTCTTGATGCGGGGCCGCTCGACTGCGTGCACCCCTCCGAGCGGCTCGCCACCTCCCCTCGTCTGGACCACGTCTGGACACTCGCCAACCGCGGGCGGGATACTTCTCAACCGGCTCCCGAGGGCCAATATCCGGATTGCGCTGTCCGGTCTTCTCGCAGTTCCGCGATGGTCCTGTAGTCCTCAGAAGGGGGCAACGGCAGAGGGGGCCGCGCCGCCGGGCCTCCTCTAAACCGAAGTGCTTGGAAAAAGTAAAAAAATAAAAATGCAGATCTTAAACAGATCTCAGCAGTGCCTCCAACTTGTCGGGGGGGAAATTCTGCCGGGGTCGGCCGGGCCGTCCGCAGACCCCCGGGCAGGGAGGCCCCAACTCCCCCCGTATATCCCAAAAGAGATAGAGTATGAGACACACACAAGAAGCAAGGTTACTCTGCTGTTTATTAAACACAAACGGCAGGGATGGGTCAAGGATCATACGCGTCTGACCTGACACACACACAATCGTGGGGCTCGCAGGCCCTTTTTACTGTAGTATGACGCGCTACTTGCGTCACTTTAGAAAGTTGACAAAAAACCTATCGCCACTCTTAATTGGTTGCTCGAGTGGTAGGGTTAGTATAGCATACGTATAGAGAATAATATGAGTGGACGAGGGTTAGTCAGGTGATATATCTGGGTTGTCCCTACAATTAGATACATGAGAATTGTTACATGAAGACTCCTAATGATTGGTTGATGGTAATGGCGTCAGTGATAAGAACCCCATGTTCTGATTGGTGCGCCCGTGAGCTTCCCAGCCTGGGACCATCGCTGTTCCCAGCTCTCGGTGTACCTGCAATGTGCAACAATGTTTCACTATGGGTGCATGCAGACAATGTGAAGACTTATTCATGAGCTGGACGGCCGAGTACTCCCACTGTCGCAGATGTCCATTGATCCTTTCAAGTGTATCTGCCTGTGTCTTGTAACGAGGGATCCAGACGCCTCTTTCCTTCTGGGCTTGGCATCTCGTCAGGTTCGGCTTGGTCACGTGAGGTGGGACCGTGTTTGAGGCAAAATTCTGCACAATTAATATTGTTTTTTCCACTGTGCGCCTGGTTTAATTGCAGGTGCGACTTTGATGTTGGTGCACGGCGTGCGAGGTTGCAACATCGTGCCCTTGATGGTCTGCTTTTGGAATGTGGGTTTGCAACATTACGACCTTGGCTGTCTGCTTTCGCCAGGCTCATCCTGCAGGATCAGCAACCTGACTCTTGCTCTGTTAACGTCCATGGGAGCTCTTGCTTGCGGCCTACTTAGGCCTGGTGTATAAGTGGAACCGTTTGGTGCACAGGCGCTTTAGGTTATAGTCTCATATTGTCTTATGACCAGTATCGTGTCTTCGTTATAATTCTCATTGTGGCACCTAGGTTTAGAAGAAGCGTAAGCAAGCTCTTTAGATGAGTTCATGGTGCGTCTTGCGTTTCTGCATTTTGAGAGCCTAAGTGAAAAATAATAAAGATGCACGTCCGTGAATATGTCTGTCGCCTACGTCATAGCACTGAGTATATTCTTCGTGTAGATTGGTGCGGGAGTGTCCAGTGTGTATGTTGGCACAGGTGTGCTATCCGTTGGCTAGGTCGTCATGGCATCTCTAACGACGTATAGTTTTAGTCTAGTTGATCCATGCCGCAGGCATCGGCATGGGCAGGGCGGGCTGCTGGGCAGGCAGATGGACACATCCTTATGTTCCTGTACCAGGGTATCTGGTCGTCTGGTAGATGGGCAAACTCTTCTCGTGGCGGGTGCTTGGGCCGTGAACCTTTAGGCCAGGCGCGAGAGGGGAAAGATGGGAGCCTGTTTTTCCATTTTCCCACTTCAGGAGGTTACATAGACATTCCCATGCGCCCACACTTTAGCAAGCAATGAAGACAAATGACTCCCTTCTTGGTGTTCAAACTAAACTTTGGTGTTTTTATTAGTATAATTGTGGTGCCCTCTGATTACATGTGTTTCGACGACTTGCTTGTGTTTTTCAAATCAGGGCTAATCAAATGTTGTTTCCCATTCCCTTTCACACAAATAATTGTATACAAGCATTTATATTAAACATAATAAAAAGAAATTGGCCATTTTAGGGGGGGTGAAGGGTAGGAGTGTTACGGGTAGTAGAGAAACAGATATAGGGGGAGAAAATAAAACACAAAAGTTGCACAAGGTTAGTTAATTTGACTCAACATACATTGATAATTGTCTTTACTCCTCATTTCCTATGTAAAAGTTAGCATAATCCAATCAGAAAAGAAAGGTTTCTATGGTTTTAGGTTCATAAAAAGGAGTTAGCTTACCCAATAGTGCTGGTTTGAGAAAGTATAATTTCTGTCTTTGGACTAAGTTCAAGGGTTAAATCCCAGAACATCTGGAAAAGGTCATGGAAAACTGATTCAGAATAAGTTGCAAACCAATATCTTAACTAAAAGTGCTGGCATTAATAGAGTTCATGGTGTTGCTGATCACATGCTGTGCTGAATCTAGCTTCCCATTTGTGGTTCTGTGGCAGAAGTAAAGCAGACAAGGGTCTCATACTTCACTACATCTAGGATTACTTAATCCGCGACTTCAAAATGAAACTCAAGTGTCATGGCGTTCGCGCCTTCATTTCGTGCCCAAAAACGCTGTTTACTTTGTCTGGTGGTGCGTAGGCACAGTATACACAGCTTCACGTGGTAACGTGTGTTTAAATAGTGTGTTGCAGTCCCCCTTTCCGCGTGTTTAAATTGTGTGTTACAGTCCCCTTTTACGGAGCCCCTCTTGCACGCTTACCTTAACTTTCAGGTCTCATGCAAATAAGTCCTCTTCCTCCCGGCGTCTCTCCCGTACTCATCTATCAACAGATCTGTTGCTTAGCATTATGGTAGAACTGTTAATAGAACATGCCTCAAGGGAACATAAACGAATAACAGAACAAATAGAAATGATCAAGAAGGAAATCAAAGATGCCAAAGCGCTGGAAGTAACAAAAGAGAAAAATTATCAGAAAATGTTTGAGATCCTAAAAGAATATCAAGATGAGATCAAATTAAGGAAAATGCGGAAATTCTTCAGAGACAATAGGGACTATGAGGACGACCAAGCATATACTTTTCAAGATAAATACAGGAAACTCATCAAAACAACATCACAAGAAAGCACCCCGACCACTTCACCTGGCAGCTCAGATGTGGATTCAGAAGGGGACCAAGATAAAGAATCGGAAGCAACAAATACAACAAATGAAGGGCAAGGTTTCTTAAACCAAATTAGAAGGTTCAAAAAAGGTAACAGACTAAACTACCAGAAGCAGGTACGTTTTTTACTGCCACAGCAGACAACTCAACAACTACCACCTGCAGGAGGAGGGGGGAGCGTGGAGTGGTAGACACAGGGAATCCAGATGCCATAGAAGACTTCAGGCGCCTCACGAGAGCAGGGGCAAGAGAAGCTGCGAACCGGAACAAATAAATGATCTAGTACTAAATATATCTAACCACCAATTGAAACCAGAAGAGATCTCACTACTAAACAAAGGGTTTACCTTTGTACCATCCACGAAATTTGAGAACACAGAAGCCCATACAGATCTTTTCAAATTCGTAAGAAAACTCAAATTGAAAAAATATTTTGACACACAAGTCTCAGCACATCACACTAAGGAACCAACAGCAGAAAGAAGCACACTTACCATTGAGGACTTAACAAACATACATCTATTATGGTTTATACAAGAGACAGATGAACGACCAATTCACGAAACTATACAAGAACTCCAAATAAGGCAAACTGGCCTCACAACTAAAGAAATGAAAGCCAAATCCAAATTTACTCTGCAACTAATGCCAGACTAATGCCAACTAATGCCTCCTCCTGCAGGAGGAGGGGGAAGCATAGAGTGGTAGACAGAGGGAATCCAGATGCCATAGAAGACTTCAGGCGCCTCACGAGAGCAGGGGCAAGAGAAGCTGCGAACCGGAACAAATAAATGATCTAGTACTAAATATATCTAACCACCAATTGAAACCAGAAGAGATCTCACTACTAAACAAAGGGTTTACATTTGTACCATCCACGAACTTTGAGAACACAGAAGCCCATATAGATCTTTTCAAATTCGTAAGAAAACTCAAATTGAAAAAATATTTTGACACACAAGTCTCAGCACATCACACTAAGGAACCAACAGCAGAAAGAAACACACTTACCATTGAGGACTTAACAAACATACATCTATTACGGTTTATACAAGAGACAGATGAACAACCAATTCACGAAACTATACAAGAACTCCAAATAAGGCAAACTGGCCTCACAACTATAGAAATGAAAGCCAAATCCAAATTTACTCTGCAAATAATGCCAGATAAACTTGTGGATACCTTTTATAAAGCTGTCACTAAAGACCTGAATGATTACATCAACACCAAACACAAAACCAATAAAGGATGGAAACGTACATATGATAACTTGACAACTATGGAAAGAAAGGCGCTTCAAAAGTTAAAGACAGACAATAACCTGGTTATCAAAGGAGCGGATAAAGGAGGAAAGATAGTTGTGATGGAACGGGATGATTATGTAGAAATGGCCATGAACCATTTAAACATAACACTCTGCTACATTAAACTTAAATCTAACCCTAAATTGGAAATACTATCAGACTTAAAAGATGCAATCATGACTTGGCATAAACAAGGACTTATTACGGATGAAGAGAGGCAGTTTTTGGACATGAAACAACCAACTTTACCGACCATATACTTTTTACCCAAGATCCACAAAGAATATGAAAGGATTCCAGAGGGGAGACCAATACTGAGTGGAATTGGTTGTGCCACAATTAATATGCCACATTATATTGATGACATTCTAAGACCCCTTGCAATCAAAACCAAATCATATTTAAGAGATACAACTTCAGCAATTAACCAACTAGCTACAATAGATTGGCAAGTAGACTATCTATTAGCCACTTGGGATGTAAAAGCACTTTACACATCCATCAGACATGACACTGCCATAGAGACTGTGCACTACATTTTCTCCAAGGGAACAGCTTCAAATTATCAATCGGTGAACATGCTAAAGGAAATGTTACTTTTAACATTACAAAATAATGTCTTCATATTCGATGGAAACTATTACAGGCAAACCAGAGGTGTGGCGATGGGGATAAGGTATGCCCCGGCACTGGCGAATTTGACGATGGCTATGTACGAAGACAAACACATCTACACAGATGAGGCTTATGAATCAAATGTGATACTATTGATACGTTACATAGATGATGTTTTACTGATTTGGAAAGGGAAGGATGACGGACTTGAAGACTTTAGGAGAAGAGCAAACAAAAATACAATGGGGATTGAATTTACTGGCAACATGAGTGCAAAAGAAATCAACTTCTTAGACTTGAATATCTATGTCTCACAAAACTCATTAAAAACTAAAACCTTTCGAAAAAGCACAGAAGCGAACTCAACGTTATATGCCACCAGCTGCCACTACAATTCTGTGATCAGAAATATACCAATGGGAGAATTCATCAGAGCTCGTAGAAATTGCACAGAGCAAACAACCTTCAGAGATGAATGCAAAGTACTCACAGACAGATTTAAAGCGAGAGGATATGGCAAGAATGCAATAGCGAAAGCACAGGAGAAAGCAATGAAACTTAACAGAGAGAGTACCCCAATCACTAATCAAAAACCGGCACAAGAAGGGAAAATCAGCTTCATCACTACCTATTGTGCTGATAATGGAGTTCTAAGAAGGATTCTGAACAAGAATTGGCACTTACTAAAATTGGATGCTAATGTGAAAAAATACATCAATGACAGCCCAACTATGATCTACAAGCGCGCGAGAACGATCAAGAGTATTCTAAGTCCATCCTTCCTCCCAGAGGTGAAGAATGCCAACACAAACACATGGCGCCCAGCACTACCAAAAGGTTTTTCGCAAATGCGGTACCTGCACAATGTGCAAGTATGCATTAAACAATTCGACGACCTTCAAAGACAAACATGGGACTACGCAGAAAATTGAAGACTACGTTAACTGCAAGACGAAATATGTAGTGTATGCCATCATCTGTCGTGAGGAGATATACATTGGCAGCACCATCAGGGAGCTCAGAACAAGAATACGGGAACATTTATCAACTATAGGAAGTCAAGACACAAACTTTCCATTAGCCCAGCACTGGCAGAGGATGCACCAGATGGATAACAAAAAGTCGCTGAGATTTGTTGGTCTTAAGAAAGTGACCTTGGGTCCAAGAGGCGGAGATCAAGAACTGAAACTTAGGCAACAAGAAGCAAAACTAATTTGCAAATTTCGAGCTGTGGAGAAAGGCCTCAACACAGACAATGAGATGGCCTCCTTTTTGTAAAACATGGATGAGAATGATGTAATTTAGTAAAATAGGTTGAATTAGTAACATACTTGTAAGCATTTTACTGTGAAACAAGGAATATGAATGATGTAATTGAGTAAACTAGGTTGAATTAGCAACATACTTGTAAGCATTTTACTGTGAAACATGGAATATATAACGACAGTATTGACTGCTGGAACCCAAATCTGTTAGAAAATAGGGGATGTATGGTATTAGGCTTCACTCGCATTTAGCATTATTAAAATATGGTTTTGGAATGACATTTTAGCTATGACAGATCAGATCTTACCATGGAACACCAGGTTATGGATGTAATGAACATAATCACGTATTTCTATTTATTCAACACCCAAATTTGCCCAAAATATGGCCGCCAGAAGAGAAACTGAAGTAGGACTACCGGGAACATGATACGATGCTCAGAAATTGGAACTACTTAGGTGATTTATCAGGACTACAATATTTGAACATTGTTGTCATCAAATTAAGAGGTTTTTTTCTGATGATAATGCAATTTAGACTTCAATAGAAAGTGCGAAAAAAAGTGCAGTAATTTGTCCCGTGACAATTAGAAAATTAACACACAGTGGTTTTATTTAACTACAAATAAATGGCAACTCCGGAATTCGCAAAATACACAGTATTTAGAGTTTAATATAAAACAAAAAAGAACTTTAGAGCCAAACATGGCCGCCTTAGCTTAGAGCACAGCAGGATTCTGTTGCTAAGCAAAAGATCTGTTGAGAGATGAGTACGGGAGAGATGCCGGGAGGAAGAGGACTTATTTGCACGAGACCTGAAAGTTAAGGTAAGCGTGCAAGAGGGGCTCCGTAAAAAGGGACTGTAACACACAATTTAAACACACGGAAAGGGGGACTGCAACACACTATTTAAACACGCGTTACCGCGTGAAGCTGTGTATACTGTGCCTACGCACCACCAGTCAAAGTAAACACCGTTTTTGTGCAAGAAATGAAGGCGCGAACGCCATGACACTTAAGTTTCATTTTGAAGTTGCGGATTAAGTAATCATAGATGTAGTGAAGTATGAGACCCTTGTCTGCTTTACTTCTGCCACAGAACCACAAATGGGAAGCTAGATTCAGCACAGCATGTGATCAGCAATACCATGAACTCTATTAGTGCCAGCACTTTTAGTAAAGATATTGGTTTGCACCTTATTCTGAAAAAGTTTTCCTTGACCTTTTCCAGATGTCCTGGGATTTAACCCTTGAACTTAGTCCAAAGACAGAAATTATACTTTCTCAAACCTGCGCTATTGGGTAAGCTAACTCCTTTTTATGAACCTAAAACCATACAAACCTCTCTTTTCTCATGGAATTATGCTAACGTGTACATAGGAAATGAGAAGTAAAGACAATTATCAATGTATGTTGAGTCAAATTAACTAACCTTGTGCAACTTTTGTGTTTCATTTTCTCCCCCTATATCTGTTTCTCTACTACCCGTAACACTCCTACCCTTCACCCCCCCCAAAATGGCCAATTTCTTTTTATTATGTTTAATATAAATGCATGTATACAATGGATAGTGTTATTTGTGTGAAAGGGAATGGGAAACAACATTTGATTAGCCCTGATTTGAAAAAGACGAGCAAGTCGTCGAAACACGTGTAATCAGAGGGCACCACAATTATACTAATAAAAACACCAAAGTTTAGTTTGAACACCAAGAAGGGAGTCATTTGTCTTCATTGCTTGGTAAAGTGTGGGCGCATGGGAATATGTCAATAATTATATCAGTTTGTGTGAGAATTACTATTTTTGGAGGGAGATATTTATTTTGAAAGCAACAGAGAGCAAACGAGAGAGCGAGTGGAAAGAAGCAAGAAAGTAAGATAGAAAGAGAAAGGGAGTGAGCAACAAAGATGGATTAAAAAAGAGAAAGAGAAAGAAAGCAAATAAGAGATGGTCACAACATTAAAATTATATTAACAGAAAAAACAATTAAATTCATCTGAAACAAACAGCGTCAGTGCTAAATTATCTTCTCAGAAAAGACCATTACTTAAAATCCTTTGGAAAAAATCAGAAATCATCTTACTTTGAACGGTGAAAATATTTTAAGCTGCAAATGTAAACACTGCAGTTTTCTAAAAGGGGTTAAGCCCATCAATTTAAATTGTTTCATTTTGTTTGAAGCTCGTGCACAGTAATGCAAGACTGGAAGGTTTCACCAGAAAAATAAGTTCTGTTTCAAATGCTGTATTCGAAACTTTTATCTATTGCCCTTCAGCAAGTTCTTTTCATCTCAACATTAATTTGTGTTATGTGCTGCTAAAGAGTGCACTTTATAGGTGATCTCAGCCAAAGCGTGCTGCTTTCCTCTTTGGCCTGCGCATTTGTATTCTGTGTAAAACACAATAAGATTGAAGGGCCCTTTGAAATGCATGTACACCCACAGCTAAAGGATGCGAGATTGCATTACCTTGCTCGGCAAACATTTGCGGAGGTACATCACCCCTTTGGTTTGGAATGAAGTGGAAAATGTGGGCTTGATAAGTGTTGCTCTCTACAACTGAGAAATACATTATTGAATTATGGCACGTGGACTCTGCAGCATTTCAAAACTTCATATACAATTACATTTAAAGCACAGCATTCGAAGACAATATCTTCAGGTTGTTATCATGTTTCTCCAGGCAATAACAAAGGAATACAATACAGAACAGAGGCAGGTGCTACGATAGCCCTCACATTTTCTTTGCACCATTCCGACCGTGTGAAGTATTGGAATGAAAAACAGATTAAAAAATAGCTTACAGTGAAACCTAAGATCACAATGGGATTTTGTGTGTCACAGGAAATTTGTTTCATATATTGGCTAATATATTTAGTACTTGAGGAAAGCAGAGCAGAACTGTACACACCTTAATCATAACTTTGCCACTTGCAAAGAAGCACATTAACACAAAAGATAAAATAACAATGGCATTGTTCAGCATTTGTAACAATAGCCAAACTTGTCATTAATAAATGACACTCACTCGGCTAGCGGGAACTGTTACTCACCTGGTTGAGGTCTGATATTAAACCCCCTTGTGCTTGTAACAGTTTAAAAGCCATTTAGATTTTAGATTTGCTGTGTATAGAGAATGACATTGAGTTCATTTTATTCAATTTGATGTTTATACCACCACCGCACAGGAACAACACACTGCTACCAATATCAATCCAAGCATGTACTATGCATGCATCATGTATGTTTACTAGCTACTACAGCTTACTGACAATCACAAGAAAGAAAGCCAAACTATTTATTAAATTGTGATACTCAGGATACCTGTTACTCACATTGCCAGTGTCAGATAACCTGCACACCTGCAACATTTGAACCTTGATTTGAATTTTAGATGTATTGTACACAGACTTACTTTAACTCGATTGTAGACAGTTCTGCGTCCTTATCACATAAAAATCAGAATGCCACACAGCTTTCAAAGTAGATCCACGATATGCAGCGTGTATGCAGACTTTATGTAAGACGCATTCCTTATTCAGTTATGACACTCACAGGGCCAATGGCTGCGGGATACCCAAATTGTCAGTGTCAGATGTTTTAAACACGCATTTGCTCACAGCATTTAAACATCCATTGTGAAATTTGATGTGTATGTGTCTTCATTGTAGCCTCTTCTTTGTCATCATGGTCGCTGAACAAGAATGATGCATAGCTTCTTATATAAATCAGAGGATACAGTGAGCAAACAGTGGATGCGCTTTGCAGCATCCATCTGTTCCCTGCCCAACCAAGGTCCTGAGGAGCTGCCAGATATTTCTAGAAATCTAGTCCATGTGGTAGCATGGCCCAATCTAGCCTGGCAGAGTCAGGAGGAATGACCCAGCTGAGTGGAACGGTTTCCTGAAAATAATAAATCCCATAATGAGGATGATGTGCAACCACTTTACATTCAACAAAATATCAGCACGTGATTTGCAATTTTGCAATAAGGTAAAGACACATTGGGCCTTATTACTAGTGTGGTAAAAACACTGCAGTAAAATAGATGTAACTCTGTCACCATCACATTACCGCACCACCGTACAATAGGTTTGGCAGTGAGGTTGAGGAAAAACCTCCAGCAAAATACTGGAGGTAATTCCACCCCAATACCAGCAAATATTGGCCAAATTGGCCTGTGGTCCTTCTGCCAAAATATCCATTGAATCCTATGGACTTCATGAACGGTGACTAACACTGCCATACAACCACTTGTGAGCAGGCGTCGATTCCACCAGACCAAGTAGCAGTAACAGTCAATCCATTTGGAAGTGTTCCAGCAGATTTACTACCAGAATACCGACAAACCTTTAACAAGGCCTATAGTCTATCAAGTGCTGATATTTTGTTGGATGTAAAGTGGTTGCATTTTGTCTTATTAAGGGATATATTAATTTCAGCAAACCGTCACCTATAATATCATTGCAAAGGGGGTGTTTTCAAGATGGAAGCATGGACTTAGCATGTGACCATTCCCCAATTTGCAACAGGAGGTTTACAAACTGAGCTAAAATACCCCTGCTGCAAATCATGTATCATGCTGTTCGCAAATCAGGTTATGAGTGGTTGGATTTATAAACGTTTCCTAGTGTATGGAAACCAGTCAGAACATTTAACCAATGTTATTTATCCTGCATCACACTACCTCTGAAGTGGGAGTGGTAAGGATCTACAAATGCTAAATCAGGTGTTCCGCTAACAATACGCACAAGGCAATTCAATACCAGCAAAAGGCAAAGAAAATAAGAACATGGGATGTAGAAATTGTTTACGAAGGCCCACACCATATTGGAAATAGCAAAGGGGATCCAGTTTTCAAAAGTTACAGCCTATAAGAGGAGATGATGTGGTACCCAGTTTTCAGTGGATTTGTACCTGCCATTTTTCAAGAAGTGGAGAGAAGTTTGTCCAAGGGAGTCTCATAACCTAAATTACATGTTCTATGGTCTGCCGTTGTGTTTTAAAAGTAAGTACAGCGATACCCATGAAGCATATTCAAAAGCTACGTTCCTAAATAATCTACATTGCAATTGTATTTACCTCTTCTAATTGAACATTAATAACTTAAATACCTTGGTTGACTGCAAAGGCAAATGTCTCAATGAATATCTGGCAGTGAATGCATTTCAGATTTCACAAAAGACCGTGGAATTCTTATTCCCTGTAAAAATCGTGATGTAAACAAAAATTGTCAAGCACAACACTTCATACTCCAGAGAAGAGCTGGAATGAGTTTTGTAAAGAAAGAATAGGGTCCAAAGAAATGTCACTGTATAACAAACCATCCAACTGTAACTAAAAGCATTGTGTAAATACAGGTACACTCGAATCCAATAGTTATTGATGTTCAGAATTTTTTTTCATTGTTGTCATTTCATTAGCATGTGATTCAAGCAATGTCTCAAAATGATCTTGCCTTTTCTTCTCTGATTTTCTAATGGGAACATATCTTACATTATTTTGCAATTGCTTCATTTGTTGTTCAAAGTAAATTAAAATATTGTATTAATGTATAATGTGGAACCCCTGCACGTGCGCGGTTTGAATGTCACAAGGCCTAGTACGATCATTGATTTTGTCCACCCTTTGTTTCCCCTCCTTGTCCTGTCGTGCCTTGAAACACTTGTGTATAGGCACGTTATAAATGCCATATCATACCCATCATTCACCTCCTGGCTTAAGGGTGGGTGCTTACTTGGAATAAATTAAGTCTGTTATATATTTTGCATTGCTTCCTCATTTTGGCAAGCAAGATTAATATAGACATGCTGAATAATGTATCGTCATTATTAATGGCAGCCTGATTTCGGCAGATGAAATCTCTTTACATGTGCTTCTGTTCCCAGCATGTAAGAGTTTGATTTTTAAATGTTAGAGCTATTAATTTATGGATGCTTGTGACGGTAAAAAGGACATATGGTCCTGAGATAAATACATGGGTGATAGTTAGCCAAGGCGGTGTTCGGGTACTGTGTTTTGTGCAACAGCAGTGCAGGCAAGCCAGAGTGACCCAGCAGAGTCTTTCCTTGCTGTTTTTCCATTGGAGGCAGACTCGCCTTACAAAGCCCCTACACCGGCGCGGAGCGCATGCGGTGTGCGGGTAGTGTGTTTTGTGCAACATCAGTACCATCATGGCAGAGCGACCCAGCTGAGTCTTTCCTTGCTGTTTTTCATTGGAGGCATACTTGCAATACAAAACCCTTACACCGGCGTCGAGCTCACGCATTGTGACAGTTGCATGTTTTGTGTTTAGCGGTTGGAGGCAGGAGGAGGACAAGCAGTGCCGGACCAGTGAAGGCAGACGGTCATTGTAATCCATAAACTACAGAGATAGACAGTAAGAACTAAGCCTGATATTAATCCCTGCAATACAGGGAGCTCTGGGAAATCACTTTCCACGTCTTAATGCAATAACTATGATTTATGAACTGTGGAGTGGGGGGCTATCTGCTGCTCCTCTGCTCTATCCAATTTCTGATGCAGCAATGCTGGCGACGTCCCTTCTTCCTCTGCCTTCGTCCCCTCCGGAGTTGCCATTTGTACCAACACAGGTAATCCCTTTTTTCACCGCGGCCAGGGGCAGAAAAGAAAAAGGGTAAATGAGAGACACAGAAAAAATTGGGCACAAAGTCCATCTCATCTTTTTTCCAAAAGCACCTGTACTCGACTTACATATTGAGCCATTAACATCAACAAATTCACCATCAGTGTTTGAACAGGTGAAAGGCTCACTGAATGTGGGGGAGGGGCTTGGTGTACAGCAGCCGGCAATAATTGGTGCCTTAATGCAAGTAGGCACCATGACTGCTTCAAAAGCAAATAGCCATATAGATCAGTTGAATGATTTACTCCCCTCAGTGCAGCTTACTAGTATGGACTTAGTAAACTTGGATGGTCAACAACAGATGCAACCAGGAGCCTCACTGTCATATAAGACAAGTGAAACCATTAATTTACCAGAGTCATCTCAGGCCACCCAGGATGTGGACACTGTGGCCAGTCGCCCCTTGCATGGTCAATGAGCAGGGATAAGTTACCCAGTAACCAAGCGGTTCATGCTGATTGTAGGGAGCTGCACAGGTGGTAGGAATACCAATACCGATAAATCAGGGGACTTTCATGGAAGACACTCCTTCAGACTTAGGTGACTTTCAAGACTGTTCACCATTCAGAGACCAGAATGGACAGGATTCAGGCGCAGATTTGTTTGCCTTGACCCCTTCCCTGTCTCCAAATGTGCTTCCTCCAAGGAGGCTTTCTGCAGTGTTGAGGAGATTGGACGGGGGTTTGCAGGCTGAGAAGACAGATCTATGTATGGAAATCAATTAGGCCCTGTGTATTTGGGAGGTGATCAAGAGAGGACATGAGTGCAAGAGACTCATTATGTGTCCAGCTACACCAAATTTTGGGTTTGTAGGTCATAGCTGCGTTCTGTTGCAATAGACTTGTCATGCGTCCAGCTAGATGCACAATCTTGTCCTAGATCATAGCTGCATTCCAATGGCAGAGATGTTGTGTTTTGCGTTTAATTTGGTTTATGGAGGCAAATGCGTGCAGAAGTGTGGCCTTGCCTGTGGCTGAAGTTCCATAAGTATCTATTGTGACAGGTTTAAATCCATTGACTATATTCTAACAAATGCCTTAGTACATTAGCTACATTCAGAATACACATAGAATCCTTGCACTGGCTACATTCAACCTTCATCTAGATTCAATGCACTGGCTACATTCTACATACACCTAGATTCAGTGCCATTACCATTTCTGACTTTGGCATTGGAACCTTTTTTTACTCCAGATGAGGGACTTCTGCATCTGTACCCTGGGAACTGTGAACCTCTTTACTGTCCTATTTGCACCCCAGTCTTTCCAGGAAAAGTTCTCTCATTTGAGTGCATGCTCTGAGGTAGGAGAACTATATCTGCACAGTGAGCCCACAAAAGGTCTTTCCTGGCAGAATTGTCCTAGCAAGACAGTATCCATGACTATCATGGTAGCTCAGGGTGTAGACTTCTATCAAGGCAGGACACATATCACAAAGTCATCTTACTTGCTCCTTTCCCACCTCGGCAAAGTTCGATCCACACGTGGGGCTCCCTGACTTTCTCCCCAGGCTGCATGAGCAGCGCTCCCATTGCACCATGTCTACAAGCCTAGCTGGGCCTCATCAGTGAAGAGCATGTATTGTGCAATCAAAGTGTGCTAGCTCTGCCTACTATTTTGCCCATCCATCTAGTCAGCGCTTTGTATTATACTGTGTGTACTTTGCGTGCTTCAGTCCGGTGAAGCCCATTTGGGCTGTGTGGGTGTGTGCACCCTCTACATGGCCCCATCCGAGGAACCACCAGTGTTCCTGCCTCCGCCTCCAGCCAAGGCATTGATTGGCCAGCATCACTCCTGAAAGGGCCAATCAGAGTAGCCGGCTGGTGAGAAAGACGGCCCCCATTCAAGCCCCGCAACTAAGGCCCCTGTTGACCCTGTCTGGGATGGTGCAGGCCGGGTGACCTCAGGAACTATCGTCCTCCATCAAACCTTGCGCCAGCCGCCTTGCAGTCCCTGCTCCCTAATGAACCTGGTGCATGAACCTCCTTGCACATGTGAGTGATGGCTGAACCTTTATAGTGCTTCCTCCTTAACACCTGAACTTTAACTGTTGGCTATCTCACTCTGCCTCTCTACCTCTCTTTCCTATCCTACTTCTCTCACTGCACTTATGTTCTTTTTAAAAATCGTTTCTATTGTGGCTGTGTCTATTGCATCACAGCATTCATTTTGCATTTCACTGTGTTCTGTTTAAATCTGAATCTAGGTGGTTGTGCCTTTGACATCACTGCATTCATTTTGCATTTCTTTGTGCACTGTTTCAATTTGTTTTTTGAGGGTGTGCTTTTTACATCTTGCACCTTTTTAATGCACTGCACTCAATGTGATCATGTAATCCTTTTTGCATACATTTCTGGCACCCCCACCTATTGCTCTGCATTTGTGCCCTCCTTATCTCTTAGTCCTGCTAGAGACAGGCCAGGACTGTGCAGTGCAGCCCCCTTTATTATTCTTCCCTCCTTACATCTGCAGCCACTTTCGTTCTGGTGCCTAGTATGCCTCTCCCTGCCTCCCCTTTCCCCTCCTCTCCTACTGCATGTCTCATGCACTTATCACTATCAGAAACCCTGTCAGGCACATATGATTGACTCACTGCCCAGTTCGCCTTACCCTACTCTCTCCCATACTCCCTCCCATCTATCTTTTTTTTATGTAGTATAGCTCTTGCGTTATTGAAACAACCGTCAGGCATGCACATTAATTATGTCATATGTTGTAATCACTTTGTATTCCTCTTTGTTCTATGTTTTACCTCCAATTACATGCCACCTGCCCATTCTGAATGTTCCAATGCCTATTAAGAATATCTATTTGCTTATCTGCTTTCCCTCCCGTGGTTGGCGCGCTTTGAAATGCTTAAGTGTATAGGCACTATATAAATGACCAATACATAAATACATAAATATATTATTCAGGGACACAATTGGCAGTGTATTCCCACCATACATTGTGCACTATATGTCACAGAATGCAAAAGCAGCAATTAACAAGCAGTTCTCGAAAATATGCAGGTTGGCACGTATGCTCAGTAGTTTCTGAAATCACATTTGGGATCATATAGGTTCAGGGCCTTCATGGGGCTGGATGTCAGGCCTGCCAGAGAGATGCATACAGAAAGGTGGTATGGAGGGATAATCACAGTGAAGCACTCAGCACATATCAGATGGTCTGTCACATACCAGATTACTGGCATGTGCATGACCCACCCCATTTATAAGGGCCCTTCAGAAGCAATGTCAGAAGCATGCTTGATTCATATAGGCCATAATAACTGCACAAAAAGTGTTTGTTGCATGAGCAACATGGTTTCAGAATGAAATTTAGTATTTTTAAGCAAAGTCTCCAGCTTGATAGGGCTTCAGGGCAAAAGACGCGAATCCACAAAATCCTCTCTAAGCAATGTGAACACATACTATATGTATCTTTTAGCCAACTCAGAATCATTTCACAGTACGTAAAAGAACTATCAAGTGCTTCATTTGACATGTGGCAAAGGGTGCAGCAATTTTACGATGGCGGACTCATGGTGGCAACTGCCAAGCACTGTGGAATACTTTGCCCCACTCTAAACTGTATTGCTCATTCTGTCACAATCCTGAGATGAAACCTGCAGCAAAAACTTGCAGCAAAGGGCATGTATTTTTTGGGCTGGGAGAATTCTGGAGTTGGCTTCCTTTAAGACCCAGGAACCAAGTCTGTGGAATACACTGCCCGCCTTACACTATATTGTCAACCTTCACAAGCCAGTGGTGAAGCCTGAGGCAAAGTGATAGGCTGTTTTAGGCGGTTTATCAGCTGTTTTACGGTAGTGATAGTACCTTCCTGCTATTATCTACCTCTGTATTTTGATTACTTGTTTTGCCCTGCCACCCTATAAGAGACAATAGTTAAACGTTTGTATACAATTCAGCTTAATTTAGATTGAATAACAATTGCCTAACATACATATGAACCCATTTTCCCATCCAATTGATAAACTATTGTTACTGTTGCTGTATCTGATCACTCTAAAAGTCACGAATACAGACACGAAGCATCCCAGAATGCTAATGATTTCAGTATTGGTTTAATTGCTGCTTTAACAATCTGCTAAAGTGATTTATTTCCAGGGCTAAGACTGGGTATGATTTGGGAGACCTGTCTGTAAAACACTTACACAGCGTGTAAGGCTGCTTTTTGTCACATCAGTACTTCACGTGTGTTAGTTGGTAAGGATGGTAGAGTCTGGCTACTGTGGGAGGCGACATTCTATTGTTAAGTAAGCCTTTCAGGTGTTTGCTTTAATAACTTCATCCTACATGTTGTGACCTTTGGTTATAATTGCTAGACGGTTTGAATTATTTTCCCCCACTTTGGATACATTAGTACAAATTAAATGTGTATTGAGTATCCTAGAAAAAGGAAGTCAATTTCAAAACTGACATTGCCAATAAGGAAGAGATCTGATGTCACAAATTACGGAAACAACTGCCCGACACGCGTTTCGACCTAAGTCGTTGACACGCCGACACAGCACCAGAATTGGCTATCCAGCCCCAGTGGCACCCTGACTCAGGAGGACCACCCATCAGCTCTATCCAGAGCCTTATCTCTACTCCATTGGCCCTGAAAAAGACTTAGGTCGAAACACGCGTCGGCTGTGTGCACTTACCTATGTTGAACAAAACTGGCAATTTCTGTCCAACTTAATGTTTTGAAATTGTGCTGGTCTTTGTTTTGACAACAATAATAAAACAATAAATGACTAAGACAACTAAGACTCCTCGGACCTGATGATGAACCTAAATCTCTAGAAATTGAGCTATATTCATGGATCATTGAATCCTCCCAGCGCCCGAAATTATCCATAGGTTTGCCTTCCCATCAATTCATTCAGCCATTGGGAACCCCGGAGTTGGTCCCCAGACAAACCAGGAGCAAGGCTGCGGGCCAACATACAATTACCTCATAAACAAGGTGCGCGGTAGACTGGGAGTCCCGACCCAGATAACTCCATTTAGCTGTAACCTGGTCCCAGACTTATCTGTAAAAACAGACTCCGGTCATCTTTTTTCGCCATTTCTTTTAGGAAAAGTCCTTCTTGTGTGTAACTCTGCACGCCAAACCAGGTTTTGTCCCTTTGTTCGTGCCCCTTGGCGAGCTTCTGTGCTGAACCCCTCCGCTGGTGCCAGAGTGTCTGGGGTGGCAGGATGTGAGGGAGGTGCCCAAATCTCCCTGTGCTTAGTCTCCTAGGAGACCTGAATGCACTCTGGTGTGTTTGGCTGTCTGACTGTCCGGCAAGGACAGACACCCTGCAAGGTGAGTGACAGCCAGGCTGAATGAATGGCGGAAAACTGTTTAAAAGCAGGTCTCTGGGACTTGGAAAGCAGAGTCGACCACTGGAACGAAAGAACTGAAGAGGAGAGGAAGGAAGAGAACTGCTGCAACTCCTGGACAACCGGTGAAGCCCTGCTGCAGGTCCGAATTGCCTGGAACTCCGACGACAGAGAAGCCCTTCAAGGTTAACTTCTTCCCTTGAGTTTGGTCGGAACAACCAACTCGCAAGCCACCTGGACACCGTCCTATTCTGGTCGGATTTTCATCAGAGTGCTGTTGAAAACTGGATAGCCAGAGGGAAGGAAACCAGCTTGTAGACTTTAAGGCACTCACACTTTAAACCAACGTCTTGCTACAGCTTTTGGTCTCTTCCCTGGGTAGTGCAGGAACCTCCCGACGTCCTCCTTCTTGTCCCCACGACTGAAGCACAGGAACAGCGAGATCTGCTCGAACTGCCAGGAACAACTGCCTCAGCTACAGCTTTCTTCATTTAAAAAGGTACTGTGCAAATGCGGTCAGAAATCTTTTCAGCCATCGAGAAAGTGTGTGAAACTTTCCTTAACTACGAAGGCTTGTCCTTCCCTAAACATTCGTCAAACTTTTCACCTAGCCAAATCCTTCAAAAAGCTGTGGCAAAGACTTAACCGTTATATACCAGAACTCTGCTATCGTATACAAAAGACTCTGAACCATTGACTTTAGCCCAGGCCTGTTGAGAAGAATTGCTGGTTGTATTTAACTGAAACACTTTGCCCTGCCTATGAATGTATTTGGGATCTCTATTCTTATAACCTTGTCTTTTCCCTCCTTTCTGAAGTGCCATTTTGCTCCTACTTCATTTTTGTGGTGTATTAGTGTGTGATATTGAGTTGCTTATGCTAGTGTAATGTTTTATAAAAGATTGAGTAAATAAATGTATATTCTCTTACTAAGAAACCTTGAGTAAGTGTTTACTTGAATCACTGTATTGGTTGGCTCTTTGTGTAACCTGTTCTACTGTTCACTTAAACTCTTAAGATAAGTCTGGCTGCTCAGCCATCGCTACCACTTTACTGTGTAGTACAGGCTTGTACCAAAGGTGAAATTTTGCTTACACTTGTAGTCCTCATTACCTGTAGTGTTCCCAAAGAGTATTGCAGGTGATTCCGCCTAACAATGTGCTTCTTGGCATGTTATTGCATAAGGTCAATTAGTATAAATGCATATTTTGAGAAATGCAACATGAGCAACAATGAATCAGACAGAGTTGCAGAGAGAATCTTAGGGGAGGAGGGGGGGTTGTGAAGGCCAATTATAAAGTACATTAGAAGAAATATTTGTATTGTTCTAAAGCACTTAGTATATTGCTGGCTCTGGGTGACCCCAAGCCTGAAAGTTAAGCAGAACAGGCTTGCAGGACAGGGAGGGATTTAACTCCCTAAAACAAAAACATATGGTACTTTGGTTTTGCAGTAGAATGTGTAAAATATTACATTTACATGTGTTGTTATTTGCATTCATAGACTGTGGCCTTAAATAAGCTTAACATTGACACTGCCATGTGTTTGTGACTGCCATCCAGTCCAAATCCTATCCCTAACAATGTGGGACATATTGAGCCCTGTAGCTATTACAGAGCCATTCTTGGAGTTTAGAGAATGTAATGCATTAAAAGGAACTTAAGGCACATTCCTAGATATCGTTTTATGACCTTATAGCCATGCCTGGGGACATTGTGATGCACTGTCACGGGCATAGATCATGTTATGGAACATGAGCTCCCTCAGCATACCCCAAAATAACACAGCAGAAGTCACTATGGCCATAACATAAATGGTTTGGCGCACACCTCAACACATATGTGAGTGTCAACTGTCTTCCATGGATTCCAGTGGGTAATACCAACTTTCATCTTGCTCGAGCTCCCGCCGAGATGCAAGTTTAATCAACATTGCTCCGTAGAATAGTTGCAGCATCAAAACCTCTGAAGTTCAGTAACGATAATCACAGACATCTCTAAAAATGATGCTGTATACCCCCTTTACCATGGGCTAATGACCACACTGCAGAATCCACTGAACCAGAGAAAACCCATTGGTGGCTTCTTACAAATCACTTCTGGTGTCTGTCTGTTCCGTACTAGCAGTGATCATTTTTTTAATTTATTTTGTGTTTGGTTAATTACAAATCTTTCACAATATTCAACTAATACATAGATACACAGTATTCTAAAGCCAAAATGCATTCCTAACTTTATTCCCATGAATGCATTTACATCACTAACTGTAGGATTGGTCTTTTTTACTATAATGTCATCTAGAACTCTGATAAATGCCACAATCAGTGAGGTTTGGTGACCAGCCAGCATACAGTCCCATATAGCACCCGTAAAAACCTTATTTACATCATTTACAAAAGGGGTAAAATATTTCAATTGTAGCCCTGATCATTTTGGGCAATATAATTCTGGGTGTTTTAGCGATTACACTTTATTTTCTACTTCACAATACCGTCATGACAAGTTCAAATATTTTGTCCCAGATCTTATGAACAAAATGTGTCTAATTGGATATAAGCTTGACAGACATCACAAGTATTGTTGTCTAATTATTGGGCATGGACATTGGCTCAGATAATTTCCTAAAAAACACATTCATACCTCCACTCTAATTCTCAAACATTTTATAAGACCATGCTGTCCTCCCCCAATCTTCAAGCCACAATTTCTCGTTTAGCTGATCTGGGCTTTCCAGGCTGAGGTTTTTATTTACATTTAGGATCTTGACAATCTGTTCACATCTCCTAGCCCATTCCATGAATGGCTCTGATGACCCACGCCTATATATCCCACAAATATCCACAAATAACGAGGCTCTTGGTGGATTTAAAATCTTTAAAAACAACTAGATCATTCTCCAAATAGCTATTCCATTTCGGGATCAGCCCCAGTTCATACCTTATGGTGGCAGTTGGCACACATTGTGATAATAATAGGGTACCTTTCCATATCTGCCCTCAATTCTAGTCAGAGTGGAGCCAGGGTAAAGCCATTGATGCTCAGATTAAATTCTAACCCATAAATCAGAGCCGGAACCACCTTCTGCTTGTAGTAATTTCCTACAGGAATCAAGGAGAACCGGCAATATAGCCTCTTTATTTTCCTTAATTGGGCTATGCATTGGGATGATTTAAACCATAACACTTTATTGAGAAGGCTCTTATTTGGTTTAAGCTGAATGTTGAAACTTAAACACTTTACTTCTGTTACTTTTGTCAAGTTAGTTATCCTCTATAAACCATGTGATGTGCTTTTTTATATCACTCTTTTATTGTCGTTGATAATTAGGCTGTTCCTTTTTGTGTAATCCACCAACTCCTTCAGACTATACTGAAGACCTATTGTTATCTTGTCAAATACTAGAAAATCATCCACAAAGGCCAACCACTGGATCCTTTGCTTCCCTAAACTGGGATGAAAGCTCTTACTTCTGCAAGGGACTCACCCAAATCAGCCACATAAAGAAAAAATAAACACAGGGCCAGTACACCTTCCTGGTGCAGACCCTTATCAGTGTCAACTACCCCTGATAGGTCACCCTTTGCGTTCAATCTTATTATCACCTTTGTTGAAAAGTGTAACATAATTAATAACTTCAACAAGGTTTTTAGGATTTTCCAACAATTTCATTTATCCCACAGGATTGACCAGATTATTGTGCCATTGGTCCTTTCCAGGTCAATGCTGGCATAATAGATTTTTACAGTGGAATCCTTTGTTTTGGCTTGGAGTAATGTCGATAATAAGTCATTTAGTGAAGTCCCTTTCCCAGACCTAAACCCTGTCTGGTATTTGGAAAGCTGGTTCAATTAAGCTTCCCACTTCTAAAGCTCTTTTAATTCCAATGCTGCATAGATGTAGAAACTTACATCTATTTGAGCAACGGGTCTATAATTGCTTCTGTCACCCCGTATGACCTTTTTTGTAAATAAGGACAATGTCGGCTTTATGACATGATGGGGTCGTGCTTAATATCAACAGCCAAGATCCCTTCAGGACCAGCGTTGCAGGAATTCTTTAAGTGATAGATTGATCTAGAATATTCTCCTTTGTCATACTTATGACCCAAATTGTCCCAATTTGGATCTGCATTTAGAGCTTAGGTAACTTATTTGCAGTTGTACTATTAAACAAGTTTCTAAAATAACTTTCCCATACAATTGCTCATATTGGATTGATTCATTTATGGGTTTGAATTCCTCTGTCCAAATTTATGTTATTCAAAACATGGATGTGTTTTTTTATTTTAATACTTTGAACATCTTCTGCTGGCTTTCTTTTAACAGCATCCTCTTTTTATAATGTCATATCCCGTTTTTACAATTTCTGGTCAACCCATGTCCCAAAGCCAAATTCTTTGTTTTTCTCTTATGGCCATTGTTAGGTCCCTTTTTTTCTCTTTCACATGGGTATTGACAATATAATTCCTACTTTCTCTATCCCGGGTGACCCATGCCCAAGAGGATTTTTATCTCAGAACCTCTCACAATCGACATCATTAAGTCAAAGTAGCAGCATGGATCACAATAATCCTCTTTAGTGTGACTTTCTAATTTCACCCATTTGTGCTTTTTTATTACATGTTTTCGGTACACCATACTTCTTAAGGATTTTGTTCCCTTTGGAATTAATGTTTATATTAGTTGAACCGCCTTTCCTTGTTATCTTGCCATTTTCTTTATTTGTATATAGGACTGCCTGTAATCAATGAAACCAGTTTTAGTCAATCATTGACACTGAATTTACACCGAAACATGTTGGAGAAGGTATGATCCCATTTAATCTGCACATGTCCCAGATTGTCATCTTCTCATTCCACCTTTTGCCATGAGCTTGCAATCTCCTCCAATAGTACGGTAATAGCTTAAAATGTTGGCCAGTCCCCAAGCACACACTCCTTATGTCTGCCCAATCCTCCAAACATAGACTGTTCAAATCTCCCAACAAAATCACTTTTCTTCTCTTTTATCTATCATTCCACTACATCATTATTTCATTCATGTTATCAATGAACTGAACGTCATCAACACTCAAAATATTCCTATTAAGAAGATTCCCACATGATTATCTGCCTACACTTTTATATTTATCTTCAGCCCAATATTTATAGGTATCAACAAGCCTCCAGAAGGGCACCCATTTAGTTGTCTCCTAGCACTCTGGCTTATACATGTAAAATTGTCAGTTACTGGACTATTCACAAGACATATCTCTTGGAAACACATTATTTAAAATGTTCTAAATTTCTATAAGACGCTGCCCATTTTAAAATTCTATTAATTCCCCTTGAATTCCATGATACAAAAGATAACTCATTTGTTCTAAAGACATTGGGCCTCATTACGAGGTTGGCGGAATGGGTTTAACGTCACTGGTAATGGTGTCAGTGCCGGTAAACCCATTCCGCCCTATTACAAGGTTCCCTTGCGGGACCCACATAGAACGTCTGATCAGACCAGACATCCTTTGCGGGTCCCGCAAGGGGACCAAGGAGCTAATAATGGGCCCGTTATTAACGGGCTCATTATTAGCTCCATCCCCATTCCCATTGAGGCCTATGGGGGCTCGAAAGGGAATGGGGAATGGTTTTTTGAATGGGGACTTACCAGGTCCTCCAAGGTTAAAATGAGTCCCATTGTGTCTTTATTCACATTCAACGGGGCTTTCAAAGCTCCAGACAGCCATGACCAATTGTCCATTAACACTGGTTCCTTAACTTGTATTTCTACAGCAGTTCATAGTGGCCACCTCTAGTTGAACAGTGTATTGTTAAGGTTTAATTGTAATCAAGCAATGACACGCCTGGCAAAAAACGGCTTAGGACTGAATGGCATGACCCCCTTTGCTCTTCTCTAGCCACAGGGAATACATCAAAGCCTAGTTTTATTACTGATTCAGTTTCTGGTCATACACATTTGAGGCCAAATTAGGTGGGACATGGAGGAACGCTGAGTTTACTATAGAGTCATATGGGAATTTGATTTGAATGATGTCTGAAGTTGTGAATTTTCCTAATTTAGGGGTTGTTAAGACAATTCTTCTTAAGTCCCCCTAAGGGTGTCATAAAACTATACCTTAGGCAATACAGAATCTCCAACTCTTAGTATAGACCTGTACTGCCTGAGATATATGGTAGCAATGACAGAGCAGCCAGTCTTATTTTTGGAGGGAGAGAGGGCTATAGATAGATACAAAGAAATTGTAGTATACTTATGGTCCAAAGAAACACTAATACACATATGTACTGTAAACATAATAGTTTATTTTATATACACATAGGCAAAGATCAATCTTTAGAAAGTTAAGTACTATATCATAATGCATGAACACAATTATTAAAACCAACAAAATACTTATGGTATGCAAACCAAAGTATAACCTTATTTAGAATAGCAGTTTCCAATTCAAGGTGAGTACCAATGTAACACGTTTAGAATGACATTAAGCTATTCTTGGGGAGTAAAACCATATTAGTTAGACTTTTAGAAAACATTATGTTATTCAAGTGAGGCAGACCCTAATGGTATTAACCTACAGTGTTATTCAGTTTCAAAAATCACCTAGTTATACCAACACTGTTACAGGTGTACACTGTGCAACATATGTAACTTATTCTTCTTTCATAAGGGATACAGTTACACTCAGATGACCTTTCAGAACACAGTTCAAAGGCAAGTAAAATAGCTTATATACATTTCATAGGGGCAGTGGGCTTCTCAGGGATAAGTAAGAACTCTGTAAGACTGTTTGAGTATGGCACTAAGCAATTCAAGGTAAGCACAACCCAATGATACATTTTTAGCATGTCAGAAGTTATTAAAGGTGAATAAAACCTGATTGGTATATACACTCTAACACTTTTTCTGTTACCTGAAACGTTAGTTATACCCAGGAAACTTTCCAGAAGAGTGGAACACAATTCTAGGGTAAGACTTTTCAGAAAGACAATCAGCAGTTCAAGGTAAGTAATAACCTAATGTAAGTCTGTTTTAGAAATGCACTAAGCAGTTCAAGGTAAGTAACCCACAATGGTATACCTTTAGAATGGCAGTATTCAAAGTGAGTAAAGCATATTGGTAAGTGGTTACACGTATTTAGTTTCAGGAATAATATAACAATACCAATTCAGCTACTACTAGAACAGTAGAACACAATTCAAAAGAAAGTAATTAACATTGCATTCTTTTCCGAATGGCAGTCAGCAATTCAAAGTTAAGGAAGTTATAACATTTTGTAACGTATTTAATAATCATGCCAAGGCTTGATTATTGTAATGCCTTGTTATGTGGAGCTGTGTTAAAAAGCTACAGATTTTGCTAAGTGATGCTGTTATCAAAAAAGTCCCAAAACATGAGCACATATCACTGCACAGAAGGGAACTGCACTGGCTCCGTGTAGAGGCCAGAATAGAGTTCAATATTAACACATTGATGCATAAATATCTGTTTGGAAATGCACCTAGATATTTGAAAGAGCATACTACTGTTCAGATCTCTAATTGGACCTCTAGATCTAAGGACTCTAAGTGACTGAGATGCCCTAGATTTAGACGGACAAAGGGAAAAGAACGGTCTTACCCTGTGAAGAATGCTTTAGCATGGAACAAACTACCAACAAGCCTGTGCCATGAAGGAAACCTGACTGCTTTCTAAAAAGCATTAAAGAGTATATTATTCTACTCAGCGTTTTTTTTTGCCAGCTTGGACTGGTAGCCCTCTATCACTTTCCTCATCTCTTGATTAATCTGTCTCCACCACGCCCTGATGCCTGCAGGCATTCGGGAAGTAATAAACAAGTAAAAGTAACTGTAACATCTTTAGCAAGTAAGTAGTTTGTAACACATGTTATATTTACAAGACAGAGCCTTATACTTTTAAAGTCCTTCTAGGGCATGAGTGATCTCAGAGACAAAAGAGGGACGTCAGTGGTCTAGGAGCCAACACTAGGCAGGTCAGTATGAGGCTCAGATGCAGGAAAGTCAGAGTTCCAGAGGATTTCTTCTTCAACAAGAAAGTACAGACTTCAGAGTTAGTAGAACATGTTGAGGGACTTCATAGAAGGCCACCTAGATGCGTTCCAGTGTTAAGCCTGGTCAAACAGTATGGGCGCACTCCCAAACAGATGAATCACACACTCACAACTTTAGGTAAGTATAACCCAGGCTTACACAGTACCTCAGCAGTGAAGAAGAGCTTACCAATGGAAGACTTCCCATTGCAGCGAAAGCTCAGGACTTGGTCTCTTGATTCTTAGTAGTGGTGATGAAAGAATGGACTTTGGATGGGAACTTGCAGCAGCAGTCGACAGAAAATGCCTCCAACAAAGGAATCTTTGGTGTTTCTTTTTATTTATTTTTTATTTATTAGTGTTTAGCTTAAAATAAACCATTCACCATTTTGCACAGTTTTCATCCATATCCAACTTTCCTAAAACAATCAATCTTTCTTTGAATTCTGATGACTATCAATTAATATGAATGTTTCCTTCAAGAAATTAATCAATGTCAAAGTCAGTAAAAGATGTTCTCCCTGTATCCATCACTGATCAGCCGATACTGAGGGTTGCTTGTTGATAAATGTGCCCAACATTTTAGCCCTCATTTCTGTTAGTGCCGGGGAGAACAATACTAGATGCTTTAGAGATTCTTGACATTGCTCCCAAGAATTCACTCGTCGGGTAAAGGTTCGGGAGAAATCACATAAACTGTTAACAATTATATCTACTCAGAAGTTTTAGCAGGCATTTAGGTAGTGTGTTATGTCTACAAGCTTCGGGAAGTGCTTTCCCATACAGTTTATATACCAGTCTTTGTTGCTGTGTCTTGATCCAATCTTGGGTCCACAGTTTACGTTTGACCCACATTGGATTTGTCACCAAGATTTTGTTCGATATTCCCAACTTTGATTAAATTGTCTAGCAGAATCACTTCCATTCTCTCAAGGTGCCTTCGGAGCTCTCAGCAATCACATCTTGTAGTAGTTTGGAACCTTGTGACGGATTAGGCAATTTGCATTCACGGTATGATGCTAGTGACTTCCAAATTACTGTCTCATACAATGATGTTAATCCAAGTTCCATCCTTATTGCTTGAATTGGTGTGCCTCTAGGTAGGTCCATTACACTCTCCCAAAATAGGCCTTCCAGAACCTGCCAAATTTCCACCGATAATGCAAAGAATGCCTCTGATCCGTAAGTAAGAATTGGCACCAGCTTGATATCACTGGGGAGATAGAAGATGCAAAGTATCTTTTTAGAACAATCCTTGCCTGGGTGGCTACGTTCTTGGCCTTGCTTCATAGCATTGCCTCTCTGGGGCGTCCCTTACACTGGCATTCAGGCACATTCCCAGTTAGAAAAAGGAAATTGACCTTAACTTCTCGCTGTTCAGATGCCAAGAGTGTTTGCAACCTTTACTGTTACACGTGGAATCCATTACCAGTCTTGTTGACTTCTTCCCGTTGATTTTCAAGCTGTTTTCCAAAACATAGTCTTGGATCCTGCCTTGCTGTCTTTGCAGACCAATTGGGTTTGGTCTATTAATAACAAGTCGTCTGCATGTAACAGTCTCTCCGAGGGCTCCCCCGCTAGTTTAGGGTGGAAGCTTCTTACAGTCTTCAAGTACTTATGTACATGAACAAGTTAAATAGAGCTGGAGCAAGTGAGCACCCTTGTTTCAATCCTTTCTCTGTTGTTATTGAGACCGAAAGGTTCCCACTCCTATCCCGTATGACCCAGAATGATGTTCATGAGTACAAGTCTTTTATTGCCTCCATCATGCTTTTGGGAAATCCTTGCCTTTTAGTTTGGCCCAAAACTTGGTGTGATCTATCATATAAAATACATGTGACAAGTCCATAAAGGCTAAGTACATTTAACTTCTTTTTTCTCCCTTGATTGTGCTTTTAGTATGTTAATCAAGAAGACAGTTAAAGGTGTGACCACTCCTATTACACAACCAGACTGCATCTTGTCAAAGTTCTCTGTGGGCCTGCTCCAGTTTTGGTTGGCCTTTAAGGTCATTGCTCTTAAGATCTTACCTGCTACATCTAGAAGGGCGATGAGTTTTTGGAATCTAGCCTATCCTCCCCTTCTTGAATATTGTGATCACCACTGAGGATTTCCATGACAAAGGAACTCTTCTGGTCTTTTCTACATGGTCAAACAGCTCCCACAGGAAAGTAGCCCAAAATGCCGGGTCTTTTTTCAGCATTACGTTTGTAATTCCATTTTTGCCAGGGGCCCTCAAATTACTTGAAGAAGGTTGTATTGCTCTCACACTGCGCACACAAACAAAGTTTGAAACAGTTGCTTTTGTTTTAAATTTAATCAGCAAAGTTGCAGCCTGATACGTGTTTTGAGCACCAAGCTCTTCCACTGAGGCTGCATAATGTTGAATATAATTGAAAAGTAACAAATGATACAATTGATTAGGACAATCATCAAATTAAGAACCCAAACCCAAGAAACTGGGCAATTGCAGTGGTACATACAGACCACAAATCAAAAGCATGGGTTGTCACCAAACATTGAACATATACATTACATGTTTGCAAGTGAAACAATACAAGAAAGTTAAAAGGATATAATGAAGTACACATCAATTCATAAAAAGGGGAGAAGAAAAAATGGGGGAGGGGGGAGAAAATTGTTATTTGAAAGTAGCTATGTTAACAAATAATACCAATGGTGACAATACAAGCAATGTATGTGTTGGAGAATTTGAGATTGTACCTTAATCTTGGTTTCTCTTTGTTGAGTACTGAGAAATGGAAGTTGACAAAACAACTAATTAAGTAAAGTGGTAACCAGTATTGGTAAAAGTAAAATGCCAGTGGCATGTTCGGAATTATATTTGATGTGGAAAAGGGTTGACAGCCATAATTGAAGGATTATACTCACGTACCCATTTGTTGATATGAATAGGGTTCAGGATTGAAATTTATCACAGGCTCCACTAAAATAAAAGTGAAACAAGTTGGCCATTTGAGTTGCGAATTACTGACAAGGACAACACTATTAGATTATGGAAAAGAAGATATAATAGCAGACTAATTAGAATTTCCAGCCGGGGGCCGTCTAGACGCACAGCTGATCTAGAACAGACCCTGCGAGTCAATAAGTGGGCAGCACAAAGTTACATTACTCACCAGCGTGTACGCTGCGAAATGACGAGCAGGAGCCAGGCGTTCGCGGCTCATGCCGTGTATTAGAACTGTCGAAATGCGTGGCGCTGTAACAAGAAGAACGGCAAGAAGTCTCATACGTGCCGCCATCTTAGTTGTATATTTAGCCGTTGTATTAAATGGAAAAAATAATTGTATTTGTGTTGGGCGCAAGGTCAATTACACGTAACACAAGGAAAGGAAGCAAATTGGTTTATATATGAAAATTGTCCAAACTAATTGTTGTCATGGCCCGAACAAAGGTAGGTAAGAGAAACAAGGGTTGCAAAAACCCTGTAATTAAACCAAACAGGCTTAGTCATGGCCCATTTGTAACAGCAATGGACATCTAGGTGCATCCATTCACAATTTAAAATGCATAATTGTTAGAATTTGTTATCGAAACACCAATAACAGTGAACATTAGGTGCAAGAAAATACTGTGCACTAAATACCTGTACATGCTAACAGGTCATACTTTGTCATCCCCGTTCTAAATTACAAGTATACAATACATATGGTGAAAAACACATGGACTGGCTGAATGGCCACCACTGGGCAAAAGACAGAGTTAAACAGTTGGGATAATGTGCGTGTGGATGCACAGTAGTTCAATAACAAGAATACAAACATTATTTGATCACAGGAAGACTGATAGTTCATGGTCCATATTGAGGCCATTTTCAGCAGTCAGGTATTGACATATAAGGTGGGTTTCCAATTGCCTAAGTTTAAGCACCAAATTCCCTCCAAGTTTTGGTAAGGAGACTTTCACCATTCCTGCAAAGTTGATCAATGATTTGTTGTCCATTTGATGGACTTGTTGCCAATGTATGGCCAGAGGGTATTTAGAGTCAGGTTGGGCAATGGATGATAGATGTTCCCTTTCCTGATTTTTAGAGGACGGATGGTACTACCAATGTAATACAAACCACAAATACATATAATACAATAGATACAATGCTTAGAGTTACAATTGATGAAAGAATGTATCTTGTGCGTGCCCAGTTTCCCAAAATCAATAAAGGAAGTTTCAAATGCAAAGGCACACATTGAACAGCCCCCACATTTACGAAACATTTGTAAAGGATGGTGCAGCCAGGTTTGTTTATGTAGCGGAATTGACATAAAAGAGGGAGAGAGTATATTCTTAAGGTTGTCTGCCTTAGTATACATAAAGTTGGGTGCAGAGTCCACCCATGAGGTAATGTCCCGGTCTAGTTGAAGAATATGCCAGTGTCTTTTGACTATATTGTAAAAAATAGAACTGTCTTCATTAAATCTGGTAATAAATTTCAGTTTATGACTATGTACATTGTCAATATGAGCTTTTGGCGTGAGTAGGTCCCTTCTCTTCATACCTCTAAAATCCTGTTCGGCTTTGTCTAATCATTTTCGTTCATAGCCTCTTGCTAAAAATCTCTGTCGGATTACAGAACATTCCAGATTAAAGTCATCATTTTTCAGTTTCTTCTTGCACAGACAAATTCCCCTTTCGGTATGTTTAAAGTCACAGATTTCTTATGACAACTTGTCACATGTAAGACTGTGTTCACATATGTTGACTTGCGATACGAATTGGTAACAAACTGATTGTCAGAAATGCTGATTAATAAATCTAGAAAGTTGATACTAGTAGGACTGAAGGAGTGTGTAAATAGAATGCCCTCAAACTACTTGCTTGTTGATCAAGTCAAAAATCTCTTCTTTATTGATAGGGTAAATCCATGCACACCATTGCAGGGTCACATCATCTCTCCTTGCTAAGTCGGTTATATGGAATAGCGAGGAGAAATGGTCCACCCTGCAGAAACCTCATGTGTCGACAGTGCCTCCTGTCCGGTGTTTATGGAATTGATCATTTGCCAAATTTCACTAGTGTTTTTGGTCACAATGTCTTTCAGCATGATTTTTGAAATCCTGCTGCAACATCCACTGCTTATGTGATCTCACCCCGTTGCGATGCTGTTGTTTTAGTTCTTTTATGAAGATCTGCACCTCCGATGACCCATTCCTTTTGAGCTTCCTCAGGGTAGATTTAAGGATCTTTTTTCTCCATGCCATTATCATAGGTTTACCAACATGAGAAGATACTTTTAGGGCCTGATTTCCTGAATGCAACAAAATCCATCAGTATCCTAGGATAGTCTAAGGCCTGTTTGGCAGGGTCCATCTGTGCCGGGTCAGATTGGGCCAAGAACCTGTTAGTCAGATGTTCAATTCTGATCAGCCTGTTTCTCCCAGGTGTCACCCCAAGCGTCATTAGGTAGCGCTCTCTGTGCCCCAAATTCAGGGCGGTACAGGTTAACTTCAGTATATTGTATTGTCCAAGACTCCCAAAGTCTTCATTTTGGTATACATATTGCGTGACATAAAGATGTAGTTGAGGATCTTTCTTTCCCTTCCCCTTTTTCATGTAGTTTTTGCTGGGATGTCGCCCTTGATGTGCGCATTCAATATGTCGATGTTTCTTAAAAGTAGGTCTGCTCACCAAGCCTGGCCCCTTTTCTCAGCTGAAATAGTGGATAGATCAATGTTCTTTATTAAAGAATAACTTTGGTCAAAACATTGAATGTTTAGATCTCTAGATAATATTATTAAGGGGTCAGACCATAGCTCCAAGGACCTATCTATGGGTTCCAATATTGTGGCTGGAAATTGTGAAGCCTCAGAAGCCTGCATGTTCCAGTATAGATTGAGCACAATGAATTCTATAGGTCTTGAGGAGTGCTCCATTCCCAACTCCATCGTTAAGATCTGATTGCAGGGGATGCAATGTTCTGTTGTCCGTACTTTCAGGTTGGCCTTGTGTTTTAATGCTATTAATAGACCTGATACTGGCCTACTTTTCAGACCTTTCAATGCAGGGTTCAGGTGGATTGTCTAACCCTCTAATACTGGGGCCTGCCTCAGCCAGGTTTCTTGCAGGCTAATCATGTCATAGCAGTCGTAGTTCATGTCACCCTTTCCAAATAAGTTCATGAAGCCTCTTGTATCCCAGCTGCCCACAGTAAAATCTTCAGATTCGGCCCGCTTACTCAGTTATGATCTATTAATTTGAGTGCCCAATGCCTCTGCCAGCCAATTGCAATTGTCTCCTTCCACCATGGTTAACTTTCCCTCCTTCCGAGATGAGCTACGATGGCCCTCTTGGCTACCATTTGTTGTGATAATAGAAGTCCACTTGTGTTGGTTCGCCTCGTCGTAGAACTTCAGGGTGTGTACAGACGGTTCTCTGCTCTCCTTCTTTTCAGCCGCTGGATCAAGAATTGTTGCTTCATATCTTGTTTTAGGACCCTCTTTCCCAGTAGTTGGTTTTGGAGCAATCTCCATCAGGTCAAAGCACACAGGTAGCAGTTGGAGTGCTTCATCCAGTAGTAGCTGTTTGACAAGATTGGAGATCAGGAAATGATCACATTGTCAAGCATTTCTTCTTCTGGGAATTCAATTATTTTCAAATCCTTGATCCATATCAATTGAGGTTTTTGGGATATGGTATAATAATCTTAAAATGTTTGCTCAATTCAATGTTAATCCATTATCAATGTGTAAAGTCTGCTCCAAGAGTAGGCAGGTCCTTTCAGCAGAGGCTTCCCCTTTTCCCTGTGTGTTGGTGCCTTTAAGCTTCTGTGTTTGTAATAATTATTACAACTTGCATCTCTGGATGGCACACCTCTAAGGAAGAGGTCCTGCTTTCTTTCTTCTAGTGTTCTAAAGGGGGAGTGCTGGCACCTCTTCTTGGTTGGCTCATAGGTCACTGCAGGTATTTCAAGAGAGGATGACACCAATTTCCTATTAGCAATGGATTTGTTACTGTTTAAGTGGCGTTGGTCTTGCTTAGAGAGTTGTTTCATGTTTTGCTCTAGGCTATCTGCTTGGTAGTGAATGATGGTTCTAGTCAGTGGGCCTCATTACGAGTTTGGAGGAAGCCATGCCATTTTTAACAGCATGGCTACCCCCAAACTCTGGTTCGGGACCCACAAAAGGAGACTTACCCGGCCATTCCGACCTTGGAGGTCTGGGTAATACCCTTTCGCGGGACCTGGACCCGGTACGTTCCCATTCCCATTTGAGCCCCCGTAGGGCTCAATGGGAATGGGGAAGATGCTAACAACAGGCCTGTTAATGATGGATCAGTTGTTAGCATCCTGTTTTGCTAGCGGGTTCTGCTCTGCACGTCTGGTCTGACCAGGCGTACAGAGCGGGATCCGCTGCAGAACTCATAATGTGGTGGCACGGTATGAACGGTGCAGGTCCCTTACCAACACCGTTCATACCGTGGCCGCCACAGTTGTAATGAGGCCCATTGTCTTTGCAGCTTTTGCCTCCATTGTTGGAACAATAGTTTGCCTTAGCGACGCAGACTTTTTTGTAATTTGTTCCACACTTTTGCTTTCTTCCAAGTTAGCCTCATACTTTACTTGTCTAGGTGTATCATCAGGAATCCCAACGATATGGTTCATTGAATGTCTGCCGCTCGTTGGCTTCATGACCAGTCTTTTTTTTCTTCCAGTGATAGAAAGGCGGTGTTAACCATGGTCACTGCACCCTACTATTAGGGTTCCCAGGGATTCTACACCTAATCCACAAATGGAAATCCGTAACTTCATCTTTGGGTTTATCACATTTAGATATGCTAAACTCAGTGTCGCTCTTGGTTGCTATTTCGTCTAAATCTATGTCCTGCTCCTCATCAATTGCTTCATAGGAATATGAGCTAATTTGAGTATTATCCTGCTGCTGTTCACCATCTATGGCTACAGAGCAATCATTCTCCTCGTTAACTGACATTGTATAAATGGAAATGTCCATTAATCACCTAAATCAGTGCTTGATATTGACTTCGGTCTAGGCTCATCACATTGTATTATACTTTTAATTTGTTCCATTCCCCTCTCCAGTGTTAAGAGGTTAGCGTTTCTTGGCAGTGTCAAGTTTCTCACGAACGGCTGACTCTCATTCGACCTGAGGTTGTATGGTGTTTTTAAATGTTTGAATTTTTTCTGAGTGGCCTCCTTCTTTTTGGATTTTTTGTGTGTACTTCTTCTTATCATCACTGCTGTTTGTTAGCGCTGGGGTGCTCCCTCCAGGCATTTCCTTCAAAATTTCAGGCATCTTTGTAAATATAACATATTCTTTTATTGGTTTGGTTGTCTTCTGTGAATCTGAAACAATTTCGTTCGATGGGCCCTTCATTAGAACTCCATTAATTTCTACTTCTAGTTCATTTTTCAGCAAGCTGGTCTCACCCGCTTCATTCATGATCTCAATGACCTCAGTGCCACGATCCCTGCCAGCATAAACGTCCTCCTTTTCCATCTCATTTGCATTGTCCTCCATGTCTACATTTATTTTTCGAATTTCCTGTCTGGCTCACAACATCGTCAAGCTGGTTTACCTTAGCCACACACAAGGTGCTTTGCTTCATTTCTTCCTCATTGTACAGGTGAGCTATCACCTTCTCAGGTCGCTTTGGTCCCAGTTTATCCTATTTTTGAAGCCCAGAGGTTAATAGTGATTTTTTAAATCTTCTTTTGTTTTTTTCTTCGATGATAGGGTCCAAGATGCTATGCAGTATGTCCATGATTTGGACGGTGTTCTCATCCAAGTTGTTCCGTATTGCTGTTATAAATCCTTCTACGAACAGTATCTTTGAATGCAGCATCATCATGACGGTCGTTTGATCTTTCAGTTGATTGTTTACATTCTCATGTAGTTTTATAAACGGTGCCATGGGGAGAGTTAGCGCAGCTATCATGTTGGCATTAAGTCCTGATTTTGGCCAAGACGTGTCATGTATTTACTTTGCGCCAGAGGCAGGTTGCATGTTGGGGAGCTTAAGTCGTTCCTGACCATTTTCACAGGAAGAGTCCATGTCTGAACCCAAAGATTTTGCAGATAACTTTGCTCTTTTGTTATGACCTTTTTGTGATCTCCTCACTGGCTGATTAGAGTCAAGGATGGGCTTCTCCAGTGTACTGTTGTTTCTTGAATTGTACGGACTGCCTGTGTCCTGGCTCAAATCCCTTTTGTTTTGCACTTCAAATTCCAAGGCCCACTTTTTTAATGATTCCTGCATGTTCGAAGTACACCTGTGGGACCTTCCAAAACCAACCCATAGCCCCTATATGGGGAAACTGAGCAGACATTTCACAGGCTTATGTCCAGATCAGAACCATGTCTAACAAAGATTGCTGTAAACCTTCAAATGGGTGATTCATGTGACAAATTGCTGAAGCAATTTACTAACCAAATACAAGAAGTGGTGGGGCAACAAGCTTCCCTTAAATCGAAAATGGCTAGGAAGAACAACAATCACCAAAGCTGCTTCCATAGTAAGCTCAGTGAGCTTAAGACTGAGAAAAGAAGACTAAAAAGTATCTGGCAAAAAGATCCATCATCAGATAATAAAGAGCGCTGGAATCACGTAAACACAAAAAACAGAATAAGTATTAGAGAGGCCAAACCAATCATTACAATGAGTTGATAGAAGCTGCACTAAATTCAACAAGCAAACTTTTTGATATACTCAATTCGGTAGAAAAACCTAAAGCATTATCCCCCTCGCATGTCCCATCCGAGGAGGACTGTGAATTGGTGCAAAGGGCATTGTATGAGAAAATACAGAAAGCCAGAGGGACTATCATCTCGGCTAGAGAGGCCACCAAGGAGATCTCTTTGCCCCCAGTGGTAGAACAGCAGCAGCATGCTTTAGCAGGTTTTAATTTCCAACTCATCTCAGTAGAAGAGATGATTAAAGTGTTGACAAAAGTGAAACCCTCCGTGTGTGCAGAAAATGTAATCCCTCCTAAAATAATCTTGGAAAATAAAGAAATGTTTGCCCCAGTTCTAAAAAATAATTAATACCTCATTTCATGATGGCATGGTCCCCCAAGACATTTAGAAAGTTAACATTACACCCCTCATCAAGAAACCAGGCCTAGATCCTAAGGACCCTGGTAACCTACGTCCCATAACTAATACCAACTTCATCTTGAAAATGATGGATAAAATAGCAACAAATCAATTTCAATCATACATTGAAGCTAACAACGTCCTGCATGAGCAGCAATCAGGCTTCCGTGCAGCACATATGATAGGTTATTTATAACGCGCTTAATACCCAGAGGTTTCAAAGCTCACACCCGGGGATCGAACCTGTGGTGCTCCATGTCATCTTGCTTCCAAGATGAGCACGTTGCCCCTAAGATATCCTCCTGAGACAAGATAGCACGGAGAGCGCGATGCTTGATCTGCAGTCTTACATGCTGTCCATACTAGATAAGGGTAAGGCAGGGATGTTAATGCAGCATTTGATCTGGTGGACCACCAATTATTACAGCAGGTTCTGGAGAAAACAGCAGGATGCTCCAAGGCGGCTTTGGCCCAGCTGACATCCTTTCTAGCAGATCGAGTTGCAAGAGTCCATTGGGGAGAGAAGTTTTCTAAAACAGCTCATATAAACGCAGGGGTCCCTGCTACTTTTTAATCTCTTCATGAAATACGTATGTTTAATACTAGAAATCGCCGGTGTATATTTCACCAATTATGCCGACGATATACAACTGGTGTTGGAGTTGGAAGGTGACTGCCAAAAAGATATGGCCAAGATTGTGGCAATTTACGGCATAATTTATAAATGGATGGAGAGTAATTGGATGCGATTAAACAGCAAAAAAACTGATGATATTTGTGTCCTGTCAAGCAAGAGCCAAATTAGGAGCAGAATATAAGTTGTTTCTGGTGAAAGATTGGAGCATTAAGGTAGTTGCTCAGGTGAAAACTCTTGGGAGGATGTTGGAGGTGCCATTGGGCGTAGAGGCCCATGTGAACTACCTTCACAAAACAATTCCTACTCTCTGCATCTTTTGAGAGCCATCCACCCCTTCTAAGCAAGAAAAACTCGGCCACGATAGCCAGGACCATTATCCTGTTGCACTTGGACCATGGCAACTCACTGATGCTGGGTGCCACGAAGAAAGGTATTGAGAGATGCCAGATAATGGAGAACAACGTAGTACGCGTGGTCAAAGTGATTAACAGAAGAGACCATGTGACAGAAGGAAGGAGAGCTTTACACTGGCTCAGGATTGAGGACAGGATACTCTTTTAATCTATGACACTAGTGCACAGATGCCTGCACGGGGCCGCACCAGTGTATCTCAGTAACAGGTTTATAAGATACACACCTAATAGGCCTCTGAGATCGGAAGGGCTCGGCAAGTTGCAGGTGCCTTTGGTCAACCGAGTGAATGGGGTGGGGAAATCGTTCCTGGTGCGGGCTGCACAGCAGTGGAACAAGCTTCCACTGGCCATTTGCTTAGAACCAAATCTTAGAATGTTCAGGAAGCATCTCAAGACACACCTATTTAAGTAAACTTTACTTAAATTAAATGGATCCCTGAACTGCTTTTTGTTTTAGTATGTCTTGTCACCTGGTTCTATGTTACTGCGACCTGATGCCAGTGGGCTTCAGTGCATTACAAACACACAAATAAAATAAATTTAAAAAAAATCACAACTCTGTCCTCTATAGATGATGATAAAGGTACTTCCTTTGACCGAACCTCATCCAATGCCTCAGGACTACTCCATCTTGTAATATTAGGGCTTGCGCATGGGTCAACCTCTGTGTTTAGATCAGAGCCCTTTTCATCCCCAGGCATTGCATTGGTATTTAGGAGTGTTTAGGAGGGTTTCATCCTGGGCCACTGCTCTAGACTCTATGTTTTTCATGTTTTCCAAAAGGACACAGTCTGGAACCTCACCCACGTTCTCATTTTGGTGATTTAGTTTGAATAAGGAGACTTGAGTATTGTCAAGAGCTGGTGTCTGGTAGAAGAATCTCTGATTTGAAAACAGGTTGCGTGTGGTTAACCTCTCAGGATGCCAGATTGACTTTGATAGTGTGTGGTAGGCCCACTTCGGTTTTCTGTCGTTTGTAAGCCCAGAGTTGTTTGTCATGAATGTAAGTTCTCTTGGGGGGTATGTGAGGACATTGTGGACTCCTTATTACAGTGTCCAGTTTGAGCAAACTGTACATCTGGGCGCCATTGCACCTGCCACACCATTACCCCCTCCACATGCTGTTGTAGTCCACAGTTTTCCCTGCTTGGGGCACCAGTGGGGAGAACAGTGGTGGGTTTATTCATACCATTCTGTTGTGTTGAAAGTTCCTCAAGAGGGGGCAGGGGAGCGACATCCTCCCTTGATCGCTCTTGATTCTGATGTTGGTTGTTGAGGTATTGTGCGTTGTAGACTTCCAGGGTAGTATTAGAATTACATAAAGTTTCTTTAGGATTAGAGTTAGTGTTAGCTTTATAGTCAGTGGTAACGTCGTTTCTGTTATCATTTTCAATGATGTTGTTGCTATTTTTGATGTTTTTGCTCTTACTGATGTTAGTGCTTAATGCTCCACCACCCCTCCTCCAACACCACTGCCTCCGCCTTCTGACCATCAATGTACCTCGCTGTACTTGCAGAAATTTCAACTTCAATATTGAAAGGACACACGTCTGGTTGCAGTGCCTTTTGCCTGTCTCCCTGCAGGGTGTACAGGGAGCCAACATAGTTGACAGCATCAGTATCAAAGCCAGAGCGAGTATCACCCCACTCACCTCTTTGTTTGGGTGGCACTGGTCTCCCGTTAAGTCGGCTCTCAGCGGCACTTTCATCAAAGACTGCTCTACTTTTGTTAATGAGCATGGGCCGACATGGCAGATGGAACCCAAGCGTTACATCCTTTGGGTCAGCTGCCAATACCAGCACTACACTCCACACTCCTCCGCTCGTCACCGCCCGCCACAGACTGCCAAACACTGAAAACCTCTGCAAAATTCAACAAACACTCTGCGTATAGTTTTTAAGCAGTAGCTCCTCCTTTCAATTGACACAGTAGAGAAACAACCGTTGGGGACTGCCAAAGGCTGCAAACCTCTGCAAAACTCTGCAAACGCTCCACGTAGCATTGAGGTTTTTAAGCAGCAGCCTCTCCTTTCAATGGACACAGTAGACAGAAAGCCAGCGGGGACTGTCAAAGACTTCAAACCTCTGCAAAACTCAGCAAACGCTCTGCTTTGACATGACGTTTTTAAGCAGTAGCTTCTCCTTTCAATGGACACAGTAGACTGACAGCCATTGTGGACTGCCAAAGACTGCAAACCTATGCAAAACTCTGCGTACGCTCCACGCAGAGTTGAGGTTTTTAAGCATTATCTCCTCTTTTCAATGGACACAATAGACAGACAGCCAGTGGGGACTGCCAAACAATGCAAACCTCTGCAAAACTCTTCAAATGCTCCATGCAGTGTTGAGATTTTTAAGCAGTAGCTCCTCCTTTCAATGGACAAAGTAGACAGACAGCCAATGGGAATTGCCAAAGACTGCAAACCTCTGCAAAACTCTGCAAACACTCCCTATGGAGTTTAGGTTTTTTTAAGCAGTAGCTCCTCCTTTCAATGGACACAGTAGACAGCCAGGGGGTACTGGCACAGACTGCAAACCTCTGCCCAACTCTGAGAATGCAAGCCATAGAGTTGAGGTTTTTAAGCAGTAGCTCCTCTTATCAATGGAAACAGTAGACAGCCAGCCAGTGGGGACTGCCAAATACTGCAAACCTCTGAAAAACTCTGCTTCTCGTGGCCCTGTGGATTTGACACCCTTTTACAGGTACCAGATGAAGGACAGTTGTTGCTGGTCGAATTCTCCTCGCTAATCAGGTTCTGCACTCTATTGAGGGGAATTCAAGTATTTGAAAAATGTCTCTGGAGGTCCATCAGGAGTTGACCAAAGTTTCAGCAAGAATAGGACTTCAGAAGACATTGCACAGCTATTAGGCTTGAGGTTTCATGATATTGGCAGATTGCAGCCCAGGTAGGTCACAGCACATGGTGGGATGGTTCGTTTTGCAGGTTGTCTCAAGTGTAGTGAGTCCCACCAACCTCAGGCTATGGGTATGGGTCTTCATATTCAGGACCCTTTGGTCACATGGAAGGAAGAGCTAGAACAGGGTCCAGTTACACAGCAAGCATCTCTGGTCAAGGAATCTGTTACAGCTCTCTGATATTCATCTTCCTCTGCTGATTCAGCGCCAATGGTGGGCTTGTCTTCAGCTTCCAGAATCTGACTTGTATGGTAAAACCCACGCACAACTTCTGCAAACTTTCCCTGCAGTTTACAGAAAGGGCTGGCTGGCTGTCCAGTCAGGACAGTTAGCTCCACAGTAGGAACTGGTTACTTTCGGGCACACCTGAAGACAAATGGCAGTGTAGCTTTAGACTCGTCCCTCACTTCCTGCCTTCACAGACACTGTAGAGCTTTGGCTTGAAAGACAAAGGGTTCCTGCTGAAGACAAAACTTCAACCAGGACCTCCCTCTTCTAGGACCCCCAAAGAAGACCCAAGAAAGGACAAGCATGCTACAAATGGTGAAGAAAGGGTATTACCCAAAATGACCTTCTACAATTGACCTTTTTTCTAATTGACCTAACAACAGTGGTCCTAATTGATCTTCTGCACAATTTACCTTTTCCTTTATTTTACTGTATATATATGTGTGGGGTGGGTTTGGGGTAATAAATAATATAATGGGATTGGGTAGGGAGTTGCAGGGGGGTTTTGGATTGAGTGGGGGGTTGCAGCGGGTTTCCCCCCGCAAATATGCCCTAATTGACCTTCATTTCACAATCAATTGTGAAAAGGCCAATTCGCATACATCTGGAAAAAGAAAGAAGCCACCATTCTTGCAGAACAGTGACCCTTCTGTGCATTAATGCGGCTGATTTGACAGCCTGCATTTAATAGTGACATAACATAAATTAAAGTAGATACACTGCCAACAGTGATAAGAGTAGCTTTCCATAGAAACAAAAATGTTACTAGGTCAGTAATAAAGGATACCATTTATCTCCCCAGCACTCCACATAAGGTGGGGCATGCTGGGATCACATATAAAATGTCAAGGGGATGAAAATCCATCTCTACCCTTGGCAACTGTAATTCACGCAAGGTACATAAAAAGAAAATACAAAGGGAACCCCAAGGGGCAACCCAGCATCTCTGCCCTTAGGGAACTATAATCCAAACATACACTATGGAGAGACATAAATAGGTCAACCATAAAAAGAGTAAAAGAAAAAGATTCCCACCCACCCAGGAACATGGGAAAATAATCTCCACGTGTAGCAAAAAGTTCTGGGGGGTTTCACAGGTGAGGAAGATTTTTCACATAAATGAAAATCGTACCTAACATGGGGTGGCCACAAACAACAATGCCATTATTTCATATTTAAGGGAACCCAACTGTGTATTTGAGAATAATGTCTGAATCCCATTCTCTTTGGGACAGATCTCTGCTTCCAATGGAAACTATGTTTTCCTTTGCTCCTTTTCTGGGGCCTTAGGTTTTTGATTTGACCAAGCTTGGGCGGTGAGATTGTTTGCACTCAGCTATGCTGTTGAAGCAGGACAATTTGTGCTGTTCAGTGCTAGTGAAATCGCTCAGGTCAAAAAACCACTGGAAATCTCAGCCAGTTCTCCCAGACTGCTTTGGCTTTCTGTGTTAGGCAAGTTATTCTCACTCTCTTCAGAGCAAGATACAGGACCTTTCTTTCCCATTTTTGAATTTTTTTGATTTTTGTTTCTGAGGATTTTCCAGAGCCCCTTTGTCTGTCGACTGATTGTGGGTATTTCTTAGGTCCCTGAATGGCGTCTGAAAAAATTAACTTGATCTCTATGTACTAGGAGGCTTCTGTTTCTTTGATTTTCCCTGTGGCTGACTGCACTGCTCCACCCTTTTTGCATTTCTTTTTCTTAGGTGATTTTCCCACGGTATGTTCCTCAATTTCCTCTTTCTCCTAGCACCTCCACTACCATCAACGGTTCTTCCTGTTCCTCGAAGAAGGCGGCCACACAAATCACTGAATGGTTTATGTTATTTTATTGCCAGCCTCTAACTCTCCATGGTCTCCTCTTTCTATAACTTCCACAGGATTATTAGGTTGGGAACAATATTTTGCATTTATTAGTTGGTCGTACACATGTTAATTTATAGTTTTTAATTCTATTTCCAGCTTTCCAAATGTTCTCATACCTCATTTCTAATGTTGCCATACAATCTGATCAGCGATCTAACAATTAGGTTCAGTGCATGGATAGAGGTGGCTCCCAAAGTGTCTCTATCCAGTCCCCTTTGCATTCTAAACAAAGTTTGATTGTGGGAAGAATTAAGATCCTCAAATAATCAATCACTCTCCTCAGGGCATTTTATAGGAGAGACTAATTTCAACAAATCCAGTGACAGCTCCAATGAGCTCTGAAGGTGGGGCTCCACTCTGGTTTCTAATTCCAAGCTCAGACAAGCTTTCAAAACGAAGTCATTGCCCAATGAGTGCATCGCTATCATTACCATGTTTGGAATCAGAGGAGCTTTGTTATGGTTTTTCTCTTTGTTTGTTCTGCAACTGAACCTCGTGTAGTAGGGGTGGCTATCCTGCACACTTAAAGCCTTGCCTTACCCAAACCAGGTATACAACCCGGCAGCCTTTGGGATGTTTTGCAAGAAAGAGATTGAGAACGTCCCATCAATCTCCTCTTACTTTTTGGTCAGGAGTCTGTAGATTGTCCACTTAAAAACATTATTTTTCGATGCAGTGGGCATCATTTTGTTTTTTTCACACTGTTTTTCTTGTTAGAGTCTTCCTTTTTCACGACCATGATCTCTGGTAAAACCCCCACAACCCCCCGGGTGTTTACTCCTTCAATTATACATTTGTAGAGTTTCGCCTATATTTTCTGATTCCTTTTCCCCAAATTCAGTGCAATTCCAGTGCACAAAAGCAACGCTCACTCAGTGAGCGTTCTTGTTCACTTCCCACTCTCCAAGGAGCTGTTGCAGTGATGGTTTCCTGCACTGACCTTCCCACATCCGAAGTGGGCTTCTCCAGACCACAAGACAATCTCATTCATCAACTGCAACCCACTGGACGTGACTCACGCTTCCCTCATGTGAAGACCCGTACTGTGGTTTTAAACTCCCTCCTACTCCTTACACTGCGCTCCAGGGCCAGGTAAAACCTCACTTTATGGAAATCGCTGCCCCATCACTATGACTTCTTCCTTTAAAATATCACAGGTGGATGTGACCACTCAAGAATGCACAGCTCAAAGAGTTTTCATCCTGACAAGGTCAGCCCCACAGTCACTGTGCAACATTCACCAGAGCACTAGCCATATTTTATATAGGAACTAATCCCATTTAATGAGGAAAGCACTAACACTATCTCTTCTACACCTCCTGCCTTACCTCCTACCTATATGTCAGTGACAATGGGGATCACTTCAAGTCCCCATGCAGTCTTGCACTCCTTGCTGATGGCACAGAGCTCCCCAGCTCCTGAACTCCAAGAGGGAATGGGCAGAGAGCAGGAGAGCAAGGAAATGGGGAGGTCTATCCTCAAAGGCACTCACTGGTACACCCTCTGAGGTCACACATGGCCACTCTCACCTCGGCAAACATTAACGCTGACTATACATCAGCAATCAAAACATGATTAGGGGAAAGAACCCTGTAACAGCATTACAGTCTCAGAATACATAATCATCAATCCACAGCAGCCTCACAAAAGCTTGCCTCAACAACTCCAATTGCTTGTCTCTTCCGACAATCAGTAGCAATGGTCATTGCATTTTTACTTTTTGTCTGGTGAAGAGTTGCCTCTTTTTGGTGATATGATGCATGATGTACACCATTGTCATTCAACACAAAGGCCCTCATTACGACCCTGGCGGAAAGGGAAAAACGATGGCGGAAATGCAATACCGCCATCGAATAGCGCTCGGTGCGACTATGACCCGTCACCGCAAAGTACGAAGCCATTAGCGACACCGTAGTGAACGCCAACGCTAACTGCACTAAGCACGCGCGCGCGCGCCATGCCAAACCGCAAACACCACCATGGTGCAACGGTACGCCAATTCCGACCCTAGCGGACATGTACCTAACGCCATCAGGCATGGCGGAATGGACCATTCCGCCATGGCGAGAAGTCCGGCATCGCGAATCAACCGTAAACGGCCCCACTGAGTGCCTGTACACCGCTCCCTGCCCACAAAGTACAACTCCCTGTAGGTGCAATGAAGTCACAATGCAACCATTGAAATGTACAAAGCACCCATGCATGCCAACGAACAAAAGAAACACAACAGGGGCCAATGGGAGCTGCAGGGCACAGATGGCACGAATACAGAAGCCATCCCAATGGACATGACCACAGTCCCCCCCCCGAAACGCACGCAAACACAGGCACCTGTGACCAGCAACATTCCGAAAATAACAACATTCCACCAGTCCACCTGGCTGACCGCCATCTGTCACACAAAACCCAATCCCCCGCCCCTGAGCATGACAACATCCAAACTGTCATATAGGCAGCCCCCATCCCTGACCTCACGGGCTCAGTAGGCAAACGCGCCCAGCACAGTACCACGCAACTAAACCCCGAAGCAGGAACCCAATGCAGATCTCCTCACAATACATCGCCCCACATATAGGCACATGCCACATCACTTGCAAAGAAAAACGCTACACGGCCCAAATCAGAATAGAAATTTAATGCACAACAAAATCACCAAGCCCATACAGCCATCAGGCCATGAACTCCAAAACACATTTCACCATTGTGGGCTGCATCCGCAAGAAAAGACCAGCCACTACTTGTGTGACGCCCTGTCCCATCATGGTACACAGAGCCACAATCACGTACGAAAAGGCAAAAAGGAAGCGCACACAACCGCAGGGCCGTCCCAATGGGGAGGCACTAGTCCAGCTGAAAGGCCGAAATGTTGCTCCGAGCCACCAGTACTGCGTAAGGGCATGTGGGCCACTGGCGATCGTCCCATAAGATCGTAATGCTGCTCCACCGATTAACACGAAGCAGCAGGTGTCGGGAGTAAAATCCATCTGCAGGAGTGGCATACAGATGGCAGTGGCAAAAGGGGAGGAGATACCTGTCAACCAAAAGAAAAGAACAAGAACAGAATGGCCATCAGAACTACATTCGAACAACTCACTTCAATGAGCACACGAAATCCACAGCCATATGCATGCCAGCCCACTCCAAAGGATCATCAACACCCCAAAGCCACTTGCGACTCATAACCATCTATACCTAGGTGTAAACACCATCACGAACGAGTGTACCTGTGCATGCGTCTGCCAAAACAGAATCCATCAGATGGGAATGTTAACGTGCATGGACACAAGTGTCTGAGGGCGCGTCGAGACAGGGAGGGCTCAACAAGGCCAGATAGACGATGGTCCCACTATGGCAGCCCTGCATCACATAGCGTAGGGGAGGCGGATAGATCCCAAGAAGCCCTGTACATGGCAAACTCTGCACCAAATCACCTGCCCATGCATCCATTCATCATTCCCTCATCCCGGGATCAAAACGCCTGAATTATTACTCACATGACATTAGAAACGTCCATTGAGTCTGTGCGTAATGCAGCCTGCTACATCCACAGTGCCCCAGCCCGTAAATCCAGTGTTGTGAAGTAACATGTATTTGGGAATGGCCGGCCTCATCGCCCACGTAGCTATTGCGCATCCCAAACTATTCATATCAATCATTGCTCCCTCGCCATGGGCCCTGTCTCAAGGACATAGAACAATAGAACGTTACATTTGCAGTCAGACCTGTGGGCATCTCCTCGCCGCTAGCTGGAAACCGAAAGCGCCGCCCTTCGAATTCCTCATTTGCAACATCACGTCGAAAAGGCATCTGTGGCCGTTTGAAATCACTAATTATTCCATCGAGTGCGGCTGTGTGTGAAAATGGCAACTGCCTTCACCCACAAATGGGACGCCCCGCCCGTCGTTGCAACTCGGTACAGTGATGCATGAGGGCCCACCGTTACTCGAGTACTACGTTCCACTGACCCTTCACAAGTCCGTTCGCGACTGCACAGATAGTATGGGAAACAATGGGACCACAGCAGAATGAACATATCAACCAATCTTACACGCCCATCGGGTACAAATACATGATTGCAATAGCAAGATACCATTACCCGAATTGCAGCGTAGTGCGCGGGACGTGCTCGGCCAAAGGGGAGAGCCGTTTGCACAGGTGGAATCAATCACCACAGGTGGAGGCCATACAGCCTGAAAACACATAAATTGCACAGCCAGTCTCCTCCCACAACCACAGCGAAATGCTACCGGCAGGACTCGCGATGTTGGCCCTGGGGGACCTGATAGCACTGCAAGTGCTCCGACTCCAAGAAGAAGACGAACAACAACTACAACCAGCCGCACGGAGGAGACGCAGGAGGAGGAGGAGGCCGAGGCAGGGCCAGCAAGGCCCAGCAGCACAGCCACTACCACCACGCAGGCAGCCCGCAATCCCACGCCTCCGAGCACATCCGTTCAACCTCACTGATGAGCAGATCCACACCCTCTACCGTCTGGACCGGGACACCATAGCCGCCATTGTGGACATGACACAGGCTGACCTAGTCAGCATGATAGATAGCCCAACCGCAATCCCACCCCTACTGAAGGTGGTGTCTGTACTCCACTTCCTGGCCACAGGCACCTACCAGCACACAGTCGGACAGTTGCATGGCATATCACAGCCACTGTTTTCACGGACACTATTCCAAGTGCTCGATGCCCTCCTGCAGCACGCAGACGACTACATCTCCCTACCACGCTCGGAGCAGGAAATTACGAACACAAAAGTGGGATTCCATGCACTTGCCGGCATACCGGGTTGCATTGGTGCCATCGACTGCACCCATGTTGAATTGGTCGTCCCACATGCCATGGAGGCCCAGTACCGCAACCGAAAACAATTTCATTCCCTGAATGTACAAATGGTGTGTGACTCCAACAGGATCATTACGCATTGTTGTGCCCGATTCCCTGGATCAACCCATGATTCCATGGTCTTGAGGAACTCTACCATACCACGCTACATGGAGCGACACGCATGGTACAGATCCTGGCTACTCGGTGAGTCTCATCTCATGCATGATGATGTGGGGTATGTGATTTGGCAATGTACTGGCAGGAAGGGGGGGGGGGGTGTGCGTACGTATCAATGGCATTCCACATCCTACGTTTATCGTCCACATACAGGTGATGCTGGATATCCACTGAAGAGATGGCTCCTCACACCAGTCCGGAACCCACGGGACCTGCATGAGGAGGACTACAACCATGCCCACTCACGTACCCGTGTAGTCATAGAACAGGCATTCGGCCTACTGAAGACTCGTTTCCGCTGCCTCAGCAGGTCTGGCGGGGCACTCCTGTACCGCCATGAGAAGGTTGCAAAGATGGTCATGGCATGTGTCATGCTCCACAACATGTGCGTACGTAGAAATGTGCCCATGCCCCCTGACGCTGAACTGCAAGCACCGGATGATGGTCATGATGAGGGTGGGGATGTGGCAGCACCTCAAGGAGTCTGCGAGGCACCGGAGGGCCGTGACATCCGTCAGCATCTCATTGATGTATGCTTCTAGCACTCACGCCTGGGGGCTGATACATGGACACGGGACTCGTGGCACTGCGTGTGTCTGGGACATGCACAATATGGACTGTACGCCTATGATGGCCTAGTACACAAAGATCAATGTCCACACATCTCATTGGGTGATCGTGCACTTTTTATGGCATATGTGATATCATGTTGAACACCCTATCGACCCGCCACCCAAGTGAGCCCAACACACCCCCTCCACCCTCCTACCTCCCACCCGAACACCAGTGTCCAAAGATGCTCATTGTCAGTGGCCTGTCGCTATTGCAAGCCCCCTCTGCGGGTATCAGGGGCACCCCTGCCTGTGGAGCGCAGGTTCCTCCCTGATCTACGTTGGGGGCTGCCCTGGACGGAACTTGCAACGGATGATGTGTCTGCCTGCTCACGTCCATGCATGTCCCTAAGGGTTTGCGAGAGCTCAGTGAGCACACGGCGCACTGCGGCAAGTTCGGCACATACGTCTTTGGACGTCGCATGCTGTTCCCCCCTCAGGCTCTCGGTGCTTCTCTCCATTTGGACTCTCAGGCTCTCGGTGCTACTCTCAATTTGTGCCCTTAGCGTCTCTGTACATCTCTCCATTTCTGCCCTAAGTGTCTCTGTTGATGTTTCTATGTCTGCCTTGGTGCCCCCACATTCATCGGCATGGTCCTTGAGGAGTGTGGCCATTTGCTGCTGTTGGACGATTAACTTGTCGAGGGACTGTTGCCTCTGCTGGGCCATGCCCATTTGCGGGGGTGTCACAGAGGGGCTGTTGTCCTCATGTTGCCTTGCCACAGGGCTTGGGGGGGATGGCCAGTCGTCGTCTTGTGGCTGCCCCTGCGTGGTATCCTCATGTTGTACGGGATGGGACAGACAGGGGGATTGGGACAGGTCATGGATGGATCTGACCTCGACATCCCCGTCTTCTGTGTCCGAGCATGCTGCCATCAATGGGGTGTCACCTATGGTGCTGCTGCCACCAGAGGCAGTGCCTTCTGTGGCATCCATTGGGGGGACCTGTGGTGGTGGTGTTGTGGCCATGCTGGCTGCTGGGGTGCCTGTTGATGTTCCCTCCTCTGTGCTACCACCTGATTTGTGCTGCTGCCGTGTCTTGATGCGTGCAGCTGAGGTGGAGGGTCTCTGGCCGTTGGTCTTGGCCCTCTTTGCAGGTGTGCTGGTAGGGGTGTCCTGTGGCTCGTCGTTTGGATCGGACCCTGTGGTGGAGTAAAGGAGGGCGAGGGTTATTGATGGGTCTGTGGGAATTGGAATGGCATTGTATCACATGCTTTGGGGTGGTACCTGAGGGTGATTTGGGTCGGGTCCTTGGAGGTGCTTTGATTTGTGTGTGGAGTGAGGGTGCAGTTGTTTGGCAGCCTGCAGTTTGGGTGTGCCTGCTGCACGTGTAGTGCGTGTATTAGGGGTTTTTAATTATTTATGTATTTATTGTGGGTTTTAACGTGCGCTATCAGGCCGATGTGTGTGGACCTTATCCTGGACATGTGTTTCTGTTGCACTATGTGGACGCATGGTGCTTCACATGGATGGACTGTGTGGCTTGTTATATCTGGCCCACCTACCTGAATCTTCGGATGTCTGCACTCCTTTCTCCATCCCTCCGACTCCCTCAATGCTCTCCATTCCGATGGTGGAGGCACAGATTTCTTCCCAGGGGGTCAACTTGATGGGTGATTCAGGACCTCCCCCGGTGGCTGTGGCAATGTTGCGGTTGGCAGAGAGTATGCTGCGGACGCGTATCCGCAGGTCGTCCCATCGCTTGCGGCATTGCTGTGGGGTGCGGGGTGCGGTCCCCACCGCACTTACCCGCTGTGCCACCAGAGCCCATATGGCCTTCTTGTTTGCAAGTGCCGTCCTGGTCATTTGCGTGGAGAAGACCACGGCAGCATTCTCCTGGAGGGTCTCTGTTAGCACGGTGAGTTCCTCACGGGAGAAGTGGACCTGCCGCTTGCGGTCGCACGCTTTCTTCGCTGCTTTTCCCATTTTTCTTGGTTTCGCTAGGGTGGTTGACGGGGTGGGGTGTGTCTCAGGGTAGTGTTTTTAGTGGTTGTGTGGTTTTAGTGTATTTATAGGTGTACGCCGGGATGTTTCCCGTTCCGGGCCCGTGTTTTAACTTCCGTTTCCGTATATTTCCGGCCACCGTACTTTGCGGTAGGCGCACTCTGCGGTGACCGCTAGGAGGGGTGGCGGTATTGCACCTGGGGCCCCGTACGGCGGCGGTGTGGGCCGTTTTGGGGTCTTTTCCGCCATCGCGGACTTAGCACTTCCGCCATGCCGTGGTGCTCGTGCCCGATGGGTCGGAATGGGCCGCACTTTGCTCCTTCGTGCAATGGCGGAAACGCTATTTACGCTGTGGCGCTCCGGTCAGTCGATTTCCGCAAGGGTCGTAATGAGGGCCAAAGTGTCCATGTCCAATGAAGCAGATGATGATGTAGGATATGTCGATGGTGGCCATGAGTTTGAGAGACAGCTACCAGAGCCACATCAACATCAGGAAAATGTGTATGTGTTTGTGTTATGTGAAGAAATCTTCAATTTCTTCTGATAGAGATGAATGTATCCCTTTAATGAAGAAGGTCCTCCCATTACTCTTCATACCCAGGAACACACATGCAACAAAATCACCATGCAATTTGTGAATAGAAACAACATTTATTAAACAGGGTGAGTATTATGAAATGAGATCTCTGGAGCAACAAGTATGTCTTCAGATTAAGCTGTATATTCTGCCTTGTCTTGAGTAGATACATATAATGCAATGAACCCCTGGTGTCCACTACCAATGCTACATGCTCCCAACTGATACAGGTGGAACAAGCTAGGTTAGACTATCCAACATCTTCTTACATTCCACTCATGACATCAAACACTCTCTGAAATTACCCACTCTGCCAACGTATGACATTCTATGCAAAGATACAACCGAAACGGTGTGTTGAATTCAGCATGATGTCAATACTCATAACATAATCCAGTGAAACAAAAGACAAAACATTCTTGAATTGTCATGGGATGAAGTGTGGAGGTACTTTCATTTCAGTGGCTGCTGAACCTCCACCTGCTGCATGGTTGATGCATTGGGCTGATCAAGTAGCTAGATTACAGGACTTGTGGGATTGGACAGGGGATTCAGGGTAGAAGAGGGATTCCTTTGAGTGATTGAGGAAGGACTATCAATGGAGGATTTCCTACCCACAAACTCCTGCTGATCGATGATGGTCTGCTACTGATAGGCCAGCAGCACCATCACAGTGAGGTGTGACTGGGCATGGTATTGGTTGTACTTCAACACCCTGCATCAGAGACAGGCATTATAACCTGCCAGTTGATGCAGTGAAGTAGAGTAAATCAAAGGAACTGTATTTTGGGGGAGTCCACTTCTCAGACCAGGTGATGTTCCTCCCTAACTCCAGTTAAGACCTCTGTATCAGCAACAGAAGCATTGTCTTGGTCAAGTTGAGCTTCCACTCTGGACCCAGCGTATGCTGCCAGAGATGCAGCAGCAGTTAAAATGGCAGCAAAATACATTATTTTGGTGCTGCCCATATGTCCTCTGCAACAGTCTCCCTCAGAAGGTTATTGCAACTAATTCCTTTGCACTGCTTCCATGGACTGCTAAGCATCACCCATGACCGTTCCAAATGAGTGACATTCATCCACCCATTCATTTACACTGTCCTCCACTCATCCCTGGGGTATGTTTATGGTTGACAGACTCCATGATATCTGATAAGTCTCTGCAAGCAAGGGGGCAGGAACAATGGCGGAAGAGGGGGAGAGGAGACAGTAGATTCCTGTTCCTGTGTAGTATCTGATTTCTGAATCCCTGAAAGTATTTTTCAAGCTCCCCTTCTACCCTGGATTGACTGTAATCCACAAGTGTTATGGTGTTTCCCACCACCAACAAAATGTCCCTAGCAAATAGACGCTGGGTGTCATGTTGGGAAACATTGATTGTTTGTCCTGGTGATGGTGGTGGAGGCGTTCTGCTACTCTGCAGCCAGCCAGCTGGTATATTGTTTTTAATAGGGGGGGTCTGGAGATGGACAGTAGCTGCTGGTTGCAGAATGGTGTTGTCCATTGGTGTATCTGATACATCTCTTTGTTCTGGGTCAGTCTTGCTTACCCCTCCATGGAGTCAGCATAGTCACCTCTGTCTTCCCCATCGGAATCCCTATAATCACAATCATTGCTAGTACCCCTATGGGTGAAAAAAACAAAAACAATAGCTAAGCTACTTGGAAGAGTACAACATATGATGTTTGAACACCACCTTTATCACAATGGTGTGTACTATCCACTATCCACTGCAAGATGCACTGCTGGAGTAACATTGAAACACAGTAATGAAGGTGTAATTGTGTTAGGTTAGCGTAGACGGACTCCAATGAATGTGGCAGTGTAGTGGCATAGGCATGCTGTCCTCTGCAATGAGTGGGAACATACAAGTAATTTTTTGTTGCTATTCACATGAACACAGATAATGTGGCTGCACATCACTTCTTGATGAACTGCACTCTGTACCTTTGGTGCCTGTTTCTGTGGAGAATGTTTCTGCAGCAGATGCACCCTTATGTTTTCTTTGACATTGTACATCCCAATTTCCTGGCACCATGCCAAGCCTGCTGAGACCATGTCAAGGTTTTGTTGCAATCATCATTTGCTCCATACAGCTGGGTGTTCGGCTGTCATTCCTTTTGGAGACTCGCACGATTCTTCTGGCATGGCACATATTCATCTGTATGATGGATGTTCACTTCTCTGCATCTGGGAATTTGCAGCTAAACACTAGCTGATCTGCATATTGTTAAGCATTTCTTAATGGGGAGAGATTGTGCATGGTTCCTGGTAGGCACTGGCAGCTGTTTTACCTATAACTACAGTGTTCCTAAATATCACAACACATGTTTTAAATAAGCTATAATGATTGGATTTGGCTTACATCTTTGTCTCTGCAGAATGCTTTAAATGTTTGATGAAAGTTTCACTTAACTCTTTCCCTTCCAGCTCTGTGTCCTCGAACCAAGAGCTCAGATAGTTGAGGTCATACTGTAGAGAGGGCTCAGCCTGGCTCGCTATTGTCATGTTGCAGGAACAATGCAGGAGAGCTGAAGCATGTTTCAAACACATCAGCACTACAGCATCCAACGCTGGTGTGTAATCCTCAGGTAAGCGATGATGTGATTTCTATTGAAGAACATCCAATTTCACTTGACCCTTCTCATCATACAATGCACACACATATCTGTGATGTGGTGTTGACTCTGGCATGAGGACCAATTGTATGACCCCACTCGGGAAGTTAAATTGGAGTTCTTTTCTACATCCTTGGAGTATTAAAGCATGCATGCAAACATGTGTAATGTGTACACACTTGCATTTGCACATGCTTTGCATCCCTATTGTACCTCTATGTATCTGATCAGTGAATACATGGGCTTGAAAATCCCAAAGAAATTTGACAAGCGTTTAAAAAAATTAATTGACATTGGGGGAAAAATAAACCCAATCTTGGTTAAAATAGAGAGGAGTGGTGAGAGGGTTAGAGAGAGGGATGTCTGAGGTGATAAGAACATCCTAATTATGTCTGGCAGAGTATGTCGGGCCAGAGGGCAGGATGCAAAGAGAGGGATTGCTGCTGAGGTTGTGAAAAAGCCCAGAGGAGGGATTAGAAGAATCCAGGTGGATGTTGAGATCACTGAGGAGGAGAGGTTGAGAAGTAGACCCAAGGAGAGAACAGGAGAGGTTGGTCTATTCAGAGAGGAAGAGGTTGACATGGCTAGATGGACTGTAGATGATGGCCACAGTTAGAGAGAGGCCAGGAGACATAGAGGGCCTGCAGACCAGACATTCAAAAGAAGAGTAGGCCTGCATAGGGATGACCGAGGTCAGAACGCACTCCACAAATATCAGGGCTACTCCACCTCCAGGATGGTTGGTTCTGAGTTCGGAAAGGATCTTTTAGCCCACAGGGAAAGAGTGTCAAAACCTGTGATTGAACTAGCTGTAAACCATGCCTCGGTGTGTGCAAGGACATCTAGGTCGAGTTCTTCCAGGAGGTGACAGATATTATATGATATGGCATTTATAATGCGCCTATACACAAGTGTTGCAAGGCGCGATGATGCAAGGGAGGGGAAACAGAGGAAAGACAGAAACAGTGATCTCACTAGGCCAGGTGACATTGAGATCACGCAAGTGCAGGAGGATTGAAGTGCGAGGGCACAGGGGCAGGGGCAGTGCAGTACATGGGATCAACAGAATGCATAAATCGAATAAATAGAAACAATAAATAAGAAGTGCAGCCAGCCGGTGGCAAGTGCATGGGTAAGTGCAGACAACAAGTGTCAGGTGCTGGTAGGGGACTGTTGGGATACAGAAACAGCCCCTGAGTGAATGTTTGCCAGGGGGGCAGTGCAGGTGTGCAGATGGCGGGGTGAACCTGTGCCAGAGATCAGAGGGTAGCCAGGTGACCAGTGCAGTTTCTGCCAGAAGTTCCTGAGGGGAGAGGCAGAGAGAAAGTAGAAGCAAAGAGGAAGGTCTTGAGGTGCTTCCTGAACCAGAGATTGTTCTCCTAAAGCTTCAGAGAGGCAGGGAGGCTGTTCCAGAGGGAGGCATCAGCTGAAGAAAGATATCTACCACCAACTTGTTGCTTGGAGAAGCGACTGACCCTGAGAGAGTTGGCGGTGGATAAGCGAAAAGATCAAGAAGGAAGATATTTTCGAAGAAAGAGTTGAAGGTATTGAAACCCCAGCCCCCATAAGGCCTTGTGGACAATGCAGAGGGTTTTGAAAGTAATCCTCACAGCCACTGGGAGTCAGTGCAGAGATTTCAGTCCTGGAGAGATACAATCCCTGGGCTTGAGGCCAAGGACACGTCGTGCAGTCGTGTTTTGGATGAGTTGCAAAGGGCGGAGAGTAGAGGCAGCAGATTTAGAAAGAGGCTGTTGCAGTAGTCTGGCCTAGAGAAAACCAGGACTCTGGAGAGAGTGAGCTTCTGGGGAAAGGAGAGAAAAGGAAGCATACCCATGAGGAGGTGCAGCTGGTAGTATGACTTCTTAGCAACATCAGAGATGTGAGGAGAAAAGGAGAGTGTGGATTCGAAGATGACCCAGAAGTTTTTAGCCTCACAGCTGGGAGCAGAAAGGGGCCAAGAGAGGCCTGGCCAGAGAGAGACAGGAAAGGAGGGAGCAGGTGTGCCACAGAGGAGAATCTTTAAGGCAGAGGTCATTGGTGGCACACCACTGGATGGCAGACAAACAGTCGGAAATGAGAGAAGGAGAAGAGGGTGCAGAAGATGTCAGAGGGGTGTTTGACAGCAGAATGAGAGTTGAGAGTAGTGATGTGGAGCAGATAGCCACATTTGAAAGACTTCCGTGGAGGGGTAGAGGCTTTATGTGAACCCTGCGGAGGTGCTATAGGGACCCGACACTGAGCAGAGGGGGAAGATGAGGGTCTTAGAGAGGTGGCAGAAGGAGTAGCAGGAGAAGGAAGGACGTTGATAAGATGTGGGAAATGTCTATCAAAAAGGAGGAGATTGGGCTGAGAGCCCTGAACCAAGATGGTGCTGTTCAGATAGACATTAATGATTGTCGTGGAGAAGTGGAAGGGGGCCAAGAGGATCTCCCACCTAGTGCCACCGTTAATGGAAGAGGAGGAGAAAGGAGAGAGAACAGAGACCATATGAAGGTTCCACAGGTCTGGAGAGAGGAAGAGAGGAACACAAAGAGGATGTCATTGAGAGTCTGTCTAGAGCAAGCACTGGTGTAGGTATAACCGATAAGGAGGTCTGGATTGGAGACCAGGATGTCCCTCTTGAACTTCTTCCTTCCAGACATAGTGAGAGGGATATGGTAAGAGGTAGAGTAGCAGTTAGAGAAGATGTGAGGGACAGAGATCACCATAGGGGGTGCAAAGGATGTAGGTGGATAATAAAGGGCTTAGAGAAGAAAGAGAGAGTCGCACATCCCTGTGGGACACAACTCAGGATGCACAAGGGGAGGAGGAGGGAGGCCGGAGTCACAACAGAGGAAGACACAGGAGGGGAACAGATAACAACAATGAATGGCACGCCTTGCAGGGGGGATCTAGGTGGGAGCCTAGAGAGAACCAGCAACGATGCCACAGTTACTGAAATGCGAAAACACCCAGATTCGACTTTCCTAGAAGGGGAAAGAGGCTATGATTTTTAGCACAGCACAATCGAACACAACCAAATTTGACTTTCCTAGAAGGGGAAATGCTAGGTTTTTGAGCACAGCACAATACAACACACCCAGATTCCACTTTCCCAGAAGGGAGGAAAAAGGCTATGTTTTTGAGCATAGCACAATACAACAAACCCTGATTCGACTTACCTGATCAGTCGCAGCACTTTGACAGCTGCAGGCTATGTGCTACCACGGCAGACACCACTGGATATGTCCGCGGATGCCTTGGGTGGCCAATTTAAAGGGCTAACCAACCAATTGGAGCACAGTGGGAGGGAGGCAGGAAGGAGGGCCAACAAACAAGAAAGCAACCTGGGCAAAAAGAGGGGGAGTGGGCACACACATGCTGCGGTGTGACAATACAACTTTTACAAATGCACAACTTACTGTGCCACGGAGCACCTGTCCTCACCTCAGCACTGGAGAAGTTGACTTTGGCGTTGCCTGATTATGGTGGGGATGGCCTCTGGGGACAGAGGGAGAAAGCATCTGTCAGTGCATGCTTACCTGTTGTCTGAGCAGGGGTTTGAGCCCTGGGTCCTCCTGGTCTGAACAGGCCCAAACAGAAATTGCCCTTTTCTTCATCTGGCCTTCGCTTCAGATTCCCATGTGAGAGACACACTTGATCTAAGAGTTAAGAACAGAAAGGAAGAGGCAGGGCTAAGTAGGTGGGTGGTGCTTTGGTCAAGTGACCTAGATCCACGTGCATCTGCTCACCAACTGCAAAGGAAAAGAGGCTGGGTGCTGCTAAAGTAGTGAAAAAGAGTGGCAAACCAGGAAGGCACCAACAGTTTAAAGTGATTGGCAGGTGGGCGGGGCTTAGGCCAGGTGACCTATATCCACTTGCACCTGCTCACCAACTGCGGCCCAAGAACCCAAGAAATGCATGCATGGGTCTTATCGCTCTAGAAAATAGTCCATATAGATTTGACTAAAACGGATTAACACTAATGCAAAGCATTCCCTCCATGCCTCACTGTCTCCCTGCATCTGCAACCTCCACCCTCTTCCCTCCTCCTTTACTTCACTTTTGCTCTTGCTCTCCATTCCAGCAGACTACAGTCTGCCTACAAAGGTCAGCAGTTTGAACTAAGTATAGTAATGACTTGGTTCCACTTCAAAGGAATAGTAACATAAGATTACCAACGACTTGCTGTTTACTCATGCAAAGAAGGATATGTGTTGCAGGATCTGTGCTACTGACCTGGCCTTTCCACAAGCCCATGTGCAAAATACACGAATTGCATGTTGTAGCCAACAAATGAAAACATGTTATGTGTATAATGCACATCAAATATGTATGACTTCTGCTCTAAAATCAGTCCATCTTTGCCTTCCCGTTACTGTCAAACTAATACAGTATATTTTATGTTCCGCTTCCCAGTGCCCACAGACTAGTTTTGAGTGCTAGAAATCACGAACTAGAATGAAATGCAAGTGGTTTTAAGTGTACTACAACGATTCACCTTTCATTCATGATCGACCCTTTTTTGTCGTCCAATTTATCTTTTTTGAGTCGTCTTGCTATTATCTCAGGCAATGTTGTTTTCAGACAATCTAATAAAGTAAAACAAGCCACATATACATAATTGTAACAAAACAAATATATATGTTTCACTAGTTACACTGAAGACTTCTATTCCTTTTATTTAAGATCACAAAATAAACCCATTTTAATTAACACGCAGCAATTTCTCTTGATTTTCTTTTGAAGACCAACACTTTACCAACTAACAATGAAAAGTTAGTGGTTATAGCATGTGTCAAAAAGTAAGCCCGTGTTTTCCCCATTATACAGTGGAAGATTGAGCTGACATGAGTCTGTGGAATCAGAGGTCACCGAGCAGACTTCAAGAGAGGTATCCTTCACTCCCCGAGGTCTATTTACAGGGAAATTTCATTACCGGGCGGGCAGTGGTTTCTCCTCGGTGCTGAGAGTAAAATATTGCAGTGACAGGCCCTCATTGTGGACGAGCGCTTATTGATGATAGAAAAGACTGATGCAATCTCTAATCCTGAGGAACGACCTGCCACTTCAGTGATAGTATACAGATGGGTGCAATCTAAACCCTATCCCTGCCTCAAGTTGCATCTGGCTCCGTATTAACAATACGGCCCCTTATAATGAAGATGTTTGTTTTGTGCGGTGGCAATTTTCCGTCGCTGACATGCAATGTCAACAGTTCTGACGCAGCTTTAAAGACAAGATTCAAATGCGCCGCATCTGGCCGGGACCGCTGCCAGGTTATTAGCAACCTTATTAAAACTACCTGAAGGGAGCACTTTGGGGAAAAACAAACAAATAAAAGAATGAATCTCCGTCTCTATTTTTCTCGGCTCTGTGGCTGAATCGGTGCCTTGTTAACATTCATAGTTTACTCGAGGACATTCCCCTATTCTGCAGGATTTTAAGTGCACATTCCAGTAATACATCCGATATGCCAAAACCTTGAATACCCTTCAACGTGGTATTGTTTTCTAGTTAACATTCAATAGAGAATGAATTTGTGGATGCAATGATTTCAATGTTTGTTTTTTACAAATGTATATATATATATATATGGTATATTAGTGAATAGTATACCAAACCCCACTGCCACGTACATGGTCTCTTGGCACTGAAGCAGATCTTAAAGAGGGATGTGAATTATGTTTGGGGAAGTAAAGTCAATTGATTGATGGCTTTGCTGCTATGTTCATGCATGCAGTTCAGAACTTCTGAGGTACCAGGTACGAGTCCGTTTCTGGTTACCTTGTGCCAAGGAAACGTAAGCATCTGTGTGTATAGGGGAGCCCTATGTGCCCGCAGGTGGTGCTAAAGTATTCTTTGCCATGCAAGTTGGAGATGTGCAAGTTGTAGAGGTGTAGCGTCCTGTGTATACTGGGATTGGCTGATGCAGTTGCGAGTGATCTTCAAGGTTGAGGTTCAAAAGATCCACATGGGTGGCTTGGAGTATCCATGTGGAGTATCCATGGTGGTATCTCTGTAGGTGAGTGACATCTCTGTAGTGATGCCCTTTGTATAAAGTAACTGTGAGGAGGCGTCCTGAGAAACCGTATGGTGGACTATTATTTCGGAAAGAAAAGGAAGGCCTGTCCACTATGGGTATAGCAATAACAATAGGGACATGACACTTAACAGCTGAAATCGAAAATTGACCTCCAAGCTGACACCTGATCAAATATAAGAGGACCTGTGGTAGCAGCGCTATAGTTATGGTAGAGTTGCTGAACCCATAGGGAGAGCACTTTTTGGGCGAATCCTTACGTAACTTTGCAAAAAAAGTACATGGTCCGATTAGATTGATTCTCCGAAGATTGATGAGGTTTTATTAAGTGGGGGGCAAAGTTATAGGGGCGGCAAAATATGTGGTTTTTCCCATAGACGCAATGGAAAAAAAAGTGTTTGCTCACACCTACAGACCAAACCTCTGGACGGATTTTCACCAAATGTGCAGCAGGAGCGGCAGCTTGGTCATGAAGGTGTGCTTTTGTAAATTTGGTGTATATCCGTCCAGTAGTTTTTTTTTTTTAACTAACCAAAAAGTAAGTACAACAAAATTAGTGATATCTGGGTTTGGTCCATGGACTCACTTCCCTGTTTGGTCTATGAACGGGCCTCTGATTGGTCCAACGGCTTACGTGAGGTCTGCGGGCATCAGACGCACTGACTGATTGGATAGTGAAAAGCGTGAGGTATGTCATGTTTTTGGGAAACGCCTGCCATGTTTGATTCTCGGTCAATGCATGTTGGGTGCGAACTTCATGGTAAAAACATATTAAAAAACACAACATTGCACTTGTGAAATGGTATGCAGTCTTTTCATTGAAAGTATTTCCATCTAAGTTTTTTCAATCAAGGGTTTATCAATGAAAAAATGTGCATCAAATGCATATTTTTGTGGGGTAAAGGGTTAATTTTGTTTGGGGTGGGGTTTTAAGAGTAAACAATGGGGGGTTTGGTGGGATACCCCCCAAAAAAATGCATTTGATGCACATTCTTTCATTGGAAACAATTTGATGGAAAACACCCTTGATGGAAAAAATTCGATGCAAAGACATGTAACCTTGTCAAACTAATGAAACAATCTCTGAGGAGGTGAGGGGTGATGAGGGTGGGATAGAATTTGCTCATGAAAAGCCAAACAATAGACGTGTTTCTTGTCCGATGTCGGCGAACAGTCCGGGGCAGCCCTGCGATGTTCGTGAAAATCAAAGGTTTTCGGGGACATCTGTGCTTAATTGTGCCTTACAAGGTTGGTGAAAATCAGTTTCTCGATGGCTTATAACTTTGGCACCACTCAATGAAACTGCATGACATTTTGGAATTTCATTCTAGACTGGACTCTGAATGGTTCTGCAAGTGTGGCATTTTTTTGTTAAGAGGGAACATAATAAGAGAGGGGGTCCCAAAAAATATAAAGGCTTATACATGTGGTGCCATTTGACAAATCTGCACATCAGTTTGCAAAAAGATTGTAGACCTAGATATGAATATTTTTACAAAATTTAGTGGGATTTTATCAAGAGGGGGCAAAATTAGAGGGGGGTCTCAACATTTTTAGATGGCTTACAACTTTGTTGTCGTTTTACGTTGTGGACAAAAGTACTGAATGGATTATGTTAAGTGGGGGATAAGTTATATGACTATTGTTTGTAAATACATTTTGACACTTTTGAAAAAAAAAATATTTATTGTACGTATGTATTGTGTGTTACAGTACAAATATGCACTTTTCGCACAAACACAAACAACCTGATATAGTTAATTCCATAAAAACACAATTAAACAATTTCATTTCCACCCCTGTAATCACATGCCCAAAATCATCAAACAAAATATGACTGTATTCCAGAGTACACAAAAACGTAAAAAACCACAAAACATGCCTTTAAAAACTCTAAAAGCCTGCTTGACAGTAACATTTCATTTGGGTTTAAAATTCTGATCCACAAATTATGTTCCGTTGTTCTGCTATTCAGATAGGTAATGTGTCCCCTTACTATAGAGAACAGATGTTTTAGGGTCTCTATCACCTGAGAGCAATGCCGTTAAAGTCCCTGGTCCCTAAGAACCTTAGTCCGTCTGCCCTGGACTTCCTGTGCTGGCAGTAAATTTAACTTAAGTCTCAAAATTTGAGACCTAAATACCCTTGAGGGATGCTTTTTCAAAAAAGGAGCAACATTGTTGTAGTTCTTAATTGACCATACAAAGTGCTCTCCAAAGCACTGGTAATTCATTAAGTGCTCTCTTAGGCAGTTTCATACCTTTCTGAACAGTTTTTGCTTTTACCATATTTGGCATTGCTATCAGATTTTGCGTTGAGACCTCTATTTTTGACAAAAGTTGCAAGCAATCTGCCCCCCATTCCATTAAGACCTTACACAAGCCTTTGTGCCATTCTACATTAAGACTCTCATAAATTGAGGCAGCTGGCGGGGCCAAAATACTCAACAAAATGTTCAACTTTCCTCAGTCAATCTGGGTGTGTATAGGAAGCTGCCAATATCTGAAGCAATGGTACTGATGCTGGGGGACAGAGAACCCCTCTCCAAAGTTTCACCTCCAGTTTTGACCAATCTATTTGGTCACCCCTTGTCTTTGCAGCAAAGATTACTTTTGCTACAATTTGCTGTTTAAATAGCTTTAACAATGGTAGGAATGAAAATCTCCCAAATTTGAAAGGAAACTGACTTATCTGTGTTGTTGCTACCATGAACTTTGCCTTGAGGTCAGTTAATTCGGTGCCACACTTTTTATCATAAACGAGTGATCCTAAACACTTACATGTATTTACCACCTAAAGGCCACAGCCCCGCAAATTCCAGGTAAAGCTTCTGTGTTTAAGCCTACCCCGATTTAACACCAATACTTTTGATTTTACTATGTTTACTGAGAGGTCCAAATTGCCCAAAAAATCCTCCACCCCATAAAGGGCTCTCTGAAAGCCAATTGGGGTCAAGTCGCAGATGACTATATCATCTGCGTACAGTAGGTGCTGAATTTTAACCTCACCCAGCCTAGGAGAATTAGCCCTCACACAACTCCAACAAGCTAGTATTCCCTTAATGTAAAAGCAAAAGGGGAAGGGTGCCAGGACAGAACCTTGGCTCAAACCCATATTTGTCTCTAACAAAAATGTATAGGATCCATGGGCATCTAATCTAATTTTAGTCTTTGCGCCCATGTGCAAAGACTCCAAAATCCCTATCAACAGAAGCGGACAACCATTTTCAAACAAACTTTTCCATAGAACGGCTCTATTTACTTGATCGAAAGCCTTACTGATGTAAAGGAAGGTCAAATATACTGGCTTACCTTGTACCTTGGCCTGTTGAGAAAGCAGTTCCAGGACAAAACTGTTCAGGGAGTTTCCCATTGCCTTCTAGAACTCTGTCTTAAATGGGTCCAAGGAATTGGATACACTTGCCCAAGTTTGGAGTTCCCTCAAAATCATTTTAGCAAACATTTTATTTGATACATCGAACAATGAGGTGGGTCTGTAAAACAGGGATGAGGACCTATCTCCCTCTTTGAAAATCAGGACTATTAGTGCAGCAGTCCAGCTTTCTGGAAACACCTTTTTATGCAAGATTTTCACAAATAAGTTTGACAGTAGTTTGCACCAAATAAATACGTTTGATTTAAGGGTCAAATTTGAAAGGACATCAGGGCCTGGGGCATTTGATTTCTTGCTAACTTTTATCAGATGAGCAATGTCATCCAAATCCCAATAAATAGTTCCCTTCCAACTGGTCTGCGGCAACACAGATTCACTATTTAACCAAGACTTAACATAGATGTCGGTAAAATGCTTGACCCAAACTGCCTCTGATATTAGATGGGTTTGCAGGTACTGATCTCTCCCTTCAGGCTTTATCAATTGCCAAAATCTACCAGAGTTGTTACCCAACAAACAGGCCAACATTTTTTCCGCATCATTGATGTCCATTAAGTATTTTGGGCACTTCACCCAGTTCCTATTGCTTTGCTTTGTCATACAAACCTCATTACATCAAACTCTGGGATTCTCCTTCTGCAACCTTTGTATCTCCCTTCGCATTTGTTTTTTTGCTCCTGCACCTGTACATCGAAGCCGTGAATAACACCCACCTTTAACACTCCCTTATCCAATGCCCTTTCTGTAGTGAGACCACGCAGTACTGCCACTGTTGAAGACAAGAACCCTTCCGGAGAAAAAAGGAGGTCAAGCCCCTTTGCACTTAACCCTCCAATCTCATTATCAAAGGCCCTTGCCAGTATTGGTGACCAATTGACCACATGGTTTCTTGGGTTTATTTCCACCAAGAGTGGCATATTTTCTTCTGGATTTTTCAGTGGGAGTGCAATTTCACAGGTCATCATAAGATGGTCACTAATCTCCAGTTTTTTACCAAAATACTTCCACCCCTCAGGAACAGATCGGACGAGTCAAAAATATAATCTACGGTAGATTGCCAAAGACCATTTTGCCATGGATGTCCCCCTTATATTGACCATTTAGAATTGAAAGATTCCATTCCTCCAACTCTTGATGGACCATCTTTCCCCTGTTTTGTGATTCCCTAGAGATTTTCAACCTGTTGGGTGCCTGATACCAAGAATCATCTAGGCATTCTGCATTGAAATCGCTCATAACAATCAATGCAGCTCCCTCATCGGGCAATTCCCCCAAAAATGTAAAGCATAGGGCAGTGAGTGCTTCCTCCATCTGGTTTTTATCCAAATTAAAATATACCTTTACTAAAAGGCATTTACTATGCACGCCTACACCGTGGATCTACCATTCCAATAGAGCTAGCAGCATATCACTCCGATCCGACTAAATTTTACGGAGAGGAAAGGATAGCTTTCAGGCGGATAGCTCAGGGACAACGTGCTAGCCTTGCAAGCAAGACGACACAGAGCAACACAGGTTCGATCCCTGGGTATTTTATAATCCTTGCCAATATATTGTGGTAACCTGTTGGGGTATTTTTAAAGTGGGGAGACTGATTTCACACTACTGCCTCATAATTATTTTTACCTGGATCACCAACAACAAACACAATACTGGTCTTGATACACTCTGGATGGATGGCTCATGCCCTTCTGTGGCACCTTATTTATTTATTTTTTCATTTGTATAGCGCACATACAGCCCAAAGGCATCGCGGCACTGTTACTTGCGGCAGTCTTAGTTACAGAAGAGTTACATACATGTGATGATAAAATAATTCATGTTTACAGAAGTACAGTTTCAGGGTTAGAGTAGATTATGGCTGCATTATACCATCATTCCAATAAAGATTGCAGTTTAGAACATATTATGCAAGTGTCTCGGGATGCTTATTCCCAGTGTGAGAATAAGTAGCGTTCCTGTCTTGGATGAGTATTAGTTGAAGAGCATAGTTTTCACCCCTTTACGGAATGCTAGGTGGGAGACTTCTGCTTGCAAGGGTGGTGGTAGGACATTCCATTGTAATGCTGCTAGGTATGGGAAGCTGACCCACCCCCCCCGCTCTGGCTCTCTTGACTCTAGGGATCGTGAGCATGTTTGCATATGGTGTTCTGGTCGTTCTGGTGGATCTAGTGCACTTATGGGTGAGGGAAAGTGCTTTAAAGAGGACTCTTTCTCTTACCGGGAGCCAGCGTGCCTGTTTCCTAGCTGCCGTGATGTGCTCTTTCTTGGGTATTCCAGTGGCTGCTCTCAGAGTGCTGTTTTGTATAGTTTGAAGTTTAGTCATGTTTTTAGTAGAGGTGCCCAGGAACAAAGCATTACAGTAGTCAAGTCTTGATCCTGTGATGGCTTTGGCAATTGCGATGCAGTTATTCTTAGATAGGAAGGGTCTGGCTTCTGTCAGCAGTTTGCTATGGTAGGCTGATGTTGAGGCGATGGCGTTCACTTGCCTAGTCATCGTTAGATTTGAGTCCAGATAGACACCTAGGGCCTGATTACAACCCTGGCAGAATGGATTAATGGGTGCCGCTAATGGTGGCGGACCCGTTAAACCCATTCCGCCTCATCACGAGGTCCCCTCGCGGGACCCGATGTGGATGTCTGGTTTTACCAGATGTCCTTACGGGGTCCCGTGAGGAGACCAGGGAGCTAACAACGGGCCGGTCGTAATCGGCCCGTTGTTAGCTCCTGGGCCCACTCCCATTGAGCCCTATGGGGGCTCAAATGGGAAGGGAGAAGGTCCGGGCCCGGGGTCCCTTTAGGGGGAATTACCGGGCCCTCCAAACTCGGAATGGCCCGGTAATTCCCGATTCAGGGAACCCGGACCTGGTTTTGGTGGCAGCCATGCCCTTATTAAGGGATTGGCTACCGCCAAAGCCGTAATGAGGCCCCTAGTGATTTTACTGAATTTGCCACTGGGATTTTAATGCTGTCAATCGTAAAATGATTGAATTGGGAGTCAATGTTCTTAAGTGTGTTTCATTAGAAACAACCATGAGTAGCTCGTTTTTTTTGTTTTGTGTTGAGGCATAGGCCATTAGCTGCCATCCATGCTTCAATTGTGTTGTATATGTGGTTTATTGTTTTAGAGTCAGTGTCATAGTCTCCTGTTAGGTTGAGGAGGATCTGGGTAACGTCAGCGTAGTTTGTGTATGAGATACCCAGGGAGTCAAGGATGAGGCAGAGTGGCTGTGTCAAAATGTTGTAAAGGATGGGCGAGATACATTAGCCTTGTGGGATGCCGCATAGGATAATGGTGGGTGAGGCTGAGGCTGAAGCATGGTCCAAGAAAACTTGCATGGTCCTCCCTTGCAGGAAAGAGGTGATCCGGGCGGTGGCGTTGGGGGAGAGGTTGGCTGTAGTGGAGAGGTGGTGGCATAGGACTTGGTGGACGACAAGGTCGAATGCTGCCGGTAGGTCTAGGAGGAGGAGGAGCGTGGGTTTCCCTTTGTCTCTCGCATCGTCAATTTGTTTTTTTAGGTCAAGTAGGGCTGTCACAGTCCTGTGACCTGGGCGGAAACCTGATTGACATAGTCCAAGAATTTTGTTCTCCTCAATAAATTGTTGTACCTGTAAATATGCTCCTTTGTCCAGTATTTTGAGAAGAAAGGGGACCGTGGTGATGGGCCAGTAGTTATTAGGAGAGCAGGGGTCTAGGGAAGGTTCTTTTATGAGTTGGCGGACCCAGGCTTCCTTGAGGCAAGAGGAGACTTTACTTGCAACAAAGGAGGCATTCACAAATGCTGTGAGAAAGGGGGCGAGATGGCTGGCGCAGTCCTTAATGAGTTTAGCTGGGCATATGTCTCCTTCGCAGTTTGATGGTTTGATGAATTTCATGATGTCAATCACGTCAGATTCTTTGATTTCCTTGCATGAGATGGAGTTTGGTGTTGGTAGAATGGATGTTGGTATGGAGGAGGGTGTGGAGATGTTGAGTGCTTCTCTGGTTGTCTGGATTTTGGTTTGGAGGGTGTTAAGCTTGCTGTTCATCGCAGATTGGATATCATCACACCAAGTTTTATCCTTGGTGAGGTTCTGTGGTGTTGGTGTAGGGGTCTCAAGGCCTCTGAAAATCGAGAAAATCTCGTTGGTGTTGGATTTGGCTTCTTGGATTCTGGCTTCAAACAAAATGGCTTTAGCATTAATTATAGCTTTTTGTACTATTTGGCTTTTGATTTAAAAGGGAGCTTTGATTGATCTGTGTGTGTGGTTCGCCATAGGGTCAGCAGTTTATGTACAATACCACACTATGCCTTTTGGCTGAGTTTCAACAATTGTAAAGCATGCAATTGAAATACTGCACATTCTCTCTCCAGAAAAAAGCACACGGCAGCTTCTTTACTTTGGGATATGTCTTTCCACACTTCTGTCTCCTTATGCATGTCAAATAAAAGCAACTGAATGTTGAATAAATAGCAACTGAATGTGGAATAAATATCATGAGACTAAGTTACTTATGAATCTGTTTTTTATTGAAAAATTAAACATGCAAATTACACAGAGAGACACTTATGCCCACATTGTACTTCATAGTGCAAGTACATTTCTTATTGTAATAGCTGCCAATGTGTTATCTGCGCAAAGCCCTGCCAACTGTCCTTTGCATTGTGGAACTTGGCAAGAGAAAAACATTTTAAAAACCACAGTGAGACTTTGAGAAAGATAAACACAGTATAACATGTACATTACACATAGGATCCCTAGTACAGCACCTACAATGAAATTAACTGTTTAAACTAAGCTATCTGTTATCATTCACATCATCAGCCCCTCACTTATCCTCATATTTACCTGGATTTGTTGGTGGTATTTTCAACTCAATTTGGTAGGGAAGTCATTGCCCGTTTTTTTGCTTGCCTTGCACAGGGACACACAGATAAGGATTCTCGAGACTGCAGCTTTTCTAAGGATTGTTAGCCCAGGAGACAGCTTCAGCATCAATCAGCTTGCCAGCACTGAACACTGACTGCCCAGCCAGTGCTCTGCTCCTTCTTCTCCCAGCATCTCAAGAGAAACTGCCTGATGAGATACTGCCCCCCTGCTGTCTCTCAAAACCCTTTTTAACCAGACCCCCTGTCAGTCAAGGAAAACACCTCCCCTTGAGCAGATCATTCCACTGAACTGGCAGATGATTTCAATGCTAAAGAGCAAAAGGATACACCTCTCTTGCACCACCTGCTCTAAAACAATATCATGTTTTAATCAGAATGGATCTTCACATTTTATTTCAGTTTATCACCCACTTCAGATGCAGCCAGCATGTTTTAAGTCCAGTTTCAAAGCATCATGCATTGTTCTCAATCTGCATCCAGCTTATTTCAACATGGACTAATATGGTAATAAGCCCAGATACGGCGTACAATACCGCCCCAGGTAATGCCCCTGGGGCTGTAGTTACAGGCCCGAGAATAGCGAGGGCCCTAGCAAAGCCCCAGGGGCATTACCGTGGGCGGTATTGGCCCGCCGTCAAGAGGCTTATTGCCATTAGTACCCCAGCCCATTAAACCGGGGTACTAATAGCATTTTTTCTGTTGTGAAACACTGCCGCGTTTCGGAACAGAAAAAAAAAGTCAATTTAAATGGCCGCCTGGAAAGGGAAAACATAGTCCATTTTCCCTTTCCATGGTGGCCATCGGGAGCGGACGCACTGGGAACGGAAGTGTTCCCAGCGCGTTTACTACTGTGAAAAGAAGAAAGGAAGGATGTAGTTTGCAGGGGAGGGAGGTGGAGAAAAAATAAAAACTTACCAGCAGGGGACGAAGGCAGCCTCCAGCCATGGGTAGGCTTGTAGTGGGGATTGCACTGTTTCGAGCCTCCTCATTGGCTAAGGGGCTGTCACGCCCCCTACCTGGAATGAACGCAGGCAGTGCACGTACATGTGTCCACGGGATTACACTGAGGAAATTAGCAAATCAACATTCAGTGTAATACTGTGGACGTTAGTGCTGGTTACTAATGTGGCAATAAGCCGCGGGACAGCGGGCTAATACTGCACTAGGTAATGCCACTGGTGCCCCCACTGACAGGCCTGAGCATAGCCAGGGCCTTAACGAGGCCCCGGGGGCATTACCATGGGCGGTATTGGCCCACTGTCGAGGGTTTTATGGCCATTAGTACCCCAGCCTGTTAGACCGGGGTACTAAAAGTAGTTTTTTTCTGTTCTGAAACGCTGCCACATTTCAGAACAGAAAAAAAGTCAAATAAAATGGCCACCAGGAAAGGGAAAACATAGTCTGTTTTCCCTTTCCATGGCGGTCATCGGGAGCGGAACACGCTGGGCACAGAAGTATTCCAAGTGCGTTTGCTCCTGGGAAAAGAAGAAAATACACGGTAAGTGGGGTTAGGAGGGACGGGCGGGGACAGTTTGCAGGGGAGGAGGGTGGACGACAAAAAAAAAGTACCTGAGTTCCCAGTGGGGGGCGAAGGCAGCCTCCAGCCTTGGTGAGGCTTGGAGCGAGGATTGCTCCGTTTCGAGCCTCCTCATTGGCTAAGGGGCTGTTACACCTCCCGCCGGGAACAAACCCTGGCACGTACGTGCATTCACAGGACTACACCGTGGTATGGCTCAGAAACAAGCATATCACGTTCAGTGTATCCCCTGGACGCACGGCTGCCGGGTACTAATTTTCACTAAATCTTATCAAGGGAATCAGTTACATGTTAACAGGAGTTGGGTTAATTAGGATGTTAGATTATATTAGTATTATATTGGTGCAGCTCAGTTCATTGAAATATCATCCTGAAGCAAAGCGCACATTCAGTCATGTGCTCTCTGCATTGGCATCTATTCAATTTTGCCTGGGACTCACACTCTTGAGTCCAGTAATGACTTTCACACCCTGGGCCCCAGTTGCAGTTCAAACCCATTCTAAAACGTGCATGCTGAAATGATGAATCTAATTCTTAAAATAAAATTCAGAGCCCCTATGCCTACACTCCCTCCTTTTTTTACTGGTGGGATATAACCCGAAATCACTGCAGGAAAACAAACACAGATGTTCTAAAAGCCATGTGCTTCTCCCAACTGAATCTTCTCCCTCCCTATAGTCATTAAAGCCAATATCAGAATGTTCATCCTAATGGTGAGGACAATCAACCATATCAAAACAATCTACCAAACCTCTGTACACCCAGGTCCCCCAATTGAACCTCTCTGCCCTTTGTCAGGCCTGAGCTGCTCACAGTAATGTCAAATTTATTATAATTGTTTGTTCGCTTTTATGTTTCAGTAAGAATTGAATATCTGGATCAGTAGGAAATGCATTTTTCTGAAAGAAGTCAATGTTCTCCACCTTTCCTTCCCACAAATCGCCATTGGGATGAAACAGGGTCAATCCACCAGCCAACACCACTGTATGTTTAGGGATAGATATGTAGAAAAGCTATGCTGCAACTGTTTGACAATAAAAGATCCATGCTTAAGGTGAGTAATTGTGTAATTTGTCATTGAAGTACTCACTAACCACCTATCCTTAATAAATATATCATAGGCTAACTCCTCAAATTCCATATTACTTATAATCACCCCACACCCCTTAGACAACCCATGGTCGGACCTTAGCCCACAAATAGCATCTGCGACATCAGGAATAAATGGCTAGCCTGGACATATATAATTATGTTCCTTGAATTTTACACAGGTATCTAACTTTGGTATCAGATATACATCAGGTTCGCATGTTTGAAATGTTACCATCTCCGGAGTTACAATTTTAACATATTTGTCATCTTGCCAAAAACCTACGTTATGCACCAACATAGTCTGATAGATCAACTCTGGGACGATAAACGGAATGCACAGTAGGAAACCTATTTCCATTTTCTCCATATTAATGTATAACGGTTTTGCACTTCCCACCCAAACGCAATTCTTTCTTGTATTATCTACACCTCCCTTTGTGTAATCAGTGCCATCATTTGATGTGGATATCAGATGACACAAAATACAGAGGTATATGGCCTTAAATCAATTGAGAAACCACATTTTGAATCTCCCGTAAATACTTTGTCAGAATGCTTTCAAATGGAGTTACCACATTTTAAATATCATGCAGCAGTTTAACATGTTTAACAATGACATTGGTAGTATGCTCTAATATTTTGGCTTGCTCATTAAGAAACAGAATTATTTCATTCACATAACAGATCAATTCTTTCTGTCCGCCCCTGAGCCCATCTAACGTGTGTTGCAAATCTTTTAAATCATAGCTCAATTCATGTGCATTGTTACTCAATCTTCCTGCAGATACAGCATAGACTGTAGACATTGCTGTGCCCACCACTGCGCCAATTATTGCCATCACGATTGACACCACTAATAAACCACCCATCCTTTCCCCCCTCCTTTTCTTAACACTAGATGAACTCATAAAAGTCTTTTCTAACTGTAACATTATTTCCTTGGTTGCCCTCCAAGCTTCTTCTTTACAGGGTTGCACCCATTCGGTCACTTGTTCTGATTTTATTTCTGATCCATTAAGGAACTTTTCAATGATTAGATCAGGATTTAGGCTAATATTCATGTTCTGGTACAACAACTCCCAATATAAAGCATGGCGCTTCTTCTACTGCAATTCCTGATGCCGGTCCCGGCTCTATCAGAACTTGTTCTTTCACAAAGCGGGCACACCGAGCATTCATAGCTACCAACACCAACAGTAGCAAAAGATTTCCTTTTTTGCTCTGCCACACAGAAAAAACAGCCAGTCATCCTTTTCTCTTGGGATCATCATCTTCACATCTTTCGGGGTCATCATCTTCAACCCCTTCTTCGGTCCATGGTCTTTCCAGGGGGCTCCAATCCAGTGGTATCCTCCAGAGATCTGACAGTCTCAAGGATCCGGTTCTGACGGGGAAAACAATTATTTATCTAGAGTAAAAAGAAAAGACAACTTAAGTATCAAGCACATCAACCTTTTACTTTTACTTTCTCACTGGAGCATCTGAAATCAAATTTAGTTATGCACACAAATGCAAATCATATAAATGACATGCCATGCAGCCAAGACATTTTCTGAATGACTACTGAAAACAACATGAAGTAATCACACTAATATCACATGGTATTTTTCAGATAGCCTCAAACACAACACTCCTTTCTCTGTTTGTCTATTTGTATTTGTGTTAGCTAACGTGATACATATATTTTCTTTTTACCACTTTCAATCTCCTTTTGATATCTTCGCACTATTTACACCTAACCACTTGCTATGGCAATTGTTTTTTTTACTCCCTTCTAGATTCAACTCACTCTAGTCTTTTCACTTCATGTTTCTGGTGGAAGGGCTTAATTTGATTGACATGGACAAACTGTTCCACTGTTAATTCTCCCTAATTTTTAGCAATTCTGTAGACCACAGGTGAAACTGTATCTACAATTCTATATGGCCCTTGCCATGCTGCAAGGACGTTAGAGTTTTTATGTTTTCCCTTCCCGAAATTAAACTTGTATACCTGGTCTCCTATTTCATATTCTCTCACAGATTCCTTCCTATCATAATATGTCTTTGAATCGTCAGTGGCCTTTTCCAAATTTCACTGTGCAAATGGAAACACATATTGCAAGTGCTTTCTCAAATCTTCCACATATTCATGAATTGGGGACACATTTATAAGCACCTGTTGCTTGTTCTGTAAAGTAGGTGTTGTGGCAGAAGCATTTTCCTTCCTGTCAATATTTCAGGGGAACTGAGATTTGTTGACTTAGAGGGCGTCAACCTGATAGCCATTAGTACCAATGGAAACCGCAAATGCCAACTAGATCCTGCTTCATCTACAAACTTTTTCAGCATATCAGCTATGGATCTATTGCACCATTCGACTCCACCTGAAGGGGAAAGCAGGTAAGAAATGCCTCCTGTTCTACATGTGTGGTAATTCTGTCTCTCTATATTGTCACAGGACCAAACTGCATAGGCATAAAGCGTTGCCTCAAGATAGTTTTCCAATTCAAAAAACGCAACCTGGATCTGGGACATGGTGAAACTATTGCAATGGCACTATAATGAGAGTCAAATTAGCACACGCTACTGCACTATGTCACACTATTAATTCAATCAATGAGTGCACAATATGTTATGCTTTAGAATGTAAGGCCATGCCCAGTATCTATTTTAAAGTTTCATAATGGCCAATGCACCAGATATGTTGGAAATATTATGTGGTTATATCTATTACTTCATTCAATCCCTCTAGGTAAACAGCAACAACAGCTACTTTACTTTGGGATATTTCTTACCTCACCTCTATCTCCTTATGCATGTCAAATAAAAGGGACTAAGTGCAGAAAAAATATCATGAGAATAAGTTACTTTTGAATGTGTTTTGTATCAGAAAAAATAGAAATATGCAAATTACACAGAGAGACACTTATGCCCACATTGTATTTCACAGTGCAAGTGCATTTATTCTTGTAACAGCTTCCAGCGCTTTATCTGTGCAAAGTCCTGGCTTTGGCATCGTGGGAGTTGGCAAGAGAAATACACTTTTAAAAAACAAGGTAAGACTTTGAGAAATATAAACACAGTATTACATGCACATTACAAATAGGATCCCTAATACAGCACCTAAATGAAATGAACTATTTAACCTAATCTATCAGGTATAATTCACATCATCAGCCCCTCACTTAACCTCATATTTGCCTAGATTTGTTGGTGGTATTTCTGACTTGATTAGGCAGGGAAATCTTCCCGAGATTTTCTGCCTGCCTTTCACAGTGACACACAGATAAGGATTCCCGAGACTGCATCTTTTCTAAGCATCGTTTGCCAGTGATAGCATCAATGAGCTTACCAGCACTGAACACCATCTGCCCAGACAGCACTCTGCTCCTTCTTCTCCCAGCACCACAAGAGGAACTGACCGAAGAGAAACTGCTCCCCTGCTCTCTCTCAAAACCCTTTTTAACCAAACCTTCTGTCAGTCAAGGAAAAAACCTCCCCTGGAGCAGATCATTCCACTGAATTGACACATGATTTCATGCTGAAGAGCAAAAAAAACAATCTCTCTTGCGCGTCCTGCTCTAAAAGAATACCATGTTTTCAGTAGAATGGATCTTCACATTCTTTTTAGTTTATCACCAAGTGCATATTCAGCCTGCACATTTAAATTCTAATTTTCAAAGCATCATGCATTTTTCTCAATCTGCACCCAGCTTATTTCATCATGCACTCATTTGCACTAAATGTTATTAAGGGATTCAGTTACATGTTAACTGGGGATGAGTTAATTAGTATGTTAGATTATCTTAGTATTATATTAAGTGCAGCTCAGTTCATTGCCATATCATCCTGAAGCAAAGTGCAATTTCATGTATGTGCTTTGCATTGGAACCTATTTAATTATTCCTGCGACTGATACTGTTGAGTCCAGTAATGAGTTTCACTCGTGGGCCCAAGTTGCAGTTCAAACCCACGCTAACATGTGCATGCTGAAATGATGAATCTAACTGTTAAAATTCGGATCCCCTATTCCTACAGGCTTCTAGGCATGGCTTTTAACCATGCATATTGGTATTTTTGAACACACACCCACCATTAGCTATGTCCTTTGCTACTGGCCAGTAACCCCAGCCTTTGTCATGCGCAAGTCCACGTCCTAAATTGTTATTAAGGTAATCAAACATTTCATGAGCTAACTTATAAATGATGTTATGTCTAATTCCATTATTGATGAAATCAGTTATATTCAATGTAATTAGTGATGCCATCAGTGATGTGATCTGTGATGTCATCATTGTGGTCATAGGCTGCACAACACGGGATGCAAAGTTAAGGTTGCTTTAGCTGAATTTCAGGGGTTTTGTTGCATTAGATTTTCACCTTAATGTCCCGGAAACTAAAGTGTTTTCCTTGAATTTCAAAAGTTTTGTTACAGTGTATTGATAACATTAACATCCGTGCAACTAAATATTTGTCCTTGAATTTCACATTTTCTTTTATTCCATACATTTTAGAACACTTCCAGAACACTAGCATGGTCTTTGGCCATGCTCAGTGGTGTCCTCTGTCCATTTGAAAAAGCTACCAGACAACTAGTCATGGCCCTCGGATTGCAGGCTTTGAGAACTCACCATGTTTTTAGGCAATGTGTTAAGCAGCGTGCACCAAGTGGTACACCCTTTTTCGGTGCTGTCATTTTGCCATGTGCCGATTTGGTGCAGCCATTCCACTGCAGGACCATTTAATTGCACCCTTTTTGGCACGAAAGCCATTGCCGCCACATCTTTTAATTAAATTAAATTATCATTGGACATACATTTAATACTTAGCCTATAATTTAACATGTTCAATGACTAAAGGCTAGCTATGAAACTCGTGAGAATCCAAACAATAACATCATTGTAGAATAATGGTTAAGTGCTGCATCTCAAACTCCTGGAGGCCAACATTCTCCAATCACAGTGTTCAGCATAAGTGTGATTGTTTTCTGTTTTACAATGTTGCCCAGAGATGGTGTAGTCCTCTTTTCTGAATATATGTGAAGTGTAAGGGCAAATGTGTGGTGTGAGGCTGTGCCTGTCACCTGAGAGGGTGTGCATGCAATGTGTGTGTGTTTGATGTGGGTGGGTGTGTGCACATGGTGTGAAGGTGTGTGTGAGGTATTGTGCACGCAGTGTGCATTTGCTCCATGATGGCCAGTGTTAGGTTGTGCACAAGCATGCAAACAGTGTGTGTATGGGAGTATTGCGACATATCGAGTGTTTGTTTTCAGTGTCATTGTGTGTGTGTGTGTGTTCATGTCTCCATGCAAAGTAAAAAGTAAATCTGAATGATCATCTTCCAAATAACAAGGGATGTGTGGCAACAACAATATATACAGCACATGTAACTTGGCTATATTCATGACTTCACCTGCACCTCTATATGTTAGGGTTGAATGGCAGTAGGAGATGTGTATGTTGTTGAAGGGGGAGGTACGTAGTGAACCCGCAGGCCCTTTGAAATGAGATAGCACTCTATGGATGGATGGGGATGCAGATCATCCTCTCGTACCAATAATCAGACTGACTTAGGAAGTTGGCAAAACTGTCACTGTTTTATTAACAATTATCTAAAGCAGGGAGTACAGCGGGCATCAATGGACGCTGCACAAGCATTCTCAATGATGGTCATAAAAAAGGACAGCTTTATAGCAAAAACTCATCATTCTTGACATCACACTATGTGGCAAAGTAAGTAAACCTGCGTGGAGTTGTGATAGGCTTAAGGGGAACATTTAAGTATACTTTCTATATAGGGACGGGTTATGATTGGGTCTCTATGGTCAGGTGGACAGCTAAGCCTACCCCTAGTGCAAGTCATAATCCGTGTTTTACTAATAAACAATGTTTCATTGGCTTTATGGCCCTCTACAATTGGTTGCCACACTTGTACTCTTCTGGGATATTCCACTCGCTAGCAGAACGCAAGTTGGTACCCCAGGTGCTTGAGGGTTGTTCTTGACCATACCTCCCCACACAATTAGCTCAACAGCCATCATCACTCCTACTGTCTGCCATTCAATTAGTCCTTTGAACTCACCTTTGCAAAGGATCACTGTGCCTGAGAATAAAAGGGAGTGGGAGCATGGCCTTATCTTCTGGTCTAGGTGTAGCTTGCCCACAGTTAATTTTCATCTGACCATGTGACAGGAGACCGCGTTTTGAGCTCCTTCGTTGTATTTAATACTATTAAACGAATAAAACCTGGCGCTTCTAGTGTTTTTCCATTACACCTCAACAGGAGCCCGTCTTGCTTCTCACGTTCATTGTATCACCTCGAATAGATAACCAATTTCTTGCCTGCCCCAAACCTTCACACTGGCCCAGACAAGCCTTCTCGAATCTTCCTACGCCGTCAGCTGTTTTCTTCAACTGCACCACACGATTAGCCCTTCTATTCATGGGGTCCAAGTTTGCTAAAATGTGTTGTGGAATATTCCGATTCTACACACGCGCACACACACACACACACACACACACACACACACACACACACACACACACACACACACACATATATATATATATATATATATATATATATATATATATATATATATATTCAGTAAAAAAACTTTGTAAAAGGGACGTTATGGTTAAGTTGCGCTACTAAAAACCTATGAAATTCAGTAAAAAAACTTTGTTTTAGGAACGTTATGGTTCCAAGTAAAACCTAAAACCCCCTGAAATTCGACAGTTATGGTAAGCTAAGCAACCATAACTCACGCCACCACCATGCACTGCTAAGACTAACACCCACATCACAATCACACATTTCTCATCCCTGTGGTTGGTGTCCCCCCTTTACCCTCCTTTCCCATCCTCTCCTAGTGTGTCGTGTATATAAAACCAAAAGAAATATAAAACAACAAAAATAAAAAAATAAGGCTCTTTTCAGAGCCGCCTTTCACAGTTAAAAAATAGAAGAGAAAATAAATGAAGCAAGGCCCTTTGTATTTTTTAGAAGTCCGCTGACAGTGCGCCGACATCTACAATTTTGGGGTGCTGCCCTATCATAACCATTGCAATTTTCTCTGGGAGGAAGTAGTGGCTCTGAAAAGAGCCTTTGGGTGGTGTTTGTGTTTGAAAAATTAAAAGTACTCAACACCTACTTCAAAATGGATGCTGTAATTCTAGGTTGCAATGCATTTTGTATGTTTCTTAGAAAAATCTGATTGCCAACATGAGTTAGATGTACTCCATCTCTGCGAAAAATGTATGTACTACAAAACATAATATTTTCATTGTGAAAAGAGGACATGCCAACATCTCTTAGAAAGGCACAAATAGCCTTATTGACATTGCGCCTTGCTTTCTCCATTTGTGGACCAAATGAGAAGAACGAAGCCACATTTGTGTCTGCGCAATCCGTGAAAAAATGAGTTTAGAATTTGGAAACATGTCCATGACCTTCCCAAGTCCTTCTTTCATTGCAAATTGCAAAGAAATTCCAGACACATGTCCTAAACTGTTCCCTCCACAATGAATTATATATTATGTCTCGATGTTGCTCTGTTTCCAAAGTAGCACAGAGAGGTAACAAGTCCAACCACTTAATTCCACGTACTCCATGCCAGTGTACTTCCACATATGGGAATCCAAGATCTACAGCTACTCCACAGCTTTCTGCATGTACCTACAACCAATGTATCCACGAGTCTCCCAAAATCCAAACAATCTGTTTTCTGAAACACACAGCCATAGCTATCTGTTCTTCTCTCAGCAAAAATAGTATCTGAGAAACTCTCTCCTGGCACAACACAACCACTAAACTTTCGTGACCAATCCCTTTCTATGCTCATTCTCATTTGCATGGCTTCCCAACCCAAAAATCCCCGGATGTAACACCCGATGTCCGCGAGCTACCGCCATGTTAGCGGACATATCGTAACATGGACAGCCCTTCTACCATTTCCACTTCACTCTCTGTGCCATTCCATGATTGGATGTAGTTAAGAAGTCACATTACCATCCACCAATCACATCCAAGACTTCTACATCTAACTGCATCATCATAGATCAGCACTGCAAATGTACTGTGAATCTCTCTCAGTACAAGTGTCATTTCATTAGAAAGCACCTTCTACAAGAAATACTGTAGAAGTCTCCAAGAATTCTACTTGCAGCTCCATGCATATCCATATGCATGAACACAAACTACAGGTATGCATATTTTCTGTAGAGTACATGAACACATTTTCTACTTTCATATAAACAGATTAACTGACTTTTAGCTTGTATAATCTGTAGAATGAATCTACTGTCTTTTTTTCAATCTCCTAAAATCAACTGTCACTTACAGACCTTTATACTATTTAATTTCTTTATACACACACACACACTCAAATCATGTTGAACTAACATTTTTTAAATAAAATATATAGACTAAAGTTTAGTAACACATTAATTCAAGACTACCCATCGCTACTAGTTCTAGTTGCCCAATGCACAATCACACACCATTACATACATCTTTATCATCTTACTCAAACACTCATGCACACAGCACACATACATTGCAGAACACCCCAAGCCACAACTTCTTTATTTTTTTCAAAAGACCCTAAAGAATGTCTACCAAAAATCAAGTCCGTAGAAAGAAAACCCAGAAGTAGAGCAAATTAAAATAAAAGTGTCCAACATAAGCATCCATCTCTAGCAGAATTTGTAAAAAAAGTTGAAACAAAACAGCTAATACAGTCATTTAGTGAAACAAAAGAAGTTTCAAGTACAAAAAACGTTGCCTCCTCTATCAAAATGTAAAACAAACCAGAAAACAATTAACAGAAAATCAGCTTTCACTACAGATAAAACTGCTTCTATAAATCTTGATATAGTGCAAAGTAAGCATACCAAGAAAAGTATTTTAGCCAAAATGTTCTGTCACTAAGTCCTTCAAAATCTTATAAAAACAGGAGAGAAACCAGATTCAACCCTTAAAACCTATCATATGTAGGTAATCTTAGAAGCGCTGACAGACAGTGAAATTCTTCTCAAAAGAAAGTTATTAATTTTAGTGTTAAACAAAATGAAACCACTAACAAAATAGAGTAACTAAATTACAAAAAAGACTTCTCAATAAACGAAAAGTCAACAGAAAGAACTTCTTAAGTATCTGCAGAGGTGATTGGAGTCACACAAGCATACTTTAATGAAGAAGCATACAAACAAAAGCAATCAAATACAATTGCCATACATAGCAGTGGTCGAGTTTATGAAAAAGTTAATAATATCATAATGGAACTAGAAGCACTCCTTACAAAAATATGTCCTGAAAACTCAGAATTACCCCTCCATTCAACTGAATAAGAACGTCTAGTGTACAAATGGCCTGCACGTCAATGTGTAACATTCCCAAAAAAATGTTCAAGTCTTTACGCCAATTCCTCAATCAATATGTGAAAAGCAAAGGCTAAATCAAAATTAAACTACTGCTAAATATGGATACCTGTCCAGTACGCATGTACACAGGACTACAAGGACATTAATTGGCTGCATTACAGGACCTACTTGCAAAACCAACTTCCATGATATCAAAAGGATATCAACACATCATACAACTATGAGAAATCTAGCTTATAAACTGTACTATGCTAAAAGTCCGGCTTTAGCACTAGCCAATTTAAATAACATTCTTCTACATGGTACAGCAAAAGACCTACTTGAAGAAATCGACTATATCCAGAAAAAATATTTTGGAAGTGAAAGCCACTCGCAGAATGAAATAGCTGTAAACCAAATTAGTAACAATTCTGCACATGGCAACCTTTTACTACACACATACAAAAAAGAAATACTAAAATTTAAAAGTACATCAGCTGAAGTACCAAACCATGTGTGTGTATGTTGCCGCAGAAATTCTTATAAAAGTAACACAAAAACTGTAGACCTATCATACAAAATAGAAGACAATGAAGACTCTAAATGGTTTGAATTAGCTCTCTACCTGATAGCAGAAAACAAATACGAAATAACTGACCCCTTAATACTTTGCAGTTACTGCACTACAAAACTTGACAACAACCCTACAAAACTTGACAACAACCAAACTCCTTCACGTGCTATCACAAATAATTTGGAATTATATCCACTACCAAAACCCCTTCAACAACTTAATTTATATGAGAGCATCATAATTCAAACAGTGCACCCATTTCAAGCAATAATACACATTCAACCAAAAACTGAAACATTACCTCCCTTTGAATTAGTGAAAGGTATTTGTGAAAAAGTAGTGTATTTACCATTAGATCTAAAAGAAAATGTGCACAATCTAGGAGTGCAACGTCCAATGCAGCAATCTTTAATTATCTTGGTAAATGGAGTACCTACAAAAGACAAGAAAATTTGGCAACAGCTGGTAGATTTACATAAAGTTAGAGAAGCCTTGCAATATCTTAAAGAGAATAATGAATATTACAAAGACATTAATATTGAAGAAAACTTGAAGGATACAACTGAAATAATTCAAGAGACACAAGAAGCTGGTCAATTTGAACTCCTAGATCCTGCTACAATATCAAATACTTTAGACCATTATAAAATTCATCCATTGCACTCTAATCACACCATAGAAGATGCACTGGAAACGTACCAAATGTGTCAAACAAAAGGATCACCAATCAGCATATGGGAAAAAAAGTATAGAAGCACGTGCTTTTCCTCTACTCTTTCCTACTGGCAAAGGAGGAAGGTGCAATGATAGACCTATTCAAATATCAGCATCAGAATAACGCTCATTATGAATGTATTCTGAAGATCCCAGATTTAGACAAAATGTGGAATACATATTCCACCTACTCTTTGAAAGTGAAATAGCAACTTTATGTTACAGAGTTGCACACATGTTAAAATCAGGATCCCACTTTCAAAATATGACAGCTACACAATTATTACAAAAAGTTCAACAAAAAGCTGAGATTTTACAATCAAATCTTACAAATCTATTAGCAAATATGCGTGGTACTAAAGAGTACTGGTATCGACAGCATGGAGATGTACGTTGTATGATCAGAAACCTTGGCCCACCCACTTGGTTTGTTACATTAAGTTGTGCAGAATATGCATGGGAAGATGTACATGATTTCCTACACATATCAAACTAAAACAAAACAAACCTAGATATACTAACACCTGGAGAACTTTGTTCTCTGGATCATGTTAATGTTTCAAGATATTTTCACCATCGCTTCATTGCTATACTACATTTTATTTGTAATAAAACTGTTCCTCCCCTTGGAGAAGTGCAACACTTCTTTTAGAGAAAAGAATACCAAGCCAGAGGAGCACCACATATCCACCTGCTTTTATGGATTAAAGATGCTCCTAAATTTGGTCAAGACAGTGATGCCACTGTTTTACAGTTTATTGAAAAATATGTCACTTGTGAAATTCCATCTTCATGCACAAATTTTACAGTTTCAAAGACACAAATCTGGCAAATATTGTCGTTGCAAACGCAAAAACAAAGGGAAATACTACACCAAATGCCGATTTGGTTTCCTTAGACCAGTTACAAATACAGGTCAAGTGAACAACCTCATGTCTTCAGTTCGACATAGAGTTAAAGGTAAGTCACCTAAAAATACATATTACATAAAAAGAAAAGAAGAAGAAAAATATATCAATGATTACAATGCAATCATTGCCCACTTATGGAATGCAAACATAGATGTGCAGTACATTGCAGACAATTCTACTGCAGTTGCCCGATATGTCACAGCATATTTAACCAAAGCAGAAAAGACAGAGCTGCAAGACCTCTGGAATGACCTGCCATCAGATTAAACAGTGTGTCAGAAATTATACAGCTTTGGCATAAAATGCTCTCCCATAAAGAATGTGGATCCTATGAAGCAGCTGATTGTTTAACTGGTACTGCATTGTATGGTAAATCTGAAACTATAGTATGGCTAAGTCTTGGTCCAGCTAAATCTAGAAAAAGAGTTCTAAAATCATACAAAGATATAGAAACAATAGCCAAACATGATCCCAACAGCCAAGACATTTTAAAAAACAATTTGTTGGTCACATACTACCCAAACAGGAGTACCACTTTGGAAACCATGTGTCTATACCACATAGCCCAAAACTACACATACAAAAATAATATAAAACCTGATGAAAAAAAGGTAAATACAGAGTGACAAACTGTGAAGGCAGCTTAGTAAAACTCACCATTAATCATATCAAATTGCCATTAAAGACTCCTCAACATAAAGAAGTATATTACATGTCCCTGCTACAACTCTTTAAACCATGGAGAAAATAAGAAGAAATACTAGATAACTATGACTCATATGAAGACGCTTTCAAAGCAAATGAAAGCACTATAACTGATGTAAACTTTACACAGTACAAAACAATGTTGCACAATGAACAGCAACACAAAGAAGAACTTCAGGCCCAACTAGATAGGACACTCCTGACAGTAGACAACCATCTGTAACATGAAGCCAAGAACCACTGGGAGAACCACTAATAACAAATGAGGCAGAATTAGCTATGATAGAAGTAGAAACACCATGTGTCAGTATGAAGATAAAGACGACTTAACTATACTACAATCAAAACTAAACAATGAGCAACGTAGCATTTTTCAAGAAGTAACAAAAGAAATTGCACATGGTGTACAACATGAAAACAAAGAATGCACCTGCCAAAATTACAAACCTATACTACTGCACGTCAGTAGTGAAGCTGGTTCTGGCAAAACATTCCTAATCAAAATCATCAGTGAGTTCCTTCAACAATTGACAAACAACACACTGTCAGCTGTTGTCACTGCCCCCAAAGGTTTAGCTGCCTACAACATAGGTGGTGTCACTTTAAACTGATTACTACTCCTGCCAGTAGAACACCAAAACAAATTAGACTATTACAAACTTTCTACAGAAGCTGCAATGGAACTACGCAGAGTATAGAAACAAATGAAAATGCTACTAATAGATGAAGTGAGCATGGCGTCCAACCTAATGTTGGCTTTGATTCACCTCCGATTACAAGAAGTACTCAAAACAAACTATGAAGAGCTCTTTGCAGGAAAACACATTATTGTTTTCAGAGATTTTCTTCAATTGACACCAGTAAAAGGTGAGCCTATTTTTAAAACATTAGGACACAAACTCTGCCGTACAACTGTTGGCAGCATTGGAAATGTCAACCTTTGACAACATTTCCAATACAGAGAATTAACAGAAAACATGCAGCAATCTGCAGATCTCACTTATTCCAACATCTTAAAAAGTATTAGAGTTGGTATACTTTCTAAAGAAGCAGAAGCAATATTGAAAACCCGGCACATTCATGCACTTTATGGTGATAATGCATGTGCTACAGATGTTATGGAACAATTAGCCCACAAAAATGGCAATTGTATGGCCTTAATGCCAACTCTTGCAAGCTGTTTCAAATTCGATGAAATAATGTTAAGTAAAGAAATGCAACCAATAATGGAAATTAGCGCCACAGACAAACTAGATGTACATGGTATGACACTACCCATGTGTGCCCAAGCCACAACAAGAATAAGGGGCAGATTCATGGAACAAACGGGCGCCGAAAATCCCAGCGCAAGCAAGCGCACGTGCACGCGTGTGATTCAAGGAAGGCGCTGCGCTTGTTTCTCACTGGTTGTGTGCCAAATCGGTGCATGTCGCACGTGGGCAAACATGTCATCAAACGGCGTGCACTACGTGTACAGCAAAAGCGCACTTGGCGCAGCGCACACAACAAAAGTAGGCGTAACAGTGGGCGTAACACGCAGAATGGGGAATAGCACGTGAAAAAGAAGGCATAACTGGGGAAGTACTGCAGGGAACTACACGGAATGCCCACACACACGCGAACAACCCATATTCATGGATACGAATACGGGAAACCCGTGCACGGCAAAAGACGCACACAGGCGTGAATGTGTCCGCCACACGAAGGCAGGTGGAAGCGTCCCCGCGCACAGTATAAAAGTGCGCGCTAACAACAAACACGTGTATACAGCTACGATGAATGCCCCATTTGTCGCAGCACTGATCGTGGGACAACGCAGGAGGAGGAGAATAGTCAGGGCATGCATTTTTTCACCACAGACAAGCCTTTTTGGGATGCCTGACGACCAGGTCTACGGCAGGTATAGGTTTCCACCCCGTATCATCCTAGACCTGGTCAGGGAGTGGGAAGATGACCTTAGATCCCCCACCCTTTGCTCCCAAGCATTGAGCCCCTTGGAGAAGGTGCTCAAAGTCCTGCATTTTTTGGCCACTGGGTCATTTCAGAGGACTACTGCCATAGTGGGGGGGGTCTCACAGGCTACGCAGTCACGCTGCCTACACAAGGTCTTGGCAATCATGACAGCGCGCCCCTCATTCCGCAGGCACATATACATGCCCAGAACACCCGCAGAAAGGCAGGCCATTGTCCTGGACTTTTACAGGGTGGCACACTTCCCCAACGTGCTCGGTGCCATATATTGCACACATGTGGCCCTACATCCACCTAGGGCCACTGAGCTCATCTACCGAAACCGCAATCACTGGCATTCCATCAATGTACAGGTGGTATGTGATGCAAAGGGAATCATCACCTCTGTCTATGCAAACTACCCTGGCTCCACCCATGACAGTTTCATATACAGAATGTCTGCCCTGAGTCGGGCCCTGGAAGCTGGGCAGCATGGCGTCACATGGCTCCTAGGTGAGTACAAATTCCCTTGCACATGCATGCATGTCACACACACACACAAAATACACACACCCCAATAATCACAACCATTATCACCTCTCCAGGGGACAGTGCCTACCCTGTGAGCAACCACATGATGACGCCAATCTGGAACCCCACCACACCACCCCAGGTAAGATACAACGCGGCCCATATTGCAACCAGGGCCATAGTGGAGCGCACATTCGGAGTGCTCAAGTGACGCTTCCGCTCCCTTGACCGCTCTGGTGGGCAGCTACAATATGCGCCCCAGTAGTGTGCAGGAGCATTGTGGCACATGTGTCCTGCACAATGTTGCAACACGGCAGGGCGTACCGGTGGACATGGTGGTGCCCCCACATCCCCAACCACAGGCACTAGCGCTGCCCATGGGTGGGGATAGGGCACGTGACGAGGATGCCTGGACCCAGCTTGTGGACACATTTTTCACCTAAACTCCCACCCCTGCGGGGTGCACACAGGCCTGGCACATACCAGGTGACAATCGATGATGATAAAGAGACAGTCAACTTTCACAACCTTACCACCCTGAGATTGTTGCCATGGAAGTGCCACATTGTGTCCATCCCTAGCTACTTAAACACAAGTAATCCTGGGTGACCAAAAGGCACACATGCAAGGTGTGAATCACACACACCTGCAAAACAGGCCATGACCATCACTGGTATGTCACTCAAACCCTCCCAAAGCACAACATGACATGGCAAGCAATAGCCATACACCAACACGGTACCAATAAGGTACACATTGCCATGTGAAAAATGTAAATTGGCATCAGACAATGATGCCTGGCATGGAATCAGATGAAATAATTGACCAACAACCTCCCACCCAAAAGATGTCATACCCAAATGCATTCCAAAAGTCAAAGTTGTAACATAACAATGAACACCTGTCTACATGCACATTGTGCATTGAAAAATCAACACTGCAGCTTCTGTGTGCTGTGTCCACTTCCTGCAACATAATGCTCAGTGCACAGCACAGTTAACAGCCATTGCATGTGATGCACACCCTGAGCATCACATCTAAGCGACAAATCACTTCAAAAAGCAAATTAGGCATTTACAGGATCCATAATTGGTCATAGGACATGTGCTGCATGAACACAGTGGGCACCAGAAGGAAAACCGAGTGTACACGTGGACATGGAAGGGTGGTTGTACATGTAGTGCATTATAGTGCGAGTGTGTGGGTCAGTAGGAACATGCACTCAACATATGCATGTGTAATCAAGTGACCATCAGTGTCCTCTACACATCACATGGGAACATTCACCATGTGTACACCCCAGCATGTCAAACCACAACTATCCCCTCACACCTGAAAGGTGAACACAACACATGAACAGGCATTGATCAGCAGAACACATCATGTACATAGGATACCACAATTACAATGTCAGGGTGCCCATCACACTGCAGGGCAAGGCAACTATCATCAACCAAGCACCACCCCTCCCTCACAAATCACCATACCCACTGAACAACTGCACCGGGGTTATGGAGACTTCATCCTTGAATTTCACCTCGCCAAAGGATCACCCTTCACCTTTGTCACCATCTCCCACCTTGTGTGTAAAAAGTTGCCTGCACCCTCAGAGTCCACCTTGATTTGCAAAAACACTACATCCAAGAGAACTCAAAGCAGGCCAACACAGAAGCCAAGCAAAAAGCCTGCAGGCAGAAAAACTAACCTCCAGTAGATGACTTGAAGTAGCAGTACCTCACAAAGGCCAAGTACTACCACAATGATGTAACAACCAAGGTAGCACAGTAAAACAATGTCACAACAGGATGTGTACCATGTGTGGTACATAACATAGAATGAAGCACCACAAACGGATGTGTACTGTCACTGCTCCCGTGTACAGGTGCAGGAGTGGCATGAACCAACCAACCCCACCGTGGTCTGGGCGGCTGCAAGGTCAAACTCACACAGGCCTCTGAGACCCTGGTGGGGAAGGAGGGTCAGGTATATGGAGTTGGGACAGCCGTTGGCATACTGGATAACCGGAATGAGGGGCAGGAAAAGGGAGTAGGATTAACACGGAAAAGTAGGGAATGGCCAAGAATGTAGTACTCACATTAATACATACACAATCATACCAAACTTGTTCATCATAAACATAGCAGCAATTCACTGAAATGGAAGTCAAAGAGAAACTTATCTCTGGGGTGAGTGCTGGCCTCCTGCCTGCGCACTCTCAGGTCCGTTAACAGGAGCACTTCAATGCTGCAAAGAGAGCCACAGTTAAAAATCTGTGTGTGCCCATAACACACAAACACACCAGCAAATATGCCCCAAAGTAACAAACTACTCTACAAACAGACAATCTGGTGTGGATGCTTCGTACCCATACGTAACATTACTCCAATGATGGTTCATACACAGTCAATGCAGTAAGTCAGGCGCCGGTGGGTGCGTGCCAAATGGAACACCAATGTGTCACGAATCACACAACATGCAATGTTTCCTGGGTAAGCAGACAGACGCATATAGCAAGGTATGACTTCCAAACAAGTCGTGTTCCACCATGACCCAAATAAAGTAGGCAGTTCATGTTTCAAATTGTACATGGAAATGAAATGCACTGCACCCGAGTCTGTCCCTTGCCGTCTGTCCCTGTCAGCTGCTTCTTTCCATGTCTCGGAACGCTACATGGGTGATACAAGTGCCTCAATGGACCATGGTGGACCGGAGGGAATGTACCACTGCCCCTGCAGGTGCCCCAGACAACCTTACAATCAACTAGCCATGAGTCCACCAACACATCTGAGCTGCATTGTGCTTTTCAACACCAATATTCGTCCAAGCTCACCCTCAGTGCTGCTCCTAAGCAAGCATGTGCAACTGGCCTGGTGGAAGGTTTGCTGTGTTGTGGCCCCCCTGTGCTGCTCACCTTGCCTGGAGTCCCTTGAAACACGTCAGCAGTTTTCGGATGTATGATTGCAATCCCTGTGCCTCTGCTTGCGCACACATGTGCATGTGGACACCACCAAACGTGTCCATATTCCAGATGTCCAATGGCCCATGTCTGCTGGCAAAGGTGGTCTGGAGGCTCATCCCTCTGCAGAAAGGGCATGCAACACATGATTAATGCATTAGATTCATCTGTGTGTGTCTCTTCAGGCATCACATCACTGGACCATGTCAGAGACGTACATCAGAAATCACACCACAGTCCATCTTTCACAGCCAAAGTGTGGAACACACTATCTACGGCATGAATTGCAACAAGCACATGTACAGTAAAGATAAGAAACATACTACACAATGCATAGCAATGAATGTACACATGAATCATGAAACACCCCATCTAGCAAAAGCAGAACACCCCAATCATCCCCACTAGGGGTGTTAACACAAGTTCCACAGCAGCAGACATGCCACAGATATGACAGTACAAAGCCCTTGTGTAATAGGCTGTTACACCGAACCATCCTTGCGAGCCCATGGATAAGGGAAGCAGGAGTGGCATATGTGAGTCAAGGACCCCAAGCAGCAAACACATACACAAGACAAGCCTGAAGGCCCCAGCTGGAACAGACAGTGGATGCTTTCAAAAGCCACAAAGCACCACACTGTCACATGAATGCACAATAGACAAGCAATTTTAAACTATATTAACTAATTACACTAACTACATAAAAACCTACTTTACCTAATTAAACTAACTATCAAACAGAAACTTAACTAACTAAACTAAAAGAAAAATCAAAAATGACCACATACAACCCGCGGGGGGGGAACCCTGGAGGGGGGAGGTACAGGGTGCTGCTCAACACCCACATGCGATGATGCTGAGCCAAAAAAAGAACCTCCTTGGGCTCAACGCCTGCACAGCCTGACCTATGTGGGAGATAGATGGTCGTCCGAGTCTGGCTCATCCTGAAAAGGTTGACGAGGCACAGTAGCCTGGCCATGCCAAGCCGCAGCTTGCCCCTTGTCAGCAGCAAGTCTGCCGGACGGGTGAGCCTGGTTCTGTGTGGCGATGACTTGTAGGTCTGCATGCAGAACCGCCCGTGATACACGTGCTTCCTCTTGCAAGGTAGCATGTGTAACACGGAGTTCCTCCTGTAAGGCCTGGCTGGACAACCGCTGCACCTCCCGGCAAGCCTGTAGCTCAGCCGAGATGGTACACTCAAGCTGTGCAAACCTCTCCTCTGCCCGCTCCCTCTGGGACATCAGAAGGACACCCAGAGTGTATTTGAGGGAAGCATACTCCTCCCTCAGGGCCTCCATGTGTGCCTCTGCGTGAGCAGCAATTGCTTGATGCAGAGACGACATTTCAGCCTGGCGTGCCCTGTCTGAGGCCGCCATGCCCAGCCTGAGCGAGCGGGCCGTGCACTGTGCCGCCTACTGCTGGAGAAGCACCTGCCTAGCAGGGGCAGCACGGATCGGGCCACACGCTCCATGCTCTCAGTGATGTTCTCCATTGCTGACCCCTTCCGTTCTGAATTGGCAGTCATGTCTTGCTCCCACTCAGTATACAGCGGTTGCATGCAGCGACCGCGTTGCAGGGCTTGACCCCTGTGGGACCCAGGGACCGGTTGTCCTTGTCGTGTTGGCACCACCCGCGGCTGCACGACTACATGCCCCCGTCGACGTGATGTCCCAGGCACATCAGTGACTGGTGTGGAGGGTGACCCTGCGTCCGGATCCACCACGGGCGGAGGTTCCAAGACTGTCTGACCCCTCAGTGCAGGTGTCACCCCTGACACATGGACCTGATGCTCATCCAACTCGACATGGACGTCAGAGTCGTCATGAGGGTTGGACTCATAGGCAGCCAGAGACAAGATTGCCTGTAGCACTTGGGGGTTTTCGTGGCCTGCCACCCCATGACCCCCACTTGTGCCGGGGTGATGTAGTGATACCAACCCTGTGCCTGGTATGACTGTGCCTGGTATGACAACACCATCCTCCGGCTCCATTGCATCATCATCTGAAAAATAGAGAGAAAAAAGGTCACTACACGTGTCAGAAGCACACAACACACACACACACACCGACAACATCAGGCAGACATGTGACACACAAAATAGAACCTGGCATGCATGCTGGGTCAACTTGGAATTGCTTCTGTGATCAGACCTGGTGAAAGGTGGCAGTTTGCATTGAAGTGGGTCTATGCAGTGCAGCCAATGTGTATGTTACTCACTACCTACATGTATAAGTACTTCATGGTGTGTGTCAGAAAATGTGAAGGCAGTGCAAGGTCAACTTCAGGCATCATGTGCAATGTGCATTCAATGGGTAGCATATCTACAAGCAAAGCACCCCTCCACCCAAGTGCAAAAGCATGGATGCGTAGCATATTATCAAAAGGCTGACCATAGACCTGTGCATTGACAGGCAGTGTTGACTAGGATCAACAGCTTCATGTGAGTCAAGTGACAACACTGCAAATGATGATGGGACAGTAAGCAGGACACATGATGAAACGTCTGGAGGCCACCACCGTGTGAAGAGGACACTACACCAGTTGGACAGCGTCATTGGCCATGAAACAGGCTGAGGCATGTGACCCACCCAGATTGTCAGATCCTAAACATGTGTGCAACGCAGTACTGAGCCACAGTAGACATGGGAAGGCTGATGAAATGCCATGCAATGTATGTCACCCAGGACTTGTATTACAGTGATCAGCCAGTCAAGGACACATAGGGGCATGCGTGCAATGCACATGAATCATGAATGGGCACTCATGTCCCTGCAGGGCATCTGACCTCTGCACAGTACAAGTGAGATGCCCTGCATCAAGAACTAAGGCTGTACCACACAGCATATGTCTGGCAGATTGGTTGCAGGAAGTTAGCATGTACACAGGACACATTAACAGGGAAGTACCCAATGGCAATATTGAAGCAGACCAGTGCAAAGGTGGAATTGGGGTGCAGAGCGGGGGGTTGAGGGGCAACGAAGCATGCCTACATGGAGTACCCGCATGCAGGCAGAGGACACATGCACATCAGTCATGCTATGACATTGTGCCTGGGCTGAGAGGAAGATCTCCCCACGCTACATGCAGAAGGGCCAGTGAGCTGGGACATGGACCGGAGGGGCATACTGGTAACCAGCATGTGAGTAGGGTGCAATAGTGTTGATGCCAACAGTCCCCGTCTGCTCCACATGTCCACCATCCAGCAGAGCAGACATGCATCACGGAAGCATTGCATTACTTGCACATACGAAACATGTACACATCACATCTAGTGGCAATCATGCACAACACATCCCACAAGTAAAACACACACGTCCTTAACAAACAAGTATCAACACTCACTGGACTGGGCATCAAAGTCCGGCATCTCTCCCACTCCTTCGACCGATTCAGATGGTATGAACTCCATAACCAGTGACTCATGTGGAGTGAGGACTTCCTCCTCTGGTGCAGGCCCACCGCCAGTCACCAGAGTCAAGTTGTAATTTGAGGCACGCTCAGCCTTTGCGCTGCGTTTGATGTCATTCCAACGCTTTTTGCACTCTTGCGCTGTGCGCACCTCATGGCCGAATGCACTGACATGTTCCGCAACATGCTTCCAGTGGGTATCACGTTGGGCAGCCATAGTCTGACTATTGGCACTCACTAGCAGGTCACGGCTGTGGCCCCGCACGTAGCCCATGAGGAAGTCCAGTCCAGTTCCTGGTTGCAGAAAGGCTTCTTCCTCAACGTGCAGGAGGTCGTGGCTGTGTGTGAGGTCCCAGCCTGTGCTGCAGGTGCAACCTTCCTCCTCTTGGATTGTGGCTCAGACCCTGGCTGGCTAATGTCACCCTGACCAATATGGCCAGTGGGTTTGGTGGATTGAGCCAAGGGAGTGGCAGGTGGAGGGACGACCAAAGGCCTGACTTCTGTGCAGCTGGGTGCCCTCTAATGGACCCTGCGCAACAACATCCGCTGTGGCAGGGTCATTGACCGCAACTGTCCTGTTGGCAGACTCACAACCGGGGTGTTGTTGGGTGCATCTGCCCCTGGACTTGCCAAAACACCCGGCTGTTTGGGGCAGCAGATGACATAACTGCCCCAGGGACACGTGTCTTGGTCAGGGCAGCCCTGCGTGCCCCTATGGTTTCCCTCCTGGCCTATTGGAAATCTTCCAAGGGCTCCTCAAGTGCCAACGCAGGCTGTGCTGGCAGACCCTGAGCCTGGGTGGCGGTGTCCACAGCTGCACCTGCAGCTACCACTACCCTTGGGCCCGTGGCAGGCAATGGAATGGACTGCTGGGTCACACAGGCGCCAGTGCCAGATGCAGAAGCTGCATCTCCCGGAACCACAGGGGGTGGTGGCATGACTGCACCGAAACATGGCACGACATCGTGCTCAAGTGGCACACCCCTGCCTCTTCCCCCTCCGCAGCTGCCCTGGACACCCTGAAGTCCCCCTACTCCCTGGTCACCCCGGCCACGTCCCTGACCACGCCCGCCACGAGGAGTACGCCCAGCTGAGGCGCCCCTCACCTTTGGTGTCCTCCCAACCATATAGTTGTGCCGGCACAGATGGAGTAGTGCCAATGGGAGGTGTACACCACAATTGACCTGGGCAATTAGGGTCAAGGGGGTGGGAAGCAAGATGTTAACAGCCCCCCTGCACCTGCAATGCTGTATGTGACCCCGGTGATGTAGTGACGGGTCACGCAATGCTCAGGCACCCCAAAACTGCTGGAAAACTGTGCACGCAACCCTGCAGCCTACGTGTGTGGAATCAACCTCCCGCGGTGGCACCCAGTAACACAAAAAACGCGTACGCGTGGGACACGCAGGCTACTATGACATCAGAAATGTGCTAGGGGCCTTTCCTCGAATTACACGCTGATGTGCAATTTTTTCACTTGCCAAATCACTCTGTATCAAGCTGGCCACGCGAAAACACACGGAAGACCACGCTCCTGCCCTGAAGGCCATTTTCCTGCCCCCAAGAGCCCTGAGCACGCTCCCAACTGCCATCTGCTGCTGCCTGCCTGCCTGCTGCCCACGTGCCCTGCTATTTGCTGCCTGCACATCAGCCAGGGGTGCAGTTGCTGTGACCACCCCTGCTGGAACTGAAGACTCCTGACTGGGATAACATCGCTCCACAGCCCAGCCCCAGGACCCAGTTGCCAACCCACACCTGCCTCAGGGGTTGCCATGTCGGGCACACCACCATCTGAGACCAATGGCAACACCCAGCAAGAGAGGCAGAGGGCCACCAGCTTCATTGCCACCGAAGTTGGTGTCCTGGGGAGCAAGTCCTCGGGCAGTATGATGCCCTCTTCAGAGGTTTGCGTGCCAACAAGGAAGGACGGACCAGGATCTGGACGGACATTGTGACTGCCATCAACGCAGAGGGGGTGGCAGTCCACAAATTCCAACATGTCAAGAAGCGCTGGGAGGACTTCAGGTCCAGGACCCTCAACAAGGCCCGACACCTCTTGAAGGCAGCGGATGCTAAGGGGCGCTGGGGCCACCTGTCGGAACACCTGATGTTGGTCCTGGAATACATATGACCAGCGCTCCACGTCCAGGTCCTTGAGAGGCAGACCCGTCTGGAGTCGAGCAGTAAGTGTACATGCATACTGATTGGAAGCTGTGCGTGTGGTGGTGTGCCAGTAGTGTGCAGGTTGCACATGTGGTTTTGTAGGGCCATGTATGGATGTGTATGTATAGGGCCATGAGGCTAACACATGTGAGTCCTCTCATGTGTGAGACACATGGATGGTGTATGTGTGGGTAAGCATGCAGGCCAAATGCATATGTGTGAGCACACATGTTTGAATGACTGTGTATGTAAGTTGGCATGGTAGTGGTGTCACACATGGATGTTGGTTCCAGCTGCATGTATCTGCACCGTGTACATGTGCATGTGTGTGTATTTGACAAGGGTGCAACAGTGATGCAACATGGATGCATGTGACACTGATATGTAGAAGGATGATTTCCAGATGTGACATGGATGCCAATCTCATCACTGTGACAGTTGGTGGAGGTGTACACATGCATGTAAGTGTGGTGGCGTGTGTACATGTCTAGTGCACTCCCTGTGTTTCATGTAATCTCTGGCTCATCTTTGGCTGCTCATGTTGTATGTGTATGGATGGTGCTGGCTGTTGGGATATGGCTGTGGAATAGCTCATGTGTGCGATTTCAAATGACATGTGTGTTGCGGATTATGATGCCATGTCTGAAGTTTGACACTGCCACTCATGTGGAACTGTCATGTGTGTATCAGTCCATTGTACAGTGCCCTGATGCCTGTCTCCTATCTATCCCTGTCTGCAGCATCAACTGATGAAGAGTGCGGAGAGGGTGCTGTGGAGCCCAGCGGCAGGGATCGCACCGCCAGCCGGAGACGCAAGGCCCGGCTCCCCTCCGAGGTTGTCATCTCGTCGGGGAGTGAGGAGTCTGGTGCCATGTCCCAGGCCGCAGCTGCCGAGGGTAGGTCCAAGAGGCGGAGGTCGGAGTTGGACTCCTCGGCAGCAGAAGGGGCAGCTGAGACCCCACAGGGTCCGACGGAGGAAGATGGCACGGAGTCATCCAGGTTGGTGGGGGGTTTGGTGGAGGAGGAGGCCATGCAAGGGACAGAGACGGGGTCTGGAGGTGGGGATTCCACTGGTGCTAGTGGTACAGTGCAGGGGCAGGGACAGGAGGCAGCAGAGGCTGCCATGGAGGTGCCTGTGTATAATCCTTTCCCCGATCCTGTCATTGCATCATCCCGCACCAGCAGGGATGCCTACGTCCAGATCCGTTCTCAGGGAGGGGATTGGCTTACACCAACTGGCCTTCCTCTCCCTGTGGATGTGGCTATCCGGCACCGGGTTGAGCTTGTCCTGGGTGGGGTGGCGTTGCGTCAACGGGCCATGCGAGCTGACCTACAGTCTTTCCATGAGGAGACTGCACGTCTTCTCGCATGGCTCGTTGACTGCGTTGACCCACTGGGACAGCTCACCAGGGCCGGATTCCTCAGTTTTCTGGACCTTGTTCCGACCCCGTCCTCAACTGAACCCCCTATGCGCCAGTTGTCCTCCGTGCCATCTTCCCACCCATGTGTCACCTGGGTGCCCTGTGGAGATGCCTCTGACCCTGTGGCCAGGCTGGTGGAGGACACATCCCTGCCACAGTCGGGAGTCAAACATCCAGCAGGGGTGGCCACCTCAACAACTGCACCCCAGCCGGAGGAGGATGTGCAGGCAGCAGGAGCCAGGGCACAGGCAGAGGCACAGCAGCAGCAACAAAGTGGGAGCCATGATGGCTCGGGGCCTTCAACATCGGAGGGGCAGGCATCGGCCAGAGGGCAGGAGGACCCAGGACGGGAAGTGTCTTCCGTGTGGCAGCGGTTGGGCCATGCTACAGATGCGGAGTGGCAGCGGGCGGAAGAGGCTCACGATGGTCAGGACGGAGAACTCCATGCTTAGGGCCCTGAGGCGGGCTGAGTGTCTCGAGGCCATTTGCAGGGACCTGGAGGTCCAGATGTCATCATCCCTGCGAACGCTCTGGGCCATGGAAGAGGACCGCCTCCGGGACATCGAGCAGGAGTTCGATGATGCCCTGGCCCGGGAAATCAGAAAGTGAGCCGTTGGACTAGCCCGCTGCCATTGTAAATAGTTATATAGTGTTAGGTTTCCTTTTGTTTTTCTTTTCATTTGGGGCGCTTGGACAATGCCCCACCCTTTTGTATATAGTTGTTCATTATGTAGGGTTTTTGTAGGTTTCCTTTCAATGGTTGGGCTCAGGGACCCTGGATTTGTACTTTGTATATAGTTGCACAATGGATTTCACTTCATTTGCCTTTTTTTTAACCATGGATCAATGGATTTTTCTTTTTTTTCACTTTGGATTTGATTTGACGGACAGACTCTTTGGACCCATTTGCTTTTGGATTGATTTTTATCCTGGTTTTACACATCTTCTTTTTCCTATTTTGGACATGCAGCTTTTTATTTATTATTTACATTATTGTGTGATTTCATTTCATTCCCTTGCTTTTGTGTGTAATACATTTTTATTTGATACTTCATTGTGTGGTATGCTTTCCTTGGTTTCCTGCATGTCACGATGCATGTTTTCTCATTCACTTGCACCCATTGTGTATGTGTGATGGACATGTATTGATGTGCATACTTGCCATTTGGGATGTTTCATGTGATGGGGATTTCAATGTGGGGTGTATGTAATACTTGGTTGTGTGTTTCGACTGGGGTGGCGTGGGGTGGGATATGGGTGGCCATTAGGCCCATGATTGTTGATCGTGATGACATGTTGTGGGGGACATGAGTGGGGGCCGGCTGGCAGGTGCCCCGCACTGCTAGGGGGTGGGGGTGCAGGGGGACATGAGTGGGACATGAGTGGGGGCCTGCTGGCAGGTGCCCCGCACTGCTGGGGGGTGGGGTGCAGGGGGACATGAGTGGGACATGAGTGGGGGCCTGCTGGCAGGTGCCCTGCACTGCTGGGGTGGGGGTGCAGGGGGACATGAGTGCGACATGAGTGGGGGCCTGCTGGCAGCTGCCCCGCACTGCTGGGGGGTGGGGGTACAGGTGGACATGAGTGGGACATGAGTGGGGGCCTGCTGGCAGGTGCCCCACACTGCTGGGGGCTGGGGGTGCAGGGGGACATGAGTGGGACATGAGTGGGGGCCTGCTGGCAGGTGCCCCGCACTGCTGGGGGGTGGGGTGCAGGGGGACATGAGTGGGACATGAGTGGGGGCCTGCTGGCAGGTGCCCTGCACTGCTGGGGTGTGGGTGCAGGGGGACATGAGTGGAACATGAGTGGGGGTGTGCTGGCAGGTGCCCTGCACTGCTGGGGGGTGGGGGTGCAAAGGGACATGAGTTGGTGATCAGTGGTGCAAGCGGACAGGCGGCTTGGCTGGGGTGCATGCCCATGGTGGATGGGCTGCCTGCGGGACATGACCAGGGGTTTGGGGTAGTCCCCTGTGGTGTGGTCTTCCTGCAGGGGCCGTGGAGGGTCTAGAGGGAACACCTGGGAGGACCCACACTGCCAATTCACATGTAGGACTCCCTGCGCACACCCAAAATTCACGTACACCGCTCTGACAGCAAAATCGCGTGTGAAACTTCCCGCGAACCCCAGTAATACACGTACCCCACTCGCACAGGGCCTATCGCGTGTGAAACTTCATGGGAACCCCAGTAATACACGGACCCCACTCGCACATGGCCTATCATGTGTGAAACTTCATGGGAACCCCAGTAATACACGTACCCCACTCGCACAGGGCCTATCGCATGTGAAACTTCACGAAAACCCCAGTAATACACGTACCCCACTCCACAGGGCCTATCGCGTGTGAAACTTCACGTGAACCCCAGTAATACACGTATCACACTCGCACAGGGCCTATCGCGTGTGAAACTTCACGCGAACCCCAGTAATACACGTACCCCACTTGCACAGGGCCTATCGCATGTGAAACTTCACGGGAACCCCAGTAATACACGTACCCCACTCGTGCAGGGCCGATCGCATGTGAAACTTCACGCGAACCCCAGGAATATTGCCCCTGTGCGAGCGAGCCGGGTACGTATAGTTCTGGGGTACAGCGTGAAGTTTTACACGTGAAAGGGCCCTGTTGAGCAGAGTACATGTATTCCTGGGGTTCGCGTGAAGTTTCACCCGCGATTTCAGCAGGGTACGTGTATTACGGGGTTCGCGTGAAGTTTCACCCGTGATTTCAGCAGGGTACATGTATTACGGGGTTTGCGTGAAGTTTCACACGCGAAAGGGCCCGGTTCAAGCGGAGTACGTTTATTTCAGGTTTGCGCGGCAAGTTTTACACGCGAAAGGGCAACACCCGTGCACAATACGTCACAGACGCGCTTACGCGCTAACGGCCTTTCGTCCAATGATATCGCGTACGTGTGATGACGCGCTTACGCGCTAAGGGCCTTTCCTTGAATTACACGCTGACGTGCAAGATTTTCACGTGCCAAATCACTCTGTATCAAGCTGGCCACGTGTACACACACGGAAGACCACGCTCCTGCCCTGAAGGCTATTTTCCTGCCCCCAAGAGCCCCGAGCACGCTCCCTCCAACCATCTGCTGCTGCCTGCCTGCCTACTTCCCACATGCCCTGCTATTTGGTGCCTGCACGTCAGCCATCTGCATGGGTCCATTTGCTGTGTCCATCCCTGCTGGAACAGAAGCCTGCCAAAAGTGGAACAAAGGGCTCAACCTTTGGTTTTGGAGTTACAGAGGCGAACACATATGCCATTTTAAAAACCGAGTTCTGGCAGAAAATACCAACCGGTGAATTCATTTTAATTTAATAAACCGGCGGTATGACCGAGGCTACATAGAAAAAGTATTAGCCTTGAACAATGGGAAAATCCCATAGGAATATATTCGCAGTTGAATATAAAAAATAGTATCCACTGCCACCAGCCAAAACTCGACGAGGGGGGACGGGACAGTGCCCCCTCGAACAACACACCCAGGGGTAATCAAATTGCCCCTACCAGTACGTCCACAATAGGATGGTGTGTACTGGTTCTGTTAGTAAATTTAGGTCTAGTAAAGCCAATGGTGACTTTACATGCCCTGGGAAACAGTAGTCAGTCCAGGGTATGGAATCTATGGTGGGGGTCACCTAGGACACCCCAGTGTTACGGCACGGAGGGTGCTGTGTAACAAACATAGCAAAACACATGAGACCCTCCGGAGTAAAAGACCCCATAGTCCATAGAACACATTAACATTCAAAGAAATACCACAAATCATGTCCAAGAGTGGTAGAAAAACAGTCTCACTCTTGGCAGGATGAAAAAAAACAAACTCCAGAAATCCAGCAAAGCTGCTGGGGGACTCACTAGGTTAGGAAATTCAGCCTAAACATAGAATTCTCCCTAACAGGGGTGCAAGGGGACATGAGTGGGGGCCTGCTGGCAGGTTCCCTGCACTGCTGGGGGTGGGGGTGCAGGGGGACATGAGTGGGACATGAGTGGGGGCCTGCTGGCAGGTGCCCTGCACTGCTGGGGGGTGGGGGTGCAGGTGGGCATGAGTGGGGGCCTGCTGGCAGGTGCCCTGCACTGCTGGGGGGTGGGGGTGGGGTACAGGGGGACATGAGTGGGACATGAGTGGGGTCCTGCTGGCAGGTGCCCTGCACTGCTGGGGGGTGGGGGTGCAAGGGGACATGAGTTGGTGATCAGTAGTGCAAGGAGACATGTGGCTTTGCTGGGTGGCATGCCTGCGGGACATGACCAGGGGTGCAGGGTAGTCCCCTGTGGTGTGGGCTGCCTGCAGGGGCCATGGAGGGTGTACAGGGAACACCTGGGAGGACCCACACTGCCAAATCACGTGTAGGACTCCCCAGCACCCCCGAAATACATGTACCCTGCTGAAATCGTGTGTGAAACTTCCCGCAAACTCAGTAATACACGTACCCTGCTCCAATCGCATGTGAAACTTCACGCGAACCCCAGTTATACACGTACCCTGCTGAGATCACGGGTGAAACTTCCCGCGAACCCCAGTTATACACGTACCCCACTCGCACAGGCCCTTTCGCGTGTAACACTTCACGCGCACCCCTGAATACACGTATGCAGGCCAATCGCGAGTTAAACTTCCCACGCACCCCTGAAATACACGTACCCTGCTGAAATCGCGTGTAACACGTCACGCGCACCCCTGAAATACATGTACCCAGGCCAATCGTGTGTAAAACTTCCCGCGCACCCCTGAAATACACATACCCTGCTGAAATCGCGTGTGAAACTTCCCGCGCACACCTGTAGTACACGTACCCTGTTGAAATTTTGTGTGAAACTTCCCGAGCACCCCTGAAATACACGTACCCTGCTGAAATTGCATGTAAAACTTCACGCGCACACCTGTAATACACGTACCCTGCTGAAATCACGTGTAAAACTTTGCACGCAATCCAGTAATACACGTTCCCCGCTTGGCTTTGCTGTTTGGCAGCCCGGTAAACTGGTCCTGGGTTAGTGCAGCCCTTTGCGCTGGATTGGGGATTTTGATGGCTTTTCCTTGTGCTAGGGGCGTTCTTGGGGGTGTAACTGGCGTTGCTGCAGGGTCGCTGTGCCACTCTGCTCCACAGCTGCTTTTGGAAGCTAAAATCCATGAATACGCTGTGTGCGGAAATCGATTTTTAGCGCACGCGGCTGGCACAGACTATTGCACGCGCACACTGTGTGCCAGCTGCGTGCACCACTTTATGAAATACCCCCTAAATAGTTTAGAAAAATCAATCTCAAACACAGCAGGCTTGGAAAAGATATTAAAATTATCCTTAAATTGCAGAGTAATACTTAAACGTAACCTTGACGTGGACCAAGGACTAGTTAATGGAGCACTGGGTACAGTTGTTGGCTTTCAAACATACCCATGTGACAACAAAATTCAGTTTGTCAATATTCTCTTTGACAAACTTTCAGAAGTGAAAAGGATAGGACGCTCAACAGCTTGATTCCATCTCTTCAAAGACATGTATGTATGCAGAGAACAATTTTCTCTAACTCTTGCATACGCAGTCACCATTCATAAATCACAAGGTCTTACCCTAGACAAAGCAATGATAGACATTGGTAACACAGTCTTTGAAGAAGGCATGAGCTACGTAGCACTATCACGCTTACGTACACTTGACGATCTATTTCTAATCAACTTTGATGCAAGTAAAGTAAACGCTGATATTCCTTGCATTTTAGAATACAATAGACTTCGCTCACTATACACCCCCCATCTAAACACATATTCTGTACCACAAAAAGTAAAACGTTGTAAAAGAAAACTAAATCAAACAGAAATGCAACAGGATGTCACTGCAAATCCTCCAAAGAGAGTAAAAGAAACTAAAACTTCATCAAGTACCACAAACATAAAATAACCCATTAGGGAAAGTAATCCAGGTACTTCATCAAAGAAGGAAGACAAACTAAAAAAAAAATCAATCAGATACAGAACTACCTGGTCCATTTAAACTCTCAAATATAGTTGGAGTAAGTTGCTATGCAAATGTAGCAATGAATATTCTATTTCAATTGCCACCAATTGTTGACAACATTTACTTACACAGTACAGACCAATTGTGTTTGCAAATGTTAGTACTTCACAGAAATGCAACAAACAATCCTGATAACATGTATAGTGTTTATCGAATAAGACAACAATTGGACTACTGTGCTGGAATGGTTAAATTCACTATAAACTTACAGGAATATCCACAAGAATTTCTAATGTACTTACTACAAGTACTGGAAAATAAAAACATACCTATGAATGAAATCTTTCAGATTTCATACATGTGGAAACATGCATGCACTCTCTGCAACAATGTGAAACAAGAACAAATCCCCAATGAACACTTCATATATATATCAATACCTAATTGTGAATCCATTCCATTTCAGCATCTTGTACAAAATGCAAACCATGGTAGATTATGTACTACCTGCAATTCGGATAATCGCTCCACGTTACTAATACAAACACATAGTAAATACGTAATACTAATGTTTCTAGGTTATAAAGCAGATGGTACCAAAAACAACTGCAAGCTGACTGGATTGACACATGGTCAAGTATAACTTGGTACGAAAACCTTCACAACAATAGGTATAATCTACAATGCAGGAGCCGCAACCAATTCATTGCACTACACTGCATATATAAAAAAGAAATGTGGATGGTTTGAATGTAATGATAGTACCATTACTCTAAAGCAGAGATTACCAGCAAATCTTTCAAACGCTTATTTAATGTTCTTAAAACCAAAATGCAATAACTAAACTGTACTTAAACCTTAAGTAAACTTGTAGTAAAGAAATATAAACTGTTAGAATATTCCAAAACCTATCTAACTGCCCAAAGATTCTACAACAACTAATCAGATAAATGAATACGACTAAATTAGAGCAAAGAATAGACAGTTAGAATACGCCAATTGGTATCTAACTGTCACAAAATCTTACAATATCCAAACAGATAAATCAATACCACTACAATATATAAAAACATAGACAGTTAGAATACGCCTACTGGTACCTAACTGCTCAAAACTTTTACAATATCCAAACAAATAAATGATATGTGACTGCCCCAAAAAACTGCAACACGCCAATATATACATCATTAGTCAGAAACAAGTGAACACTGAAAACAAACAAACAAATAAACTGTGCATAACAGAAAAAGTTTTTTTTTAAATCCAAAATGTTCTTTTTCTCCCACAGACCCAATGATTATAGCAACAAACACAGAAACTGAGCAAATTGCACAGTGCTCTGGTTTGCAATGTACTAAATATGAGGGTTAAAAAAATGTTGATTATTCAATGTAATAAGTCATTACAAAATGCCAATACTAACATGCTCTTTTCTTTTATCACAGAAATGAAAAAGAAATACATGTACTCAAGTTACTAAACCAAACAGTAAGTATATTATAATAAGTACAACCATCACAGCATATCACACCCATAGTGGCTTATAACTTTGTTTCTTATAAATTTGTGTTTGATCCCAAAGTTATAAGCCACTATTAGTGTGATATGCTGCGGTGGTTGTGGCCAGGGCATAGAGTCTTCGGTGCATGGCCAAATGGCCATGCACCCAAGACTCTATGCCCTGGCCACAACCACCGCAGCTATCACACCCATAAAGTCAAACATTTCAACGATGGCCTATGGGAACTTTTAATGTCCGTGGACATAATGAGTGTTCTTAGAACACTTTCAACTTGCCAGCGAACAATACGGACAGCGACCTCGGGAAACCACCATTTTGTTTATTTACGAACATTTCAGGACACCGCTAGTGTTCTTAGAACACATTCAACTTGCCACTGAACAATACAGACACTATCCTCAGGACACCCCCATTTTGTTTATTTACGAACGTTTCAGGACACCGCAAGTGTTCTTAGAACACATTCAACTTGCCAAAGAACAATACGTACAGCGTCCTCAGAACACCCTCATTTTGTTAATTTACGAACATTTAACGGACACCATGAGTGTTCTTAGAACACTTTCAACTTGCCAGCGAACAATACGGACAGCGTCCTCAGAACACCCCCATTTTGTTAGTTTACGAACATTTAACGGACACCATGAGTGTTCTTAGAACAATTTCAACTTGCCAGCGAACAATACGGACAGCGCCCTCAGAACACCCCCATTTTGTTAATTTACGAACATTTCAGGACACCACAAGTGTTCTTAGTACACATTCAACTAGCCAGCGAACAATACGGACAGCGTCCTCAGAACACCCCCGTTTTGTTGATTTACAAACATTTAACGGACACCACGAGTTTTCTTAAAACACTTGCAACTTGCCAGCTAACAATACGGACAGCGTCCTCAGAACACCTCCAATTTGTTAATTTACAAACATTTCAGGACACCGCAAGTGTTCTCAGAACACATTCAACTTGCCAGAGAACAATACGGACAGCCTCCCCAGGAGACCCCCACTTTGTTAATTTATGAACATTTAGCGGACACCACGAGTGTTCTTAGAACACTTTCAACTTGTCAGCGAACAATACCGACAGTGTCCTCAGAACACCCCCATTTCGTTAATTTACGAACATTTCAGGACACCGCGAGTGTTCTTAGAACACATTCAACTTGACAGTGAACAATACGGACAGCGTCCTCAGGACACCCCCATTTTGTTAATTTACGAACATTTAGCGGACACCACGAGTGTTCTTAGAACACTTTCAATTTGCCAGCGAACAATACGAACAGCGTCCTCAGAACACCCCCATTTTGTTAATTTACAAACATTTCAGGACACCGCAAGTGTTCTTAGAACACATTCAACTTGCCAGCGAACAATACGGACAGCGTCTTCAGGACACCCCCATTTTGTTTATTTACGAACATTTCAGGACACCACAAGTGTTCTTAGAACACATTCAACTTCTCAGAGAACAATAGAGACAGCGTCCTCAGGACACCCCCATTTTGTTTATTTACGAACATTTCAGGACACCACAAGTGTTCTTGGAACACATTCAACTTGCCAGCGAACAATACGGACAGCGTCCTCAGTACACCCCCAGTTTGTTTATTTACGAACATTTCAGGGCACCACAAGTGTTCTTAGAACACATTCAACTTGCCAGAGAACAATACGGACAGCGTCCTCAGGACACCCCCATTTTGTTTATTTACGAACATTTCAGGACACCACAAGTGCTCTTGGAACACATTCAACTTGCCAGCGAACAATACGGACGCATCCTCGGGACACCCACATTTTGTTTATTTACGAACATTTCAGGATACCGCGAGTGTTCTTAGAACACTTTCAACTTGCCAGCGAACAATATGGACAGCATCCTCAGAACACCCCCATTTTGTTAATGTACGAACATTTAACGGACACCACAAATGTTCTTAGAACACTTTCAACTTGCAAAAGAACAATATGGAAAGCATAATTGTGTTAATTTACAAACATTTCAGGACACTGCAAGTGTTCTTAGAACACATTCAACTTGCCAAAGAACAATATGGACAGCGTCCTCCGAACACCCCCATTTTGTTAATTTAAGAACATTTAACAGACACCACGAGTGTTCTTAGAACACTTTCAACTTGCCAACGAACAATACGGACAGCGTCCTCAGAACACCCCCATTTTGTTAAATTACGAATATTTCAGGACACCGCAAGTGTTCTTAGAACACATTCAACTTGCCAGAGAAGAATACGGACAGCGTCCCCAGGACACCCCCATTTTGTTAATTTTCAAACATTTAGCGGACACCACAAGTGTTCTTAGAGCACTTTTAACTTGTCAGCGAACAATACCGACAGCGTCCTCAGAATACCTCCATTTTGTTAATTTATGACCATTTCAGGACACCGCGAGTGTTCTTAGAACACATTCAACTTGCCAGGGAACAATATGGACAGCGTCCTCAGGACACCCCCATTTTGTTAATTTACAAACATTTAGCGGACACCACGAGTGTTCTTAGAACACTTTCAACTTACCAGCGAACAATATGAACAGCGTCCTCAGAACACCCCCATTTTGTTAATTTACGAACATTTCAGGACACCACGATTGTTCTTAGAACACATTCAACTTGCCAGCGAACGATACGGACAGCGTCCTCAGGACACCCCCATTTTGTTTATTTACGAACATTTGAGGACATCGCAAGTGTTCTCAGCACACATTCAACTTGCCAGAGAACAATATGGACAGTGTCCTCAGGACACCCCCATTTTGTTTATTTACGAACATTTCAGGACACCGCAAGTGTTCTCAGCACACATTCAACTTGCCAGCGAACAATACGGACAGCGTCCTCAGGACACTCCCATTTTGTTAATTTACGAACATTTCAGGACACCGCAAGCATTTTCAGAACACTTTCAACTTGCCAGAGAACAATACGGACAACGTCCTCAGGAAACCCCCATTTTATTTATTTACGAACATTTCAGGACACCGTGAGTGTTCTTAGAACACATTCAACTTGCCAGCGAACAAAACGGACACATATTGCGTCCTCAGAACACACCCCCTTTTGGTTTATTTAGAACATTTCAGAACAAACGTAATATCCGCAGACAAATCGAACACAACAAGAGGGTCTACCACATAAAAAAATACAACATTCAACCTATCTCATACTCTCCCACCCTCCCCAAACACTCTTGCACACCAACACACTCTACTAAATACAAATTTTAAACTAAGTTTCACCGCGCTGTCCGCGGATGTCCGCGAATCCAAGATGGCGGGTGCTACCGCTCTATGCCGTCCAATCAGTGAACACGCTGCATGTCCACGGACATGACGCAAGCTGATTGGCCAATCAGGACACTGTCCGCGGAGTGAACAGGGAAGTGTGTCCGCGGACCGAACACAGATATCACTATTTTTTTATGACCTACTTTTTGGTCATTTAAAAAAAAACTACTATACGGATTTTCACCAAATCTGCAAAAGCGTGCTTTCGGGACCAAGCCTCTACTCCTGGTCCAAATTTGGTGATAATCCGTCTAGCGGTTTGGGCTGTAGGCGCGAGCAAAGTTTTTTCCCCATTTGGTCTTGGTGAGGATTCGTCCAGGGGGAGGGAATTTATAAGCCGCCCAAAAAGTGCTCTTCCTAAGGAAACAGCAACTTAACCATAACTACATGGCCACTACCGTGGCCATGTAATAAATATATATATATATATATATATATATGTATATATATATATATATATATATATATATATATCAGGGAAAAAACATTGTTAAAGGGACGTTATGTTTAAGTTGTGCTACTAAAAACTTATGAAATTCAGTGAAAAAACTTTGTTAAAGGGACGTTATGGTTCCAAGTAAAAGCGAAAAACCCTTGAAATTCGCCAGTTATGGTAAGCTAAGCAACTATAACGCGCGCCACCATCGTGCACTGCTAAGACTAACACCCAGGACATCAAAGATGACATCACAAATGTCATTGATGACATCACTGATGACATCACATGTCTGGCTCCCCCTTTTTTCCTTTACTGACATATCTAGGCCACATGGTTTTCTTCAGTAACAGTCAGGAATTAAAAGTGGAAAAGGTAGTATATATGTAGACTTTTTTTTTTTTTAAATATTTTATTGATTTTATATTTTAGAAAACCAAACAGCACACAACACAATACAACTGTTAATTACTTACAGAAACACAAAAGAAAATACGAAAACATTCCCCCCACCCCCCATCAAGCCAGAGCCGGCTTCCTTGTATCCTCAGTCGGGGCACCGTCAGGTGGAGCATTGTCCGTAGGCCCATCTTCCGAATTCTCAGATTCGTCCAAACCCTGTTGTGGGTTGGTCATAGAGGCCACCAATTGTCGCCAGACCAGCAAGGGCCCTATCTCCACCTCGCCCCCTCTAGTGACCGCTTCAAACCATACCACGGATTCCGCCTCCGCCCACCTCACGAGGTCCGCCCACCATAGTTCCACTCTCGGCCTGCTGGCCGATTTCCAGTTCATGGCCAGAACATATGCCAGGTCCCTCACCTTGCTCAGGTGCCTAAAGTGTCTGGGCCTGGGGAAGATCCCAAGCATACACGACCAGGCCGATCTCACGTCCAACACCACTCCCCCACCTGCGAGCTTCATCTTGACCTCCTCCCAAAATCTATACACTTCCGGGCAGGCCCAAAACATGTGTAGCAACCCTGCGTCCACCTCCCCATGCCTGGGGCATTTTTGAGTGATCGAGCCTCCAAACCGTGCGATTTTCTGGGGAGTCAGGTAGGCCCTGTGAGTAATGTAGAACTGGAGTTGTTGGAGCCGTGCATTTCGGGACACCTTTTTATGATACCCCAGGACCTTCTTCCACTGACCCTCCGTCATGAGTCCACCCATCTCCTCCTCCCATTTATGCCTCAGTTGGGGCAACTCTTTCCCAGCCTTCGCTCTGAGGAGTTCGTATATCCGTGATATTTCATGCCCGCCCTCTGAGACATCATACATAGTTTCAAGGGTGGCATCAGGGTCATCTGCCAGTGCCGTCACCGGCCATCTCTCTCTTACTCGTTTCACTAGCCTGGCATAGGTGATGTACTGGCCTCTGTGCACCCCCGTCTCATCCTGCAACTTTTGGAAGTCCAACGCCTCCCCCTCCCGCCATATGTCCCCGAGCGTGGCCAGGCCCACCGGCTCCCAGTGCCTACGGACAGACTGAAACAGTTGGGAGTCGTTTTCGCACAGGGCCACCAGCGGGACCTGCCGAGATAGCGGTTCTGACTCCCCCATCAATTTCCACGTTCTGTGCCAGACCTCCCATCCCAACCTCAATAGCCGCCCTCTTCCCGTCAGTTTATTCCTTTGTAGCCACACCACCTCTCTCAGGAAGTATGGGGCCGCATCCTCCCGCAGCAACCTAGATTCCGCCGAATCTTCATCAGACAACCACCTGGCCACATACAACAGCTGGCCCGCCAGATAATATAGTTCGAAGTTGGGCAAGCCTATACCCCCCTTCTCATGCGGGTTCTGGAGCTTCCACAGGGCCACCCTATTCCTGGAGTTACCCCACACGAAGCCCCTACAAATACTATGAAGTCACACAAATAGGCTCTTAGGGATCAAATACGGGACGTTCACGAAGAAATGCAGGAGTCTGGGAAGGACCACCATTTTCAGCAAAGCCGCCCTCCCCATCATGGACAGGGGCAATCTGGACCAGAATGCCATGCTGTTCCTGACCCCCTCTATGGCTCTCTCTGTGTTATGCTTGTGTACCGCCTCAGTCCGGTGGTAAATATTTACCCCCAGGTACCTAAACGTGTCGGTCCGCCATGGTATTGGCAACACAGGCAGCCTCTCCAGCGGGACGTCCCTGTACCCGCCCAGAGGGAACAGGCTAGACTTCCTGGGGTTCACTGATATGCCCGAGAGGACAGCGTAATGATCCAGGACCTCCAGCACGTACTGCAGGTTCTCCTCCGGGTAGCGTAAGTAAAGCAGCATATCGTCCGCATAGAGAGATATTAAGTGGCTGCCGCTGGCGGTGTTAATGCCCACCTCTCCGTATTGTTGCCGCAGGCATATTGCCAGCGGCTCCAGCGCGAGTATATATAACATGGGTGACCAAGGGCATCCCTGCCTGGTCCCCCTGCTGAGTTGCCAGGCATCCGAGACTGTGGCCCCTGTCTTGACCCTCGCCACCGGGCTGCTATATAACAACTGGACCCATCTGATATACCCAGGGCCCACGCCGTATCCCTGCAGGGCCGCTTTCAGCCAAGGCCATCTCACTGAATCGAAGGCCTTGACCGCATCCAGCGACACTACCGCCATCTCGCCCATGTCGTCCTTAGTATGGTCGATAACATGGTGCAGCCTCCTATGGTTATCACTGATATTCCTGCCTGGGACATATACCGTTTGATCCGGGTGGATCAGCTTGCCGATCACCTTCTTCAACCTGTTGGCCAGCACCGCCGTGAGTATTTTGCTGTCCTGGTTTAGCATGGACAGAGGTCTCTAAGATCCACACTCAACAGCCGGCTTGCCTGGTTTCAGTAATGGGATAATCATGGCCTCACGGAGGGACAACGGGAGTTCTCCCTGTTCGTATGCCTCGTTAAACAAGGCCAGCAGTGGCTGGAGCAGCTCCTGCACGTACACCTTGTAAAACTCACTAGGCAGTCCATCCGTTCCAGGTGCCTTACACGTGGGGAGGCCCCGGATCACCACCTCCAGCTCGTCTGAAGTGATAGGGGCGTCCAGTTCCTCCCGCTCCAGGTCGTCTAGGGTGGGCAGACCAACGTCTTCCAGTGTGTTCAGGATGTCCTGACTCCTGTCCTCCCCAGTGCCCTCATACAAATGTTTGTAGAACCTGAGGAGTTCCTCGTTCACCCCATCCTGAGTGTTGCGAAGACAACCGTCCTCACCACAGATCTCATGAATAACCACCCGGGGGGACTCGCTCTTGTACAGCCAGGCCAGCGGTCTGCCTGGCTTGTCGCCCCCCGCGTGCAGCCTCTCGGTGTATTTCCTATGGTTCAATCTGCATAGTCGATCACAAAGAGCACTGCACGCCACCTGAAGGTCCCTCGCCCTAGTCTTGTCTTCCTGAGTGGCGTTCTCGAGACGAGCTAGGCTCTCCAGTTCCCTTTCGGTGTCCTGAAGCTCCCTCTCGATACCCCCTTGAAGTCCTTTGGATTTAGAGATGGCCACTCCGCGCACCACTACCTTAAAGGCCTCCCACAGAGTTCCCACAGAGAGCACGCTACCCGTGTTTATCTCAAAGTATTCCCCGATGGCAACCCTCAGGTCCTCCCGGAATCCCTCATCCTGCAGTGCCTCCGACCAGAGCCTCCATGTGGGGACCCGAGGCCTAGGGGGTTGGTGTCGCCACTCTACCACCAGGGGCGAATGGTCCGACAATACTCGGGCCTTGTATTCCGCCCCCACTAATTCACCCGCTATCTCGGCAGTTCCAAACACATAATCCAATCTCGTGTATGAATCGTATGGCGCCGCATAGTGCGAATACTGCCTATCTGTGGGGTGGAGTTTCCTCCACACATCTACCAGTCCCAGGTCTCCCAGCAATGTCCCGAGCGCCTTGGTCGCCGGCGACATTTTCCCTTTGGTATCAGCGGACCGGTCAATTTTGGGATCCAAGACGCAGTTGAAGTCCCCACCCCACACCATTGCACCCCCTACCAGGGGGCCTAGTTTGCCATAGAGGGATCTAAAGTAGGCTGCAGTATCATGATTGGGGGCATACAGGTTGAGGATGTGTACTTCCCTGTTCTCCAGGAGTCCTGTTATCGCCACCATTCTGCCCTCCGGGTCCACTATCGAGTCAAGCACCCGGAACGACACGTGCGGCGCCACCCAGTTGATAACCCCTCTAGCATACGCCGAGTACGTTGGCACCCACCACATTGCCCTTCCACTTCCTCTTGACCACCTCCAATTTCTCCCTAGTGAGGTGGGTCTCTTGTAGCAGGGCTATATCTATCCGCATCCTCTTCATGTATAGCATTACCTTGTTCCGCTTGAGGTAACTATTGAGGCCTCGGACATTCCAGGTAGCTATGCGAAGATTATCCGATGCAATCAGTTCGGTCAATACTCAGCCCCGCCCTCCCCACAATGCTCCCTTGGTCTAACTCTCCGCCGGCTCTTCCGTCCTTGATCCCCGTCCCCCCTCCCTGTTTCCCAACTACACACCACAGCAAACAACCCCTCCCACCCCAACAAAAGCCCAGCTCCATCCCTGGATCTCAGGCCCACCCGCGTCTGGTCTTATCCCGTATTCAAGGAGTAGGACCCCGCGGGGCGTCGCCGATCTAACAGCGACCTAACTAACTAGATATGTTACTACTGGGGACAAAGGAAGCCTCTCGGAGCTCCCAACCAAGTAACCACGGGTAGGCACGCCCAATGGGCCAGCCAGTCAGCACCGCATCATACGCACCATATGCCGTATAAATGACTATATTCAAGTCCCAATGTCTCGGCCCCATTGCCCTAGGCGACCTAGCCGTAAGCTACTTATCTTCCGTAGTCTCTGCCTGGATGCCCGGTTCTTGAGGACTGCCCAGCGCGTCTAGCCAGTCCATTGCTTCAGTCGGTGTTTCAAAGAACAGGGATCTGTTTCTGTAAAAAACGTTCAATTTGGCCGGGTAGAGTAGCATGTAGCGATGGCCAGCTTCACGAAGTCTCCTTTTCACCGCCCCGAAGTGCATCCGACTCCGCTGTACTTGTAGCGTGTAGTCAGGGTAGGCCGTGATCTTGGCCGATCCTCTGTCAATCATTCCTCCTTTTCGAAAGAATTCAAGAATCATTTTGCAATCTCGGCAGTTCAGAATTTTCGCGATCACCGGCCGCGGGGGGGCCCCAGGAGGCGGCCTCCTGGTTAGGGCCCTATGCGCCCTCTCGACTGAAAACCCCTGGGTCAGCACCCCGCCGGTAATCTCCTGCAAAAACATGGATTCCACAAATTCCGTGGGGTCTGGTCCTTCCGCTCGCCTGGCATATTGTTGCGCCTGGCACGTCCCTCCGCCTGCTCCGCTCTGTCCTCCAGGTTGCCCGCCCGTTGCACAAGGGCGTGTAATTCCTTCTTATGAGCAGCACAGTCTGCCGTGTTCGTGGCCGTCTCCTTCTCAATGGTCCCTGTGCGCTGCGAGATCGCCCTCACATCCAGTCTAAGCAGATTCACCTCCTCCTGGACGGCACCGATCTTAAGGTTTAAGCCTTCCTGCAGCCCTTTCATGGCGAGGCCCAACTTGGTCTCCCATGACACTTTTAAGTCCGCAATCGCCGCCAGCACCTCCTGTATTGTGCCCGGCGACTCTGCGACCGTCACGGGGGTCTCTTTGTTCTTGCCTCCTTCTGCCCCTGAGGGGGACTTGGCGTAAGCCTCCATCGTGGGCTGTTTGGCCTTGGGTTTCACACCTCTCGTGGTCATATTGTTGTATGAGTCGGGCGGGGGCCCGTCCCGCCAGGCACCGAAGGGGAATCACGCCACTCAATGCACAAAGCCTGGCCCACCACACCATGGGGCATCCAACACGCCCAGAGCACCCCAACCACCGGGCCCACGGTCCCGTCGTCACAGCTACATCCGTTCGGCCCTACAGCTCGCCGGGCCACCGCGCGTCCTAGGCGGCGCTCACGTGTACTAGTCCCCAAGCGAAGGGACCCATGGGTCCTGCACTCATAATCGCGACACTGACTTCACGGTCCTCGGTGTTCGCAAAGTGTCGCCGCCATTTTGTCTTGTCCGCCTGCTCAGGGCTCATCCCAGTCAATCGCATTTATTTCGGTTCCCGGGTCTCCTAGACATCACAAACTTTCAGCGGGTGTAGTGGTCGCATTCCCACACCTGGACATCGATTTCCAGCGTCGGCCGGCCCCCGTGGACGCACCCTTCCATCAGGATCAAAACAGGATCAACGGAGCTCCTCCAGAGTGCGACCCTTTACATGGCCGTCCAAGCCACGCCCCCCGTATATTTGTAGACTTATCCTTCAAGTATGTTCTTACAATAATTCCCTTAGGGTCCAGTCATATCATATGAAACATAAATAGGGGAAGACACAAGCTTGAAAGACAGCAATCCTTTCTGTGCATTAAAATAATCAGTAGAGTTGTCAGAACTTTCTGATAGTTCTGTTGTTTTTTATTACTGTACTTTCCCTGTATATGTTCCTATATTTATATCTTGTATTCACACTACTTTCCTAGGGGTCCAGGCACATCATGTGATATATATATATATATACTTATATAGGGTATGCTACTTACCCTATATATATATATATATATATATATATATATATATATATATATATATATATATATATATATATATATATATATATATATATGGTAAGTAGCAGGTGTGAAACAAAGCAATCATTTCTCTGCATAAAGGTAAACAGTTCGGTTATGAACACTTTTTGCTACTAGTGCTGTTTTTTGTCTTACTTCAATTTCCTTGAATATATACTCATATTTGTATGTGGTGTTGTCTCTTTGTGTTTTGTCTATAATAATGCAATTATGTAGTAAGTGGTTTTATTATCTACTTATCACATGTTTCACAGTATGCAAAAGTCTAATAAGAAAACAGTTATCATTTCACTATTCAACATGGCAAGTTTATGAATATTGCACCTTCATCATGTATGATGCACACAATGCCTATGTTTCTACATGAGCACCTTAGTATACTGGATGGACGAATTAGCACTTGATTCCAATGATCCTTGACACTTTTTTCTATTAACATTACAATAAGAAACCCTTGTACAGACTTTTCATGAAAGATAAATGCACATGTGATGTCATCAGTGATGTCATCAATGATATTTTTGATGTCATCTTTGATCTCCTGGGTGTTAGTCTTAGCAGTGCACGGTGGTGGAGCGAGTTATGGTTGCTTAGCTTACCATAACTGGTGAATTTCAAGGGATTTTCGGTTTACTTGGAACCATAACGTCCCTTTAACAACGTTTTTTCACTGAATTTCATAGGTTTTTAGTAGCACAACTTAACCATAACGTCCCTTTAACAAAGTGTTTTAACTGAATTTCATAGGTTTTTAATAGCACAACTTAACCATAACGTCCCTTTAACAAAGTTTTTTTCACTGAATTTCATAGGTTTTTAGTAGCACGACTTAACCATAACGTCCCTTTAACAAAGTTTTTTCACTGAATTTCATAGGTTTTTAGTAGCAAAGCTTAACAATAGTAACTTTGACTTTATGTACATGTAATATGGAACATACTGAACCACTTCTACTGAATGTAATGTCCGCAAACATTTTTGATGTCTGCGGACATATTCGGACAACAGTACCACAACCTAATAAGTCTGGGGGGGGTATGTTTAATTGTTGTATTACAACATGATAACATTTAAAAAATTCACAAAGTAGTACACATACATATTATATGTAGTAAAACATAAGAAATGTAACCCATATATGTACTGCACTAACCATTCATTTAAATACAATATATTCTAAAATGGAATATAACAAGAGAAGATAAATAGGCTTCCAACATAATTACCTCACAGACACTCCACAACTAAGACCAAGACCAGACCTACAGAGTACTCAGAACATATCTTACCTGAAATAGTAAGTGTACATCATTTTACTCATATCTTTATAAACTTTCTGTATTAGATTTGTACTTGTCCCCCCTCACCATATCCCAGTCAATTATCCCCAAACCCTCTCCATAATCCAAAAGGTTTTGATGAGACTTCCATCCCTTCTTCACCTGATACCAATCATGTTGAAAACCCTAATTCTCCTGTTTTTGTTTCTGTTTCTGCCTCACATTCTCTGTCATAAATTATTAATATATGTGAAATAAAGTTACATTTTTATATTGTGTTGTAATTACTTCCCATTTTTTATTTTTTAAAAAACAATAAATAAAAGAAAATGGAGGTGTCCTGAAGAACACTATACCCGTCCATATTGTTCGCTAGTAAGTTGAAACTGTACTAAGAACCCAATTGGTGTCCTGAAATGTTCGTAAATAAACGAAAATGGAGGTGTCCTAAAGAACACTATACCTGTCCATACTGTTCGCTAGCAAGTTGAAACTGTTCTAAGAACAAAAGCGGTGTCCTGAAATGTTCGTAATTAAACGAAAATGGAGGTGTCCTAAAGAACACTATATCTGTCCGTACTGTTCGCTAGCAAGTTCAAACTGTTCTAAGAGCCCAATTGGTGTCCTGAAATGTTCGTAATTAAACGAAAATTGAGGTGTCCTAAAGAACACTATACCTGTCCTTAATGTTTGCTAGCAAGTTAAACTGTTCTAAGAACACAATTGATGTCCTGAAAAGTTTGTAATCAAACGAAAATGGAAGTGTCCTAAAGAACACTATATCTGTCCTAGTGTTCGCTAGCAAGTTTAAACTGTTCTAGAACACACGCAATGTCCAGAAATGTTCGTTTGATGTGTGACGCACTTTTAATTAATTCAGGACCCGAACACTGTCCGTAGAACATCAACGCGCATGCACAAACCAATGCCCGTGCATTTGGTGTCCTGCGGACAGGAGCTTCCTTCGCGGACATGTTCTCGAAGGGATCATGTGACCGCGCCCATGCTGATCCCGTGTTCTGAATGCGGACACTATTCGTGTCCCCAAACAATTTAAAAGTACATTTTCAAGTAATCCACAATATTTTTCCATAAAAACTCATCATGGCACAAGTCCCACATAGTAATCCTGAGTTTCTACATATCTTTTGAAACTTTTTGAACCCTTTTTTGTGTTCGATCTGTCAGCAGAAAGCATGCATGTCCGTGAACCGCGTACAACCACCCCTATAAAAGACCACGCCCTACAGCTTATTCTCATTGTGTTTCTGGCTATTCTTCAGAGCACAGCTATTTCTCCAGCAACTTGCTGATTACACCATCGAGATGGCATCCATGGCTGCAGAACTGCCACCTGGTGCTGCACCTGCTTCAGCACCACTCCCACCCCTCCAACACCACCACCTTCCCAAGGGCCTGAAGAGGGGAACAGGAGTGAGGATGCAGAGGATGAAGAAGAGGATGACGAGAATGAGGTAGAGGAAATCCCTACTACCCACACTAGGCGTGAGTCTTGGGTGTGGCGGTTATTGGTCCTAAGGCTCGTGCAAACCGTGTTACCTGCAATGAGTGCAAAATGATACTCAGTCGTGGGAAGCACGGTTAGTACAGCTTTGGGACCACTACTATGAAGCGACACCTGAGGTCATTTCACTCTGGGGCTATTCGCAGGGTTGTACCTTGCGAAGAACGTAGCAGGTTGATTTCCTCTACTTCATCCTCTGTTTCTGATCCTGTCACCACAAGGACCACCTCTGTGGGACAGCGTCTTCCTCAAGCTGCCTCACAGGCCATACAGAATGCTGATGACCCTTACGAGGGTCACAGTTGTATGTATGTACTGTGACACAGTACTCTGCAGGGGGGAGCAACTTCGTAGTGCTTTTGAGACTATCGTCTCAGAGCACGAGAAGATCTGCTCACTACCCAAATACAACCCACTCTACATCTTCCTCTCTCAGCTCACCCTTCCTTATCCCTGTGGTTGGTGTCCCCCCTTTACCTTCCTTTCCCCTCCTCTCCTAGTGTGTCGTGTATAAAAAACAAAAATAAATACAAAATATAAAAAATCAAAAATAAAATAAGGCTCTTTTCAGAGCCGCCTTTCAGAGTTAATAAATAAAAGTGAAAATAAATGAAGCAGTGCCCTTTGTATTTTTTAGAAGTCCGCGGACAGTTCGCGAACATTTAAAAAATTGGGTTGCTACCCGATCACAAACATTGCAATTTTCTCTGGGAAGAAGTGGTGGCTCTGAAAAGAGCCTTTGGGTGGTGATTGTAAGTCACAAATTATAAATACTTAACACCTACTTCAAAATGGTTGTTGTAATTCCAAAAAAGGTTGCAATGCATTTTGTACATTTCTCAGAAAAATCTGATTGCCAGCATAAGTAAGATGGACTCCATCTCTGCGAAAAATATATGTACTACGAAACATAATATTTTCATTGTGAAAAGAGGACTTGCCAAAATCTCTTAGAAAGGCACAAACAGCCTTATTAACATTGCACCTTGCTTTTTCCATTTGTGGTCCAAATGAAGAAGAACGAAGCCACATTCGTCTCTGCGCAATCCGTGAAAATATCACTTGAGAATTAGGAAACATGTCCATAACCTTCCCAAGTCCTTCTTTCATAGCAAATTGCAAAAAAATTCCAGTCACATGTCCTAAACGGTTCCCTCCACAATGAATTACAATTATATCTGGATGTTGCTCTGTCTCCAAAGTAGCACAGAGAGGTAGCAAATCCAACCACTTCATTCCACGTACTCCATGCCAGTGTACTTCCACATGTGGGAATCCAAGATCTAAAGCTGCTCCACAGCTTTCTGCATGCACCTTCAACCAATGTATCCACGAATCTCCCAACATCCAAACAATCTGTTTCCTGAAACACACAGCCATAGCTATCTTTTGTTCTCTCAGCAAAAAGAGTATCTGATAAACTCTCTCCTGGCACAACATACCCACTAAACTTTCCTGACCAATCCCTTTCAGTGCTTATTCTCATTTGCATGACTTCTGAACCCAAAAATCCCGGGATGTAACTCCCGATGTCCGCGAACTACCGCCATGTCCGCGGACATATCGTAACATGAACAGCCCTTCTACCATTTCCACTTCACTCTCTCTGCCATTCCCTCATTGGATGTAGCTAATAAATCACATGACCATGCACCAATCACATTCAATACCTCTAGATCTAAATGCATCATCATAGATCAGCACTGCAAATGTACTGTGAATCTCTCTGAGTACAAGTGTCATATCATTGGCAAGCACCATCTACCAGAAATACTGTACAAGTCTCCAAGATTTCTACTTACAGCTCCATGCATATCCATATGCATGAACACAAACTTCAGGTATGCATATTTTCTGTACAATAGATGAACACATTTTCAAACAGACTTTTAGCTTGTGTAATTTTGTAAAATGAATTTACTGTATTTTTTTCAATATCCTAAAATCCACTATCACTTATAAACCTTTATACTATTTACTTTCTTTATAAACACACACTCAAATAATGTTAAACTAACATTTTTTAAATGAAATATATAGACTACATATATTTAAACAAAATTGCATGCAAGCACAAATATGTTTAAATCTTTAAAAACATACTTATACAATTTCATATTTTTTTGTTTTTATTTATTTATTTACTTAATTACTTTAATTTAGACATGACATTGAGGCGCTATTACCTAGAACAGCTTACTTACAGAAATAGTGGTATTCACTGGTATATTATAAATTTCACAAGACATAGTAAAGATATTTTTTTTTGCTACAGTCATTCGATACAATTTGTTCATTAAGAACATATCATATGTACTGAACTGATGCAATGTATCTTATGTAAATAAATTAGTTTAATGGTTTTAAAGAAGGCACTGAGGATTTCAATTTAAAAAATCAATATCTAAATTAAAAACTGTGCTATATACAAACAAAGTTACTAATTTGAAGCTTTTACAATTGCAGTGAAGACCAGTCTACTGAAAAGAAGCAGCCCAATTCGAAGAACAAAGAAGAACTAAGAAGTTACCTGTTAATTTAAGAAAAAAAGTAAGTATAATATCACCATGATATTTGTATTATTAATCAAACATACTATAACGTTAATACAAGCTATTTCTGTGCCTAAAAATAGAGCTTGTGTACCATTTTGTCCAAAAATCTCCATGTCTTAAACAGTGATTTACAGCCAGAATGGCCCACAAATTCCTATTTTTGGACACACAAATTACCCAACTGAACCGCTACAATTTTCATATTATAGAACAAACAACTGTTTTAATTGAATACATTAGATTTACTATTTGTACTTTTCCACACCACTAGCTTACTTTTTTTTTTGTCATCTGAACCCCAGTTTAGTAACACATTAATGCAAGACTACCCATCGCTACTAGTTGTAGTTCCCAATGCACAATCACACACCATTACATACATCTTTATCATCTTACTCAAACACTCATGCACACAGCACACATAAATTCCAGAACACCCCAACCCATATCTTCTTTATTTTTTTCAACAGACCCTAAAGAATGCCTACCAAAAGTCAAGTCCGTAGAAAGCAACGCAAAAGTAGAGCAAATGAAAATAAAAGTGTCCAACATAAGCATCCATCTCTAGCAGAATTTGTAAAAAAAGTTGAAACAAAACAGCTAATACAGTCATTTAGTGAAACACAAGAAGTTTCAAGTACAAAAACATTGCCTCCTCTATCAAAATGTAAAACAAAACAAAAAACAATTAACAGAAAATCAGCTCTCACTACAGATAAAACTACTTCTTCAAATTTTAATATAGTGCAAAGTAAGCATACCAAGAAAAGTATTTTAGCCAAAACGTACCTTCACAAAGTCCTTTAACATCTTATAAAAATAGGAGAGAAATCAGGTTCAACGCTTAAAACCTATTGTAGGAAATTAATCTTAGAAGCGTTGATGGACAGTCAATTCTTCCGAAAAGAAAGTTATTTATTTTACTGTTAAACAAAATGAAACCACTAACAAAACTAATAACTAAATTACAAAAAAGACTTCTCAATAAGCGAAATGTCAACAGAAAGAACTTCTTAAATATCTGCGGGGGTGAATGGAATCACACCACGAGCACAGAACCATATTTTAATGAAGAAGCGTACACACAAAAGCAAACAAATACAATTGCCATACATAGCAGTGGTCGAGGTTATGAAAAAGTGAATAATACCATAATGGAACAAGAAGTACTCCTTACAAAAATATGCCCTGAAAACTTAGAATTACCCCTCCATTCAACTGAATCAGAACGTCTAGTGTACAAATGGCCATGCACGTCAATGTGTAACATTCCCAAACAATGTTTCAAATCTTTACGACAATTCCTCAATAAATATATAAAAGGCAAAGACAAAATCAAAATTAAATTACTCCAAAATATGGATACCTGTCCAGTGCGCAAGTACACAGGACTACAAGGACATTCATTGGCCTGCATTACAGGACCTACTTGTAAAACCACTTTCCATGATATCAAAAGCATATCAACACATCATTCAACTATAAGAAATCTAGTCTATACACTGTACTATGCTAAAAGTCCTGCTTTAGCACTAGCAAAGTTAAATAACATCCTTCTACATGGTACAGCAAAAGACCTACTTGAAGAAATTCACTATATTCAGAAAAAATATTTTGGAAGTGAAAGCCATTTACAGAATGAAATAGCTTTAAACCAATTAAGCAACAATTCTACACATGGCAACTTTTTGCTAAACACATACAAAAAAGAAATACTAAAATTTAAATGTACATCAGCTGAAGTACCAAACCATGTATGTGTATGTTGCCGTAGAACTTTTTTATAAAAGTAACACAATAACTGCAGACCTATCATACAAAATACAAGACAATGAAGATTCTAATGGCTTGAATTAGCTCTCTACCTTGTAGCAGAAAACAAATACGAAATAACTGAGCCCTTAATACTTTGCAGTTACTGCACTACAAAACTTGACAACCAAACTCCTTCACGTGCTACCACAAATAATTTGGAATTATACCCAGTACCAAAACCCCTACAACAACTTAATTTATATGAGAGCATCATAATTCAAACAGTACACCCATTTCAAGCAATAATACGCCTTCAACCAAAAACAGCAAAAATACCTCCCTCTGAATAGGTAAAATGCATTTGTTGAAAAGTAGTTTATTTACCATTAGATCTAAAAGAAAATATGCATACTCTAGGAGTGCAACGTCCAATGCAGCAATCTTTAATTATCTTAGTAAATGGAGTACCTACAAAATACAAAAAAATATGGCAACAGCTGGTCGATTTATATAAAGTTAGACAAGCCTTCCAATATCTTAAAGAGAATAATGAATATTACAAAGAAATTAATATTGAAGTAAACTTGAAAGATACAACTGAAATAATTCAAGAAACACAAGAAGCTAGTCAATTTAAGCTACTAGATCCTGCTACAATATCAAATACTTTAGACCATTATACAATTCATCCTTTGCACTATAGTGACACCGTAGAAGAAGTACTGGAAGCTTACCAAATGCGTCAAACAAAACGATCACCAATCAGCATATGGGAAAAAAGTATAGAAGCACGTGCTTTTCCTCTACTCTTTCCTACTGGCAAAGGAGGAAGGTATAATGATAGACCTATTCAAATATCAGCTTCAGAATACCGCTCATTACGGATGTATTCTGAAGATCCCAGATTTAGACAAAATGTGGAATACATATTCCACCTACTCTTTGAAAGTGAACTAGCAACTTTATGTTACAGAGTTGCACACATATTAAAATCAGGATCACACTTTCAAAATATGACAGCTACACAATTATTAGAAAAAGTGCAACAAAAGGATGAGGTTTTACAATCAAATATTACAAATCTATTAGCAAATATGCGTAGTACTAAAGAGTACTGGTTTCGACGTCATGGAGATGTACGTTGTATGATCAGAAACCTTGGCCCACCCACTTGGTTTGTTACATTAAGTTGTGCAGAATATGCATGGGAAGATTTACATGATTTCCTACGCATATCAAATAAAAACAAAACAAACATAGATATACTAACACCTGGAGAACTTTGTTCTTTGGATCCTGCTAATGTTTCAAGATATTTTCACCATTGCTTCATTGCTATGCTACATGTTATTTGTAATAAAACTGTTCCTCCCCTTGGAGAAGTGCAACACTTCTTTTGGAGAAAAGAATACCAGCTAGAGGAGCACCACATATCCACATGCTTTTATGGATTAAAGATGCTGCTAAATTTGGTCAAGGCAGTGATGCCACTGTTTTACAGTTTATTGAAAAATATGTCACTTGTGAAATTCCATCAGAAGCCACAAATAGTGATCTTCATGCACAAATTTTAAAATTTCAAAGACACAAATGTGGAAAATATTGTCGTCGCAAATACAAAAACAAAGGGAAATACTACACCAAATGCTGATTTGGTTTCCCTTGACCAGTTACAAATGCAGGTCAAGTGAACAACCTCATGTCTTCAGTTAGACATAGTGTTAAAGGTAAGTCACGTAAAAATACATATTACATAAAAAGAAAAGAAGAAGAAAAATATATCAATGATTATAATGCAATCATTGCCTACTTATGGAATGCAAACATAGATGTGCAGTACATTGCAGACAATTCTACTGCAGTTGCACGATATGTCACAGCATACTTAACTAAAGCAGAAAAGACAGAGCTCCAAGACCTCTGAAATTACCTGTCATCAGATAAAACAGTATCTCAGAAATTATACAGCTTGGGCATAAAAATGCTCACCCATAGAGAATGTAAATCATATGAAGCAACTGATCGTTTAACTGGTACTGCATTGTATGGTAAATCTGAAAATATAGTATAGCTAAGTCTTGGTCCAGCTAAATCTAGAAAAAGAGTTCTAAAATCATATGAAGATATAGAAACAATAGCCAAACATGATCCCAACAGCCAAGACATTTTAAAAAAACAATGTATTGGACACATACTACCCAAACAGAAGTAATACTTTGGAAAACATGTCTCTATGTCACATAGCCCAAAACTACACATACAAAAATAATATGAAACCTGATGAAAAAAAAGGTAAATATAGAATAACAAACTGTGAAGGCAGCTTAGCTGAACTCACTAAACCAAATTTAATTAATCATATCAAATTATCATTAAAGACTGCTCAACATAAAGAAGTATATTACATGTCCCTGCTACAACTCTTCAAACCATGGAGAAAAGAAGAACAATTACTAGATAACTATGACTCATATGAGGATGCTTTCAAAGCAAATGAAAGCACTATAACTGATATAAACTTTGCACAGTACAAAACAATGTTGCACAATGAACAGCAACACGAAGAAGAACTCCAACCCAACTAGATAAGGACACTCCTGACAGTAGTCAACCTTCTGTAACAGGAAGCCAAGATCCACTGGGAGAACCACTAATAATAAATGAGGCATAATTAGCTATGATAGAAGTAGAAAACACCATGTGTCAGTATGAAGATAAGGAAGACTTAACTATACTACAATCAAAACTAAACAATGAGAAAAGTAGCATTTTTCAAGAAGTAACAAAACAAATTGCACATGGTGTAAAACATGAAAATAAAGAATGTTCCTGCAATAATTATAAACCTATACTACTGTACGTCAGTGGTGAAGCTGGTTCTGGCAAAACATTCCTAATCAAAATCATTAGTAAGTTCCTTCAACAATTGACAAACAACAAACTGTTAGCTGTTGTCACTGCCCCCACAGGTTTAGCTGCCTACAACATAGGTGGTGTTACATTACACTGATTACTACTATTACCAGTAGAACACCAGAAACAATTAGACTATTACAAACTTTCTGCAGAAGCTGCAATGGAATTACGCAGAGTATTGAAACAAATGAAAATGCTACTAATAGATGAAGTGAGCATGGTCTCAAACCTGATGTTAGCTTTGATTCACCTCAGATTACAAGAAGTACTCAAAACAGTCTATGAAGAGCTCTTTGCAGGAAAACACATTATTGTTTTTGGAGATCTGCTTCAATTAACACCAGTAAAAGGTGAGCCTATTTTTAAAACATTAGGACACAAACTCTGCCATAAAACTGTTGGCAGCATTGGAAATGTCAACCTTTGGCAACATTTCCAATACAGAGAATTAACAGAAAACATGCAGCAATCTGCAGATCTCACTTATGCCAACATTTTAAAAAGTATCAGAGTTGGTATACTTTCTAAAGAAGCAGAAGCAATATTGAAAACCCAGCACATTAATGCACTTTACAGCGATAATGCATGTGCTACAGATGTTATGGAACAATTAGCCCACAAAAATGTCAATTGTATGGCCTTAATGCCAACTCTTGCAAGCTGTTTCAAATTCAATGAAATCATGCTAAGTAAAGAAATGCAACCAATCATGGAAATTAGCGCCACAGACAAACTAGATGTACATGTTATGACACTACCCATGTGTGACCAAGCCACAACAAGACTGAATAGTTTAGAAAAATCAATGTCAAACACAGCAGGCTTAGAAAAGATATTAAAATTATCCTTAAATTGCAGAGTAATGCTTAAACGTAACCTTGACGTGGACCAAGGATTAGTTAATGGAGCACTAGGTACAGTTGTTGGCTTTCAAACATACCCACGCGACAACAAAAATCATTTGTCAAAATACTCTTTGACACACTTTCAGAAGTAGAAAGGATAGGACGCTCAACAGCTAAATTCCTTCTCTTCAAAGATATGTATGTACGCAGAGAACAATTTTCTCTAACTCTTGCATACGCAGTCACGATTCATAAATCACAAGGTCTTACCCTAAACAAAGCAATGATAGATATTGGTAACACAGTCTTTAAAGAAGGCATGAGCTACGTAGCACTATCACGCTTACGTACACTTGACGGTCTATTTCTAATCAACTTTGATGCAAGTAAAGTAAACGCTGATATTCCTTGCATTTTAGAATATAATAGACTTTGCTCACTATACACTCCCCATCTAAACACATATTCTGTTCCACAGTTCCACAAAAACTAAAACGTTGTAAAAGAAAACTAAATCAAACAGAAATGCAACTGGACGTCACTGCAAATCCTCCAAAGAGAGTAAAAGAAACTAATACTTCATCAAGTACCACAAACAAAAAAGAATCAATTAGAGAAAGTAAACCAGGTACTTCTTTAAAGAAGGAAGACAAACTCCAAAAAACGCAGTTAGATACAGAACTACCTGGACCATTTAAATTCTCAAATATAGTTGGTGTAAGTTGCTATGCAAATGTAGCAATGAATATTCTATTTCAATTAACCCCAATTGTTGACAACATTTACTTACACAGTACAGACCCATTGTGTTTGCAAATGTTAGTACTTCACAGAAATGCAGCAAACAACCCTGACAACACGTATATTGTTTTTGGAATAAGACAACAATTGGACTACTGTGCTGGAATGGTGAAATTGACTATAAATTCACAGGAAGATCCACAAGAATTTCTAATGTACTTACTACAAGTACTGGAAAATAAAAACATACCTATAAATGAAATCTTTCAGATTTCATACATGTGGAAACATACATGCACTCTCTGCAACAATGTGACACAAGAAGAAATCCCCAATGAACGCTTCATATATATATCCATATCAAATTGTGAATCCATTCCATTTCAGCGACTTGTACAAAATGCAAACCATGGTAGATTATGCTCTACCTGCAATTCAGATAATCGCTCCACGTTAGTAATACAAACACATAGTAAATACATAATACTAATGCTTCTACGTTACAATGCAGATGGTACCAAAAACAACTGCAAGCTGACTGGATTCACACATGGTCAAATATCACTTGCTAAGAAAACCTTCACAACAATAGGTATAATCTACCTAGCAGGAGCCACAACCAATTCAGGGCACTACACTGCATATATAAAAAAGAAATGTGGATGGTTTGAATGTAATGATAACACCATTACTCTAAAGCAGAGATTACCAGGCAATCTTACAAATGCTTATTTGATGTTCTTAAAACCAAAATTTGATAACTAAACTGTATTTAAATCCTAAGAAAACTTGTGTTAAAAAAATATAAACTGTTAGAATACGCTAAAAGCTATCTAAATGCTCAAAGATTCTACAACAACTAATCAGATAAATGAATACCACTAAATTAGACCAAAAAATACACAGTTAGAATACGCAAATTGGTATCTAACTGTCCCAAAATTTAACAATATCCAAATAGATAAATCAATACCACTAAAATATATCAAAAAAATAGACAGTTAGAATACGCCAATTGGTATCTAATTGCTCCAAAATTTTATAATATCAAAACAAATAAATAATATGTTACTGTTCCAAAAAAATACAACAAGCCAAAGTATGAAGCATTAGCCAGAAACAACAAGTGAACACTGAAAACAAACAAACAAATAAACTGTAGCATAACAGAAAAAGGTTTTTTTTTAATCCAACATGGATTTTTTTTTCTCCCACAGACCCAATGATTTTAGCAACAAATACAGAAACTGAGCGAATTGCACAGTACTCTGATTTGTAATCTACTAAATATGAGGGTCCAAAAAAAAAAGTATATTGATTATACAATGTAATAAGTCATTACAAAATACTAATACTAACATGCTATTTTCTTTTATCACAGAAATTAACAAGAAAAACATGGACTCCCGTTACTAGACCAAACAGTAAGTATACAATAATAAGGAGAACCATAGCAGCATATCACATCCATAGTATCTAATACCTTTGTTCCTTATACATTTGTTTTTCACCCAAAGTTATAAGCAAATATGAATGTGATATGCTGCGGTGGTTGTTGCCAGGGCATAGAGTCTTGGGTGCATGGCCAAATGCACCCAAGACTCTATGCCCTGGCAACAACCACCGCAGCATATCATATCCATAGAGTCAAACATTTCAACTATGGTCTATGGAAACTTTTAATGTCCGCGGACATTATGAGTGTTCTTAGAACACTTTCAACTTGCCAGCAAACAATACGGACAGCGTTTTCAGGACACCCCCTATGAACATTTCAGAACAACGTGATAGTTCTTAGAACACTTTCAACTTGACAACGAACAATACGGACAGTGTCCTCAGGACACCCCCATTTTGTTTATTTGCGAAAATTTCAGGACACTGCGAGTGTTCTTAGAACACATTCAACTTGCCAGCGAACAATACAAACTACGCCTTCGGAACACCCCCTACGAACATTCCAGGACACCGCGAGTGTTCTTAGAAACGTCTTCAGAACACCCCCATTTTGTTTATTTGCGAACATTTCAGGACACCGCAAGTGTTCTTAGAACACATTCAACTTGACAACGAACAATACGGACAGTGTCCTCAGAACACCCGCATTACGTTTATTTGCGTACATTTCAGGACACCATGAGTGTTCTAAGAACACATTCAACTTGACAGAGAACAATACGGGTAGCCTCCTCAGGACACCCCCATTTTGTTTATTTGCGAACATTTCAGGACACTGGAAGTGTTCTTAGAACACATTCAACTTGCCAGCGAACAATACGGACTACGCCTTCAGGACACCCCCTACGAACATTCCAGGACACCGGGAGTGTTCTTAGAAACGTCTTCAGAACACCCCCATTTTGTTTATTTGTGAACATTTCAGGACACCGCGAGTGTTCTTAGAACACCTTCAACTTGACAGAGAACAATACGGACAGCGTCCTCAGGACACCCCCTACGAACATTCCCCGGACACCGCGAGTGTTCTTAGAAGCGTCTTCAGAACACCACCATCTTGTTTATTTGCGAACATTTCAGGACACCGCGATTGTTGTAAGAACACATTCAACTTGACAGAGAACAATACGGACAGCGTCCTCAGGACACCCCCATTTTGTTTATTTGCAAACATTTCAGGACACCACGAGTGTTCTTAGAACACATTCAACTTGTCAGCCACAACCCCATTCATATTTGTGAACATTTCAGGACACAGCGAGTGTTCGACAACGTCTTCAGAACACCCCCATTTTGTTTATTTGCAAACATTTCAGGACACTGCGAGTGTTCTTAGAACAGTTTCAGTTTGCTTACGAACAAAGCGGACACATATTGAGTCCTCAGAACACCCCCCATTCAGTTTATTTAGAACATTTCAGAACACCTGTGATGTCCGCAGACAAATCAAACACAAAAAGAACGTCTAACACATAAAAAACACAACTTTCATCCTATCTCATACACTCCCACCCTCCCCAAACACTCCTACACACCAACACACTCTACTAAATACTAATTTGAACAAAGTTTCACTGCGCTGTCCGCGGACGACCGCAAATCCAAGATGGCGGGCACTACCGAAAATCTGACGCGCTTCATGCTCCACGCCGTCCAATCCAGCGAACACGTTGCATGTCCGCGAACATCACGCAAGCCGATTGGCCAATCAGGACACTGTCCGCGGAGCGAACAGGGAAGTGTGTCCGCGTACCGAACACAGATATCACTAATTTTTTTTTATCTACTTTTTGGTCATTTAAAAAAAAACTACTGTACGGATTTTCACCAAATTTGCAAAAGCACGCTTTCGGGACCAAGCCGCTGCTCCTGGTCCAAATTTGGTGAAAATCCATCCAGCGGTTTGGGCTGTAGACGCGAGGAAAAAATGTTTCCCATTCAGTCTATGGGAAAAAAAAAAGTTTTGGGACCCCCCCTATAACTTTAGAACGGGTACGGGACTTCCAGTAGAGGCACTTGGCTCCTCCTCTACAGCTGTGTAGAATCAGAGGAGGGGGTAAAAGTAATATATGAATTTTTCAGTTGGGGAAATTGAGAATAAGGGGCTATAGAGGAGTGCTGTCTACTTGCCCCCACTGTTTTCAAAGTCTAAAAGTAGCACACTATATTAAGGGAATAATGGGACTGTGTGGCAAGCCCCTCCCATGAGCTGCAAAGAAAGTCTTGTTTGCACTGGCTCCCATGCAATGGAAGACGCACAACTATTATTAACCCATTGGCACTGCAGCTCAAAAGACCTTCTTAAAATCATGCAGTGATTGGGTGAACAGTTCCATGAAGGAGGCCACCTGGATCAAAGGCATGTCTGTTAGGACTACATAGTCCAGAATACAGTGTTTACCAAAGTATAAAATATCTTGAACCCTGGTCTGCCAGAGTTCAAGTAACAGCATTCAACCACGATGCCACAATTGCTTAATGCTTTATGGTGCATAATAAAAACCAGTTAAGAATCGTATCAGCAGGGTATTGTGGCTCTGAACTGGTGGTGTTGTGGGATATGTGACTTGGCTCAAATGAAATATTCTTTTTTCAGATTTCCGGTAGAAGGTTTCTTTTCAAGCCTTTTTAAAACCCACAATAACTTTACTAGTATTTGTTAATAAAGCCCCAACACTCCAACCATAAGACTGTCAGACTATACTACACTGATGATCACTAATATGGTTGAAACCAGGTATGTAGTTGTCTGTAGTCTTGAAAAACGGCTTTCTTGGGTTGATTAAGCTATTTATAAGTAGTGTTGCCCTTTAAGACAAAGGCACTTTTCAGAAAAAATACTTGCATTTGAGCCAGTTTGCATACTAACATGCTATAAATTAAGGCAACTGCTAACCGTTTTATTGTCTAGATTTGTGGACTATTCCAGAGCATTTGTGGGCAAACTAGTTAAAAAAAACATTCAGATTTAGTCCATTATTTGATAGAAAATGTGGGAGAGTCAGCTTAAAGAAGGGAATAGAGAAGCAGGAACAGCGTTTTCCTTTATCCAAATTGCAAGATTGGGGATTGTAAATGTCAATCTACATATTTGACCTCATATTATATTTTTCCATTTTCCAGTTTAACATCAATATTGATATATGTTTCTGAGATATGTCATTGGTTTCTCTCTTTGGTCAGATACTAAGATAATTTAGAATTAAAACACCAGTTGTACAAGTTATTTAAAATACTGAAGAGGAGATACACACACAAATCATTAGATATTAATTGAAGCGTAAGTATCTGGACATGCACTATACTTAAAGTTTTGTAATAATATGCAAGAAACCATAAACGTCCATAAGTCAGTAAAGGGTATATTTCCCCACCAACAACTGCTCACATGTATATTGTAAATGTTGTGCGCTTGAATCTTACTACGAACATGTAGATGATGGGTTAGGGTCAGGCAATATTGGTTTGCGGTGGTGTGGTTTAGGGGTAGTGAGGGGATTATGGGATTCTCCCCCACATTCCATGAACAGAAATCCGAGCAAAAAACACAACCAAGAAACATGGACGGTTTTTGTTTTCGTTTTTTTTTTAAGAGCAATAGACTTACATCCCTTAAGTCATGGTAACAATTTCCATGAATATGAAATGTGAGCTGTCAGCAGAGGACAGTGGTAAAAGCATAGCGTGAAACACGGCTGTTTGGACTTGATTGCCATTTTCCATGTGTTGCTAAGGCTTCTCATGCTTTGTGAAGAAAGTCATGCCTGTTTAGGCCTGCTATGCCATGTTATGATTTTCTATATGTGGTTTAACGAATGTCTGCACTCCTCACCAAAATGCCCAGTGAAGTCTATAAATGCTTCCTGTACGAAAACACTCAAATTCACTGTTCCAACACACAATGCAAATGCATCTAATCCACCGCCACATGGAAAATGAACACTCCCCTGAACAGTTATAAAACATTAGAACAGTACACCGCAATAAATTACAAAACATAGCCCTTGCCAATGGGTCCTTGCACCACAGGCTTAGAAGTATCCCTTATGGCAACACATGTCTCTTTACTCACAACACCGAACCACTAGAAATTGACGTGCAGATAGAGTTCTGGGTACTTCCAGTGTGCATGCACCAATACAAAAACAAAGCTTTCTGCCCCACTAAACTAAGCTACACCCTCACTCTGAAATATGGCAGCATGCTTGTAGACTATGAAAATGGCATCAGAGTATGTTATTAATCCCAGTAACATGACAAAACATAACAATGTTGCTGGTAAAGATTATTGCAAAAAACATGAAATCTTCCACTTGTGTTTCTTTTCTGCTTTAAGCTGATTGATAGATCCCTTTGCTATGTTCCAAGAAATGAAGACATCAATGGGCCTCATTACATGTATGGTGGTATGCTAAGAAAATGGTGGTATTGCCACATTACTGCATCACCATACTAGAGGTTAGGCTGTGAGGTGGAGGTAAAACCGCCACCTTACCAGACAAAAAATCTGCAAAATTGGCGGAATTAACGCTGGTGGAATTATCACTGGCAGTATTTTGCCAAAATTCCCATGCAGTCCTATGGACTGAAAAAAATTGGCATTTACACTGCCTACCGCCACTTGTAATCCTGTGGTAAATCCATGTGTCCAAGTGACAGTAACGGTAAATCCATCTGCTATATTTCAGCGGATTTATAGCAGAAATACCATCAAACTTGTAATGAGGTCGAATATCTGCTGTGAATGGATTGTAGTGTTATTATTTAATTATTATGGATGCACAATGATGACGGGAGATGGTTCCCGACAGATTATCCATGAAATAATTGAGGACATTTGCAAGAATATGGTCTTTGCTTCCTCGTAAATATTTTCTACATTACTTTTTTTTTACTGTCCATGGTTTACAAAGATCAGTTAAAATAGATTCAAATAGGTACATTTAAAAGAATCAGTATATACAGGCCCTGATTCATGGAATTATTTGCGTGTAAAACAGGGATTTGTGTGCCATTCTGCCCACAAATCCCCATTAGTCAAACAGAGATTTGGGGGCTGAATGGCACCATGCAATTCCCGGTTTAAAACGCGAATAATTCCTTAAATCAGGGCCACAATGTATAGAATCTAGAGTAGCATTAGAGGGATTGTATGCCATCCATCTTACTCTAGATATATAATGCTTGTACCTCTGCTGAGCTTCCAGATATTGTTCTCAATGGACTAAAGATTAATAAAGTCAGAAGAATTTGAAAGTTTTGGATATCTTCTTAACTTCAACATTTGCAATATTGATTTTTTTTTCTGGATGTGTACCAGGTTTAATCACTTTAAAAAAAAGCCTTATTATTCACAATTTCTAATGATAGAATCCAATGCAGTGAGAGTAGAAGAATTGTGTGCACATGTCAATATTGCAGCTATCCTCCGCAAATACCTCCCCTCTCGAGCGTTCTGCTCCTCTACCTCCAACTCCCTCAGGGTCTGTCGTTTTTCAGAGAAACGAGCTGGGGGTAGATCTCTGTCTTCGGCTGGGGCCTCCCTCTGTAACAGCCTCCCTGCCACTCTAAAACCTGAGGAGGACCATCTCTGGTTCCGGAAGCACCTCAAGACCTTCCTCTTTTCTTCTGCCTTCACTCCTCCTCTCCCCTGCTGATCTGTTCTCTCTTGGCACTATGCACCTGGTCACCCTCTATCCTCCGGGCCCAGGTACCTGCTCACCTTGCCACCCTCCCGCACTGCCTCGGGCCACCCCTTCCACTGGGGTCCGTATCTGTACCCATGCAGCTCCCCCCCTTTTCTTCCTGCACTTATCAGACCTACCCTGCCTGCTGCCTTAAACCTAGCACTTGCAAATTGCTGGCTGTACTACCACTGTTTGTTGCCTTTATTATTTATTTATTGCTATTTATCTGTTTCTCCTCTGCTTCACACTTTCCACTTCTCCTCCCTTCCATGCACTTTTCCCCTCCCCCTCTCCCATGCACTTGCACGTTCTCAATGCCACTGGGCCTAGTAAGATCACCGTTTTGTTCTCCCTATTCCCCTCCCATGCCTTTTCATGCTCTGAAACACTTGTGTACGAGCACAGTAGAAATGAAATATCAATATCAATATACTGTGATCGATTACTTTTGTTTCACAAGACCCAAGAGATTGATCCATTTATGAAATGAGAGGCAAAACTCTAACTCTTAAATTTAGAATTGGCCTACAACAGGTGATTGATCTGATACGTGATACCCAAGCTCGGATACCATTTCATCTGGCTTCCCCAATCATTGTGATTTTAAAACACAGAGGACCTGATCCACGGAGCATTTTTCATTGGACTCATCACATTGAAAAATGCTTTGTCAATCAGGCTATAGACTCACAGCCAGTGCTAACATTAGGACATAGCATGTAGTACAGGGCATCAAGGTTGACTTGGGATCAAATTAATAAAGAACTTATAACAAATGCGGAGCAAGTATGTCAAAACGTCTTCATATTAGAACAATATTTTTGAGATGAGTAACGTTGCAGCAATACACTTATATGCCAACCCATTTACCTACAGTACAATTCTATTTGGTGCTTGCAGCTGTGCAGTAGTTTAGTTAGAACGTGAGGAAACCCATGTCATTTCATCATAAGAGAAATTTAATTCAAGAAAATGAGAAACATCCAGCCACATTGTCACACAAAAGACTGATCCACCTTCATGAAATCTGGATAAACAATCACCCCTCCATCGCGCCACCTTAAGAAGGCACAGATCCATGATTTAGTGCCAAAGCTGTGTGTAACACTGATGTGTGTTGTTTGGGGACAGATACAATGTCACAGTTCACGGGGATGAATTACATATACATAACTCCCTTGTCACCCATGGGCAGCAGTGCCAACAAAAGCTGAATTGGTGCCTTCAAGGTGGATGGTCTATCAGCTGGAGAACAAGATAGATATTTCATCATGATTTATTTTTGAAGGTATATTTCAAAATGCATATCTTAGATGGAGTACGAGATAATACGATTGGAGCCTTGTGCTCAATGTTATGTTTGTGCATAAAAGCGCTTGGTGATGCATAAAGCAGCAACGTGCAAATTCAGGGGAAGGAAAAGTTAGAAGAGGACGCAGGAGTGTGGAAAATTCAGATCCGAGAGTCAGAGGAGAATCTGCTGCAGAGAACGCAGCTATCCCCAACTTTCAGGTGGCTATAGGAATCAGAGGCTCCCCAAGCCAAAGCAAGGACCATCATAGATCCTTCATGCGTAAAAAGGGTATAGATAAACTAAGGGCCACCGGTAAGTGGCATGATTACTCACAGGCCTTATCTCATTACGGGGTCAAACTTGGGAAGTTTGAAGAAGGTTGCCTGGACTACAAAATACCCTCCTTGGCGATGCTTCACAGTGCACAGATGCTGCGGGTCTAGATGCAGGTCCGGTTTAAAACTGGAGCTGGATCTCTCATCACAAATTTAGTACAAAGAAAGCACTGTTGCAGCTGGTCTCAGGACACTTGAAGAAAGGCAGAGAAGTCACCAGATGTGACGTAGGGGTAAGCAGGGGACTGACACACGCTTTTCTCTTGCAGGACAAAACAGTAGGGATGGCGAGATCTGGCAAGAAGAGGTTCTGCAGTGCAATCTAGGTTTCCCACAAAGCTCAAGGTGAAACTCAAAAAGGCAACACTCCAGTACGGGTGCAAAGGTTCAAGCTGGTCAGTCCACTGGAGAGACCAGGGACAATTCAGAGAAGGCTCATTTGCAGGGCACAAAGGAGGCATCGAGAGTGATCGGTTCCACCACTCCAACGGGTTACCAAAGGGTTGAAGCACCTTTGCAGGTCTTCGGAGATTGAGCGCAAAGCAGGGCTCTACCGGGACAACAGAAGGCTCAAGGTGCCAAAGCTTCTGTGTGTGTTTCCGGATAGTCCTTAGATCTGCTTCACTTCCCTGGACACTTTGCTCTGTGTATAGGTCAATTTGGACCTATGGGTGACCTGTGGGTTTGCACTCTGGCCCCCTCCTCATATCCCAAAGTCCAGTGAGTGCTTGCACCCAGCCTGCACCCAGCTGGCCAATGAGGAGATCTGTCCCACTCATGCACGCCAGCAGTGGTCCAATCAGGGGCCATTTTGATTCTCATGCTTCCTTGTTACCAGTAGTGTGGATGGGGACCAGACAGTCCCAGACTACTTCCTGGCATGTGACATGCATTAGCCTGTGAAAAGCGCCAGCTTTCACGGGTGAATGCATGCCCAAATAAGGACTCCCTGCATCACAAAGATCAGGGGGAAGGCCAATAGACAAAATGGCCAAAGGAGAAGACAAAATACCTTGTGGCATGGCCATGACGGACAATAGCCATAGGGCCTCATTACGAATCAGGCGTTAAGGGGTTAACGGCGCCGTAAACGGCGCCGACCCTTAACGCCTGATTCCGAGGTCCCTTTGCGCCATGGTGAGTTTAACGCCTGCTTTTGCAGGTGTTAAAATCCATGGCGCTAAGGGACCATGGTGCTAATTACGCCACCGTAATTTACGGTGCCGTAATTAGCGCCTTCCCCACTCCCATTATGCCCTATGGGGCAAAAATGGGAATGGGGAAGGGTAAAATGGGAAATGGGGATTTACCGCCCCACTCACCTTGGAATGGGGCGGTAAATCCGCCATCCACCATGGTGTAAACATAGTTTACACCATGGTGGTAAGGGTACGACCCAGGCGGTAACTTACCGCCTGGGTCGTAATGAGGCCCATAGTAATGAGCCAAATGCGGCAAGCGTGGTATGGCTCAGTAAAAAAATATAAATATACATGAAAAAGCTTCTGCTGCCACCGTCTACTCCTAGGCACCTTGTCCAGTTACCAAATAATCCTTAATTTAAGGGATGGCTAGGGCACGAATACGCAAGGACCCTAGTGCGCGTTACAGTAATGTACTATGCACACTGAAATACAGTTGCCAAGGTTTCTCAGTACTGACTGAATCAAGGACAAGTCAGTTTCCACCTAACGATGAGCAAAAGCCCAGTGCAGTGCGTCTGGAGGTTGTGCTTCACTGGCAGAAAGTCAGGACATGAGGCTGAAACAAATGCAAAAAGTTGGGGGGTCCACAAATATAGAGGTAAAATAGCAGTAAGTGAAATTTTACCTAGCACAGATCAGAATGTATTTTTCATGCATACCCTTGTTGATGCAATGCAACATTACTCTTACAAACTTGACATCTCTTGAAACAAATATAAAGTGTAGGCCGCTGGTCATGACAATAGTCCCTGCCACTCAGCTGCTCCGACCACCACCAGTCTTTGAACCTTCTAGGCATCAACTTAAGAACTCTAGGCCATCTCCAGCCAGACAGCATTGAGTATACTGCTGCTCACAGGACCAGACCCTGCCATGCAACTGCTCCGCCCACCACCTATTTCACCAGTCATACTTAGGCATCCTTATCACTGGAGCACTCAGCAAATGCGAACAAAGACAAGGACCTCATCTGTTTATGTCTGTTCATGCCTGATAGGACCAAGGGTAAGGCCCACACTTTGGCATTTCACCTACAAAGCAGTTGCTACTACTGCTACTTGCCACAAGTCATCATTATGTGTCACCTCCATCTAAAGCTTATTCACACCCTTGGTAAGGTTTGCGTGGCTGAACACCATGGCACGCCCATCCAAGTTACCATTGCGAGCCACATCAAAATCACCCTTGCCTTATCCAAAACCCACAGATCACATGCACACAACCTATCATGCTCATCAGTACTCAGTCAGAAGTCGTCCTGTCGGAATAGAAAATATATTGTGCCTCCTATTGTGGAAAATATATTTAATATTGGCCTATGCCAAGCTTCTTGAAAGTCACTTGCGAGAAAATCTGCGTTGCAAGGTCCTGACCTTTAATCCATGTAGGTCGCCATTTTAGGTCAAACCGCCATTTTAGGATTTGTGTGGAAAAGTCACCCTGCGAGCTAAAATGGTGGACAATGTCATTGCAAAATACAACATGGCCGTCTTCACCTCTGTACATCGCTAATGTGTAATCTGCCTGCAGGCTACTTGTTGAGGTCATGAACTGAGACCTCGTCCTACGTTGACCTATGTGTAAAATGATTACTCGCGCAATGAAACCAATCCACAAGTATATATTAAGATAATGTATTTACACATTGAACAAAGAACATCTGTTTTACTACACTGTATTTATGTTTAAGAAGACCTGCAATGCAAAACTTTAGAATACATAGTTAATGCATGCACTTAGTGTTACATGTAATAAAAACAAACCAGTTAGATGCGGTTATTTGGGAGTCGGCAGCAAACCCTTGAATTGATGATGTATAAAGTGGAATATTAACCCGAAGTGGGGCTGGGCATAGTGCCCACGAAATGTATAAAAGGCGAATGCATTCTAATGTACAGCGTCTCTCACTGAACACACTGAACCACGCTGGAGTTCGATATGTTGTACTGAGGGCCGATAGCTATCTGACTTTGCACTGTTTTTGTAATTGAATTCAGTAGAGAATAAAGTACTTTGTATGTTTCTTTGTAACCCGTGTTCGGTGTATTTCTTTTTGGGGTACTCAGCCTCGATATTTTGTTTCTGTTTTCACAGTTAGCGCCCGAATAGGGACCCTCAAGATTGATGCCGGATTGTTGAAGGTTGACACATGTTATCGGACCGGGATTGGACGGTGTGACAAAAAGTAAGGGGCCCCTGGATGAGACGCGACACCTCAGCAGCGCTGCACGATCCGATCCCTGGATGACTAACCTGTGGTCTGAGATGGCATCTTGACGTGGGTCCACTTATCGAGGTGGGCAGATTTGCCAAAATCACCATACACAAGGCAAGATTAGTTAGTTAGATTCTTAGAAGTACCGATCGGTCCTCCTTAGGTTTGGCCAGGTGAGCCGTGACCCGACTCTTAATTTAATCCTGGCAATCTGAACTTTGGCGCATTGTATCTGCAGACACAATTATTGACCAGGTAACACCAAGAATTTGAGATATGCCTAGGAAATTGTCTACCTGCTTTAGGGTATTATTCCGCAGTGATAGACAATCTTTGGAATTTAGCAGTCCCGCACCACAGGAGGGGTCGCCGGCATGTACTATGTACTGTAAGCATGGCATTGGAAGTGTAGTATTTAATGATATTTGGCACATACAAACCAGACATGCCTCCGAAATTCAGTGGCCAATCAATGGTAGTTTTGAGATCCCTCACATTGAATATTTGGAGTCAGTATTGTTAAAGAAAAAGGCTAGACCTGCAGCATTTTATGTTTTGCAGAATTGGAAAAAGAAGCGTTACAACAGCTTAAGAGTAGAGAGAAACATGCGCGCTGTCATCAAACGATTGCGGAAAAAGCGTTATTATATGACCAGGATAAACACTCTGAATCGGCTAAAAATATGGAAAGGGCTTTCTCACTTGGTATTCAGAAAATCTATCCTTCCAAAGATCTTCATGATTCTGATGAGTTTTTTGAGAAAATATTAAATGAACGAAGGCCTGGTGCCTATGCGCCACCTCTGTATGTTCCTCTTCCCGCTGCTGTACCTTTTCCTATTGTTATTCCTGCTCTTCCTGCTCAACCTGTTGTTCCTACTCCTCCGGCTTTTGTCCCTCCACCTGCTCCTCCGCCTCTTTTTGTCGCACCAGTTATAGCTCCTCCATCGAATTTGCCTGCTCCCCCTCTTCCAAGTGGTCTTGGGCCGCTTGTAATCGATCATGGTGCAGGTTCAAAGGTTGTCACTCGCAGTACTGTACCACCGGAGAAGAAATGTGAGTTAATTGCATGGGCTAAGCATTGTATGGAGAAGGATGATCAGGCTAGTGTTTTTTCCACACTTTTTAATACAGATAATTTTCCTGAGAAAAATGTTTTTATTGAAGGTTTGGGGATTCAGTTATGTATAATGTGGGGAAGATTGAATAATGCGGATGTTCCGCAAGGTTTAAGGGATCTAAATACTTAAGCACTTTCCAGAGACACTGTGGAGAAGGTAAATGAGCATGTTGAGAGGTTATTTGAGTATAGGAAGGAGTTAGAAAGGATACGGAATGAGGATGATGAAGAGGAAAGTATGTATGTACAGAAACGGTACCTTCCATGTCGTAAACTGATATCAGAGGAAATGCGAATTTGTAAGAAAGATGCGATTAGATGGATTTCAGATATATCGATAACTCCAGTTGAGGTATATGACATATATAGTCAATATACGTTGGAAATGCAGAGGAAAGTGATACAGGTAATGGTAGAGTATTTGCAGGATGAATGTGTAAAAAGAAAGATTAGTTGTCCCACAGAGTTATTGAATATTTATAAAAGAGCTTTTTCACTTGACACTTTTTCGACTGCTATAGCGCTCGAGTTGACTCTGTTGCTTAGTAAGCGTTCGGAGTTGCTACATCTCAGTTGCCTATGAGAGAGGTTCCTCCGACATTTGTCCCGAAGCTTGAGGTTGCGGCCAATGCTGCTCAAGGTATAGCCGCTGTGGACATTCCTGCACATTATGTATCACAGTTTGTTCACGTTCCGTTTTCACGACAGGAAGTGAACACCATTATACAGTCTATTCCTGATATTAGGAAAAATCCGACTGGGTTCTATAAAGAGATGGAATCTGTTTTGCAATCCTCAGTGTTCACCTTAGGTGACATTAATTTATTGTTTCCAGTACTCCTGCCCATAGATTTATGGAAACAAGTTTGAACTATTGACGATGTACCCGGGTTGGGAGATACATGGGCGAATTTAACTAGACTCGATGGGGAAAGGCCAGCTGGCGAAAGATCACAACAGGTGATATTAACTCTGCCTGATAGAATTATTGCTAAATTAAAAACCATAATTCCCGAAAAAAGAATTATTTGGGACAAACTTACGGCCTGTGTCCAAGGAAAGTCTGAGGGTGCTACCGAGTTCTTTAATCGGTTCGAACAGGTATTTTCAGATTTCAGTGGACACGACTTAGCACAGAATCTGGGAAAAGATTATTTGTGGACAAATTTGTACGTGGATTGCTGCCTGCCATCCAGTCACAGATTATGTCCTCTGAGAGCGCTTGGCAGGCGAAATCGCAATCAGAAGTATTGCACATGGCTCAGTACTATGAGAATCGTGTCAATGATGAAAAAGATAGGATTGAAAAACGGAAAGGTGATTTAAAAACGAAGGTGCTATTGCAGCAAATTGTTAGAGGCCCCAGAGGGGGTAACTCTCAGGGTAGAGGTCAGTATGTCCCACAGGGGAATGTGCCCTTGGGTCCTGTGAGTATTAATCAATGTGCTTATTGTCGTCGAGAGGGTGATTGGTGAGCAAAATGCCCCGTCCTTCAACAGAGGTTGAATAATACATTTGGTAGAGGTCAGTTTACACAGGACCCTCAACAGCCTTTTTCACAGGACAATCAGACTCCGAGTGCGGACACTAGGAACATATTCGATCATCTTTCCGCTGCATATTTATCTGAAGAGCTTCCTTTTGATAATATTTTGTTTCTTTAGGATTGCCCGAAGCAGGGTTTGGAACCTACACCTATTCCCGTCAATCAGAAAGGTCCCTACGTTGAAATGATGGTGGGAAATAGGAAACATCAGTTCTTGATAGATACTGGAGCACAGAAGTGTTCCATTGATCATTTGCGGGTTCCAAACATTCCACTGTCAGGGCAAACCAATATTTCTGTAGGGTTTTCTGGTACACCAGTTGTTTGTCCGGTCTCTATGCCGGTACCTATTTCTTTGGGTTCCTTTATGGACCAGTGTCCTTTTCTATTGACCTCGTATTGCGGGGAAAACTTGCTGGGGTTGAATTTGTTAAAAGAATTGAATGCAGTGATTTATTGTTCTTCCGATGGAGTGCGCTTGACGATTTCACCACAGCAATCTTCTGCCTCGCAATTTCTGACTAGACCTTTGCCTCCAGAATTCATTGATGTACCAGAGAACTTGTGGGCTGTTGACGACAATGATGTTGGTGTTTTGCAGATTGAACCTGTTAAGATAGTTTTGAAACATGGAATTGAGCTGCCATGCATTCCCCAGTATAAGATTTCGGCCGGCTGAGGGCGAGCGAGCTTTGAAATGTATTGTTTCCGACTTTGTGCACCGCGGTGTGATTGAAGAAATTTCAGGAAGTTTGTGTAATAGTCTGATTTTACCCGTGTACAAGAAAGGCGATAATGTAATTCCATTTCTTTTTTTAATTGATTTACGTGCCATTAATAAAGTTGTGTCACCGCAATTTCCAATTGTGCCAGATGTGACGACAATCCTAACCATGATTCCAGCTACAGCTACTTACTTTAGTGTTGTTTACCTAAATAATGCGTTCTTTAGTATTCCTATACACAAGGATAGTAGATATTTGTTCGCGTTTACCTTAGGGGGACGCTCGTTTACATTTACTCGTGCACCTCCAGGGTACACAGAGAGTCCTAGTATTTATAGTAGGGCTTTGAAAGAACAACTTGATACCCTTGAATTGCCCTCTACCTGTACTTTGCTTCAGTACGTTGACGATTTGCTTCTGGCTGCTGACTCTGGAAGTGCCTGTAAGGAGGGCACTGTGTTACTACTTATTCATCTAGCTAAACATGGTCACAAAGCTTCGCTTAAGAAATTTCAATATTGTTGTCAGGAGGTCGCCTATTTAGGCTATCTCCTGTCAAAGGAGGGAGGAAGATTAACACCTGAAAGAATAAAACACATTTCTGGTATGTCTGTCCCAAATACGCAGAAGGAAGTTAGGGCCTTGATAGGTATGGCTTCTTACTGTAGGTTGTGGATCCCAAATTTTTCACTAGTGATAAAACCGATGTTGGCCTTGATGAAGAAGGGCATTTCTTCGCCGTTGCCATGGACCTCGGAACACCAGAAATCGTTTTACTTGCTTAAGACTGCATTATGCTATGCACCAGTTTTAGGCACACCAAACTATGAAAAGGCCTTCGTATTGTTTGTGCATGAATGTGATGGATGTGCTTTGGCTGTATTAATGCAGGAGCATGGAGGGAAGAATAGGCCGTGCGGTTACTATTCCTCTGCCCTTGATCCTGTAGCATGAGCTTTGCCAAGATGTTTGTGCGCTGTCGCTGCTGCGTCTGTAAAGCAGAGTGAGGGAATGGTCCTAAGCCATGATTTGACCCTGATGGTGCCTCACTCTGTAGATGTTCTATTGAACCGAACTCAAACGCAACACTTCACTTCCGCATGGTTGACGAGATATGAATTGATCTTGTTTGTCCCTCACATTCAAATTAATAGGTGTTGTGTCCTTAATCCGGCTGAACTCCTACCTTTCCCGCAAGATATTACTTGCGGCGATGAAGACTCACATGATTGTTTGTATACGACCGAACAAGAAACAAAGGGCAGGATTGATTTGAAAGATACCCCTTTGGATAATCCGCAAGGAGAGCTGTTTTGTGACGGCTCCTGCTTTAAACTTTCGGATGGTACATCCACAGCCGCTTAAGCAATCACTACCTTGAGCACGTTGTGGAAACTAAGAGAATTACGCATAATTCTGCGCCGGCCGCAGAGATTATAGCATTAACCCGAGCTTGTGAACTTTCCGAAGGGCTTGTAGTAAATATATATACTGATAGTCAGTATGCCTTTGGGGTGGTTCACAACTTTGGGAGACTTTGGTCGGAAAGAGGATTCCTAACCTCGCATGGCACCAAGATACAACATGGCACCCTAATAGTGCAACTACTCTCAGCACTTGCGCTCCCTACTCAGCAGTTGTAAAATGTGCAGCACATCGTAAGATTGTAGATAACATTGGAAAAGGGAATGCTTTCGCTGATCAAATAGCTAGACAAACTGCCACTGATCTCTTTACGGAGATATATGTTTCCAGCGAGACTGAAAATGCTAATGTGATGGATGAGGGCGTGGGGTCTGTAGGGGATATCCAAGCAAATGCCACTGTAGAAGAAGCTAAGAGGTGGGCTGAGGTCTTGGGAAAACTTGATGATGATGGTTGAAATGGCACACGGTCCTACGCATGACGAAAATGTTAGAAAAAGTTTGGGTAAACAACAAAATTTCAAAAATTGCTCAGCATTACGTCCAGAATTGTATGATTTGCTTACAACATAATGTGGGAAAGGGGAAAGCAACCCCAAGGGGAAGTTTTGGGCCACCCTCTGTCCCATTTGAAGTAATTCACTTTGATTTCATTGAAATGGAGCGATGCAACAATTTAAAATATGTATTGGTAGTCATTTGTGCCTTTAGTAAGTGGGTTGAGGTTTTCCCTGTTAAAGATGCTACAGCTATGACCACTGCGAAAACTATGTTAAAGGAGTGCTTTCCCCGGTTCGGTTTGCCAAGTGTTATCTGGTCGGACAATGGTCCACACTTTGTTGTCGCTGTAATCCTACAGATATGCACAGCGTTACGAATTGGCAAATGGTTCCATTCGGCCAGACATCCTCAGAGCGCCGGACTAGTAGAAAGACACAACGGCATCATCAAGAACAAGCTCGCTAAGACGTGTGCCGGCACCAAACTAAAATGGCTAGACGACTTACCGATCGTGTTACTAGCTATGCGTATAACCCCTCAAACTAAGACTGGGCTCTCTCCATTTGAGGTGGTAATGGGGAGACCTGCCAACATCTGGAATTTGCCAAAATGTCAAAATTTGAGAAATATTGAAAATGGACTACTTTCAGATTATTGTAGCCAATTGACTAAAAACCTGTATTTGATTTACCACCAAGTACGAGAGGCCTTACCTGTGGGGTATGAAGGCCCAGGCCATGGCATACGACCGGGGAGCTGGGTGCTCATTAAATCATTTGAGCGCACCTCCTGCCTCGCGCATCGCTGGCGTGGGCCATTCCAGGTCCTGTTGGTCACCCAAACAGCGGTGCGGGTAGCTGGCTGAACGAAATGGATCCACGCATCACACATCAAGAAACTTCCTCACCCTGTGCCACACGTTACAGAAGAAGCATAACCCCTCGCTGATACTGCAACTGATGATCCCAAAGCAATAAGCAGCACTGAGAGTGTGTCGGAGAATATCTCTAAGCCTAAGAGGCTTGGGGAAGCTGCCATTTTGTTTCCATACTCTCCACAAATTTTGCACCCGGAAACGGCTGTTTCAAATTCAGCCTCTTCATCTGTCCCTGATACGTTGCTTCCAACAGGAAGTGACAACACATTGTTTCCCAGTCAATCAGTACCAGGAACAGCCAGATATCCCTTGCGTCTGAGAAAATAGACATACGGCACAGTTCTGCTGTGTATCTGATAGACATACAGCACGGTTCGGCTGTGCATTCAAGGAAGGAAAAGAGTCATCGAGGGCTTGCTTTTGCCCAAATTTGAGAAAGGGGATTCTGTTGGCTAGGGTTTTGGAAGGACACAGAAATCGCGCGACCGGGGGGTCGCCAGCAACGAACATTGGGGTTTCCGTTTGAAGACTGCAATGCCTGCTACCGCCGCCGCTCGTATTGGACTTGTAAATAAGGGGGTGACCAACCGGGACGATGGACAAAATGCCTGGGCCCCGAAAACGTATTGCTGTATTTTTGTAATAATATTTGGTTTTATAATAGGCACTGTTGTAGGCCTCTGGTATTTAGAAGAAGCTCACCCTTTAGAGTTTTTGCTACCGACTAAAAATGTACCCACTGTCTCCACACCTTTTGTGCATTTGCATACTTTGTCCCCTAGAGATTCACAGCACAGACAAAGGTATCATAATAATACACTGTTACTTATCATGAACGCTGCACATGCCATTTTTAATAGGTCCAATTGCTGGATCTGTTCACATTTACCGCAACACGGGGATAAGGTGCTAGGTTGGTATATTCATCCTTTACCGTTGACAACTGCTTGCTATGCTTCTCTTAGAGCACTGTTCTTTGGCCGATGGAATGATATCGTCTCAGGGAACTTTGATGGCACCAATTTGAATAGTTTTGAGAAACGTGTTTTGCCTCCCCTGGGATGCTCTCTTTTTGCAAATAGGAGTAAACCGAATGTTGCTTCTATTAGGCCTTCTGATAGACTGTCCCGTCCCTTTCAATCTTTGATTTCCTTCAAAATGGCTCTGATAGGCAATAAGGATGCCATGCCTCCTTCTTACACTGTTAACCATAGCCCCGATTCAGCTTCTTTCTGCATACAGAGGAATGGCACTCGGTCAATGGGAGTTTTTAAAGGTTGTGCCAACGTTGCAAATTTGACTGGGGAGGACAGACCTTTGTATGTGGGCGAACCTGTTTATTTTGTTTGCGGTAATGTAGTGTTTCCATGGTTGCCCAGGGATTGGCAGGGAACCGGTTATTTAGGGATCCTGTTACCTGGGGTGTTCATAGCAAGTACTATAGAAATTTCAAAAGCTTGTCCACGACAGGACGAGAATGGTGACACCCCAGCACAAGTTTTGGGAGACATAGCGAAATCAATTGTGCCATTTTGGGGGCAGATAGCAAATTCAGAGGATATCAAGAGACTAGCGAGAGTACTGGAGAGAACCATCAACCGGACCAGTGATATACTCTAAAAAATGGCATTAGAGCAGAAAGCAATAAAATGAGTAGCACTCCAAAATCGTATGGCATTAGATGTCATTTTAGCTGAGCGTGGTGGAGTATGCAAATTAGTGGGGTCCTCTTGCTGTGTTTTCTTTCCGGGTTCCTCCCCAACTATCTTCAAGGCAATACAGAATCTGCACATTCTTAGTCCCGAAGTGCACGTTCCCGAGGGAAATTGGGATCTCAGCGCTTGGTTCTGGGACTTCTTGTGATCTTCAGTTTGGAAGGTACTTTTGGTCTTATTAACTATTTTAGGAATTCTGTTGTTCCTTTGTTGCTGTATTCAGTGTCTGCCTGGTATGTGTTCGATGCTAGGTGGATGTTGCGCACAAGCAACAGATTTGATAGGACATAAGGTGCATGCCTCAGATAAGACTTCCAAAGAATATGTGTTAAAAGAGATATTAGTAAAAGACCTAATGGTAATAGATATTTCAGATAGTGATTCAGGGTATATGGATACTGATGCATGGAATTATTCGCAAGGAGACCCAAAGGAGTTTTTAGCACTTGCCATAGGCCAAAAGGAGGGTTTGTCGGAATAGAAAATATATCGTGCCTCCTATTGTGGAAAATATATTTAATATTGGCTAGCTGCTTGAAAGTCGCTTGCGAGACAGTCTGTGTTGCAAGGTCCTGACCTTTAATCCATGTAGGTCGCCATTTTAGGTCAAACCGCCATTTTAGGATTTGTGTGGAAAAGTCACTGTGTGAGCTAAAATGGTAGATGATGTCATTGCAAAATACAACATAGCCGTCCTGACCTCTGTACATCGCTAATGTGTAATCTGCCTGCAGGCTACTTGTTGAGGTCATGAACTGAGACCTCGTCCTACGTTGACCTATGTGTAAAAGGATTACTCGAGCAATGAAACCAATCCACAAGTACATATTATGATAATGTATTTACACATTGAACCAAGAACATCTGTTTTACTACATTGTATTTATGTTTAAGAAGACCTGCAATGCAAAACTTTATAATACACAGTTAATGCATACGCGTAATAAAAACAAACCTGTTAGATGCGGTTATTTGGGATTAGGCAACAAACCCTAGAGATGTTCATGTATAAAGTGGAATATTAACCCGAAGTGGGGCTGGACATAGTGCCCACGAAATGTATAAAAGGCGGATGCATTCTTATGTACAGCGTCTCTCACTGAACACACTGAACCACGCTGGTGTTTGTTGTGTTCTACTGAGGGCTGATAGCTATCTGACTTTGCACTGTTTTTGTAATTGAATTCAGTAGAGAATAAAGTACTTTGTATGTTCCTTTGTAACCTGTGTTCGGTGTATTTCCTTTTGTGCTACTCAGCCTCGATATTTTGTTTCTGTTTTCACAGTCCATGGTGCTGAGATTGGCAACCTCTTCTCGAACAAGCACATAGATGCCCTGTTCACCACTGAAACATGGTTTCCTCCATCCTTCCCAAATATTTTTGACATTCTCCTACCTGCAAGGCTAATGCAGCCAACATTTCTACTGGTCAGAAAAGGCAGGAGGCAGCATGGTGATTATCCAGAGGAGTTTTTTGTCATGCTCTATCACCTCTCTCCCAGAAGAAGCTCTTTCAAATCACTGGCCTTCCGGGTACCTTTATCTCATACGGAATACATCTCCACATTGCTCTCCTCTGCCAAATTAACACACTTTAATAATGTCTTTGTCATGAACCATCAAACTTGCCCCTTCTGGGCTTCCTGGTCCCTGTCACGTCGGGCCTTACACTCCATAATACTACCAACATGGCGGCAAGCTCAGAACGCTGCTCGCCAGTCTTCATGTTCTACACTGCGTCCTCTATAAAGAAGCCACACCACTGTGGCTCCGCGCGTCTCAACGCTGCTACTAGCTGTGATCGGGCGTGTGTTCCGAACTATCTCTAGTGCTTCTTGCTATCCCCTGGCCCCTGGATTCCCTTCTTTCGACTTCTTCCCTTTTTTCTACTTCCCGGAATCTCTGTGCCACTTCCGCGCACCCCCAACATTCTTGAATACTCCTGGAGTTTCCCGTGATCCTGGACATCGAAGCTGAACATAATCTGGAAGCCGAGGACGGCCGAGCGGGCTTATTTAAGTCCCGAACCATACAAAAGAAGACTCCACCAAAGGACATCAGGCAACGTAGACAGGTGAGAAGGGGGGAAACATGTGACAGATTGAGACGCCACCTGACCGAAGTCGATACAGACATGGAGGCGGCCATCCAGGATCTTATGCGTGGCATGCAAGAATTATCGACCGAAGTACAGAACGTGAAAGCGGAGAACGCCACGCTGAAACAATTGGTACTCTCACACGACTCTGCCTCAAAGGACAGCGTGCTATTGGGCGGCATTGTTGACAAATATGACGGCTGTGCAAAAACCCTCCGAGGATTCCTGAATTCTTGTTTGGTCCACTTTACCTTTAAACCTTATTATTTTTCCTCCCCCAGGGCTAAAGTGGGCTTTATTATTTCTCACCTCTCCGGGAATGCCTTAGCCTGGGCCATACCATTAGTTAACACCGGAGATTCTCTTTTGGATTATTATGATGGATTCATTCAAGCACTTAAAACTATGTTTGACCGCCCAGAACAGGTCTTTAGTGCTCAAGAATGTTTACTCGATTTCCAGCAAGGCTCTCAGGACATGCACACCTACGTAACTCGATTCAAGAAATTGGCTAAAGAAGCGGGTTGGCCGTCTGAAGCTTGCTTCACCCTCTTTCAAAGAGGGCTAAATGAAGATGTGAAGGATGAATTAGCCAGGGTAGCACGTCCTAGTTCTTACCAGGCACTTATGGATCTTGCTCTACAAATTGATTTCCGAATCCAGGAAAGAAAGTCAGGGTAAAGGAAGACCAAGTCAACCATCCAAAAAAATCCTCTTACAAGGCCTTCAAAATCCGAAGATTCCCCTTCTCCTACAAATGAACCCGAACCCATGCAGCTAGGGGCCTTCCGTGGACCCATATCCCCCCAAGAAAGGCTGAGAAGGATCCATACTGGCTTATGCATGTACTGTGCCTCGGACAAGCATTTAGTCAGAGAATGTCCCTTAGCCCCTCCACAGCGTTCGGGAAATGCCAGCTCCCGATCCTAGATGGAGCTCAGTTTCGGGAGAGAGATGCAGGCTCCACATCTATATCATCCTTGAACTCTCTTGGACAAAACTCCCTGGTAGTCTTACAGGCTTTTCTATCGTCATCTGAGAAGGAATCCTACCTCATTCTGGCACTAGTGGACTGTGGGGCCATGGGAATATTCATAGATCAGGAATGGGTCCTTAAACACCATATTCCTTACGAATCCCGGAACGTCCAGCAACCTGTAGAAGCAATTGATGGAAGACCTCTTTCTTCTGGACCTATAACCCTTCAGACTAAGGAAATTGAGCTTGCTATAAACCATCACCGAGAAAGGATAAAGTTTGACATCATAAAATCTGCCCATTACCCAATGGTTTTGGGAATGCCCTGGCTACAAAAACACAACCCATACATCAATTGGACAGCTGGTTCCCTGTTCTTAGGCTCCGAATTTTGTATGTCCCATTGTCTGCTCCAGGATCCTTCACCGACAACATCAGAAGAACATTCAACAACTCAGCAAGATCCTCTTATGGTCTCCAGCATCATCCGGGTTCCTAAAACCTACCAGGAATACGCCGATGTGTTCTCTTCTGCTATTGTCCAAGCCCTGCCACCCCATAGGCCTGAGGACTGTGCTATTGAGACTGAACCTTCAGCCGTGATTCCCTTTGGAAGGATGTTCATCCTGTCTGAACCAGCGAAAAAGGCCCTTCGTGAATACCTAGATACTAACCTAAAAAAGGGCACCATACGCCCATCCAAGTCTCCGGCTGGAACTTCATTATTCTTTGTTCCTAAAAAAGACACCAAGGAACTCAGACCTTGGGCCTCATTACAACTCAGGCGGTAAGGGGTTTACGGCGCCGTAAACAGCGCCGACCCTTACCGCCTGAGTACGAGGTCCCTTAGCGCCATGGCGGATTTAATACCTGCTTTTAGCAGGTGTTAAAATCCATGGCGCTAAGGGACCATGGAGTTAATTACGCCACCGTAATTTACGGTGGCGTAATTAATGACTTCCCCACTCCCATTATGCCCTATGGGGCAAAAATGGGAATGGGGAAGGGTAAATGGGGATTGGGGACTTACCGCCCCGCCAAACTCGGAATGGGGCGGTAAGTCCGCCAACCACCATGGCGTAAACGTAGTTTACGCCATGGTGGTAAAGTCACGGCCCAGGCGGTAACTTACCGCCTGGGTCGTAATGAGGCCCCTTGTCTTGATTATCGAGGCCTTAATCAGTGCACCCTTAAGGATCGTTATACATTATCCTTGATCTCGGATATCCTGGAAGCCGTAAGAGGAGCCGTAATATTCACCAAATTGGATCTTAGGGGTACTTATCACTTGATTCGTATTAGAGAAGGTGACGACTGGAAGACAGCCTTCAGAACACCCTTCGGTCATTACAAATACTTGGTCATGCCCTTTGGACTCTCTAATGCTCCGGCAATCTTCCAACGCTTCATGGACCGGGTGTTTTCGGATATGCCATTTCTTTTCGTCATCGTCTACTTGGACGATATTTTGATATTCTCTAAGGATCCTCTCAAGCATGAAGAACATGTTAAATCAGTGTTACAATGGCTACGCGAACACAAGCTTCTAGCAAAACCCAAGAAATGCCTTTTTCATGTTTCCACTGTTCACTATCTAGGATTTGTCCTTAGCCCAGATGGCATAGGCATGGATCAATCCAAGGTTAAAGCCATACTATCCTGGCCAACTCCGACCTCCGTAAAACAGATCCAATCTTTCCTGGCTTGGCCAATTTCTATCGGAAGTTTATACCATCCTTCTCCGAGATTGTTCAACCGATCATCTCCTTGTTGAAAAAAGATACTCCCTATCTATGGACCCCAGCCCAGGAGAAGGCTTTCCAACACCTAAAAACAGAATTTACACAAGCCCCCATCCTGGTTCAACCTGATATAAATCGACCATTCTTAGTGGAAACAGATGCCTCTAACTATGCCATTGGAGCATATCTGAAACAAGAACTAGATGACGGGCTGGAACATCCTATTGACTATCTTTCACGGACATTGACCTCCAGTGAAACTCATTACTCAGTCTTAGAAAAGGAACTTCTAGCCATCCGCCAAGCCTTCACCGAGTGGCGTCATTTACTTCTAGGAGCTAAACATCCTGTCCAGGTTCGGACAGACCATCGAAATCTCCAAGTGTTACAGGCCCTGGAATGCAGGAACAGCCGTCAGTCCCGTTGGGCATTCTTCTTTGCTCAATACCAGTTCCAAATTCACCATGTTCCGGGAACACAAAACGTAATTGCTGACACCTTGTCTCGGCGCCCTGACTATGAACCTCCTGATGACCGACCATTTCCCAAGATGTTTCCCCACACAATAATTGTAACCCAGGCGACCAGCCTCCTAGATGAAGTCCGTAGTCAGACTCAATCCTCAGAACTCTGGAAAGGTATCTCGGACAGGAACCAGTGGAAACTGAAGACCAAAGATGGATACTTGTTCAAAGACAATGCCTTGGTCATCCCAACACAAACACTACAGCAAAGGATAATAAATCTCTGTCACGATACTCTTTACTCCGGGCACCGTGGTATTACCAATACCCTCCGATTAATACAAAGGCAATTTTGGTGGCCTGGAGTGAAACCTGATGTACAAAGGTATATCCAGGCATGCTCTGTCTGTAATCAAAACAAACATGACAACAAGAGAACAGCGGGTTTATTGCAGCAACCTCCACTTCCAACAAGGCTTTGGGAATTCATAGCAACAAACTTCATTGTGGAATTACCACCTTCCAGGGGATACACAACCATCATGGTCACCATTGATTTGTTCACGCATGTGGGCCATTTTACACCTCTGTTTAAACTACCATCCTCGTCAGAACTTGCTGGAATTTTCCTGGAACACATATTTCGACTGCATGGACTCCCTTCCAAGATCATATCAGACAGAGGGCCCCAATACATTTCTCAGTTCTGGAAACATCTTTGCCAAATACTAGGAATCCAACGCGCTCTTTCCTCAGGATATCATCCCCAAACCAATGGAGCCACAGAGCGCGTAAACCAAACCTTGGAACAATACCTTTGTTGCTTCGCTACCAAGGTCCAGGACGATTGGTCCCTCTTAATACCAGTGGCAGAATTTGCCTATGATAATTCGGACCACTCTGCTATTAAGACCAGTCCATTTTTCTGTAGCCAAGGATTCCACCCTTCGGTTCTACCCTCCATCCTTCCTCATCCTACACCAGTTCCAACTGTCGGTTCCTGGATTGAAATGCTCATTAATGTTCAAAGAGAAGCCAAAGAACAATCAGAAAAGGCCAGGACCCAGACCAAACTGTATGCAGATTCCAAACGAAGACCAAGCCCCTCCTACACAATAGGGGATAAGGTTTGGCTGTCCTCGAAACTACTACCACAGCATTTGCGACCAAATAAATTGACTCCTCAATATTATGGGCCATTCCTTATAAAGGAAATCATCAACCCAGTGGCCTACCGACTCAAGCTTCCAGACTCCTGGAAGAAAATCCACCGAGTCTTTCACACGTCCTTAATAAAGCCATATGTTCAGACCTCTCGAACTAACCTTCGGCCCAAACCAGTAATCATCAATGACCAACTGGAGTATGAGGTCTACAGGATTTGCGATTCTAGATATAGACGTGGCAAACTCCAGTACCTAGTGGAGTGGAAAGGATATCCCCCTAGTGAACGCACGTGGGAACCTATCTCAAATCTAAATACCCCCAGGCTACTCAGAAGGTTCTATCTCATACACCCGGATAAACCCGGTGGAACGAGTTTCCGGAGGAGGCATGCTGTCATGAACCATCGAACTCGCCACTTCTGGGCTTCCTGGTCCCTGTCACGTCGAGCCTTACACTCCATAATACTACCAACATGGCGGCAAGCTCAGCACGCTGCTCGCCAGTCTTCACGTTCTACGCAGTGTCCTCTATAAAGAAGCCACACCCCTGCGGCCCTGCGTGTCTCAACGCTGCTACTAGCTGTGATCGGACATGTGTTCCGAACTATCTCTAGTGCTACTTGCTATCCCCTGGCCCCTGGATTCCCTTCTTTCGACTTCTTCCCTCTTTTCTACTTCCCGGAATCTCTGTGCCGCTTACGCGTGCCCCCAACACCTTCTTGAATACTCCTCTAGTTTCCCGTGATCCTGGACATCAAAGCTGAATGTAATCTGGAAGCTGAAGATGGGCGAGCGGGTTTATTTAAGTCCCAAACCATACGAAAGAAGACTCCACCAAAGGAGGACATCAGGCAACATAGACAGGTGAGAAGGGGGGAAACCTGTGACAGTCTTTCGATGAGATTTTTAATGTTCCCGGGTCTCAAGGTGACAACCACACCCAAAAAACGCTTTTTGCACTGATGGCTCCATTGACCTTAAGGAAATTGTACTCTCCCCCTTGCACAACAAAGACAACACCCTTGACTTACTGTTCACATCACACCCCATCACCTGCAACAACCCTATGTCACTCAACTAGTTTGAGCACTCTGCCATCCACCTATCAGTCACCCACCTATCTACTGCCCAGAAAGGTCAGGCCAAAAAACCTCTCACTCGGCACTGCTTATTCAAAATCCTTCCTGTTCAATGAGCTAGAAGCCAACTTTGCAAACCTTCCAACCAGAGGGAATGCTCTGGTCATACTAGAATAATTCAACAACTCTGCTATGAAACTGGTAGTCATTAATACCCCCTAAAAGCCAGCCGCACTACTCAATCCATCCTTTAGTACTCCCCAAAGCTTGCCTCTGACAAATGCTCAATCATAGCCAGAGAAAAATGGTGGTGCAAATAACATAACCATGGAGACTTCTCCAACCTCAAATCACCCTGTCCCAACCGTAAGTATTGTGCTGAACCATGATCTGACCTGAGGTAACAGTATCTCTGAACAATGCGACAGAGTCAAAATCTTTTATTGAAAAAAATAGTGAAAATCTGGGATATCATTGAATCACCCTCCCACAGCATTAGTGCCCCATGCACCCAAGCATGCACACTGACCCTCTGGACAAAACTCTCTCCCTCTCTCCCCCGGATCTCCTAAAAACAATTGTCTCCTGATGATATCACCCTGGAATACATCACTAAACATTTGATGGGCCTGGCGCTCAATGCACTCCTCAGTATCATTAATGACTGCCTCACAGACGTGTCATTCACAGACAACCTTGTGACTTGTCCCATTAGACCTCTCTTCAAAAACAACCCTAGACAAAGACGACCTGTCCAACTACTGGCTATTATGAACCTACCATTTATTGGCAAAATATTGGAAAAAGTAGTCGCTAGACAACTACACAAGCAAATTGAACATCTTCAACTCCTGAATCAACATTAGTCAGAATTGCTGCAACTGAAGTGTAGCATTGAGACAGCCAATATACAGAAGGAGGATTTTGCCATCCAAATCATGAATACATGCAACTCATGCCTCCTTGTACCTCTTAACCTCTCGGCTGCATTTAACAGCATTGACATCCACATCCTCAAAGCATACTACTCCACCCAGAGCAGCTCCAAAAAGAAGTTGTCCTCCAAATGTAGTGAAACACCACGTAGCATCAACCAGAGTAACAATGTTGTTGACATAATATGATTTTCTGGCACTGTCCTGAATTGGTTTACCCCCTACATCACGGACATACATCTAGATTAACGTGTTGCATTATAACCAACTCCCAATCTTGTTTAACCTTTACTTGGAGCCTCTGGGTACTCTCCTGAAAGATCCCAAAAAAGCCATACACCAATACGAGGACAATATTCAGTTGTACTTGAGAGTAAAAATCCCACAGGACATCAGTCATCTTCTTGATTACTTAGCCATCATCCAGTTCTAGATGTGGACTGCCTACCTCATTGGTCCGCTGACTAAACAACAACTTCTCCAACAATGGCTGAATGATATGCGCCTAGAAGTGGTTGATTCACATCGCTCAGATTCAGGAACATCCTTAGAATTGACCATTGACTGCAGCCTGTCTTTCCAGAAACTCAAAGCCAAGAAGTCCCAAATGGCCGGGCTCCAAATATCCACCCTTCGACAAATCAAACCCTTCATCCCGCTGCAGGACTACCAGACTGCAGTGCATGCCCTTGCGGTCTCACACATTGATGGGGGAAATGCCTTCCTGAAGTTGCTCCCAGCTGTTCACTTGGCTCCCCTAAAAGAAGTCCACCATGCAGAAGCACATGTTATCCACTGCCCTACCCTATTGAATACATTGCCTGGATACTGTTCAAGACTACATGTTTCATCTACAAAGCAGTTGCAAGTAGCACACTTCCGTACCTGCCGGTTAAGCTCCACATACCTGCTAGCACAAGTTCTTTGTGTATCAAATCAACCGACTTGTTTGAATTACAATTTATCCGCAAAGAGAGGACGCACAAATGATCCTTCTCTTATCACGCACCCACCCTTGGGAACTCAATCCCAATATCAGCTTGAAATACCCCACAATGTTCCAATTTCAAGAATTTTGCAAAGCATTTTTTTTTTCAACACCTGACCACGGGCTAATCAAAATGGACGCACATGCCGACACACAGACCTCAACTCACAGTAATTGTGCTAATTTTAAAAGATGCCAAGTCAACCGCTGGCTTTCCACATTCGGTAGAACGCTCTACTGCTCTCGAGCTAGGTCCATGCTTTAAACAATAAAATAAAATAAAAAATAAAACAGACCACTTTATCAGTTGACCTGACATTATGTGCCTTTACCTAAACATTGCTAGTTCCTCTTACTGCTCGTTTATGGTATCAGGACGGCTTTTAAACATCAAGTCATTCTTTTTGCTAAGCATAATTATGTTATGCTCCTTACTGGAGAGACTCATAAAAAGACAGTTTGATTCTTTAAAGTGGGCATGTTCGAATGGATAAGGAATTATAAAATGTAGCAGAAAGCCATATTGTTTTAAGAGAATAAAACACTCCAGTTGGTCCACAGCATAGGTGGTTCAATCAATGGCTATGGGCTGATCACGTGCCAAAATAAGTGCATGTTGCCTTCAAAGATCATAGGTAATTTCACAAACCAATTTGAGTCTGGGGTCTAGGTCCTGATAACTCTACCCTAATGAAGTTTTCTCCCCTCAGGGGGGATGGCTCTTGGTTCTTAGCGCTGTCTGAGCAGTGTTAATGGAGTTGTGCTGACAGAAGGCAAGAGTCCACGAAGCATTGGGAGACGGATGCCCGCACACTATGCAACTCTGCTCTCGGAGAACCGATTTTCTTCCACTTGGGAATTTCATTTAATAGATTTCGTCCCACTTTAAACCCGAGGGAAATGTGCTTATTGGAGAATGCCTTTGGGTGAATTCATTTACTCGCGGATTTGTACTGTAACTATCCCCTTCATGATCTCCTTTAAATTTCAGTCGTTTTTACAGTCACTCCACGCGTTTGCTTTCCTTTACTGTAGCCATGTAGGACGAACAGTGTGATTAACCCGCACGGTTGGCCGTAATGCTTCGTTTGCAAGAATGCCCCGTTCTTCCTTTGGAAACTGCAGATGCCTAACAGTTCTAAATTCCCATTGCGAGTCTCCATTCTAAATGCCATCTTAACATCAGGGTTTCAGCAAATGGAGATCTTGTGTGTATGCCTAGAAAACGAGATCCACTCGCATCATAAGTGTTGTGATGTCAACTCCGTGAGCCCTTTCACGGCCTTCTATTGCCACAGAGTACTGTGTATTTGTCCGACAGTATAAATCCGCGGCAAAACCATGAACAATAGGAAGTCACACGGCGGTTGCAGTGATTCCGTGCAAACGAATATGGTTTACGTTAAACGTGTGGTTTAGGTATTCTGATTTTTTCTGACGTACATCCAATGCACAGCACCGCACTTTCAGGCTCATTTTCCACCTCGTTTTTTCCTGCTGTGTCCTAAAACCACTTGGTCTCATGCCAGCATGGTATTTTCATGCTACCATAAAAGCAATTGATTCGTGAGGAACCCACCAACTTTTTACACTAGCAAAGAAACAAGCGGATTCAATAAAAATCCATTGTAAATGCTGCCTGTTATGCTTACATGGCAGATGGCATTTGCTCAAGTTGCACTACGGTGTGAAAATTACCCAGAGAGTCCTGTTTGCATATAAGGGTCACCTTCATGGGTCCCCTCAATGCAATGTACACATTTTCTTTTCAAAATAAGCTCCTGTATGTTTTGGCATCTTACTCTGTCTTCCTATATTCCAACTTAGTCATTTTCATGACCACTTGCCACCTCGCATCCTACAAGAAAACCATTGGGGTTATGGGTGCGTTAGGAGGAGCAGAGGAAGTAGAGCGGATGCTGCTAACAAATCAGCAGGTCGAGTCAGGCTGGGTTTTACTTTTGCATGTGTGAATGTATGGGTGTTTTTCGTGCTTTGTGTGCAATATGGTTTTTGGTTTTAGTGGGTGTCTGTGTTGAGCAAGCTAAATCCTGTTGCATTAATGTGGGTATGTGTAGGTTTATTATGAGGTTAAACAGTGGGAGAAGGAAATGTTGAGTCTAGTGAATGCCTCATGTGCAATGTTTTCTTATGTTAAAAGGCTTTTATTCTACACCCACCACCACCTTCGTTGTCTTGCAGCAGTGAGGCTCAGCTGGTGTACGGTGTATTGTGCTCACTACCTGGGCTGAACCAGACGCAGTGCCTCATTACAAATCAGGCGGTCGGGAAATAACAGTGGTGGTAAACCCGCTGCCACAGTTGTTTCCGGACCGCCTGATCCCGACTTCTGCAGGCGGGAGGTGATGTTCCCGCAAGGTCTGAACTGGTGGGTTTAACACTGTTAGGAAAGATTTCTTAATTGTGGGTAATTTTCCTTCCATGTGGCAACCCCTAAACATTTTGCTGTTGTTTTCACCATGATCTAGACTTTGCCAGAGAAGTGCAGCCTTCTGCCGCACTCCTCTGGGCTTTCGCTCCATTCTTACGGGGAAACTGACATGCCCTTAAGACAGTCAGTACCGGGAAACGTTGTTTTCCGTAGTTCTTTTATCATGTTGCAGCTTTCGCGCAACATGGCACAAGAGGGCACTGTAAGCTAAGTTACTGCTCTCTTGGGTCTCTAGTCTTCTACAGGCCCTAGACACTCTCTTTGGATTGTTAACGAACGATGCAAGTGAATCACGGACGGGACTGGTGGCAGCGATCGTTTCTTTGTGTTTTGAGCTCCTTTTGGCTGTTTAAGCGCGTTTCTCTCACTTAGCCCAAAATGGTGGCCTCGCTTCCAAAATGGCCAGACCACGGGGCTCTTTGTCCTGACCGCTGACCGTCTTGCCCCCTTCACCTTCCCCAGGTTGAGCTGACCCGGGGCCTTCCTTATTTGGGCATGTACTTTCCCGCGAAACACAGATGCTTTCGCGGGCTTCTACAGGCCTTGTGTGTGTCTCCAGGATGTGGGCTGGGATTTCTGGTCCCAATACACATCCTGGGTGTCAGAGAGTCTAGTGTGTCGTGAATGCCTGGGACCACCGTGGTTCGTGATAGGTCCACGTATGGTGTGAGTGTTTTGTGAGCAGATCTCCCATTGGGTCCTCTCCGTTTTGGCGCGAATGGAACCGTGGATAAGAGGAGGCTGGAAACACCACTACCATGTCGATCTCCTGAGTTCACACGAACAAAGGGATACAGGAGCCAAGTATCCTGCAACTACGAGGTTGAACCGAGGAATCGCTGGTGACCCGCTGAAGGACTGCTCCTCTGCACTGCTGTCGCTTTGTCAAACCCTTTTTACCTCTGATCGAACGAGAAGGCTTGTACTAGTACTTCGACCCTTTGGAATAGTGTGAACAACTATTCTCGACATCGTCACCATCTCCTGCACGTAAGCCTTCGGAAGTGTCTCTGGGCCATCCAGTGGACTGACCAGCCTACCCAGGAGTCTTGCTCTGTAACCACCGTCAGGTTGCTGCTGTATTACGAGTCCTTGCCACTCTCACACAATTTGTATACTTGGCATTCCCAGGTGTGAAGTGAGAAGTTTACATTTGGGCTGAAATACACGCGGCTACTACGTTGCCCGGCTGTGGTAACAAACTGTGTGGGTTCACTGCATTTGGGACATCCTCAACTCAAACTTCTGCTGCTGCGGAATCTACACAACGCCGAGACGTCCCCTGCTCGTATCTGAACCTGCCAGCACTGAAACTGACGAGTAGAAGCCTGGGTCTGCCTGCATCGGGGACCGGTGAGTAGCATCGCTAGGAACTGGTCGCCCTCCTGCAGTAGCCCATAGCTTTTCCCCGCTGTGTCAAACAGCACGCCTTTCCGTACTCGCGCTCTTCTTCTGCCCACAGTGGAGGCTGCGCTTGAGTCGCGGAGCTCTGTTCATCTTCATTTGTTCACCGAACTGAACTGCCTGATTCCCTCGAGGAGACTCCCCTTTGCCCGTTGGCACCAACGTGTGCAGGTACTTTTGAGCACAAGGCTCCACTCTTCGTAGGGCTCGGACTTCCTTCTAGTTAGGTGCCTCTGAAGGTGGACTGGGTCTAACTATTATTCGCACTGCCTGTTTTCCTCCCCATCTAGGTGGTTTGCACATTTCTTGCGTCTAACTCGTTAGACTCTTGGTAATTGTATATATATTGTATTTGATTGTGATGTGTTGGTTTACCTGAGTTTTATTGTGATTTCTCGCTACGGTCAATGTTACAAAGGCCTTGTAATAAATGTCTCTATATTTTTAATATAACACCTGCTTGGAGTAATTTGTAAGTGTCCTTGCTTTGTGTGCTCATTGCGGGATTTCAGTCACCCTCACCCCTCTTGAGATCTAGGGCCTCATTACACGGATGGCGGTGGACCAAGGTGCTATTAGCACCTTGGTCCATGCCGGTAAAGTACCGGCACCGCCTTGGTGGAAAGGGGAATTACCGCCCTATTCCAAGGTTGGTGGGGCGGTAATTCCCCCTTCCCCCATTGCCCTTCCCCATTCCCATTTTTGCCCCATAGGGCATAATGGGAATGGGGAAGGTGCTAATTACGGCACCGCAAATTGCGGTACCGTAATTAGCTCCCTGGCCCATTTTGCGGGTTGGTTTTTAACGCCTGTGTGATGCTGGAAATGCATCAGAGGGACAGGGCCTCTGAATCCTTGTCCTTTACTGCTTTTTATCGTGTGTTCTGTCATGTGGATCCATGTGGGACTCCTGGCAGTGCAGCTCTCTCTTTTGGTTTGGTGAACAGACCCATGGGATACCCTTATGGCACCCATGGGTAGGGGTACAACCTTGTGCCCCTAGTGTATGTTTTTGGGCACCTGTGGGTGGCCCACAGAGCAGGGTATGGGCTGGTGGCAGCTCCATGCTGAATTTGACAGGTGCTCTGGGTGTCCTCCATTTTGGGATACCCAGGCCCTGCCATTGGGATCAGTTGATTCCTGATAGCAAACAAGATGGCCCCTGTGGCCTCTTGCTTTCTATTGCCTGTTACCTTGTTTCCCAAAGTCCTGGGAAGCCCTGACTCTGTCCCTTCCCCCTGACTGGCTGTTGGGTGGAAGTTCCATATATGGTGTTGTTGTGAAGGCCCAGCTAGACTAACTGGAGCCTTCCCAGTGACTGTATGTTGTGGGTACCTCCTGTGGGTGGGACCTGGGTGAATGGAGTGTGTGGCCAATATACACTCCTTGTTGTGGTTGTCTGGTTTCTGGCATGAGAGACAAAGACTGAGACAGCCCTTCCGGAAACTGGCCTGAATGCAGTGTGTAGTGTTGAATGGCTGGGTACTTGTCCCAATCCACATTCCTTGTTGTGAGTGTCTGAAAGGGAGGAGTGTGGCCTGAATGCACTGTGTGCCTGATTGGCTGACTGACTGCATGAATGCCCTTCTGTATGATTGGCTGCTGAGTGTGTGCCAGCAGTGTGGATGAGAGACAGAATAGTATATCTGGGGACCTCTCACCACTGGTGATTGTTCAGAAGCGTTCAGAAGCTGAGTCTCCACTCTAAGAGTAACTGGAACTGCTGATCCTCGACGTCCAGCTGGAAGAAGAAGACTTGCTGTTGCATTTGCTTCGACCGATCCGAAGGCTGCCGAAATCGTCGAAGACTGACCCGAGAGAGGACCTGGTAAGGCGCCCTCTTCCCGTGCTCCAAGGGACCATCGAGCACCGCTCCATCTTCGCCGAAGCGCCCTGGAAGTCAGACCCTCGAAAGGCTGCCGACCCGAGACGGGACCGCCGAGGAGATCGAAGTGAAGCACCTGGACATCACCGCTGTCGAAGTACATTGCCGTCGACCAGGGCTTGCAGGTTTGTGTAACCGCTGGAGGCCCGTCGAAGTTGTGTTGCCCAGCCGTGGGAACCACTTGATGCCGTGCCGCCGACGACCGGAGCCGTCTGCTCCTTGCCTAAGAACATTTGAATTGAAGGACTCCCTCGTCCGCACCGTCGACCGCTTTATCCGGCCGGAGAAAGTCGAGGACGACCAACGCGCCAAGGAGAAACCTACCGGTGGGTTTCCCGCCACCCGAAGACCACAAAGACTCGAACGACTCGACGCCCTTGCTGGGCCCCCGTCTCCACAATCTTTGCAGTCCAGAACAATTGTCATCGAGGTGCCCCGCACGCCTCTGCCTTGCAGGACGCCGACGCCCCGTCGTCGACGAGCACCGCTTGGATCGAAGCTGCCGCCTCATCGACGCCGTTAAACCCTGTTTGTTGTCGGACGTTCGACGCCCCGTGTCTCCCACTTGAAAGGGAAGGCATTCAAGAAGGGCCGTCGATTCCCTGACGCCGAACGCCGAGTTCCTCGACGCTCCTCGATGCCTCTCGACGATCCGTGACTCCCGCTTAAAAGGGGGTCGCTCAAGAAGGATCTGTCGACACCTCTTCGAAGAACTCGACTCCACCAGGTACATTGGGGGGGTAAAAACATTATAGGAGGGAATAAGACTTGCAGAACAATATATGGACTGGGCTTGTGCTATATCTTTATTTTACAGGTTGCCCAGGTGGGGGGATCTCCACACAGAACTGTGTCTAGTGGTAGGGGCCAGTATTCTGCCTATTGCTCAACCATCTTATTTTTTTCTCCTCTCTCTATTGCTGGTTTCACTCCATTGATCTGTGTGACATTGTTACAGTATTGTTGATTTTCCTAAGTACAAAGTGAGTTATTATGATAAGTGTACATAACCTTGAATATTGATTATATAAAGACTGTGTTCTAACCAATACAGTGTGTGGACATTCCTTTGTGGGGGCTTGGGGACTACACTGTACTTAAGAACCAGCCTGCATCACCTCCTGAGAAGCTAGGCCTTGATTGCTCGACCATAGCTACCGAATAGAGAATCTAGGCTGGGGTCCTCTGTGCCTCCCCTCTACCATATAGAGAGCAGAAGTACAGACCACCCCCTACCAGTCCCCTTTACAGCCTGCAAAAAGCAGGCGTTAAATTCTCCAACCCGAAAAGGTACCTCGTAGTAAGGTGGTAAGGGTTTTCCGGTACCGGTAAAATACCATTACCGGTAAACCCTTACCGCCTACTGTGTAATGAGGCCCCTAGTCTTGACCGCCGCGGTCGCTACCTTGATTGGTCTGGCTTGTCCAGAGGTTACCCTGTTCCAAGAAACTAGGCTGGCCTTCTGAACCTCTGCCCTCCAGGAGAGAGTTCAGAAATCCATCTTAACAAATTGGTGTACAGCGCTGGGATACGACTGAAGGTATCCAGTGTTGCGTACGAGCGAAGGCACTTCAAGTTATTCCTACCAGGACACGTAGTGAATTGTCGTAGTATAACTTTTAAAAGGTCATAGTCCTTTCTAACAGTATGTAAACAAATACCTTGTTAACTTTAAATGCTTCTAAATCCGAAACATTGAAAACGATGTGTGCGGAGAGAGGTGTCTCCTCTCAAGGCACCAAATTGGATATGATCCAAAGAATCGTGGCGTGGCAAGAAGTGCAGCTTGACGCTATAACTTCTGAGGACAGTGCGGAAGGAGGTGGGGCTGCTCTCACTGGTAGAACCGACGGTTCTGCTGCTGCAGTGGTCCACCGTGACCACGAGGACAGGGAGGATGAGATGTCTCATGTTTCCTCTGCCAGTGTTGATGGGGAGGCCATGTTTGAATTCAAGAAGCAAGAACTGCTCTTTAGGCACGAGGAGCTTGATTTCAACGTGACCAAACTAAAAATCGAACAGGCCGAAAAACAGAAAGACAGAGATCACCAGTTGGAACTGGCCAAGCTTCAGGTTGCAAATGGATCCAAGGGTCCTGGACATGGGTCTGGGGCCTCCTCTCATCCACGGTTTCCAAAAGATCTGCTCGGTGTGTATGAGGAAAAGAATGACATTATGGACTGGCTGAATATGTTTGAGTATGCATGTGAAGTTCACCAAGTTGACAATGCTGATAAGATTGCCTGGTTACTCAGCAGACTGCCGCATTCTGGCTGCAGTGCCATTATGGAAATGTCGAAGGCTGAGCGAGCGGATTTTGCAATGTTAAAGCAAACTCTCATTTTAAAGTTTGGAAAGACTCCTGCCCAATATTTAAAATGATTCCGAGAGTATAAGAAAAAAGAAGGTGGTACTTGGGTATCTTATGTAACCGAATCCTTAAAAAACTTGACTGGCTGGGTCGAAGGTTATAAGGTTTCTACCTTTGAAGGCATGATAAGTCTTGTCATGTTGGAACATATTTTTGCATCTTCTTCCCCGGAGCTTACGCAGCATTTGGCCGATTCGAAGGAGATAGATCCTAAGAAGCTTGCCATTGCCGCAGATTTATGGGTGTCACACCGAGTGTCCCATAAGGACAAAACTCATCCTGGTAAGCAGGAGGAAGGGAAAAAGTCCAAAGATAAGGAGGGTGGAGAATCTGATAAATCTTCTTCTCAAAAGGGCCACAAAAAGAAAAATAAGGGTAAGACACAAGAGAACTCACACGGTAGTGGAGGTCAGCCTCCGAAACAGAACTCTGGTTACAATAAGCCTCCCTATGTGAACAGACCCAATGGATCTTGTTTTGCTTATGGAGCAACTGACCACGTGAAGGGGGATCCCCGGTGTAAGGTTAAAGCTTTGGGGGTCCACTCCGCTAATCTGGCCTTCTCCCCCTATGAGGAAGAAGAGATTACAGGAGCATCCTTCTCCTCAGACTCCTTCCCCAGTGGGATAGAAGCTGAGGTAGTTTTAGGTTCCCTGGGTTCCTGGGAGCCTAAAGTCGCAGAGGCTTATGCTAGGATTCCAGATAATACCAAGCACTACTTTAAAGACAGTGTGCTGATCAATGGAGTAGATACTCCAGCTCTTAGGGATAGTGAGTGCAGTCGAACTGTAGTGGATTCTACCTTGGTAGACTCAGAGGAAGTTGCCAGAGCTACTCTGATGCCCACTAAGTTGGCTGACGGCCCACCTCGCATGTTTCCAGTAATACCTGTAAATCTTACTTTAAATGGTACAGCAGTCAGGATTCCAGTGAGCATTCAGAGAAACGTCCCAGGAAAGGTCTTGTTAGGCAACAATCTCAGAGCTTTATGGCTCGTAGGAGACACTGCCGACAGACCCTTCACACGGTCTCAAACACGGGCAGCATTGGCCAAGACCAATACACTGCCCCAGCCGAAGGGGAAACCCAAGGCGAAAGGAGTAAGCAAGTCAAGACGAGGGAAAGAGAACATTCCCCCGAACTCGCCTACCACTGCGGTGGAGGAAGTTGGTCAATCGCCCGGGCCTGACGAGGAGGTGGCGATGCCTGAAGTATTTGACCCCAATGACCATCCTGAACTAAAAGACTTGTTAGTAGAAGGTGGTCCTGACAGGGAAGAATTCAGTAAAGGCCAACGTGAGTGCCCATCTCTGGAAGGCCTAAGGAGACAGGCCTGCTCCCAGCTTGAGGGTGAACCTCCTGGGACACATCGGATTTATTGGGAAGGTGGACTCATGTATTGTGAGCCCACAGAGTCTACAGAAGGAGACCATAGGAGGTTGGTGGTTCCCCTTGCTGTAAGACCCTTCCTCCTGCAGCTGGCGCATGAAGTGCCCCTTGCTGGTCACCTTGGTATTAAGAGGACCAAGCAAAGGTTATCCATGCACTTCTACAGGCCCAAGATGGGGGTGCAAGTAGAAAGTCAGTGCAGGAGTTGTGCCTCCTGCCAGTTATCTGGTAAGAGTGGCTCAACAATCCAAGCTCCATTGGTACCACTCCCAGTTGTGGGAATACCATTTGAAAGGGTAGGGATCAACATCGTTGGTCCCCTTGACCCGCAGACCTCCTCAGGCAATAGGTTTATCTTGGTGCTAGTCGACTATGCTACCAGATATCCTGAGGCTATCCCATTGAAAACTGTAACTGCCAAGTCAGTTGCAAAAGCGTTACTTGGCATATTCACTAGGGTTGGCTTCCCTAAAGAAGTTGTGTCTGACAGAGGCAGCAACTTTATGTCAAAGTATATGCAGGCTATGTAAAAAGAATGTGGGGTCACCTACAAGTTCTCTTCTGCATACCACCCCCAGACCAATGGTCTGGTGGAACGTTTCAACAGAACGTTAAAGAGCATGATTGGGGCTCTGGAAGAACCTCAGAGAAGAAAATGGGATCTTCTTTTACCATGCTTACTGTTTGCCTACCGAGAGGTACCACAGGAGGGTGTTGGCTTCAGCCCATTCGAACTTCTGTTTGGTCATCCTGTGCGGGGACCCTTAGCCATAGTCAAAGAGGGATGGGAGATGCCCACTCCCCCTGTTACCACCAACGTAGTAGATTATGTGCTAGGGCTCAGAAAACGGATGGTACTTCTGATGGGCTTGGCTAGTGATAAATTGAAGGCAGGACAAGCTCTGGGTGAAACATTGGTACAACCAGAAAGCTTCCCTCATCAACTTTACACCTGGTCAGCAAGTCCTGATCATGAATCCCATAAGGCCTTGAGCTTTACAGGACAATTGGTCAGGCCCTTACACAGTGGTGGAGCCCCTGGGTGAGGTTAACTATTTAGTGGACCTTGGAAGGCCTGGACAGGCTCCAAAAGTGTTCCACGTTAATAGGCTGAAGGCTTTCGTCCCAAGAGTCGAAATTGCAGCACTGCTACTGGCTTCAGATGTTGAGGAAGAGGAGTCTGAAACTCTTCCCGACCTGTTCCAAAGCGGTCCATCAGATAGCTCCTTTGAGGGTGTCCGAGTAGCCCCTCACCTGACTTCTGATCAGCAGGATGAGGTGAAAAGTTTGCTTAGGCAGTTTTCCCCCCTGTTTTCACAGTCGCCTGGTTTGACACCTTGGTGCAAACATAACATAGACACAGGAGACAGTGTACCTACCAAAAGTAGGGGATACAGGATGTCAGACAAAGTACAGTCTTACATTATTGTATTTGATTGTGATGTGTTGGTTTACCTGAGTTTTATTGTGATTTCTCGCTACGGTCAATGTTACAAAGGCCTTGTAATAAATGTGTCTATATTTTTAATATAACACCTGCTTGGAGTAATTTGTAAGTGTCCTTGCTTTGTGTGCTCATTGCGGGCTTTCAGTCACCCTCACCCCTCTTGAGACCTAGTCTTGACCGCCGCGATCGCTACCTTGATTGGTCTGGCTTGTCCAGAGGTTACCCTGTTCCAAGAAACTAGGCTGGCCTTCTGAACCTCTGCCCTCCAGGACAGAGTTCAGAAATCCATCTTAACAAACACCACCCGCCTGCAGGCGGACGAGGTAACACCGGCAGCATTACGAGATGCGGCCGGTGTTTCCATGATCCCCATTCCCATTGAGTCCGGTAGGACTCAATGGGAATGGGGATTAACACCATTCTGCCTCTGTGATTCCCGGGAAACCGGGGTTGTAATGCACCGTTAATTCTAGGAATCACGGAGGCAGAATGGTAATACGAGTCCGGCAGTAACCAGACGGTTTTACCGCCTCGGTTACCGCCAGACTCATAATGAGGCCCCCTGATTAGTGGTGGAAAGGAAAAGAGAACATGGTGACAGGATTAGAGAAGAGGCAGTAGGATAGGAACAGACACATACCAACAAAGGTACTCACGGCTTGAACGGGGGGGGAGCAGGTGTGCGTGTTGGGGTAGGGGTGCAAATACCACTGGCAGTGGATGAAATTAATTTGGATCAGAGAGAAAGGTAGTAAAACCCACCCATAATGCAGAGCAAATATCATGTGAGGGAAAATTCCACTATTGTGATTTGGCAGCAATAGAATTAGTGAACATATGGTTGTGTGATGGGCTTGAGATGTGTTCAAGAGTGCCATTACAGTGTGCAGCCTTCTTCAGAAATGTTGAATGACCCTCCCTGTAAAGCAAGTGGATACTCTGGATGTGCCTCGCAGAATTGCAAAAAACCAAGAGGTGGCTGCACAACAGTGAATGCAGTGAATATAGAAGTGGAATAGGGAGGGGACGATGGGGTCATCCGTATTCACTAAGAGATATAACTGATTGGCATCTGCTTGGCATCTGGACAAGGGATGAGACTGACTGGTCACTGTTAGGTAATGTGAGAAGAGAGAGGTGATGTAATAGGGAGAAGGCTACCAGGTTATAGTAATATAGCAATATAGTAATAGGCCACCTGTATTTCATCATGCCGAGGGAACCCCGACCACTTTATGCATTCCTACAGTGGCAAATCACCTAAGGCATATTTTATATAGCTGCTATGTGTGTTACATCAACACCAATGCGGTTTCAAATAATGCGGGCCTGTTTGGAGGTTAGGGTATTGGGCTCATGCCCAGATACCCCAGATGGTTGTCATCAGAGGAAGAAAAGGGCTTTAGGTGAAGCAAAGGGGGGAAGAAAATATAAATAAAATAACCTGGCAGTCCAAAATGATGTGGGGGAGGTTGAAGAAGTAAGGATAGTTCTCGAGTGCCTGACATGTCTTTACCTCACTGGTATTAGCATTGCATTTATTACCCACGCAGAACTTGAAGTGCAGGTCTTTACCATTTTGATAATGGTGGTACAGCAATGGTTTGGTCTGGGCTGGGAAGGGCCGAGCAAATGGTGACTCGATGGTGGGGAATGGGTAGACATTTGGCAGGGAAGAGGTGGAGCCTGGATGAGGAGCAGAACGGAAAGGTGGGATCAGAGTGTGGGTGAGGAAAGGCTGGGAAAACAACATTGGAGTGTGAAGAGGGAAGTGATTCTGCAAAAGGTAGCCACGCGGTAGTTGTAGCGCAGCAACTGCTGCATTGTAGATATTGAACTCTTGACATAACTTGGAATCACGTCGAACCAGCCAAAGTAGATCTGAGAATAAAAATCTGAATTGCAAAAATTTAGGAGGGTAAATTGTGCACAAAGCACAAACCTCACGCATAATCTGAGATCCCACTAAACACAATAAAAGCAAACTCAACGAACGGATCAACAGAGCAAGTTCTCTTTGATATTTTTAATAACAAACCCCCTGTGAGAAAGCCCAGCAAAACACCCCTATTTAAAAAGACCAAAAATCAAACCATGAAGAAATGCCACATCACAAATAGTTTTAGAAAATTCCTGCGCAACATTAAAACAGTGAGTTTCAGTTTACTGCTGAACCCATATGCCTGCATAATTATTGGCCGACCCCATACCCTCACCCAGAATAATTTGGCTCGCACAGTGTTTGTCAAGTGTTGGCAGTAAAAGGTTGTAGGTTTTTATTGTACATATATGGTTATGGAGATAACAATAATCACAAATCATAATAGTAACATACTTTTGGGCACCGGGTCCTGGGGTTACCCCCTCTGGCCCGTGCCCGCCTTCTCATGTCCCACGACTTGTTGTGGGCACCGTACTGTACCATGTACCTCTTTTCCTTTGTTCTTCTCCCTTGTTTGTAGGATGGGAGGTTTCTGTGATAAAGAAGCAAAGGTTGGAAGGCACTGTGTAAACAGTGCACCTCCTGTTTGTTTGGGTCCCCGTTTAGGGCCACAAACTGATTGTGTTTTCTCAGAGCATGTTGCTCTCATTTATAAGACCCAGGGAAACCCTAGGTCTTTGATATGTATAGTAGTGGGGGCTGCTGTGTTCCAGCCCCCGGCCGTATAGCCTTCTGTCTGGCCCCCTGGGGGGGCAGGTCTTTGAACCTGGGCCCTGCCTGACTGTTGGTTTCCTTAGGTGCTTAGCACCTTGGTGCCTGGAGGAAAGAGTGAGGTGATTGTTCATACCTCGCCCTTCCTCAGCTTTGTGTTGCATAGAATGCGTGTCTCTCTAGCTGGGGGGATGAGAGGAGCAGACGGGGGCGAAGCTGGGCTGCCCCTCTCCTGGCCTGCCGATGGTAACAGCAGTTACCCTGCCTCGCTTTGATGCGGCCCTGCAGCATTGCCCATAACTGCTGAACCCATATGCATGCATAATTATTGGCCGACCCCATACCCTCACCCAGAATAATTTGGCTCACACAGTGTTTGTCAAGTGTTGGCAATAAAAGGCCGTCATTTTTTATTGTACAATTATGGTTATGGAGATAACAATAATCACATATCATAATAGTAACATACTTTTGGTCACCGGGTCCTGTGGTTACCCCCTCTGGCCCGTGCTGCCACACATGGGCAGGTTGGCGGCTGGCCGCGTTCCCCCAAAATATCTCCTGGTGACCCCCCCTGGAGGCTAGAGTTGCTGTAATTTCTCAAAAGAAATGTTTCATGCCCTGGTTAGATAAATGGGTTCCGTCTTTGAGAAAAAGGTCCGGGTCACCCAGTTTAATGGCCGGGTGCTTTATGAAGCCCAGTCCTCTTGCTGTACAGAATTTCTCTAGCCCCCTGTTGAGTTTTCTTCTGGAAATGTCTGTAGATTTGTAGCAGTTGGCCCTTTGCCATTTCCTTCTGGCTAGGATGGCCGGGAAGTATATTTCCGTCTCCCTCCAATTGTGTGAAATGCCTGCTAGGGAGGAGCAAATGTCTTCGAATAAATTTCTCCTTCCAATGGAAACCAGATCATTGCCACCTAGGTGTATGACCAGAAATTCTGGCGGGTCTCTGTATGCGACCAGCTCAGCTAGTGTTTTGTGGATATCAGCCCATCGTAGGCCTCTGTATCCCCACCCCAAAGCAATGGTGTTTCTGAAGGGTGGCCTTTCTTTGGTTTCCTATGCCCATCAGCCCATCCTGAAGATAAATGAGTGGTCGACTGTCCATACTGATTGGAGAGGTTCTCCCTTCGCCTGTTGTTTCTGAAAGGGGGGGGGGAAAGAAAAATGGGGGAGGATGGCTATATTAGCTGTGGTCTGATGTATCTTTTATAGCAATCAGACTTCCATCCCCTTATGTTTTTTAGTTGTTGAGGTGCTAGGCCTCCTTGCCATGCTGAGGTGGTGGCACCTATTCTGAAGGAGTGGGTGCCAAAGCCCTTGGGGTCCCTCCCTGCTTTGCTGATTGCTTTCATCAGCATCCATTTGAATTGGTAGCGGCTTAGTGCCGAGGCATCCTTGTGGATTAGAAACTTCCCCCCTACCTTGGGCCTTTGTGCGTAATAAAGGTTGGTAATACAAAATGGGCAGATTGTTACCTCATCAATACAGCAAATGTTAATAGTTCTTTTTGCCCCAGTTTTTTGACTGTTGGATTTCTATGTTGATGCTGTCTTGCCTGACCCTGACCTCCATAACGGCTGAACCATTTGTGGCCTTGGTGCTGGAGGCGATGAGCTCACCCACCTGGAAAGCCCCGAAGTAGGCCAGAAAAATGCTGTTTTGAATAATATGATCTCATATCGGTGCCAGCATATGGCTTCTAACTGGTCTGCTATTTTTACCAGTTTGCTGAAATCAAGAGGGTGGTGGGTGTCTACCTGGGGCCCTTCCACTCTGGCCCATCCTTTCAAGCGTAGGAAATGAGGGCTTCTGAGTGGGATCTGAGTCACCCCATATTTTTGAAAAATTTGAGATTGCTACTAGGTGTCTTTTTACTCAGTCTCTCTTAAAGCCCCGCTCATGCGCCCATTTTAAGAATGTTTCTATGTCTTTAATTGTTATTAACTCGACATGGTTTAACCCTGTGGCTCTAAATACTGTTTGCAAACACTTACTGTACAGAGCTGCTGTAGTGCTTGCCAGAGCTTTCTCGGCCATCTCTATTAAGAAACCTGACCCAGGGTTGGTATTTTCTATGGGCAGCGAGTTGTTAGCTCTCGTTTTAAAGGTGCCTGTATCATGTTGGACATCCCGGCCTGGGCTCGCTGGCGCTGGCGTTGATGTCTGTATTTTGTTGGCACCCGTTTTTGAGGTGCCTGGTTCTTGTTGGTCATCTCGGCCCGGGCTCTCTGGCGCAGGCGTTGATGCCATTATTTTTGTATTCCCATTATTGTCCAGTATTCTGCTGGTATGTGCGTCATCTGTTCGCGGGCGTGCAGCGCTAGCTGTCGGAATCTTGGCCACTGAAAGAGAGATAAAGCATCTGCAATATTATTTTCTGCTCCGCGATGTGCTTTGCTTTGATCACAATGTTTTCTTGTAGTGTGACCGCTGTAATGGCTCGTAGGACTTTCAGCACTAAAGGGCATTTAGTGGATCTTCTGTTTATGGAGCCTACCACGAACATGTTGTCACAACAGACCAAGAGTACCGTGGTCGCTGGCTGCATGACCCACGTGTGTAAAGTAAGCCAGATGGGAAATATTTCTAGGAGGGTGATAGTTTTTGTCCACCCTTCAGCTTGCCATGTTATGGGCCAGTGTCTTGCCACCCATTCTGGGTCTAGTATGGCCCCAAACCCCATGCTACCCGCTGCATTGCTAGAAAGGGCACTTTTTGTTGAGGTGTTCAATGACGTATGCCAAAGTGATGTCCCGTTAAAATCTTTAAGGAAATTCCCCAAAATTTCCGGTTCTTGTTTCAAAAGGTTTGGTTTTTTCCCTTGTTAGAGATTTGCCCCACTGTGCGGACATTCCTTCTAGTTTTGCCAGAGCCCTGTTGCATTCTTCAGAATTTGCTGGTCCCATTACCATGAAGTCATCGAGGTAGTGTACTATTTTGGTACCTGGTCTCTGTTTATGGAAAGACCATTGAAAAAAGGAGCTGAATTGCTCGAATAGGGCGCAGGATACCGCTCACCCCATGGGGAGGCATCTGTCTACATAGAATTTGTTGTTAAAAGTAAAACCTAGCCATAGTTGGGAATCTTGGTGGACTGACAGTAGTTTGAAAGCAGATTCAATGTCTAGTTTGGCCATCAGAGCGTTCCTGCCACATTCCTGTAGCAGTCTTACCGCCTCCTGGAAGTGCGTGTAGGATGCCGCGGATTCCGTGTGTGGAATGCCGTCATTTAGTGATTGGCCTTTGGGATGGGATAAGTGATGAATTAACCTCGTTTTCCCTGGTTCTTTTTTGGGGACCAATCCTAATGGTGATATTATGTAATCTTTGAGGGGCATGTGGTCTCAGGGTCCTGCAATCCTGCCTAATAGTAATTCCTTCTTGGTTTTGCTCTCCACCACTTGGGGGTTGTCCCTGGCTGACTTCAGGTTCATTGGGATGATATGTGACCCTGTGCCCTTGAAAGGGATGATGAAACCCTTGGTGAAACCTTGCCTGATTGCCTCGCTGATTTCCTTGTCCGGGTAATTCATGAGTGCTTCCCTAAATTTGTTTGGGTTGATGGGGGTTCTGCCTGGTGCTAAGACTGGGGTTGGGGGAGGAGGGGGTGTTGGTGCTAGTCTTTTGAATTTTTGGCTGGCATTCTGGTGCAGTTGCTTGCTGTATGGTCACCGTTGCAGTTTGTGCAAGTGTGTTTGTACCAGCATTCCTTACTCCAAGTGCAAGGGTTTTTCCCAAAATTCCTGCATGGAATGGTGGCTTTTGGGGAGTGGTTTTTGTTCTGCCTGTGGGTATTAGACTTAGCCGCCCATGGCTGGTTCTTCCAAAATGGCTGTTCCCCCTTTTTGTGTTTCTCGTTATCATTACTTCTGGGGCCCTGTGCATTTTTGTTATTTTTTTAGATGGTTTGTGAGGCCTTTTCCTCTTGATGGGGGTTCGGTGTTTAGCATGTGTAAGTCATTTTGGACCTCATCCCATTCTATGGCTGGCCACTCTGACATGCTTCTACTAAATCTGATATCATATGCTAGCCAGGTCTTCTCTTTTTGAGCGATTTTTACTTCTCTTATTTTATCCATGCATGCACATAGCTTTCTGCCATCAATTGGGAAATGTGTCCTTGTATATTGTTGCCAAGATGGCAAAGGTATGTAACCATTTATCCCAGTTCTGTTCTACCTGGGCGTTTCAGGATATAGCTTTTCTCCTCTATCTTTTTGGGATCCCTAAAAGCATCTTTCCCTTTGTGTTGGGCTTCTATATGTGAAAAGAATTCTATGAACTCTTTGGCCCATATGGCCTCTTTGATTGTGGTGTCAATATTCCATGCAAGGCATCTTTTATATCTATTCAGTATTTCATTCTGAAAGGATTTCAATTTTAACTCTAATTGGGCATTGCAGATTGTTCGCTGTCTGTTGGGTTGCTGTTGCTTTGCCCTGTCTGTCCAAGTGGTTCTGTACTAGGGGTTGCTCATGCTTTTAAAGCACCTGTTGGGTCTGTTGTGGCTGCTGTAGGCACAACTGTCCTGACAGCTGTTGGCATTGCTGGCACCTGTGGCAGTGGTGTGGCTGGGGCTGCTGTTGTTGGGCTTGTTGCTGGTGGTGGGGCTCACCATTATGGTAGGTTCTAGGGGTATGCTGAGGTTTGTGGGTCCCTTCTCTCCTGTGTGGGGTAATTGTTTACCCCTAATTTTGTGCAATAATTGCTGCATTTCCAACATGTTCTCACACAATTTCATCAGTTTTTTGTTACCTTTTTTTAGGGCCATCTGTCACTTTCTGTCTCTTTGGTGGTGTTGTGACGTCATCTTGATTGGGTGGTATGGGTGTCCCTTCCCTTGGTAGGCCATACATATTCTCCCTGGCCCATGCCCAACCGTAGTGTTCCCCTGCCTCGATGACTGCCATAAGGTGGGGTGATTTGGGTTTCTGTGCCGGTGTTGTGGGTTCCTGTGATTTTTGTTTGGGACCCATGTTTCCTTTCAGCCTGTTTGATTAAAAGAAAGATATTTGAAAAAGGCTGTGTTTGGCCCTGCAGGGATCTGAACCCGTGTCAGCAGTCTCTGCACAGATGTCAAAATGAGCTCTACTTGTTGTGTAATAGCACAGTCTATCATGCACATTATAATGCTTGTTGTATTATTTGTGGATTTTTGTGGGCTTGCAAAAAATGCTGTTTCCTGTGCCGGGTAACTGTAGAGTGTTGCAGCAAAAAATATTTTGGTTTATGTTCACACAAACTGCAGCAGTGGTCGTTGGTGAGCTGAAATTATTTCTTGTGCCCAGGTTCGAGTTATGCATATAAACTATGCCTTTGTTGTTCACTGCAATTAATTGTGTGTGCCCTGTCGGCCTGGGCCTTAAAAAATGCCCCAAATGCTGTATGAGCCTACTGCCTCAATTACAATGTTTGTTGTACTTTTGCGATAAGGTTTCCCGGAACAGGGTTTATCCGCAGGCTCAGTGTTTAAACTTGCAATATTTCTATTGAAATTGACGCGCAGCATGCGTTCCGGGTCCGCAGGCGAGCGGCTGCCCGCAGATGTTTATCTTTGTTGCACGCAGTTAGAAAAAACAGTGTTCTATTTCATGCTCGCAGCCCAGCGTGGCGGCTTACCTGAAATTGACGCTTGACTGAAGGCACCGCCTACGCCGGGCTGTTCTGCAGGTTCCTCCTTCCTTTGTTCGCGCTGGTAAGTGGATTCCTGCTTCCCTTCGGTACGTCCCGGGAGACTTTCTTTGTTCAGTGTTCGCTGCTCTCTGCCATGCAGAGGTTCATGAACAGTGCAATGTTCAAAGGGAAACAAAGATGCTGCGCATGCAACAAACTTCAGAGTTTGCTAAAGAAGCAAAGGTTGGAAGGCACTGAGTAAACAGTGCACCTCCTGTTTGTTTGGGTCCGCGTTCAGGGCCACAAACTGATTGTGTTTTCTCAGAGCATGTTGTTCTCATTTATAAGACCCAGGGAAGCCCTGGGTCTTTGATATGTGTAGTAGTGGGGGCTGCTGTGTTCCAGCCCCTGGCTGGATAGCCGACTGTCTGGCCCCCTGGGGGGTAGGTCTTTGAACCTGGGCCCTGCCTGACTGTTGGTTTCCTTAGGTGCTTAGCACCTTGGTGCCTGGAGGAAAGGGTGAGGTGATTGTTCACACCTCGCCCTTCCTAAGCTTTCGGTTGCATAGACTGCGTGTCTCTCTAGCTGGGGGGAGGAGAGGAGCAGACAGGGGGCAAAGCTGGACTGCCCCTCTCCTGGCCTGCTGATGGTAACAGCAGTTACCCTGCCTTGCTTTGGGCAGCCCTGCAGCATTGCCCAAAATAAAGCCAACAAAAAGGCTATGGGGAAAGAAAAAACAATACACATTGAAGTAAAAGAAAATACAAAGCCAGCTGAAATCTGTAAAGTGTCATCCCAGACATCGGAAAGTCCAACTGACCTACTAGATTTATCAATATATGAAGATGAGATTGAAATTGAAGTACCTGATTTGGCGGAATCTATTCCAGCACACGAAAACTTGCCTCAAGAGAAAAGTCATATCTCAAGCTCCTTAAGAACGAACGATAAAAGGGAAGAGAGAGTTTGCGTCCTGCTGTTCCCGATTAAAACACCAAAAATCGATGAGGATAAGTAACATAGCCCAGTGTTTAGAACAATAGATGAGAAACGGAATGAATCGGCTAGTAAGCAAACAAATAACTACCCGATGCAAGAAACCGGTGCACAAGTTCTGAATGGAAAGCAGAAACCTCTATCGCCTCAAACATCAGAACATCCGATCTGGTCAGTAAAATTCCATCAACCCTTGAAGACAAAGGTCCTGCTGGCTTTTTCCCATTCAAAGAACGCAAGCTAAAAATGCAAATAAAAAAACGAGTAGTCACAACGCTCAATATGATTTAAAAAAAAACTGGAAAAAAACACAATATAAATACTGCCTTGTTTTAGAGCGTACCTTTTCAGGAAAAGATGGTTTGACGCTGAACCACAGCAATGTCCTGCAACTATTTCATTATGTTCCATTATTGAGAACCATTGAATCAAGAAACATAAAATGTGTGGAATCCTTCAAAGAACCTGAAGATGATAAAATTAAACTACATCTTGACTCTAGAATCATCTGTGACATTCTATTAGACGCAACATCAGTGTTACTGTCACTGCTTTTTGATATTTTCAAATTTAAGAATGGAACTACCCGAGATGAAATGGAGAACACAAAAAAATGCTGATACCGCTTATCACAAACAAGAAAATTGAACTGTGAACAAAGGTATTAACAATAAAGAGATGAATGCTACAAGCACAAAGACTTTCAGCAGAACAAACTTAAGCTCAATCGAGCTCAACGAAAGCATTGGAGACCAACTACCAAGAGAACAAATTCAAATTACATTTTTCTGCAAAAATGTAAACAAGAGAAATGAAAATAAGAACAGTCCATCACCTCCCTCTATTGGCAAAGACATGAAGAAATGGAACTGGATTCCCGCTGCCCTGACAAAACAGAAGCAGAATTAACCTCAGGCCTTAAGAAACATGGTTAACAGACTTCCCATCTCTGATGCGTATGACATCTCTTTTAATACTGCGATTAAAAAAGAGAAGGGGAGGGAGACCGATGGCTGGGATTTTGATGCTAGTCAGGAAAAGTCTTGGATACAAGATTGTGGTAACCAGAAATGTGAACCCTTACATCCAGATGACTCTCATGATGAAACAGGACAAACAAAAAGCGACAAAAGAATCAATTTACCTCATCAACATCTTCTGGCAATATAAAGCAATGAAACCAACTTACTTCATCGATGTGATAACTCAATTACTTGATGAAATAAACTAACAAACTAATATGGCAAACATTGTACTGTGTGGTGGCCTGAACATCAATTGCACAGAGAAAAATACATTTGATCACAAGTCTAGTACAACTATGGCTAATCTGTGGTGCGCATAGATGGAGGCCCACAAGATGCACATGCTAAATGGCAATACCCTTGGAGACAAACCAGCTAAAATGACCTGGAGAAGAGATGAACAAGAATCCATCTTAGATTACTTCTTCGTCTCCGAGAGTCTGCACTGGAGAGTACAGACCCTGCAAGTCATCGAAAAAAGTGAGAGTGATCACGATATGATTAAAATGTGCATCTCTGAACTAGCCCCAGAACCTTAACTTTACTGGAAATACAATGTCACCATGGACTCTGCCAGATTAAGATTGAAACTTGCTGATGCCGAACTAAATTCCATTACCTTGACCTATAAACAGGGAGATCATGTGCTTGAATACAGCCTCATTCTCACTCAATTTCAAGAGAAAAATGAAGGATTTAAAAGAACAGAATTTGTAGCCAAACATACATTCGACTTAGAGATCCTGAAGCAAAAAAGGCAAATGAGAACTCAAATCCATGCAATCTTGAAACAAAATAATTCTGAAACTTACATCAAGAAAAAACAGATTCTGCAGGCGTACAAAAATTGTCTAAAGTCACAAAAGGCAAATATGAACCAACGAGGCGCCGAAACAATGCTATTGAAACTCTCAAAGACGAATACTCGAGAATTCTGCAGCATCATCATTCAACACGAAAACTCCCAACAGGCTATCCAGTCAAATTTTGTAACATAAAATGACTGGTTCACTCACTCTACGTCCTTGTATAGTAAAAAGGGAAACACAAAAGAGCCAAAATGTCCATCTTTGACATCCTGGGACCTCAAATTTGAGCAAAGTGAGATCCTGGCGATCATTAAAAACCTAAACCCCTCGAGAGCACCTGGACCTTACGGGTTGTCCAACTATACCTTGAAACGAAATCCAGAAGAGTGGGCTGGTTTCTGTCATTTATTATTCAATAAAATCGCTGCTTCTGACTCCACCCCAAAATCGTGGAAAAGTGCCATTATAGTCCTGATATTTAAGAAAGGAAACAGAACAAATCCAAAGGACTATCGTCCAATTGCACTTCTGGACGTATTGGGAAAAATGTATGTGACAACCTTACTACGTCAACTAAACAAATGGCGCAGTACCACTAACAACTTGGATTAAATACAGACGCGTTTCGTGAAAGGAGTGGGATGCAGCTTGAATCTGCTGATTGTGAACATCTTTAAAATGGAAACCATACGGTCTGGCAGAAAAATCTACCTTGCGTTCATTGATTTTGCGCATGCCTTTGATAGCATCAACCGAGAGATCATATGGAGCAAATTACCCAACTGGAACTGCCCAATAAGCCTGCTACTAGCAATAAGAGAGCTCCATACAGACACAAACTTCAGGATCAGATTAGACAGAGGCAAACTATCTGAGGCAATATCCACCTATTGTGGAGTGAAACAAGGATGTCCAATGGCCTCCATAATTTTCGATCTGTTCTTATCTGACATAGATTCGACTCTTGACGAAGCACATTTGTTTCCTCCAAAAATATATTGTCATCGTGTAAGTCGATTACTTCATGCAGACGATCTCATTTTATTGGATCAAACTCCTGTAAGCTTACAAAGGAAATTAAAGGCACTAGAAGAATAGGTCCAGACCAATGGCCTCAGCATTAATACGTCCAAAACAGAAATCTTAGTACTTGAAGATCTCAGAGGGAAAAACAAAGTACAATTGTGTGGTTTGCGTTGGTTTTTAGAAAATACATCTCTACAAATTACAACAACCATCAGATATTTAGGAAAGATGATCATCTCAAACAACAATGATGCTCCATTGGTTGCCAGCCAATACTCACTTCTTCCAGTACTAGCTTTCTATAAACAAAAAGCAGTCCCAGCACTGATATATGGAGCCCATTGCACTCTAGGTGCCTCTCATCACGAGTGGAATACTATTGAAAACACTTTATGGTCCAAAGTCTTACATCTTCCACGAGGAACACCTACAGCATGTATCTGCTACGAACTTGGTTTAATATCTATCCATGCTAGAATCTGTTGGAACATGCTAAACCTGTATTACAAAGTGACAAGTGTAAACACTCCATTGCAGTTCAAGATTCTACGAAATGCGGAAAGCTCCACAGAACAAAACATGCTAACAACATGGGTTGAATGCTGCAAGATGATTCTAAAAGATCTTGACATCGACTTTGGAATTCTTCAACCCAACCCAAATGCAGTGAAAAAAAATTCCTGTGGAGATGTGATTGAATCGCATCAGGAGAGCAAAGAAGAAGCCATAGACTCATGAACGATGTGCCCTGTGAAAAGCAGGCATTTAGTGAAATTCCAAATTATTGGAAGCTATTTCCAAATGCACGTCGATGAGACCTCTATTTCAACTTTTGTCTCAATGTATTTAAGACAAAAGAGAGAAAAAGCCTGTGGCAGAAAAAGAAGACAATCTTAAAAGCCTGCAGATTATGTGGGTTGCATGACGAGACACATCTCACCCTGTTCTGCACAGACCTACTCATAGAGAGAACTAGCTGCCTTGAATAATTCATTTTGAGAAGACCTTTCTTAAACGCAGATGACTGGTGGCAAGTATTGTTTGATGAAACAGAGAGAAAACTAACAGTTGCCATAACATTGTTTCTAGACGCTCTAGACCTGCGGCTCAGTAATAGTGAAAATGAAGTCACAAAGACAAAAGAGAATACAGCCAGCATATAACAATGTGCAACATTTTCCTGGAGTGAAATGTAGTCATGTGATGTAATATTTACATGAATTAGAATCATATTTTAAAGGTTTGTAATAAACCATATAAAATAATTAAAAAATATAGAATAAAAGTACAAATAAAAGGAGGACATATTTACTTGTGGGCAATTTCAGAGAAATAAATAGTATTACTAAAGAAAATGTGTGGCGGTGTGAAGAGCACATGATATGCTCTAGAAATGTCCAAAAGCATGTACGCTTTCATTACCCCATGCATTTAATTCCATACAATATATTCAAGACTATTGATTATGGTACTGCCAAGCCAAGAATAAACTTTGGAAGGAAAATGAGGATTGCAGCAAACAGTGGAGGTAGTGCGAAATGAGGTAGATATCTGTCCTTTACTTTATTATGCATTGACCGTTTTGTGGAAATGGTCTTATGTTGTAAGTTGATCTTTTACTCATTATGGACCACTGACCACACTCACTCACTCTGAAGACTAAACCTTGACTACTCTCCATGCTTATCTTGATTGAGTTTGGCTAACCTCTCAGAGTTCTCCTGTTCACTATAACTAGGGTGCACTACTGAAATCTGTCCACCAGGCCAGTATTTAGAAATCCATCTCAACACTCATAATGAGGCCCTCCGTCTCTGACAGTGAATTGCAATCCACATAACAACTAATAAAATTAGCACATTTGCGTTCCTGGGCAGTGATGGCAAAATGTGCATAATGTAAACTCTGGCATATGGTGCAAGTACCAGGCAGGGAAATGATTAGTTTTTTCACACATTATGTGAGAACCTGGACATCTGATGGCATTACTTATTATAAAGTTGCAATACAAGAGATTTGATGTGTGTCCTGGCAAGCACTATGAACTCCTTAATTTTGAATGGCAATTCTCAACATATGATGGCAATGCCTGGCTGGTAATTTTAGCAGTTTTTGACAAATGGTGTAAATAAGTAACTGATACTAACTGCAATGCAGTAAACAAACTTAGGGACATATTTGATCAAATCAGCCACAGTGTTTGGGCATATAGAACATTATTAGAGGGCCCTACTGCAGCTCTTCAAACTTTAGAGAAAAGAATAAGAATTGTTAGGTGACCATGATGCATTTGAAGCTGCGTTTAATGCAAATGAAAGCAGTATATGTTCGACAATGAACTCCAACAAGAGGAAGAAATTGAAACGCTACTAGATAAATACACTCCTTAAGGCAATCAACCTTCTCATACAGGAAGCCAAGAACCACTTGGAGAACCACTCATTTAAAATTAAACAGAAATATGCAATGGCTGAGGAACAAAAAAAAATGTGTCAATCTGAAGAAGATGTGTCAGTGCCAAAATCACAGCTAAATGATGAACAACTCAACATTTACCTAGAAGCCTCTGATGAAAACGAACATGGACTAAAACATGGAACTAAAACTTTTCTTGTATGTAATTGGTGAAGATGGTTCTGGCAAAACCTTGCCAATAAAATAATATGTACATTTGTACAAGAGTGAATACATACATTTTCTGGCTTGTGTAACAGCCCCACAGGTCCAGCTGCCTACAACATAGGAGGTGTAACTTTACACTGACTACTTCTCCTTCCAGTAGAACACCAAAACAAATTAGAATACTACAAATTGTCAGCAGAAGCTGTGACAAATGAAAGTCCTCCTAGTTAATGAATACAGCATGGTGTACAATCTCATGCTGCTTTTAAATTATCTGAAAATGCAGGACGTCCGAAAAAAACTGTCAGGAGGAAAACACATTAATGTTTTCAGAGACCTCCTACAGTTAACAACAGTAAAATACCAATACATATTCAAAACATTACAACACAAAGAATGAAGTAATACACTTAGCAGCATTGGGAATCTAAATCTGTGGCAACATTTTCACTACAGAGAACTAAAAAAAACATGCACCAGTTGGCAGACGTAACCTATGCTAACATTTTAAAAAGAATTAGAACTGGTCTGATTACTAAATATGCAAAATCCACTTTAAAAAATAGAGTAATAGATGAGATGTATGGACAAAAAACATCTGCCCTAAGAGCATGGAACAATTAATTCAAACAAATCTAAAATGCCTGTGCTTATTGCCAACTCTTTCCAGCTATAACCAATTCAATGATACAATGTTGAAAAAGAATTGTAATTCATAGTGCATTTTAGCTCCACAGACAACCTAGAAGTGCATAGCATAACAATCCCTATGTGTTAACAAGCAACAGCATGACTAAATAGCTTAAGAAAATGCATCTCCAACACAGCTGGATTAGAAAAATTATTAACTCTGGATCTAAACTGTAGGTTAAACCTAACACGTAATCTTGACATATAACTAGGTTTAGTCAATGGAGCAATTGGTACAGCTGTTGGCTTCCAAACACATCCACATGAAAACAATATTCAGTTTGTCAATATCCACTCTGACAAAATTGCAGAAGTTAAAACAATAGGTGGTTCAATAGCACCTTTCCTTCTTTTCAAAGGCATGTATGTGTGCAGAGAACAATTATCTCTGTTTCTTGCCTATGCTGTCACTATTCACAAGTCACAAAGTCTAACTCTGGAACTGCACTGATCAACATTGTAAGCACAGTCTTCAAAGGAGGCATGCGTTATGCAGCACTTTCACCTCTGTGTACACTCAATGGTCTATTCCCAGTTAACCATGATGCAAATACATTCAACAGTGACATTCCTGGCATCCGAGAATACAACAGGTTATGTGCACTATACACCCCATCTAGATTTGTACCCTGTACCTCAAAAAAGAAAACCTTTACAAAGAGAACTAATAAAAACAGAATCTTTAGCATAAAATAAAGAACAAGTATAGATGCTTCAAATGATACAAATACACAACCTTTTGGTCCAAAACCAACTGCAGGCCCATCAAAGGATATAAAGGCAACACTCTTGGGTCTGTTTGAAGTATGCTACACAAATTAAGTAAATTGCTGTGAAAATGCAGCAATCAATCTTCTCTTCTAATTGCCACCAATTTTTGAGAACATTTACTTAAACGGCTGTCCTGAAGTAAAGCCTTGTAACAAGGAGAGCTCTGACGTAGCCTGTACATCACTGTAACAAGGTTATCAAGCCTTCTACTATATATTGATGACATCACATGTCTGGCCCCTGGTTTTTGTTCACTGACATTTCTAGATCAGGTGGTTTTGTTCACTGGCAGTCAGAAACTTACAATTCAAAAGGTCCTATATATCTAGATGTAACCCTTCTCATATGTTCTTACAGTACTTTCCTTGGGGTTTGGTCTGAGTACATGGTGCATATACATGGGGCTATAAGCAGGCCTCAAACACACCAATCATTTCTATACATTTAGATACACATTTATGTTATTAACATTTTCTGATGATGGTGCTTAATTTTTGCTTACTTTAGTTTCCCTGTATGTGCCTCTGATTTGAATGCATTGTGGTCTTTATATGTATTGATTGCAGTACCACACGTGTGTAGTAAGTTTTGAATTATTATCTGGTTAGTACATGTTTAACAGTACTCAAAACTCTGATAAGTTAGCATTCATTATTTTACTATCCAACATTTCAAGATTATAATATAAATATTGTACCTCTATGGTGCATGCTTATGTCTGATTAGGTTCCTGTACTAAGAACAACACTGCAATAAAATGCTGTTTCGAGCAGTACATTCTTTAATAGATTAAGTAGTTCATGATACGCCGCTCCCGATCACCCCTGTCATCTTTTTACTAACATTATAATCACAACCCCTTGTAGGGACTTTTTATCAAAACTCATTTTACTTGTAACCATAATATCCGTTTAACACAGTTTTCCACTGAATTTGAGAGGTTTTTTTTAGTGCAACTTTACCATAACGTCCCTTCAACATTTTTTTTCACTGAATTGGATAGGTTTTTTATTAGTGCAATTTAACCATAAAGTCTCTGAATTTCATGTTTTTTTTTCTAGGATACCCTTAGTTTGGCTAGATGTCTCTTACATCATACTGCCCCACCGGCCCCAACTTCATAGCCAGGGACATCACAATGTGACGCACACATGCTGAGCATCAGGCCTATCTGAGGACACTGTCCTTACCCCTGAAAATTTCAAAACTGACCAATCCAGGGTGTTTAATCTAAAACCTCACCCTTGCAAATGTCCTAGACCATGCCCTGGTCAATCTAGAGATTTTTCACAACTTTTGGAGCCCAGCCTGGGGCTCAAATTGTCTGTGGAGCATGCCACTGTCCGTGGAACGCAGCCCTATAAAAGGCCACACCCCACTGATAATCCTCATTGTGTTTCTGGATGACCAGGACTGAGCACTGCCTACAGATTGCTGTTTGTGGTGTGCTGCTTTTGGTGTGCTACTTTTGATCTAAAATGGCATCCATGGCTGCTGCAGCTGCCTCAGCCCCACCACCACCACATCATCTCCACCACCACCACCATCACCAGTGGAGGGCCTGGAGAAGGGAACAGACATGGTGATGAGGGGGGTCAAGAAGACTAAGAGGATGAGTTAGTGTCCCTACTACCAGCTGTCAGCAGGAGACTTGAGTGTAGAGGCTGTTTACCACCGTTGGTGGGTACCCAAGGCGCGTGCAGCCAAGGTTCGATGCACTATGGTACTCATTTGCAGAATGCATGGGCTGTATAGCTACAGACCACCTCCATGCAGAGACAACTAAGGTCTAACCGCAAGGCAGTAGTTCAGAGGGTCATCCCTTTAGAAGGTGGTAGCAGGTTGACTGAACATGCCTTGCAGGCCATACATAACTCAGAGGACACTTGCCTTTCAAGGGTCATTGTACTCTGTATGTACTGTGATGCAGTACACTGCAGAGGGGAGCAGTGTTGATGTGCATTCGAGGCTAGGGTATGGGAGCACGAGAAACAGTGCCCCCTACCTAAGTGAGGCTCACCCAACATCTTCTTCTCTCCACCTGTTCCTTCATCCCTGTGATTTGTGTCCCTTCCCTACCCTTCCTTCCCTTCCTTGTGTGTCCTGTTTAAAAAAGGCAAAAAATCATAAAACACAAAAAATAAAAAAGAAGTGGTACTTTTCAGAGCCACCTTTCACAGTTCAAAAATTGAAATACTAAAGTCCACGGACAGTGTGGTAGTTTGCGGACATCTAAAACATGTGGGTGGTAGTGGCATCTAAACCATTGCACTCTTTTATGGGAGAAAGTGGTGGCTCTCAAAATAACCTTTTTTGGGAAGGTTTCTTTCAAGTTTTAGAGTAAATTAGGCAACACCTACTGTAAAATGCTTGCTATATCTGAAAAGAAGGGCTGCAAAGCATTTTGGATATTTTGCAAGAAAAGCTGATTACCAGCATCAGTAAGATGAACTCCATCTCTGCCAAAAATGTTGGTGCTGTGACATTTTATTTTTCTAATATGGAAAGACGTCATGCCAACACTTCTCTCAGAAATGCACAAACAGCCTTGTTGTGCCTGGCTTTCTCCATTTGCGGACCAAATGAACTGGAGCATAGCTACATCTGTCTCTGGGTAATGTGAGAAAAAATTACTCTGGAGTTTGGAAACATGTCCATCATTGTCTCCTTCATTGCAAACTGCAGTGAAATTCCAGTTACATGGCATAAACTGTTCCCTCCTCAATGAACAATAATAATGGCCAGATGTTGGCATGTCTCCAAAGTGGCACAAGGTGGGAGCAAGTCTTCCCACTTCATGCCGCGCACTCCATACCACTGCACATCAACATGATCTAATCCAAGATGTGCAGCCATCCCACACTGCTCTGCATACACCTGCAACCAATGGATCCACAAGTCCCCCAAGATCCACACATTCTGCCTCCTGAAAGACACAGCTATAGTCATAGCCATCTGCATTCCTCTCAGCAATCAGACCTGCCACACTCTCTCCTTGCATACCATACCCAGTAAAATGTATTTGCCAATCCCCTGAGCTCCACAGTCCCATGTCCATGCCTGCCATCCTCAAAAGCCCCGGATGTGGCACGTGCTGTCTGTAGACTACAGTGAAGTCTGCAGACAAATTGTCCAATCCAAGGGGGATGGGAGAGAAATTTAACCCAGGGTACAGGATTGTCACTTTAGTGGTGGCTCTGAAAAGAACCTTTTTATATTTTTTTAAAAGTGCTTGTAAACAGACCCCTTTTTCTTAAATTTCGTTTTTGCATTTTCTCAGTTTCCTTTGCCTTACAGGCTTACATGAACCTCTTCAGAGCATTCTTTACATTTTAAAGCAAAATGGCATTCACAAAGTTTGACAAATAAATGACATCTGCATTGAAAAAAAGTACACTCTCAGAACGAATGTTCTCATTCTCAAAAGAGAATATACCAACACTACACAAAAATCAAAATATGTCTCTGTTTACAAGACACCACCCTGCATCTTGCTGAGGATAGAAAACATTGGGGCAGGTACATAGTGCTATAAGTGGTATGAGAGAAAAAAGCACCTTTGCACATGAAAAAAAACAGTGTCAGTACTTTAGCAAGTCCATCAGTGCACTCCACAAACTTACTGCATTGATCTGCCCCAAATGCTGTCCTCTACAGTGCACCACAAGAACATTGGGAGCATTGAAAGTGGCCATTTCTCAACAAAATGTAAGCACAACTTACAAATTGCGGCTAGGCACACCCCACCACAAAGCCTCCACGCCCTCAAATCCAAGGGTGGTAGAAATGCCACTTATCTATGCATACCTCTGCAAATTAGTAATGCAACAATCTCCTACCATCTGCATACTGAGGGCCTTATTCATGGAACGTTTTCATATGGGATTGCGCCATATAAAGCACTTCCATGAATTAGGCCCTTAGTCGCTCATTCTCTCCAACCACAGCCATCATCACTAGACACAGTGATGAACAAAAGTATTACTCTCTCTTCCTATCCACCAATCCTCCGATCACATCCAATCACATCCAAGAGCTCCACCAAGAGCTCTACCAATCACATCCAAGAGCTCCACATCTAACTCTCTCATCTCAGTTCAACACTTCAGATGTACTCTCCAATCCTCAGAGTACAGGTCTCCTGTTGTTCCTGAGCACCTGCATCAAAATGTACTGTAAAACTCTCCAAGGTTTCTACTTCCAGAATCATTCACATCTGCATCCATCAACACACACTTTAATTTGTTTTGGGGATGCTTGTGATCTTGTGCAAAAGGGATGTGACCGAGCACTTTGGTCTGCACTGCTCTTTTTTGGAGTGGGTCCAAGCTGGATATGCATATGGTCTTTCCCCTTCTGTAATGGCTTGGCAGGCAAAGAACTATGGTCTGGAGGTTTGCCCAGATCAATGCCAGTGGTTAAGATTCATTCTAAGCCTTCTACTCCTCACTGATAAGGCTCAACAAGGCCAAAGCATGTTTGGGATGCTTGTGGTCTCGTGCAGAAGAGATGTGACTAAGCAGTTTGGGATGGACTGCCCCTTTTTGAGGTGGGACCAAGCCTGAATTGCATATGGTCTTTTACCTTCTGTAATGGCTTGACAGGTAAAGAATGATGGTCTGTAGGGTTGCCCAGAGCAATGCTAGTGGTTAAGATACATTCTACACCTTCTAGCCATCACCAATATTGTAGACCAGAGCCCACTGCACTCCAAAGACACCATAGACGATGCAATAGAAACATATCAAATGTGTCAAATGATCTCCAATCAGCATGTGGGAAGAAAAGTATAGAAGCACAAGCCTTTCCTCTACTCTTTCCTACTGGAAAAGAGGGAAGGTATGATGAAAGATGCACACAAATAACAGTATCAGAGTTCTGCTCTTACGAATGTATTCTGAAGACCCCAGATTCAGACAAGACATTGGATATATATTCCACTTCCTGTTTGAAAGTGAATTAGCAACTCTATGTTCCAGAGTTGCACACACATTGAAAACATGTTCCAATTTTTAAAACATGTCTGCTACCCAACTACTTCAAGTTTTGAAGTCATGTATCACAAATCTCTTGGAAAACATGTGTGGTACAAACAAATACTCGTCTTGACATCATGCTGATGTATGGTGTTTGCTGCAGAACTTTGGTCCACCCACAGGGTTTGTCACTTTGAGTTGTGCAGAATATGCATGGGAGGACTTGCACAACTTCTTATGCATAGCAAACTCCAGGAGAACTCTTCTCTCTTGACCCTGTAAATGTATCAAGATACTTTCACCACTGTTTTAGCGCCATGCTGCCCTTCATCTGTAATAAAACAATTCCTCCCCTCGGAGAAGTGCAATAGTTCTTTTGGAGAAAAGAATCTCAATTCCGAGGAGCACCACAAATCCACATGCTTTTGTGGATAAAAGATGCTCCTAAATTTGGTCAGGACATTGATGGCAATGTTTTGCAGTTAATTCACAAATATGTTACCTACGACATCACTTCAAAAAGCACACATAGTGAGCTACATACATGCATTTTAAGCTTCCAAAGCATACATGTGGCAAATATTGTCAATGCAGATATGAAAACAAAGGCAAATACTACACCAAATGCTGCTTTCGTTTCCCTAGACCAGTTTCAGCAAAAGGCCAATTAAACAGCTTCATGTCTTCTGTTAGACACAGTGTAAAAGGAAAATCGCCTAAATACACATACTGCATTAAAAGAAACTAAGCTTCAAAGTACATCAATGATTACAATGCAATGTTTGCCCTCTTGTGTAATGCCAACATAGATATACATTTCATTGCAGACAATTGCATTGCTGTTGCACAATATGTCAAAGCCTACCAAACCAAAGCTGAGAAAACAGAGCTAAAAGACCTCTGGGATGACATACCATCTGACAAAACACTGTCACAAAAATTGTACAGCTTTCGCATAGAAATGCTCTCCGATAGAAAATGTGGATGCTACAAAGCTGCAGACCGTTTAACAGGCACAGCCTTATATAGCAAATCTGAACACATAGTCAGGCTAAGCCTTGGTCCTGCTGCATCCATAAAAATAGTGCTGAAATTGTACAAAAATCATAGAAACAATAGCCAAAAGTAAAACAGCCAGAAGTAGAAAACATGATGTGTCAATATGAGGAATCAGAAAAAAACTTGGCTCTGCTGAAATCACAACTCAATGATGAGCAACATAGCATTTTCCTAGAAGTAACTAAAGAAGTTGAACATGGTTTGCAGCATTAAAGTAAAACGTGTAGCTGTCAAAATTATAATCCTGTACTCCTCTATGTAAGTGGTGAAGCTGGTGCAAGCAAAACATTCTTAATAAAATTATCCACAAATTCCTCAAGAAATGTTCAAACAACATAGTTTCAGCTGTTGTAACAGCCCCCACAGGTTTAGCTGCCTATAACGTAGGAATTGCTACTTTACACCGACTAGTGCTCCTTCCAGTAGAACACCAAAACAAATGAGAGCACTACAAACTTTCAAAAGAAGCTGCTATGGAGCTACACAGAATTCTTTGCAATTGCTTTGCAAATGTAGCAATCAATCTTCCGTTCCAATTGCCAACCATTTGTTCAAAACATTTACTTGAAAGGCGCAGACCAGTTGTGTTTGCAAATGCTCCTCCTTCATAGAAATGCAACAAAGAATCCTGACAACACTTAGTGTCTCAGGAATAAGGCAAGAATTGGACTACTGTGCAGAAATGTAAGATTCCCTATAAACACACAGGAAGATCAACAAGAATCTCTAATGTACTTACTGCAAGTACTAGAAAGCAAAAATATACCTAAAAAATGAAATCTTCCATATTTCATATACGTGGAATCATAAATGCACTTTCTGCCACCATATAGCACAGGAGCATGTCCCTAATGAATGATTTGGATATGTATCTAGACCTAATTGTGAATCTGTTCCATTTCAGAAGTTGGTGCAAAATGCAAATCATGGCATATTATGTACTGTTTGCAATTCAGACAATCATTCCACCTTACACATAAACTCACATAGCCAATGTGTAATAGTAATGCTTTTAAGGTACAACCTAGACAACACCAAAAACAATTGCAAGTTTACTAGCCTCCCACATGGGCAAGTGTCTCTTGGCAAGAAAACCTTCACCGCAGTAGGCATAATCTACCACACTGGTGCCACAACCAGTACAGGTCAATATACTGAATACATTAAAAAAGATGTAGTTGGTTTGAATGACACTTCCATTACTCTAAAACATAGATTACCAGCAAATCTAACAAATGTCTACTTTATATTCCTTAATCCTAAATGTAGTCATTGACCTGTACAACTATCATAAGTTATTGCATGATAGACACCAACAGGTATGTAAGTGCTAAAAAGAAATAGCCTTCTGAACTGTAAAAGTACTTAGCATACACCAACTGGTATGTGACTACATCCATACCACTACAATGCTGTTTGTGAAATGGAAAACAGTTTTAATATGCCAACAGATGTGCAAGTTGTACATTTTTGCTAATGCTATACAGTTTATTCCCCAATAACCCAATAATTATGAACACAGAAACATCAAATACGCCAACTGCTGTCTAACTTCACCCATACCCCTGCAATGTAACTTTCTAATAGTGGAATAGTTGGAATCCACCACCAGTAATGAAAGTGCTTCAAAACATACCCTTCAAAACTAATAAAGAATCAACAGTTAGAATACACTAACTGGTATCTAACTGCACGCATAATACAGCAATATTAGTTTCCAATAATGTACAAATTGCAATCCCCGAACAGAAATGAAAGTGCTTCAAAACATACCTTACAAATCGATAAAAGAAGCATCAGTTAGAATACACCAACTGGTATGCAACTGTACCCATAATACTACAATATCACTTTCCATTAGTGAAAGACTCTTAAACTATGAACAGTCAGAATACGCCAACTGGTATCTGACTACAGCCATGGTACTGCAATATTTCTTCCAATAGTGAAACAGTTCCATCATCAGGAATGATATTACTACAAAACATGACCTTGAAAACTGTAAAACTATTGACAGTTAGAATATGCCAACTGTTATCTAACTCTACCCACAGTAGTACAATATTAGTTTTCAATAGTTAAGTACTTAGAATGCACCAACAGGAATCAAACTGCATCAAAGCATATTATTAAAAATTGTAAAATGATAAACAGTTAGAATACGCCAACTGGTATCTAACTACAGCCATACCACCATCACTTTCGAAAAGCAAAACACATACACCATTTCAATTCCGCCTACTGCAACAGTGCTTGTAACAGCAAATGCACCTATTTGTGCACCTTAGAGATTCCTGTAAGTAGTGCACACTTCAAACAAACATAGTGTAACACGTAATGTCAAATAAATATACTAGTTTTTTTTTTATTCGATATGGATTCTTTTTCCCAGAGACCCAATGATTATGCAACCAAACACAGCAACTGTGCAAAACACACAGTAATATTGTTTGTAGTGTACTAATTATGAGGGTCTAAAAGGTGCATGAATATGTGAGATTTTGTGCAATGCAACATTGTGAAGTACCTTACCTAACATACTATGTTATGTTTTTTTTTTACATAGAAAGAAGAAAAGATTTCTCCTGCATTACCATGTACAACAAAGTCAATCTGTGCCTGCAATGGTACATCAAAGAAAAGTGCAATTTCCGCTTCAATGGTATTGTGTCAATGGGCCTGATCACGACTTGGGCATTACCGCCGGCGGTATTACCGCCGGCAGTAATAGCCCTACCGCCAAACTCCCCAGCGCTAATAGCGCCAGATCACAAGTTCGGCGGTAAAGTAATTCCCCATTGAGCCCATTCGGGAACGCCGGCAATAATAGCACAAATTTTCAGGCGGATTTCCCCCCAGCTAAGAGCTGGGGCGAAATCCGCCAAAGTCCTGATTTGGCGGAACCTTAAATCCGGCGGTATTAGCGCTACCGCCAGATTTAAGGTTTACCGCCAAAGTCGTGATGAGGCCCAATGTGTTCCAAAAAGTATACACTGCCTATACAGTATGTATAATAACTATACACATATTATTGTAATGCTTCTTTCCAATGGCCAAATTCAATTTTTGTACACATATTATTATAATGCTGTGGCCAGTGGCCAGATTCTTGGAAATGCACCCTAGAGTCTAGGGACTGGCCACAAACACCACAGCATAATACGGTCATGCACCCAAGAATGTGGCCACTGGCCATAACCAACACATGGCAATTTGCCCTTAATTTCCCAATTTAAACACCATCTGCAGATTACAAAGTAGACTGCCAACTGTATTTTTCACCAATGGCAATATTACTATATTATCTAGATTCCACTCCCCTACTCTGAAAAGCCCCCTCGCAGTCACCAAAAAACCACAAACATGTTTCTCCAACTTCCCACCAAACACTACCTACTGTAATTGTTCTGGGTACATTCTTGGTTGCATCGCCATATGATACTGCAGTAGTTGTACCAGTTCATAGATTCTTGGGTGCATGGCCTATTTTAACCTATTCAAACATCCTCATATCATCTACATTCCACTCCCCTACCATAATGAAGCCTGCCTGCAGTCACCAGATAAGCTTCCCGCCCAAGGCCCTGTCTACTGACTACTACGGTGTCCGCGGACTGCCGAGTGTTGCATGCTCTTCTTCCACCTAAACAAATACTTGACATCAACCATCTTTCACTTCCCACCCTTACCAGCCCATCTTCCCAACACCAAATGACCCAAAATATGTTACCCAGTCCTGTTCCCCAGCGTGCTGGGTACGGAAAGCAGCAGATTTCCGCGGATAGAACATGTCAGGTGTTTTGGAAAAATATGACACACATCACGCTTTTCACCAGCCAATCAGCAGGCGCGTTGAGTGTCTGCGGACATCACACTACCCTCCGGACCAAACAGGGAAATGGGTCTGCGAAGCGTACCCAGATATCACTAATTTTTGGGGCTCTACTTTTTGCCTGTTTTAAAGAAAAATACTGGACGGATTTACACCTAATTTACAAAAGCACGCTTTCGGGACTAAGCCACCGCTCCTGCAACACATTTGGTGACAATCCGTCCAGTGGTTTGGGCTGTAGGCATGAGCAAATGTTTTTTTTCTCATTTTGTCTATGGAAAAACTTTTGGGACCCCCTTATAACTTTGCCCCCCTTGACAAAAACCTAACCAAACTTGTCAAACAAATTCAGAGCGGGCCATATACTTTTTTTGCAAAGCTTGGTAAGGATTCGTCCAGATGGAGCGAAGTTATAAGCCTCCCAAAAAGAGCTCTTCCTATGAGTTGAGCAACTTAACCATAACTACACGACTGCTACTGCATGCTGGGTAATATATATTGTAATGTAAAAGCATTACTATTTTGTATTTACTATGGGCTTCATTACAACCCTGGCGCTCCCGTAATGAAGGGTGCGGTACGAGAATGGCCTACTACGAAGTTCCCTTTGCGGGACTCGGAACAGAGCTCTGGTGAAACTAGACGTCCTTTCCGGGTCCCGCAAGAGGAACAGGGAGCTAATAATGGGCCGTTATTTACATGCACGTTATTAGCTCCCTCCCCATTCCCATTGAGCCGTATGGGGGCTCAAATGGGAATGGGGAATGGTTCCTTCAAGGAGGAATTACAGGGTCCTCCAAAGTTGGAATGACCCGGTTATTCCTCATTGATGGAACCCGGTTTTGGAGCCCGGTATGGAGGCAGCTATGGCGCTAATAGCAGCATGGCTACCTCCATACTCGTAATGAGGCCCTATGTGTCTGTATTTGTAAGGTGGATCGATTATCTGAATTGCAGGTAGTACATCTCTGACATCTTTTTCTCCACCTGTGGTGTCCCCCAGGGATCCAACCTCTCTCCCTGGCTTTTCAACCAGTATCTGGCACTCCTCGCCCACCGCATCGCCACTCTCTGCCCTCACTTCCAGTGCTATGCGGACGATACCCAGCTCATTTTCAGGCTACCCTCGGCCTCCTCCTCTCCTTCCCTCATCTCCCACTGTCTGTCTGCTATCCAGGAATGGTGTGCCGCCAATGACCTCTGCCTTAACGCCAGTAAGACCGAGATTCTACTCATCGGCACACCCACTCCCTCCTTCCCTGCAGCTCTCTGGCCGGCCTCCCTTGGCCCCCTTCCCGCCCCTACCTGCAAGGCTAAAAACCTCGGGGTCATCTTCGACTCCACACTCTCCTTCTCTCCTCATATATCTGACGTCTCTAAGAAGTCACACTACCAGCTGCACCTCCTCAGAGGTATTCTTCCCTTCCTCTCCTTCCCCCAGAAGCTCACTGTCTCCCGAGCCCTGGTTCTCTCAAGGCTGGACTACTGTAACAGCCTCTATCTTAATCTGCCGGCCTCCACTCTCCGCCCTCTGCAACTTATCCAGAACAGAACTGCGAGACTTGTCCTTGGCCTCAAGCCCAGGGACCGTATCTCTCCAGGACTGAAATCTCTTCACTGGCTCCCAGTGGCTGCGAGGATTAAGTTCAAAACCCTCTGCATTGTCCACAAGGCCTTCTGGGGCCTGGGGCCTAAATACCTTCAACTCTCTCTTCCTAAATATCTTCCTTCACGAGCCCTTCGCTCATCCGTCTCCAACTCCCTCATGGTCAGCCGCTTCTCGAAACAACGAGCTGGGGGTAGATCTCTCTCCGCAGCAGGGGCCTCCCTCTGGAACAGCCTTCCTGCCTCCCTGAAACTTGAGGAGAACCATCTCCGGTTCCGGAAGTACCTCAAAACTTTCCTCTTCGCTTCTGCCTTCTCTCTCCCTCTCCCATGCTAAACCTGCTTAACTCCCCACTGAATTCTGCACTAAACCTGCATCTGGGCCACTCTCAGCGACCTCGGTCCAGGGCCCAGCCACTCTCCTCTTGCACTGCCTCCCTGGCTCCCCCTGCACTGTGGGACTGTCACTGTATCCCTACAGCCCCCCTTCCCAGCACTTGCTCTGCACTTACCTCGCACTTGCCTCCAGCTGGCCCTTTTTATTTATTATTTATTATTTTATTTTATTTTATTACGCTACTTACCTTGTATTGCACTTCCCCCCACCTCCTCCCCCTGCACTTTCTCCTTTTCCCCTTACCACTGCACTTGCGCGATCTGAATGACACCTGGCCTAGTAGGATCGTTTGTCTGTCTTCCCCTTGTTTCCCTCCCTCCCTGCCTCGTCGCGCCTTGAAACACTTGTGTATAGGCGCGTTACAAATACCATATCATATCATATCATATATCATACATTATCTGCCATGGTTTGCATTTTGTACAAGTTGCTGAAATGGAATGGATTCACAGTTAGATATGGATACATACATACATACATCCATGAAGCATTATGGATTTGTTCCTGTGCCACATGGCTGCAGAGAGTGCATGTAGGTTTCCCGGAAGATTTCATTTATGGGTATGTTTTTGTTTTCCAGTACTTGTAATAAGTACATTAGAAATTCTTGTGGGTCTTCTTGTGAGTTTATCGTGAATTTAAGCATTCCAGCACAGTAGTCCAATTCTTGTCTTATTCCATGAACACCGTAGGTGTTGTCAGGATTGTTGGTTGCATTTCTATGAAGGACTAACATTTGCAAATAGAAGTGGTCTATATTGTATAAGTAAATGTCAATAATTGGTGGCAATGGATTAGAATATTTATTGCTACATTTGTGTAGCAATTTACAGCAGTTATATTTGATAATTTGAATGGACCTGATAGTTCTGTGTCCAAGTCATTTCTTCGGAGTGTGTGTTGCTTCTTTGAAGAAGTACCTGAGTTACTTTGAGTAGTATATTCTTCTTTGGTTGTAGTAATTGATGAAGTATTAGCTTCTTTTACTCTCTTTGGAGGAATTGCATTGAGATCCTGTATCATTTCTCTTTGACGTAGTTTTCTTTTACAATGTTTTGCTTTTTGTGGAACAGGATAGGTTTTTAGATGGGGGTGTAGAGTGAACATAGTCTATTGTATCCTAGAATGCAAGGAATATCAGCATTTACTTTACTTGTATCAAAGTTCGTTAGAAATAGTCTGTTAAGTGTACTTAAGCGTGATAGTGCTACATAGAACATGCCTTCTTTAAAGACTATGCTCCCGATATCTATCAGTGCTTTATCTAGTGTAAGACCTTGTGATTTGTGAATGGTGACTGCGTATGCTAGAGTTAGAGAAAATTGTTCTCTGCGTACATACATGTCTTTGAAAAGAAGGAAATGGGATGTTGAGCGTCCTATCCTTTTAACTTCTGATAGTTTGTCAAAGAGAATATTGACAAACTGAATATTGTTGTCACGTGGGTATGCTTGAAACACAACAACTGTACCAAGTGTTGGATTAAATAGTCCTTGCTCCACGTCAAGATTACGTTTAAGTATTACTCTACAGTTTAAAGATAATATTAATATTTTCTCCAAACCAGCTGCGTTGGAGATAGAGTTTTCTAAGGTATTTAGTCTTGTTGAGGCTTGTTAACACATGGGTAGTGTCATACCATGTACGTCCAGTGTATCTGTGGAGCACATTTCAATTATTGGTTGCATTTCTTTTTTCAACATTGTTTCATTGAATTTTGAACAGCTTGCAAGAGTTGGCATCAAGGACATTCAATTGAAATTTCTGTGGGCTAATTGTTCCATGACATCAGTAGCACATGGCCATAGAGTGCATACATGTGCCTGGATTTTAATATTGATTATGCTTTTTGAGATAGTACACCAACTCTAATACTTTTTAAAATGTTGGCGTATGTGAGGTCTGCAGACTGGCACATGTTTTCTGTTAATTCTCTTTATTGGAAATGTTGCCAAAAGATTGACATTTTCTATGCTGCCAAGAGTTTTACGGCACAGTTTGTGCCCTAAGGTTTTAAAAATCTGATCATCTTTGACTGGTGTCCGAAGATCTCCGAAAACCATAATGTGTTTTCCTGCAAAGAGCTCTTCTTAGACTGTTTTGAGAACCTCTTGTAATCTGAGGTGAATCAAAGCCAACATTAGGTTGCAGACCATGCTCACCTCATCTCTTAGCATTTTCATTTGTTTGACCACTCCTGTGTAGTTTCATTGCAGCTTCTGTGGAAAGTTTGAAATAGTCTAATTTGTTTTGGTGTTCTACTGGATGGAGTAGTATTCGGTGTAAAGTGACTATGCGTATGTTGTAGGCTGCTAAAGCTTTGGGGGCAGTTACAACAGCTGACAGTTTGTTGTTTATCAATTGTTGGAGGAACTTGCTGATGATTTTGATTATGAATGTTTTGCCTGAACCAGCTTGACCCCTCACGTATAGCAGTATAGGTTTGTAGTCTTGGCAGGTACAGTTTTTATTTTTATGTTGCACATCATGTTCAATTTGTTAAGTTATTTCTTGGAAAATGCTGCACTGCTCATTGTTCAGTTGTGTATTCAGTACAGTGAAGTCTTCTGTAGCTTGTTCATACTTACGAATGGTGTTTTCTACTTCTGTCATGGCTAATTCTGCCTCATTTGTTATTAGTGGCTGTCCAAGTGGTTTTTGGCTTCCTGTTACAGAAGGTTGACTACTGTCAGGAGTGTCCACTTCTAGTTGGGCCTGGAGTTCTTCTTCGTGTTGCTGTTCTTTGTGCAACATTGTTTGATACTGTGTTTAAAGTTTACGTCTGTTATAGTGTTTTTCAATTGCTTTGAAAGCTTGTTCATAGGAGTCATATGTATCCAGTAACTCGTCTTCTTTTCTCCATGGTATAAAAAGTTGTAGCAGGGACATGTAATACAGTTCTTTATGTTGAGGAGTTTTTAATGACAATATGATATGATTAATTAAGCTGAGTTTGGTAAGTTTCACTAAGCTGCCTTCACAATTTACAACTCTGTATCTACCTTTCTTTTCATCTGATTTAATATTATTTATGTATGCAAAGTTTTGGGCTATGTGGTAGAGACACATGGTTTCCAAAGTGGTAATCCTGTTGGGTAGTATGTGTCTAGTAAATTGTTTTTCAAAATGTCTTGTCAGTTGGGATCATTTTTGGCTATTGTTCTATGTCCTCATACAATTTGAGAACTCTTTTTCTAGATTCAGCAGGACCAAGACTTAGGGCCTCATTCCGAGATTGGAGGTAGTCATGGCGCTATTTGTGCCATGACTGCCTCCAATAATGGGTCTGACACCGGTATGGTTCACTGGGGACTTACTGGTATAGTCCGACCTTTGCGGGACCGGTAAATCCCCATTGAAAAAGCCATTCCCAATTCCCATTTGAGCCCCCATAGGGCTCAATGGGAATGGGGAAGGTGCTAAATACGGTACCACAAATTGCGGTACCGATATTAGCTCTGAAGTGCCTTAACGGGTTCCGTCCATAATGCCTGGTCAGACCAGGCGTTAAAGGAGTGACCCGCTAAGGGAACTCGTAGTAGGGCGGTAAGGGATTACCAGCACCGGTCTCCTCACCGGTGCCCGGTATCCCTTACCGCCCTACTCGTAATGAGGCCCATAGTGTCAAAAGTAAATCACCTAAGAACACATATTGCATAAAAAGAAGAGTAGAATCAAAATACATCAATGATTACAATACAATCATTGCCCCTCTATGGAATGCAAAATTAGATGTGCAGTACATTGCAGACATTCCACTGCAGTTGCACGATATGTCACAGGGCCTCATTACACGATAGGCGGTAAACCATGGTGCTATTAGCGCCATGGTTCTTGCCGGTAATTTACCAGTACTGCCTTGGAGGAAAGGGGAATTACCGCCCTATTCCAAGGTTGGGAAGGCAGTAATTCCTCCTTCCTCCATTGCCCTTCCCCATTCCCATTTTTGCCCCATAGGGCATAATGGGAATGGGGAAGGCGCTAATTACGGTACCGCAAATTGTGGTACCATAATTAGCACCCCGGTCCCTTTGCGGGTTTGTTTTTTAACACCTGCTAAAAGCAGGCGTTAATGTACCAACCCGCAAAGGGACCTCGTAGTAAGGCAGTAAGGGTTTACCGGTACCGGTAAAATACCGGTACCGGTAAACCCTTACTGCCTAACGTGTAATGAGGCCCACAGTCTACTTAATCAAAGCAGAGAAAACAGAACTTCAGGACCTCTGGGATGACAAATCTTACAAAACACTACCTGAGAAATTATACAGCTTAGGCATCAAAATGCTCTCTCATATGGAATGTGGCTGCTATGAAGCTGCAGACCGTTTAACCGCTACTGCCTTGTATGGAAAATCTGACAATGTAGTATGGCTAACGGCCTCATTCCGAGATTGGAGGTAGCCATGGGCTATTAGCACCATGGCTGCCTCCAATAATGGGTCTGTGTCCGGTCTGGTTGAATGGGGACTTACTGAGACATTCTGACCTGTGCAGACCCGGTAAATCCCCATTCATCCAACCATTCCCCAATCCCATTTGAGCCCCCATAGGGCTCAATGGGAATGGGGAAGGCACTAATTACGGGCCTGTGAATAGCATGCCCGTAATTAGCGCCCTGGTCCCTTAGTGTGGTCAGACCATATAAGGGACCTCGGAATTGGTCAGCAAGGGTATACCAGCACTGGTCTACTTACCGGTGCCCTGTAACCCTTACCGCCCCACTCAGAATGACCCCCTATGTGTTGTTTGTGAAGGGATTTCACAAGTGACATATTTTTAGATGAACTACAAAACAGTGGCATCACTGTCTTAACCAAATTTAGGAGCATCTTTAATCCATAATAGCATGTGGATGTGTGGTGCTCCTCTGGCTTGGTATTCTTTTCTCCAAAAGAAGTGTTGAACTTCTCCGAGGGGAGGAACAATCTTATTACAAATAAAGTGTAGCATAGCAATGAAGCGATGATGGAAATATCTTGATACATTTACAGAATCTAGAGAGCAGAGTTCTCCTGGTGTTTTTATATCTATGTTTGTTTTGTTTTTGTTATGCGTCGGAAATCATGTAAATCTTCCCATGCATATTCTGCACAACTTAATGTAACAAACCAAGTGAGTGGGCCAAGGTTTCTTATCATACAGCGTACATCTCCGTGATATCAGAACCAGCGTTCTTTTGTACCATGCATGTTTGCTAAAAGATTTGTAATACATGACTGTAAAACCTCATCTTTTTCTTGCACTTTTTGTAATAATTGCGTAGCTGACATATTTTGGAAATGGGTACCTGATCTGTGTGCAACTCTGTAGCATAGAGTTGCTAGTTCACTCAAAGAGAATTTGGAATATATATTCCACGATTTGTCTGGGGTCGTCAGAATACATTCGTAAAGAGCGATATTCTGATGCTGTTACCTGTGTGGGTCTATCATCGTACCATCCTCCTTTTCCAGTAGTAGTTGTTGCAGGGGTTTTGGTAGTTGGAATAATTCCACGTTATTTGTGATAGCACGTGAAGGTGTTTGGTTGGTGTCAAGTTTTGCATTGCAGTAATTGTAAAGTATTAAATGGTCAGTAATTTCATATTTGTTTTCTGCTGTAAGACAGAGAGCTAATTGGAACCACTTGGAATCTTCATTGTCTTCTATTTTGTACGTTATGTCTTCAGTTTTTGTGCTACTTTTATAAAAAGTAATGTGGCAAAACACACACACATAGTTTGGTACTTCAGCGGAGGAACTTTTAAACTTTAGTATTTCTTTTTTGTATATGTTTAATAGAAGGTTGCTATTTGTAAAGTAGTTGCTAGTTTATTGTAAAGCTATTGCATTTTGTAAGTGGCTTTCACTTCCAAAATATTTTCTCTGGATATGCTCTATTTCTTCGAGTAGTTGTTTGGCTGTGCCATGTAGAATATTGTTATTTAAACAGGACTTTTAGCATAGTAGAGTTTATGGACTAGATTTCTTATAGTCCATTTCTTATAGTTTAATGATGTGTTGATATCGTTTTGATATGATGGAAGGTGCTTTTGCAAATAGGTCCTGAAATGCAGGCTAATGAATGTCCTTGTAGTCCTGTGTATTTGCGCACTGGACAGGCATCCATATTTTGTAGTAGTTTCATTTTGAATTTGTCTTTGCTTTTTAGATACTGATTGAGGAACTGGTGTAAAGATTTAAAAGATTTTTTGGCAATGTTACACATTGATGTGCATGGCCAATTGTAGACTGAATGTTTTGGTTAAGTAGAATGGAGAGGTGATACTGGGTTTTCTGGGAATACTTTTGTGAGCAGAGTATCTTGTTCCATAATGGTGTTATTACATTTTTCATACCCTCGTCCACTGCTATGTATATGCTTCTTCATTAAAATATGGTTCTGTGCGCATGATGTGACTCCATTCACCTCTACAGATGTTTAAAAAACTATTTTTGTTGATATTCCGTTTATTGAGAAGTCCTTTTTGTAGTTTAGTAGTTAGTTTTGTTAGTGGTTTCATTCTCTTTTTAAACTAAGATAAATAACTTCCTTTTGAGAAGGATTGCACTGTCTATGAGTGCTTCTAGGATGAATTTTCTATGGTAGGTTTTAAGGGTTGTGCATGATTTCTCTCCTGATTTTATAAGGTTCTGAAGAACTCTGTGGCAGAGCATTTTTTGTAAAATATTTTTTTTGGTATGGTTACTTGCCACTAGATCAAGATTTATTGGTGCAGCCTTAGCAGTAGTGGTAGCTGAAGTCTTGTTAATCACTTTCTGTTTAGTTTTACATTTTGATAGAGGAGGCAAAGTTTCTGTACTGGAAGCTTGTTTTGTTTCTCTTAATGACTGTATTCGTTGTTTTGTTTGAACTTTTTGTACAAAATCTGCTAGTGATGGATGCTTATTTTGGACACTTTTATTTTGATTTTCTCTACTTCTGTGTTGCTTTCTATGGAGTTGCTTTTTGGTAGGCATTCTTTGGGGTCTGTTGGAGAAAAAAAGAACATGTGGGTTGGGCTGTTTTGCAGTGTATGTGTGCTTTGTGCATGAATGTCTGGTTATGATGGTAAGGATGTTTGTGGAGGTGTGTGATTGTGCAATGGGCAGCTACATCAAGTTGGGAAGGCTATTCTTGTATGTGTATTTTACTATACTGGGCTTCAGATGACAATGGGCCTCATTACGACCCAGGCGGTAAGTTACCGCCTGGGCCGTGACTTTACTACCATGGCGTAAACTATGTTTACGCCATGGTGGTTGGCAGACTTACCGCCCTATTCCGACCTTGGCGGGGCGGTAAGTCCCCAATCCCCATTTACCCTTCCCCATTCCCATTTTTGCCCCATAGGGCATAATGGGAGTGGGGAAGGCGTTAATTACGCCACCGTAAATTACGGTGGCGTAATTAACTCCATGGTCCCTTAGCGCCATGGATTTTAACACCTGCTAAAAGCAGGTGTTAAGTCCGCCATGGCACTAAGGGACCTCGTACTCAGGCGGTAAGGGTCGGCGCTGTTTACGCTGCCGTAAACCCCTTACCGCCTGGGTCGTAATGAGGCCCAATATAAAGTATGCAGCTGGTAAGGGGAAGCACTAATACTACATCTAATGGTAGAGAGTTAATACACTTGTTTGTTCTACAATACTAAAATGTTAGTCTGTTTGAGTAACACTTAGAATATTATGTTAGTATTGTACTTACTTTTTTGTATGGAAAGAGTAGTTTTCTTCTAAATTCTTGTTTGTACTTCAGACACTGCTGCTTTTCAGGAGAGTGGTCTTCACTGCAATTGTAAAAGAAAGAAGTTAGTGAATATGTGTGTTTATAGCACTTTTGTTAATGTAGACATTGATTTGTTTGTAGTAGCAGTAATGTTTTCTTATAACTGAGCATAGTATGCACATGCACTTTCCTTTACCTATGTGCATCCTGTATATTTTACTTGGAATATTTTAGTTGAATATGTTTTACAAATGAGTATAATAGTACATGTATAGAACACACTTGTTTTTTAAGGCCATGTTATTGGATGTTAAGAAATAATCATATGCATTTTTTTGCTATTTCTACCTGGTAAATGTACAGAAAAGCATGCAATGTATGCATTTGTGAAGGTGTGGGAAATAAAGCAGAAGGATTTGATATAGAGGCCGTGGTGTTGTTTCAGCTTGTAGCATTTCTAATGCTATTGTTTGTGTGTGTGCAAGAATGAAGATGCATGTACCCATCCTGGCGGTGTGTAATTTTATAACACACTAGACAGCCTTTTTCATAATTATACTGTTATTTCTCTCATCTTTTAATATGAAATAAAGTTTTAGATAGCTGTGTGTGTACACAGAAATTTGGAGAGCAGACAGGTTTGCAAGTGACACTTCATCATAGCAGATGGGAGAAATTACAGTACGTTAATTTTACAGTTTATACAGGGTAAGTGGCAGTTCCTCTGTTTATATGTATGTAGAAGAGCTGTGCATGTACTTTGTAGAACATATTCATACCTGTAGTCTGTGTTCATGCATGTGGATGTGCATGAATCTACAAGTAGAAATCTTGGGGAGTTTTATAGTAGTTGTTGCTGTAGGTCCTTTGCAGTCACAGTTCAATTCTACTGAGAGTGATAAATAGTACATCTAAAGTGCTGATCTGTGATGATGGAGTTAGATGTAGAGTTCTTGGATTTGATTGGTGGATGATTGTGTGACTGCTTAACAGTAGCTAATGAGGAAATGGTGCAGAGAGTGAAGTGGAAAGGGGAGAAGGGCTGCCCCAGTGTTACGTGCTCCGCGGACACCACGGCTGTCTGCGAACAGGACGTGCCGCATCCAGGGTTTCTCAGAAAATCCAGCATGGATAGAGGACTGTAGGGATTAGCCAATCAGATGTTGAGGTTGTGGTTTGTGTTGAAAGAGGCTTTGTGTAGTGAAGATGGCAGAGGTGGAGACATTCAGGGTTTTGAGGGTTGGAGATATGTTTGTGAATGGTTTGGAGCAGTATGCTAAATGCAGGAATCTGGCAAACAATTTTGATGTTAAATGGGTGGAGATGGTGTGGAGCACTGTGCCTGGTTTCAATGTGCAGTGACTTGCACAAGTTTGTGGAGATATGGGCAGGGCGAACAGTCCACAAGTAGTTGTTTTGCACTGTGGTGCTTTGCATTTGGTCTATGTCAGTGCCCCTACTTTGTTATCAGATTGCGAACAATTGGTTCAGGCAGTAATCAACATACTTCCAAATGCCAAGGTTATTTTTTCTGGTTCAGTACCTAGGGCAATATGGGACAATAGTTCTGTTTTTTGTCCTCAGCAAAATATTGCTAGGTGTGCAATCAACCGAGGCATGTTTGCATTTATGCTTAGAGCTGGCATGTTCTTTTGTAATATGAGAGCATTGATTCTGGTAATGTTGTTTATTTGCTGTTTTGGAACATAAGGGTTGCTTTGGAGAAGCTAATGTGAAGAGTTTTGTTGGAAAACAAGAAAAAAACAAAAAAATAAAAAAATAAAACGTGTTTCTGAAGCATCTGAAAAAAAAACATTTTTTTGTGGATAAATTGGTTGGAGGTGCATGCAGATTGCTGTGGAGTGGTTGAACATCTTGGATTCTCTCATGTGGAAGTGCACTGGCATGGAGTGTGTGGATTTGAAGTGGCTGGATTTGGTACCTCTCTGTGCTACACAGCGTCATCCACACATTATTATTATTCATTATGGAAGGAACAGTTTAGGACATGTATCTGGAATCTCTTTGTCATTTGCAATGAAAGAAGGACTTGGAAAAGTCATGGACATGTATCTAAACTCCAGAGTATTTTTTTCCGTATTGCGCAGAGACAAATGTGGCTGCGTTCTTTTTCATTTGGTCCACAAATGGAGAAAGCAAAGCGCAATGTTAACAAGGCTGTTTGTGTTTTTTTGAGAGATGTTGGTGTGTCTTCTTTTCAGAATGAAAACATTCTGTTTTGTAGTACACAATTCTTTGCAGAGATGGAGTGCATCTTACTTATGCCGGCAATCCGATTTTTCTGCAAAATATAAAAAATGCATTGCAACCTTGTTTAGAATTACAGCAATCCATTTAGCAGTAGAAGTTGACCATTTGAAAATTTTGAAACACAAGCAAACACCACAAAAAGGCTCTTTTCAGAGCCACCACTTCCTCCCAGAGAAATGTGCAATGGTTCTAATAGGGCAGTACCCCAAATAGTTGTGCAGATCTATTACAAAGGGATCACCTAAAAGTCAACACAATATGTTTCGCCATGTCAGCCACCCTCAGTAGTCAGAGTATAATGTGCAACCATTTCACCTCCACTTCCTGTTAACCACACCCACACTACCTGATTGGCTAATCCCCACACTGCCATGTTAATCGGGCAAGGTGGTGTAAAGGGCAGATTGTGGCATGTGTGCCTCCAAAGGAGCACGTGGCCCGTGCCCCTGTAAAACTGGAACAGTCCTTCTACCCTTTGCACTATATTCTCTGAAGCTCTACTTCATTAGGTTACTGGTAAATAGGCACACACTCATCCACCAATTGCATTAAAGCCGCCATCATCGAACATTGTCACTGCTGTACAACATTTGAAATGTACCGTTACACATTTACAGTATAAATGTTGTGCCATTCCAAAGCACACCCACTAAAAAAGTTCAATGAAAGTATGCATGATTTCTCCATCCGCATACATCCACATAGCCACCCAGGATGTGGCACATGCCATCCTGAATGTTCCGCGTAATCCACTACCTTTTCGTGATAGCTAAGGTGGGTGGGTGAGGGTTAAACAATTAGAAACTGGGCAAGGGATTCAGTCTTCCAGCGTAAATGTATAAAGTGTTTCAAAAAAGAAATGTACATGCATGCAAGCAATTTATTTTTGTATTTTCTCTTTATATGTGTTTCTGTTTGCCTGTCCTCACATTTTTACAACATTCTGTTCAATGCTTCTTGCACAGTGTGAAAGAAAACGGCATTGCCAATGGTGCTCAAATAAATGCCATTTCTACGGAACAATTACATATTTTGTGACCTCATGATCTCATAGTGGGTGGAGAACATGCCAGCAGTCTGCATGAACTGACATATAATTCTGTTTATAACACACCTTCCGACCACTGTTTGGGGACACATTACACCATCATGGACCCACACTGCTCTTGGTGCTATGGAGCTATGCAGTAACAAATTGCAACAGTTATCATAATGTACAAAAAAGACATTCTATCCTGCATCCCTGTGCACTTTCAATCACATACTATGGTCGTACCCACTACCCTTCACAAAGTATTGTGCCACTGCCAACCTACCCACAATCTGTTTGCAACAGTGGCCTATAACGGCTTAAATGTGCTCCACACCCATTCCTTACATGTCACCACCCTCTAACTCAAGCACATTGAAAAATGCATTACAGCTGTGCGTGTCCTCAAGGCCTATGCTCTTGAATGCAAGGCCTAAGGCCTAGGGCCTTCGGCCCAGCATGCAATAATCTAGGCCTTGAACACATTCACGGCAATGTAATACCACCATAATTGTCTCCATATCAGCAACTGCGATAATACACATAGACACCACTGCCACCAAAACTCCCACCCAACCTGTACACCGAAATGTTGCAACACAGCAACAAATGGCAACAGTTAACATAATGGGCATGTGGGCAGCTACCATTTTGCACAAATGTGCCACACGTAGGTAGGAGCACTTCACCCCAACTCCCCCACACCATACATTACCCAATCACGAACACAGGTCGCACTTACCAGAATGCACAAACATACCACATACTCCACCACCTCTACCCACAGGCATTCACAAAGTGTTGTGTCACTAACCAGAAATGTTCACAACATTCAGCCTACTTCAACAATTCAGCACACAGCATAGGCCTTGAACACACCTACAGCAATGTAATGCCACTGTGCATTTCACCATTTCACCAACTACAACCATCAACATATACACCACTGCCACCAGCAGTCCTACCCAACCTGTGCACCACCATGTAGCTATGCAGCAACACATTTTAACAGTTAACACAATGTGGAAAGAAAGCACTCTCTCCTACACCCCCATACACTTTCATTAACATACTTTAGGTGCACCCACTCCCATTCACAAAGTACTGTGTCACTGCCAACCTACCCATATTCAGTTTGCAGCACTAAAGCTACTGCAACACATCTGCACACAGCACACTATGCCAGCACCACACTGTACCGGATGCAGTATCAAACATGCCTTCCTGCAGTGTGTATGTTGCAGCCCTATCCTCCTCAGTGCATGCCCTACAGCCTATGGGCTACGGGCTTCGGCCATGCACCCAATAGTGTAATCCTCCCACAGACCCTCTGCACCTTCATTCACCCATGCATGCCTCCATGTGCCCAACTACGGCATTCCATCCGCAGCGCAATGCCACCCGCGCTCCCACCCAACCTATGTCATGTGCAATTCACTCCCTATTAGCAAATGACCTGTCACCACTCACCACGAAAAGATTTCACCACAAACAGGTTGCGGCAGAAGCTAAGGGGCCATTACGACAGCTGCCTCCAATCACCACAGAAAATCACCACAGTAAATACTAGCCTACATATGTCACAAATAAACCACTTCGCACTCCCCCAGCCATTCGCTACCTTGCGCGATCTGAATGACACTTGGCCTAGTAGGATCGTTGTCTGTCCTCCCTTTGTCCCCCCCCCTTGCCTCATCGTGCCTTGAAACACTTGTGTATAGGTGCGTTATAAATGCCATATCATATCATATCATATCATATCATATCATATCATATCATATCATATCATATTGCCGCCAACACAATGCGTACGGTACATTTTCCAGAACCTTTCGCCATCGCGCTGTCCTCCGATACACCATGGGAGATTCCCTAAAAAATTTTGACGCGCAGCACATTTCCCTCCAGCCAACCACAAGCCACGTCAAAGCTTCTGGACACCACATCGTACCATGATCCAATGACACTTCTGTCTGCAGATATCTCTAATTTTCTGGTAAGTACATTTCAGTGTTTTGCTAAAAAAAATTACCGGTCCATTTTCCACCAAACACACAAAAGCATGCTTTCTGGCCCAAGCCCCTGCTCCTGGTGCAAATTTTGTTGAAAATCCGTCCAGCCGTTGGACCTGTAGCCGTGTGCAAAGTTTTTCCCCATTCAGTGTATTGGAAAAGAAAATATTACTCCCCCTTCCGCATGAAACCATGCCCAACTTGGTGAAAAAATTCAGTGCCACCCATATACTTTCTTTGCCAAGTTTGGTGAGGATTCATCCAGGGGGAGCGAAGTTATAAACTGCAGAAAAAGTGCTCTTCCTATGAGTTTAGCAATGTAACCATAACTACACACTTGCTACCGCGTGCCGTGTAACATAAATAAATATTGATATTACCCTTGAATTGTATTCTACATCATTAAAAGAAAGCCTCAACTTGCTGCTTTCCATTTCTTCCCCATTGCATGGTGTTCATGTTATATTTCTCCTGTCATTAGCTTCATCCAGTGTTTCCACAATAAGATTGTGTTGAGCTGCAAAACTGTCAGCCAATGACATACTATAAACTGAACTCTATCCCTCCCCATTGCACCACAATACTTACTCGTCCAATACTTACTCATCCAAATGCTTGATAATTCTCTTCTCTTGGTGTGCTTTTACACTGGTGTGGTAGAAGAGTGCAAAGAACATACCAAGTGTTAGTAACCATTGCTTGACCTGCTGTATGTTGTACCGAGTACCATAACGCTCCTTCTGCTTCTCGCTCATCACTGGAGTGATGTGCCTATACGTTGCTGGGAGAGCAGTATGCGAAGTAACAGACATATTTACAATTCAAATTGTGTACTGTCTTACAAACACAGTGGCCTTAAAATGGGCTTCATGCTACAGAGGTTACCAGGTGTGTGAGAATGAAAGAATAGGCTCGGCAGCAGGTGCAAGTGGGCCTAGGTCACCTGGCCTAAGCCCTGCCTCTTCCTTCCTGCTCTTAACTCTTAGTTCAAGGGTGTCCCTCACCCAGGTGTACGCCCGGGTGTACGACGAAAAGGTCTATTCCTGTTTGGACCTGTTTGGACCAGGGGGACCCAGGAACCGACCCCCTGCTCAGACAGCAGGTAATCATGCACCAACATGTGTTCACCCCTCTGGTACCCCCGTGATGTTCTCTTGTGCCCCTCACCCTTCTCGCACACAGGTGTTGCCTCTTTTGCTTGATCCTTCTACCCTGCTCCCCCTCAGCCTACTTCTACAGGAGTCTGTCCTGATACATTCTGGTTTCACCATCACCGTCTTGTGGCCAATGCTGGATTTTACTTTTATGGACTTCATTCACTCACAGTGTGTCACCCTTTCTAAACTCTCATGCTGGACTTCCTTTGCATCTTGTACTCATGGTGGCACTGAATCATGATGTTCCCATCTTCATCTTGTATCCTGGCAACATTATGTGTTACTACTGACTTTTGCAATTGTATTCGCTCTCCCCTCTTGCTCCTTCACTCTTTCTGATTGCTTAGTCTCTGTTCTCTCCTCCTCTCCCTTTCTCCCATTTCATATCTCCTCCCCTTACATTCTTCTATGAACTTTCTCTATCAGAATTGTCCCTGGACCTAGTATGATAGCAACCTCATCTGTTTCTCCCCCCACCCCAGCCCCTTACTTGCCCCCCTCCAGCACTATCTGAAATGTTGTCAGGCCTAGTACGATAGTCACTTGTTTTGTTCCTCCCCTCCCTTTCTGCACCCCTCTCCCTCACCTTTTGTTTTTCTCCAGATCTACCAGAAATGTCGCCAGGCCTAGTACAGTAGTCACCTTTCTGTTTCCATTTCCTTCCCACTCTCTCCCTCCCTTCCTTATCTATGTCTTAGCTCTTGCATTGTCTGGAATGTCGTCAGGCCGAGTATGATTGTTCATTTCACAACCTACTGTTGCCTGTAAGAATGTCAATGTATTTTCCCTTGTTCCCTCCCTTGCCTTGAAGGGCTTTGAAACACATTGTGTATAGGCGATATATAAATAAACTATCATATCATATGACATCATATCATGATCAAACACCATATAGAGACAGGCCATGCACGTGTTGTTCCAACATTAAATGATTAAAAGGCAATCCTGAGTTTCTGAGTTTGGAACAGCCTGAGTGAGCATATGCCACTTGTACACACACCACTGAACAAGCCCTGAGGTGGCACTGGCTGTAAAACACAATGGTGTGGACAGCTATGTTCCTCCCAAAACAAGGTAAAGTTATATAAGAAAAACTCCAATTTCAAAGACTTCAAAGAACACAATGTGCAGCCAACATTTCCATTTCACAAGGACGAGAGCGGTAGCATTGTACATGTCCTGCCTCAGCCCCACGTTTTATCAAGACATGACAATTAAATACATTATTACATGCATTAATTAAAGATAAATAAATGGAGCTTAAGAATAACCTGAACACATGCTTTACAGTTGCTGACATTGAGATGTCTTATTTCCACAGATACTCATATACACCTTGACCCTGAACTATACCTGAAATATACGCTATGTGTTGTTCTGTGACTTGCTGCTTGGCCAGGGATTGTTAAAATGAAAGAAGTACCAACTGTAGACTGTGCTGTTTGCTGAATGTAGAGAATTTACTAGGACAATGTCCTATTGTACAGTGTATGTACTACAGTACACTTCTCCAGCAACACACATGCATCTAATGTCATGTATGCAAAATGATGTTGTATCGTTTTGGTGGGACAATTCTGGATTCACAATATTCTGTTTGTATATATAAAATAAATATACAGATGTTTAAATGTTCGATCTTTAATTCTACTATTACTTCTACTGATAATTATATCACAATTACTACTACTTCTACTACTACTACAACTACTACTACTACTACTACTACTACTACTACTAATAATAATAATAATAATAATAATAATAATATTAACCCAATTTAAACAGCGTCTTTCTAAAGTGAGTTTAAAACCAGGGTCTTTGTTGAATGACCCTGAGAGTAGTGATTTTTACACATCATATAAACTGTTTTTATTGTATTTACTAACATTCTCTCTCTTAGAAAGAAGTATTCATGTATATTGCAAAAGCAGTCTTTCAATATTAGATTTTCTTGAGAAGAGTCAGTGTGCACTTACCACCTCGCTGTGCCACTCGAAGATATGTTTTCATGAGTGTTTAACTGTCCACAAAACAATGCCTCATTGAAGAGCAAAGATTACATCCAATTTTTGGAGTGGGGCTTAGCTGTGTAGTGTCCACCTTGGACCTTTCTCAAGAGGCATTTTCAAAAAGAAAAAAAAACACATAAGAATACAAAAGCATCACTCTCACAAAACAAAAAGATGTAAATAAAACAGATTTATATGGAAACAGACTGCCGACCCAGTTGCTTCGATAACCCAGCAGGTTAAGTGCATGAGTCAGGGATCTCTGTACAAAGGACATAAACAAAGTGAATCCCAAAAAGGTCAGACTTTTATTCGTCGGAAGTAAATAAACTGAGTGACGTTAAAACAGCTAAATGTATCTCATCTAATTACTGTCATGAAGTTCTCTTTAACAAGCGTTATGTACATTTTTTATCAACATATGCGTGATTTGAACACACTTCATGCATGATTTTCAAGAATCAGAAAGCATAACAGCATTTTTTTTGCAACGTACTTTTTTAGTTGTTTTATAGGAACTGACATTTGTATTTCCCATCATTCTCGATGTCACAACAGCAATACATAAAACAACAAACATGCATTTCTCTTTTCTTTTTTCACCATTAAGTGTTTTACTCTCTTAATGCCATACATGATGGGACATATAGTCACTTTCTAACACTCTGCATCCTAATTCTGATGTTTTCATTTGTATAAAGCATTAACCTGATATGACTAGTTCTTGATCCACTGGATTTTCCTGATGATTCAGGATAACAAGAAAAAACTGATTTCCCAAATAAATGCCTTGATGGAGAGCAAGGAATAAGTGAAGTGTGCCCTTTTTGCAGATGAAACTACTGTTGCTATGTTGGTTATGTTAAGTTCATTGATATCATGCGCCACTGCCATTGTCGTGGTCTCCAGGTGCTCACTTGTTCCTGCAAGGAATAGTGGGCACTGTTGGTTAATGAGGGAGAGAGGGATGGGATAGTTGGTGTGCTCATATGTTGATGCATGCAGAACCAGGAGCAACTGTTGTCTGTGAGTGTGAGCTTTCTGGATGTGGTTTGTTTTGTACACTGGACTTGTTTGCAGAAGGGCAGCATCCAGGGTCTGCTATAGTCACCCCAAGTGGGGCGGGTATGTGCATTCGTGGGTCCTGAGCTCACTGGACTTAGAGACCCAAGCTTCTCCTCACTGATGATACCCAACGAGGCTGAAAAATGTTTGTGATGCTTGTGGTCTTGTGGTCTTGTGGTTAATGGTCTTGTGGTCTTGTGCAGAAGGGATGTTATGTTATGTCAAGTCATGTCATGTTAAATTTTCTTATTCCGCACACTGTTGCAACCTGCATTGTTTCTTAGTGCTCTGGTGGATTCGTAATGCAAGGAGGGTGGCGGGTTTGTTATTAAGAAAAAGTTGGAAAAAGAGCAAGAGAGCTGTGATGTGCTGTTAGCAGCTTCAGTTCAGAGAAACCAGTCACTGAGCGTAGGTGTATTTTTTCAGTTTATAGTCGCCATGTGTTGCTGGGCAAAATTGTGTGTGGTTAAATTCATTGTCATGGTGTTGTGAGGTGTGTGTGGTTTCCTGCTGTAGAGGTATGATTATGTTTAGTTCAGAGTTTGAGAAGATGTGTGCAGAATGGTGAGTGTTTAGTACATTCAGTTATTGGCAGGACATTCCCTCCCCATGATGTTCTGGTTAAATGTGACCCATATACCTTCCCCTGTCGATTCATTCTGGTGTCTAGTGATTACCACCCCCACGGGTTCCTCCAGGAGTGATGTGTTCCCTGTGGTATCCAGTCATTGCATTGAACACAAAGCATTGAATGCCAAAAGCATTAAAAAAAATGCATCGAGAAAAAGCATTGTTTTATTTTAATTATAATGGTTTTTAAGGGGGGAAAAAACAGGGGTTGGGGGACCCCCATTAATAAAAAATGAGAAAAAAAAAATGCAATGCTTTTTTTGTGCTTTCTTTTAGATGCTAAATCAAATCATGCTTTAGCATTCGATGCAATCACTATAAACCGTTCCCTGTGCATCCCGGACACTGCTACTGGATCTAAGTGTTCTTGTTGGCTTGTAGATGGTGATTTTCTTTTGTATGAATTCTGTTCCTTGGCCGTGGATTGATCTGTGTGTTATTCACCTAGTTTAGAATGTGATTCATTTTTTGACCGGGAGTCAATATGGCATCCTTAGCGCTGGTTTGATGTTTTGTCTCGAGTTTGAAGAGAGGTCTGGTAGCTGCATTCTGTGTTTGTTGCTGCTTCCTCATTAAGTAGATTGTCATTCCAAGCTATATGCTGTTGGTGTAGTTTATCCTAGACATGTTTTGAGCATGAAGGAGTGGAAGGATAGAATCTTTTTGATCATATGAAGATCGAAGAAGCATTTCTTGATTATTGAATTAATAATAAATATTTTACTATAATAATAATACATATTTTATTGTGATATAATCCAAGAACAGGATTTTACACAACACATGTTAAACACACAATCATATATATATATATATATAAGCAAAATACAAAATATAAATATAAAATATATATATATATATATATATATATATATATATATATATATATATATATATATATATATATATATATATATATATATATAAATATAGTGCAACACAGAGACATAATACAATACAGTACAATTCAATAGAAAAATGCGGTTTAACACCAAATATATATATATTCATTCCAACAGTTCTGAAACTTTTAAATGCTAAGACTCTAAATTCTAAAAACTCTGTATAATCATACCTGGGTAATTAGAGGGAGGGAGAATGATGATATAATAACACCGATATTATTATAATACCTCAGGCAGTGGCATGATTTGTGACCATACCCTAAAAAGTGCAAGCTGTAAACCAAGTGATTCAGTGTTCAGACACGCATACCAAAAATCATCCTCCTTAATTTCCTCATAATTATGAACCCATTTTTCATACGCGTTCATATACATAGGGCCTATTTTTGGACAAAGTGTTAGTACATATCTAGCCGTTTCCAGCGTTCCTGCCCCCTGGCAGATACGACATAGCCTGGCCTCCCAGATCTTCAATCGAGGGCCTATCATAGTGAGAACCGGAAGCTGGTTGGTTCTCAATTTTAGTAGGAAATGCCTCACATCGGGGGCCAGCCTTAATAACAGATAGGGATGTGGTTTTAAAAATCTATGTGAGATATACCTGACCACCTCATATCCTTTCAATTTGGGCAATTGGTCTGAGTTCGCACACCAGTCCCACTTGTTCAACTTGTCCTCAAATGCCTTGTTTTTGGTGGATATAAGGTAAATTGATCCATTTTTCATAGGGCCAATCAATCTCCTTAACAAGTGATTCATTCAACTCTTTATAATTCACGCCACATGGATGTTTTTCAACCTCATAATTTTTCCCTGCCAGACTCAATAATTTACAGCGTAGCTCTGCCCGATATTTCAGATAAAAGGCACCCTGGGCGAGAAGTGCCCTACCTCTCAGGGAGGTGAGGCCCCATTCTAGTCTAAGATATTGAATCGAACAGGAGGGAACCAAGCCAAGCACCATACGCCAATAATGGCCTTCCAAAATGTTTAGCTATGTAAGATCTTGAAGAGCCAATGCCTCCAAGCCATATAATACGGCAGGTACAAAACATTGTTGGTAAAGTTTCGATATATCAGCCATACTGAAACCTGCAGTGCCCTTTCAAATTTACAAGCCTGAAGGGTGAGTAATTTTGCTCTTCGTATCTTATGTTTTTTTATGGTGTCATAATCTGTAGGTGCTCTAAAATCTAGTCCTAAGAAGGGATATTGCTCTACCACCTCAATTGTCCCTAACATTGTATCTATCCTAGTACGGCCAGGTCCCTTACGAGCTATTGTCATTATTTTTGTTTTCTCCACATTGATTACCAGTCCTATCTGTGTTGAATAATCTACCAATTCATTCAACATGTTCTTTATACCAGCCATCGTACGGTCCAGAAGGATCAAATCATCCGCATACAGCATACCTATTATGGGGATTTCCCTCATTTGTGTCGGCAATTAGATTTTAGTGCCATGCGATCCAATAGATCAGCTATATATATGTTGTACAGCATTGGCGCAGTTACACAGCCCTGCTTTACCCCCATATTGATGATGATTTTATCAGTTACATCGCCTTGGTCATTTAGGCGGACCCTAGTAGAGGTATTACTGTGCAGGGCTATTAATATATCTAGGATCCACTTCGGGCAATCCATAGCCTTTAATTTAGTCCATAGGGTATTCCTCCTCACTAGGTCAAAAGCGCTACTAAAATCTACAAAAGCGATGTATTACGTAGCGTCTTTGATACTCGTGGTGTTATTAATTAGTAGGTCAAGTACCCTGATGTTATTGCATTAATTTGAGGTTCTAGCGATAATTTGTTGCCCATTAGGATTCCCAGGTTTTCAACTAATTTATACAGTGTGGATTTGAATGGTTTTAGCCATACTGTTTCTGTTCTTTCAGACAGGAAATATTTAATCCAAAGCAGTGCTCTGTCGCCAATCCCTTTTTCTTCCAGTCTCTTGATGAGGGGGTTTTGATTGACTGTGTCGAATGCTGCAGAGAAGTCGAGTAGTATCAGTGGAGAGTTTGTGTTGAAGTTGGTGTTGGTCTGTAGATCATCCCCTATAGAGACTAGCACAGTCTCAGTTCCACTCATGGGTCTGAAACCTACTTGTGCCTGGTCCTATTCTTGGTTATTTTTCTACATGTTCCATTATTTGTTCATAGACAGGTCTTTAAAAGTTTTGCCAGATAAGGAATGTTAGACATTGGTCTGTAGTTTGCAAGGTCTTCCACATCGCCCGTGGTTGGTCTGTAGTTTGCGAGGTCTTCCACATCGCCCGTGGTGTCTTTGAGGAGCGGTTTGATATAGGCAGCTTTGTAGGCTTACTGTTGAAGATGACAGGTTGAAGAGGTTCAGGTAGTATTCTGATGATGTACCCTGTGTAAGGATAGATTTGTAGATGTCTGGTGGACGGAGTTCCATTGGAGAACCTGCTTTGCTGCTTTTTTTCACCAAGCTGAACAATACTTCTCTTGACATTTGGGCTACACTGTTTGAACTGTTCTGTGGCCCAGGGGTTAGTTGGGATTGGTGTACGGATGTGACCTAGCAGTTTGGGCTGAACTGTCCCTTGGTGGGTGGGACCAACTCTGGGAATGGATTGGCAAGCTTAAGAACAATGGTTTGGAGGGTTGCCCAAAGCTGTGCCAGTGGTTGAGATTAATTCTTAACATTTAAGCCATCACCTTTTGTTTTGCTCTTCTATTTAATTTCAAGAATGTTCTTGCTGCAGTATTTTGGATGCATTGTAGTCTTTTGATGATGCGTTCGGGCATTCCAATGTATAGACTATTTGTGTGGTCTATCCTTGATAATAACATATCCTCTTTTAGACCACGGCCAACTTCACTAGCTCAAAGGTCATAGAGAGGGTTTATTTTTGCCACATCAGATATTCAACAAATGCTACATTCTTACATGTCTATTCTTTCCACCACCACTTTTTGTCCGGATTTTTCCTTGTCAGTTGTTAAATTCCCACTGGACATCTGCAACCGACAAAAGGAAAGAAATGCAGAATCTGATATTCTGAGTCCTCAAGTCATTTCCTCTCAGATGCTTCCACATCTGAAGACCAAAACAGAAATCCTAGCCTCTCATGTGGATGTTGTCATCCAAGCAATGAATACATTGACTGTGAGTTTGTGTTACTTTGTGTTATGGTGAGAGGACCAATTAATGTACATGCCCAGGTTCTAAGATACCTTTTCTTGAAGAGACAATATCCCCAAAACAATGACTAGATCAAGAAGAGACATGTTAGATACCTGGACAAAAACAAACTATCTTGAAAAAGACCCAGACATAGGCCAATTATCAAGCATTAGGCAATAATGAGTTCTCTAACTTACGGTACACAGTGAGCAAATCATAGCACAAGGACATACAGAGACATGTTTTATTCTCAGCATTGGATTTAGAATCAACAGATAACATTTCTTGGGCTAGGAATTGACAATAAAACAACTCCCTCCTCTGGGGTACATTGCCAATATGGAATGGTAACCAAGTTCAACAAGCAGAGACTGGCTAGCTGGGTCAATTCCAAGATGACATTCTCAAGTATACTTTTAACATCTTTGCCCAGATTACCAACAGTCACATGGTGTTTATACATGAAATATTTCAAGTACAGGTGAATAGATTTAGGATTTGCTCAATTATCAAAAAACCTTCTTCATAGATTTATTTATGTATTTATTTATTTATACATGTATTATGCACCGAAGCCCACAGGCATCAGGGTGCAAACACATATAACAAAATGACGCAGCCAAGGGGGGGGTCACTTGTTCTATGGTGGAACCATGAGCATCTGAGAGCCATGTCTCAGTGACGCACATTATGTCCACATTATGTCCACATCACACTCCAGAATGAAATTGTGGACATCTAGTGTAAAGACCTAGTATAGAGCAGAGCAAGATTCAAGTGTGCAACAGAAAGTCATTCTATAGCTGGCTTCTTCACTTGTATGGTACTCTGCTCCATGATAGGTGTGATTTTATGGGGACCACCTAGATTTGTTTGGGAGTATGCACTGGGATTTACCTGTCTTGACGGGTTAGAGGCATCATTTTCCCTGAATGTAAGATCTTCCTTCTCGAGGACATTATAAACGGCCTCACCAGTAAGGCTGCTCCCTATGGTAATCTGGATTGCACAGTGCTTGTTTACATGCGTGTTTACCATATGAGAGGTGTGCTATGAGATACTAAAAATGTTATTTCGTACAATTTAGACCCTTCCTGCTGGGATATGTAGTTCTTTCAATTTGTAGCGTGCGTGGAGAGCAGGGTGCTCTGATTCTAATTGCACGTATGGTGGCGGGAGAGTTACAATTAAGATGCAGAAATGAAGTGTCTGGTACAATTTATATCTTGTCACCTTTAAAGAACAACAGGAACATTACGGTCTAAAAGCAGCATTAAATCACAGCTAAAACAGGCAAAAACAAAGCAGGCTAAACGCAAGTAGAACGCTAATAAAAATAAATCAACCATCCTACTGAGTGCAAATACTATCTCAAATACACGTTCCTTAGGATCATTTGTTGTTCAGCTAGACCCTCAAGATAGGTCTTGGCTTAAGTCCCCCCGTAACCAGTTCTTGAATGTTAGCTTTGTAAGTTGGCACTCCCGAGATTTTAATAGTTTTATGGGCATAGATAGCCTCGAAGGTGGACAGTTCCTTTTTAAATTGTACCAATTTACTGTCCCTACAGAAGAAAGTCCCTGCAATTATCAGCAGAGATCTGCTAAGGAACAAACTCCCCAAATGGGATAGTGCCACGAACAGGGCACTTATTGAATTAAGCTCCACAGCTATCACTGCTCTGTTGTGTACCTGTATGGGGGCACTGCGAAAAGTAGGATTCCAGCTGACTGTGTGCCATACTCATTCCTTAGGATCATTTGTGGCTCAGCTAGACCCTCAGGATAGGTCTTGACTTTGGTCCCCCCCTAACCAGTCATTGAATGTTAGCTTTGTAAGTTGGAACTCCCGAGGTTTTAATAGTTTTTTGGGCAGCTAAGATAGATAGAAAATCTTCTTGGAGCATCAAACTATTTTCTTGCAAGAAACATGGGAGGGTGCTCCAATGGTGGTGGACGAGTTTAGGGTTTTCCAACAAAAGGCTATAAAAGGCCTTACAGGTAGACCCTCTGCAGTTATGGCTATACTGATCCAAAACTCTATGCTGATAGAAGCAGAACTCCATAGTGAAAAGGTGTATGGTCTACTGGTCTTGGAAGTAAAACTGAAGGGGGTATACCATCAACAGCCATTACTATTGGTTAATATATACAGTAACACAGTTCGCATAGAGGTGGGTGCTCTGACCGAAAGATGTGGGGAAATATGTGAAGTGTTCTTGTGTGATCAAAAGGGCTCCCATATTATGATTGCTGGATATTTTAATACAGTTTTTTTGTGTGGCTACAAGGAATAAGGGGGAGTGTGTATTGCAGAGAAATAAAGGAGGGGATGTTGAAGGCTCACTTTTGTTGGACCACTTAACCACATTGAATCTGAGAACTTTGAATGGTATCATAAAGGGGGGTGTTCCTCGTAGCCCTACTTTGCACTTAGGGGAGTAGACTGTTTAGCTAGACTATATTGGTGTAACAACTAACCTGTTCGAACTGTGTGAGGAAATGAGGGTGGTGGATTCCAATTGGAGTGATCATTCAGAGTTAAGGCTAGGTTTGAATGTGCCTTTTGCTGTGGCTGGTGGATCTATTGTGAGTTGTCTGATAGCTAATCCAGCAGGAAACAGAGTCTCAAGATATGTGTGGAGTCTGGCTGGATTTAATTATGGAGTCCAGATTTTCCTATCAGGATCATCCGATGGGTAGATGCATTTTTCTATTACTCCCAACCACTGAGGCATTTCTGGATAGTTTAAAAAAAAGTTCCATCAGTATGATGTGGTGGTCCAAGACAAAAAAAGAGAACTTAGAAGAGAGATTCGCTCAGTGGGGAAATGTGGCCTGTCGAAGGTTACCGGGCTCGTTACAATCAAGCGGCTGAACCAAAAGTAAAAAAATTGGATGAAGAGCTATATATATAACATGTTGTAAAACGATGGAACTAAAAGCCTTGAGACCCTGGTTAAAAAAGACACAACTTCTGGGAAATGATTAATGCTATGCAAAATATATGCAGAGTAATGTTATTGCAGAGTGTGAGTGGATAAAACATTTCCAGTATACTTATAGTGAATCTGAAATTCTGAATGTTTGCTCATCAGCTAAGCCATCATGAGAATTGAACATGTCTGCGGATGGTAGTTTCTTTAGGGAAATAGCAAATGGAATCGTAACAAGGTTGCAAGTATCGGTGGAAGATCTGAAGGCCTACCCTGATGTGACAAAAAGGATCCTACTAAGGGATGACTGGATAAATTCTGTCTAAAAAAAGCTGCATATCTTACAAAATTATGCCATTAGAGTTGTGAACAAGGTTTCTAGATTCAAGCATATATCATATTTCAGAAGGAAACTGCACTGGCTCCCGGTGGAAGCCAAGATACAGTTCAAAATGAACACGCTGACACACGAGTGTTTGTTTGGTAAAGCTCCTGCTTACTTAAACAAAAATTAATATCCAAAATTCAGCTAGGATCACGAGATTCAGACTCCAAGAGATAGTTATGTCCCAGATTTAAGCGAGCTAAAGAGAAAGAGAGGTCTTACCCAGTGAGGGCTGCCATAGCCTGGAACAAATTGCCAATAGACAAGTGTTGCAAAAAAAACCTTCCTGATTTTAAAAAAGCACTGAAAACGCTCTCATTTTCTTAAACAGCTATGCAGCATCTCTTCTCCTGCATTTATTTTTATCTGTTTTCTAAATACCCTGATGCCTACGTGCTGTGGTGTGTAAGAAACATAAACATAAATATTGCCACAATGTACTATAGTATATCATTTTTAGATGAGCCATTGGGGAGTATTCCTAAATACCTGGATAGATTCCAAAATGCATACTGTCCTTGCAATTCTTGAGATATAGGTTAAATCTGCTCCTGACAGGGAAAATTATATAAATAAGATCTTGATACAGAGAGGGGGTTTTCGGTGTGCCATGTGTGGGGATGTGAGGGTGTGGCAGAACAGAGAACATGTGGTTCTGCACTGTCTGGCATTCTCAACTTTTAGAACTTTAGTTGTGGAAAAACTGGTTTACAACTACAAAATATTAGATGCCCCTCTTTTTTTTTTCACAAGTTTCCAGTGGTGAGGAAACGAAAGTCACTATAGCAGTCATAAAAATTCTGAATAGAGCAGGATTGATAAAGCTGAACCTTTAAATTCTTTGCTGTAATTTGGATCCAAGTATCTCCCCCATTGTTGCTGTGGTTTCTTATATTCTTTTCTTTTTATTATTCTCTATTTTGCTTGTATGAATATTATTTATATGTATGTATAATGATATCATGTAGGTGTATGTATTTATGTCTTTCTTTTTATTTTAATACACATGTGTAAGGTTGATTTAGAGCAACCAGAATCACAATGGAAACAAATATCAAAAAATAAAAAAGGTTTTTAGGATCAGGTGGCAACCCTTTCTCTATTGAATATTTTAAAAACTACTGTTTGAATTTATCCTAAACCAGTCAAGAAACGTACATCCATGCTTTGTACCCAAGTTGTTTCTTATTCGGTTCAAATCTGCCTGGCAGTTTTCATGCTGCATCTGTTCAAAAACTGCACTTTTTCACTATGGGAAAATGAATGGTCTGAAAACTGTGAAACTGTGGTATTTTATTTTATTAATAACTTTATCATTTCAAAGTTGTATAATGTTTTCTTCCAGGTTTGGGGTACCCTTGAGAAACTTCTTGTTTTCAAAATTTCATCCAAATCAATCCGGCAAGTCAAAAGTTATTAGCAATAAAATTTTTGGTAAAAAAAATGGCTGATTTGTATTTTCTAAAATGCCTCTCAGCTTCTCTGATCTAAAGCACCATGGGAGAGTTCACTATAATTTTAGGAGAAGGGAGTACCTTCTTCATCAAACATTTTGTTTTTTTAACTACTAGATGCAATAACCCCAGCAAAACAGCCAAATCGTTGTATGAGTCAAAGGTTATTAGCAATTCATTTTTCAGGTTTCCTATGGTACTTGATACTCAACTTAACTATAATGCAGTGACTGCCACACTATAATATATATTCTGTAAATGAAGTAAGCAAATATTTTAGTGTAAAAAGATCTAAAACATAATGATTTATTGTGTATAAACACCATATGTTTGTTGATAGCTTTTACTTACTTACAAAATATTAAGGGGTTAATTCATAGAATTCAGCGCACAAGTGGCGCACGCGGCTGGCGCACAGTGTGCGCGTGCGAATCCCTGCGCCAGCTGCGTGCGCTAAAATCCATTTCCGCGCACAGCGTATTCATGGATTCCAGCCACCAAACCAGCCGTGGCGCACAGTGGCGCAGCGACCCTGCAGCAGGGCCAGTTACGCCCCCAAGAACGCCTCTCACGCAGGGAAAAGCCATCAATATACCCAATCCAGCGCAAAGGGCTGCGCTAACCCTGTACCAGCACGGCAAGCGGGCTACGTGTAACATTGGGGTGCGCGGGAAGTTCCTCACGCGATTGGCCCTGTGCAAGCAGGGTACGCGTATTTCAGGGGTGCACGGGAAGTTCCACACGCGATTTCCGCAGGGTACGTGTATTTCAGGGGGGCGCGAGAAGTTCCACATTCGATTTCAGCAGGGTACGTGTATTTCAGGGTACGGGGGACATTCCACATGCGATTTCAGCATGGTACGTGCATTTCAGGGGTGCGGGTGACTTTCCAAACGCGATTGGGCCTGTGCGAGCAGGGTACGCGTATCTCAGGGGTGCGCGGGAAGTGCCACACGCGATTCCAGCAGGGTACGTGTATTTCAGGGTGCGGGGGAAGTTCCACACGCGATTTCAGCATGGTACGTGCATTTCAGGGGTGCGTGGGAATTTCCACACGCGATTGGGCCCGTGCGAGCAGGGTACGCATATCTCAGGGGTGCGCGGGAAGTGCCACACGCGATTTCAGCAGGGTATGTGTATTTCGGGGTGCGGGGCAAGTTACACACGCAATTTCAGCAGGGTACGTGTATTCCAGGGGTGCGCGGGAAGTTCCACACGCGATTCCATCAGGGTACGTGTATTTCAGGGGTGCGCGGGTATTTCCACACACAATTGGGCCCGTGCGAGCAGGGTACGCGTATTTCAGGGGTGCGTGGGAAGTTCCACACGCGATTCCATCAGGGTACGTGTATTACAGGGGTGCGCGGGGAGCACCACACGTGAATTGCACAGGGGCCTACCCTGCACATGTCCTGCAGGCACCCCATCCACCATGGACATGCCCCCCAGCCAACCCACATGTAAACTTGCACTACTGCCCACCAACGCATGTCCCCCTGCACCCCCAGCCACCAGGGGCACCCTCCACCAGGCCCCCACCCATGTCTCTCACCACCCCCACCCCCCAGCACTGTGGGGCACCTGCCACCAGGCCCCCACCCATGTCTCGCACCACCCCCACCCCCCCAGTCACCAGGGGCAGCCTCCGCCAGGCCCCCACCCATGTCTCCCACCACCCCCACCCCCCAGCCAACAGGGGCAGCCTCCACCAGGCCCCCACCCATGTCTCCCACCACCCCCACCCCCCAGCCACCAGGGGCAGCCTCCACCAGGCCCCCACTCATGTCTCCCACCACCCCCACCCCCCAGCACTGTGGGGCACCTGCCAGCAGGCCCCCACCCATGTCTCCCACCACCCCCACCCCCCCAGTCACCAGGGGCAGCCTCCACCAGGCCCCCACTCATGTCTCCCACCACCCCCACCCCCCAGCCACCATGGGCAGCCTCCACCAGGCCCCCACCCATGTCTCCCACCACCCCCACCCCCCAGTCACCAGGGACAGCCTCCACCAGGCCCCCACCCATGTCTCCCACCACCCCCACCCCCCCAGTCACCAGGGGCAGCCTCCACCAGGCCCCCACGCATGACTCCCACCACCCCCAACCCCCAGCCACCAGGGGCAGCCTCCACCAGGCCCCCACCCATGTCTCCCACCACCCCCACCCCCCAGCACTGTGGGGCACCTGCCAGCAGGCCCCCACCCATGTCCAACTCATGTTCCCCACCACCCCCACCACCCAGCACTGTGGGGCACCTGCCACCAGGCCCCACCCATGTCCAACGCATGTTCCCCACCACCCCCACCCCCCAGCACTGTGGGGCACCCGCCACCAGGCCCCACCCATGTCCAATGCATGTTCCCCACCACCCCCACCCCCCAGTCACCAGGGGCAGCCTCCACCAGGCCCCCACCCATGACTCCCACCACCCCCACCCCTCAGCCACCAGGGGCAGCCTCCACCAGGCCCCCACCCATGTGCAACGCATGTCCCCCACCACTCCCACCCCCCAGCACTGTGGGGCACCTGCCACCACGCCCCCACCCATGTCCAACTCATGTCTTCCACCACCCCCACTCCCCAGCACTGTGGGGCACCTGCCTCATGTTCCCCAGCCAACATGTCATCACAATCTAGATCCCTGGTCCCTATGGTCAGCCTCCAAATGCAAAACACCCACCCGAGTATTGCATCCACCCACTCATAATTTGCAATTACATCACAGAACACCAATTGCAAGTTCCGAAACAAACACATTTCCCTCACATACACCCAATGGGTGTCAGTGAATCTCAAAACACATATCATGAAATACATGAAACCAATGAGATACCACACATTGAAGTTCACCAAAAAAAAACATGTATTAAAGGAAACATAAATAGAATAGAAAATGAAGAAACAGAAACGTGAATGTACAAAGATGAAAAGAAGCATGTCCGTTAAAAAAAAGCAAAACCAAAAATAAAAATCCAAAGTAATGTTGTCCAAAGTCAATGTCCACAAAACAAAATCCAATGGGAAATAAAAAAGAAAGCCATTGCTCCATGGTTAAAAAGTCCAAAAAAAATACAATCCAACTGTGAACTATGTACATGGGAACAAGCAAGGGTCCATTATCCCAACAAAATAAAGGAAACCTATCTAACTACACTAACTAATAAAATAAATTATATACAAAAACGTGGCCAATGTCCGAAAGGTCCAAATAAAAAAAAACAAAAAAACAAAAATGAAACCTAACACTACCTACATAACTATGTACAAGGGCAGTGGGCTAGTTTCACGGCTCCCACCACGTTGCTGCTGCTGCTGCTGCTGCTGCTGCTGTGCCTCTGCCCGTGCACTGCCTCCTGCTGCCTGCACATCCTCCGCCGGCTGGGGTGCAGTCGTTGATGTGGCCACCCCTGCTGGACGTCCGACTCCCGACTGTGGCAGGGATGCCTCCTCCACCAGCCTAGCTGCACCGTCAGAGGCAGCTCCACAGGGCACCCAGGTGACTGATGGGTGGGAAGATGGCACAGAGGACGACTGGCGCGTAGGGGGTCCAGTTGAGGAGGGGGTCGGAGCAAGCCCCATCAGACGGAGGAATCCGGCCTCGGTGACCTGTCCCAGAAGGCTGACGTGGTCAACGAGCCATTCGAGATGACGTGCAGTCTCTTCATGAAAAGACTGCAGGTCACCTCACATGGCCCGTTGACGCAACGCCACACCAGCCAGGACAGGCTCAACCCGGACCTGGATAGCCACGTCCGCAGGCAGAGGAAGGCCAGTTGACGTGAGCTCATCCCCTGCCTGAAAACGGGTCTGGACGTAGGCATCCCTGCTGGTGCAAGATGATGCAGGGACAGGATCAGGGACAGGATTGCACACAGGCACCTCCGCGGCGGCCTGTGCTGCCTCCTGTCCCTAATCCTGCACTGCACCACTAGCACCAGTGGGATCCCCACCTCAAGACCCTGTCTCTGGTGCTTGCACGGCCTCCTACTCCACCAAACCCCCCACCAACCTGGATGACTCCGTGCCATCTTCCCCTGTTGGGCCCTGTGGGCTCCCAGCTGCCCCTTCTGCTGCCGAGGAGTCCAACTCCAACCTCCCCCTCTTGGACCTCCCCCCGGCAGCTGCGGCCTGGCATGTGGCACCGGACTCCTCACTCCCCGACGAGATGACAACATGGGAGGGGAGCCGGACCTTGCGTCTCCGGCTGGCGGTGGGATCCCCGCCGCTGTGTTCCACAGCACCTTCTCCTCCCTCTTCATCAGTTGACGCCGCAGACAGGGAGAAACAAAACACAGGCATCAGGGCACTGTACCATGGACACATACACATATGACAGTTTTACATGAGTGGCATTGGCAAACCTCAGACATGTCATCACAATCCCCAACACACATGTCATTACAACTCGCACACATGAGCCATACCACAGCCATATCGCAACTGCCACCACCATCCATACACATACAACAGCATGAGCAGCCAAAGGTGAGCCAGACATCACATGCAACACAGGAAGTGCACCACACATGTACACACACCACCACACTTGCATGCATGTGTACACCTCTGCCAAGTGTCGCAGTGTTCAGACGGGCATCCATGTCACATCTGCCAATCAGGCTTCCACATACCGCTGTCACATGCATCCATGTTGCATCACTGTTGCACTCTTGTCAAATACACACACATGCACATGTACACAGTGCTGATGCATGCAGCCAAAAACAACATACATGCGTGACATCACGGACATGTCTACTTACATACACATTCATCCAAACATGTGTGCCCACACAACTGCATTTGGCATGCAAGCCTACACACACAAGCACCATCCATGTCTCACACATTACAGCCCTCGCATGTGTCAGTCCCACGGCCCTGTACACCCCCACCCATACTCGACCCCATACAAACAGATGTGCAACCTGCACACTACTGAATAATCACCACACGCACTGCTCACAATCAGGATGCATGTACACTCACCGCTCGACTCCAGACGGGTCTGCTTCTCAAGGACCTGGACTTCGAGCGCTGGGGATATGCGTTCCAGGACCCTCATCTGTTCTTCCGACAAGTGGCCCCGGCACCCCTTGGCATCCGCTGCCTTCAAGAGGCGCCGGGCCTTGTTCAGGGTCCTGGACCTGAAGTCCTCCCAGCGCTTCTTGACATGTTGTAAGTCACGGACTGCCACCCCCTCCGCATTGATGGCAGTCATGATGTCAGTCCAGATCCGAGTCCGTCCTTCCTTGTCGGCGCGGGAACTTCCGAAGAGGGCATCATACTGCCCCAGGACTTGCTCCACCAGGACACCAACTTCGGTGGCACTGAAGCTGGTGCCCCTCTGCCTCTCTGGCCGGGGGTTGTCAGTGGTCACAGACGGTGTTTGCCCCGACATGACAACCCCAGAGGCAGGAGTGGGTGGGAAACTGGGTCCTGGGGCTGGGCTGTGGAGCGATGGAATCCCAGTCAGGAGTCTTCGGTTCCAGTTGGGGTGGCCATAGAAACAGCACCCCTGGCTGATGTGCAGGCAGCAAATGGCAGGGCACGTGGGCAGCAGGCAGTCAGGCAGCAGCAGATGGCAGGTGGGTGCATGCTCGGGGCTCCGGGGGGCAGTAGTTCGGCCTTCTGGGCAGGAGCGTGGTCTTCCGTGTGCTTACGTGTGGCCAGCTTGATACGGAGTGATTTGGCACGTGAAAAATCTGCATGTCAGCGTGTAATTCAAGGAAAGGCCCTTAGCGCGTAAGCGCGTCTGCACGCATACGCATTTTCATTGGACAGAAGGCCCCTCAAGCGCAAGCGCCCCTGTGACGTGACGCGTACAGACGTGCATGGGCATTTCAGCACGCGTGAAAAACTGCACGTCCGCGTGTAATACGAGGAAAGGGCCCATGCGCGTAAGCACACTTGGAAAACTGCACATCCGCGTGTAATACGAGGAAAGGCCCTTAGCGCGTATGCACGGCAGCACGCATATGCGATTTCATTGGACCAAAGGCCCTTAGCGCGTCCGCATGTAATACGAGGAAAGGGACCATGTGCGTAAGTGACGTGACGCGCGCGTGCGTTTCCCTCAGCACGGGTTAAAGGTGAGCGGGCCCAGCAGTTCGCTGTACATGCCTTTCGTGGAGACCGACGTGTGTTGCTGCTTCCTGTTGTTTCGCGCGCCATCACAACTTCACAGCTATCAAGGACGTATCTCTTCTTTTGGCGGGGGTATTGGCTACGCGTGTTTTTCTGCATCGCGCTAGTCAGACGGTGAGTCGCACACGCTCTTTTTCCCACTGCGGGTGCCCCTGTGTATCGCACCCATTTTCGATGTCATAGTAGCCTGCGTGTCCCATGCGTACGCGTTATTTGTGTTACTGGGTGCCACCGCATACTGCGGGAGGTTGAATCCACGCACGTAGGCTGCAGGGTTGCGTGCACGGTTCTACTGCAGTTTTGGGGTGCCTGAGCATTGCGTGACCCGTCACCACATCACCGGGGTCACATACAGCCTTGCAGGTGCAGGGGGGCTGTTAACATCTTGCTTCCCACCCCCTTCACCCCAATTGCCCAGGTCAATTGTGGTGTACACCTCCCATTGGCACCACTCCATCTGTGCCAGCACTACTACATCTGTGCCATGGTTGGGAGGCCACAAAAGGTGAGGGGCGCCTCAGCTGGGCGTACTCCTCATGGCGGGCGTGGTCGGGGACGTGGCCGCGGTGACCAGGGAGTAGGAGGACTCCAGGGTGTCCAGGGCAGCCACAGAGGGGGAAGAGGCAGGGGTGCACCACTTGAGCACAATGTTGTGCCATGTGTTGGTGCAGCCATGCCACCACCCCCTGTGGTTCCGGGGGATGCAGCTCCTGCATTTGGCACTGGCACCCATATGACCCGGCAGTCCGTTCCATCGACTGCCACGGGCCCAAGGGTAGTGGTAGCTGCAGGTGCAGCTGTGGACACCGCCACCCAGGCTAAGGGTCTGCCAGCGCAGGCTGCGTTGGCACTTGAAGAGCCCTTGGTAGATTTCCAACAGGCTAGGGGGGAAACCATAGGGGCAGGCCGGGCTGCTCAGACCAAGACACGTGTCCCTGGGGCAGTCATGTCATCTGCTGCCCCGAACAGCCGGGTGTTGGCAAGTGCAGGGGCAGATGCACCCAACAGCACCCCGGTTGTGAGTCTGCCAACCAGGACTGTTGCGGTCAATGACCCTGCCACAGCTGATGTTGCTGCGCAGGGTCCATTAGTGGGCACCCAGCTGCCACTGACACAAGTCAGGCCTTTGGTCATCCCTCCACCTGCCACTCCCTTGGCTCAATCCACCGAACCCACTGGCCATACTGGTCAGGGCGGCATTAGCCAGCCAGGGTCTGCGCCACAGTCCAAGAGGAGGAAGGTTGCACCTGCAGCACAGGTTGGGACCCCACACACAGCCACGACCTCCTGCACGTCGAGGAAGAAGCCTTTCTGTAAGCAGGAACTGGACTTCCTCGTGGACTACGTGCGGGGCCACAGCTTTGACATGCTAGTGGGTGCCAATAGTCAGACTACGGCTGCCCAATGTGACACCCACTGGAAGCATGTTGCGGAACATGTCAGTTCATTCGGCCATGAGGTGTGCATGGTGCAGGAGTGCAAAAAGTGTTGGAATGACATCAAGCGCAGCACTAAGGCCAAGCGTGCCTCAAATTACAACTTGATTCTGGTGACTGGCGGTGGGCCTGCACCAGAGGAGGAAGAACTCACTCCGCATGAGGCTCTCGTTGCGGAGTTCATATCACCTGAATTGGTCGAAGGAGTGGGAGAGAAGCTCGACTTTGATGCCCAATCCAGTGAGTGTTGATGCATGTTTGTTGAGGACGTGTGTGTTTCACTTGTGGGATGTGTTGTGCATGATTGCTGCTACATGTGACGTGTACATGGTTCTGATGTGTAAGTAATGCAATGCTACCGTCATGCATGTCTCCTCTGCCTGCATGCGGGACTCCATGTAGGCATGCTCCCTTGCCCCTCCTCCGCCACTCTGCACCCCAGTTCCACCTTTGCACTGGTCTGCTTCAATCTTGCCAATGTGTACTTTCTTGTTCATGTGTCCTGTGTAGATGCTAACTTCCAGCGTAGAATCTGCCAGACATATGCCGTGTGGTACAGCCTTAGTACTCGATGCAGGGTATCTCACTTGTACTGTGCATGGGTCACATGTCCCGCAGGGACATGAGTGCCCATTCATGCTCCATGTGCATTGCACGCATGCCCCTATGTGTCCTTGACTGGATGATCACTGTAAAATAAGTCCTTGGTTACATACATTGCCTGCCATCTCATCAGCCTTCCCATGTCAACTGTGGCTCAGTCCTGCGCTGCACACATGTTTAGGCTCTGACAATCTGTGTGGCTCACAGGCCTCAGCCTGTTCAATGGCCAATGACTCAGTCCAACTATTGTTGTGTCTTCTTCACACGTGGGCGGCCTCCGGAGTTTCCATCATGTGTCATGCCCACGGTCCCAGCATCATTTGCAGTGTTTTAATTTGAATCACATTAAGCTGTTGATGCCAGTCAACACTGCCTGTCAATACACAGGTGTATGGTCAGCCTTTTGATACCATGCTAGGCATCCCTGCTTTGGTACTGGGGTGTAGGGGTGCTTGGCTTCTAGACATGGTACACATTGAATGCACAATGCACGTGATGTCTGAATTTGACATTGCACTGCCTTCACATTTCCTGGCACACACCATGTAGTGCTTGTACATGTAGGTAGTGAGTGGCGTACACATTTTCTGCACAGCATAGAACCACTTCCATGGAAACTGCCACCTTTCAACAGCTCTGATCACAGAAGCTATTCAAAGTATACCCAGCATGCATGCCAGGTCATATGTTGTGTGTCACATGTCTGCCGGATGCCTTTGCTGTCGGTGTGTGTGTGTGTGTCGTGTGCTTCTGACATGTGTATTGACCTTTTTCTCTCTATTTTTCAGGTGATGACGCAATGGAGGCGGAGGATGGTGTTGTCATGCCAGACACAGGGTTGGTAACACCACATCAACCCAGCACTAGTGGGGGTCGTGGGGTGGTAGGCCACAGTTGGATGAGCATCAAGTCCATGTGTCAGGGGTGAGTGATTCTGATGTGGACACTCCTCTGTCTGCGACACCTGCACTGAGGGATCAGACAGTCTTGGTTCCTCCGCCTGTGGTGGATCGGGACGCAGGGTCACCGTCCACACCAGTCACTGATGTGCCTGGGACATCACGTCGACGGGGGCATGTAGTCGTGCAGCCGCAGGCGGTGCCAACACAGCGAGGACCCCCGGTTCTTGGGTCCCGCCCGGCAACGCAGTCGCCGCGCGCAACCGCTGTATACTGAGTGGGAGCAAGACATGACTGCCAATTCCGAACGGCAGGGGGCAGCAATGGAGAACATCGCTGAGAGCATGGAGCGTGTGGCCCGATCTGTGCTCCCCACTGCTAGGCAGGTGCTTCTCCAGCAGCAGGCGACACGGTCCACGGCCCGCTCGCTCAGGCTGGGCATGGCGGCCTCAGACAGGGCACACCAGGCTGAAATGTCGTCTCTGCGTCAAGCAATTGCTGCTCACGCAGAGGCGCACATGGATGCCCTGAAGGGAGTATGCTTCCCTCAGATCCACTCTGGGTGTCCTTATGATGTCCCAGAGGCAGCAGGCAGAGGAGAGGTTTACACAGCTTGAGCGTACCATCTCGGCTGAGCTACAGGCTTGCCGGGAGGTGCAGCGGTTATCCAGCCAGGCCTTGCAGGAGGAATTCCCTGTTACACGTGCTACCTTGCAAGAGGAAGCACGTGTATCACGTGAGGTACTGCATGCAGACCTACGTCACATCGCCACACAGAACCAGGCTCACCCGTCCGGCAGACTTGCTGCCGATGAGGGGCAAGCTGCGGCTAGGCGTGGCCAGGCTACTGTGCCACGTCCTCCTTTCCAGGATGAGCCAGACTCGGACAACCATCTATCTCCCACATAGGTCGTGCTTTGCAGGCGTTGAGCCCATGGAGGATTTTTTTTTTGACTCAGCATCATCGCATGTGGATGTTGAGCAGCACCCTGTACCTCCCCCCTCCTGGGTGCCTCCCCTCCCCCCCGGGTCGTATGTGGACATTTTTGATTTTTCTTTTAGTTTAGTTGGTTAAGTTTCTGTTTGATAGTTAGTTTAAATAGGTAATGTAGGTTTTCCATAGTTAGTGTAATTAGTTAATAGTTGATTTAGTTTAAAATTGCTAGTCTATTGTGCTTTCATGTGACAGTGCAGTGCTTTGTGGCTTTTGAAGGCATCCACTGTCTGTTCCAGCTGGGCCCCTCATGGTTGTCTTGTGTATGTGTTTGCTACTTGGGGTCCTTGACTCACATATGCCACTCCTGCCTCCCTTATCCATGGGCTCGCAAGGATGGTTCGGTGTTACAGCATTTTACACAAGGGCATTGGACTGTCATATCTGTGGCATGTCTGGTGCTGTGTGACTTGTGTTGACACCCCTAGTGGGGATGATTTAGGTGGAATTGTCCACTGTTCAGCTTTTGCTAGATGGGGTGTGTCATGATTAATGTGGACATTGATTGCTATGCATTGTGTAGTATGTTTCATATCTTTCCTGTACATGTGCTTGTTGCAATTCATGCTGTACACTTTGGAGGTGAAAGACGGACTGATGGTGTGATTTGTGATGTGACTCTCTGACATGGTCAAGTAATGAGATGCCTGATGAGACACACACAGATGACTTTGAAGCATTAATCATGTGTTTCATGGCCTTTCTGCAGGGGGATGAGCCTCCAGAGCACCTTTGCCAGCAGACATGGCCCATTGGACGACGGTATTCTGGACCCGTTTGTTGGTGCCCACATGCACATGTGTGCACAAGCAGAGGCACAGTGATTGCAGACCCACATCCTAGAACTGCTGACATGTTCCAAGGAACTCCAGGCAAGGTGAGCATGACATGGGGGCCACGACACAGCAAAGCTTGCACCAGGCGAGTTGCACATGCAGGCTTAGTCACAGCACTGAGGGTGAGTTTAGATGAATATTGGTGTTGAAGCACACAATGCAGCTCAGATGTGTTTGGGGACTGATGGCTGTTGATAGTAGGGTTGTCTGGGACACATGCAGTGGCAGTGGCACATACCCTCCGGTACACCAAGGTCCATTGAGGCACTTGTATCAACCATGTAGCCTTCCGAGACATGGAAAGGGGCAGCTCACAGGGACATACAGCAAGGCACATACTCGGGTGCAGTGCATGTCTTTTCCACATACTTCATGATAAATGCACTGCCAACTTTGTTTCGGTCATGGTGGTATGCAACTTGCTCTGTAGTCATGGCTTGCTATATGGGTCTGTCTGCTTACCCAGGGAACATTGCATGTTGTGTGAATTGTGACACATTGGTGTTCCATTTGCCATGCACCCACCAGCGGCTGCCTTACTGCATTGACTGTGTATGACCTGTCACAGGGGTGATGTTATATATGGGTACGAAGCATCAACCACAGATTGTCTGTTTGTAGAGTAGTTTGTTGCTATGGGGCATGTTTGGTGTTGTGTTTTTGTGTAATTGGCACGTACAGGTTGTTGACTGTGGCTCTCTTTGCAGCATTGCAGTGCTCCTGTAACCGGACCTGAGAGTGCGCAGGCAGGAGACCAGCACTCAAAACCAGAGCTAAGTGTCTTGTTTTTTTTCTTACGAACTGCTCTGCATAGGCTTGCTGGGGAGTGTACTGATGCATGGATGACTGTGTGGTTCAATTTGGTATGTTTTTTTCTCCCTAATCACCCGTGATCCTATGCAATTTTGAAACCTGTACCCTCTACCCGGTGTTCCTGCTTCCCGTGCCTATCCAAGCAACGTTCCCTGACCCTCTTTTCCCACTGGGGTTGCGGATGCCTGTGTAAGCCCCGAACTTGCAGGTGCCAAAACCCTAGAGGGAGTGGTTGGTTCGTACCACTCCTGAGCCCGGACTACAGAAGACCTTGACAATTATGTCCAAGTTTGTTTGGATTGTGTATGTGTTCATGCAGGTTGTACATTTTCGTGCATTCCGTAGTTTCATGTGTCATTCCTCCTCCCCTCTCCTGCCACTCATTCCAGTCATCCAGTGTGTCAACACCTGTCCCGACTGCATATCCCTGAACCTCATTCCCCACCAGGGTCTCAGGGGCCTGTGTGAGTTTAACCTTGCAGGCACCCGGGACATGGTGGGGGTGGTTGTTTCGTGACACTCCCGCGCCTGTACAGGGGACCTGTGACAGTACACATCAATTCATGGTGCATCATCCTATGTCATGTACCACACGTCTCACATCCTGTCGTGACATTGTTTTGCTGTGCTACCTTGGTTGTTGCATCATTGTGGTAGTACTTGGCCTTTGTGAGGTACTGCTACGTCAAGTCATCTACTGGAGGGTGTTCAGGTTCGTTTTTATGCCTTGGATTTTGTGATTTTGGAAATGAGTGTGGATTCTAAGGGTTCAGGCATCTTTTCACACACAAGGTGGGAGATGGTGACGAAGGGTAAAGGTGATCCTGTGGCCAGGTGGAATTGAGGTTTGGAGGCTCCATGACCCAGGTGCAGTTGTTCAGTTGGTCATGGTAATTTGTGAGGGAGGGGGGGTTGTTGTTGATAGTTGCCTTGCCCTGCAGTGTGATGGGACCTCTGACATAGTAATGGTGGTATCCTATGTACATGTTGTGTTCTGCTGATCAATGCCTGTTCAAGTGTTGTGTCTTCCTTTCAGGTGTCGAGGGGATAGTTGTGGTTTGACATGCTGGGGTGTACACATGGTGGATGTTCACATGTGATGTGTAGGGAACACTGATGGTCACTTGCGTGCACATGCATATGTGGAGTGCATGTCCTTGCAGAACCACACACTTGCACTTTGATGCACTACATGTACTCCCACCCTTGCATATCCACCTGTACACTGTTTGCCTTCTGGTGCCCACTGTGTCCCGGCAGCACATGTTCTGTGACTGATCATGGATCCAGTACATGCCTAATTTGATTTTTGACGTGGTCTGTTACTTAGATGTGATGCTCAGGGTGTGCATCACACACAGTGGCTGTTCACTGTGCTGTGCGCTGAGCAGTGTGATGCAGGAGTAGGACACTGCACATATGAGCTGCAGTGTTGATTTTGCAATGCATAATGTGCATGTAGACAGGCATTCATTGTGATGTTACGTCTACGACTGTTGTAATGCATTTGGAAATGACTTATTTTGGGTGGGAGATTTTGTAGATCTGTCATTTCATCTGATTTCGGGTCAGGCAGCAGTGTCCAATGCCACTGTACATTTAGGACATGGCAATGTGTACCTTATCGTTACTGCATTGGTGTATGGGTATTGCGTGCCATGTCATGTTGATGTTTGGGAGGGTTTGAGTGACATGACAGTGATGGCCATGGCCTGTTTTGCAGGTGTGTGTGATGCATACCTTGCATGTCCGGGTCATCCGCTTCTCAGTGCAACTAGCTGGGGGTAGATTTCTCTCCGCAGCGGGGCCCTCCCCCTGGAACTGACTTCCGGCCTGACTTGAACTTGAGGGGAACCATCTCCAGTTCTGGAAGCACCTCAAGACCTTCCTCTTTGCTTCTGCTTACTGTCTGCCTCTCCCTTGCAGAATTCTCCACTGGAACTGCACAGGAGCTGCAACTGGGCCACTCTCACCGACCTCGGTCCCTGGCCCAGCCACTCTCCACTTGCACTGCCTCCCTGGCAACCCCTGCACTGCAGTACTGTCTCTCTATCCCTACAGCCCTCCCTTCCCAGCACTTGTCTGCACTTACCTTTGTAGTTGCCACCAGGCGACCTATGTATTATTTTTTTGGGCTACTTCCCCTGTACTGGACTCCACCCCCACCCTTCCCCTTGCACTTTTCCCATTCCCCCTACCCCTGCACTTGCACGATCTCAATGACACCTGGCCTAGTAGTACCGTTCTCTGTGTTCCCTTGTTCCCCCCTCCCTGCCTCATTGCGCCTTGGAATACTTGTGTATGGCCCATATCATGTCATATGTCATATGTGTGCCTTTTGGTCACACAGGATAGCGTGTGTTTAAGTAGCTAGGGATGCAGACGATGTGGCACGTCCATGGCAACTATCTCAGGGTGGTAGGGTTGTGACAGTTGACTGTCTCTTTGTCATCATCGATTGTCACCTGGTATGTGCCAGGCCTGTGTGCACTCCGCAGGGGTGGAAGTTTAGGTGAAAAATGTGGCCACAAGCTGGGTCCGGGCTTCCTCGCCACGTGCCCTGTCCCCTCCCATGGGCAGCACCTGTGCCTGTGGTTGGGGATGTGGGGGCACCACCATGTCCACCAGGACGCCCTGCCGTGTTGCAACATTGTGCAGGACACATGCTGCCACAATGATCCTGCACACTACTGGTGGTGCATAGAGTAGTTGCCCACCAGAGCGGTCAAGGGAGCGGAAACGTGACTTGAGCACTCCGAATGTGCGCTCCACTATGCCCCTGGTTGCAATATGGGCGGCGTTGTATCTTACCTGGGGTGGTGTGGTGGGGTTCCGGATTGGCGTCATCATGTGGTTGCTCAGAGGGTAGGCACTGTCCCCTGGGGAGGTGATAATAGTTGAGATGATTAGGGTTTGGATATTTGTCTGTGTGTGACTTGCATGCATGTGCAAGGGCATTTGTACTGACCTAGGAGCCATGTGTCGCCATGCTGCCCAGCTTCCAGGGCCCGGCTCAGGGCGGACATTCTGTATATGAAACTGTCATGGGTGGAGCCAGGGTAGTTTGCATAGACAGAGGTGATGATTCCCTTTGCATCGCATACCACCTGTACATTGATGGAATGCCAGTGCTTGCGGTTTCGGTAGATGTGCTCAATGGCCCTAGGTGGACGTAGGGCCACATGGGTGCAATCTATGGCACCGAGCACTTTGGGGAAGTGTGCCACCCTGAAAAAATCCAGGACAACGGCCTGCCTTTCTGCGGGTGTTCTGGGCATGTATATGTGCCTGCGGACTGAGGGGCGCGCTGTCATGATTGCCAGTACCTGGTGTAGGCAGCGTGACTGCGTGGCCTGTGAGACCCCCCCCACTATGGCAGTGGTCCGCTGAAATGACCCAGTGGCCAAAAAATGCAGGACATTGAGCAGCTTCTCCAAGGGGCTCAATGCTTGGGAGCAAAGGGTGGGGGATGTGAGGTCATCTTCCCACTCCCTGACCAGGTCTAGGATGATATGGGGTGGAAACCTATACCTGCCATAGACCTGGTCGTCAGGCATCCCAAAAAGGCTTGTCCATGGTGCGAAATGCGTGCCCTGGCTATTCTCCTCCTCCTGCGGTGTCCCACGATCAGTGCAGCGACAAATGGGGCATTCATCGTAGCTGTATATACGCGTTTGTTGTTTGCGCGCACTTTTATGCTGTGCGCGGGGACGGCTCCGCCTGCCTTCGTGTGGGCGGACGCGTTGACGCCTGTGCACGTCTTTTGCCGTGCGCGGGTTTCCCGTATTCGGATACGGTCCGAGTGTCATCGCGTGTGATCGGAGGGGAGTGAGCGTACACGCAACTGGCCTGGGTACATGTATTTCGGGGTGCGCGGGAAGTTCCACATGCGATTAGCCTGGGTACGTGTGTTCCGGGGTGCCGGGAACTTTCACACGTGATTGGTGGAAATCCACGTGTGTTCTGTCATCACGTGCAATGAGGGAAACACCTGCGCGCGTCACGTCACAGACGTGCTCACGCGCTAAGAGCCTTTGGTCCAATGAAATCGCATATGCGTGCTGCCGTGCATACGCGCTAAGGGCCTTTCCTCGAATTACACGCTGACGTGCAGATTTTTCATGTGCCAAATCACTCCGTATCAAGCTGGCCACGCGTAAGCACACGGAAGACCACGCTCCTGCCCAGAAGGCTGAACTACTGCCCCCCAGAGCTACGAGCACGCTCCCACCTGCCATCTGCTGCTGCCTGACTGCCTGCTGCCCACCTGCCCTGCCATTTGCTGCCTGCACATCAGCCAGGGGTGCTGTTGCTGTGACCACCCCTGCTGGAACCGAAGACTCCCGACTGGGATTCCATCGCTCCACAGCCCAGCCCCAGGACCCAGTTGCCCACCCACTCCTGCCTCTAGGGTTGTCATGTCGGGGCAAACACCATCTGTGACCACTGAAAACCCCCGGCCAGAGAGGCAGAGGGGCACCAGCTTCAGTGCCACCGAAGTTGGTGTCCTGGTGGAGCAAGTCCTGGGGCAGTATGATGCCCTCTTCGGAAGTTCCTGCGCCGACAAGGAAGGACGGACTCGGATCTGGACTGACATCGTGACTGCCATCAACGCGGAGGGGGTGGCAGTCCGCGACTTACAACATGTCAAGAAGCGCTGGGAGGACTTCAGGTCCAGGACCCTGAACAAGGCCCGGCGCCTCTTGAAGGCAGCGGATGCCAAGGGGCACCGGGGCCACTTGTCAGAAGAAAAGATGAGGGTCCTGGAACGCATATCCCCAGCGCTCCACGTCCAGGTCCTTGAGAAGAAGACCCGTCTGGAGTCGAGCGGTGAGTGTACATGCATCCTGATTGTGAGCAGTGCGTGTGGTGATTATTCAGTAGTGTGCAGGTTGCACATCTGTTTGTATGGGGTCGAGTATGGGTGGGGGTGTACAGGGCCGTGGGGCTGACACATGCGAGGGCTGTAATGTGTGAGACATGGATGGTGCTTGTGTGTGTAGGCTTGCATGCCAAATGCAGTTGTGTGGGCACACATGTTTGGATGAATGTGTATGTAAGTAGACATGTCCGTGATGTCACGCATGTATGTTGTTTTTGGCTGCATGTATCAGCACTGTGTACATGTGCATGTGTGTGTATTTGACAAGGGTGCAACAGTGATGCAACATGGATGCATGTGACAGCGGTATGTGGAAGCCTGATTGGCAGATGTGACATGGATGCCCGTCTGAACACTGCGACACTTGGCAGAGGTGTACACATGCATGCAAGTGTGGTGGTGTGTGTACATGTGTGGTGCACTTCCTGTGTTGCATGTGATGTCTGGCTCACCTTTGGCTGCTCATGCTGTTGTATGTGTATGGATGGTGGTGGCAACTGCGATATGGCTGTGGTATGGCTCATGTGTGCGAGTTGTAATGACATGTGTGTTGGGGATTGTGATGACATGTCTGAGGTTTGCCAATGCCACTCATGTACAACTGTCATGTGTGTATGTGTCCATTGTACAGTGCCCTGATGCCTGTGTTTTGTTTCTCCCTGTCTGCAGCGTCAACTGATGAAGAGGGCGGAGAAGGTGCTGTGGAGCACAGCGGCGGGGATCCCACCGCCAGCCGGAGACGCAAGGCCCCGCTCCCCTCCCATGTTGTCATCTCGTCGGGGAGTGAGGAGTCCGGTGCCGCGTCCCAGGCCGCAGCTGCCGGGGGGAGGTCCAAGAGGCGGAGGTTGGAGTTGGACTCCTCGGCAGCAGAAGGGGCAGCTGGGACCCCACAGGGCCCAACAGGGGAAGACGGCACAGAGTCATCCAGGTTGGTGGGGGGTTTGGTGGAGGAGGAGGCCATGCAAGCACCAGAGACGGGGTCTGGAGGTGGGGATCCCACTGGTGCTAGTGGTGCAGTGCAGGACCAGGGACAGGAGGCAGCACAGGCCGCCGCGGAGGTGCCTGTGTGCACTCCTGTCCCTGATCCTGTCCCTGAATCATCTTGCACCAGCAGGGATGCCTACGTCCAGACCCGTTTTCAGGCAGGGGATGAGCTCACGTCAACTGGCCTTCCTCTGCCTGCGGTCGTGGCTATCCAGGTCCGGGTTGAGCCTGTCCTGGCTGGTGTGGCGTTGCATCAACGGGCCAAGCGAGGTGACCTGCAGTCTTTTCATGAAGAGACTGCAAGTCATCTCGAATGGCTCGTTGACCACGTCAGCCTGCTGGGACAGGTCACCCAGGCCGGATTCCTCCGTCTGATGGGGCTTGCTCCGACCTCCTCCTCAACTGGACCCCCTACACGCCAGTCGTCCTCTGTGCCATCTTCCCACCCATCAGTCACCTGGGTGCCCTGTGGAGCTGCCTCTGACGGTGCAGCCAGGCTGGTGGAGGAGGCATCCCTGCCACAGTCGGGAGTCAGACGTCCAGCAGGGGTGGCCACATCAACGACTGCACCCCAGCCGGCGGAGGATGTGCAGGCAGCAGGAGGCAGTGCACGGGCAGAGGCACAGCAGCAGCAGCAACGTAGTGGGAGCCATGAAGGCTCGGGGCCTTCAACATCGGAGGGGCAGGCATCGGCCGGAGGGCAGGAGGACCCAGGACAGAGAGTGTCTTCCGTGTGGCAGCGGTTGGGCCACGCCATAGATGCGGAGCGCCAGCGGGCGGAAGAGGCACGGCTCACAATGGTCAGGGCGGAGAACTCCATGCGGAGGGCCCTGAGGCGGACCGAGTGCCTCGAGGCAATCCGCAGGGGTTTGGAGGTGGAGACGTCGACGGCCCTGCGGACCCTCGGGGCCATGGAGGAGGACCGCCTCCGGGACATTGAGGAGGAGTTCGATGATGCCCTGGCCCTTGACATCCACAAGTGAGCCGTGAAACTAGCCCGCTGCCCTTGTACATAGTTATGTAGGTAGTGTTAGGTTTCATTTTTTTTAAAATTTTATTTGGACCTTTCAGACATTGGCCACATTTTTGTATATAGTTTATTTTATTAGTTAGTGTAGTTAGATAGGTTTCCTTTATTTTGTTGGGATAATGGACCCTGGCTTGTTCCCATGTACATAGTTCACAGTTGGATTGTATTATTTTTTTCTTTTTAACCATGGAGCAATGGCTTTCTTTTTTATTTCCCATTGGATTTTGTTTTGTGGACATTGGGCCTCATTACACGGAAGGCGGTAATCCAGGGTGCTATTAGCACCCTGGACCATGCCGGTAAATTACCGGCACCGCCTTGGCGGAAAGGGGATTTACCGCCCCATTCCAAGGTTGGAGGGGCGGTAAATCCCCCTTCCGCCATTGCCCTTCCCCATTCCCATTCCTGCCCCATAGGGCTCTATGGGAATGGGGAAGGCGCTAATTACGGCACCGCAATTTTGCGGTGCCGTAATTAGCTCCGAGGTCCCTTAGCGGGTTGGTACTTAACGCCTGCAAGAAGCAGGCGTTAATTCCTCCAACCCGCAAAGGGACCTTGTAGTACGGCGGTAAGGGTTAACGGTCACCGTTGCCATTAACGGTGACCGTTAACCCTTACCGCCGTCCGTGTAATGAGGCCCATTGACTTTGGACAACATTACTTTGGATTTTTATTTTTGGTTTTGCTTTTTTAACGGACATGCTTCTTTTCATTTTTGTACATTCACGTTTCTGTTTCTTCATTTTTCATTCTATTTATGTTTCCTTTAATACATATTTTTTTTTGGTGAACTTCAATATGTGGTATCTCATTGGTTTCATGCATTTCATGATATGTGTTTTGAGATTCACTGACACCCATTGGGTGTATGTGAGGGAAATGTGTTTGTTTCGGAACTTGCAATTGGTGTTCTGTGATGTAATTGCAAATTATGAGTGGGTGGATGCAATACTCGGGTGGGTATTTTGCATTTGGAGGCTGACCATAGGGACCAGGGATCTAGATTGTGATGACATGTTGGCTGGGGAACATGAGTGGCACATGGGTGGGGGCCTGCTGGCAGGTGCCCCACAGTGCTGGGGGGTGGGGGTGGTGGGGAACATGAGTTGGACATGGGTGGGGGCCTGGTGGCAGGGGCCCACAGTGCTGGGGGGTGGGGGTGGTGGGGAACATGAGTTGGACATGGGTGGGGGCCTGCTGGCAGGTGCCGCACAGTGCTGGGGGGTGGGGGTGGTGGGAGACATGAGTTGGACATGGGTGGGGGCCTTGTGGAGGCTGCCCCTGGTGTCTGGGGGGGTGGGGGTGGTGGGAGACATGGGTTGGGGCCTGGTGGAGGCTTCCCCTGGTAACTTGGGGGTGGGGGTGGTGGGGAACATGAATTGGACATGTGTGGGTGCCTGGTGGCAGGTGCCCCACAGTGCTGTGGGGTGGGGGTGGTGGGGAACATGAGTTGGACATGGGTGGGGGCCTGTTGGCAGGTGCCCCACAGTGCTGGGGGGTGGGGGTGGTGGGAGACATGGGTGGGGGCCTCGTGGAGGCTGCCCCTGGTGACTGGGGGGGTGGGGGTGGTGGGGAACATGAGTTGGACATGTGTGGGTGCCTGGTGGCAGGTGCCCCACAGTGCTGTGGGGTGGGGGTGGTGGGGAACATGAGTTGGACATGGGTGGGGGCCTGTTGGCAGGTGCCCCACAGTGCTGGGGGGTGGGGGTGGTGGGGAACATGCGTTGCACATGGGTGGGGCCTGGTGGCAGGTGCCCCACAGTGCTGGGGGGTGGGGGTGGTGGGGAACATGAGTTGGACATGGGTGGGGGCCTGCTGGCAGGTTCCCCACAGTGCTGGGGGATGGGGGTGGTGGGAGACATGGGTGGGGGCCTGGTGGAGGCTGCCCCTGGTGGCTGGGGGGTGGGGGTGGTGGGTGTGGTGGGAGTCATGGGTGGGGGCCTGGTGGAGGCTGGCCCTGGTGGCTGGGGGGTGGGGGTGGTGGGAGACATGGGTGGGGGCCTGGTGGTGGGTGCCCCTGCACTGCTGGGGGCTGGGGGTGGTGGGAGACATGGGTGGGGGCCTGGTGGTGGGTGCCCCTGCACTGCTGGGGGGTGGGGGTGGTGGGAGACATGAGTGGGGGCCTGGTGGAGGCTGCCCCTGGTGACTGGGTGGGTGGGGGTGGTGGGAGACATGGGTGGGGGCCTGGTGGAGGCTGCCCCTGGTGACTGGGGGGGTGGGGGTGGTGGGAGACATGGGTGGGGGCCTGGTGGCATGTGCCCCACAGTGCTGGGGGGTGGGGGTGGTGGGGGACATGCGTTGGACATGGGTGGGGGCCTGGTGGCAGGTGCCCCACAGTGCTGGGGGGTGGGGGTGGTGTGGAACATGAGTTGGACATGGGTGGGGTCCTGGTGGCAGGTGCCCCACAGTGCTGGGGGGTGGGGGTGGTGGGGAACATGAGTTGGACATGGGTGGGGGCCTGGTGGCAGGTGCCCCACAGTGCTGGGGGGTGGGGGTGGTGGGGAACATGCGTTGGACATGGGTGGGGCCTGGTGGAGGCTGCCCCTGGTGGCTGGGGGGTGGGGGTGGTGGGAGTCATGGGTGGGGGCCTGGTGGAGGCTGCCCCTGGTGGCTGGGGGGTGGGGGTGGTGGGAGACATGGATAGGGGCCTGGTGGTGGGTGCCCCTGCACTGCTGGGGGGTGGGGGTGGTGGGAGACATGGGTGGGGCCCTGGTGGAGGCTGCCCCTGGTGACTGGGGGGTGGGGGTGGTGGGAGACATGGGTGGGGGGCTGGTGGAGGCTGCCCCTGGTGACTGGGGGGGGTGGGGGTGGTGGGGAACATGAGTTGGACATGGGTGGGGGCCTGGTGGCAGGTGCCCCACAGTGCTGGGGGGTGGTGGTGGTGGGGAACATGAGTTGGACATGGGTGGGGGCCTGGTGGCAGGTGCCCCACAGTGCTGGGGGGTGGGGGTGGTGGGGAACATGCGTTGGACATGGGTGGGGCCTGGTGGCAGGTGCCCCACAGTGCTGGGGGGTGGGGGTGGTGGGGAACATGAGTTGGACATGGGTGGGGGCCTGCTGGCAGGTGCCCCACAGTGCTGGGGGGTGGGGGTGGTGGGAGACATGGGTGGGGGCCTGGTGGAGGCTGCCCCTGGTGGCTGGGGGGTGGTGGGAGTCATGGGTGGGGGCCTGGTGGAGGCTGCCCCTGGTGACTGGGGGGGTGGGGGTGGTGGGAGACATGGGTGGGGGCCTGGTGGAGGCTGCCCCTGGTGACTGGGGGGGTGGGGGTGGTGGGAGACATGGGTGGGGGCCTGGTGGCAGGTGCCCCACAGTGCTGGGGGGTGGGGGTGGTGGGGAACATAAGTTGGACATGGGTGGGGGCCTGGTGGTGGGTGCCCCTGGTGGCTGGGGGTGCAGGGGGACATGCGTTGGTGGGCAGTAGTGCAAGTTGACATGTGGGTTGGCTGGTGGGCATGGCCATGGTGGATGGTGTGCCTGCAGGACATGGGCTGGGTAGGCCCCTGTCGTGTGATCCACCTGCAGTGGCCGTGGAGGGTGTAGAGGGAACACCTGGGAGGACCCACACGTGCAATTCACGTGTGCTGCTCCCGGCGCACCCCTGTAATACACGTACCCTGATGAGATCGCGTGTGGAACTACCCGCGCACCTCTGGAATACACATACCCCGCTCAATCGCGTGTGTGACTTCACGCGCACCCCCGTAATACACGTACCCCGCTCAATCGCGTGTGTAACTTCCCGCGCACCCCCGAAATACACGTACCCCGCTCATTTGCATGTGTAACTTCCCGCGCGCCCCCGAAATACACGTACTCCGCTCAATCGCGTGTGTGACTTCCCGCGCGCCCCCGAAATACACGTACCCCGCTCAATCGCGTGTGTGACTTCCTGCGCGCCCCCGAAATACACGTACCCCGCTCAATCGCGTGTGTGACTTCCCGCGCGCCCCCGAAATACACGTACCCCGCTCAATCGCGTGTGTAACTTCCCACGCGCCCCCGAAATACACGTACCCCGCTCGCACAGGCCCAATTGCTGTATGTTGCCACATTCGTGATGCGCTGGGACTCTACCGCCTGCCTTCGTGTGGCGGACGTGTTTCAGCTTGTGCGTGTCTTTGGCTGTGCATGGCTTTGCCCTATTCGATTCCATGAATACGTGTGGTTAGAGTGCATGTGGGCGTTCCGTCTGCTTCCCTGCAGTACATCCCCAGTTACGCCCTTATTTTCGCGCGTTGTTCCCCATTCCGCGCGTTACGCCCCATGTCCCACCCACTTTCTGGTGTATGCGCCGAGGTTGTGCGCTTTCACTGTGCGTGTCGCACACGCCTTTCGGGATGTTGCAGTGACTTGTGCGCCATGCACGGGTTTGGCGCACATCCTGAGGTGTACACGCGCAGGGACTTCCATGAATCGCACGCGTGCGCGTGCGCCTGTTTTTTTCCGCTTGCGCCTGCTTTTGCCTGCTTGCGCCTGCTTGTGCGAAGATTTTCAGCGCACGTTTGTTCCATGAATCGGCCCCTTAATGATTTGTCGAATACTAGGTATATAAAAATGGTTCTCCCAAGAGGCATTCATTGTAAATATGTTTGTTTGTTTGTTTGTTTGTTTGTTTTTTTGTTTGTTTATTTGTTTGTTTGTTTGTTTGTTTGTTTTATTCACTTATAATGCACACCAAACCCAAAGGTAGCCGGGCGCAACAGTACAGAAAATGCGAGGCTTGAGTTACAAAGTTACAGATAATATCCAATAATGTCCATAAATATACAATTATGTGCAAGTTACAAACAATCTAAATACAAGCCGGGTGAAACAGTACAGAAGATGCGAGGCTTGAGTTACAAAGTTACAGATAATATCCAATGATGTCCATAAATATACAATTGTGTTCAAGTTACAAACAATCTAAATACAAGAATTACAGCTAATGTACAATGGTGTGCAAGGAATGGGGTTGTGTGCATGCTAACAAGCAAGCTAAATATGCACTAACCAAGGAGGTCTACTAGAGTCTAGGTGAGGCCGGCATATATACAGGTTCTGGCAGGACATCTCTTACTAGTCACTGGGGCATGTAGACGAGGGTGGCAACTAAGTGTTGTCTAGCATTTCTACTCTAGGGTTACGAGGCTAAGTAAATGTGGATGGTTTAGTTGTCGGCAGCTTTCAGGAAGTTGATGTACTTAGATCTGAATTTCAGAAGGGGCTGCTCCTCACGTAGGGGGTGAGACAGTGAGTTCCAGAGTTGAGCTGCTCGGACATGGAAGCTACCTCCCCCAACCTTAGACAGTTTGAATCTGGGTATAATGAGGCTATTAACATTGGATAATCTTGCTGGTCTGGTGGAGCTCCTCCTAAGGAATTTGTCTGTAAGAGAACTGGGTGCAGCATTGTTCAGGGCTTTGTGAACATGCAATGCAGTTTTTAGGTGAATTTTGTTTTGGGTGGACAGCCAGTTGTTTTGGCACCTGATTTTAGATATGTGTGATCTTTTAGGCATGCCAAGAGCAGCTTGCAGGGCATTCTTTTGAAGAATTTGTATTCTGTTGACAATATGATTTATTGGCACCAATGTAGAGGGCATTGCAATAATCAAGCCGGGATAGGATTAGTGTTCTGGCTAAGATAATGCAGTTGATGTTTGATAGAAAGTGTTTGCCAGCTCTAATGAGTTTGCAGGTGTAAGCAGTGGCAGATGTCATGGACTTCACCTGTTTGTCAAATGAGAGGGTGGGGTCCAAATAGAGTGAGTCCCCAGGATGATAAATTCTGCTTTATCATCATTCAGGCATAGTCCTTGGGTTGCCACCCATGCCTGAATGATGCATTCCAAATCCTTGTTGTAATCCCCAGAAAGTGGGAGGAGAATCTGGGTATCATCTGCATAGTTCATTTAGGTGATACCAAGATGGTCCAGATCATCAAAAAGGGGATTAGTAAATATGTTGTATAGGGTAGGTGAGACACAAGAACCATGCGGGACTCCGCATAGGATGGGGATTGGGTCAGCTGCTGCCGAGGGGGAGAAAACCCTCATAGTCCTATCACTGAGGATGGACTTGAAACAGGTTATATCCTCTTTAGAGAAGTGTGCAGCTGAGTGTAGGTGGCTTCAAAGGACCCCATGGTCCACAAGGTTGAATGCAGCCGAGACATCCAGCAGCAGGAGGAGAGCCATTTTACCTTTGTCTTGTAAGGCATCTATCTGTGCCTTTAGATCGACAAGGGCAGTCTCTGTGCCGCGTAGTGGCCGGAATCCTGATTGGTGTGCTCCTAGTAGCTTATGTTGTTCCAAGAATTTTTGAATCTGGTTGTAAGCAATCTTATCCAGGATTTTAAGCAAGAACGGTACTGTCATGATGGGACGGTAGTTTGTGGGAATAAGTGGGTCTAAAGTTTGCTTCTTGAGCAAGGGTAGTACCCACAATTGTTTTAGGTTGGTCGGAACAATGCCTGACATAAATGAGGAATTGATAAGTTTCGATATAAATGGGGAAAGGTCTCTGGCAGCATCTTTTATGAGCTTGGCAGGGCAGGGGTCGCCCTGGCAGTTAGAAGGCTTAAGAGAGAGGATGACATTTTCAACCTCGAGGGTAGAAGTTTTTTGAGAACATGAAATGTACAGTTGGGTCCTGTCCTTTAGGAGGTGGGACGGTGTTGACGTTAATGGAATGGGATGGTTGGCTGAGAGTGGCTTTTTTCATGGATATTTTCTTTTGAAGCATCGTTATTTTGTTGGAGAGTGCTTGTTGGATGTTGAAACACCAGGTTTTATCTTCAGAGCATATGTCCGGGATAGGAATGGGGGACTCTAGTTCCTTGAGGATGGTGAACAGTTCTCTCATATTCGAGTTGACATTCGCTTTGCGCTTATTATAAGAGTTATGTTTAGCCAAGTATATTTCTTTTTTGTACTGGGAGGAGATTTCGATGAATTTATTTTTATGGTCTTTAGAAGGGGATGGTCTCCATGCTGTTTCACAGCTCCTTTTGAGAAGTCGTATGTCTTTTAATTCGGAGGTGAACCATTTATTTAGATGGGCTTTGGGTTTACTTGTGCTGAGTTTTAGAGGGGCGATATTATCGATGGTGGTTAACATGATTTTGTTGTATTCATCGATGAGTGTTCCTGGGTCTAATTGATCTGTTAGTTGGTTAAGAATGGGTAAAATTGCAGGAATCACTTTCTCCTTGGTGATACTCTTCTTATTTCTTGTGGGACAAGGCAGGGCCATAATGGGAGCTGGCAGGACTGGTCTGGAAGTGGATAGCTCGAAGGACACCAGGAAGTGGTCTGTCCAAGGTTTTTGGACAATGGATTTGATGTTGGCGGCGCAGTTGTAGTCTGCTAGCCAATCGAGGGTTCTCCCTTTGATATGGGTGGGTTGGAGTTTTTTTTTTTTTTTAGTTAAACCCAGGTCAGATAGAGTATTGGCAATGATAATGGCATTTTTGTCTAAGGGGTCATTGTAGCCCAGGTGAAAATACTCTAGGACAATTAGTTGTGAAGTGGTTTTTAGGTTGTTGGAGAGTAGATTATGGATATCCTCCTCAAATGTCCCTATGGGTACAGGAGGTCTATAGATAAGGTAGATGGACAGTGTCTGGGAGTTGACTAGAGGGAGAGTGATGGATAGTGTTTCACAGGAATCAGACCCTATGGTAGGTGTAGTTCTCATACCTAGGCTAGTCTTGGCAATGATGGCAATGCCACCGCCACGCATATTAGTTCTGTCTTGTCTCAGTATGGTATAACCATCTGGGATTGCCAGGGAGAGGAGGGGACCAGCAGCGTCATGCAGCCAGGACTCCTTGATGGCAAGAAAGTCCAGATTCTTGGCTGAGATCAAATCATGAATATCTGTGGCATGTGCGGTCATGGATCTGGCATTGATTAGTCCACCTATGAGGTGGGGAGGCATAGAGGTAGAGGGGGCGGGTTCTATTGTGGTAGGCCTGATTGTAGGTTGTAGCTTCTGGGTTTTGGTTGCAGGGATGTATGCCTTCTTGGAAGATTATGTTATGTTAACGGGAGGCATAGTTCTAGCTAATGGCTCCTACAATCTCGACAGTCTTGCTCTAAGTCTGGTATTTCTGCAAGGTAGACTACAAGGGTTGCTTAGAAACCCGCTTGATGGGATCGGATGTGTACATTCCATGATAGAGGGGGAGGTGGGTGATGAACGGCTAGAGTTAAGTGAGACTTTCTTGAATATTGTAGAAGAGTTTCTAATGTATTAATCTAATTTCTGGTGTCTAATGACCAATAAGCATACATAAAGTAGTAGGCAGTGAGCTGTGATGTTCATGGTGCAGAGATGTAGGGAGAGGTGGATTCTAATTTGAGTACTCTCTGGCTGGTGGCATGTGGGTGGACTCGGCTATGCTGGTAAGGACTGTAGCTGGTGAATGCTGGTGGATGTTGGGTATAGAAGCTACAGGAGTTTGGTATTAGATGTGCATACAGGGCAGCTTAGGCTAGAATCAAGAAGGCACACCGGGCAACAGTTGGGCTAAATACGAGTGGTCGCACAGGCAAAGATTAGGCTAGATTTGAGTGGTCACGCAGGCAGTAATAGGGCTAGATTCAACTAGACACTCAAGGCAATAGTTAGGCAGGAATCAAATAGGTACTCAGACAGTATTTAAGCTTGATTCAAATAGGCATGCATGTGATAGTTAATCAGGATTCAAATGGGCACATAGGCAATAATTCACATGGGCATGCAGGCGATAATTGGTCAGGGTTCAAATATTCACACCGGCAAAAATTAGGCTAGATTCGAATGGTTACACAGGCAGTAATTGGGCTAGATTCAGCTAGACACTCAAGGCAATAGTTAGGCAGGAATCAGATAGGTACTCGGACAGTATTTAAGGTTGGGTCAAATAGGCACGCAGGTGATAGATAATCAGGATTCAAATGGGCACATAGGCAATAATTCACATCGGCATGCAGGCAATAATTGGTCAGGGTTCAAATCGTCACCCCGGCAGAAATTAGGCTAGATTTGACTGGTTATACAGGGCAACATTGGGATAACATCTTGAATACAGACAGGGCTATGAGATACATACTTCAGGTGAAGGAGTTGCATTTTCAGTAATTATACAATAGCATTAGGTGCACAAGGTGAGGTTACAGCATAGGTGGTGGTCGCGGCGTAGCTAGTAGCGCATTGGGTGGTAGGCAAAGTCTTACCAGGCGGTTGGATGGGTGTTTGGTCAGCAAAGTGGTTCTGGTTTTGGTGAGGAATAGGCATAATGTCCAGCCCTGGGCTCTGTACAGCTAGGACAGGCACCTTGGTTCAGGACGCCAGCTATTGCCTGCCGGCTACTGGTTGTTGAGGAGGTGAGGGCCAATCAGGTGACGGCAGCTTCAACAGGATTGAGCGCGGGCCATCTTATCATAGCCTAGGCCTCATGGAGCTCAATGGGGATGTGAGCATAAATGCCTCAGTGCAAAACAGCCCATCTGTATGGGGTTGCAAGGCAATCAGAGGGATCGGAGCATATTATGAGGCAAAAGTGGCTGTGCAGCGCATTCTGTCATGCATGTGAATGCAGCAGCTGATTTTGTGTGGTAATGCACACATGGCTCGCAGGCTTACCTGGGTGCACTGGGTACTCCGAATGGGAGCGGACACTGCTCCAGCAGTGTGCGAGGGGCTCCAGCTCCTCTGGATGAACGGCTGCTTCTGGAGGGCTTGCGACAGTCGCCTTAGGTCGAGCGCGTTGGTTCGGGACGCCGGCTATCGCCTGCCGGCTACTGGTTGGTGGGGATGAGGAGGTGAGGGCCAATCAGGCGTCAGAGGTGGGCATTGCATGTTATAATTCTTATGCAGCTGATACACAGATTGATGGTAGGATTAATAATTCATCAGATTCAATACAAAGGATATGTGGTTGTGCTCAAGATTAAAATATGGATGTTGAAAAATAAGATACAACTCAACCCCTCTAAAATCGAGGTCATTCTTCTTGGCCACAAGCACCTTCTGGATGACTTGCAACACCTTCCCTCTTCCCAGCACTATTTGGCATGCCCACAGCCTTCTCTCATAAAGTGAAAAATATTGGATGTATATGGCAGTCTGATCTGACCCATAATCCTCAGATTAGTGAGATGCCCAAATCTATCTACCATAGGATTAAACATTTGTGACCCAGTTGCCTGCTTATTCCTGTGAAAGATTGACCAGGAGTTCTGGGAGCATTATCTGCAAGTTTGACTGCTATAATACTGTCTTTGCCGGGATCCCAGCTTGCCAAATTCATCACTTGCAGGGTGCTCAGAATGCATCTGTTAGACTCCTTTTTAATCTGCCTCAAACAATGTCTTTGTTTCATCTTCACCCACACGCATACTAGCACCTGCTCGAGTCTCTTCCTATACCCAAACTGCGCCACCTCGAGGTAATTCAACCTACAGCCTGTTGTGACCATATTAATGGTGAAAGGCGCCTTACAAAATGACACACTACTAATACTACTACTATGCCAATCACTCCTTCTCCCCAAGGATAACTTCTTTGTTTGTCTACCCAAAATCTGTTGCTAGTACCCACATCCCACTTCGTTCACTGAGGGGACAGGTGTTTCTCTGTGTTTGGTTCAGATGCGTGGAATGCTCTTCCCCCTGATCTTTGGAAACTCAGACCCTTGCCACTTTTTTGGAAGATGTTTAAAACACCTTTTTTCTATTAAAAAAAAGAAAAAACTCATTATGTTGCCTTCTTATCCCCCCTGGTTCTTTTAAGCTAACATTTGCACCCAGATACAGTTTCTGTCCGATTGGCTTTCCCAGAGGACTACGCGTGGTACAAATAAGCAAATCAAATCAAATCAGACATCACAGTGTACCTGTGCCACTTAGGGAGTGCTTGCAACAATAACAATTGATAGATGGAAAGCTTTGGATTAATCATAACAACTGGCAATGGTTCTGGACAGCTTTATATTATATATTTTATGTATCCACTGTGCCGTTAGAGAACCAGTGAAAACTATAGTTTTTGGCACCATCCCAGAATTGACATATTTCAACTTCTCCCCACTTCGTATATACCTTCCCTTGTTTTTGTATGTCTTAAAATCTCCCTTCTCTGTAATTCCAGAGAGTTCTTCCACGTCATTTCGTAATCAGCGTTACTGCACTGATTGCTAGGTTTCAAAATGAAGACCCATCATATTAGCTTATGTCAATGTTCCAGTATGACATACTGGGTAGCAGCATTCAGAACATGGCAAGGGTTTTATATGCACACATTAAATCATTTAGGTGCTTATCATCTAGTATAACAGCACCTCGTTTCCGTATTGAAGTTGAATACCAACATCAACATCAGACACTTATGAACAAATGTCACGAACATTCCAAAGGTACATCATTTTATCAAACTTAACTGATTGGTAATGTTTGTTTATCAATATTAAACATTCCACAATTCGAGTTTCCACATGTAAATGTGTTTCAAAATAGATATCACTGACAGAAGAAAATGTAGGGACCTGTATTGGCACAATTCAAACTTCTTCACATAGCACACACACTCCAGCCACTGAAACAAACGCCGAATCGGGAGAAACCCCCGGCCATGTCCTTGCTGCACCGCTCAGTTCCTCCCATTCCTCAGCTTTCCTAGCTGCCTACAGGAGAAGTTCAGTAAGTGTTCATGCCATGCTGCAATCTGCTGACTGCACGTTCCAACATACATGCAGAGCAGTGATTTCCAGCGCTGCATTAGTAAATGTCAGCCTTGTTATAAGCATTCAGTGATTCTCCTAATGAAAACGTCAGCAGAAAACCTGGCATTCCCTCTCCCCATTTAATCTTTACTTTTATTTCATCTGTTGGGTGACCTCTGGATGCACTTGGTAGTTTGCCTTAGGAGCTGTCACACCTCCAGAGCAGTTGCCTAATTATGAGCGGTTTTTTTCCTGCCAGATTAAAATAGTATCTCCTGGAAGATGTTTTTTGTGTGCAGACATTTCATGTTCTTCTAGTGTGTCAGAGTTAAATGATAATGCAGGCATTATAACCAGTGCACGTGATGCTTTATAACTGGAGCACGCATTTCAGTGTTGACAAATGAGCTTTTCCATATTAAAAGACGCAATAAAATGGACATGTTGGTCATATAAACTGGAGCCAGGTTCGCAAATTACACACTATCATAAAAGACAATCAAGCCACATGCACAGTTGTGATGCTTCAGAGCTCAAGTAGTCCAATAATAAAGCCGACATCTGCTAAAATGGTGATAGCGCAGCGACATTAAAATGGATGATCCTCCGCACGCTTCGCAGAAGCTATCTGAGAATTGGCCGCCTTTGCAGTTGTCTCCTGCATGGGGAAGGAGCGGAAAGGCGGCACCTCGCCTGCAGCACAATCATATTTAATGCTGACCAGTGGCATTCACTTTTGCCTGAAATCGGCCTTTTGCTCAAAACTTCAAGTTGGCTCCCCTGGGGGCGACAAAAGGGGGGCATTGTAATAGAGCAGGGGCTGACGGTGAGTTCCCAGTTGGATTAGCAGGGAACACTAATGGCTAGATGTAAAGGAGAAAGCAGCGCGTTTGATGATAGAGAAATGGACATAAAAAAAGGACAGTGGCTATAGCTGTGTGTGACTCCATTGATCTTATAAGTCTGAAGTGATGTTAATTAGTGCCACTGTCGGCCATTCCGAGTGCATGGTAACACCTGTTAAATGGTTAAATGAAGAACAAAAAAAGGAAGGATGAATTGAAGACAATGGAAGTGGAAACCGAGAAAACTAAGAAAGATGAAGTGGGCCCTAAGCGAAGGGTAGCAAGCAGTAGTTAAAGGGAGAGGATGTATATACCAGTTCAGTCCCTTTAACACATGTTGTGGCGAATGCAAACACACCCAGCAATTCCTTTTGTTCGGAGTGGCATGGTTTGTATTCATAACCATTAAAATAGTGTTATTATGATAACCCCCTATGTGTTGGAGTTCCCGGGGGACAAAGATTGGGCAAATGCACATAAGGTGGGGACACAGTGTGAATATTTGCAGTTGGTAACAAGACATCGAGCGGATGTGCATTTTCCAAATACTAAAATTTGAATGTCATTATAATTATAAAACAAGCTGTTATTGTGACCAGTGTCCATTTGGTCCTAGGAGACCATGACCCTTGACAAGCAAATTTATCATCAGGAAAGTGACCAACATCCTTTTTTGTACGAGTGGCCTGTAAAATAGGCATAGTTTCTCAGTGTCCGTTAAGAAGCCTCATTGTTAGGCTTTTTTAGTTCATCTGTGGGTGGCACCTGACCACGTAGCCTATGTTGATTGAAGGTAACTTTGCTGGCCCCTGCCTCTTAATTATGCAGCAGAGGAATGACGAGGGACTGGCTCAACAGTGGTTTCTTGTGGGCACCGCCTAGCTGCACTTTCATATCCTATTTACATTAATGTAATGTCAGCAATACTAAATCTAAATTTGATTCCTTGGTCGCAGATCATACCTTGAAACTCCAGGTACGGTAGGATCGGTGAACAAAGTGTCGTTTCCTGAAAAAAGATGAAGAAGCATAAGCAAGATCGATTGTTAGTGAAGAAGAAAATTAAGAAGAAGCAACAATCTCCTCAGTCCACACGGGCTCAGGAAGGACTTTCGTGACACCCTTGATGTCGATCAGCGCAGGCTCGTTGTGAGCATCAAGATCACCAATTCTCTTCTCCTCCACTTTGTCGTAGGGCAGAGGAAAATGAATCCTCTTCACATGCGTCACGTGGATCCTGTGCTTCTTCCCAGCCACTCATAAGGCGGTCATTGTGGCCAAAAGGATTTGATGTGGTCCTTTCCACTGAGGTGCAGGGCAGGAGGCCCTCTCGAAGTTCGTCAGAAGGACCCACTGGCCAGGTCGGAATCGATGACATGGCCCCTCATACTTTACAGGAAGAGCTGCTCACACCTGTTGATGAATCAAATACAAGTTTTGAGTCAGCTGGACACAATAATTGGACAGAAGCGGATACTGGATTTCTTTCAACCGCTTGGGTTTTGGAACATTTTATGTATTGGGTGGTCTCCCCATTATAATTTCATAGGGGAGAGCCCTGTCTTTGACTGTGCGGTCATCCACATTGATAATAAGGCAATTGGCAAAGCGTCAGGTTGTTTCAGATTGCTATGTACACACACTTTAGCGATTTTTTTCTTTAGAATTCCGTTATGGTGTTCTACAAGACCGGCACTCTGAGCGTGTCTGGCCGAGTGGAACCGTTTATCAATCTGTAATCCTGCACAAACTTGCAGGATGACAGCAGCGATAAAATGTGGACCATTATCAGACCAAATTACCCTGGGCAAGCCAAACCTAGGGAAATATTCCTTCAGTATGGTCTTTGCCGTTGATATTGCTGTGACATCTTTTAGAGGAAAAGCCTCAACCCATTTACTGAAGGCACATATGACGACTAAAACATATTTGTAGTTTTGACAGCGTTCCATCTCAATAAAATCAAAATGAATCACCTCAAAAGGCATGGAGGGGGGACCAAAACTACCCTTTGGTGTCGATGTTCCCTTCCCAATGTTATTTTATAAGCATATCATGTAACTTTGGACAAAACGTTCAGCAGTTTTCTGAATATTGGTATTATACCACGCATGATTTAACTGTTTACACATCTTTTTGGCACATATGTGTGTTGGGCCATGAGCCATAGTGACTATAACAGTGACATAGGCATTGTGTAGCATCCATCTTTGCTTTTCATTATCCACCCAACAAGCCTTGTCATCTAAACCCGCTGGACCCTCAGCCCACTGTTTGATTTCTTCTGGAGTAGCTTCAGCCTGAATGTCTTTTATACAGCTAACCCCTTCATCCATCATACAAGTGTCAGTGACCCCCTTTGTTGAATCTAACACATTTATCTTTGAATGCAAATCAGTGGCAGTCTGTTTGGCTATTCTGTCAGCAAAAGCAGTTCCCTTTCCCACATTGTCTGTCACTTTCCGGTGTGTAGCACACGTCATTATTGCTAACTGTGTAGGAAGCACAAGTGCTGAAAGTAACCGAACTGTTAAAGTACCATGCTGAATTTTTGTTCCATGTGAGGTCAAGAAACCTCTCTCAGCCCATAGTCGACCAAAGTTGTGGACTACCCCGAATGCATATTGGCTATTTGTGTATATATTCACACTAAGCCCTTCAGAAAGTTCACATGCTCTGCGGCCGGTGCAGAATTATGCAGAATTCGTTTGGTTTCCACAATAGTGCTTAATGTGGCGATTGCATAAGCAGCAGTGGATGTACCATCTGGAAGCTTAAAGCAGGATCCATCACAAAACAGCTCCCCTTGTGGAGTATTTAAAGGTGTATTGATTAAATCAATTCTGCCCTTAGCTTCTTGCTCTGTAGTACAGAGGCAGTCATGTGACATCTTGTTACTACAGTCTGGTTCTTTTGGGAGAGGCAATAGTTCAGTCGGATTTAATGAGCAACATCTCTTAATTTGGATATGCAGAGCAAATAGAATCAGCTTGTACCTTGTTAGCCAAGCCGATGTGAGATGTTGTGTCTGCGTTCTATTTAGTAGAACGTCTACAGAGTGGGGTACCATCACGGTTAAAGAATTACCTAAAATCATACCCTCACTTTGTTTCACGAATGCAGCAGCTACAGCTCTAAAACATCTTGGTAAAGCGCATGCAATATGGTCTCACATGGCAGAAAAATAGCCGTACGGTCTATTCTTGCCCCCATGTTCCTGTGTTAAAACAGCCAAAGCACATCCATCACATCCATGCACATACAACACAAAGATCTTTTCATAATTTGGTGTGCCCAAACTGGTGCTGAACACAAGCGTATCAAGCTGTTTCTTCAAAGCTCTACTATACATGCTTGGACTCTCAGTGTATCATTGTGGCATACAAGTAAATGTAAATGAGTGTCCCCCTAGGGTGAACACAAACAAATATCTACTTTCAACATGTACGGGAATACTGAAAAAAATTGTTTTTCAAATCCACAACACTAAAATGTGTAGCCGTAGCTGGAATCATAGTTAATATTGAAGTAACATCAAGTACAATCGGAAATTGTAGAGCAACAACCTTATTAATGGCGTGTAAGTCAAAATGAAATTAAAAGGAATCTCATTATCCCCTTTCTTATAAACCGGTAGAATCGGACTAATACACACGCTCCCTGCAATTTCCTCAATCACACCTATGTGCACAAAATGAGAAATAATACCCTTCAAAACCTATTCACCTTCAACTTATATTTTATACTGCTGAATATGCGGCAATTTAATACCTGGCTTCAACACAATTTTAACTGGTTCAATTTGTAAAATGCCAACGTCATTATCATTAATTTCCCATAGACATTTTGGAACCTTATTCAATTCAGTTGGCAAAGGCCTAGACAAAAATTGTGAAGCAGAAGTTTGTTGAGGCGAAATTGTTAAATGCACTCCATCTGGAGAACAATAGATCACAGCATTCAATTTCTTCAATACATTTAAACCCAAAACATTTTCACCACAACTTGTCGTTAACAGAAATGGAGACAAATCAGTGAATGGTTCCAGTGAAATCGGTACCGGCCAAGAGACCAGACTAACCATTGGCGTACCAGAGAACCCTACAGAAATGTTGTTCTTCCCTGACAGTGGAATATCTGGAACCCGTGAATGATCAATAGAACACTTCTGTGCTCCTGTATCTAACAAGAATAGATGTTCCCTATTCCCCACCTTCATTTCAACTTAGGGCCCTTTCTGATTGACGGGAATAGGTACCGGTTCCAGGCTCTGCTTCGGGCTGTCCTAAAGGATCAGTATATTGTCAAATGAAAGATCCTCAGGAAAATAGACAGTCGAAGGATTATCGAAAATGTTCCCACTATTAACACTCTGTTGCTGACTATCTTGTATCCTGTTGATTCTGCGCAAACTGACTTCTCCCAGGACCCCCTATCCCAGGACGGCCTCTGGATTGTCTACCGATGGCACCATACGTGCTATTTGATCTCTAGTGAAGGATCAGGCATTGTGCTTGCCAATGACCCTCCTGTCTACAATATGCACATTGGTTCATATGTACAGGACCCAGTTGTGCATTACCCAGTGGTATAAAATGGCCTCTAAACTGTGTATTCCCACCTCTAGCTCCTCTAGCTATTTGCTGCAATAATACTCTAGTCTTCAAGTCTCGCTTCTTCTTCTCCACCTCTCCTTTTCTGTATTAACCATATTCTCCTACTACTGAGCCATGTGCATTACTTCAGACTGTGATTTCGCTTACCAAGCACTCTCAGGAGTCATAATTTGTGATTGGATTTCAGGCACTAATCCATGCAGAAACGTGTCTATGAATAACCTCTTTCATGACTCTGTACTTAAGTCTTGACGACTAAAATCTGAGAACACTTGTTCGAACCTATTAAAATACTCAGTTGCACCCTCTAACTTCAATTGTATACAAACCGTAAGTTTATCCCATATGATTCTTTTCTCAGGAATCAGAGTTTTCAATTCAGTCAGTATTCTATCTGGCAACATTAGTATCACCTGTGGCGGTTTCTCACCAGCATTCCTTTCCCCATTTATTCACACTAAAGCATCCCATGTATCACCCATCCCTGCCTTATCTTATAAAGTTATAATCTGCTTCCACATATCAGTAGGAAGGATCACAGGAAAAAACAAATCTATATCACCCAGCGTGAAAACTGACGAATGCAAGACAGACTCCATTTCTTTATAAAATCCTGTTGAATTCTTCCTAATATCTGGAATTGATTGCCTAATGGTCTTCACTTCCTGTCTAGAGAATGCAACATGAACAAACTGTGACACATAATGTGCTTCAATAGTAGTAGCAGGTGTTCCTGCTGTGGCATCAGCTGGAATCTCTACTTTTTTAAACAAATGTCGGAGGAACCTCCCTCATCAGCAATTGTAGGCAAATCTAAACATTTATTAAGCAACAAGTCTAAATCAAGTGACAAATTAGTCAAAGCAGTATCGGATGAAAATGCTTTCTTATAAATGACCATTAAATCTGCGGGACAACATTCCTTTCTTTTCATAAACTCATCTTGTAGATACTCTACCATCACCTGTAACACTTTCCTTTGCATTGCCGCAGCTTACTGACTAAACGTGTCATGCAGTTCAATGGGAGAAATTGAAACATCCAAAATCCATCTAAGAGCGTCTCTTGTGCAAATGCGCATTTCTTCACTCATTGATTTCAATAGAGGAAGAAATTGTTTCTGCACATATGAAGCTTCCCGCCCATTACCATCCATTTTATCTTCCTGTAACCGGTCTAGCTCCCTTTTAAACTCAAATACCTTCTCTACATGCTCATATACTTTCTCTGCAGTGTCCCTTGAGCGGGCAAGGACATTCAAATCCCTCAACCCCTGTGGGACATTCATGTCCGTCAAATCACTCCATATATCGACTAGATATGTTCCAATCCGTTCTATCAAAATATTCTGTTCAGGAATACCCCCATGATCAGAAATCACAACTAGAACAGCTGATTCATCACCCTTTCAAAATACTTTTTAGCACATGCATATAATTCTCTTTCTCTGTTCTTAGATACTGTACCACGAGTCCCTATTCTAGGATCTGCTCCCTCCCCTTCAACCACTGCAGGTGAAGCAGAACCACATGACAAAGAGTCAATAGGTAGCAGAGGCAATACCACTAGCGTTGCAGACGGAATTATGGGGACGGCAACTGTTGGTAAGGGTGGAGGTGCAGGAGGGGGAACAACAACAGGAAGAGGAACAACAACGGGAAGAGGAGGAACTACAACGGGAGGAGGCACAAGGAGGTGGTGCAGTGGAAACAGTTCTATGTTCATTAAGCAGTTTATTATTTAATTCATCTGATGTATGAAAATCTTGACACTGATATATCTTTTACACATCAAGTTGGAAAGCCCTATCTATACCTCTAATAGATTCTGACTGTTTCTGCTGATCATGAAATAGTGCTTTTTAGCATTCGTCATATATCTGCATGCATGGTTTTCTTTATGTCTGAGTTGCTGCATAGCTTCCTTTCTCCAATCTTTAACTGCATCAAATGCTGCAGGCCTAGCCTTTTTCATCAACTATATGGATTCTAAATGCTCTAGGGGGTCCATTTCAAAACTGCCATAACCTGACCAGTGAAGTTCAGAAGCATGCCTGGTCTGTCTGTGCCAAATTTCATTAAATACAATAGTTCCTAGGCCATACTTACAGTACATTAAAAAAGCCAGCGCCGGTTGGCCTTGTTCCAAAGATTGTCTATCTCTGCGAATGAATACCCTGAAACAGGATGACAATTTGCCATGCATATCAGATCACTGGTGTTACTTAGCATTGTTTGTTTCTGCAAAAACAAATCTGTAACCAATATCAGGATTTTTAGGAATCGGGGTACGACTCACCTGATTTCAAAATGCAAAGGGTCCGATCGGATTACAAATTGTAGTGGCTGGAGTTTTCGCAAAACAGTCCTTGATACGGGGTGCCTCGTCATGATGTCTCACTAGACGCTGCTCACCTTCCAGGGATCGGGCGTGCAGTACTGTGGAGGAATCCCATCTCACTTTGCAGGGGCCCCCTTCACTCTCCAATCGCGGTTCGGCAGCCTCATCTTAGTCTTAGCGATGTGACATTGATCCTGAGGGTCCCTATTCAGGTGCCATAAGAAAGATTAAAGAAATATCGAGGCTAAATACCACTCAATAGAAATACGCTAGTCACGAATAGAATGGTACAAGTACACTTTTATTTTGCAGAACAGCTGTCTGGTCTCTCAACACCTCCGAATGTGTGGTAGCGGACACTGTGAGATGAGAGGAGTGCTGGACATTTACAAAGCATACATATTTATACATTTCTTTCACAATCCTGGACACATCGTCCATCCCATCTTCAAGTTACATATTCATTAGGGTTTGCAGCCCGTTCACATAACTAATACTGATTCAAATAACCATACATTATTCAATGTTTTCCTCAAACACTAGACATGTTTTCCTTGCATGTATGCTACAATGGTAACATTTGTTTACAAGCTTAAGGTCAATCCAGTTTGAATGGAATAAACACAAAGATTTCTACAAAGGCACACTGTTTCAGCTGTTCAATATTCTGTTCCACTGTTTGAACTAGGATGACGCTAATGGTACAGACAACATCTAAATTACTGTTCATTTCAACTCTAGTTTACCTCCAAGGTTTCTTAGTGCAGGACAAGCAATCCACTTTCAGCAGCCACAACATGTTTTTTTTTGTGATGACACAGTGCAGTTCCTTTTTCTCTGCTGGTGCCGCAAACACAAGTTTTACATGAAACAGAAACAGGAGTTAATTAAAATGGAGGATTTTTCTAAAATTGCGGCATAGTCAGCCTTATTCAGGTTCATTCGAATGCAATTTTGAGTGCAATACAAATGCGCTTAGGCCAATGTTCGTTATCAAGCGGTATTATGCAAAATATACTTTAACATCTTCTTCGTGACAGTGCTTACTGTATAACAGTGCTGCACATTCTTTTGTATTAATGTTTTTGGGATAATTTGGTTCCCTTCCTCCTTATAGGCCCATTATATTGCATCTAACTAATCCACTGATCCTCTGATTTTGCTATCCTGTCTTTGAAGATTGTGAACTCTGGTGTGGCCAGCTGGTGGCTCTCTTGTTTTCCCAAATGATTGACCCCACTGCAGGGATTTGTGGATCTAAATATACTATTTATGATTTTCCCCTCAGTCTATGCAGGGTTTGTACCTCAGGAGAGTCGGCAGTCTTGGCTTAGTGAGTGTGGCGGATCGCTAGAGTTTCAACTGGGCTGATCTCCAGGAGTGCCCAGGCTTGTGGGTTGTCAGAGAGTGCAGATAGATAGCCCTAGGACTGCAAAAGGGCAGGGTTCTGGGAGTGAGCACCTGAAGACAACCGTTCTAGAGGTCACTGGGGACCACACTTTGGCAGTGACATTAGGAAGGAGCCATGCTGTTTATAGGCCCATACCCTCTGGAAGCCATACCTGCTTATTTTTTCTGTTAGACACAATTCCCATCTTCTCATTTGAAGAAGCCTTCTGCCCACAGACATCCTCTTGACCCACTGGGGGAGCCAGTCCCACAGTAGGAATACCACTGTCCTATCTTCTGACTGCTGAATGTAGATAGCTTGGTCTTGCACTATGGCAGTTTGTCATGTTTGACATGTTGGCAAATTGTTAATAGAGTTCTTTCTGTCATTCTTCTGACACTATTCTGTTACTTGTGAGGGGTAGGTTATTCTCATGCTGTGTATCCTGGAGTGCTGTGTCATGTGATGTTTAAGTAATTTAGTAATCTGCCTATTTCCTACTTATGCTGCCACCTTGGATCTTTCAGGTTCTGTAGCAACAATCAGGATCTGTTTGGGTGACATGTCGAATGATGTGGATGGAGTTCTGCATCTGGGCATGTAGACACCTGGTTCTGCCACTTCAACATCTGCTTCTGCAGCCTAACTGAGATGCAGCTCTAGGGATGGCAGTTAAGAATACTTGTAAGTTATTTTTAGAAAACGAGCCACTGAGTAGGGCGACATCAGCGGAACAACTTCATTTAGTGCGATTTTCTCTCGCCATTGTTCATTGTTCACTTGTCATAGGTCATTGTGGGGGGTCAAGATCTTGGAGCCCCAGCCTCCATTTTTCCTTCTTTTATGATTACCTTCCCTGGTGCACAGTTGTTACTCTCTAACCCTGGCAGCCTTTTTCAAGCACTTTGCTCCCCCCTTCCAAGATTTGTGCAGTCCCACACATGGTGTACCATTGGCCATATTTCAGGGGAGAGTTCCTGGATGGGGGTCATAGCTCTGAAATAGTGTTGCAGCTATTGACCATTTATGCTGTCAGGAGTGGGGAACCCCTGTCTTTTTCTGTTGTTCCTTGGGGCTCTGTGAGTAGGGAGTTGGCATAGGGTTGCTTTCTTCCCTGGTCTTTGTCTGGGGCCTCTATGGTTCTCTGGGAGTCCCTGGATTTGAACTGTGAAAGGATATGGCCCTTGGCATGCCTGGTGAATGGGCTGGGTACATATTTGTCCATTGCACGTGGTTTTGTCCCCCTCTCTTGTTGGTCACTGTGATAGATCTCATCCACACATCACTCTCTCTCGATGGGGAGGATTGATTCTACATGGAAAGGCTATTGCACCTGTTGTGCATAGAGGAGTCATTCCGTTGCATCCAATTATGTGACTGCCAAATATATGGGTTAATGAGCATAGACCCCACGCCCCTTTTCAAACCACCACATCATCCACTTCTCTGTCCCACAGCCCAAATCCTCCAAACTGTACCCAATCCACTACCTCCTGCAGTTACGCAGAGCTCAGGGAAGCTCACCAGAGATAACACCCTACCTCTGCTCCAGATCCCTAGCACCGCAGATTCCAAGTCTTTAGTGGACATATATACCTCAACCCTTTTGAAATCAGTGAACTCCATAACCCCTCTAGTTCCACACAAAATCAAAGCCATCAGACATTCCAACTCCTGGTTTACCCCTGACCTGCTAAAACTACGCAATCGGAAACGCCAAGCACAGCTAACCTGGCTAAAGAAACCCATTGATACCTTGAAAGAAGACTTCACCAGAATCACCAAACTTTATAAATCTGCCATAATCACTGCAAAATCAAATTCATTTGATACCAAAATTAGCAGTGCCAACTCAGGCTCCAAAGAGATCTTTGCCATCTTTAGGAAACTGGAATCTCCAGCCTCAGCCCCCTCTACCCTCATGGAAGACGGAATTTGGTGCTTGGGCATCCAAACAGCATTTTTAGCTAAAACGGACACCCTTAACAATAAAATCCTGTTACAACAATCCAAATTCCATAAAGACCCCAAAGCCACAAGCTCTAGCTTCACACACAGCCAATCCCTCCACTCCCAGCACTTCTTCAGAGACCTACCAGAAACAGAAGTCATAAAGTTAATTAAAAGTCTGAAACCCTCAAAATGCAAAGGCAATATATGCCCAGCATCCCTCATCAAATACTGTTTTGACATACTAGCCCCCTTCATCACAGCCTTCATAAACGCCTCCTGCAAAAAAAAAACACTGCTCCTGCCATCCTCAAAGTGTGGGTCCTCCCATTGCAAAGAAAACATCCTTAGATCCAGCTATTCCCACAAATTATAGGCCAATCACCACTATCCCCGCCTTACTAAAAATACTAGATCGGGCAGCCTACCTGCAAGTTCAGCAGTTGCTTGAGGACAACAACATTTTGGGGATGCAGCAATCAAGTTTTTACCCTGGCCACGGCACTGAATCAGACCTAAAAAATCAGCTAGACGAGATTAGGGATGAGGGCAACCCTGCCTTGCTTCTCCTCCTAGTCTTATCAGTGGCATTCCACATGAACAAGCACCAAATTCTTTGCCACCACCTCACCACCTACACCAATTTCTGTCACTGCCTGGATTGCATCCTTCCTGGAAGGAAGAGTCATGAGGGTCTTCTCGGAGATCACTAATGCCTCACCTTCCCCCATCCCATGTGGGGTACCGCAAGGGTCATGCATCTCCCCAACCCTATACAAAACCTTTACCAGACCCCTATTCAACATCCTAGACTCGCTCGGCATAGCCTCCACCAACTATGCCAATGACCCCCAAATCCTAATCCCACGCTCAGGCAACTATGCTGATGATTCTGACACCCTCAACAATACCTATTCAACAATACATGCCTGGATGTCAGCAAACCATCTTTGCCTTAACAGCGACAAAACTGAAATCTTAATAGTCGGCCCACCGAATGACCTAAACAATCTCAACAATCAATACACCGGATTCCTGATTGACAAATGCTCAATTACCTGTCTCAACCACAGTAAAGACTCTAGGGGTTTACCTCGACGTCTCTCTCACCATGTCCAAACATGTGAGCGCAATTGCCTCCTCAGTAATCACGGCACCAATGTCCTAAATGTGGCCAGACCCTTCCTCTCTAAAAACAGTTGCCTAACCAATGCCCGTGCAATCATTGTATCCAGGATTGCATATTGCAATGCTATATTCGTAGGCATCTCCTCTGGTAACATCCATAAACTCCAAGTCATTCAAAATAACGCCCTCAGAGCACCCCTTAATTTCTCTAAATGAGAGCATATCTCCAGAGCAAGAAGAGAAGCACATTGGCTCCCCATCCAGGAGCGTATCACCTTCAAAACTCTACATATTTCCCACGAGTACCTCTCCAATACAGCCCCCTTACCTCTCCCAAAGAATTACCAAAGGGCACTCCTCAAGACTTTCCAGGACCCCCTACACTGATCAGTTAATCGTGCCCAAATATAGAGATGCAAAGCAGGTGGCTACAGCTTCCCCTACCTAACTGTTATAACTGCTAAACTTTGGAACTGCCTCCCCCCTCCATGAGGGCAGAAAAATCCTACTGGGTCTTCTGCAAAGCACTCAAAACTCAGCTCTCCTCCTAACCCATAACTCCCCCTGTCCCCTACTCTTACCTGCCAGAAAACTAACCCTGTTACACTACCTCACTGTATGATAATATAAATTGGTTAATATGTACCTGTGTTACCCTTGGTATTGTTTTACAAAATCATAATCAGAATCTGTACCTGTAACAGGGCCTAAATGCCCACGGTTATGTGTGCTATACAAATGGAATAAATACATAAAATAAATAAATACTTCCTAGAGTATGTGATGTGATGTGGAGGTAATGCTGTGATTACTTACTGGTATTCTTCATTAATCATAGTCCTACTATTCCTCATCACAGTATGACCGTCCTTGCTACTCCCCCCAAATAGTAGCATTGTCCAGTTCCTTTATATTGACAGGTGAATTATGGAATTGGACTGGCGCTTTGTACACAAGGCTATGATGTGGAGGGACAACAATAGGAGATTTTAAGTATTTGGGAAAGGGTTTGGTCGGAAGCCTGAGTGACTTCAGAATATGTACTATGCCAAGGGAGAGTAGGAGTCGTTGTCATAGAGTTTACCCATAAGTAATCCCAGGAATTCGTTGAGGCGTCCTGTATGATTGTGCCATGCAACCACTGTGGTCGCCTGTTCAGCAGTTCCCTTCAAAGCACAATTTTGGTCGGTTTGGCAATCTGGGTTTACACTTGGGAGCGTGTTGTGGATGGTTAGGGTGCAATCGATTTTACTTCGCACAGTTGGAATTTTTTGCAATCTTTATTCTATGTATCAACTCATCATACATAGTTTTGCATGGCACAATCATAGCAGTGGTGCTATTGTCATGCTCTTTTGTATGCCTTTTTTTGTTAATCAGGCCCATTGAGCTAAATTCACAAAATATTCTCTTAATCAAAATGTCATATGCATGGAGAAAAAATAGGATCTCACAAAGTGTTCCTTTTTGTGATTCAATAAAGACATATGTGAACATCACAGCACAGTCTACAAAGCACAAATAGAGACTAGGCTGTGGGGATCATCAGCCTCCGTGACAGCATATACTCAATTTAATAAGAGATGAGCTTTAATTGTGCAATTCCACATGCCCTTTCTATGTGAACAAAGTAAATGTGTGTTCAAATGAATTGCTACAGATATCTCTGATGATTCCTATTAAACCAGATATTGTGCATTTATTTGATTTTCCAGCACTGGCAAGGAATACATGCCAGTGACATAACTTCTTCTTTAACCTTGACTAGTTAGGCTTTGCTGCATCAATTATGGTATCCTGTTTGCTCCAGAAGGAGACTTTCCCTCCCACATGTTGAGCAGATAAAAAAAAGTATGTTGGACGTATGTGCTTACATGAACCTATGCTTACATGAACCTATCTGCCAATTTGAGGAGTTAGGATTTCTCTGTTCTAGCCCCCTTTCATTAAAAAAAAAAAATGTTTTAAAACCAATTACAATATTTTGGATGCATATGTTTCCTTTGGCATTATTAAACTAAGTAACCAGCTCATGAGTCAAGGGCTTGCCTTTTGCATTGGGTCAGCGGTTAGTTAAAATCTCATGGCAGGGATGACCCAGCCTTTCATAATTCCAAGTTCAGAACATTGGGTGCCATTAAATGGGTAATAGTAACACCTGTTATTATAATGCTTAGAAGCATACGTAATCTGACGTGAAGTGCTAAATGAAAAGAAAATATATTATTAGAAAATGGCGACCATCCTTTTCCTGCTATGAGCATAGTGGAAAACTCAGAGCATAACACAACTTTGTTTCTGGCAGGCATGGTCTTATTTGATTCTCTTTTAGGAATAATGTATTACAGCACAAGCTTTACTTAATATGCTTTGATGGATAACCCTCTTTTTCCAACCACACATCGATGCATTATATCTCTAATTGACATACAAGGTTAGCTGAAGAAGTAGCAATGAGTGTGGCTTCATCTCCCCTGCTTCATTCAAGCCTGGGTAATTCATCTCAGAAGCGGTGATCTGATAACCAGATCCCCATTGTGTGAGCTCCATATCCAAAGCATAGTATATATCTGTGAATTGCTGAAACTGTATACTGAGCAGCAGCACCTGCTCTCCAGTGACACAGAGCAGGTCCCAGGATAACATGTGCCCATTTGACAGTTACTCTGATGGCCAAAAAACTTCAGCATAGAAGCTGCATTTAAAGTCTACCACTCTGTTCCAAAACCACATATGCATGCTGAATGACTATTCCGGTGGCATTTTAGCTTTAAACATAAAGCCATATAGAAGTTAAGGGTATGGTGGATAGTAATTCATATAACTATAAGAAGCCACATCAGATATATATCACACATCATTCAGCACTGGGATCGCAGGCCAACTGTGGAAGGACTGTGTGAATTCCAGTTGGATAGCCACATGCAGTGCAGGAGACTGAATTGAATGACTTGGACTTCCTTTTAATCCTTTGTGAGATATGAAAAGACCTCTATCCAGCAGGACAGCCTTCCAGCAGTAGCTGCCCTGGGAATCAGGAATCAACGGGCACACCCACCCCAGAAGGACTAGGCTCACACCAGGGTACTGCATCCCAAAAGGGCCTTTAATAGTTTCATAGTTTTTTATTGATATACATATAACAAAACAAATGTTTTATATATCATTGCTTTCGCATGTACATTTTAAAAACAGACAGTTGATCTAACATTATTACAGTTAAAAACATCTCAGTTGCTATTACATTAGCGATTCAAAAGTGCATTTGGATAGTACGAAATACATATGGTGTCACTTAAAATTGTCTCACATGATCAGACAATACACTGTATAATTAAAACAATTTTAGTATAGAATAGCACCATGAAATACATTAGGTTTATATCGTTTCCACTCATAAATAGTGACCATAATGTCTCAATTTCATCAGACTTAAAAGTGTTATTATATGATTTCATATGTCGATACCGAAGGGCTTGTAAACTTTCACACACGATTAACAAGTGGTGTAACGTCTCTGTGACATTGTTACCACATAAGCAGCAATATCGCTTGTCACGGGGAATACCCAATTGAGAGCCTTTTACTAACAATGCCTCGGATATATTGAATTTCAATAGGAGGTATTGCCGCACTGTTTGTGGATTGGGATAGGCATGAATGTAATTTGGAGTCTGACCTCGGGACATGCGCTCATTGCAATAAGTCCCGCTGTGAGTTTTAGTCAATAGGTCTGACAGCTGTTGTTCATAGCTTACATCTTTCAATATATTTTTCAGGGTGGTTTTCACAGAGTACAAGCTCATTTGGCTAACTGAGGGAATTGAACTAGTCCACTTATTGTGAAGTTGTTTCAACTCACCCATTATTCCAAAAGCATTGATGTTCGCGAGTTTCATGTATGCTTTCACATATCGACAAGTGATTGTATCAGTCTTGATTCATAACAACTTTTCGTAATTTAGTACACAATGGTTAATGAATACATGCGATAGACCTATCAGATTGAATTCTAGGTACATATATTCGACACTTACACATTGTGGAAGACGGAACAGTTTCCGAAGTAACAAGGCTTCAAATAGCACAACCAGTTTAATGAAGTTATGCCCCCATATTATAATGGCGTACAGTAATATTGCTCTAATCTTAGCAATGTAAATGGTCAATATCGCAGATACCGAGTAGCCGGTATTTCTTCCAATGAAGATACTTTGGTAGCAACCAGACTGCCTGTAGTGCGGACCGCTGAGCGTGCCATGCTAGGCGATCATCAACGATGATGCCTAAATATTTATAAGTTTTAACTTGTTCTAAAGGCTTACCGTTCATTGACCACACATATTTTTTGGGACAGCGTTTCTTAGTGAAAACCATTACCTTACTCTTGTCGATATTGATCAGCAAACCATGGAGAGTGCAGTAACTGCTAAGTGCCTCTAACATTAGCTGGAGACCAGCAGGTGTATAATCAAGCAAAATAAGATCATCGGCATATGCCAACCATCTGATAATCAACTACGAGATCTTTACGGGATTTGCCGCGGCAATATTGAATACATTATCCATATCAGCCAAATACAGATTGAATAATATTGCCGCAACCATACATCCTTGTTTAACACCACTGGATGTCGGCATTGGCACTGACAGTCTACCTGCAGCATTCAAACGGATGCATACGGTGGTGTCTGAGTGCAATAGCATCAGCATTGTTAATAGGCCCAACGGTATACCCCAGTCAGACAACTTTTTCCATAACCTACCTCTCTGCACGGTATCGAATGCTGCAGAGAAGTCGATATATGCGCAATACACAATAAGGTTACGCCTAGTCCATGAGTGTTCAATTGCAGTAGATAAGAGCAAGAGCCCATGCATTGTACTAGAATTTGCACGGAAACCGATTTGATTCGGGGGTAGTATTTTTTTCTCAGTAATCCACAGATTTAATTCTAGTAGTAGGACTTTTGCAAATATTTTCGATGAAGTATCTAACATTGCAAGCATCCTAAAATTACCTGGACAGTCCCATGCTCCTTTTTTATGGACAGTTAGTATGTGACTAGATTGCCACGACGGAGGTATTACACCTGATGTACCTATATGGGTAAATAATCTGTATAGAGCAGCGGCCCATAGGTCAGGTTGTTGTTTTATTAGTATGTTACAAATCCCATCAGGACCAGCAGCTCTTGAGTTCTTCAGCTTAGATATAATCACTATTATATCTAGTACATCGGCTCGACACTCCCACGGCACAGTAGGAATGGATATTACGGTCTCTAAAGAGATGACCCGACCTAAAGTGTTGCTAATATGACATTGCCATTGCGCTTCGGTAATACAGTTAATGGTGAGTGGGCGCTGTTTAGACTGTCGGAGTAATTGCCATATACCGACAGTGTCACCGGATTTAGCTTTTATGGCAATCTGCTGCCAAGTGGGCACTACATGCTGACCTGTGTGCGGATAGCCATTTTTTATATTTCCGTTTGACAATTTTAATTTGCGAGGAAACGCCCTCTGGTTTAGGATAAGTAACATTCTCCATTAACACAGTCTTGATCTCAGTTCTCATTTTTGTTTTTTGCAGCGCTAATTGCGGTATCAAAACCGATACGTCACTTAAACGGCATATTGGATTGCTCACTCATGCCGATGTGTCTACGTTTCTCGGTTACTTCTGCTGAGATAGTCGATATGAGCGCAGAGAAGTCGGACAACAAGTCTCCAGAGTTGTTATCACCACCATATATTGTCTGAAAAAAACCATGTAAAAGGATTACTGCGACATTATTGGCTTTGTCTATGTTTCGCGGGTGCCAGAGAATACGATTTCCACCTTCATTAATTAATATTTGTCCATTTTCATCATGGTCGTTTTCCAGCTCCTTTGAGTTAGGCAACTTTAAGAGCCAACACACGGGGAGATGATCACTCTCATCTCTGACTACTACGCCCATATCTGTAATATATACAAGTCCACGATTATTAGAGAGGGCATAGTCGATGGTGGATGCAGAGCGACCATCAACTCTGGTAAATGCCATATTGCGATCACTTGGCGTGATACCATTTAGTTTCACAATTCCGTGAGAGGCTAACATAGTATGCCATTTAGTGCCTTGGCGGTTAACTTTCTGTGCAGCAGAAAATTACAATTGCCCTCATTCCCTAGTGGAAGGTTTCCAATGATACCATTAAAGTCACCTACAATCCATACTGGTAATACATGGTTATATTGTGATAGTATTGTATTAACAATCCCAATGTTCACCGTTGACATTACCATGTTAGGGGGGTCATACACATTTATCAGGACAATATCCATTGTAGATATGGATATCTTCGTGGCTAAGATGTTATCAGAAGAATGTTTGAGTTTTACAATCTGCCATGGGAAGAGGACAGATACTAGAAGCCCTCCCTTCGGACGACCCAATAGACCTTTAGTGGCCTTCTGATGGACAGTACTTCGACCATCTAATTGTACATCAGACAACAGCCAGGTTTCTTGCAATGCGATCACGCCAAATATATCCATAATGCTCACTAAGCCATCGTTTTCAAAAAGGTGGGTATGCCCCCTGGTATTCCAGGAATAGAGCATATCCACCTTAGAGCATCACTGTCGTTTTGCACAAAAATGAGGCTTGAACACTACTGGGAGCCACTGCCAATAACTATCTAAGCCTTGAGAGGGCAGGGATTCTGTAGATGGTACAGATGGGGCAGATGGAGGGCTACTCAGCCTTTTATTGGCCACTGCAATTATCACCTCTGAGGTATTTAGATGGGTGGGTATGTTAGCAATAGCCGGTATCGGGGCACCTTGTTGGATCTTATTATTATTTTTAGATTTTACTGGAGCTGCAGTAGCGACTTTAGTTAGGGGAATTTCAGCACGGTAGATATTATAACCCAAGCGCAAGAAATCTCCTTCAAAGCTCATGACATAATTCAGAGAAGCTTCAGTTTCAAACCAAATGTTGGTTAAGAACTGGTTCCTAGCCTCCACTTGGTCGACGATGCAAATATCATTAGATGTAATTACTCTTTACGGGACAATAAATCTAAATATACACAATACTGCTGAACGATTCAAGGGAGTAGGAGTCAGTTCCTGATATAATTGCACCAGTTGAAGTGCAGGCACCATCTTAGTTCTTCAGAACGAGCTCTGTTACTTGGCACAATAGATTCAACTGGCCTATTCTTAGGCAATGCCCACACGGTTGGTAGAGTCAGTTGATTGATCGAGTCTTCGGGAATACAAGCAACTTGTTTCCCAGACTTCAAGATGGGTTTTTTCTTTTGTGTTTTTTTTGGTTTATTAGTAGTATTAATGACTGGTGATTTTTCAGAGCTCACTATTACAGGTTTGATGGTATGTTCGACAACCACTAATGACTCATCTAATAGTAAATCCGTTGATTCGATATTAGGGGACTGGGGGACAGTGGCAAGCCCTATGCTTTCTCCACTGCTACAATTAGTTATAACATGCTTATCTTTGTGATGATGCATGCGTTTGCGTAATTGACAAGAACGATACATAAAGGCATGATGGACTAGAGGAGGCAGATAACTTTGCGCCTTTTTCTTTTGTTTTTTCCCCACTTGATGCGGGGGTGGACATACTTTTTTCTGAGTGTCACTGATCGATCGGTTCTGAATAGTATGACAACACCCATGCATATTTTTATGAATTATGAGTGATTGGATATTAATTTTCTTTTCCAAATTTTCACATTTGGTAATAAGTAATGTCAATAGATTTTCCATCACATAAAACATGTCATCAGAGTTCATGCTGGTGTTATTTAAGCTTTTTGACTGTATGCGATCAATTTCCTCAATAGGCTTTGTCATGGGGAAGTGAAAAATAGAGTCTGCATTTGTATCAATAGGATATGTGGGGAGGAACAAAGGGCGCTCCAGACATTCAACCTTCATTGGAGTTTGATATGTATCCAGTGCGGTAGAGTGATTCACATTGGCCAATGTACTAGATGGTTTAGTCGGTGGTGTAAAGTACATTGGTGTCGATACTACTTCCATTAGAGATTGATCAGGGTCAAGGCCCATATATTCTACCTCAGGATCATCCATGACAGAGGTAGCCAAATCAATACAAGGTTTGGCTCCTGTTGCTGGAATGTCATGGATTAATGCTGCGGTTGAAGTATGTCCATGTATATGATCAATTTTATTTGTTACATCATGTACTGGCATAGCGATTTTTGCAGTCAAGTTCCGATGAATGCTAGAGTTCTCGGGCACATTGTCAATGAGTTCACTACACCCCACATTATTTGATGTGGTGGAGATAACATCTGCATTGTATAACATATCACTTAATAATTTTGTACTAACGCACCCCAGGTCGGATGTCAATTCCATGATAAGGGTATCTTTTGCAGATTCGATTGCTGTCACATCCATGGATGTACAGTTCTTTTTACTATAATATTCTGTTATTTGTTTAGATATAGGTAACTGTTTCTTAGGGTGAGTTTTAATTTTCGGTATGCAGATCCTGCGGTTTCTGAGATTTTTATGAACCGCAATCTCTCGCTGATACTCATCCATCATAGCCAAACTCAAAATCGAACCTGGTTATAGATGTTTAGTAAGATGGAGTGGGGATATACATGCAACACGGTTGCCGTTGGATAAATAAAACGGATACGCTGGTGGAGAATTAGGGCGTTAACTGTTTACAACTGCTAACCAACTGAAACCAGTACCACAATCTATAGCAACCTATGACAACCTTTACAATGATAACGGAATAATAAACAGTCAATACCAATTTTATGGCGGACTTTAAAAAACTCCGAAATAGCTATAATGTCTAAAACATTTTAAAACATTAGAAAACATTAATACATTAATGCGTTAAAATAATTCCATACAATATCCCAAAACAATTAACAACTATTACTCAGCCAGTATAAGTCAGCTAGCAGCCGACTGCCAACTATTACCAAGTTGCTGGCTGCCGGATTGCTGACTATCTGGTACACAACAATCTTAGTCACTAAGATACAAGTGCGAGTGCAAGTGCAAAGAACACGCAGAACGGAGCACGCACACGAATACACTGCGATAATTAGATGTACAGATTCTGCATATGGGACTTCTAATCACATGAAATATAGAGATATTCTAGGATTCTAGCCCGCTCCCCCACTCCCCTGCACACCCAAACAGCCCAACAGCCCACTTGCGTGCCACTTCCGGGTGCGCTAGCAATGGGAAATAAAAGCAGGAGGGAGGCGGGATCGCGGGATCACGGCCGTGGACACAAAAAACAGACTCTGCAAATAATGGAGACACAGCAGGTCAGTGATCGGTTACACAGACCCACATAACATGGAGCAAATTCCCAATTCCCAGTCCCAGGTCCCAGTTACCAGTTCCCAGTTCCCAAGTCCCAGGTCCCAGGTGCTTAATACAGCCCACCAAGTACCCAAGTACCCCAGCAATGAGCACAAATTAACAACAATGTCTATATAGGACAGCGTGTTACGGTGCAGGGGAATACAGCACTTCTTCTTGCCGACTCACTTGATTTGATCAGGGTCCAATATCCACAAGTCCACAACATCTCAGGCAGTGTTACAGCCCAACAGCCCACTTGCGTGCCACTTCCGGGTGCGTGCGCGGTTCCATTAGCAATGGGAAATAAAAGCAGGAGGGAGGCGGGATCGCGGGATCACGGCCGTGGACACAAAAAACGGACTTCGATTTGATCAGGGGCAAATATCCACAAGTCCACAACGTCTCAGGCAGCGTTACAGCCCAACAGCCCACTTGCGTGCCACTTCCGGGTGCACCTTTAATGCTATTAATATGGGAGGGGGGAGTTGGTTTAGACAGAGGGAGCTCGGCATAGCTGGAGGAAGATCCACCATTGGGCCCCCACTGCCTCCCGTTCGCATTTTCCATTGCAGCTGGTGAGGTGAGTGCATCCAGCGAATAGACCCTTCCGGGTCTTGCCATTGTTTTAATTTTATTACCATAATTTGAGCCCCCATACCCTTTGTCCGCCTATTGTTCCCCGATCCGTCTTCCTGGTTGCCTTCCCTTTACACCCTCCCGAACCGCCCACCATGCCCTGGTTGGTGAATTTTCTGTGTTGCTCCAAGGCCTACTGGCCTGCACTGCCTCCCGTTCACATTTTCCATTGCAGCTGGTGAGGTGAGTGCATCTAGCAAATAGACCCTTCTGGGCCTTGCCACTGTTTAATTTTATTACTAAAATTTGAGCCCCCAGCCCCTTTGTCCACCCATTGCTCCCCGATCCCTCGTCCTGGTTGCCTTCCCCTTCCAGCCTCCCGACCCGCCCACCGTACCCTGATTGGTGAATTGTCCGTGTTGCTCCAAGGCCTACTGGCCCACACTGCCTCCCGTTCGCATTTTCCATTGCAGCTGGTGAGGTAAGTGCATCTAGCGAATAGACCAATCTGGGCCTTGCCACTGTTTAATTTTATTACCAAAATTTGAGCACCCAGCCCCTTTGTCTGCCCATTTCTCACTGATCCCTCTTCCTGGTTGCCTTGCCCTTCCCGCCTCCGACCTGCCCAACATGCCCTGATTGGTGAATTGTATGTGTTGCTCCAAGGCCTACTGGGCCACACTGCCTCCCGTTTGCATTTTCCATTGCAGCTGATGAGGTGAGTGCATCTAGCGCATAGACCATTCTGGGCCTTGCCACTGTTTAATTTTATTACCAAAATTTGAGCCCCGGCTCCTTTGTCCGCCCATTGCTCCCCGATCCCTCTTCTTGGTTGCCTTCCCCTTCCTACCTCCTGACCCGCCCACCGTGCCCTGATTGCTGAATTGTCTGTGTTGCTCCAAGGCCTACTGGCCCGCACTGCCTCCCGTTCACATTTTCCATTGCAGCTGGTGAGATGAGTGCATCTGGCGAATAGAACCTTCTGGGCCTTGCCACTGTTTAATTTTATTACTAAAATGTGATCCTCCAGTCCCTCTGTCCGCCCATTGCTCCCCAATCCCTCTTCCTGGTTGCCTTCCCCTTCATTCCTCCCGCCCCGCCCACTGTGCCCTGATTGGTGAATTGTCCTTGTTGCTCCAAGGCCTACTGGCATGCACTGCCTCCCGTTCACATTTTCCATTGCAGCGGGTGAGGTGAGTGCATCTAGCGAATAGACCCTTCTGGGCCTTGCCACTGTTTAATTTTATTACCAAAATTTGAGCCCCCAGCCCCTTTGTCCGCCCATTGCTCCCTGATCCCTCTTCCTGGTTGCCTTCCCCTTCCCGCCTGCCAACCCGCCCACACTGCCCTGATTGGTGAATTGTCTGTGTTGCTCCAAGGCCTACTGGCCCGCACTGCCCCCTGTTCGCATTTTCCATTGCAGCGGGTGAGGTGAGTGCATCTAGCGAATAGACCCTTCTGGGCCTTGCCACTGTTTAATTTTATTACCAAAATTTGAGCACTCAAATTTGAGCCCTCAGCCCCTTTGTCCGCCCACTGCACCCCGATCCCTCTTCCTGGTTGCCTTCCCCTTCCCACTTCCCGACCCGCCCGACCCGCCCGACCCGCCCACCGTGCCCTGATTGGTGAATTGCCCGTGTTGCTCCAAGGCCTACTGGCCCGCAATTTTCCATTGCAGCTAGTGAGGTGAGTGCATCTAGCAAATAGACCCTTCTTGGCCTTGCCACTGTTTAATTTTATTGCTAAAATGTGAGCCCCCAAGCTCCTTTGTCCACCCATTGCTCCCCGATCCTTCCTGGTTGCCTTCCCCTTCCGGCCTCCCGACCCGCCCTCCGTGCCCTGATTGGTGAATTTGGCCATGTTACACAGGCCATTACTGCCTTTCCCAGGGCAGCCTTCTGCCAGGCAGCCCCTGCGGCTAAGGACCCAAGGCAAAGGACGGCTCCTACAGAGACGGCTCCAGGTCGTATCTGCAGGTATCCGCAGGAGAAGCAAGAGGCCAACAATAAGTAAGTGTGGCAAGATCGGGGACAGAAGCAATTACTTCACACCATACTACCCTACCACTCAACCCTGGAAGTTAAACTGTTGTAAACTCTTCATACTGTGGCGTAGTTGCATTTAGAAAATCCACCTAATAGCATAGGTGTGGTATAATTGCATTTAGAAAGTCCACCTAATAGCATATCTGTGGTATAATTGCACTTAGAAAATTCACCCAATAGCATTTCTGTGGTATAATTGCATTTAGAAAGTGTGCCTAATAGCATATCTGTGGTGTAGTTGCATATTTGAAAGTCTGCCTAATAGCATATCTATGGTATAATTGCATTTAGAAAGTGTGCCCAACAGCATATCTGTGGTATAATTGCACTTAGAAAATCCACCCAATAGCATATCTGTGGTACAATTGCATTTAGAAAGTCCACCTAATAGCATATCTGTGGTATAATTGGATTTAGAAAGTGTGCCTTATAGCATATCTTTGGTATAATTGGATTTAGAAAGTCCACCTAATAGCATATCTGTGGTATAATTGCACTTAGAAAATCCACCCAATAGCATATCTGTAGTATAATTGCATTTAGAGAGTGTGCCGATTAGCATATCTGTGGTGTAGTTGCATTTTTGCAAGTCCGCCTAATAGCATATCTATGGTATAATTGCATTTAGAAAGTTGGCCGAATAGCATGTCTGTGGTGTAGTTTCATTTTTGAAATTCCGCCTAATTGCATATCTGTGGTGTAGTTGCATTTTTGAATGTCCGCCTAATAGCATATCTATAGTATAATTGCATTTAGAACGTGTGCCCAACAGCATATCTGTAGTATAATTGCATTTAGAAAATCCACCTAATAGCATAGCTGTTGTATAATTGCATTTAGAAAGTTTTCCTATTAGCATATCTCTGGTGTAGTTGCATTTTGAAAGTCCACGTAATAGCTTATCTGTGGGATAATTGCAGTAGAATGTGTGCCGAATAGCATATCTGTGGTGTAGTTGCATTTTGAAAGTCCGCCTAATTGCATATCTGTGGTATAAATGCATTAGAAAGTGTGCCGGATAGCATAGCGGTGGTGCAGCTGCATCTAGAAAGTCCGCCTAATAGCATATCTATGGTATAATTGCATTTAGAAAGTATGCCTAATAGGATATCTGTGGTATAATTGCATTTAGAATGTCTGCACAACAGCATATCTGTGGTATAATTGCATTGAGAATATCCACCTAATCGTATAGCTGTGATATAATTGCATTTAGAAAGTCTGCCTAATAGCATATATATGGTGTAGTTGCATTTTGAAAGTCCACCTAATAGCATATCTGTGGTATAATTGGATTTAGAAAGTGTGCCTAATAGCATATTTGTGGTATAATTGGATTTAGAAAGTGTGCCTAATAGCATATCTGTTGTGTAGTTGCATTTAGAAAGTCCAGCTAATAGCATATCTGTGGTATAATTGCACTTAGAAAATCCCCCCAATAGCATATCTGTAGTAAAGCTGCATTTAGAAAGTGTGCCTAATAGCATATCTGTGGTGTAGTTGCATTTTTGAAAGTCCACATAATAGCATATCTGTGGTATAATTGGATTTAGAAATTGTGCCTAATAGCATATCTGTGGTATAATTGGATTTAGAAAGTGTGCTTAATGGCATATCTGTAGTGTAGTTGCATTTAGAAAGCTCACCTAATAGGATATCTGTGATATAATTGCATTTAGAAAGTGTGTCTAATTGCATATCTGTGGTGTAGTTGCATTTTTGAAAGTCCCCCTTGTAGCATATCTGTGGTATAATTGCATTTAGAAAGTCTGCTGAATAGCATATTTGTGGTGTAGTTGCATTTTGAAAATCTGCCTAATAACATATCTATGGTATAATTGCATTTAGAAAGTCTGCCCAACAGCATATCTGTGGTATAATTGCATTTTGAAAGTCCACCTAATAGCATATATGTGGTATAATTGAATTTAGAAAGTGTGCCGAATAGTATATCTGTTGTGTAATTGCATTTAGAAAGTCCACCTAACAGCATATCTGTGGTATAGCTGCATTTAGAAAGTCCACCTAATAGCATATCTGTGGTATAATTGCATTAGAAAGTGTGCCAAATAGCATATCTGTGGTATAGCTGCATTTAGAAAGTCCACCTAATAGCATATCTGTGGTATAATTGCATTAGAAAGTGTGCCAAATAGCATATCTGTGGTATAGCTGCATTTAGAAAGTCCACCTAATATCATATCTGTGGTATAATTGCATTAGACAGTGTGCCGAATAGCATAGCTGTGGTGCAGTTGCATTTAGAAAGTCTGCCTAATAGCATATCTGTGGTGTAGTTGCTTTCAGAAAGTCCACCTAATAGCATATCTGTGGTACAATTGCATTTAGAAAGTCCACCTAATAGGATACCTGTGGTGCAGTTGCATTTAGAAAGTCCACCTAATAGCATATCTGTGGAGTAGCTGCATTTAGAAAGTGTGCCGAATAGCATATCTACTGTGTAATTGCATTTAGAAAGTCCGCCTAATAGCATATCTGTGGAATAATTGCATTTAGAAAGTCTGCTTAATAGCTTATCAGTAGTTTAGCTGCATTTAGAAAGTCTGCCTAATAACTCATCAATGGTTTAGTTGCATCTCGAAAGTCCATGGTTTACTTCCATTCAGAAAGTCGGCCTACTAGCATATCTGCAGTCTAGTTGCATTCTGGAAGTCTAAATAGAATCTGTGATATAGTTGAACTTAGAAACTGTGAATAATCTCACCCTGTGGTATAATGAACATGAAAACAGTGAATAATATTACCCTGTGATATAGTTGAATTTAGAAACTGCAAATAATCTCACCCTGTGGTGTAGTTGAATTTAGAAACTGTGAATAATCCGACCCTGTGGCATACTTGAATTTAGAAACGCTGAATAATCTCACCCTATGATACAGCTGAATATTAAACTGTGATTAAAGGATAGTTCCGGGACTTTTTTTTTATTGTCCCTACGGGTCGGCCATGTGTTTGTAAGCATAAATCGGTAGATCGTAGGAAACTTTCCTATGGACCTTACCCGACTTTTCGCCCATTATCGCACTCGAAATCAGCCTCCATTTTGTGATAATCCTATCATTCCGCCGCATCGACCTGGCTCACCTGCCTTTGCGGCACTAAATCAAATCCCCCGCCCCTGAGCCTGACATCAGCAGACGCGTACTGCCCATTTCAAGCACGTCTCGTGTCAACAATCGCTGCGCCTCAGCTATTGACGTGTTGCCATGGAAATGGCAGGACGCCTCTTTCCCCAATAAGTATAAACAGACCGTTTCACAACACACAGCAGCAGATTTTCGATTCCATTCCTCTCTCTGTGTTACTTTGAGTATTCTGTGACTCGTTTCAGTGCTCTGGTCAGCTACCTTCGCCGCTTGTAGCCCGTGTGAACACCTGTACCATCTCTGTAAATTATTTTACTATCTTTACCGCACAATGGCCACAATAATGCCGTATATGTACGAGCCCGAGTACACCGAGGAAGAACTACTGGAAAGTCAAGCACGCGAAAACGATGGGGATTCGGACGGCAGTTGGGAGGACCAGTCAACGGATGAAGAGCCTGGACCATGTCGCATGGACGGCGTCTCCACCTGGTGCACGTGCAATCGGTGCGAGCTAATGCCAACTGAGGAGGAGAACTGCTGCTGCCGTGAAAATTCCGGGTGCTTGGCCTACATTTCGGAAAGCGAGCAAAGTCTGCAGGAAGGCGAGCAAAGTCCGCAATGCATCACCGAGCTGCCAGAGTTCAGGGAAGCCTGCCTCTCACGGACCGTGTTGAGGATGATGATGGTGCTTATGCACGAACTTCGCGGCACTGTTCGTCCGCGTAATCCGAGTAACGAGTAAGTATACTCTGTTTGTGATGTCAGTGATGCCACCACTATTTCATGGTCGTCTCCCACATATAAAATTACATTTACATATCATTCGAACGCATGTAAATTTGTTCCATATAGTGCATTTTCTAGATATAATTTTTTTCTAAGAAAAATGACATGTGTTACCTGAATCGACATTGATAAGAAAGTTTGGTCAGTTTAATACAGTTTGCATCTTTTTTTTTCACAGGTGGTACAGGCTGGTGGCCTATCGTTGCTTCACTTGGTGGCTTCACGGGAGGCTCGGACACCGCGTTCGGAGAGTAATACCTGCCTGTGCGGTACTTGCCATTAGACAACATTTCCCCAGTGACAGTGGACAATACCGCGGATTTTCCCTCGATGTGCTGCAACCTCAACTTTACAATGTGTAATGTTTATTATTTATGTTTAATTAAAATCTAAAATAAAGCCCAACATATATTTTAACAATGGTTGTTTTGATTTTTTAAATGAATCTAGTGTATATTCTCCTGGGAGGGTGAGGTATTTATAAACTCACCCCCCTGCATTCCATGTAGTAGATCCTGCAGCCATCCTCTTACATTCAGTTAGATGGCCTCTCCTTGGTGAGGCCCTGCGGCAAACTGGTCTTGTCTGCACGACCACCGCCCCGATCCACCCCCCGCCCTATCAAAGGCAGTTCGCACCGGGGTACTTGTGCTGGCAAGTGGAGCTGTCAGGGAGCGATAAAGGCCAAGAGGTGCCAAAGACCATGTACACTTCAAAGTGGTCTATAGAGCATGGGTTGTTGTTCCCATGTCTACCTACAGACCCCGTGTCTCCTGCCAAGCATCCCCCCTCACGCTGGACGGCCCCCTGCAATCCACATAAGTGTGTCTCCATTCACGAGTCTTCCTGTGTCTTGTCTGCACGACCACCGCCCCGATCCACCCCCCGCCCTATCAAAGGCAGTTCGCACCGGGGTACTTGTGCTGGCAAGTGGAGCTGTCAGGGAGCGATAAAGGCCAAGAGGTGCCAAAGACCATGTACACTTCAAAGTGGTCTATAGAGCATGGGTTGTTGTTCCCATGTCTACCTACAGACCCCGTGTCTCCTGCCAAGCATCCCCCCTCACGCTGGACGGCCCCCTGCAGACCGCATAATGCCACGACATATACACGTCATTCATTCACAAACACACCCCTGTTTCGAATTCTTTATAACCCACTTCATATTTCTAATGAGAACTTCTTTGCGCTTTGCTAGTCAACCCGTGAAGGTGCTGGTTATCTGCTCTTCGTCTCTGTGAACTTCCGTGACCACTTTGAGCAAACTCGTCAGTTTGCAACCTGTGAACTGCTCCCTGTTCTACGACAAGAAACTACTCTGATCCCTGCATCTAACTGTTTGTTCGTCAAGGTAAGTCCATGTACCATAATCATTTTGCGTCCAATTTTTTAATTTATATCTATTTGCTAGTAGTCATCAAATTGCATCCATGTTTTCTTTTCGTTCACGACAGTACATGCAAGGAACTAGTCACATGTTCTGAGTTTAGTCAAATTACTTTTTCTATTTTTTGAAAGTTATTGAAATACTTATCCGCATGTGAATAACGTGTATAGTTCCAAGAACCAAAACGGACCTTGCATTGAACCTTTTATGTGTCATTTAATGTTTTAACACATTGGTATTCATAGAGAATTGTTGATCTTTACTTTTCAGAACTTTCCATAATGCCTGCCTGTTCCATTGGCGGTTGCCCTTCGAAGACCCATAACAAATCTGAAGGTACTATAATGCATGTTTTCCCTAAGACAATAGATCAGATAAGAGAATGGGTCCGATATTGCGGATATCCAGCCTCTGAGATAGAAAGTAGAGTCCTAGAAGTCTTTGCGGACAAGAGGGGTGATCGATACCGCATCTGCAGCAGGCACTTTAGCCCAGACATGTACTCCACATCATTGCTAATAAGGACGAAAACACCGCGAGCGAGGCGAAAATTGCTCTCAACCGCTATTCCCACTCTATTCGTCCACATCCCTCCACTGGTGAGTCAAGTTTACGTATTTATCTCTCGGCATTGCGGTAGTGTGTAGCATTAGCTAACAATAATTTCCCCATTTATGTATCCACTCAATATGAAGGCTGAAGATTCTCCATCCGTGTCGTTATTGCAGTCATCAGCCACTTCAAGCGCCTATCGGGTAATCTTACTTAGCTATTCTGACACTGACTTGTTTTAGGCATGTAAATCAATAGTTTTAATTGATCGTGTAATTATTTTACCTAATGGTACACCACAGTACTCGTCCTCTAGTCTTTGTTTTCAGTTATAATTATTGTTATCCAAAATAATGCAAGTACTGTCTTTCAGGGAGATGCTGAGGAGTCCAACGCATTGACGACAACCGTAGATGTCACTCAGATGCTCGAGGTACGTTTCCGGACAGTTCCATCGATGGAGATCATCAGATCTTGCATTCTTGTAGCGTGATTGTTACACACAATGTTTCTTTCGTTTTTAGCCATTGGTATGTCCTTCTGTCGTCGCCCTCCTATGTGTCTTCTTTTTTCAATATTGTGTTCATTACTAATGAAAGTCCTATGTTTCAGGGAGTCGATGGAGCATTAGTCCAAGAGGAAGGGGGAGCATGCAGTTACGGGTCGGCGCAACAGCTTGCAGAAGTGTGCACCGCAGTTACAGCGTCCCTTGATGTTCTTATGCATTTCGAGGTATGGATACTGACAGATCAATCATGCGAGATCAAATGACGTGATTACATCCGCTATACTTCCTTCTTTATTAACGCAAGTACTATGTTTCAGGGAGCTGACGGAGCTTCTTCAACAAGAACATCACCCCTAGTAGTTGATGCAGATCTCTGGGTGGTGACACTTCCAACGATGGAGCAAATCGAATCATATTTGGATATCCATTATTTATTTTAGACAACTGATCATTTGTGCAGGTCTATTTAGATGAGCCGTTGACGCCTGCAGAAAGTTTATGTTCTTTTAAACAAAATAGAAAACCATACTAATGCAATTACTGTGTTTCAGGGAGTTGCTGAAGCGTCATCTTCAATAATATCATCAATGGAAGTCTATGCGGAGCCCGAGGTATGGATCTTGACAGTTCAATCTAACTAGATCAACAATGCGTGAACTATTGTCGTTTGAATGTTCTACACAATGCGTTCATTCGTGTTTTGCTATTGAGATGTACGTATGGGTATTGGTCCCCAAGTACATTTTGTGTTTTCAATATTATTATACATACTAATGAAAGTTCTATGTTTCAGCGAGTCGATGGAGCCTCAGTGAGTGATGGATGTGCTTATCATGAAAGTATAGTCGTTGCAGCGCGAGAGGAAGTGGAGACATGCACACACGAGTCGGAGCAACAGCGTCCAGATGTTGAAGTTCGAGGAAAGAAAGTTTCAAAGAAAAGAAAGCAAAAGAAGGTTAGTGTCCTGTTCACTATATTATGTTGTCTTTCACTGTCAATAGTTCAATACTGTAAGTTGTGTTTAAACTGAACATCCCTTTTCTAATCTGTCCTCTAGTTGCGAGTGGGTGTAAGAACTAGATCTACACAGACAGTGAAGCGAACGAGAGATGTTGCTTGTCAAACCTTTTGGCAGGGACTTGAGACTGGAGATGCATCGTGCCAATGGGAAGAATATGAAGTGATTGACAACGGAGCTATACCACCACCAGCCATTGATAGTGAATGTCCTCCTGGTAGTTTGGATGCAGTCGTAGATCAATTCACAGAATCCACACCCGCAAAAAATAAGAGCACGCGAAAGTTGAAGACATTGTTTTTTTCTCCCATCTCCGGACAAGGAACAGATGTTGCAATGGAAGAGAATGAAGTGGACGACAATGAAACACCATCAATATCACTCAGCATAGCGGAAGACGATATCAGAGATTGTACCTTTCATGCGAGTGACATGTCCTCAACGTTACAGGCCGAACCAGCTGGGATGCAGAGTGACAGTATAAGGAAAGAGGCCAAATTCATTGTATTCGATAGCTGTTTGATGGATATTATTATGATGATGAAATGTGGGCATTGGGTTGGTGGGGAAGTATGTGGGGAGCCATTGATTAATGTGACTCGTGCAATTCGAGGCACTAACCTTAAAATACATGCCACCTGTACACAATATCATCCGTTCGCATGGTCTGCACAACCCATGCTGGGGCAACTGCCAGCAGGCAATCTACTTTGTGCAGCGGCCGCACTTTTTAGTGGTTCAAGTTTTAAAAAGTTACAGTATTTCTTTCAGTTTGTGGGAATCCATTTCATTGCGAAAAGTCAGTTCTACAAATACCAAACCGATTATCTATTTCCAGCCATCAGCGAAGCTTGGAGAATGGAAAAAATGTCAATGGAAAGTACATTCGCGGGCAAACGCTTCAGGCTAGCCGGTGATGGACAATGCGACAGTCCAGGATTTTCAGCCAAGTACTGCACCTACCACTTTCAGGACATGGAAAGTAAGAAAATTGTGAGTTCGGTGGTCGTGCAGGTGTCACAAAGTACATCCTCAGTGGCCATGGAGAAAGTTGGCTTTGTAGCATCATTGCAAGAACTACAATCGCGGGGAATGGTGATCGACCTGATAGCCACGGACAGACACGTTTCAATTGCCAAGACAATGAGAGAACAGTACAAAAATATAAATCACCAATTTGACGTTTGGCATCTTGCAAAATCAATCAATAAAAAATTGTCGGCTGCAGGAAAAAAAAAAGATATGCAAGGTATTTCACAGTGGTCCAAGTCAATCAGCAACCATCTTTGGTGGAGCTCAAAAACATGTGAAGGGTCGTTGGAAATTCTACTGGAAAAATGGTGGTCAGTAATGTTGCACTGTAGCAACGTACATCGATGGTCGACAAATGAGCATTTCCACAAATGTGAACATGGCCATTTGTCCACAGAGGAGGCACGGAAGAAGAAGTGGTTGATTCCTTCATCACCCACTCACAAGGCCATTGAAAAGATTGTATTTGATAAAACTATAACAAGAGATTTGAGGGGACTCACGGAATTCTGCCACACAGGAGATTTGGAGGTGTTCCACAATATGTGCCTAAAGTACAGGCCCAAAAGATTGCATTTTGGCATGGAAGGCATGATAAATCGGACTCTACTAGCGGTCTTGGCACATAACCATAATGTTGGCCGTCAACAAAGTAGGACTACCGGAACTTTAGGGACGCTTCGCTACAATAAGGCCTTCACTAAAAGAAGTAAACAATGGGTGATCAAACCAGTGTTTGAGGATATGCAATATGAGTTTATTGAGAGACTTATCGTAGATGTCCTCGATAGGCACATACATGAAGTAGTGAACGAACCTATGCAGGGGACAACTGCATTGCCACCCAACATTGCCTCTGTTCCATGTCCACCTAAAGCAGAGCTCATTGAGAAATACACATCACGGTTTAAATGATTGTAATTCGATTGTCTGTTCTCTCGAGTCTCCTCATGTTGCAGGCCTATTGCAATTAAACCAAACAGTAATATAAATCATTTTTACAAAAATTATAGAATGTTTCCGTATTACAAACACATGGCCGACCCATAGGGACAATAAAAAAAAAGGCACGCAGACAAGATGCCCTTACACTAACTGGAGCTAACTAGAAATGTGTGCTCGCTCAAAGTGAAGGTCAGCTGCTTTGATGTTTTGCTCGGGTGGCGGAACGGCCCACGACCCAATATAAGGTTCTATTGTGATTTGACCTTGACAGGCCGGGACCATCCTGAAAGACTAAGAAAAGATAATGAATAAAATTTCAGAAACGAAACGATGAGCCACGTTCATTAGAAGAAGTAACGTCGGCAAAGAAGGAGTGGTGTTTCGGGTCTGCCCTACACAGAGACACAATGGAAAATGCAAATATAATGTAAGTAACTTTTGATGAGTTTATACCGCAATTTCATTACTATACAGTGGCTTTAAAGACGGGTTCAGTTGTACTTGTTCGTTCTATGTGGCATAGTGTTTTCTACCGCGCACTATCTGGAGGAGAAACATCTGCTTTTACTGAAGCACCCCAAAACCTTCCTCTTTGCTTCTGCTTTCTCTCTCCCTCTCCCCTGCTACAACTGGTCCACTGTCTGCGACCTCGGTCCTGGGCCCTTCCACTCTCCACCTGCACTGCCTCCCTGTCAACCCCTGCACTGGGGGACTGTCTCAGTATCCTACAGCCCCCCCTTCCCAGCACTTGTTCTGCACTTACCTTGCACTTGCCACCAGCTGGCCCTATTTATTTATTATTTTATGCTACTTACCTTGTACTCCACTCCCCCCCCCTCCATGCCTCGCCACGCCTTTAAACACTTGTGTACACCCAGTAGCGCTGTCCTCGCTATGAAATGAATAATTTTAATAAGGATCTGATGGTGAGACTAATTTCATTTTTTATGTTTTTAGGTACATCATTCACTACTGTCTGTGTCACGAGTACCAGACACCGGCGGACGGCTTCTACAGCCGCCAGTTGCTTCTCCGCGTGAACAACGTTACCACCCTGACCATTTTATGGGACGATCGCCAAGTACAAGTATGCCCTTACGCGGTACTAACGGTTAGATGCAACATACCTACCGTTGTGGTGGCCTAGTGCCTCGTTGTTGGAACAGCCATGCGATTATCAGTGCGACAGAAGAGCTTATTTTTATCGTAAACCAACACCCTGTGTACTGCACACGAACATCGCTTCCCTCAAGACGAACTAATTTGGATCGAGAGCAAAGAAAAATGCAAATCGCTGAATATTCTCTAAACATTTGATGTCCAATAAACGTACTTTGCCAAATGTACAATCTTGCCGTTTGCTTTTAAACCACGGTTTCACATTCCGAATTGTGGTGCTGTATTGTGAGATGCTCTAAGACCCTGTGTACAGCAAAGGACCATCGCGTTCCTCAATACGAACTTTTTGGAACATGAGCAAATAAAAATGCAAATCGCTGAATATTCTCTAAACATTTGATGTCAAATAAATGTACTTTACCACATTTACAATCTTGCGGTTTGATTTCAAAGTACAGTTTCATATTCCGAATTGTGGTGCGCTGTATTGTGAGCTGATCTGTGTTGATTTCCGGGGTCTGTGTGGAGTCGCGTAGAAGACGCCTGGGCGCGTTTGCCTACGCAGCTCAGTCACGTCACGGATAGAGGCGGGGAATATGAATGTTTTGATAAAGTCTGTTTCAGGGGCGGGGGATTTGATTTAGTGCCGCAAAGGCAGGTGAGCCAGGTCGATGCGGCGGAATGATAGGATTATCACAAAATGGAGGCTGATTTCGAGTGCGATAATGGGCGAAAAGTCGGGTAAGGTCCATAGGAAAGTTTCCTACGATCTACCGATTTATGCTTACAAACACATGGCCAACCCGTAGGGACAATAAAAAAAAAGTCCCGGAACTATCCTTTAATCTCACCCTATGGTATAGTTGAACTTAGAAAGTGTGAATAACATCACCCTATGGTATAGTTGAATTTAGAAACTGCAAACAATCCCACCCTGTGGTCTAGTCGAATTTAAATCTATGAATAATCCCACCCTATGGTATAGTTGAATATTAACACAGTGATTAATCTCACCCTGAGGTTTAGTTGAACTTAGAAAGTGTGAATAATATCATCCTGCAGTATAGTTGAATTTAGGATATGAGAATAATATCACCCTGTGGTTTAGCTAAATTTAGAAACTGTGAATAATCTCACCGGTGGTATAGTTGAACTCAGAAACAGCAAATAATCTCACCCAGTGGGATAGTTGAGCTTAGAAAGTGCGAATAATTGCTGTGGTACAGCCATAGTACAGTTAATCGAAGAGAGTGTGTACAATTAACATCCAGTGCTATAGTTGAAGTGGGAAGGTGTAAACAAATTAATCCAACGCCAACTATAACACAGTTCAAACTAATCCAAATCATGAACCCACCCTACCCACCAAGATCCGCCGAGAATCACTCCCTCGCGCCCGCCTCCCTTCCTGCCCACCCTACCTCCCATCCCCCCTTCCCCTAACGATCCTGCCCTCCACCACTTCCCCTACCCATCCCCTATCCAAACACCAGGCCAGAGGGGCACGATGGCAAGCCAACCATCCTAACACCGCTGCTCCTCCCATCCTGGGGACCCACCCGCCTACTATCTTCACACCCGCACCCTGACTAACGGCCCGCCTAGCCTCTCAAGCACACCCATCTCCGCTACCACTCACCCCCCACTGCCCTCATCAACTCCCACCATCACCCTCCTCCGACCCCACTCCTTCCCCTCCCTAAAAACTGCACGCCTCGCCCTGGCAAGAACAGTAGCCACATCCCTTTCCCCCTCCAACACCCCCACCCTCTCTCACACACCAACCGTAACAAAAACACTGAAGAGAAAACGTACCTGGTCTTCCTCAATCTCTCAGTACTCATCACCACTCCTGTCTCGACCCACCTCCCAATCCTCCCAATCTCGACCTTCACCCACTGGCGTAACAGGGGCCCCTGCAGCCCCCGCGGTGTGGGGGGCCCCGCGACCACATGTCCTGGGAGGGGGCCCACTTATATATATATATTTTTTTTATTGGTTCTTTTTGAATTCACGCTGTATTTATAAAGAAAGTATTTCTGTAACAGAAATAATTTCTTTAGGATGGCAGAGTGAATACAAAAATAAACTTTCTTTTTGAAGTACGTCACTACCCCCACCCCTTGACATGAAGGCCCTAGGCTGGAGGCCTCCAGGTGATGGGGTGGGGGAAGCCCTATGACTTCAAAAATAAATAGTTTATTTTTGAAGTCACTCTGCTTTTATAAAGAAATTATTTCCGTTATGGTTCAGTCCTTAACGGAAATCATTTCTTTATGAAGTATTATGGCTCCCTTCAACCCCATGAATTGTGCATGCGTGAGTGTATGGCGAAAGAGCGTACACAAATGTATGGGTGGCTAGGTATGCGTGTGTGCGTGTATGGTGAAAGGGTACACACTTAAATGTATAGGTGGCTGCCTGTGTGAGTGTATGGTGAAAGGGTGCACACACATGTATGGGTGGCTGGGTGTGTGTGTACGGTGAAAGGATGCACACTTAAATATATGGGTTGCTGCCTGGGTGTGCCGGTATGGTGAAAGGGTGCACACTTAAATGTATGGGTGGGTGCCTCGGTGTGTGTGCCTGTATGGTGAAAGGTTGCACACTTAAATGTATGGGTGGCTGCCTGGGTGTGCCTGTATGATGAAAGGGTGCACACTTACATCTATGGGTGGCTGCCTGGGTGTGTCTGTATGGTGAAATAGTGCACACTCAAATATATGGATGACTGGGTGTGTTTGTGAATATATGGTGTGTGTGCTTGTGTTCAGGGGCGCATCAAAACCTACATTTCAGGGGGTTAACCCTTCAAATGTTGGAAGAGGTACTAACTTCACGTGTGGTGGGGAGGAGCAAACTTATTTGTATGGGGGCATCTAACTGCTTTACACATTTTAATGAGACTATTCTAGTACCGTGTCAATGATACAAGCAGTTAACTCTCTCCTTTAAGTCTGAAAGCACCCATTTATGGACTGCTGTGAGAATGACTGGTCTCCTGTCCCCTCTCTACCCTTCCAATCACTCCCCTGGCATGCAAGTACTAAACCCACATCACAATTTCAATTGCCTAAAATAATTTGACATTTGAATGCAGGTACTAACAGTGAAATGCTGTACATTAGTAATTGCTGGGCCGGGCCCTTGTTAACAGTGAAACCCAGGTGCCGTTTAACATCTGTGTCCTTTTCTGTCCGGCAACTGCTCTGTAGGTCAGCCAGGTCAAGTCAACATAGATCACAATTTCAGTGGGGGGGGGGGGTGGTATGACTTTTTTTAACTAGGCATTTCTGATAAAGTAGTCCTTCTAAGTGTAACTACCTGGCTAGACTGGCATTTGGGTTCTGCCAGTCTAGCCGTTTCTTACTGCAGCACTGTATATCTTTCTGGGCATCTGTGATAAAATTACATGATATGATAAATCATATATAATACGTCTGTACACAAGTGTTTTTAGGTGCGACACGACAAGGAAAGGAAAATAGGGAGGACATGACAAATTATCTTACTAAGCCTTGTGTCATTCAGATCGTGCAGCTTGTGGGATGTTTTCACCCACGCATCCGAGCCCTACAACATCACTGTGCGTTGCTGATAGCATAAAAAGCAATGCTGCCCACCAGAAAAAGCACAGTGAAAACCTGACAGATAAGCCATCATCCACTTTTGACAATTCCCAGACCCATCCTTTGGTTGCACACAGAGCTGTTCAAAAATGTGTTTCATTGGTGTCAAAAGTTGCTAAAATCATGGCCTACAAGACCACTATAAAGATACAACTTCTGATGGGGTGTTCTACATCACTCTACTGCAAGGATCCCCATCAAAATGATGTCAGCTAAAATCATATGCTGTCAAGCTAAATCCCCTTTTTGAAAGACATTAATTCAACACAGCTGTCAAAAATGGGTGCAGTACCGCATTTGACACTAACCGGCGCTAGCGATCTGAACTCTGACAGGAGAACTGTATTTCAGGAGTTGCAAAAGGATCCTGAGCTAGCTGGGACTTCAAAGGCTTGCTGATTAATGAGAATTCTCAACCCCTGCTGTTCCCAGGCCCTCACAAGAAGGCAGCCTGATTCAATTAAAAGTTCAAGAGGATGGGAAGTCTTCACACATGCTCTTACCACCAACAGTACAGGATATCGCCTTGACATGTAAATTGGGAGGGGAGGAGAGTTTCCTGCAGCCTGGCAGAAAGGAACAATAGCCTCTTTCCACTGAATAGGATATGCTGATTTGGGTGTTAACTGTCAACACTGCTCTGGGAGAAACAAGACATGTGATCTCTGACTCTCCAAGTTTCTGGGGGTGGACCCAGACACTTTTGTGAATTGAATTGAAGGCAAATATATGTTTTATAAGAATACTGATAACTAATTGTAACCAGATGACAGAAATGTACAATTTGGAGATCCTTAATATGAAAAATGTACCTACAATTTGAGTCTAAACTCAATTCCGTACGATGTTCTGGGACCCAACCCCGCAATTTATTCATGCTGTAGACACTGTGTTTATGCTAGAGGCATGATCAATTATATTAATATGCTCAGGGAGGGGGTGTACCTCTGTGTAAATTTTGAGGAAAAACCAATGTTGCAAAAGCTACTAAAAAGCGCATAATGTTGTCATTTCTGAACCCAAGCTCGCAGGAACATGGGGCTTGATCAGAGACATGTCTTAATTCATCCATCATGTGTACATGTATTTTCAACAACCTGTGTATCTGGGAAGCATGTGTGGTTATGAACATTCGTTTTTCTAAGTAAATGCAAAGGGGAGGGACTTCAGCCAGCCATAACAATAGCATCACTCTGACTCATCCTGACTCACTACTCCGTTCTCCAGTCAGTGTACAGAAAAATCTATAGCCTATCAAATCATGAGAGGGTTGGGCATAGAAAATCTGCCGACCCACCCACTTTTAAAACACAGAAAAAGAGAATCCTTTGGACAGACAGGCACACCCGATTTTCCATTTCAAACTGATTTCTTGCGAAGCACTCTACCGGACCAGACAATATCAAGAAGGACCATCCAGAACTTAGACTCCAGACTCCAGAACTTTAAGCAGAGGGGCCTGAACTACAAGCTGAATTCTTTTCAGCAGGCCTCAAAATCTTTTGCAACCTGACTCTTCAACAGCCGGGCTTTGCTGTTTGATTCTGGCTAGAACCCTATGCCAGAACCCAGAAAGCAGTGCTGTATCCAGACCAGACCGCTGTGCAGTGCCAAGAACCTTTGCCAGAACCAGAGATCCAGACCAGCAGAGCAGAGCTGACCCAGATCGCTGTGAGCAGAACCGGTACCAGAGACCGTCCGTGGCGAGAGAACCGCAGCTAAACCTGTTGACCAGATCTGTGACGGAGGCCTATTCCTTCCAAGACTAGGAGTGAGTATCCTGAAAACTGTGCCAGAACCAATCTCTTAGTCTAAAATAGTCTGATTCAAACCATTTTAACCTGTCCAGAACTGCATCATAGAAATTGTGTGTCCATTCTCTGATTTTAAGGCTGTGAAAGTGTCATTTGCCATTCTGAATCATTATTTAATTTCTGAAACCTACCTCCACGAAATCGTCGTTATCTTTTGAACCGCGTGTGCTAGGAATTAGATTTAACTTTCATTTGAAAGCTAGGATCCTCAGCTTTCCAACAAGACTTTTCACTCCTTATAGTTTTTCCGTAATCGAGCTTGACGCATTCGGAAAAAGCGCCGCGAATTGCAACTAGCTGAATTTCATCCCCTGTAAAAAAAATCACTGTCTTTTGCTTTGCATTGCTGACCTAATAACCCCTCATGAATCACTGATACTGTTGACCTGAACTAATTCAAAGTAGCTGTCACCTACCCTGAATCGCCTATAGGGAATTAAAATAATTTTTAGCATATTTTCACTCCATTGCAAATCACATTTAAAGTATTTTTGCCTGTATTTTAAAATCATCCCTGTGATCTAAGCTTGCTGGGGGGAATTGAACATTGAATTGCATTTTGATTGTATTCCTGAAAACTGTGTGCTCTTCTTCCATATCTTTACATTACATAGGGGGGGGAGTGAATTGCCAGAAGGGGAAAAGTGATTACATTATCTCTTGTTGAAACCATATCAGTTTATCCCTGTGCTGCATTCTTTCCATCATTTTTTTTCCTTGAAACCATAAAAGCATTCTCAGCTACCTTATCCTTTCGATATCAACTCCTAAATGATTACAAAAGTGTGCTAGTGTAATATTATCCATTGTTGATCACTGTCATATTCATAAGTGTGCTATCAAATATTAATGTATTTATAAAAGTGTGATATATATCTTGTTTAATTTTGTCAATAAATCCTTTAATTTGCAAAACAAACCTACTTCTTGGCTCAGTGAGGTCACGGGGATTCAAAGAGAGAGGAGTTATAGACGGGTTATCATCCAGATCCATGAACTTGTCATAAAAATATATAAATTGTAACGCTCACCTGATTCCCACGGAGGCGCAGGTCTGGCTTCGAGTGTTGATGCTTCTTCAATGGTGAAGCGCAGGACTCTGAAGATGGACAGGAAGGGCCCCTCTACTCTGGGTTCTCCGGCTCACAGGAATATTCCCCTGTGCGTGAAAAGGGAGAATTACCTACTGACTGAGTTATGCTCAAGCCTCCCACTCTCTTCCAACCCTCCACAATACCCTTCCACGATTCCCCGTGAAGTCTCACCTTAGGGTCAGGAAGGATGAGCTCTCCATCCTGCTTCTGATGCAGGGGCGCGTTGAAACCCAGTTACTTCACTGGATTGAGGATTGATGGGAGTTCAGGTAAGCTTGACTATTCAGGTAAGGCTCTGTAAAAGTTCTGTTGCAAGTTCAAAAGTCCAAGCTTAATAATAATGTTCATTGTCTTTTTCCCCTTGGGGGCCGGGGTTTGGAATGCCGGAGATATGGCGCTGACCCGAAGTGAAACGTGCAGTTCCAGTAAATAACAGGTAAGGTCTGGATGAGCGCTCGGGTAATGTCTTTGCATTCGCTCATTCAATGTCTTTGTCTTTTTTCCCCATTGGGGCCGGGGTCCGGAAAATGCCTGGAAGCGGCAAGACCCGAAATGAAATGGGAATGACCCAACAGGTAAGACTTAGAAGGAAACTGAGCTTTTCCTAATCCCTTCCTTCTCTCACCTTGTTCTTGTCTTTTTCTCTCTAGGCTCTGGGAAGTGGCTGTGTATCCGGATGATCGCTGCTGAAGATGGTGGCATCCAGGATAGGTGAGTGAAATGCAGCGCTGCAGCGATCGTAGCAAAATGCTTTTAAAATGATGTCTTCCTTTTCAGGATCCTCGGTGTGATGTCTCCGTGGTGCTGATTTAGCAGGTAAGGTCTTTTGTCTCCCTTTGCAGGTGACCCAGGATACTGACAGGCGTGGCTGAGGTCCAGATGCAGGAGCTGACACGGTGAGCGTCCAGCTGCGAGGAGCAGAACAACGCGAAGCGTGAGTTGCTTATCGGGTGTGGTTTAAATAGCTTTGGAAGAAGTTCCAAGTGTGTATCCTTCCTCCGATCAGGTATGTATCCTTCCCCGACCACACCCGGGTGGAAAGTAGACCCACAGGTAAAGTAGTTCCATTCAGGCCTCAAGAGGGCCTGGATGTGGCAGCATGGTCTGCATCAGGTAAGTGCACATTAAAACACTTGAACATATGTCTAGCTTTCTGAGCCTGGTGCCTAAGGCGCCAGGACAGAGGTCCAACATGAGCCTGGCGCCTAAGGCGCCAGGACTGCGTCCAAAGGGCCCCAGCTTGGGCCCGCTGGCACTCCCCTGGGGGAAATGATGCCTGCCTCTGGGGTTGCTGGGTCGGACCTGGCTCCTTGGAGGTAGGCATCATGACATAAATAAGGGCTTCCCTTGGGCATCCCAGACTTGGCATTGGCTTAGTTGGAGTGCTGAATTGAAGTCCCTTGACAAAGTGTGAGAACGAGAAGTGCAAGGGAAAAGGGAGGGGGTCGGGGAGTGCAAGGGAGAGGGGAGGGGAAAACAGGGCAGCAATGCTCTGAGTAAGTGCAGCCAGGGCAGCACGGCTCTGGGTAGTGCAAGGAGAACAAGAGACTGTAGGTTTACAGTTACAGCCCCTAACTGCGTGGTAGGTCCGGGGCAGTGCAAGGGTGACTGATTAAGAAAGAGCCTGGACTCAGTGAGACTGAGGGTAGCCAAGCAACCAGTTGGTACAGCAGGCAGGTAGGTCAGGTAGGTCAGCAGGGGAGGGGGAGTGAGAAAGCAGAGGAGAAGAGGAACGTTTTGATCTGCTTCCAGAACTTCAGGTGGTCTGGCTCAAGTTTGGGAGGGGCAAGGAGGCCATTCCAGAGGGATGCGCCTTCAGAGGAGAGAGATCTACCCCCCTCTCTGCCTGGAGAAGCATCTAACCCTTAGGGCTTGAGAATGAAGGTACTTTGGAAGAGAACATTGGATGTAGTGTGGATCCCAGCCACAGAAAGCCTTGTGCACAATGTAAAGGGTCTTGAACTTGATCCTTGCAGCCAACAGGAGCCAGTGGAGAGATTTCATGGCTGGAGAGGTAGCGTCGTGGGCTTGAGGCCAATAATAAGACTTCCAGTCCTGATCTGGATTAGTTTCAGAGGGCAGAGAGTAGAGGAAGGCAGATTGAGAAAGTGGCTGTAGCAGTAGTCCAGCCTAGAGAGAACCAGGGCTCTGAAGACAGTGAGCTTCTGGGGAAAAGTGAGAAAGGGAAGAGTCCCTTTGAGGAGGTGCAGCTGGTAGTGGGACTTCTTGGCGACATCCGAGATGTGAAGAGAGAAAGAGAGAGTGGAGTTGAAGATGACACCAGGAATGAGCGAGAGAGGAGAGTAGGCTGAGGGCAGCCTGAAGGAAAGCTGAGTGTCATCCGCATAACTCTGAAAGTTAGAGAAGAAGGTAGAGATCAGGTGGGCCAAAGGGGCCAAGTAGAGGTTGAAAAACCAGGGTGAGAGGATAGAGCCCTGTGGAACGCCACAGGTAGAGAGGTGGCAGAGTGAAAGGGAATAAATTGGACCTGGGAGGGGCGGTCGAAGGGGAAGGAGGTCAGCCACTACAGTGCCTGATCCATGATGCCCAGGTTCTCACAGAGTTGATTGATCAGGATGGCGTGGTTGACCGTGTCAAAAGCAGAGGCAAGTTCAAGGAGGATGAGGACAGAAGGAATGCTCAAATCAAGGTTAGAGATCAGATCTTCACAGGTGTTCAGGAGAGCAGTTTCCATGCCTCTAGCATCTCTAAAGCCAGACTGATGGTCATGGAGACAACCAACAGATTCAGTGTGGAGAGTAAGCTGGGAGATGGTCAGCTTTTCCAAGAGTATGGTAGAGGGGAAGTTCCAGTGGCAAACAAATGATTACAGAAATCGGCTAAGGCTGGAGCAAGGGTGTCAATATGGTACTTGATGGTTCTGGAGGAGCAGGCGAGCACCTGTTTCGACTACACTTCTCCAGATGGGACTTGTCTAGACACCTAGTCTGGTGTTCAAGAGAAAGAGGAGAAAGGAGGAGGAGAGGGAGAGATGGCCAAAGGGGGGTCGAGAGAGGAAGAGGGAGAGGAAGAGGAGATGGTGGACAGGATGTCCTGAGTTTTAGCAGAGAAGCGAGAGGCCATAGCCATACAGAGGGCCTGTTGAGGGAACAGCAGAGGTAGAGACCGCAACAGGATTGTCCAGTTCCTTGTAGATTTTAAAGAGTTTGGCCGTGTTGTTAGAGGCCGCAGAGACTCAGGCTTGAATGTGTGCTCTCTTCTTGATGAGTCTCATTGCTTCTACTGGCATTTTGGTGCAACCAGTCTAGCTATGTCTAAGTGTGGCCTGGCATGCTTTATTGTAATGTTATTACGTGTCTACACTGGTATACATTGTGCAGCCAGTTGGATATGTCTTCATTGAGCATTGGCATTTTTAATAGCAAAGCATTAATGTTCATGTGCACTGTTGGTGACTTGCATGTATTGGATTGTTGTTACCCTACAAAACAATAGCACACACTGTGGCTTTTTAGCCAATTTTTCTCAGAAAATGTGCTGTATATTGCATTAAACACATATTCATATCTTTCTCCTAGTGCAGTGTGCGGCATCCTCCTTCAACAGCACGTTCGTGCTTATTGCACAAGTGTGGTAATCTAGGCCAGCCAGTGTGTGGCGCGACCCATGATTTGTTGCTGAGTTGGGGGGCAGATATTGTGTTATGCCACTGCCACTGCCTTCATCGCCCTTCCCCCTGCCTCACCCTACCTGAAACCCTTCTCCCTTGAATTCTCATCGACCACAACTGAAACTCCTAACCCACCACATCCCACCTTCAAATCCTCCGACCCAAATCCATTCATCGCATCACACCACTCCAATCCCTCCCCCCCAAACCCACCAACTCAACTGCCCGCCTCTTCTTCCCATCGACCACCAACCACCCCCCCTTCTCCCTTCCCATTCTCCATCCTCTCCCCTCCCATGCCTCACCCCTACAACTCGCTCATCATCCTCCTGTACCAAAGTAAATTGCATCCTCTTTAATGCCCGATCTGTAGCAAAAAACAGACACAACATCTTTGACCTCCTTGCCTCTGACAAACCAGACCTGGTCTTTATCACGGAAACCTGGTTCTCTGACGACTTCACCCCTATCGCCAACAAAGCCTTCCCCCCAGACTACTCCCTCATCCCACTGAACCGTCCCTCTAGAGGAGGAGGAATAGCAATCGCCTTCAAGTCTCACTTCCACACCTCAGTCATCGACAACCAGCCATACATTCTTTCCTGCGAATCACTCCTCGTAAAACTATCCCTTATCCCTTTGTTCTCCCACTGCTTACTAATCACCTACAGACCTCCTGGCTACAATAGACAATTCTCAAACAACCTCTGTGACTCTATCGCCACCCTCCAACTAAACCATCCCACCCTCACCCTTCTAGGAGATTTCAACATATGGCTTGACATCCCCACCAACCCTATGACCCACTCTCTGGTTGACGGCCTAGACGTGATTAACCTCCATCCCCACATAAACAGGCCGACGCACTACAAAGGACACACACTTGATGCCATCTTCAGCTCCCACAACCTGATACATCTAAACCCTTCCACCCCTATCATCTGGTCCTATCACTTCATTATTTTTTTCGCCATTCGCTCACCCAACCCGCTCCCCTTGCCAAACCAGACCCTCAGAATCTATGCAAATGCTGGAAGAAACTAAAAATCCTTCCTGACCTAGCCGATGCACTCCTTAAGTCTCCTCCCCCTACCCGACTACCCAATGAACAACTAACCTCTGATGCCTCTGACTCATGGATCAACACCTCTCTAATTTCCGCTCACCCCTTCTTGCAAACCATCAGCTCCCCTTGGCCTTTTTCATAGGTAGTTCACACCAGAACTGAAGACCACTAAACAACTATATAAATCCCTAGAACGCAAATGGCTGAAAGATAAAACAGCTCTGAGCAGATCCACCTTGGCCCGGCACTATCGCCACTACAAGGCCGAAATCCAGAAAGCTGAAAAAGCCCATTACAACTCCCAAATCCTAAACTGTAAAAACCCCAGCAAAGAACTTCACAAAATCATTGTTGAATTCACAAAACCACCATGCACCTCCACCCTTCCCACCCCCTCACAATCACTGTGTGACTCACACTCTCTACACTTTTACACCACAGCCCTCGAAAAAACAAACTCTCTAACCAACAAACTAACTCTCTTACACCCGCCATGCATTCCACCCACCCTACTTGCCACCCCACCGCCTGCAACCACTACCCAACCAACTTTTGACTCCTTCATTCCCATATCAACCGACCAATTTCTCAAACCTCTGTCTACCTGCAAACCATCCGGCTCCCAGCTGGACCCCTGCCCAGCCACAACCCTCAAAGAAATGTTTGCATATACCTGCGCAGGAGAACACGCAAGAACCGTCATAAACAACTCCCTCTCCTCTGGAATCTTTCCCGATGCATTCAAAACTGTTCATGTCAAGCCTCTCCTAAAAAAACCTTCCCTTGACCCTCTCAAGCCCAAGAACTACCGCCCCATCTCAAACACCAGGTTCCTTGCCAAACTCATTGACCAAACCGCCTACTCCCAACTAAATGCCTTTGTCGAAAGCCAACAATCTCCTAGACCCTGCTCAATCAGGTTTCAGAGCCGACACAGAACCGAAACCACCCTGACCTCAATCTGGGATGACCTTAAAAACACTGCTGATTCTGCGGGATGCGCTGCACTAATCCCTCTTGATTTATCTGCCGCCTTCGACACAATCAACCACTCAATCCTCCTTGACCGCCTCCACTCCCTGGGAATCTGTGGAAACATGCTCAAATGGATAGCATCCTTCCTCGACAATAGGAACCAAATAACCCTACTCTCCACCTATGCTTCCCAGGCCCGACCAGTCAACACTGGAGTTCCGCAAGGAGCATGCCTGTCAGCCCTCCTGTTTAACCTCTATATGTCCACCCTACCACGAGTAATCCGCTCGCACAATATCCTGTGCTACAACTACGCCAATGACACACAACTAATCCTAAAACTCCTGAATTCAAAACCCAACTTCCAACCCGACCACGCTTCCTGCCTCCTCGACATAGATCACTGGATGACCACAAACCACCTCTTGCTAAACCCCACCAAAACTGAAATCATGGTATGTGGCAACACCCATCTTCTTCCACACCCGCTACCCTGGCCATCTGCCATGGGCAATTCCCTGACACCCTCAAATTCGGTAAAAAACCTTGGATGCACCCTAGACTCAGACCTAACCCTCTCGCTCCAAGTCAACAACTTCTCCAAGTCCTGCCACTACCACCTTAAATCTCTTAGGCACATTTTTCCATACCTCTCTTTTCCCAACAGACTCTCCATGGTCCAATCAATTGTTATGTCAAGACTGGACTATGCTAACCCCCTCTACCTCGGAGTCCACGTGTACCAACTGACTAAACTACAAAGAGCACAAAACGCCATAGCCAAACTGCTACTATCACTTGGCCCAAAGATCATATCTCCACAGCCCTCAAAACTCTGCACTGGCTTCCGGTTGGCCAAAGGGTGACCTTCAAAACCCTATGCATCTCTCACCGAGCAATGCATAAAACCGGAACTCAATATCGTCAAGACACGCTATAACCCTACCATCCTCTACGCACTCTAAGATCAAGCTCTGCCTGCCTCCTAGTCATATCAAAAACCAACTCATACAGGTTAGGTGGATCGTCATTCTCAGCCCTGGCCCCCACTCTGTGGAATGCACTTCCACCCGACATCCAACCCACCAAAGACCTCATGTCTTTCTGCAAACTACTGAAAACATGGCTCTTCCCCTAAAATCAACTCTTAACTCAAACCGAATATCTCCAATCAATGACCTTAACCCAAAGCTGCTATACCATAAATAATGATCCAGCATCATGATCCGAGCGAGAAATCGAAAGCTAATAACCGCTAATATAAATTAAAACGGATAAACTGAATAGACTGAGTGAAGTGGATGAAAGTAGTGAAGTGGATGAAAGGAACAAAATAGATGAAAACAGCAAAGTGGATGAAATTAAGTAAATGGATGGAATAAATTAAATGGACAAGAGGAACGAAGCGGACGAGAGGAATAAAGTGGACATGAGGATGGAAAGGATGAGTACATGATACGGATGGAGTGCACTGAATAGATAGAGTGCATGGAACCGATAGATGACATTGAATGACAGAATGCATGGAATCAAAAGAACGAATGGAATAGATGAACCATGTGCCTGACATGGATGGAGTGCATGGGACGGATGGAGTGCATGGGACAGATGGAGTGCATGGGACGGGTGGAGTGCAATGGACGGATGGAGTGCATATGATGGATGGAGTGCATATGACGGATGGAGTGCATGGGACGGATGGAGTACATGGGACGGATGGAGTGCATGGGACGGGTGGAGCCCATGGGACGTATGAAGCGCATGGGATGGATGGAGTGCGTGCGATGGATGACGCGGGTAGAGCGGATAAAGTGGGTGGAACAGATGAAGCGTGTGGAGCAGATGAAGAGTGTGGAGTGGATGAAGAGTGTGGCGTGGATGTAGAGTGTGGAGCAGATGTAGAGTGTGGTGCGGATGTTGAGTGTGGAGCAGATATAGAGTGTGGAGCGGATGAAGAGTGTGGAGAAGTTGTATAGTGTGTAGCGAATGTAGAGTGCGGAGCGGATGTAGAGTGTGGAGCGGATGTAGAGTGTGCAGAGCGGATGACACGCGCAGAGCTGATGACGTATGCCGAAAAGGATAAAGTGTGCCAAAGGGATGATTCGTGCGGAAGGGATGAAAGTGTGCGAATAGAATGAAGTGCGTGTAAATGATGAAGCAAGCATGTGAACGGATGGAGCCGATAGAAAAGATTAAATGAATGGAACGTATTAAGTGGGTGGAACAGATGTAGTTGGCTGAAACTGATGTAGTTGGTGGAACGGATGAGGTAAGTGGAGCGCCTAAAGTACGTGGAACGGATAAAGTAAATGGAACGGATGAAATGGGTGGAACGGAAGTAGTGGGTGAAGCAGATGAAGTGGGTGGAACGGATGAAGTAGGTGGAACGGATGAAGTAGGTGGAACAGACGAAGCAGATGGAACAGATGCTATGGATGGAACAGATGAAGTGGATGGGATGGATGGAATGGATGAAGTGGATGGAACGGATGAAGTGGGTGGAACAGAGGAAGTGGGCAGAACAGAGGAAGTGGGTGAAACGGATGAAGTTAGTGGAACAAATGAAGTGAGTGGAACAGATGAAGTGGGTGGAACAGACAAAGTGGGTGGAATGGATGAAGCGGGAGTAACAGATGAAGTAGGTGTAACAGTTGAAGTGCATTGAACGGTTGGAGTGCATGGAACGGTTGGAGTGCATGGAACGGTTGGAGTAGTCACTACGGACATCGTGAACTCAACGGATGAGTCAAACAGATGAAGCAGACTAAACTGATTGAGTGAATAAAACAGATAGAATAAATGGTTCAGATATGCGCTCAACCTCAAACACCTACTGACCACCACTCAACTAGAACACAGGGATACTTTGACACATTCGGTATAGCTGTTCTCATACCAACACCTGACTCATACTCCCCATCATCCTAACTAGTCACAGCTGGCTGCACACCTGCCCCCCTAGTCATTCTCCCTGGGCATAACACAGCCAGAATCAATCTGGTATCACCCTGCCAGAATGAACACATACTCCTGATCTCCCAACCACCACACCTACTGCTAAGAATCAGCTATCATGCAAGTGCCACACCTGCTGCTCTCTCTATCTTTCTACTGACTTGAACTACGGTACCTGAGGGAGTTCAACCTATCAGCACCTTGAGAATATACCAATGGTACATAAGGTGGTATATAAATGCAAAATAACATAACATAACATTGTGTTCCTATCTATATCTCTCCTTCCTCCCTGCCCCTCCATTTCCTTTAGCACAGAGCACTATGGGTATGATATCAGAAGACAAACACCACTTTTCTAAAAAAACAGGGATAGGACACCCTTAAATCAGGCCTGCTTTAGTGCAATCACCTGTGGACTTTTGCTTATAAAAGAAGGAGTCTTGCACTCCTTCTTTAATTCAATTTCAGAAAAACACTATTGAAGAATTCATAGGACCTCTGTTGGGAGAGTTGAATCTCCAAAGCCCTCATCCAGATGTAAAGAGTGAGTGTGCAAGGCAGACACAAGCTCTGCTCCCTAACCATCCACATCGCACATTGTGGTGGACCTGCTGCTGAAGCAAGTCCTGGAGCAAGACCTGCGTCTCTAGCAGTCACACTGGTACCCCGAACCTCACTGAGCTGCAGGTATTTTTCAGTCTCCCTGGTGTTAGCAGCCCGAGAACAAGGATGAAATTATCTTCTACAAGCTTCTAAAAGCCATGGTTACAGCCCACTTGACCCTGTTTAACTAAATAAGACCCTCCAAAGCTGCCTTTGGCACCTGACTGATCTTCAAGCCACTGTACTGCATTTTTTAGCCTGTTTGCCACCACAGCACACCAGCTGACTGTGTCATTGCCTAGGCTCGAACATGAAGCTCATTGTTGCACCTACTTTGTTCTGACCACTTTTCAAACTGCCAGCCTCTTTGTTGGCAATCTTCATTGACAGTTGAACCATCCCGGGTGGCCTCATCAAAGCGTGACCTTCAAACAATGCAGCAGACCCCACAACTCAAACTGCTCACCAACTCACCAGAATCTTCGCCTGTCAAACCGATTCCGGTGGCCCTCACAACATACACTGCTTCAATGTGCAATTAATTTTAGCTCGACCAGCAGCTTGACACCTGCTTCCAATCTGAAACAATGTGACTACCACATCTGAGCCTGATTCAAAATGCATGAACACTCCCTAAAAAACATGGTTCAATTCTGTCGAACCGCCAAGAATAGCAAAAGGTGTTATTGAAAGATGACTGCCCCCTTGGTCCATCCTTGTGCCCTAGAAACTGGTTAGCCCACCCTAATCCCTTTTGCGCACAAGAACATTACCTTTTCAAAACCATTGTCATTTTTTATTGCCTTTAACCCTAGTTTCACTACCCAGAGTGCTACATCATTTATCTTTGCATATTCTGTATTATTTCCTCAGAGGTGGGTTTTGTGTACTGTTTTTCTATGTATTTAAAACTGCAGATGTGTTTAATTAAAGTACATCTATTTGTATAGAAACTTAATTGGTGATGTCCTTTGCTTTTTACTGTTATACTTTGCTGCTTGGGTTGCTACTGGATCACATTCACACCCAAAAAGACAGTGGAAGTATGTCCCTTAACTGTGCCTGTTTCATCTTTATGATTGGAATCACTCTTGTTTTGTAGCAGTGTATGGGCTAATTAGGTACTTTAGCCACTACTCATCAAGTACCTCTGCATTGTTACAGCCATAGTCATTTTGTTACAGCCATAGTCTCACAAATCTGTGCAAAACCAATTGATCCTTTACAACCCAGCAGTGTTTCCTTCTTCTAGAACCACATTGTCAAGCTCAGTCCCACCTTATCAGATATTATGTAACACTCTCTCTCTATGCTTTCTTCATTGACAAGATTGACCTGATATGCCAGAACATTCTCTGTCTAGCTGTGCCTACTTCTGTCTGTGGTTCTACTGCTTATCAGTCTGTTTCCTGGTCTTCCTTTCCCGCTTAAATTCAGATGATATTATTTAGTCGATGAACAAGCTTAAAGCATCATCCCTTCTGGAACCATTCCACATTATATTTTGAAAATAACAATGTCCCGGATTGCTCTTCTGGTCAGCTCTGCTGTCAACCAATTATTAGCCACCAGTTGTATCCCCATAACCTAAATAAACGACCTGGCTATTGACCTTCGAAAAAGCCTTCCCTCGACCCTCTTCTACCTGGTAATTACTGTCCCATTTCTCTTCTCACTTTTTAATGAAAATATTCACATTTTCCAGACTCCCTTGTTAAGTTCTTTTCTTGTAGTTTCTTCTTTTTTTGATGCCTTTCAATCTGGGTGTTGGCATTGCTGTGGCACTGAAGATGTGTTAGTCTCGGTAGTGGATGCTCTTGCTCAGCTTCCTGATCAGGGTGGCATTAACTTGATCTATCAGCTGCATTTGATACCATCGACCTTTCCTCCCTTTTGGACAGATTAGCCATAACTAGCATCTCTGGTACGGTATTGGTGTGGTTTAATTCTTTTCTTTCTGAACTATCTCAGTGTCTCTCACCTCCCGCCTTTCAATCTGCCCCTGTAGCTCTCAATTGTGGTGTCCTTCAGGGTTCTGCTCTTCCCTCTATTCTTTTCAATGTCTACGTACAGCCATGGGTCAAGCTTATGCAGTCTATTGGGTTCCTCTGTTATACCTGTGCTGAATATACCTAGATTGTGGTACCCTTCCATCTTGAACCATCTGAGTCAGCTGTGAGCCTCAGAGCCTGCCTGAAATCTGTTGGTGACTGAATGAGCCATAATTCACTCAAATTGAATGGTGGTAAAAACTACGGTTCTTTTGTTTGGCCCGCCTTCAGCTACCTCTCTTTGGACACCTGAATTCTGGCCATCTTCTTTAGGCCCCTTTCCTCAACCTGTCCCTGTAGTCAAATAATTGGGTATCAAAATGTTAGCTTCACTGTGTATGGAAGCGCATGTGAGTTCTGTCTGTAAAGGGAGCCACTTTAAAGTGTGGATCTTACGGAAGGTTCTTCCCTTCCTACCTTGCATACATTGAATTCAAATCTCTGGCCCATCAGGCCTTTTATGGCCCATTGCTGATTATTTGCAGAGGAAATTCTGTCAGTACCTTCCTACTAATTCTCTCCACTCTGCATCTGACCTACTGGTCCAAGTGCCACAATTTCATCGTTCCAGAACTGGTGGCCACGCTTTCTCAGTGGCTGCGACTCTGTTATGCACAAACTCCCTCACTACCTTTCTGCCATTGAGAAGCATCTGCTATCTCCTTGTCATCTACGAACTCACCTTTTTAAAGCTTTCTTCCTGCCACTTGTTGCCCAAACTGTTAGTTTTATCCAGCGTCATGATACCCCCTTGTCTGAGTCGCGCTTATGCATTTATCTAATAAATAGCTGTCCCCGGCCACGCATTGCTGTGGCTCAGTCTGGCTCTGGCGGTTCTCCAAGTTGAAGCAGTTTAATTTTCCTGGCGGCACAACAGATTCCTTTCATTTCTCCATTAAATTTCACAGCCTTGAAATAAGGACACACTTCATTCATGGTGCCGATGAGAACATGCTGGCTCAAACTATAATCATCAGCTGGGTTGTACCAGAATGCAAGGCGATTGTAATCATGTGATTGCTGAGCACGGAGTCATGTTTGACACTGATCTGCTGTTTATCGTTGACGTCTTTTAGCCACTCTCAGCCTGCCGCGTTCATTCTGCTGAGAATGAAGCAGATCTGAAGCTGCAGACAGCGTTTGCCGTGCTCACAACCTTGCATCCTAAAGTCTGGCTGCACGTCGCTCTGCTGCTTTCTCCATTTTCTTGAAATGGAATCGTAAAATAGCGTGTCTTGCTTTTATGTCCAATAGATGGCGCTGTTTTACAGTAACATGTTCAGTATAGCGTGTGTTGCTTTTATGTCCAACAGATGGCACTGTTTTTCAGAAAAAAAGCCTGTTTTTACCTGTCACAGGTGTGACATCTTTGTATAGTAGGTATATAAAAACATGCGCCTATTCGAATGCAATGTTGTGTCAAAATTTCAAAGCAATCAGTGAAGAACTTTCAGAGATTTAAGATTTTGAACAAAAGAGCATTTACATTTTTATTTATATAGATAGATAATCACATCGTCGGTTGTCCACAATACCACTGCTTGCATTAATTTCTTCTGTATGCCATGTAATCAACTCAATGATAAATCTTACATTGCATTTATACATGAAGATTTTAGATGTACATGAATGTGAATTGAAGTACACATATTTTTGAAACTGTTAATAGGGCTTGCATGATAAGAAGTCGTGTTTTGCCTGCAATTAATTTCTAATCTCAATTTTTTTAAGAAAATGGAGTTTAAACTGCTTTCTCTTTTGTGGTGCAAGGTGGCAGCAATTTGAAATCTATTTTATGCTGAATGTTATTTTTAGCAAAACTCACTGCAAGCTTAATATATTGAAACGTTCGCAATAATTACTATGTTAAAAAGACAATAGTGATACCTTGTAACTTTAAAACGAATTATTTTGCAAGAGAAAAACAGTGGGTTCATGTTGGCAGCAGAAGGGATTTTCTCGAACCCAATAATTTACAAGCAGCTATGTCATTTCTTTTTTTTAATCTACTGTTTTGAAAAAATGCTAATGTTTGAAGGGATATTTTATCTAAATTAACATTGAACTATACCCGCTCTGCTTCAACTCTTTTGCAGGGGTCTGAAAAGGTTGTGCCTCCCCCACTCACAGTAATGGAACCCTTTATGCAAAGTGCCTCATTATTCCTGCTGTACAAGTGCATTTTCTCTGACCTACTAACTCGCAGGTCAAGAGTTTAGACATCATTTGTGCTCCTATTCTTCTGATGCACTGAAAGCCAATCTAAGAAGCTGGCATCCTTTTGTTGCTCTTGCCTATTGTCATTAAAATCCAGCCGAATGCAATGCGCGATTCCATAATGTGCTCACACGTCACTGGCCCTTAGCCAGTCTGTTGACCTTGCAGCGAAATGCTGGTAACTGCAGTTTTAAGACAATACTAAAAAGGTTGGCATTTTAGAAACACTACTACTACATTCCAGACCGTAACCCTTTGAAATAGATGATCATGCAGAAATAGCATTGACAGGCACATAGTGCAGAAGACTTTCTGCACGCTGTTTTGTCACAATACACATTTTCAAAGTGAATACAATCGGCATGTCTTTCTTCTGCCATTGCAGTAAAGCTTATTAAGACCGACCTGTTCATGTGGTGGACACGAGAGCTCCTTTAATGCCTCATGCCTTTTTCAGTATTCCGATCAGTGTGCACTGCTGCCACATGATAATGGGCCTCATCACGACCCTGGCGCTAAGTGAAAAACGATGGCGGTAAATGGTTACCGCCATCTTTTTCCGCCAGGTCCGATCATGACATGTGACCGTTAACTACGATGCCATTAGCGGCATCGTAGTCAACGCTGCCGCTAACTGCGACAAGGGTCCGCGCCCGCGCCCGCCCACACCGTACTTAGCACCATGGCGGAAAGTTACGCAAATCCCGACCCAAGCGGACATGCACCTAACGCCATCACCCAGCCCGTTAAGTACCTTACCACCATGGTGCTAACAACGCCATCGCGAACCAACCGTAAAGGGCCATGTTAAGTGAATGCAGCTGCCACAGGTGCACTGAAACAGCACAGGTGAAGGCAATACAGACTCAGGAAGTACAAAAAGAGCCCACCCCACCCCTTCCCACACCCAGACACACTCCACAATGATACCAATTCGAATGGCAATGTTGGGGCTGGAGGACCTGATAGCAATGCATGTGCTACAACAGCAACAACAACAACAACAACTACTACAACAGCAACAACACCAGGCAGCACAGAGGAGACGCAGGAGGAGAAGGAGGGCAAGGCAGGCCCAGCAAGCCCCACCTGCACAGCCAGTGCCACCACGCAGGCAGCCCCCAATCCCACGCATCAGAGCCAATCCATTCAACCTCACTGCTGAGCAGATCCACACCCTGTACCGTTTGGACCGGGACACCATCACCGCCATCGTAGACATGACACACAACGACATCGTCAGCATGATAGAAAGTCCAACCGCCATCCCCCCCTACTGAAGGTAGTGGCTGTACTCCACTTCCTGGCCACAGGCACCTACCAGCACACAGTGGGGCACCTGCATGGCATTTCACAACCATTATTCTCGCAAACACTCATCCAAGTGCTCGATGCCCTCCTCAAGCACACAGACAACCACATCTCATTACCACGGACTGCACAGGAGATAGCTAACACCAAAGTGGGTTTCCATGCACTAGCCGGCATACCCGGTTGCATTGGTGCCATCGACTGCACCCATGTGGAATTGGTGGTTCCACGTGCCGTGGAGGTACCGTACCGCAACCGGAAACAGTTCCACTCAATCAACGTGCAAATGGTCTGTGACTCCAACAAGATCATCACACATTGTTGTGCCCGATTCCCCGGATCAACCCATGATTCCATGGTCCTGAGGAACTCCACAATACCACGCTACATGGAGCAACATGCAGGCCCAAGATCCTGGCTACTCGGTGAGTCCAATGTAATGGAAGTGGGCAGGTGAATGACGTACCGATGCATACTCCACCTGGGAGAAAGGGGGGGGGGATGCATACTCCACCTGGCAGAAAGGGGGGGGGGATGCATACTCCACCTGGCAGAAAGGGGGGGGGGAATGCATACTCCACCTGGCTGAAAGGGGGGGGGGAATGCATACTCCACCTGGCTGAAAGGGGGGGGGATGCATACTCCACCTGGCTGAAAGGGGGGGGGATGCATACTCCACCTGGCAGAAAGGGGGGGGAATGCATACTCCACCTGGCTGAAAGGGGGGGGATGCATACTCCACCTGGCTGAAAGGGGGGGGGATGCATACTCCACCTGGCAGAAAGGGGGGGGGGATGCATACTCCACCTGGCAGAAAGGGGGGGGGGAATGCATACTCCACCTGGCTGAAAGGGGGGGGGGATGCATACTTCACCTGGCTGAAAGGGGGGGGGATGCATACTCCACCTGGCAGAAAGGGGGGGGATGCATACTCCACCTGTCTGTGAGTAACACGGAGATCGGAGACAGAGGATGGGCACTTACAATGCACACAACCCCTCTGCATACATTGGGTGATGGCATGCAAAACAGGCCATGGAAGCCATGAGCATATACAGGTAGCATTGTGTGAATAAATTAGGTCATGTAGATGTGAGCCAAATTAACAGTTGGAAGCAAGCCATGATGGAACATCATGTTCCTGATCAGACAACATGACTGACACATACATTCTCGCCTACATACAGGTGATGCTGGCTATCCCCTGAAGAGTTGGCTCCTTACACCAGTCCGGAACCCGCAGAACCAGCACGAGGAGGACTTCAACCGTGCACATACACGTACTCGTGTGGTCATAGAGCAGACATTCGGCCTATTGAAGGCACGGTTCCGAAGCCTCAGTAGGTCTGGTGGGGCACTCCTGTATGGCCATGAGAAGGTGGCAAAGATCGTCATGGCATGTGTAATGCTACACAATATGTGCGTCAGGCAGAATGTGCCCCTGCCCCCTGACGCAGAACTACAACCACCTGACGATGAGGATGAGGAGGGAGCAGATGGGGCGGCACCCCATGGAGGAAGCGATGCACAGGAGGGGCGTGCAATGCGCCAAACTATCATCGACCACTGCTTCTAGCACACATGGCTGGTGTGTGTCATATGGTGACTGCACTTGGGGCACTGTGTGGCACCGGGACATGCACACTGTGGACTGTACACCAATAAAGCACACATGCGCAAAGAAAAAATCAACACACTCTGGGTTTTTTTTCAAGGTAAAAGTGTATTCAAGACATGGAACGTTGTGACCCACCACCTCCCACCTCCCCCCTGCACACACCCCCCCCCCAAACTCCCCCCTTAACTCCCCAACACACCTCCCCGCCACCCCCCTGCACACCCCAACACACCCACTCCCCCCTCCACCCCCCCCCCCCCCCCTGGAATCCCAACAAAGGTGTGAGTTAGTCTGTGCAGCAGTGTCAGAAGTAGGATTCCTACACTGTCCGGCCACTATTGGCAGCCCCCTCCACTGGCCCCCGGGGCACCCCTGCCTGTGCTGCGGAGGTTCCTCCCCGATCGGCGGATGGGGCTGCTCGGTGTCGAGCTGGCAACCGAGGAGGATCCTGCCTGCTCATTTGGACGCATGGCCCGTATTGTCTGCACAAGGTCAGTGATGGCGTGCCGCACAGCAGCTAGTTCCGCGCACATGTCCTTTGTGGACGACTCTATAGCTGCCTTCACTGTCTCTGCACATTTCTCCATTGCTGCACATGACCCCCCACATTCAGCAACATGTTCTTCGAGCAGCGAGGAAAGTTGCTGCTGCCGGGTGGCAATCGCCTCCAGAGAATGGTTGGTATTCTGGCCCATGGCTAATGGCAGTGGTATTCCCATTGGGCTGATCTGCCCCTGCAGCGGGGATGGAGTGGCTGGCCAATCGTCATCCTCTGGCTGACCCTGTGTGGCATCCGCATGCGGGCTGCTTAGGGACAGGTAGGGGGAATGAGGGTGGCCTGTGGGGCTTCTGACATCACTCTCCTCAAAGATCCCTGCTTCGCTGTCGGAGGAGGCAGCAATGGCAGCAGTTTCCCCAATTGTGCTGCTTGCAGCAGAGGCTGTGGCTTCTGTGGGCATGATTTGTGTGATGTCTGCTGCTGCTGCTGCTGCTGTACTGCCTGCTGGGGTGGCTGTCTGTGCCCTGTCCTGTTTCCCTTGCATGGATTTTGGCTGCTGTGGGGTTTTCCTCGGGAGGGCAGAGGTGGAGGGTTGTGGTGTTGGCACAGTTGGCCTGGCCCTCTTGGTGGGTGTGGAGGCAGTGGTGTCCTCTTCCTCAAGGTCGGAATTTGAGCCTGTGGTGGGACAGAGGAGGGAGAGTGTTATTGATGGGTCTGCGGACATTGGCCGGGCATTGTGGCGACTGGCATCTTATCAGTTAGTACATGTGGCACATTTCATGCAGGGGAAAAAAGTTGTCTCCCTTTTGTGTGGAAGTAGCATGGAGGTATGTGGGTGGCTGCAGTTAGGGTGTGCATACTGCATGTGTACAGGGTGCAGATCGGATGTATCTGTGGGCAGTCTCCGGCTGATGTGTTGCATTTACACTATGGGCCAACATTGTACTTCACATGAATGGACTTAGGTGAGATTTGCATGCCTTGATTTGAGCCACTTACCTGCATCGCCCGATGTCGGGGCTCCTCTCTCCATTCCTCCTACTCCTTCAATGCTCTGCATTCCGATTGTGGAGGCACAGATTTCCTCCCATGGCTGCAATTTTATAGGGGACTCCGATCCTCCCCCAGTTGCCATTGCCAGGTTCATGTTAGCTGATAGTATGCTCCTGACTCTGAGCCGGAGATCGTCCCACCGCTTGCGGCACTGTTTGACATTGCGGGGTGTTGTTCCCACGGCACTGACCCGCTGAGCTACCAGTGCCCATATGGCCTTCTTCTTGGATATGGCCGGTCTTGTCAGTTGGTTGGAGAATACCACTGCAGCGTTCTCCTGGAGGGTCTCCGCTAGCATGGTAAGCTCCTCTCTGGAGAAGCGGTCTTGCCGCTGGCGGTCACAGGCTTTTTTCACAACTTTAGGCATCTTCCTGCAGGTAGAAGGTTGAAGCCGGTATTTGCGGGGTCTCAGGCTCGGATGTCCAGTGGTTTCGGAGGATGGCAATGGATTGTGTTTTTAAAGATGGCCGCCGTGCTCTTTCCCGTTCCGCCGCGGTGACGCTACTTCCGGTTCCGCTTATCTACGGTCAACGCTAATTGCGGTGACCGCTAACTACGGTCACCGCTATGTACGGCGGTGGCGGTGGTGCACCTTGCGCCGCATACGATGCCGGTAGGTGCCGTTTTGGGGGCACTACCGCCATGGCGCAGTTTACATTACCGCCATGGCGTAATGCTCGTGCGCGATGGGTCGTAATGTGGCGCCCTTTACGCCATCGTCCCACGGCGTTAACGTTCATTACGCCATGGCGGTAATGACGGCGGATTACCGCCAGGGTCGTAATGAGGCCCAATGTGCATTGCACACATTTTAGAACATTCACCATCGGAGTTAAATGTCTATTAAAAATAGGAATGGGAACGCCGAAGACAATCTGTTCACAGGATTGATCAGGGAAATGTGTACATTTGCTTGTTCGTAGGAGGTTTGCCTGGCATTTCGGTGCTGGACTGCCCTTGTAGGTGGAACACAGACTTATATGCAAATAGATATTTCTCCTTTGTCTAAAGTACAGTGAGCAGAAAGCAGTGGCTGTGGACTCTCAAAGTGAAAAAAAAGAAAACAAAGAACAGGTTATCATGCAATGTTCTTTCCTGAGAGAGGCGTCTGCTAGCTTTTTCGTATTTTTTTAAGGATCTTGGAGTTGGTCACCCTGGGTTACCTGGGGGAACCCAGACGTGGACCCCTTGCTCACTGTGCTCAGAGAGGCACAGCCCCACCTCACTGATGAGGCCCAACAAGGCTGAAACACATGTCTGGGTTCACGGATGGGACGGAAAAAAAAAACAGAACGGGCTATCATGCCATGTTCTTTCTAGAGAGGGGCCCCTGCTACCTTTTTTGTAAATATATACAAATAAAACTAATCAGGTAATTTAACGTGATATCTACAGTTCTATGTTGTACCACTGTTCGCTTTAAATTCATTTATAATGTACCAACTGCTGACAGTTATTAAAAAAGCATAACATTATTTGACAAGGCTTAACTGCATAAACTTTACTGTAGAAAGGTGGTTAATACTTAGAATATAGTCAGAATGATTTATTTGGAGTTAAACAAGGTAATAATGTGTGAGGATCCCCCCACCGGGGCAACCTGTAAGGAAAAGTTAAGGTGCAGTTTGTGTTGGATAGTACAGTCCAGTCCAAATATGTTCATTAATAGTCTTCTTCTCTTTTTACAGATGCCAGTATCCCAGAGTACCTAGGAATCCACAGGAGATTTGTATCCAAGACACATCTGGGATCCCTGGACAAATCCTGACGATGGAAGATGTTCTTTCTTGTCACAGTAATTTGGGTGCCTTGGAGGGTGAATTGGCAGAGTTTCTCTGCTTTACTCAATGATACCCCTTAGATGAAGAAGATAAGACCTTTGATGATCATCAGTGTCTTTCGATGATAACATGTGAAGTGCCAGTAATAGTTGTATGTTTTGGTATTTCATGGTTGGCTACCTTTCGGGTTCTTCGGTGCTGCAGCCGCAGCATGAGGACAGAGTGGATTCTGCTGACTTGGACTCGAGGACTGGACTGCACTGCAGAACCTCACCCAGTATGCAACCTCAGGATGCTTTCTTTGGTGTTTGGTAGCTGGAAACCCAACGCCTACTGTTACTCTGCAGGTGACGATCCTGGATCTTCTCCAGTGCGGAAAAGTTGACAGAATTTGTGGCTGCAGTTCCACTTGAAGATTTCTGGCATTACTCGGAACTTTGACAGCTGCGGGTGCCAAGCAGGACTATGCCAGTGTACCCCCTCTTCTGTGCAGGGGATACAGGACTAATTTCCTTCCTGAGGTCATGTAAACTCCTCCGGACCTTGGATGACAAAGATGGACTTCTTGGGCTCAAGATGTACAGGCTCTCCAATTCTTGACCCACAAAAATACCTCTTTGGGATGGCAGACAAACAGGGCTGGCTTCCAGGAAACTTGGGTGAAGACCAGCAGTTGCTCAATGTCACCTCGTAGCTACGGGAAGAGGTTGCCTGTCCAGGTCCTCTTTGGTTTAGTCCTCAAGTCAGTAAAGCAGCTTTTGGATATGATGATGAGTTGCAGCTGCAGACTTCTTCCTCCAGCTGGATTCAGGATACAAGCTTCTTGATACTTTAGCTTTTGCTTTGGTTTTGACTTTCAGCTTTTGACAAGGAGATATGTGAGGGGTACCGAGTTATACACACATGTTTTCCATTCACTCAGGCTGAGCCAGGCACAGCCATCCAATCATGCACAGTGCATTCTTACAGCAGCTACCAATCATGCTCACGGACATTTAGGGCATTCACCCAAAAGCGAGCACCCACAACACAGGATGTGTATTAGAGGCAACTCCTAGGCCTTCAGAGTATTCACTGAATTCACTCAGTTTCAGTCAGGACGGGGTTAGGCAGGACCACAGGCATTGTGACACACAACCAAAACCAGAAACCTACAACACAGGATATGATTTCATTCCACTCTCCATGCAGTCAGGTCCCCCATCTGAGGTGTACCCACAACACCAATCCCATGGCAGGTTCCAGCTAGCATAGCAGTATGCAGCCCCAGTTCTATATCTGGCCCTTCCACCCAATAGTCTTTCTGTGGAAGGGAAAAGAGCCAGGGTTTCTCAGGAATTTGAGATACAAGGGTGCAAGTCCATTGGTTCCTATGGCAGGGTCTCAGTGTTTCAAAAGGGTGGACAACCAAAAGCACTGTCAAGTCAGCATGTAGCTTCCACCATGTGCCTAGAAACACACACTAGGGGTACATGTGTGCTTCTAACTTCCTCAGTGTTCCCCATGTCCATGACAATGAGGAATTCCTATATCTATGATGAAAAGCTAAATATCTTAGTGTAGCTCTTAAGTGCATGCTGAGTCAGATTTCTGTTGTGACACTCACTTGTTGGACAGAGATGATAAGGAGCTGTTGCCAGCTTTGAGGTCCACAGCATACCAGCATACACATGTGCAGACACTGAGCTTCCTATGTCACCCTTGCCTGGACACACTTGGCATGGCTAGAGGAATTCCCCTTGCACAATGCATTTGAACAATCCCCAAACAAATGTGTTACTCGGAACTTGGTCTGAGGAAGTGCAAGGGAGCATTTTCTTCTTCTGTTTTAAAAACATTGCTCTCAGGACAGGTAGGTAGGTGCAGCAATTCTGTGATTACAGTTATGAGCCAGCCTTACTAAATAGGGACTCAATAAAAGTAGGCCGAAGAGGTTCTGATCCTACATGCAGATACTATTGGAGGAGGAATCTACATCAGGAGCATGACAGGTTAGCTTATTTTTTAATAAATCCTAATCACATAATAATAATAATTTAGCATTCATATAGCGCCACAAACCCTTAGGCATCTGAGCACTGCTTATTATTACCCACAGTGTGTGGTGCTCATTTATCGATCTCGGAAGGATTAAAGGGTGAGTTTGGCCCTGCTGGGATTCAAACCTGCGTCAGCAGGCTCTGCACAGATGTTAAAGCGAGCGCTCTACTCACTGTGCTATCAGAACGGCTGTTTATGCAGTGCATAAAGCAATGGATGCTGAGTGGTCGTCAATATTCTATTCCTTTAATGAAACTTTCATTCGAGCTCTGACTTGAAGGAACATTAAAAAAAAAAACACAATAAGGGTCAAGGTGGATAATTGCAACATGGAGTTAAAGTCCTCAGCAAAAAGCATTGTTGAAAGAAAACACCTGAGGAACACACCTCTAGGACACAGTATCTGAAAAAATATACATACGAAAATCACAGTCAATTACTTATCTATTGGTGAGAAAACGTTCCTAATAGAACACCAAAAGCCACCAAAAGATACATTTTTGTTAAGAAAAGCAATTCATTACACTTCAGGGGAAATGAGTTGCAGTGTCAACAGAAATAGTGTCAGAGTAAACATGCAATCACAATTACAGACATAAACATTTGGTGGCAAACAACCCAAGGGGTGACAAGAGGAGACTGCAATGAGGAGTTCTAGAGGTCACTATAAGAATCAAGAAATGCACCTTTGGAAGCCAAGGGGAAAATTTGGTTGAGATCTACCTATCATATGTCTTCACCCCGGACCACATGGATGTCTGAGGGTAAGGATTGGGAATAACCCACCACTTTGCACTCTGAAACACTTGTGTACGAGTGCGATACAAATGGAATATAAATTCAATTCAATTCCACAACCCAGAGTTATATTGTCATGGCATTGGTTCCCAGAAATGAATTTCCAGTTAGGCAAAACAATCTTGTAAGTATAAGTCTTCTTCTCTAGGTTCAGTTTACTGAATGTGGCTTTACAGGTACCATGGCAATGAAGATTCCAACAAAAGAAAATAAGAACAAACAGTCCATCATGCTAGAAGAAACTGTAGTGGTGAACAGTAATGGTGAATAATTCTCTGAAAGTCAGGAGAATAGTGCAAACCAGGATCCAGCAGCTTGACGAAAACAGGAAGGCAACCCAGCCTCAGAAAATGGTCCTATAGTGAAGACTACAGAGAAAATCAGGTGGGCTGTTAGAATATGAATAAGGTGTTGGCTGTAAACAGCATCAAAGAGGGGCAACTACAGGGGTACGGTTGGAATCTTGCAGAAAAACAACCTGGCGATGGTCCTAGCAAGGAAGGCCAGTCCCAATACAGAAGTAGAGCCGGATGGAGGATAAAAGAGACCCAGAAAGGATGACCAGTAGCCAAAAACTCAAACCTGAGATCAGTCCACGGCACCACATCCAGCCAATATGGATAGATCCGGTCACTAAAATACAGCAATGGCAGTAAAACACAAGACCATTCTGCAGCAGCTACGTAATCATGCTTCTTCTTAAAGGTCCTGTAGAAGTACCTTAGGTTAGGAATTCCCCTTAGATCAAAGGAGGCTCCTAAACCAAACTGGAAATTATTAGGGCTTAAGAAAATACATTGGCACCCTAACTGCTACCAGACTTATACATTTGACAGCTAGTGCAGCCAGCACCCCCGGAGAATCTAAAACTGAATAACAGCTGTCACCTGTCTACCTCCCCAAAAACAATGTGGGTGATATAGTCATGCTAGAGAAAAATGGGGTGCTTAAGTAGCACATCTGTACCTGTTAGCTTGATGGGCAACCCAGAACCACATGTTTTCAATGAGGGGAACAAGGATTTCAATGGCATGGCGACTTCAGTAGAAGTCCTTCTGACCACCAAAAGTAGGTCAGTCATCCCAAAAAAATAAAAAATAAAAACAGGTCAAATGCAAAATGTCAAAGGTACCTTAAAATTAAAAAAAAAAGGTAAAAAGTTAAATGTCAAAATAAAATCCCATTAGTGGCATTAGGCTGGAACTGGGTCTCACTTCATAGTGGGCACAATATGTTACATGGAGTATTGCACTGAGGTGTAAATTGCAGAGGGGGCGGATGACTCTAGCCTGGGTTCACACATTAATGACCTGTGAAGGAGGGGATTAAACCCTGCTCTGATGAAACTCAAAAGGAGATGAGAAGCCTTCTTTAAACTGGTGTAGATAGAGTGTCACAAATCTGATTATGTGATAAAGAATAAGTCCAAATGATGGGTTAGAATGATGTATTTACAGGACTTGGGAAGATTAACCTTATACAGAGATAAAGACATCCTATATATCTAGTGGCGAGCAAAGAATGTACCTAAATAAGTTCCCTTTGAAAGTACATCATGATTGTTACATGAGGTTTCGATTAAATTGCCTGCCGGCGCTAGAGGTTATAGGATTCAAACAAGGTGTACCTAGGGATCTGCGTAGGTGCAGGATGTCCGGGTCAGCCCCTCTAGAAACCTTATTTCACCTGGTAATGGAGTGCCCCAAGTTTAGAGATGGCAGGATTCTGAGGATGGGACCATTCATTCACTGCACGACATAGGTACTAGTGGTGAGCCTATGGGAAAGATTGTTGCTAAAAACCCCAACCGGCACGACATTAGCATTGGTAAAATGTCTTCATACATCTTTTGCTGATATTACTAGTGTGGTGCAGCAACTGGTAGAGGACTTGGGCAGGTTCCGGGATGGCTAGAGAAGATAGTGAGGCTCTATGGTGGAAGAAATGTAAACTCCTTTAACCCCTGATTGTGGCTGTCTTTTCTTTTATTATGCATGAATCTGATAGACTTGCCAAGATTGTCGGCGAGAAGATACTATTGCTATGTTAGGATTGTAATCGTTTTTATTGTTGATGTGTATGACATGATGAAATTGTGTAAGGTGCCGTGTCCACCAAAAACGCAAACAAATAAAAAGGATTAAACAAATAAAACCAATAAAAATGAAATGCAGTCTTAACACAGCGCAAAACTTTGACAAGTGCTGTCATTGGAAATTACCATGGCAATCACTCTTCTTCTCCCTATCTCCAGGAAATGTGTGTTAGAACCTTGCCTCCAACCAGATCAGTTGGTTATAGATGTTCCCCACAGTTTATGGCTTGGACAATTTTAGGTGCATGAGGGAGATTTTGGGAGAATACGCGGGATTCTTTATGTAATCCTGGTCAACCTGTACAGTCAAAGCATATGATGCCAAGTGGAAGGCTTAGACTTTCTAGTGTGCAGAGTGAAGAATGGATCTAAAGATTTTAGTAGAGATTGCTAATGGTTGTTTGTGGTGTATCATACATATGACAGGGGCAACCACAGTTTGCAGTGGAGGGTCACTGAGACATAAGCAAACAGCCTCAGAGCACAACATACACCTGATGCATTTCTCTTCATCAATTGCTGCTCATTGCAAACACAAGACGTGTCAGAGATTCACATTCCTAGTGCCTGTTTATAAGTAAACCAGGAACAAGGAATGAGGGCTGACAGGTAGGGGAAGAGTAAACAAGGAAGAATATTATGAGATAAACTAAGGATCTGACCAAATACAACCTGGTGTGATACTTCGTCAAAGAAACAGTTCCATTCTTGGTTCACTTTAATGTACATCTCTGACATGTTTAAGCACCTCTACCTTCTCCTTGTTCCACACTCCCACATCCACTGGCAACTCTACACTTTGGTTGCTTTGGGGAGTGCCAACAACTTGAATAAAACATTGTAAACCTGGCATGGTAAAGTCACTTTCAAACTTTTTTCCATCACTCTCAGTGTCTCCTTTGCAGATCCTAATCCTGAGCATCACTGGTTTGGACTTGCAGATTGTATTGATTCACTGCAAATTAGCCACTGTCTGTCTTAATGATGAGAAGACAGAAATACTCCTGGTTGGTACTCGAGCTACATTCAACAAGTTAAACACAGCCTACAGCTCCTTCATCATGGGCGGAAACACAATCCTGGTTTTACCAGCTGGAAAAACCATAGGATTCTACCTAGATGCATACACCACAAAACTCCTCCATGCCAGCTGTCCCTTCCTCAACACAGACAACAAACTCACCATTGATAGAGCTATCATCCGGTTTAGACGTAATTACTGCAACACACTTCTAGCTGGCACCACTATGCAAACTACAAACTATCTAAAACAATGCCCTTCGCTCCACCATTGGCCTTTCAAAACATGACCACATCTCAGAAACTAGAAGAAAAGTGCACTGACTCCCAATATTTATGTATTTATTTATTTATTTATTCATTCATGTATTTATAACATTTGGTTATACGCCCAAACCCTCGGGTGACACGGCGTAGGTTACAAGAATCTTTGGTGCTTCAATGAAAATGGATAATTTAGTACAAATTGGCAGGTTGATAATCATGACATTTTTCAACATGTCTTAATTCTTGGTTATACAATTTAAAAACATAAGGTCACAGAATTAACATTGATGAACAATGTATGCATTGGCTGAAGTTGTGATGCTAAAGGCTTAGGGTTCATTGATATTTATTGAAGACCCAGGTTTTGAGGGCTTTCTTGAATTTGGGGAAGGATAGCTCATTGGAGATAGTGGTAGGTAGAGAGTTTTAGATTCTAGGAGCTGCTACTGGGAAGCTGGAATTGCCTGTTCTCACATTTTTGAAGCGTGGGGTGTAGAAGATGGTGTCTGAGTGGATCTGAGTGATCTGGATGTGGTTTTGCGTGATATGCATTGGTTGAGATAGATTGGCGCTGTGCCTGTGACACATGTATGTGCTATAGTGAGGGTTTTGTTCAAGATCCTGGCTTGTATGGGCAGCCAATGGGCTTCTCTCCTATGGTGGGAGTTATACTCCCTCTTTTTTATACCTAGTGCTGCGCGCAGGGCTTTGTTCTGGATAAGTTGCATTTTATTTTTTATTTTTTTCGGTCCCTAGTAGCAGAATGTTGCAGTAATCGATTTTTGCTAGTATGAGTGCTCTGGCTAGGGTGGTACAATTCTGAGGTGTGAGAAAGGGTCTGCTTAGGGCGATAAGTTTGGACGTGTATTTCGTGGTTGAGGAGAGGGCATTAACGTGTTTGCACATGGTGAGGCTCGAGTCTAGATAGACCCTTATGGTTTTGACTTGTTAATATATATTGATTGGAGTTCTGTCAATGACTATGGCTGTGTAGTTTGATTGTAGTTTGCTTAACCGGTCTGGGGATCCTACAATCAGTATCTCTGTTTTTTCTCCATTGAGGCAGTGACTGTTTGTCGCCATCCAGTTCTGGATGATTGAAGAGATTTTGTTCATGGTAATGGTGTCTTGTTCGAGGTTGCCAGAGATGGGAATAAGTATTTGTGTGTCGTCTCCAAAATTGGTGTATGTTACTCCCATATCGTCAAGTGCTGCAAAGAGTAATTTCGTATATGCATTGTAGAGTGTCGGGGAGAGCCAGAATCCTTGGGGGACTCCCAGTGGGACTGTGATTGGGTCTGCAGCGACAACTCCTATTGCTACTCTCGACGTGCGGTCTGCGAGGAAGGACTTATCCAAGCAGTAGCCTCTTTAGAGAAGTGAAAATTGTTGGCAAGCATAAGACATAGTTTTGGGTGGTCTACTAAGTTGAAGGCCACTGATAGGTCTAGGAGTAGAAGGATGCATAGTTTGCCCGAGTCCTTGATGGTATCCATCTGTTTTATTAGGTCTAGTAAGGCAGTCTCTGTGCTATGTCTAGGGCGGAAACCTGATTGTCTTTCTCCTAGTAGTTGGTTATTTTCTAAGTGGGATTGTACTTGTGTACGTGGGATTTTGTCTATTATTTTAAAGAGGAAAGGCACTGTGGTGATTGGTCTGTAGTTTGGGGGTATGGTGGGGTCTAGTTTAGGTTTTTTGATGAGAGGGGCGACTCAGGCTTCTTTAATGCTGGTTGCTATTGGAGGTGGCATTGGAAATGCATAGGTTGAGGGAACTAGCTTTCTGGGTAAATACTTCCTTAAATAACCTTAATACATGAATATATTAAGTTCAAAACTCTTTCCATTTCCGAGAGCTGCCTCACCAACTCAGCCACAACATACCTGTTTCAGAGACTTGAGAAACCCAACCCACAATACTCCACTCAATCCACTATCTCGGAGTTCCTACATTCAAACGTTCAATAGCAAGAGGCTCTAGCTTCCGAGTCAGCCATGCCAAACAATTGAATGCCCTTCCCCCAGGACTCTGAAAAGAACCATGCTACTGGACCTTCAGAAAACACCTACACACTTTGCTTTTCATCTAATGCACTCTCTTGACTTAACACTGTCTTACTTTATTAGTACTGGTACTTAAGTTTATAACTAGCGCCTAGATGCCCGAGGGCTAAGTGTGTTATCTATAAGTGAAAAAACAAATAAGGACCTAAGAGCCGCTTTTTTTACCCCATACCCACGTATTTTGACACTACTCAAACTATTCTGAGATAGAACAAATTTGTGGTTGATCAGAACTACTCTTTTTTGTGATTTTTTGTATTCTGGCATATGATATGATATGATAGGTTATTTATAATGTGCTTAATATCCAGAGGTTTATAAGCGTGGACACGGGGATCAAACCTGTGTTGCTCTGTGTCGTCTTGCTTCCAAGGTGAGCATGTTCCCGCTGAGCTATCCTCCCTTCTGTATAGGGTGCTTTGGATACATTGTCTATTGCAAGGGGTAGGATTTAAGAGTAATATTTATATTTAGCACTTTTGCACAAGCACTTTTGACATTGATGTTGTGACAATGGGGACAGGCTAAAAATGCAATTTACCCAACCTGTACCCATCAGGATAGTTATAACAGTTTATTCTATAGAAAGGCATTCTTATTGTTTGATGTTCACTTGCACTGTAGATTGTGGAATATTTTTGATTCCCTCCCAAGTGTGCGATGTCTACCGATGGTATTCAAATAGTTAAATGCAGTGATGTAAAGTGATTACATTCCCCGTGCTTTTAAATGGAATCACGATTCAGAAACTGTTATTGTATTATACCAATGTAACTGATTTTAGCGGTTTGCAATCGTGCATGTTTGATTATTTTTTATGGTTATGGTTATGATGCCAAAATAAAGCTGTTTCTGACTTTAACTCTCCATGGATCTCAACTGTAATTTATGGGAAGAGGGGGTGCATATTATGGATGTGTTAAATCGAGTGGACAGTGCACAGTGAAGCAAAACACAGACATGATTCAGAAGCGGACTCTACCCAGGAGACTGTGGAAGAAAATGCACAGGGGAGAAAAACACATACAAGATTCAAATGCGGGCCCTGCCCAGGAGCACTTTGGAAGAAAATGCACAGGGGCGCAAAACACAATCAAGATTCAAGTGCAGACCATGCCCAGGAGCACTTTAGAAGTAAATGCAGACTGGTGCATTGCAAAAGCAAAAGGAAATATCGAGGCTGAGTACCCCAAAAGGAAATACACCAAACACGGGCTTATAAAGATTGACAGATCTTTATTCTAAAACTGTACAGTTTACAAAGAAACAAAGTATCAGATAGCTATCTGGCCCTCAGTACATCACACCGAATACCAGCCCTTTCGGTGTGAGAAGTGAGAGGTACTGGATGTCTAAACAGTTGTACATTTTATACATTTCCAATCATAATGTCCAGCCCCTCTACAGATTAATAATACATGGTCTAGAGTTCGTGCCGAGTTGACTTCTGGCTTGACCAACTATATGCATATGGATCATCCTCAGTTTACATATGAACAAGTCACAATGGCAACAGTGTATTCTCGGATTTAACAATAAGCCTTAACACAAGTCCTATACAATGCAGTCCAGCTAGTGTCCAGGTTTAGTATTTGTACAACATTGTAGTTGATGTATGTCCGCGGATCGGACTTGTTGGCGCAGACAATCCTCTGTCTACAAGTTAGGCATGGGACAAGATCTCTTTACTCAACCCAAACCCTGGTCATTCAGGCTGGGATGGCCCATCATGAATTTGCCTTAACGTCGAAAAGACTGAGCTCTTACTAATAAGATCAATCCAACGTCTTAACAAATTAGATTAAGCCTACAAGTCCTTCACCATTGACGGCAATGATATCAAGGTCTCTAAAGACACCAAAACTTTAGGCGTCTATCTGTCTGAACTCTACGCTCTCCTTGAACAGACAAACAAATGCAGTAAGGTCGGCATCGGCATATACTTGCAAACTCATTACCGCCTGCAGACCCTTTCTAAACTCTCTTAACTGCATCACCCTTGCCAGAACACTCATTATGGCCAAAATTGACTACTGATGTGCCCTCTACTTAGGGACCAGTCAGCCCAACCTCAATAAATTGCAAACTACACAAAACAATGCCATAAGGGCAGCCTTAAATATCCCGAGACAATCCCATATCTCCACCGTCAGATCTGACTTACGATGGCTCCCGGTAAAACTAAGAATTGCCTTGAAAACTCTAGCCTTGACCCACAAATGCCTGAACAACAATCCCCCACCCTACCTCTCCTCTCGCCATAGACTCCACACCTCCTCTCGACCCACCAGATCAGCCCAAACTCACAGCCTGACCTTGCCTAGATTCAGACTCCAAAAAGCGGGTGGTGTGAGCTTCCCTGTCCTAGCTTCCACACTCTGGAACACTCTGCCGACTTCCATCAGAACTGAACCCTCGTTCCTAACATTCAAGAACAACGCCAAATCTTGGCTGTTCTCTCCAAAATTATGAAGCTCCTCACTTTAGTCCTGCCTCCTACATGTAATATATGTTATGTGTGTATAAACTCTATAATGTACTTGTAATATAACTTGTAAATTGGTATTTTCTGTATATTGTGTATATTGTGTACATTTATTATGTATATACCGTTATTGTAACCTGTTTTCAAGATTATGTGCCCGGTTGCCCTTGGGCCTGGTTTGCGCTTTACAAATAAACTAAACTTCAAACTTCAAACTTCAAACATTCGGCCAACGGACAGTTATACATTAACTCATGTACAAGGTTCAGGACGGTTCAGTTACAAGCGGGAAACACTGTCCACCATTTTAGAACGCAGAATCACTTTAGAATAGAAATCAAGATAGCGGATGGACCTAAAATGGCAGCGAAGTCAATCTAAGATCGGAACTTTGCGACGCCGTTTTCTTCTCAAAGCAACTGGGCTTAGACCAATATACACAATAAAGGCGGCACAATATGATATCCCGTTTAACAAACCCTCCTTTTGGCCTAAGCCAAGCGCTAAACTACTTCTAGTCACTTTACGAGTAACTCCACGTCTCAATGTCCATACATCCTGAATCAGTATCAGAGATATCAATTGCCATGAGGTCACATACTGGGATTTCCTTCAGCACAAATTCATTAGATATTTTCTCTAGGGCGTGTACCCTGTGCACTATTGTACCCATTGCTTGTGCACAACATCCTCATAACATCGAACACATACCAGGAAGACATTGTATATAACAGCAGAAAAACAGCAGAATACCTAAAATAATCAGTAAGACCGAAAGTAGCTTCCATCCCCAAGATCGCAGAACCAAGCGCTAAGATCCCAGTTTCCCTCAGGAACATGCGCTTCTGAACTGAGAACATGCAGGTTTTGTATCACCCTAAAGATAGTTGGGGAGAAATCTGGCATGAAAACACAGCAAGCGGACCCCACTAATTTACATACCCCACCACGCTCAGCCAGGATGACATTTAATGCAATCCAGTTCTGAAGTGCCACTAACCTTATTGCTTTTTGTTCTAAAGTCATGTGATAGAGTATGTCAGTGGTCCGGTTGATGGTCCTCTCCAGTACTCTCGCTAGTCTTCTGATATCTTCAGAGTTCAGTATTTGCTACCAAAATGACACAAAGGATTTAGCTACATCACCCAGAACTTGTGCTGAAGTATCGCCATTCTTGTCCCACTGTGGATGAGCTTTTGAAATGTCTACACTGCTAGCAATGAATACCCCGGGTAACAGAATCCCCAAATAACAGGTTCCCTGCCAATCCCTAGGTAACCATGGAAATGCTACATTACCGCAAACAAAGTAGACAGGTTCGCCTACATACAAAGGTCTGTCCTCACTGGTCAAATTTGCAATGTTGGCGCAACCCTTGAAATCACCCATTGACTGAGTACCATTCCTCTGTATGCAGAAAGAAACTGAATCTGGGCTGTGGTTAACAGTATAAGAAGGTGGTGTGGCATCCCTATTGCCTATAGGAGCCATCTTGAAAGAGATCAAAGATTGACAAGGACGGGACAGTCTATCAGAAGGCCTAATAGAAGCAACATTAGGCTTGCTCCTATTCGCAAAGAGTGAGCAACCCAGGGGCGTTGGGACACGTTTCTCAAAATCGTTCAAGTTAGTTCCATCAAAGTTCCCCGAGATGCTATCGTTCCATCGGCCAAAGAATAGTACCCTTAGAGAAGCATAGCATGCAGTCGTCAAAGGTAAAGGATGAATATACCAACCCAGGCCCCTTATCCCCATGTTGCGGTACATGCGAACAGACCCAACAATTGGACTTATTAAAAATGGCATGTGTAGCATTCATAATGAGTAATAGAGTATTGTTATGGTAACTCTGTCTGTGCTGAGAGTCTCTAGGAGATGTGCAGATGCACGAAAGGCGTAGAAACAGTGGGTACATTTTCAGTGGGTAACAGATTTTCAAGCGGATGTACTTCTTCCAGATACCAGAATCCTAAGGCAATGACTATTGTAAAACCAGTTAACATTATCACAAGACAACAATACGTTTTCGGGGCCCACACATTTGATTGTTCATTTTTACAATCGGTCACACAGTCTCTTATCTGTTCCGTACGAGTGGGAGCGGTTGCAGGCATTGTTTCTTCAAACGAATATACCAGATTTAATGCGCCTTCTTAGTACTTTATTTCCCAAACCCTAGCCAACAGAATCCCCTTATGTATAAAAGATCGGGCCAAAAAGACAAGCCCTTCGATGATTTTCCTTGATGGCACAGCCGAACCATGCAGTAAGTCTACTTCCTTGGATGCAGATCGTACCTTGTGATCCCTGGTACTGAATGATCTGTGAACAACGTGTCCTTACTTCCAGATGGAAGCGGTGAGATCAGAGCAGGATTTGACACAAGATTCGAAACGACTTTTGAAAAAGGAACTGTTGGAGAGTGTGGCGATGAAGTGGCTATTTCCCCAGGCACCACAGGCTCAGGAAGAGTCTCTGACGCACTCTCGATGCTGTTTGATGCATCGTGATTGTTGGTTACAGTATTGGTGAGGGGTTCTGTATCTTCTGTAGCGTGTGGCAAAGGGAAAGGAATCCTCTTGATGTGGGACACGTGGATCCAGTGCTTCCTGCCCTCCACTCGCACTGCTGTCTGTGTGACCAGGAGAACTCGATGTGGGCCCCGTCAACGAGGAGCGAGACAAGAAGATTGTTCAAACAACTTGATGAGGACCCAGTTTCCCAGCCGTATGTTGTGGCCTGGGCCCTCGTACCTGACAGGTAAAGCTTCTCGCACCTGGTGGTAAATCAAATACAGATTTTTAGTTAACTGTCCACAATAGTCAGAAAGAAGTACATTTTCAACCTCACGTAGCGAACAAGGCTTTGGCAAATTCCAAATGTTAGCTGGCCTACCCATGACCACCTCAAATGGAGAGAGCCCAGTCTTAGTTTGAGGTGTCGTTCTCATAGATAATAACACGATCGGTAAGGCGTCCGGCCATTTCAGTTTGGTGCCGGTACACGACTTAGCGAGCTTGTTCTTGATGATGCCGTTGGGTCTTACTACTAAACCAGCACTCTGAGCGTGCTTAGCCAAAAGGAACTGTTTATCGATCTGTAATCCCGTGCATATCTGCAGAATTACAGCAGCAATAAAATGTGGACCATTATCCGACCAGATGACTCTGGGCAAACCAAACCTAGGAAAATATTCCTTCAGCATGGTCTTCGTCATTGTCATAGCTGTGGCATCTTTGACAGGAAAGGCTTCAACCCATTTACTAAAGGTGCAGATAACAACTAGTACATACTTGTAGTCATTGCAATGCTCCATTTCAATGAAATCGAAGTGTATTACCTCGACATAAGGTGGACCAAAACCACCCTTAGGAGTCAATGTGCCCTTTCCCACATTGTGCTGCAAACAGATCATATACCCCTGGACAAAAGCGCTTGGCTACTTTAGAAATCTTATCATTTACCCATACATTTTTCAACATTTTAGTAACTTTTCATGCACAAATATGGGTGGGACCATGAGCCATAACAATCATCATCGTAATGTATGCAACAGGCAGTAACCATTTCCCTTCTACTCTGTCCACCCAACACCCATCATAATCCAATTTTGCCAAACCTTCAGCCCATTTCTTTGATTCCTCTAACGTGTCATCAGCTTGAATGTTTTTCACGGATTCAATGCCCTCATCCAAAGTACATACAATTGTGGCTTCCCTTGAAGTATACATTTCTGAAGAGAGATCAGTGGCAGTTTGGCTATCTGGTCGCGAAAGCGTTCCCTTTTCCTACATTATCTATAATCTTCTGATGTGCTGTGCATTTCATAATTGCTAGCTGAGTAGGGAGTGCAAGCGTTGAGAGTAACCCTACTATCAAGGAGCCATACTCGATTTTAGTGCCATGTGAGGTCAAAAACCCTTGTTCTGCTCAAAGTCTGCCAAAGTTGTGAACCAGCCCAAAGGCATACTGACTGTGAGTATATATATTTAGGGTAAGCCCTTCGGAAAGTTCACAAGCTTGGGTTAAGGCTATAATCTCTGCGGCCTGCGCGGACTTATGCGTGATTCTTTTGGTCTCCACGACCGTGCTCAATGTGGTGATTGCATAAGCAGCTGTGGATGTACCATCCGGGAGTTTGAAACAGGAGCCATCACAAAACAGCTCCCCTTGTGTGTTATTCAAAGCAGTATATTTTAGATCGGTTCTGCCTTTTGTCTCTTGCTCTGTAGTGTAAAGGCTGTCATGTGACTCTTCGTCAATGCAAGCAGTACCTTGTGGGAAAGGTAAAAGTTCAGCCGGATTAAGGACACAACACCTCTTTATTTGAATATGCGGTGCAAACAAGATCAATTCTTATCTCGTTAATCGTGCAGAGGTGAGGTGTTGCATTTGTGTTCTGTTTAATAGAACATCTACAGAGTGAGGTATCATCAGGGTTAAAGCATGGCCTAGGACCATTCCCTCGCTCTGTTTCACGGACGCAGCAGAAGCAGCGACAGCTCTCAAACATCTTGGCAAAGCGCATGCAACAGGATCAAGGGTGGAAGAAAAGTAGCCGCACGGCCTATTCTTCCCTCCATGTTCCTGCGTTAATACAGCCAAAGCAAATCCATCACGTTCATGCACATACAACAAGAAGGCCTTTTCATAGTTTGGTGTGCCCAGAACTGGTGCCGAGCAGAATGCAGTCTTGAGCAGATCAAATGCTTGCTGGTGTTCCAAGTTCCACAGCAATGGCGAAGAAATGCCCTTCTTCGTCAAAGCCAACATTGGTTTAATAACTGAGGAGAAGTTTGGGATCCACTGCCTTCAGTAAGAAGCCATTCCTATGGCTCTGACATCCTTCTGCGTATTTGGGACAGAAATTCTAGAAATTATTTTTATCCGCTCAGGTGTCAACCTTCTTCCCTCCTTTGACAGGAGATAGCCTAAATAGGCGACCTCCTGTGGACAATACTGAAACTTTTTAAGCAAAGCTTTGTGTCCATGTCGTGCTAGGTGAATAAGCAACAACACAGGCGCTCTCTGAGTCAGCAGCTAAGAGTAGATCATCTACATACTGAAGCAGTGTACAAGTGGTAGGCAACTCGGGTGTTCAAGCTGCTCTTTCAAAGCCCTACTGTAAATGCTAGGACTCTCCGTGTGACCTTGCGGTGCACGGGTAAAAGTAAACGAGCGTCTCCCTAAGGTGAACGCGAACAAGTATCTACTGTCTTTGTGTATAGGAATACTAAAGAAGACGTTCTTTAGCTCCACAACACTAAAGTGAGTAGCTGAAGCCGGAATCATAGTTAATATTGTCATCACATCAGGCACAATGGGAAATTGTGGGGAAATTATCTTATTGATGGCACATAAATCAATAATGAAACAGAAAGGAATTGCATTATCGCCTTTTTAGTACACAGGCAAAATCAGACTATTGCATAAACTACCTGCAATTTCTTCAATCACCCTACGATGCACAAAAATGGAGACTATGCATTTCAAAGATTGCTCACCATCGACCGAGATCTTATACTGGGGAATACGTGGCAACTTTACTCCATGTTTCAGAATAATCTTAACGGGCTCAATTTGCAAAACACCAACATCATTATCATCAATTGCCCACAAACACTCCGGAACATCACTGAATTCCGGCGGCAAAGGTCTAGTCAAGAACTGAGAGATAGAAAGTTGCTGTGGTGAAATCATCAAATGCACTCCAACAGAAGAACAATGGCGGTCATTACAAACTTGGTGCTAAGTGCACCAACTTTACCACCATGGTGTAAACTATGTTTACACCATGGTGGATGGCGGATTTACCGCCCCATTCCAAGGTGAGTGGGGCGGTAAATCCCCATTTCCCATTTTCCCTTCCCCATTCCCATTTTTGCCCCATAGGGCATAATGGGAGTGGGGAAGGCGCTAATTACGCCGCCGTAAATTACGGCGGCGTAATTAGCACCATGGCGGGTTAGCGCCATGGACTTTAACGCCTGCCAAAAGCAGGCGTTAAAGTGAGAATCCGGCGTTAAGGGTTAACGCTGTTGTTAACCCTTAACGCCGGGGTTGTAATGACCTCAAATGAATTACCACATTTTATTCCTTCAACAGATTCAACCCCAACAAATTCTCTCCACAATTCATAGTCAAGAGGAATGGACAGTGGTCCGTAAATGGACCCAAAGTAATAGGTACCGGTGAAGAAACCGGACAGACTACTGGTGTGCCAGAAAACCCTACAGAAACATTGGTTTGCCCTGACATTGGAATGTTTGGAACCCGTGAATGGTCAATGGAGCACTTCTGTGCCCCTTTATCTATCAAGAATAGATGTTTCCTATTTCCCACTATCATCTCAATGTAGGGACCTTTATGATTAACGGGAATAGGTGTCGGTTCCAAACCCTGCTACGGGCAATCCTAGCAAAACAGAATGTCATTGAAAGGAAGTTCTTCAGAGAGGTAAGCAGCAGAAGGATGATACATTTTTTTTCTATTATTCACACTTGGTGCCTGATTGTCCTGTGAAAAAGGTTGCTGTGAATCCTGCGAAAACTAACTTCTACCAGGACCCCTGCCCCAGGGCGGCCTCTGGACCATCTACCCATATTACCAAATGTGTTATTCGACCTCTGCTGGAGGATCGGGCATTGTGCACACCAATGACCCTCTTGTCTGCAATAAGCACACTGGTTTATGTTTACAGACCCCAATGGCGCATTTCCCTGTGGAACATACTCACCCCTAAATTGCAAATTACCCCCTCTAGGGCCTCTAACAATTTGCTGCAATAGAACTTTTGTTTTTCAGTCTCCTTTTCTCATTTCAGCTCTTTGTTTTTTGTTATTGACACAATTCTCATAGTACTGAGCCATATGCAATACTTCTGACTGAGACTTTGCTTGCCAAGCGCTCTCGGATGACATCATATGTGACTGGATGTCAGGAAGCAATCCACGCACAAATTTGTCCACGAATAATCGTTTCCCAGACTCTGTACTCAAATCTTGTCCACTGAAATCTGAGAATACTTGTTCGAACCGATTAAAGAACTCAGTAGCACCCTCAGACTTTCCTTGACACAGGCAGTAAGCTTGTCCCAAATAATCCTTCTTTCAGGAATTATAGCTTTCAATTTCGTAACTATTCTGTCAGGCAAAGTTAGTATTACCTGTGGTGGTCTCTCGCCAGCTGGCCTTTCTCTATTGAGTATAACCATGTTATCCCATGTATCTCCTAGCCCTGGTAAATCATCTACAGTCCTAATCTGCTTCCACAAGTCAATAGGCAGGAGTGCGGGAAAAAACAAGTCAATATCACTTAAGGTAAATCCTGATGATTGCAAGACAGATTCTATCTCTTTGTAGAACCCTGTTAGATTCTTCCTAATATCGGGAATAGATTGTTTAATAGTGTTCACTTCCTGTCTCGAGAACGGGACGTGAACGAACTGCGACACATAATGTGCAGGAATATCTCGAGCAGGTGTACCTGCTGCGGTATCAGCAGGAACCTCTCTCATAGGCAACTGAGAAATAGGGAACTCCGAATGCTTACTGAGCAACAGAGCTAAATTGAGCGCTAAAGCAGCTGAAGAAGTGTCAAACGAAAAAGCCCTCTTATAAATATTTAATAATTCTGCAGGACAACAAATCTTTCTTTTTATACATTCATCCTGCAGGTACTCTACCATTACCTGTATCACTTTCCTCTGAATTCCTGGCGTATACTGACTATACGTGTCATATACTTTAACAAGAGTTATCGACATGTCTGAAATCCACCTATTCGCATCTTTTGTACAGATTCGTTTTTCCTCATTTATCGATTTACGACAAGGAGAGAACCGTTTCTGTACTAACATAGCATCCAAACTATCATCATCTACATCTTCATTCTGTAACCTTTCCAATTCCCTTCTATACTCAAAAACCCTCTCGACGTGCTCATGTACTTTCTCTGCAGTATCTCTAGAAAATGCTAAAACAATCAGATCTCTTAACCCTAGTGGGAGATCTATATCATTTAACCTGTTCCACATTATACGTAAATGAAAGCCTAATCCTTCAATAAAAATGTTTTTCTCAGGAAAGTTGTCTAAATTATAGAGTGTGGCAAAAACATCAGCTTGTTCACCCTTCTCCATGCAATGTCTCGCCGATGCAATCAATTCATGCTTTCTCTCTGGAGACACAGTATTAAGAGTTACAACCCTCGATCCCACTCCCTAATCAACTACAAGCGGTGCAGAACCCCTTGGAAGAGGGAGAGTAGGCAAATCTTGTATTTTCGGAAACAAAGGTGCTATCACTGGTGCAGCAGGCAAACCAACGGGACCCGTAATAGCAGGCACAGGTGGAGGAGCAGGTAGAGGAGCAACGACAAGAGGAGGGACAACGGCCGGAGGAAGAGGAACATTAAGAGTAGCAATAGGAGGAGCAGGAGGAGCTATGGAAGGAGGAATGACAGCAGGAAGAGGAGCATACGGAGGTGGCGCAGTGGCACCAGGCCTTCGTTCATTTAGAAGTTTGTCAATCAGCTCATCAGATACATGAAAGTCTTTAGAAGGATACATTTTCTGGATACCAAGTGAAAAAGCCCTATCCATATTCCTAACTGAACTCAGATTGTTTATTCTGGTCATATAATGATGCTTTTTCGGCGTTCATCACATGACAGCGCGCATGTTTTTCCTTACTCTTAAATTGCTGCATAGCTTCTTTCTTCCAATTCTGTAATACATCAAATGCTGCAGGTCTAGCCTTTTTCTTTAATAATATGGATTTAAGTACTCAATACGAGGAATTTCAAAACTACCATTGATTGGCCACTGAAGTTCGGAAGAATGTCTAGTTTGTCTGTGCCAAATATCATTAAACACTGTACTACCAATGCCGTGCTTACAGTACATAGTACATGCTGGCCACTTCGCCATTGGCGCCGGTCGGCCAAATTCTAAAGATTGTCTGTCACTGTGGAATACCGCCCTGAAGCAGGCCGACAATTTCCCAGGCATATCAGAATACTGGAGTTACCTGGTCAATAATTGTACTCGCGAGTGCAATGTGCCAAAACTAATTATCAGGATACTTATGAATCGGGTCATGACTCACCTGATCAAATCCTAAAGAGGTCCAATCAGATTTCAAAGAACTAACATAGGTCCCACGTGGTTGGTGATTTCGGCAAATCTGCCCGCCTCGATATATGGACCCTCGTCAAGATGCTGTCTCGGACCGTGTGCTCACTGTCCAGGGATCGGGTAATGCAGCGCTGCTGAGGTATCGCGTCTCATCCAAGAAAGGGGCCCCCTTTGTCACCGTCTGATCCCAGTCCGATAGCCGAGTCAACCTTCAACGAGATGGCATCAATCTTGAGGGTCCCTATACGGCACCATCTGTAAAAGCAAAAGGAAGAATTGAGGCTGAATACCCCAAAAGGAAATACACCAAATACGGGCTTATAAAGATTCACAGATCTTTATTCTAAAACTGTACAGTTTACAAAGAAACAAAGTATCAAATAGCTATCTGGCCCTCAGTACATCACTGCGAATACCAGCCCTTTCGGTGTGAGAAGTAGGAGGTACTGGACGTCTAAACAGTTGTACATTTTATACATTTCCAATCATAATGTCCAGCCCCTCTACAGGTTAATAATACATGGTCTAGAGTTTGTGCCGAGTTCACTTCTGGCTTGACCAACTATATGCATATGGATCATCCGCAGTTCACATATGAACAAGTCACAATGGCAACAGTGTATTCTCGGATTTAACAATAAGCCTTAACACATGTCCTATACAATGCAGTTCAGCTAGTGTCCACGTTCAGTATTTGTACAACATTGTAGTTGATGTATGTCCGTGGATCGGACTTGTTGGCGCAGACAATCCTCTGTCTACAAGTCAGGCATGGGACAAGGTCTCTTTACTCAACCCAAACATTCAGCCAACGGACAGATTATACATTAACTCACGTACAAGGTTCAGGATGGTTCAGTTACAAGCGGGAAACACTGTCCACCATTTTAGAACGCAGAATCACTTTAGAATAGAAATTAAGATGGCAGATGGACATAAAATGGCGGCGAAGTCGATCTAAGATCGGAACTTTGCGATGCGGTTTTCTTCGCAGAGCGACTGGGTTTAGGCCAATATATACAATAAAGATGGCACAATATGATATCCCGTTTAACAGCATAACACATTGAACACACTTTGAGTGAAATTCTATCAGTGCTGAACATGTATAAACTCACTCCTATTCTTTGGTATGGACATTGTCTTAATAGCTACACACACACCCACACACTCATGGCCTTCTCAGACAGCTCATGTCTGAGATATGTAATTGAAGAATGTCTGAATGTACAATTCCACACACATATGGTGATTTCTGTTTCCTCTAAGTCACAGAAACACCATTAACCTGTAGTCATGATTCTGTTGGATTTTTCCCAAACAACATGTTTTAATAATGACTCACACCTTTGAGCATCCCCAGAAGATGGCACATCACCTCTTGAAATACACTTGTTGCAGACACCAATCCCAATTAAGTCCTTGTGCAGAGTAATAAACATCTTGGATTAATGAATGAAATGAGGTCCATTGGCATTTCATGTGGTGTAATTTGGTATTAAGTAGACTAAAATGCGTTTTTGTATTTGCATTTATTGAGCTTATATAGTGCATTTGGCAAAGAACTATACAGAACACAAACATCACTAACCATGAATCAACAGCAATGACGAATTTTAGGAAATAGAAAGAGAACAAATATGTTCTTTTAGTTGAGGCCAAAAAGAAAAAGAAAGAAGGTAAATATCTGAGGGAAAACTATGTTTTGGAATGAACTCAGAAAACAGAAAATTAGACTGGTCAAAAGGAGGCCATGGGACAGATGAAATATATTGAGACTGAGATTTTAGGGCTCAAGCAGGGGTGTAAAGTGACATGGGGGAGCACATATACCAAGGAAAAAGGCCATGGATACATTTAAATACAGCAAAGAGGAAGGGAAACAGAAGCAGAACATCATCTGAGGGAGTGAAATCAAAACATGATGAAGTGAGTCATGAGGAGGAAGGCAACAAAGTACTTAAATGGCAGCATTGTAGATAGACAGTAGCAAAGCCAACTGATTGGTGTAAGTCCAAGTGGAAGAGCAGAACTGTAGTGGAGCCATAATTACCGCCTTCCCCATTCCCATTGAGCCCTATGAGGGCAAAAATGGGAATGGGGAAGTGTCATGGTGAATGGGGAATTACCGCCCCCACACACCTTGGAATAGGGCGGTAATTCCGCCATTCACCATGGCAGACTCAGTAAAATACCGGCAGCAACCATGGTGCTAATAGCGCCATGGTTACCGCCATCCGTGTAATGAGGCCCAATGTGCCCTTCTTTGCCCATAACAGTGAGATTTCAACGTGTCTTTTCCCTTCATGCTGCAATTTGGGCCATACACTAACAAACATATTTCATAAATGTCTCACGCATAATCTTTCCATGTTGTTTAATGATCACCTTGTTTATAGTGAGAAGAAGGGTTCTTTGGCTCATTCAGTCAGCATCTCCATCCTGCCCGAATAATTCCTCAGCTGCGTGAATTGTTTTTCACACAGTATGAAGGATCAATGTGTGCACTCTAACCTGGCTCTGAATAAAAATGGGTGTCCTTTAATTTGTCCACTGCATATTCTGTTTTTTTGGTAAATTGGTAAGTGGGCTCTTGCTTTGGACATCAGACAGTCATTAACGCTTGGCCACTAGATGCCCCCAACCTGCTTGCTGAGCCGCCAAACCATACATTACTCTGATGCGGCTCATGTGAGATGCAGTGTTGCTCATTGCTTAGCAGCCTGCGTTGGTTATCGATGTGCTGTACTCACAACACATGCACTCCAAATACCTGCCACTAGCATCATCAGTCTAATAATTTCAAAAAGAGCGGTGGGATTTGCCCTGGTTTTACCACTGCTGCCAGCACTGTTGGTGGACTCCCTGGACGCTCCGGCATCTGCCCCTCATCTACATGATTCATTCTGTGAGTGCTCTCTAGACATTCACCACGTGTGTGCTGATAACACATGCTGGGACCATCTACACAAACTCTGCCTATAAGCACTTACTGCAGTGACGTGTCTCATATAGAAGACATGAAATGATTCTCAGGTTTCAGCTGAGGTTTATGGAGACATAAGCAGAAACCCTAAGGGCACAACATCCACCTGCTGCAGAGCCATCCATCATAGCATCTTATCGCCAACTAGAATCTTGTCATATGTAACAAGCAACACATAAATGAGCGATGACAGAGTTTTGAAAGAGTAAAATGGATACATAATATACAACAAACAAAGGACCTGACATTACAATTTCTAGCTTGCTGTCCAAGGTAACAATACACACTGTCAATACATACCAATCTGCTATCACTTCAAAAAGTTGATTTGTTCATGGTTATCATAATAGGTTGGCTTTCTACTCCAAAGTATTCTGGCCTAGATGATGGTAAGCATGTTTTCTCAATTGTGGGATACATTGACCCACTCAGCAGAATTTCCACATAACCAAGCTGACTCCTTTGAACACTCCTGCCTTGCATCAAAACTGTGTTTTGCAGCTACAAAAGGATGGCTGCACTGTTTTGCCAAAGACCATTGGGCAAGTTGGAACAGGGAGCACACCAAGAAAGGCTACCAGGGTGTATTCTTGTGTGTACTAAAGGAGCGAAGTGAGAAGCTGAGCTGCTTTGCTGCTAGCCCAAAGTTTCCCAGTGAAAAAGGGAAATATTTTACATTTCAAATGATGCCACCCTGATGCTCTTTTCATCTGTTCTACATTACTCTGCTTTTATCAGTGAGGCCCTGCCATGACCATTCATATTCAGATTATGCCCCAGCAGGAGAAAACATTATTCCTGAATGGCAGGCTGGGTCAGACCAGATCCGGGAATTCAACAGAAGCCTTACTTTCAGTTGCACTGAAAAACGATTGACTTTTGGGCTACAAAATGTCAAAAATCACTGCTTCAAAAGAAACCCTAGCTCTAAGGCATATGTCAACTTCAGTGGAACTGTGCCTTAAATGGATTGCTGTATAAGTGAAACTGACTAGGGCAAAACAATGTTGGGTAGCCAGAAGGAAGAGAAAACATTTTGAAATGGTCAGCCCAGCAGACTTCATCATGGGTTAAAATGCACGTTTGGAAATAAGGAAATGCCTGTTTTAAAAGTGTAATGTTGACAGAAGGCCATGTCTTGGCCTAGCAATGTAAAGGGGGTTTTGCTGGGAAACATATATGGGATGTTTTATTTCAATAGGCTTGCTTCTAATTCAGAACAAAATAAAATAAAATTAAGAATTAAATGCAGTGGCTGGACTGTGGAAGCTCCAAAACTGTTTTTTCTGCTGGCTAAACTGAGGCCTTCCCCCAAACAGGAGACACCATACATTTCTGGAACACATGCATGTTATTTGCTACCTTTGAAAACTTTGAATGGACCAAGAGAAAGAAATATCACATGCTCGTCAGACTTCTGTCTGGGCTTCAGCTTGCGACAATAGATCTGGAAATTGGAGAAAGTGACAATAAACATTCAATGAAACATTTATTTATTTGAAGAATAAACTTTTAAGACTGTTAATTCTGTAACCGGATAGCCCAGAAATGTAAAAGTTGTACAGTTTAAGTGTATTTTTTGTGGCTTTTAAACAAGACGGTAGCCTTCACTGGCATATTATGGACATAATATGGACAGAAATAGCAGAGAATTGGATATTCTGAGGAAAGTGTGTATGGTGCCAATTTTAAAATTAAATATTCACATGCCTTATGACTATATATACACATGTATAAAGTCATAGAATTTTAGGTAAAGTAGTTTTATTGAAAAACCACGAAAAACTATTAGACAAACAGAACAAAGTCCTACAAACATGAGAATTGGACTGCATTGTTCTGTGTGAAATTATTAGAAAGACACACTTTTGAGTACTCACAGTTGTGGTCTTGTGCAGGTGCTGGCAGTGGCTGACAAGTGGAACTGGGAATACGTCCCCCAAGGCGTCAAGAGGACAGTTACTGGGCTCTGTGCACCACAGGGGCAGCACCCTTAGGAAACCCTCGTGGGGAAGAAAACCCAAATCGGCATAGTCCAGAAGATGCTCCAAGTCCCAAAGTAGCAGGTGCTCGGGGTGCTGCAGTAGGATCCTAGTGGAGTGGAGTCTGTTTCAATCGTAGACAGATGGTAAGTAGATTGCAAAAACAATATGTGCGGTTTACTGAAGAACGGCTGGGTAACGTTGCCGAGAGCTGCACAGAGAAAGTCACAAGGTTCCCCAGGAGGCGTAGTGATTGCCGGCTGGAATAAGAAGCGAAAGCAGCACCGGATACCAGGTGGAAGGTAGGTAACGGCTGGCTGAAATGCGGAAACAGGAAAGTTCCCAAATAAGCAGAGGAATAACGGCGACAAGAATCACCAAAGGTAAGAAGATATAATAGAAGAATTGGAAGGAAGAACTGTCAGAAAGAACAGAAGGCAGATGAAAGAGCAAGATGAAAAGGAATGAGAAAGTACCACGAAGAAGCGCGGTGAAGAAAGCTAAGAGGAAGGGAGAGGGAGCAAACGGAGATGGGGAAACAGTAACGCTAATGAAGTAGCAAAAAAGTTGTAGTGCTGAGGCACAGAGCTTAGGCACAATGGAGCGAAACAGTTGCGATGCACCTACCCGTTTGTTGTGATGACAGATATAGAACGGGTAGTGAGCGTGCCACCATCTTGAAAAAGGCTACAGCGCTACATGGGAATTACTGAGATGGAACCAAGGAGGTGCCATCTTGCATTCAACTGCCTATTGTGAGAATGGTGCTTCCTCCATCCCCTCCACAACAACCCCGAAGGAATCCTAACAGAAATATGTAATCTGCCTAATTTGTTATAGTGCCACAACTGTATAAATGTGTAATTTATGTTAAAGACTGATTTTAGCAAAAGTAACTGTGAGATGATCCTATGCATTGTAAAACCCAACCGGCTGACAACAAGGCGGTAACAATCACCCCTGACCAATCCAATTGTTAGAGGAATGCACAGCCTAAACCTGCCCATCATATAATCCTATGATGTCACCATGCCTTATAAATAAGAAAGTCTGACAGAACTCTAGACAAACGCTCTCTCCTGAATTTCCAGCACCTGCGTATTCTGACATTCCAGATCCTCCTTTGCAAGATTCCAGACTGTACTGTGAATCCTGAGCATAGCTGATCCTATCCCAGCAAAGCCAAGGCATAGCTGATCCTATCCCAGCAAGGTCATTGATCCAGAAATTCTACTAAAATCCCAATAACAAAGGGGAAAAGCTGTGGTACCCTTTTGGGAAGCATCCTGTGACCAGACTGACTTTTTGCCCACTCCCTGCATGCCTGCTGTATCCTTGCCATCATCCAGTGACCAGACTTGCCCAGCTGTTTGCTGTTAGGAGTGTCCACCACTATCCTGTGACCACAGCTTTTAAGTCCAGAACTGGTTGACTGTCCAAATTCCCAAACTCCAGTGCTGATTGTGAGTATTTCCCCATCCCATAGCAACACATAGTCTACCCAACTTTATGACTTTTTTTCTTTTTTCTACTCTTTAAGAATTCCCATTCTTATATTGGTAACTTGTTTAACATGATTATAATTCTCTGTGCATCTTGTCCTTGATCTCCAAGTGTTAGAGACACTTTTCTCTTCATTTCTCTCTCGCATAGATCATAAGTACTTTGCAATATTTTGATTAAATTAATTTTCCCTGAAGAAAAGGGTTACACTTACTGAAGGGTTATAACTGCTGTGGAACATTTATGTTCCTCTTCTCTAGCCATTAAATCTAGTGTAAGTAAAACTTGTCCTTTTACATTCAAAACCAATTTTCTCTTTTTAACTGCTCTATTTTCCTAAACTCGAACCTTATTTCACCTTGAAAATCTCATCCAATTCGTCAGCTATAGTCACCCTTTCACTTCTATATTGTCCCTGTGATGTGCATCTATCACCCAGCCTAAAAAATGCATTCCAATTCTCTGTTTTTCACACTTTTTTTTAATAAAAACTGTTTTTGACAATTAAGGCTGAAAAAGATAAAAATGAAACGTTTCCATGTGTGATTTGACTGCTCCGTGTTTTCAATTTCAACCTGATTTGTGAACTGTATGCCTTTTGTGATACCTTACCTTATAGTTGCTAGTGATATGACATCCCTGAGACTGTGATAAAACATATGTACATCATTATTTAATTACACATATAATTATTTGTTAAAATCCGAGTGTCATTTTATGCCACTGCAAAGGGTTCAAAATCAGTTTTTGTCACTTATTTTGTGAGGGAAGGTTGGATTTTTATTCTGTTTGCTGCCTCATATCCCTGACTACCTGATGCTTCTTTCTATTCAATTAATTGTTAGTTGAGAGAACATTGCAGGGAGAAACCTTAACTCGGGTGCTATCGATCCTAATTGAAAAAGTGCTCCTATTCATTTGCGCTTTGGATATGTTCTTGTAGAAGGTATTTCAAGTGTATTTCTGCAGTTTTCATTGTAATTATCACCCCATTGCTGATTTCAGCCCCATATAAAAATTGTGAGATTCTCTTTGGAATTAAAATAAATGAATATTGTATTCCCATCAACCAGCCTGGTTCATGGTCCACTGTGCCCGGGGTATTTGCAAAAGGGGATGTGAGATGGGTTAGGTATCGGCCCAATTCGAATTCGGAGAAAATAAAGAGAAAGTATTCTAATTGAGCGCTACACCATAGGTTAAGTGCAAGAGTCCTGATCCGGTGTGTGACGCCTGGTTAGAATCCTTCACAGAATGTTTACAGGTTTGCCAGGCAAAAAGGATTTATCTTTGCAAACTCGCTTAACAAATACATGATTCTGATGCATTTGGTTTCCTTTAGTTGGGTTTTGCATATCAATGCCCTCGTTTTCACTGGCCATTTCTTTTCATCATAGGGGTAAGTGTCACATACCTCACAGAACAAAACTAGGCTCTACTATTATATAGTATATTAAAAAGTATATTATAATATATTATATACTATATTATATAGTACATTAAAAAAGGCCCTCTATCGAACTATACAAGACTTCTCGTAGTCTCTGCACTGCCGCCTCAACTACCTTTTTGGCACCTCACTCTCCATGTGCTTCCTCTCGGTTCCAATCTTAGTCTCTTCTTGCTCCAATTGCATGGAATTCTCTTCCTGGAACATCTGAGAAACAGTCCACAACAATTTGTTCAAAGCCAAATTGAAAGCCTATTTCCTCAACTCAGAGTTATCCTCTCAACCTACCTGTCATCTTCCTTTGTGCTGAAATGTTTCCCTCGCGTCTAACCTGCATAAGTCCCTCACTTTCTATTCCTCCACTCTAGCCCTTCATTCATCATGGTCACATCTCTAACATAGCTCGCTGCACCACCTACCTGCTCTCTAAATGTCTACTGTTGATTGTTCTTAATCTATATATTTTCAACCAAGTATTGTCCCTGGTGAACGTGTAGAGAAGGTCCCAAGCATGACCCGCACTTCAACTGTTCATTTTGAAGTACCAGGAACTTTCATGCCAAAATATGTGACATATGATGAGCAAATAAACCAGCAAAGAGCCACAGTGGGGCTTTGTCCAGCACCTAGCAAAAGAACAGCACCTGTTGAAGTACCGACGCCTTAGAAAACCTTGACAGTAAGGTAACCATTGAGAAAGCCATATCGACAAATGAAACAAAATGAAGAATGTCAGAGCACAGTCACTGAAGAAGCTAAAAAGATACTGAAGGAAGACGAATGGTGACGTCACAAGAACCCAGACTGACTCACATATAGAAGATATGACGACCAGCGAATGATGAAAAGAGACAAAACATCATGAATAAGTGACATCCTGAACCTAAAAGTGAAATAATCAATGTCAACTGTCAGAAATAATGCCATGAGCACTACGAAGATATTCAGTTAGTTTACACGTGTACATATGCATGGAACCGCAAGAAGCAGAGAATCGTGAGGCTTGCTATGCTTGATAGAGAAATAAATTGCAGCAAGCGCCACCTATACATATCTACCTCAATGGAATCTCTTTATATAAGCATACTTCCACTATGCACAAGAGCAGAATCAATCAAAGTTTACTAGAGGTCTCAAGAGAAGAGCCCTGCAGCAAGCAAATCGAAAACTAAAGCAGAAGAGAAACTCAGACAGAGGCAAATTATGCCAAGAAGCCAAGGTCGTATCAGCTGAAATAGGCCGACAGTGGATACATTTATTGAGAAAAAGAACAGGGTTTCCTGTTCAGAAAGGTCACGATAAGCCAACAAGAGGCAGGTGGCTGGCACATTTAAATCAAATATACAAATTGCATGAAGAATAAGATGATTTCACAGTGTCTGAATCATGTGACCAGCCAAGCGAAACAAGATGAAACTTTCACACTCACGCAAGGCCTCTTGCCATGCACAGATATCATACCTTTTCCAGACCAAAAGGCTGTCTCGAAGCCAACCACAAAGAAATAATTGACACATGGCTACCAAAGTGATGATTGATTGTAACAATAATTGGAGGGAGACTGGGGGTGTGGCCGAACTCCCTGCACCCGGCCAGCTGATCTTCATGCTGCTAGGCAAAGTGGAAAAGTATGAGTGGGGTTGATGCCAACCCAATCATATTGGAGCAAGTAATCTAGGGTCCTATACTTACTAGAATCTATGAGACATCATACTTTTGGTGACGTCTACCGTAGCCATTTTGAAGGTAAGGCTTAGATGCCCTTCCTGACAGTGTTTATCCAATTCTTCCACCCCATTACCATATACAGATATAGCACCTATATTAAAGTTACCTTCCTAGGAACAGTAGAATTGCATGCAACATTTTACTCATTACACGTCAGTGATGATGAGTTTTTAGTATAAATGATGTGTTTTTTGTAAAGTTCATTGGAGTAGTTGAAGCGAGAAGGAAGATCGAGCGATTGCTGATATTCATAACTCCCCGTTTTTTGTACTTGTCATTAAACTGACTCCCTTTGCCAAACTATTGAGTTGTCATTATTGATTTGATGCGAGAGTATTAATCTGCATCCCCATCCATCTCACGGTTGCTGCTACTCATCTTAAATGTTGGGAAAACCCCCAGCTCTATCGCCGGTTGGGGACTTAGTGCACAACTGTTAAATTTACTCCCCACCACAAGCTGGTAAGAATGTCACTCAATCTCGCCCAATTGTAAGAAGCTCACTACTTCCCATCACATCTGATAACATATTTATTGTATGTTCTTTTGCGATCAAATAAGCATTGTTCTTCCTGTATATAAATAAAATAACCAATTGTATATTTAAAAAAAAAATATATATTATTATGGACATTGAAGGTTTTACTGATTTTGCTAAAACATTGTTTGGTGAGATGTTATGCACTGCCAACTGAGAAAGGTCTAGTGATAAACTAATGATTGTTTTTCTTTTTTTCTGGTGTCTTCTCCACCTTGGACCTGTTTGGTTGGTGTGCCGGGACCCAGGCACTTATAGACGTGCCTCTGTTTGATGCTCATTTGGCAAGGGGATCCAATGCATCCAAGGTGGTTTGGCACCAGGCCAGACTGGACAACATTCTTAGATCATGGGGTTTGTTGAAGATGAAGGAGGCCTTGGTGTATGCCAGAGAAAGTCTTTTATTCCTAGCAATTTATGAGAAATGGTTTGGAATCGTTTGATAGCATGACATGAAGTATTAGCCCACCCTCAAAAGCCGCTCCCTCCCATGTTTTTCTTTAAGCAGTTCCAGAAGGGTGCCACAACAACTAGACTCTCTTCGAAGTTTGGAGTAAATATTTTTTTGTTTCTCAGTATAATTTGGACACTTATGGCATTTTTTTGTTTGTTTCTATACAGAGTTGTTTCAAGGTGAGTTGGTGGTTCATAATAGAAATAAGAAAATAAGTTGGGCAATGGACCCTAAAGTAGCACTTATTGGACACTGAATTCTCAGATATTGATTTATGAGTGGGATTATGGGAGATGTGTTTTTTGTTTGCTAGTTTTAATGCTACTTGAATACATTGAAAAGATGAGTGCATAACATGTGCCTCCATGCCATTAATACAATCCTGACTCCCTATCATAAAAATACTCGGAATAATCAACATAGTGTGGAGGTGTCACCCGATGAAGGTTAAGAGGTTTAAGAAGTTGGCAGGGCAGGAGACAGGAGTGGGAAGAGGGCAGTTGGAGAAGGCGGGGTAATTTTACGCCAGCAACAACACATGGTTCTGCTAGCAGGGGGGGGGTATTATTTTAGAAGTCAACAGATAAAGCACAAACTCGATGTAATGCGAAGAAGTACGAAAAGTCGCTGAAAATGCTGCGAAGTGGTAGTGAACGTGCAGATTCTAGTGGAAGTGACCCCTCAATTTAAAATGAAGCATTTGCTGATTCAGCATTGCAATAGTTGTGAATTTATAATCCCAGCGTCCTATTTATCTAACATGTTACTTGCATATTTCTCTACTTAGTTGTTCGAGAGTTAAGACAGAGATTCTTTTTACCTAGTTTGACTTGAACCTTGCTTATGTCTAGTGCTCTAGATTTCAAATACTCAACCGCTGCACATACGTACAGTCCACTATACTTGCTGTTTGTCAAAACGTCAACATGTTTCTTTGCACTTTGGCAACCTTTAACTTGTTCTGTCAAGGAGACTGTGAGTCCAGCGTCGTCTGTTCATTCACATGAATGCACAACCAACATCATTGTAGGATGCTTCGGACAGTCTAAAACCCCAAAATAACTCTCATGAAGCAGGGCCAGAGACAGAGATTTGGAAGAGTGGCGCGATTCTTTCCCGCGGGGATTTCCCAGATAATTAATATGGTCATCTGAATGCAGGCAGCAATGCTCGGAATAGAGTAGAACGTTTTTTACAGTTACAGGGATCACGTGCGCCAAAGAAAATGCAAATTTCCTTTCATCAACATTAATTCAGTAGAGTAACCATTTTGTAATCCAGCACAATAAATAAGTGCTGACATTGAGTTTAGTTGGGGGATAATTTATCAGATAACAGTAGAGGTCATGATGCATAGGAGGCAGCTATTTTCCAGACCGGATTTTGCTGCAGAACACTTTTAGTAAGAATTTAGGAAGCGATGAATTCATTAAATACAGCCATTTATCAATATAAATATGTTCATTTTCTTTCCTCTCGAAGAGGAGACACACATTAGCTTTTCGAATGTTTGATCTGCACATTTAAAGACGCAGGGCCTGATTCACTAAGCTGTCTGACATTAGGACAAGATTGAGTGACAGTCGTAGTGTATGAACAGCGAACTCAGCATTCAAATTCCTTATTCACAAGGGGGTGCCAGGCTGAGAGAACAAGTTTCATGCAGCACCATGTTCCTAGCATAAGTGTGTGCTAGGCGTGCACCTAGCATTCCTATATGTTTTTTCTCCCAGATACAACGTGGTGGAGAGACGGGAGCCTCTTAAAGTGAACTTTATGACACACATTTAGAGGTGAAAACATGAAAGAAAACAAAAACGTTCCTTCACTGCTTGTTGTCTACGTCGAGAGTCCTTTTTCAAAGCCCTCATTTACCATTTATTTATTTATTTATTGGTTAGAAGTTCTTGTATAGCGCCTACCGTCCACAGTCCACAAAGCGCTTACAAAAAAAAAGACCTAACATACAACAATGAAACACAAGATTCTTCAAATTACTACTACAGAAAGGAAGAGCAAAATAAGACAATAAGGACAAGATTTGTGGAACCCATCGGCAAGTATTTACAATGGGCCTCATTACAATCCTTGTGGAATGGGTTTACCGGCACCGTTAATGGTGCCGGTGCCGGTAAACCCATTCTGCTCTATTACGAGGTTCCCTCGCGGGACCCGGAACAGACGTCTGGTAAAACATAGACGTCCTTTCCGGTCCCGCAGGCTCGTTATTAGCTCCATTCCCATTCCCATTGATTTCAATGGGGGCTCGAATGGGAATGGGGAATGGTTTTGTGAATGAGGAATTACCGGGTCCACCAACGTTGGAATGACCCAGTAATTCCTCATTCACAGACCACCGACCCGGACACGATTTTGGAGGCAGCCATGGTGCTAATAGCACCATGGCTACCTCCAAACTCGTAATGAGGCCCAATGTCTCAGATACGATGGTAGAGTGCAAACACACTTTGTACTCATACATACTTCAAAGCAGGCGCCCACTATACCTCACCCACTGTATCGTACCCCGTTCACACACCTGGCCACACTCCCATGCAACATCACTCCACTCGCCAACTCAGCATCGCCCCACTCACTCACACTAATTCACCCAACTTACCCATTCAACCTCACTCCACTCACCCATGCTAGCATACCCAACCATACCTCAAGCACTCTGTGGCTGTACCTCACCCAACTCACCTAGCCAACCGCAACTCAATCAGACACTATACTTCACAGCCCTCAACCTAATGCACTCATTCTCCTCCACTCAATCACCTATCCAACAACAGCCCATTCACCGACTCTATCTTAACCCACACATTTACTGTACTCCCATCCTAAAACTCATGCCATTCACCTACCCCGTCTTAAACCACTCACCAACCCTGCCTCACCCCCCTCAACAACTGTACATCACCCTACTTCTCCACTTTAAACCACACCACTGACCCACTCTACCTCACCCCACTCGTGCACTATACTACACCCCACCCCCATTCTACCTTTTCCCACATGCCCACCCCACATCATATCACACCACTCACTCACTCTAGATCACCCACTCACCCACTGTGCCTCGCCCAACTCACCCAATCTACCTCACACCACTCACCCACTTTACCTCACTCTGCTCATTCACTCTCCCTCTCTACATCACTCCACTCGCTCTCTCTACATCATTCCACTCCACATTCCACACCACAAAACTTTCCTAGTCTTCCTGAACCCATTTACATTATCTATCTCCCCTCCTTCACCTACTCCACCTCACCCCACACACAAATATTGATGTCTACCTCATCCCAGTCAAGCAACTGTCCTCGCCCTACACACCCACACTACCTCACCCACTGTACCATGCCCTAGTCACAAATCATACCTCAGCCTATTCAACCACTGCATATCACCTCACTCATCCAATTTACCTCATCCCATTCACTCACCCACTCACTCACTCACGCTCCCTCAATGTACTTAGTGACATTACCTCACCACACCTACCCATTTCATATCACTCTGAGAAGCATAGAGACTGCTGATACTGATGTAAAAAGATACTTACATCTTTGTTTCCTTTTGTTTAGGCATTGCAACCAACTTTAGTGGGCGTGCCTATGTAACTCTGCTCGCGCGCGTACCGCGCGCGCGCACCCGTGGACGCCCCTGAAAGTCCCGCTTTGCCGCTTCGCCGCGGCGTTGGGGCGTATGGGGAGGGCTCTTACAAATTATTTTCTTTTTCTTTTTTTTTAAATTGCAGAATTTCTTATGCTATGTTATTCTTTCCATGCCTTTATTTTTCATTTTAAGTGTTTAAATGTGTTAAATATCTCTGGTTTCCTTTTAATTATTAAGTTGTGCTTGAATTAGTGAACAGCACACAAACAATAGCACAAACGTTCACATTATAATTTATTACTCATATAGTTCCTAACATATTTTTGATCATGACTGATAAAAGGGGAAAGATCTATAACTTACGCACGGACATGCCATGTCCATCACGACTACGTGCGTTATGTGACTTATCGCATAAAGTTAGCCCTCTCCTAACTCCGAAATCAGCTCGCCCTACTACAAAAGGACCTCAGTCGGATAAACGAGCTGGGAAGAAACGTACCCGCTCCAATACTCCGGCTGGTGATATCCGAGACTTTGGATTCAGAGCATTGCATGTGAGTCGTTTGATGGCGAAAATGCCGGAATTAGCCAATTTAAGCGTCTCAAACATAGAGGCTCAACCTTTACTTGTTAATCAAGAATGCTTAGCTAATAAACAACCTTTAATGAGCTCCCCCACAGCATTAGACTCTAATGTCAGTAATAAAGGTTGTGCGCAACCATGCAATATTTCCTTATCAGACACCATGATATTGCAAAATGCCCGCACAGGCAATGCCCCAAACATATTGGATAAATCAAAAAGTATCATCAATGAAGTGGATGATGCTGTAATTGATCTTTATTCGTCGCACTCATGCTTCTCGGCCAAGGATGATAGTCTTGATCTTTCCAAATCTCCTGCCTTATTCCAGAATCAAAGTACTTCTGAAATTGAAACTTCTATTTCATTTATACCTCCGACCCCAAGAAGGCCGGATCGAGCTAACTCTGCTATGACCAGAGAGTCGCTCTTGAAAAAATCTCCAAAAATAACGTTAGAAATGATGAATATTGCCATAACATCTCTTGCAAAACTATTTGAAGTTCTTGATACCAAAGTAAACTCAATTCTGGACAATTTTAAAAACAATGCTATTTGGCAAAAATCGATTGCTGACTCCTTGGCTCAGAGGCAGTTGTTTGAGGAAAAAGCTGCTTTATTAGCATTTAATCAAATACCTGAGCTTATATCTTCACTCAAAAGGGTCACAGATCAATATGGTTCTCCAAACAGTCAATGCTTAACTGATAAACTTGCACCAACTTTAAAAACTGCTGTCCCTTTTGTAGAGGGCATCATTCGAAAGATCCCACCGAGGGTTCCGGCTGCAGTGCCATTGCGGCTTACGAAATCCATCGAAGAATTACCTTTGACGCTCTCTCCTAAAGTACTTCCTACAGTAACATCTATTGATGAATCATGCATACCATCTTCTGCTAAGATACTTCCCACTGTTGAAAGCGCACAAGTACATAAAGACGCCTATATGATTTTTGACAGAAATTTTAAGAAACAAAAATCTGAACCTATTATAAATGTGAAGAAAACAAAAAATCAAAAATCTAAAAAGGTATCATCAAATGGTCAGACTTAACAGTTTATTAAGTCTCTCTCCAAATCAGCGAGTGGTCTAAGATTGGCCTCTAATGCTATAACTAAAAAATACACATCAATGATAAAAGGAGGGACTCCCAGATAGATCTAAATCACTCTCCATTAGACAAATTGGTTAAGGTGGTGGAAGATTGTGATAATGAGTGCGCAGACTTACCTGCTGAGGAGCATTTAATAGAACCAAATAAGCCTGACATAGAAAACAACTCTGATCGCCAAGGATCTTTATCCACTTGTGCGGAACTTAGGAAAGCTGTGGATGATTATATGTGTCAACACCGACCAAGTCCGGTTTTGTCACATCCGTTGATGAAATCCAATCTTGTCCTGAATAAAAGTCCAACACAGTGCTCTGAAACTGCTGGTTGTTCACTTGTCTTGCCACTCTGAGATGGTGCAGTTGGTATAGGTACAAAGAATCCTTCTGACATTTCAACTGTACCGGCATTACAGGCAAATGTGCAAACTGATATTTTATCTTTGATTAGGGATTGCTTAGTCGCCCTAACCATAGAACAAAAGACACTTAAATCTGCCATGAAATTGTCTGCCTGTGATTATAATTCTGACCCCTCATTAACTGCAGATCAGAAAGCTAATGTCAGAAATGTTTCATTTCAGCTCCCAGCAGCAATTGAGAAAACAAACTCTATACAAGAAACCCCATGCACAAAGAAAATGGTCTCAATGACTTCGGGTAGTGGAAATAAAAAAACTCCTCATTTATATTCGATTTTTCTTAGTTGTCGAGGTGGTTCCTTCCCGAAATACACTATGAACAGAGGGAGCATTTTGGAAATATTCTCTGATATCCCAATGTTGGAGAGTCTTGCCTCAGGAGACATTGATAGGATTGAATTCCCTGATGAAAATGATTTAACTGTCTCATGTTTATGGATTCGATCTCGGGCCATTTTTAACATCATATGGTCTGCGAGGTTGGCGCTTTTTGAATTAGGATTGAAATTAATCCCTACTAATGGTGAAAATCATCCAACTGAAGACATGCAATTTACAGAAAGAATAAGAGCTGTGGGTACAACTCCTGCAACTCTGCCAAAAGAAAGCACATCTTCTGTAATCCAATCGAATAGTTGCTGTTGTTGCAAAAATGCATAACTAGTATTTGATGAGTCATGCACTCTTACACACAAAATTAGAATTTTGAGTTGGAACACCAGAGGGCATAAGCACTTATTGAACAACCCGAAATGCATATTAACAAATTTTGATATAGTGCTTCTGCAAGAGACTTGGTTTGCAATTTCTCCATCATGGGATAATCATCATATCCATCTGGTTCTTGTGATTAAAGGCCTGAAAGGTAGACCAATGTCTGGTCTAACGATAATTTCTGATATTTCAACTGTAACCAATGTAGCTGATTGCCCCTCTCCGAATTCCTACATGCAATGGTCTGTAATTCTAATTCAGGACATAAAAATCGCAATCATTAATTTATATTGGAATCCTGTAGCTATTCTCACATCTATTTTTCTAAAGGATCTCAATGCCATCATGGAAAGCATTGCTGCTACTCCTAACATCATGCATATTATTCTGGCTGGAGATCTGAATATTCATCTTCTTATGACGTCTAAAAAAGGGAATTCGGAACAGGCCTCTCAGTGGCTTTCTTTTGTAGAAACTTGGGATTTGTTAATGTTGAATGGTGCATTTAAAACTGATATTCCACCTTCTTACACTTGGTCAAGTGGACAACACAAAGTAATTATCGATTATGTCTATGTAGACAGAGTACTATTCAGTCAAATATCCAAGTTTCTTGTCTTACCCTCCTTGGATAGTGATCATATGATGCTGACGATTGAATTCTCTGTCCATACTCAGAGTAATTTGCAGGACCGTCAACAGCTACTAAAAAATTTGAAGATCAACACACAGCTGAATAGGCTACATTGGACAAATCCTGACTTAGAAGCGTTGGGTGAAGATTTGATTAATGATTATCACCTCCTTTCAGAGAAAGCATTTATTCCATTAGAATATTATGATAAAATGCATCTCTTTGCCTCCTCTAGCACAATTGCGCATAAAACGAATAATAATACTCGTCCCACCCATGTATTTGATCAGTCAATTAGAGATAGAAAATCTTTATTTCGCAAACAAAAAAGACAATCCTTGCTTTTACTGCAGAAATATCGCGATTCAGCTCTACGTAGAATAAAAACTGACTATGAAAATTGGATAAGAGCGCATAAAGCAAGCATGTATCAAAAAGATGGTGAACAGTGGCTTCGAGTAGCTCAGATAAAAAATACTTCTCAGATCTGGAAATTAATTAACTCTGGCACAACATGTTCACAACTCTCATCTCAAACTAATGGTGTATCGGAGAAATGCTGGGTTGAATATTTCACGAACATGTATGATTTACCATCAAATAACAGCAAACAAGAGCTACCGAGATTTGATGGTTCCCCTTTCTTTTTAAAGTTTGATATGGACGACATACTATTCTATATTAATAAGGCAAGTTCATCTAGAGCCCCGGGCCCTGACAGTCTGTCGAATTACACTCTAAAACAGAATCCGACTCTATGGGCTAAAGTTTTACACGCTGTTTTTCTTTCTATCCTGGTGAAACAAAGCATTCCTCCATCTTGGTGCAAAGCTTTGATAGTCCCCATTTACAAAAAGGGGGATTGCACAAGCCCAGCAAGCTATCGCCCAAAAGCATTGCTAGACGCACCTGGGAAAATCTTCTCCAGAATTATTTTGCGGGACCTCAATATTTGGTTACATAATGAAAACAGACGTGACCCTTTTCAGACGGGCTTTGTAGCGGGGTTAGGTACTGCTATCAATATAACTACACTTAATGCTATTAAAGCAGCATATGCAATGAAACAACAATCTCTCTACTTGGCATTTGTCGACTTTCGAGTTGCCTTTGATTCAGTAGATCGACAATTATTATTTGATAAAATGTCGAATTTTGCTTGCCCGACATCACTTATTTCATTAATAAAACTATTACACTCTGATACAACAATGCAAGTCAAATTGAACCTAGACGGGTTGTTATCTAAAACCATTCATACTAAGCGCGGCCTAAAGCAAGGCTGCATTCTTGCTTCAACCCTGTTTAATATGTTCATTTTTGACCTAGGCTTAGATTTTTTGAAGGTAATTAATGATGCACCTAAACTCGGCAAGCAAATCATCGCATGGCTTCTTTATGCGGATGATTTGGTCCTCATTCCACAAACACTGAGTGGACTTCAGTTACTTCTTAATCAGCTAGAATGCTTTGTTGTTAAGAATAATCTCACAGTTAATTTGGAAAAAACCCAAGTTATGGAACTAAGAAATAATCATCTGAAACTTCGGAAACACAATGATTGGGTTTTGTTTAAACAAAAACTAACGATAGTTGATGAATATAAATATCTTGGTGTAATGTTCAGCAACTCCAGTGCAAACAAACCAGAACAAAGTAGTTTGAGTAGAAAACTATTATCTCTAATCTCGCAGGCCAAAATACTTTTAGCTAAATTTGGTAAATTCTCTTGTTCTCTTGTTCTTACATTTTACCTACAAAAGGTACTTCCCATTATGACTTATGGGGCTGAAACTTGGACACCCCAAAAACGAGAATATTGGGACAGAATTGAAGCTCAATTTTGGAAAAAAACCCTTAATCTACCGAGCTCGACACCTAATGCTCTACTGCGGTTTGAATTGGGCACTCTCTCGATGCATATTCCAGCAGCCTGCAAAAGATGCAATCTTTTACGGAAATGTCTTTTGGGACTAACTACGAACAGTGTGCTGGCAGTACTGGCAGACTATTTGTTACGCTCTCAACATCCATTTCCAAGGAATTGGAGAACTACTGTGTTCGATAATTTGAGTGAAGCAAATATATCACTGGAACTGTTATTGCAGACTCCAATCAGGGCAAAATTGAAATTGTATACATTTGACTGGCAATGCACACAACAAAAATGTTTAGCATTAAAAGACTTTGATAGAGCACTATTCGGTCATAAGAAATTCCGACAGGTGGCTGACTATTTATTGAAATGCCCCTCAGCCATACTGAGAAATCAGATCTTAAGGTTTCGGTTAAATATGTGGCCAACAAATCAAATACTGTTGAGAAGAGGTCTAATTAAAGCAGAAGTTGCACATTGCCGATTTTGTAAACTTGTTGAGATGGAAGAGACTCTTAAACACTTACTGGTTGTATGTGCTGGTCTAAAAACACAAAGAGAAATGATTATCCATAAACTCACTCAATCACATTATTTAACTCGTTCTGCCGATGAGTTATGGTATGAATTGTTTGCTACATCTAAAATCTTAATAAGAATAGCTACTATGCAGTTTTTAAAATCAATACTGCACCCAGCTGAATCTATAATTATTCCTTAATGCCGAAACATTGTGTTATAGTAATGCAAACTCAGCTAAAACTGAATTCTACGGTGTGTGGCTTTTGAATTATGAACTGATTAATTACTACCATTGTGAATGTAACTATTCGATGAGCATATTTTAGAATTTTTTTTTTTACCTCATCATTCCTTTATTTTTAAACATTTGAAATTGTTGTGCATTCAAGTATTTTGAAAATTTGTGATGGGAATGCAGATCATGGTGATTGAAAATGAAAACTATGTATTTTAATTAATTCATTTTCTAGAAAAGTTTTTGTTTTGAAAGGTTAAATTACTTTGACAACCAAAATAAAATTAAAAAAAAAATCACTCCATTCACTCACAATACAACTCCACTCAACTGCACTCACACACTCAAACTCACCATACTTGACCAATTTAACTCGACACTATCACCCACACTACCATGTGCCACTCACAGAGCCTACCTCAGCAAGTTTTGCAACTGCATATCACTCCACTCAGTAACTCTACCACTTCCCACTTAGTCTTTTTACCTCTTCCCACTTACCCACCCTAACACATTCTAGATCACCCATTCACCCACTCTACCTCACCCATCTTACCTAATCTATCTCACACCACTAAAACACACTATCATACTCCACTCACTTACTCTCCCACCCTACATCACTCCACACACATCTCTACCCCACCCCATTCCCCCACTCCATACCATCACACTTACCCACTCTACCTCAATCCACTAACACACTCAAGCTCCCCTTCGTCACCTACTTTACCTCACCTACACACCTCTCTGTCCATTGTACCTCATTAAAATCACCCAAACTACCTCATTGCAATCGAACAGCATATATATTACCCGCATTACATCAACCCACTTATTCATTCAACCTCAACCCAATCAGCCAGTGTACCTCACTGTTCTGACCCAATGTAAACCACTAACTCATGTACTCTCCCATGCTACCTCAATCCACTCGCCCATTCTACAGCACCACACTCAACCACTCTCCCTAACACTACATACACTCTGCATCTCACCCAGCTCATAAACTCTAGCTCACCCAAAACACACTCCACCTCTCACCCACTCACCCATTCTACAACAGTCCAATCTCAAACTCTAACTCAACACACTCAACCACGCTACCTGATTGCACTTAGAAATTCTACCTCAACCACTTACCTAACATACCTCACCCTACTTAGACACTCTACCTCATCACACTCAGTCTCAGTACCCCAACCAATTCACCAACTCTACAACTCTACATCACCCCACTGCCACATTCTAACTCGGTCTACTAATCCACTCTACATTATCCCAATAACCCACTTTGCCTCACTTCCAAAGCCAAACTACCTCATCTGACTAACCAACCCTACCTTACCACACTCTCCCACTCTACAATATCCCATGCCCCTATTCTACATGCCTCATGTGCTCACTCTACATCACCAAAACTACTTCATCATTAACTCACTCTCACTCTCTCACTCTACTTTTGCCCATTCACCCACCCTACCACACCAATATACCTCACCACATTGACCTACTCTACATCACCCCACTCAGCTGCTCTACCTCTTCCAACTCACCCATTATACCCCATCCAAGAAAGCAGTCATTACTTTTACTATACACATATTATTTGCATGTTTCAAATGCTTTAAACAAAGATCAGTAAGACAAATCCGATGACCTTCATGTAGGTCTGTATGGAAGCGATGGAAGACTACAAGGCTGTCCCTCCTGTCCATGGAGGAGACCACATCACCCTCAAAAGATGAATCAGGGTTGTATTCGGGAGGAAGGAAAATTCTCAAGGAAATACGCCTGAAAACATTTGATCAAAGTATGTGTCTCGAGTATGATGTCGAAGAGAGGCACAGTACCCCTAATAACTTCAGAGGAGATAATGGAAATACCTTTTTTCGTAGTTATGAGTCGATGTTATGTCATGCAAATAAGCAGTACTAGGAGATCTCCTAAAAAGCACACATCAGGCAACATAATTGCCCAAATCATTGCCTTGCAGCAGCCTTTACAGCAGGACAGGGGCTCCCAGAATCTCCTGACTTAAGTCCTATCACGTTGAATTGGGCTCAAAAAAGCATTTACACAAGCTCAACTATATGGCATAACTGTTGGATAGCATATGAAGGATTTGGTGTCAGGTCTTCAAACAAGAGACTTTACAAGGACAGCAAACAGCATTAAGGGTTTCACATAGTCATGGAGTGCAATGGGGTAGCAAGCAATATGTAAAGGTCGTGTGTGCCATGTCTGAATGCTTGTACCATTATGTTATATTGCTCAGCTACTCACCCTGTAGACTACACCAACTACCCCACACATACATACATTACAAATACATACATACATAATTAATCTGTTGCTAAAGGTTTTATTTTGGGATTGAAAACACTAGTGCAGCAATACATGGTAAAGTATTTAGTTAAAGAAAAGTTCTACCTTCAAATAGTAACCGAATGAGGGGAAGGAAATGTCAGAATCAGGAGCTGTGGAGGGATGAAGGATGTCACTAGAGTTGGCCGCCATGGGGGAAGTGGGTGTGGTACTGGATGATCTTCCACCGTTGATCTGTAGACTAACAAGCAAGGCGAGGGCATGGGTGGGCTGTGAGTTCTGCTTTCACATCCACAAGACTGTTTTATTCCTGAAAATCTGATTCTGAGTATGGAGCATATGTTTGGTCCTCAAAAGAACAGAATTGTCCACCTTGTTGTCTGATCCATCAAAGTTCACTCTTCTACAATTTTTCGTTTAAAGATGGTTGCATGCGCCCCACCATTCTCTCCCTCAACAAGTCCAAATCATCATTGATACAATGAACTCCATTGAAAAGAGGTCACAAAAGCCCATCCAGTGAATCTCCAGTCTAGAGACTGCCAAATGGATACCAGGGGCAGCATGTCAGATGTACAGGTGTCAAATTTTCAGCTTTTGTCCACTTGGCAGTTTGGGTGGTGGGCCAATAGGACATTCGGGTGGTTGGCCCTTCCACTCTATGGTGCAATACAGAATCTCCATTGTAGATTGCACAGCTTATGATCATAATACTGAAGCACATAGACACATATAACAACTCATTGCAGGAGGTTACAGAGGAAATTGGGAAAATAAGATTGAGAGAGAGAGAGAGAGAGAGAGAGAGAGAGAGAGCGGGAAAGAAAGCACATGCAGGGAGAGCCAGATGCATATAGATAATAGAGGGAGAGAGAGCATGCAATTGGCATATTTAGTGGTTTTCCATATATAAAATACAGTAACATAAAGTAGCACGACATAATGAACACAGGTTGTACGCAGGAAACATTGGATTACTGTAAGTGACAAGCGTGAGGATCGGGCGGCATACTGTAGAGAGAGGAAGAGAGGAAGAGAGTAATGTGTAGTACAAACCACAGTAAGAGATTGTAAAATAATATAACATAAGGAATGCAGAAAGGACTGTATCCTTTGCAATGCCTTCTAGCTGGATAGTTCTCTCAGACATACATAACTATTGTACTGTACTGAATGCAGACCGTACACGTCACACATTTTCGTTAAGGTAAAGAGGGGATAGAGATTTTACCAGGTGGAAAGTTTCCTCCAGGGAGTACTGTAGAGCCTTTACTGTATTTAATAATGGATATCATGATATTTGTGCCATTTTAGCTCGTGTGGTGGGCAGAGTGTGGTTGCTTGGGCATTTGGTCACATTTACACATCTGTGGTGGAGGTGGCTTCCAAGCTTCAGGTGGTCAAAGTGGAATTTTACTGCCGGTGCACCCCTCTTAAAGAAGTGCTTTACTTCCATGGTCCTTGGATTTTAAAGACTCTCCGTCCTTTGTCCAGTCCAGAGAAATGTTTCAATACTAATTGTGTTATCCCACACAGGTGGGGCAAGCAAAATTTGAAGTGCAAATAATTGTGGCATTGGGTCAAAGTGAGTAATGCCTGTGCAGTAACCCACATTCTTCTGTGGTTTGGGTGGCAAGTGCAGAGTCTAGTTGATTGTTCTTCAAAGTATTTGTTCTAACATGCAGAAATGTTTGCATTACATTCCATTGCATTGCTCTGTGGCCTTTTCACCCGATGAAGAAGAAGCATGCTAGCAGCTGGAATGGACCTTTGACCTTCACCAATTTTTCTTATAGACATTTGCAATTTTTAACATGCAACACAAAACTCATTTTGTCTTTTAGAATCTTGGGAGACCTATTTGAAGTGTATCCATGCAGGTAAGTCATTGGACATTACTGCAGTTATGCACGTGGTTCAGGAATGCTGATATAGATACATACTGGGCCTCATTCCGAGTTTGGCGCAAAGGGATACCGGGCACCGGTAAGGACACCGGTGCCAAAAATCCCTTTGCGCCCTATTCCGATTAACCTTAGCGGGTCCCTTCCTTAATGCCTGGTTTTACCAGGCATTAAGGACGGGACCCGTTAAGGGACTTTAGAGCAAATAACGGTACCGCTAATTACGGTACCGTTATTTGCTCCCTCCCCATTCCCATTGAGCCCTATGGGGGCTCAAATGGAAATGGGGATTGCCTTTTTCAATGGGGTCTTACCGGTCCCACAAAGGTCAAACTAGACCGGTAAGTCCCCATTTAACCAGGTCAGAGTCGGAACCGGTTTTGGAGGCAGCCATGGTGCAAATAGCGCCATGGCTACCTCCAAACTCGGAATGAGGCCCACTGTATATTACTTTCAATTTTGTGCATCCATGCTCAGCAATGCCAAAAGAAACCTCCCACCAAGACTTACATTAAGGATGCAAGCCCAATACCTGATATACAGATTCTAGAGTAAGTGACAACGCTGAGTTCGTCAACCTGAATTTTTCCAGATGTTTCCGATTGCAAATTCCATGACCCATCATCCCATGGTTGCTCCTCCATAATGGGCAAGGGGGCACTGACTCGCCCGTCGCCCATTATGGACATGCCAAAACCAAGCCAGGGCAAGCACCCATAATCACTATTGGGTTGGTTTCAGCCAATGATGGGTTAATACGGTTTCCCTTTGACAACTTAAATTCTCCAGCACGCATGGCTAATAGCCTTACACGACCAATTGGGGATGCAGGATGGGGAACTACAGTTCTAAATGTGTCTAGGAGGTGCTCCTGCGCCGTTACGCACACTTAGGACATCCTGGCCATGATTTAGGAGGTTCTGTAAGATCCACCATGCTTGCCTTCAGCAACCAAAAACCTCTGTCTGCTCCCTGTTAATGCTGTGCAGGAGGTGGAGTACCTCTTTGGAAGACAGCATCAGGACCGGGGCTGCAGGGAAGGAGAAGATTTCTTTTGTAATGTATGTATGTGTGCATGCAAGTGTTTGAGTTTTTGTATTTGTAAGTGTGTTCAAGTGAATGAGAGAGGGTCTGTTGTATGTGAGTGTGAGTGAATGAAGAAATGAATGAATATCTGAATGAGTGTTTGTGTGTGTTCCATGAGGGAATTGCCTCTGTGTATGGGAAAGCGAGGGGTGTGGTGGGGTGAGACTGCAATGTCATACCCCAGCACAGCACTCTCACTCTCAAATTGAGGTTAAGAGGATATGCCAGGACATGACATTGCACATTTATTTGTCCATTAAAGTAAACATGATTAATATTTGCTTTACTCTTGATGTTATTGTGTGGCAAGACTGTCCTATATTGATGCCCATTAAAACATGCCAATCCACAGTATCAAAAGATATACAGATTGGACCAGTCCAGAAGGCTACTTGCTTGGTTTGTGCTCATTCACTATCCGGGGTTTGCTGTGCATACTTCGGAGGTAGACATGTACCCACCTCCAATTGAAAATATCACCACCCACTACTGCTATCAACACCGACCAAGCTGGCTCAGGCTGTTGGAAGCTGTAGTCAAAAACATCTGTACAACCAAAATATGTAGATCATGACTAGTTAGTTGAAAGAAATCCACACTCGAATTCCAAGGTATGTCTTTGATTTCAGGTATATTCTTTCATTCTCTGAATGATTAAGCCTGATCACACAGAGGAGGAGCACATTCCAGCTTGCATTGACCATACATCCACCAATCAAAGCTCATCTTGTCTTTTGACACAGACATTGTTTGCTGCAGTCTACCCTCAAGCACAGATCAGTATAATCATGACTCTGTTGTTTTGATCTGTAAATGTTGCATTGTTCATACACTAACAAGGAATAAATACAATTTTAGAAAAAAATGTAGGTTGTATTCAACATATGTGAATTTGGCTTGGCTGTCTGCCATACCATCTGGGATCTGCCAGTAAAGAGGCATTTGGGAGATTATTGGCAATCACAGCAACTTCAATGTCTTTGGGATTGTGGCGAGTGAGCATGAAAGATGTTCGGGGCTGATAATTGGCATAGGTCATAGAAGGCTTTGTTCTTTTGCAAAACAAATAAAAAAACATATAATTAGGAGTAGAACATGATATGGAAAATATTACTAAATTAACGTGTTTGGAACCTCAGAGGTAGTACTGTATGTACTATGTTTTTACAACATTGTTGTGTGTACATTGTTGTTGCATTAACATAGATCTAATCATTGGGTCATGAGGAACAAATCGGCGATGAATTAATAAAAACATATTTTACTTTCAGTTTTAGTGATTTCTTTTGTATAATGGTAGCTATAAAGGTATCTTACTATAAATGAACATATTTAATGTGTGTCCTTGCACAAGCGCTACTATAATTTCTAGCTATTCATTTTACTTTGTTCACATTGTTCTGATTTTTTCCAGTCTGCGACGTTTGTGGAAAGGGAAGACATGCTGCATAGTGCATCCAGTAGTTATGTCCATTTCTCCTGTTCATTTAGGAACAGACTTGGCACCTGAGGAATACTAAGAAGCTTTAAAATAAAATCAACCACAATCATGTCAGCAATGATGGTTTTTTTCTCCTTTATGGGCCACCAACACCTTCAAATCCATGACTTGCAGTACATGGAGGCAAAACAATAGGGCCAATCAGGCAAATCAGAGACCTTGCTTTTGGACAGACACGAGGCCCTGGAAGGCTTACACATTGGGCCTCATTACGCGCATGGAGGTAATGAAAAAAGGATGGCGGAATGGTATTACCGGCATCGATAACAGGTCCGGGACATTACGCGCTGACAACCTAGCAATACCGCTACCGCCCGTACCGTGCCACTTCTTACCGGCATGCGCGCGTACACACGCCCCTTCACGGTGCAAATACTGGGATGCCGCTAACAGGAGAACATCACAAGTTACGCGGGCATGCACTTACCAGCATCCCGAAGGCTGTAAATAGGGCCTGCACGATGGCGGCAATACAGGCATTGCGGACCACCCGCAAATAGCAATCTGCAGTGTAGCCAACTGTGACAGGTGCACACAATCACCACAGGTGGCGTCAATGGAGCCTGCCCCAGTACAAAAGGAGCACACCCACACACCACACCCCTTCCTACACCAAAATGATCCCACTAGCTGTTGCAATCCTGTGGCTGGAGGACATGCCTGTACTGCTACACCAGCTCAACAACTACAACTACAACAACATCAACAGGCAGCACAGAGGAGACGCAGGAGGAGAAGGAGGGTGAGACAGGCCCAGCAAGTCCCACCAGTGCAGCCAGTGGTACCACGTATGCAGCCACCAATCCCTCGCCTCAGACACAGTCCATTCAACCTAACCCCTGAGCAGATCCACACACTGTACCGGTTGGACCGGGACACCATCACCAACATAGTGGACATGATACACAATGACATTGTCAGCCTGATAGAAATCCACAATGCCATCCCACCTCTACTGAAGGTAGTGTCTGTGCTCCACTTCCTGGCCACAGGCACCTACCAGCACACAGTGGGCCAGCTGCATGGCATATCACAACCTCTCTTTTCACGCATGTTGACCAAAGTGCTGGATGCCCGCCTGAAGCACGCAAGCATCCACATATCCCTAGCACGGACTGCCCAGGAGCTTGCTGACACTAATGTTGGCTTCCACGCACTGGCAGGCTTACCCAATTGTGTCAGTGCCCTCAGCTGCACCCATGTAGAATTGGTGGTCACTCATACCATAGAGGCGGTGTACCGCAATTGTAAGTAATACCACTCCATCAATGTGCAGATGGTATGTGATTCCAGCAAGATCATCACACATTGCTGTGCCCGATATCCCGGTTCCACACATGATGCCATGGTGTTGTGTAACTCCTTGCTACCCCGCTACATGGAGCGACATGCTGGGACGACGTGCCTGGCTGCTCGGTTAATTGCCTGACAGGCCCATGGCAGTGCATTGGGGGGGCTAAAAGGGGGGGATGCACAATCCACCTGGTTGAGAATGAGGGGGAGGATGCATAATCCACCTGGCTGAGAATGGGGGCGGATGCATAATCCACCTGGGTGAGAATGTGGGGGATGCATAATCCACCTGGGTGAGAATGGGGGGATGCATAATCCACCTGGGTGAGATTGGGTTGTGAGTGGACAATGCACATACATCTAAACACTGTTGCCCTGAACATCCCAACCTGAACATGACACATCAATGCCATACATAAGACTAATGCTGCACAGCAATGACAATATGCCAGACGCAGGAGCAGGCCACCATGGGAATGTCAAGCGATGGATGACAAAACATGATTACAATTGTGACAATGCCGCTAGTGGCAATACATACAGAGTGCCATACATTGCCAATATGGGTGGCAAGACATGGTTCCGCATCCACACTACATCTGCATCAGCATGCAAGTGAACACCCTGAATCATCTGGACAACACAATTCACACCAGCAGACCATAGTACAGTAAACATTGCATCAAATGAGCCTGTGTGCAAACATCCAGGGACATGTGCATGTCAACACCAAATAGCTGCAGCCATGGCAGTGATTTCAAATGGTGTCAGGTCCGATATTGACTTACACATACCTCATTGTGCTCCCACACAGGTGATGGTGGCTATCCCTTGAAGCTGTGGCTACTTACCCCTGTACAGAACACGCAGAACAGGCACGAAGAGGAGTACAATCAGGTTCATACCTGTACCCGTGTTGTGATTGAGCATACCTTTGGCCTGTTGAAGGCACGGTTCCGCTGCCTCAGCAGGTCTAGTGGAGCACTCCTTTACAGGCCTGAGAAGGTGCGAAAGATCACCATGATCTGTGTCATGCTGCACAACATGTGCATCTGGAGAAATGTACCACTGCCACCTGACATTGACCTGCATGCATCAGGTGAGGATCATGAGGTTGATGATGGAGGAGGACCAGCACCCCTGGCAGTTTGCGATGCACACGATGGCCGTGCTGTGTGCCAATCAGTGATTGACGATTTCTTCTGAACCACAGGGATGCAGATGGTTCTGTGTTAGTACTACACTGGGCACTGGGATGTTGCGGACTTGCACACAGGGTGTGTGTTGGAGTTGGGCACTATGTGCTGTCATGAATTGAATAAACACACACGAAATGAACATTGTCCAGTCATGATATGATTTTTGACACAACGTGTGTATTGAAATTTTAACAATATTGTGCTTCATCTCTCCACCTCACACACTGCCTTTCACCTACCCCCACCCCCAACTCCCCCAACACCCCATACCCCCAACACCCCATACTCCCCCGACACCCCATACCCCCCAACACCCCATACCCCCCCAACACCCCATACCTTCCCCAACTACCGCCACACCCCCAAACACCCCCAAACACCACCAACACCACCTCCCCCTCACCCATTGTCATCCCATGCATGATTTGTCAATCATGAATATCCCAAGGTGGCAGTTGGCACATGGAGGGTGGACCTTCTTGTTCTGGCCTCTATTCGGGTCTGGGGGCAGCATGTCCATGTGGTGTGCGCTGTGCCTGGTCATGCGCACAGGGCTTGCGGAAGTTGAGCTGGCAGGTGTGGTCGATGGGGTGGATGTGGATGGCTGAGTGACTGCCGGCGCAGGTTGTTGCTGCTGCATAAGGTCTACAATCCTGCCAAGGACCTGTGGAACTGTAGCTAAACTCTCTCTATTCACAATCGTGTTCTTAGTTCATGGCCATTATGGAAGCTGCATTTGCCTCCCGTATCTCACAGCGGGTCAGTTCCACCTCCGCCACATACTGCCGGACAAGTTCAATCATACTGTCCTGGCGGGCCTCTACCATCGCCAGGCGGGTCTCCATGTTGGTGGGGGCTGTGGAGGTGGACAGTGCAGTGGCTGGGTGGCCCATCGCAGGACTGCCTTCGGATGTGGTCGACAAATGCGGACTCCCCAGTACAACGGCACGTTCCTGCATGGGGCATGCTGGTGTGCCCTGTGTGGAGTGCAGAGGGGCTGGCCTGGGTGCTCGGTGTATGGGCATATACTACATGGATGTTGTTTTCCATGTCCAAGAATTCCTCAGCTTGGCCCTCCATGACGCTGAGGAGGGCAATGGCTGCTACCTCCCCTATGAAACTTGTGGCAGCTGACTGCGTTCATCACCCTCTGCCTCTGCAGGAGTTGCGACTCCATTGTGGCTGTGTCGTCATCTGGTGTTGTCTCCTTCTGTGCTGGCGTGGCCTGTACTGCTGGCCTGTGTTGCACTCTGGGCGTTGGTGTTGCCCTGGAGTGGAAGGTCCTGTGCCTTCTTGTCTGGCTCTGGATCCCTTTGAGGATGTACTGGCCTTTGGGGCAGACTCCTGGCCTTCACTTTCTGCATCTGTGCCTGTGGGGGAAAAAGAGATGCAGGGCATCAGTGATGGTGGTACGTGCAAGATACATGATGTGGTGCGGTTCAGTATTTCACATTTCATTCATTGCTTTCTTGTAGATGTGACGCTCAGGGTACTTGCAATGTGGGGGGGGCATATTGGCATATGCCATGGACTCTCCTTTCTGGACTGATGTGTACTAGGTGGCATACCGTTGTATTGCGGTTTGCGTGATGTGTGACATGTGATTGATCCCTTTGTGTTGGGTGTCTGTTGGTAATGGGATTGGCACGCAGCATGCATTTCATTGTACCAGGGTTAGGGCCACCATCTGGACATGGATCTGAATATGTGTGTATGATGGGCCATACATTGGCTTGGTTCACTGTCACATCTGTTGTACTACGCCATGCTTTAGTTCTCTGGGGTGTGTGGGGACACTCACCTCCATCTCCCGATGTAAGCATTCCCGTCTCCATTTCTGCAAATCCCTCAATCGATTCCATGTTGATCATGGTGATGCCCATCTCCTCCCATCTCATCAATTTGGTGGGTGAGTGGTCCCCTCCTCCTGTAGCCTTGGCCTCCCTGCGGTTGGCTGCAAATATGTTGCGCACCCGGAGACCTAGATCGTCCCACCTTTTTTTGCAGTCCTTCACAGTGCGGGTGGTGATGCCAACCGCAGTCACCTTCCGTGCCACCTCCTCCCATATTTGCTTTTTGCGCAGTTGTGCTTCACGTTTGAAGTTATCGGAAAACACCTCATCCGCATGGCCTGCCAGCATGTCCGCCAGCATATTAAGCTCCTCGTCGGCAAAGCGCTTCTAGTGCATGCAGGGGGCATACTTAGGGGTAGCCTTGGACATGATGGGTTGATTGGGCCTGCTCTACACTCTGTACCAGTGCTGTGTTATGAGGATTGCAATGGATTGTGTTTTTAAAGATGGCCGCCGGCGCATTTCCCGTTCCGGCGCAATGACGTTACTTCCGGGTCCGGTATTACGAACCCGGTAGTTGCATGATGGTATTACCGGGTCCATTATTAACAGGTTGCTCCTGGGCGGAGGTGGTATCAGCGGTTCCTGTGATGGCGTTATCGGGGTTTGAGGGGTCTTTAGCGGCATGGCGGTGCAGCCATTACCGTCATGGGCATTCGGGCATGCTCACGCACTCATAATCAGCTCTATTAGCAGCGTCAAGGGTACACGGACGCGCTAATACCACCATGCCGGTAATGACTGCGATTTTCCCGCAATTCTCGTAATGAGGCCCATTATGTTGCAAATGGCAAAGTAGCATTGATTAATATTGGTACAACATTAGTTTGTAGTGCAATGTTGTATTAATAATTAATATATTAAAAAAAGTGGGGACATGGGACTAAAACTGAGATGGAAATGGATTAAAAGAATTTGTATTTGTAAATGAGTGTTAGTACATGGTTTGATAATGGTAGCTATATCTTATATACTATGTTTAAAGTAGTTAGATGCAAGATGGCGTATTCTAACTATTATTTGTTTAAGAAACATATTTTGTAATTATGAGTGAAACCCTTTTTGAATGCTTACTTTTGTTAGAGTATTTGGTGTGTCTATCGCTTTAGGTGTTAAAGTAGTGAGATATCAATCAGCATATGCTAGCTGTATTGGTACAGCAGATATAATTATGAAGTATCATTGAATGACTAAATTTCAGAAGGAAGATTAAGTAGGCATTGTGTAGATTTGCTGTTAATCTTTGTTTTTGTGCAAGCATTAGGCTAGAAACCATGTTTACCTCATGCATTTCATTTGTCGTTGAGCTTCTTCTGGCCATTTGTGATATTCTAATTTGTTGTGTTGCTCAACTGGGAGGAGAAATAGTCAGTATAAAATTACACCTTCTATGTTCTAAGCAGGTATACCTTTTGGGGCTGATGCAACAGCTGAAAGGATGTTGTCTGTTTTTACTTCTAAAAATCTTTTAATTGTTTTAATTCGAAACATTTTCCCAAAACTAGATTTAACACTAATATACAAGAGCAGAGGTTTGTAATTATTACAATTGCATGTTTTGTTTTCATCATGTAATCCATGTTCAATGTCAGTGACTTCGATGCAAATGCTGAGTTGGTCATTTAACTGTGATCTGAGCAGTGACAAATCTTGTTTCAGCAGCTTGTATTGAACCATTATGTTTTCTACTTCGCTCCTTTCTTATTTTGCTTCATTTTGAATAAGTGGTGCTCCGAGTTGTTCTTGGCTTGCAAGAGATGGTTGACTCCTTTTGTGAGTTTCTTTATCAATTTCTATTGTTATCTCTTCTTTTTAATGGAAATCATCTTCTGATATTGATCTGTATTGTTTGAATATGTCAATTGAAATGCTGCCCGGACTTGCTTCCAATGCTGCTTCAAATGTATCATGGTCACATAATAATTCTTCCTCTTTTCTCCAAGGTTTAAAAAGCTGTATGTAATACAATTATTTGTGGGCTGCACATTTAAAGTATAATTTAACATGCTGATTTAGACCTTTTTTTAAGTCTTGCTTCTCATCCTTCACAAATGAATGGTGAATATTTTGTAGTGCCTCGTTTGGTATGACGTTATTTTTGTATGTGTAGTGGTTTGCTATTTTATTGAAATGCATGGTTTCATGGAAGGACTTCTGTTTGAACGGTATGTGTCAATGAGATTATGTTTAAGATGCTTTTGCTACCGTTTTATTTTTTTTCTTTCTGTCGCTAGATATTATATTTCTTGGTTTGATTGTGTTCCTCTTTTTCGTGTTGAAGCTGGAACAATGTTTTGTAAGAGAAAATGTTCAATGTTCCATACAAGGCTGTGCCTGTTAAATGATCCACAGTTTATATGATCTGCATTCTCTATTTGAGACCATTTTAATATTGTAGCTGTACAATTTTTGTGAAGGGGCTTTTTCAGATGAAATGTCATCCCAGACGCGTGCAGTGGTCAAGCATGATGTCCATGATGTCAGGATCCGCAGATACAAATTGACCAGTGCAGTGTATCTTCACATATTTCTATTGTTTCTTGCATATTGCTCTCCATATGTATATGTTTGCAGTAATGATTGTGCTCTTTCAGATACTTTAAGCTTTCTTTTAATTTGTTCAGTCAACTACATGTTGCCAATTTATTAAATCGATGTTGGTACTCCATTCTCCATTACAATTAAATATTGATGTACTGGTCATCTTCCACCTACAGTTTACATGTTTTCTTTGAGGGGTAATAGTAAATACATTCCCTTGCTACACATGCCTTGCAGCCATTGTGATGGAATCATTGTCACAGTCTTGGGCTGTAATCGTATTATATTGTGAAATGGGTGCATGGTTTGCAATATAACAATCTCATGTAGACTGAGTTGTTCGAGACCTTTTGAAAGTTAATATTGTCATATTATTATTGATAGCTCAGGATGGCATTTGCTTGTCATCAAGCTTATTTTTGCAGTATGCATATACTAATAAGTGGTATGTTATCCTGTATTTATTGTCTACTGTTAGATGGAAGGCCAATTGGAATGATTGTGATTCCTCCTTGTCTTCAATTTTGTGAGCCATATCTACTGTTTTTGTACTTTGATTGTAGAAATTCCTACTGTAACAGGACATACATTGCCTGGAATTTCAGCAAAGATAGTTTGAAACGTTTCTAATTCTTTTTTGTTTGTGTTGGACAGAAAGGTACTGGGTAAGTACTGTTGCTTGCTACTTTGAAAGTTAATTGTGATGTCTACTTCTACTTCAGTACCAAAATATTTATTTTGTTTGTCATTATTTGTCACAGGACTTCTTGTGCTGTTCCACTTAGTAGAGTGTCATTGAGTTTTTCTAATTGTAGACTTTTAGCACTGGACAATGTATGCACAAGAGTGCTCATTGTCGAATGGTGTTTTGCTAGCATGTTAATGCACTAAAAGGTGCTTTTACAGGATTCTCCTGAAACACAGCCTAAAGAATGTCCTCATAGTCTGATGTGGATGTGCACTGGACCAGAGCCCATGCTTTTTAGAGTTTTGTTTCTACTTGTGTATTCTACCTTAACAAGTTGATTTAGAAATTGTCATAATAATGTCACCGACTGTTGACACACACTGGAAATTGAGCTGCACAATCCTTTGTAGACTGAATGCAATATCCGGACATGAGGAAGATTTGATTGAACATTTCTTCATGAAGATTTTTCAATTAAAGTTCCGGTTATAATAATAGTTGTTCTTAACATTTCCTAACCTCTAAGGTATGCATTTATGGCACATGGATTTGTTTGATCTTGGCTTTATGCTTCTCTGTATAAGTATGCTTATGTGCTACTTATGTGAATCCATTCAGAGGCACAACAGTTGCAAAGGATTTCTACATTGTCAGTGCATGTGTCTTTAGCTTTTGTTTGTAGTTTTTTTAATAAAATGTGTTGATGGTTTATTTTCATTTAAAACTAAAATACTTAGTTTTATGTATTTGCAATGTACTGTCAACTATTACTTCTTAGACTAGTTTTCTTTGGTAACTCAAAAGTGACAAATGTGACTTTTCAGATTCTTCAATGACATTGGTGAGGTCTCTATGACGGAATAGGAAGGGCAGTTGTCTTGGTGCTTGATGTGGTTCTACTTAGCAAGAGGAGAGTTGCTTCTTATCTTGCTTGTATATTTTCAATTAATTGCTTCAATAGAGGGTGAGCCCATGACTCTGCCTTGTTTAAACCCGCCCAATGTTTCTTTGTTTTCTGAGGAGTTACATTTTATTTGGCATTTGTTGTATCTGTTGGAGAAAAGACAGAACATCTACATTAAGTTCCAATTAACAGGGTAATTCATAGAATTTCGCAGAAAAGTGTCGCAAGCGGCTGGCGCAGAGTGTCCGCGTGCGATTGTCTGCGCCAGGCACGTGCGCTAAAACCGATTTCCGCGCACAGCGTATTCATGGATTTTAGGCTCCCAAACCAGCCGTGGCGCAGAGTATCGCAGCGACCCTGCAGCAGCGCCAGTAACGCCCCCAAGAACGCCCTCGCGCAAGGTAAAGCCATCAAAATCGCTAAATCATCGCAAAGGGCTGCGCTAACCCTGGACCAGTTTACAGGGCTGCCAAACAAGGAACGCAAAGCGGGTAACGTGCATATCAGGGGTACGCGTGAAGTTATACATGCGATTAGCCAGGGTACGTGTATTTCAGGGGTGCGCGGGAAGTTCCACACGCGAATAGCCTGGGCGCGTGTATTTCAGGGGTGCGCGGGAAGTTTTACACGCGATTTCAGCAGGGTACGTGTATTTCAGGGGTGCGCGGGAAGTTCCACACGCGAATAGCCTGGGCGCGTGTATTTCAGGGGTGCGCAGGAATTTTTACACGCGATTTCAGCAGGGTACGTGTATTTCAGGGGTGCGCGGGAAGATCCACACGCGATTAGGCTGGGTGGGTCCTCACAGGTGTTCCCTGTACACCCTCGACGGCCCCTGCAGGCAGCCCACAAAACAGGGGACTACCCTGCACACCTGCTCATGTCCCCCTGCACCCCCACCCCCCAGCAGTGCAGGGGCAGCCTCCACCAGGCCCCCACCCATGTCTCCCACCAACCCACCCCCCAGCAGTGCAGGGGCACCCTCCACCAGGCCCCCACTCATGTCTCCCACCACCCCCACCCCCCAGCATCCAGGGGCACTCTCCACCAGGCCCCCACTCATGTCTCCCACCACCCTCACCCCCCAGCAGTGCAGGGGCACCCTCCACCAGGCCCCCACCCATGTCTCCCACCACCCCCACCCCCCAGCCACCAGGGGCAGCCTCCACCAGGCCCCCACTCATGTCTCCCACCACCCCCACCCCCCACCATCCAGGGGCACCCTCCACCAGGCCCCCACTCATGTCTCCCACCACCCCCACCCCCACCATCCAGCGGCACCCTCCACCAGGCCCCCACTCATGTCTCCCACCACCCCCACCCCCCACCATCCAGGGTCACCCTCCACCAGGCCCCCACTCATGTCTCCCAGCGTGCTATGTGTATTTCAGGGGTGCGCGGGAAGTTCCACACGCGAATAGCCTGCGCGTGTATTTCAGGGGTGCGCGGGAAGTTTTACACGCGATTTCAGCAGGGTACGTGTATTTCAGGGGTGCGCGGAAAGTTCCACACGCGAATAGCCGGGGCGCGTGTATTTCAGGGGTGCGCGGGAAGTTTTACACGCGATTTCAGCAGGGTACGTGTATTTCAGGGGTGCGCGGGAAGTTCCACACGCGAATAGCCTGGGCGCGTGTATTTCAGGGGTGCGCGGGAAGTTCCACACGTGAATAACCTGGGCGCGTGTATTTCAGGGGTGCGCAGGAAGTTCCACACGCGAATAGCCTGGGCGCGTGTATTTCAGGGGTGCGCGGGAAGTTCCACACGCGATTAGGCTGGGTGGGTCCTCACAGGTGTTCCCTGTACACCCTCGACGGCCCCTGCAGGCAGCCCACAAAACAGGGGACTACCCTGCACACCTGCTCATGTCCCCCTGCACCCCCACCCCCCAGCAGTGCAGGGGCACCCCCCACCAGGCCCCCACTCATGTCTCCCACCACCCCCACCCCCCAGCATCCAGGGGCACTCTCCACCAGGCCCCCACTCATGTCTCCCACCACCCCCACCCCCCAGCAGTGCAGGGGCACCCTCCACCAGGCCCCCACCCATGTCTCCCACCACCCCCACCCCCCAGCCACCAGGGGCAGCCTCCACCAGGCCCCCACTCATGTCTCCCACCACCCCCACCCCCCACCATCTAGGGGCACCCTCCACCAGGCCCCCACTCATGTCTCCCACCACCCCCACCATCCAGGGGCACCCTCCACCAGGCCCCCACTCATGTCTCCCAGCGTGCTACGTGTATTTCAGGGGTGCGCGGGAAGTTCCACACGCGAATAGCCTGGGCGCGTGTATTTCAGGGGTGCGCGGGAAGTTTTACACGCGATTTCAGCAGGGTACGTGTATTTCAGGGGTGCGCGGGAAGTTCCACACGCGAATAGCCAGGGTGCGTGTATTTCAGGGGTGCGCGGGAAGTTTTACACGCGATTTCAGCAGGGTACGTGTATTTCAGGGGTGCGCGGGAAGTTCCACACGCGAATAGCCTGGGCGCGTGTATTTCAGGGGTGCGCGGGAAGTTCCACACGCGAATAGCCTGGGCGCGTGTATTTCAGGGGTGCGCGGGAAGTTCCACACGCGAATAGCCGGGGCGCGTGTATTTCAGGGGTGCGCGGGAAGTTCCACACGCGAATAGCCTGGGCGCGTGTATTTCAGGGGTGCGCGGGAAGTTCCACACGCAAATAGCCGTGGCGCGTGTATTTCAGGGGTGCGCGGGAAGTTCCACACGCGAATAGCCTGGGCGCGTGTATTTCAGGGGTGCGCGGGAAGTTCCACACGCGAATAGCCTGGGCGCGTGTATTTCAGGGGTGCGCGGGAAGTTTTGCACGCGATTTCAGCAGGGTACGTGTATTTCAGGGGTGCGCGGGAAGTTCCACACGCGAATAGCCTGGGCGCGTGTATTTCAGGGGTGCGCGGGAAGTTCCACACGCGAATAGCTTGGGCGCGTGTATTTCAGGGGTGCGCGGCAAGTTCCACACGCGAATAGCCTGGGCGCGTGTATTTCAGGGGTGCGCGGGAAGTTCCACACGCGATTAGGCTGGGTAGGTCCTCACAGGTGTTCCCTGTACACCCTCGACGGCCCCTGCAGGCATCCCACAAAACAGGGGACTACCCTGCACACCTGCTCATGTCCCCCTGCACCCCCACCCCCCAGCAGTGCAGGGGCAGCCTCCACCAGGCCCCCACCCATGTCTCCCACCACCCCCACCCCCCAGCCACCAGGGGCACCCTCCACCAGGCCCCCACTCATGTCTCCCACCACCCCCACCCCCCAGCAGTGCAGGGGCAGCCTCCACCAGGCCCCCACTCATATCTACCACCACCCCCACCCCCCAGCAGTGCAGGGGCAGCAGGCAGTCAGGCAGCAGCAGATGGCAGGTGGGAGCGTGCTCGGGGCTCTGGGGGGCAGTAGTTCGGCCTTCCGGGCAGGAGCGTGGTATTCCGTGTGCTTACGCGTGGCCAGCTTGGTACGGAGTGATTTGGCACGTGAAAATCCTGCACGTCAGCGTGAAAACCGAGGAAAGGCCCTTAGCGCGTAAGCGCGTCAGCACGCATACGCGATTCTATTGGACCAAAGGCCCTCAGCGCGTAAGTGCGTCTGTGACGTGACCCGCACGGGTGTTTCCCACACAGCACGTGATGACAGAGCACACGTGGAAAGACTGCACGTCAGAGTGTAATCGCGTGTGATTGGTGGAAATGGCCCTACACGCAGAAGTGACAAAGCGTGTAATTGGTGGAAATGGCCCTAGCGCGTACACGCCGCGTAAGTGACGCTGGACGTGTGGGCCTGTATAAAAGGTACGCGTAGAACACCATTTCCTTGTACGTGCTTTTCGTGGAGAGCGAGTGGGTGAATTCTGTACTTCTTGTCGTTTTTACTTCACGGCGTTTGAAGTTTGTATTCCCTGTTACCTCTGACAGCTTTTTCTCTTTTTTCTCTTTTACTGGTTTACCTGGGCCTGTTCCCTCAAACAGTGTTCCCTTCTACTGTTGTCCTGTCTCCTCAGACAGCGTACAAATCTTCTTTTGGCGGGGGTGTTGCCAACCAAACGCTCTCCTTTTTCACGCTCTTTTACCTGGCAGACGGTGAGTCACGCACGTATCTAACATCTGTGCTTGCCCCGTGTGTAGCCTACCCCTTCAGAGGTCATTCTAGGCTGCGTGTGACACGCATACTTTCATTCTTGTGTTACTGGGTGCCACAGCGTAGTGCAGGTTTTTCTTTCTGCACACGTGGTCTAGGAGGGGTTGCGTGCACGTCATCTCCCTTTTTTGGGGCTCCTGTGCGTAGCGTGACCCGTCATCTTTCCCCAGGGGTTACAATCAGCCTTGCAAGAGCACTAGGGTACAATTACCATCTGGTACCCAACCCCTTTGACCCCCAATTGCCCAGGACAATATTTTACAGCCACTCCCATACGCACATTAACATCAGTGCCATGGCTGGGAGGCGAGGATTCCGTAAGGGTGGCAAAGGTGGAAGAGCCACAAGTGGTGGCCGTGGTGGATCCGGTAGGGGACGTGGTCGTTACTTGCAGGGTGAGCTTGTCCCCCCATGTGTGGAGGACCAGTCAAGGGCACCCATAATCCCCCCCCCTCCTGTTGAGGCTGATATGGCTGACACCATCCATGCTCAGCCCTTGTTGGACCAGCCCATTGTGGCACCAGACCTGGCTGACTCCATGGCTGACTTCCAGGTCAGCAGGCCTATGACACGTGCGCTGGTGCACGTTGATGTCACCATGCCACGTGCATCTGGGGCAGCAAGGTCATCTGCTGCACCAAGTAGGCAGGGCGGAGAGGCTGCAGGGGCAGCTGCGGCTCCATCCACCCCAGCTCTCACACACCCAGCCCAGACAGTGTTGGTCCTAGTCCATGCTGCTGACATTCCCCCTGACACCATCACACTAGAGCCAATGCCTGCACCAACTACCATGTTGAGTGTGCAATCCCACACTCCTGATACAGAGTCCACCAGGGCTCCTGCCCCTAGTGTCCAGAGCGGCGCAGGACACTCAGGATCACCACCACCTTCCAAGCGGAAGAGGAGGAGTGCTCGTCCGGCACAGGCTGATGCCCCAGACACGGCTACACAGTCCGGCTTATCCAGGAAGCCCAGCTTCACGGATGACGAACTGAATGCACTTGTCGAGTGTGTGTCCGCACATGACAACGAGATGGTCATTGTTGCAGGATCCAAGACCACACCTGCACAACGCCAGGCACACTGGCAGACCGTTGCGGACATCGTAAGTGCCCTTGGAATCGTGAGGCGCACAGCCAATGATTGCTATAAGCGCTGGAATGACCTAAAGCGCAGGGCAAAGAGTAAGCTGGGCTCAAGTCATGCCGCAACTCTAGTGACTGGAGGTGGGTCTCCAGTAGTAGACATGGAACTCACTCCACATGAGTCAGTCGCTGGGACCTACGTCACGGAGGAACAGATCCAAGGCGTTGGAGATCTGGCTGATTACGAGGCATTTTCCGGTGAGTGCACATGCATGTGTGTGTCATCCATGTGCATGGTGTGTGTGAGGGCTTCTGTTTGTGTGACAGGTGAGAGTGTGTGCGCCTGAGTCGTATGGGTCAGCCATGTGCTTCATGCAATACATCCTGCACAGCTGCATTTGGCCATAGCAGTATCCCTTCTGCCAACAGTAGACATCTAGCCCAACTACACGCCAGTTGCCCTTGAAGTGTCACCTTGCCACAACATTGTTGCTTGATTTTTCACTGTTCATTTAGTCAGATTGTTTGCATTCCACCACTATTACTAGGCATGTCGCAGTCCTCTAGTCACATGTCTGACATGGCTATGGTAAAGTGGAGTGACTTTGTTACCTGGATATCATTTGTACAAACATGTCCCTGTGCAATTGCACCATTTCGGACTGGCAGCTCCAGGTGAAGAATCTGACCTGTTTGAATTAGAAAAGCTATTACATGCGGGAACTGGACTGAATGAATAGGTGCTGCCCTCCTCTCCATCTTCACTCAATAGCAATGGTACATGCCATCTGTGTGTTGGCATGTGTGTTTCACCTGCCAATCACAGGCCAATGTGTGATGCCACTGCCAGGCAGCATGCAGAAAATGTGTTCATCTTCCATCTTGGTGTCATCAGTGTGTGCCATTTGCCTGCCCTTCATACGCAGTGAGGGTGCATGCATGGGAGGGTTTTAGTCATGTGGGACATGTGTCAAACAAGTACTGGTTCTTTTGCTTCTCAGCCCTCATTGTGTGCCATGGTGCTAATGCCTGTTTAAATTTCTTTGTTTTAATGTCTTTGCAGGGGAAGACGCACCTGATTCTGCTGGGGTTGTGGAGATGGTGCAGACCCAGGAGGGGTCCGAGGGCCGACCAACCACCAGTGAGGGACGTGGTGTGGTGGTGGGTGAGAACCCACAAGTGCTGCAGGTCCTGCTCTCAAGGGGTGTCTCTGGCTGCACCTCCCCCGAGCTGTACTCAGGTGTTGATTCGGATGAGACCTACGTGCCGTCGCAGGTGAGTGTTCCAGGGAGGGATTCTGTTCTGTCTCACGCACCTGCACCAGGGTCAGAACCCTCAATGGGGATGTCAGTGTTGGCAGCTACGCCTTTGGTGGTTACGGATGCAGGGTCACACTCCGCCACATCTGCTCCTGTTCCTGGGCCTGCTGATCAGAGGGGGAATGCAGTCCTGCAGCCTCAGGCAGTGCCGGCACAGCAAGGCGCAGTTCGCTTTGCCCCAGACAGGTGTGGTGCCCGCCGACGTGGTGGCCGTACGCCACCTGGCAATACCGCATGGGAGCAATCCATTTACGGTATGGCAACCCAACAGGCAGCATCATCCGAGATGATGGCTCAGGCCATGGATAGGGTGGCCACTTCCATTGTCCCCCCTGAAAGGCTGATGGAGCGACTAGAGCAGGCAACCGACTCCATCTGCCAGTCACACAGGGAGGACATGTTGGGGTCCAACAGGGACAGGCGGGCGGCACTGGTGACTCTGCAGGAGGCCATCTCCATTGAGTCCCAGGGCCACAGGGAAGCCCTGAGGCAGGAGCTCCTTCACCTCAGGACGACTCTTGTTGAGCTTGAGGCTTCAACACACCAAAGGACAGAACAGCAGCTGGAGCGTCTCACCCGTACGCTCTCAGCTGAGATGCAGGCAACGAGGGCGGAGGTCCGGGCATCCCGTGAGTTGTTGCATGGGGACCTCCGCACACTCATCCTCCAGAACCAGACCTACCACACCCGCATGCTTGCAGCCATGGAGGAGCAGACTAGGGCCTTGCGTGGGCTGCCTCTCATAGTGCAACCACCTCCGGATGCAGCTGCACAGGGTGATAATAGCGACAGCAGTGATACTCCCACAATAGGGTAGCCGTGTGGGCCATGAGCCCATGGAGGTGTTTTTTTTTCCCAGGATCCACGCAGGTGGGTTCTGGTGTGCATCCTGTCCTCGGACCTCCTGGGTGGCCTCCCCAACCTCCCTGGGCCCTTCAATGGCCATTTTTGATTTTTTTTTATTTTTATTTTTATTTTTATTTATTTTATTCCCTATTTTTTGGGACGATTTGTTGGCTTCCGTGGTTCTTGTGGGCATACGCTGCATTGTGACTGGGCACATGCAGGCGTGTAATGTATTTGGTTCAGATGCTTGGGTTTGAGTCACACACACCCCTCCTGCTTCCCGTTTCCATGGGCTTGCAAAGGGTGTGCCCAAGTGACAGTGAATTACACAGTGACGTTGGACTCCCATGAGCTGTGTGGGCAGTCTGTAGTCAATACTGTGTATACATTCCTAGTGCATATTGCTGTTGTGTTGTACACTGCATGTTGCATTGATGTGTAACTCATATTCTGTGTCTACCTCCCAATTTGCAGGTCCCTTCCTCATGTCTACACAAGGACCTCTAGTCTGGAGATGTGGTCCATGTTGGCAGCAGTGCACCTACAACTCTACATGGCGCCAACACTGCACAGTTGGTAGTGGTGGGAGTGCAGGCATTTCCAGGTGGTGAGACTACTAATATTTAACATTAGTGATGTCATGTTAATGGTAGTACGTGCTCAAGTTTGTTGTTGGTCCGGCATTACTGTGAGCATTTCAGGTGTTGCAAGTATCTAATAGGGACACTGTACATTGTGACACTAGTGTCATGTTGTGTGGATTACTTTGTTTACCTGCAAATAGCATGACATGGCACGGTGTGTGGTGTGGCGGTGCTGGGGTTGGGTTGGCTGACATGGCACTGTCCTCTTGTTGCATTTTGCAAGTGGGTATTCATTTTAGCTGCTTGAATGTGCAACTTCACAAAACTGCATTGGTGGTGTCTGTGTGGGTAGGGATGCACACATTGTGACACTTCCAGGTGAACAATCTCAGGCTGATATGGTTTTCACGGTTCTTTCTCCAGACATTCAGGGTCAGTGTCAGGTTGAGTCATCATTGATTGTCAGATGGAATGTGGCAGGGCAGTGTGCACTCCACAGGGGTGTGATTTCTATGTGAAGTAATTAGCCACTAGCTGTGTACGGGCTGCCTCCCCCCGTGCCCTTTCCCCTCCCATGCGCAGCGGCTGTGCATGTGGTTGGGGATGGGGGGGCACCACCATGTCCACGGCCAGGCCCCGGCGTGTTGTAATGTTGTGCAGGACACATGCTGCCACTATGAAACTGCACACTACTGGGGGAGCGTACAACAGCTGCCCGCCAGAACGGTCAAGGGAGCAAAAGCGTGACTTCAGCACTCCGAATGTGCGCTCCACTATGCCCCGGGTTGTAATGTGGCCTGCGTTATATCTTACCTGGGGTGGCGTGGTGGGGTTCCGAATTGGCGTCACCATGTGGGGGCTGAGAGGGTAGGCACTGTCCCCTGTGGAGGTGGTGATTGGTATCGTTGGTGGGGTTGTGACCTTGCTCAGTATCTGACATGCATGCATGTGCAGTGGCATTCATACTCACCAAGCAGCCATGTATCGCCATGTCGCCCAGCTTCTAGGTCCCGGCTTAGGGTGGACATTCGGTAAATGAAGCTGTCGTGGGTGGACCCGGGATAGTTGGCATATACTGAGGTGATGATTCCCTTGGCATTACATACTACCTGCACGTTGATGGAATGCCAGTGCTTGCGGTTCCTATAGATGTGCTCAGATGCCCTGGGGGGACGTAGAGCCACATGGGTGCAGTCAATGGCACCTAGCACTTTGGGGAATCGTGCCACAGCGTAGAAATCCAGGGCGGCAGCTTGCCTTTCTGCAGGGGTTCTGGGCAGGTATATGTGCCTGCGGACTGATGGGCGTGCAGTGATGATGTTCAAGACTTGGTGTGGGCAGCGTGACTGGGTGGCCTGTGATACACCACCCACAATGGCACTTGTCCGCTGAAATGATCCAGTGGCTAAGAAGTGCAGTACATTGAGGACCTTCTCCAGGGGGCTGAGTGCTTGGGAGCACAGGGTGGGTGATGTGAGGTCATCCTCCCACTCACTCACCAGGTCCAGTATGATGTGTGGTGGAAACCTGTACCTCCCATGCACCTGGTCATCAGGCATCCCGAAAAGGCTGGTTCTGGGTGTGAATATTCTGGCCCTGACTATCCTCCTCCTCCTCCTCCTTTGGTAGGCCACGCCCACTGCTGCTAGGAACGGTATGTTCATCCTGGGTCTGAGCTTGTTATTTTTTTAGCGCGCAAATTAATGCGTCGCGCGTGTTGTAGGCGAGCGTGTGACCCGCGCACCCCTGAAATCCAGTACCCAATCCAATAGCGTGTGGAAATTCCCGCGCACACCGGGATACAGGTGCGCTGACGTACTTGCGTGTGTAAGTGTCCGCGCACACCTGATATACACGTACATAGGACAATCGCGTGTACGCGCACTTTTGTCCAATTACACGCGATGACACCCTGACGTGCTGTCCAATTACACGCAATGAGACTCTGCCGTGCTGTCCAATTACACGCGATGACACTCTGACGTGCAGTCTTTCCACGTGTGCTCTGTCATCATGTGCTGTTTGGGAAACACCCGTGCGGGTCACGTCACAGACGCGCTTACGCGCTGAGGGCCTTTGGTCCAATAGATTCGCGTATGCGTGCTGACGCACTTACGCGCTAAGGGCCTTTCCTCGGTTTTCACGCTGACGTGCAGGATTTTCACGTGCCAAATCACTCCGTACCAAGCTGGCCACGCGTAAGCACACGGAAGACCACGCTCCTGCCCAGAAGGCCGGACTGCTGCCCCCCAGAGCCCCCAGCACGCTCCCACCTGCCATCTGCTGCTGCCTGACTGCCTGCTGCCCACATGCACTGCCATTTGCTGCCTGCACATCAGCCAGGGGTGCTGTTGCTGTGACCACCCCTGCTGGAACCGAAGACTCCCGACTGGAATTCCATCGCTCCACAGCCCAGCCCCAGGACCCAGTTGCCCACCCACTCCTGCCTCTGGGGTTGTCATGTCGGGGCAAACACCATCTGTGACCACTGACAACCCCCGGCCAGAGAGGCAGAGGGGCACCAGCTTCAGTGCCACCGAAGTTGGTGTCCTGGTGGAGCAAGTCCTGGGGCAGTATGATGCCCTCTTCGGAAGTTCCCGCGGCGACAAGGAAGGACGGACTCGGATCTGGACTGACATCGTGACTGCCATCAACGCGGAGGGGGTGGCAGTCCGGGACTTACAACATGTCAGGAAGCGCTGGGAGGACTTCAGGTCCAGGACCCTGAACAAGGCCCGGCGCCTCTTGAAGGCAGCGGATGCCAAGGGGCGCCGGGGCTACTTGTCGGAAGAACAGATGGGGGTCCTGGAACGCATATCCCCAGCCCTCCACGTCCAGGTCCTAGAGAAGCAGACCCGTCTGGAGTCGAGCGGTGAGTGTACATGCATCCTGATTGTGAGCAGTGCGTGTGGTGATTTTTCGGCATTGTGCCGGTTGCACATCTGTTTGTATGGGGTCGAGTATGGGTGGGGGTGTACAGGGCCGTGACACATGCGAGGGCTGTAATGTGTGAGACATGGATGGTGCTTGTGTGTGTGGGCTTGCATGGCAAATGCAGTTGTGCGTGCACACATGTTTGGATGAATGTGTATGTAAGTGGACATGTCCGTGATGTCAGGCATGTATGTTGTTTTCGGCTGCATGTATGAGCACTGTGTACATGTGCATGTGTGTGTATTTGTCAAGGGTGCAACAGTGATGCAACATGGATGCATGTGACAGCGGTATGTGGAAGCCTGATTGGCAGATGTGACATGGATGCCCGTCTGAACAGTGCAACACTTGGCAGAGGTGTAGACATGCATGCAAGTGTGGTGCTGTGTGTACATGTGTGGTGCACTTCCTGTGTTGCATGTGATGTCTGGCTCCCCTTTGGCTGAAGATGCTGTTGTATGTGTAGGGATGGTGGTGGCAGTTGCGATATGGCTGTGGTATGGCTCATGTGTGTGAGTTGCAATGACATGTGTGTTGGGGATTGTGATGACATGTCTGAGGTTTGCCAATGCCACTCATGTGCAACTGTCATGCGTGCATGTGTCCATTGTACAGTGCCCTGATGCCTGTGTTTTGTTTCTCCCTGTCTGCAGCGTCAACTGATGAAGAGGGTGGAGAAGGTGCTGTGGAGCACAGCGCCGGGGATCCGACCGCCAGCCCGTGTTGTCATCTCGTCGGGGAGTGAGGAGTCCGGTGCCGCGTCCCAGGCCGCAGCTGCCGGGAGGAGGTCCAAGAGGCGGAGGTTGCAGTTGGACTCCTCGGCAGCAGAAGGGGCAGCTGGGACCCCACAGGGCCCAACAGGGGAAGATGGCACGGAGTCATCCAGGTTGGTGGGGGGTTTGGTGGAGGAGGGGGCCGTGCAAGCACCAGAGACGGGGTCTGGAGGTGGGGATCCCACTGGTGCTAGTGGTGCAGTGCAGGACCAGGGACAGGAGGCAGCACAGGCGGCCGCAGAGGTGCCTGTGTGCAATCCTGTCCCCGATCCTGTCCCTGCATCATCTTGCACCAGCAGGGATGCCTACGTCCAGACCCATTTTCAGGCAGGGGATGAGCTGACGTCAACTGGCCTTCCTCTGCCTGAGGACGTGGCCATCCAGGTCCGGGTTGAGCCTGTCCTGGCTGGTGTGGCGTTGCGTCAACGGGCCATGCGAGGTGACCTGCAGTCTTTTCATGGAGAGACTGCACGTCATCTCGAATGGCTCGTTGACCACGTCAGCCTGCTGGGACAGGTCACCCAGGCCGGATTCCTCCATCTGATGGGGCTTGCTCCGACCCCCTCCTCAACTGGACCCCCTACGCGCCAGTCGTCCTCTGTGCCATCTTCCCACCCATCAGTCACCTGGGTGCCCTGTGGAGCTGCCTCTGACGGTGCGGCCAGGCTGGTGGAGGAGGCATCCCTGCCACAGTCGGGAGTCGGAGGTCCAGCAGGGGTGGCCACATCAACAACTGCACCCCAGCCGGCGGAGAATGTGCAGGCAGCAGGAGGCAGTGCACGGGCAGAGGCAGAGCAGCAGCAGCAGCAACATGGTGGGAGACATGAAGGCTCGGGGCTTTCGACATCGGAGGGGGAGGCATCGGCCGGAGGGCAGGGGGACCCAGGACAGAGAGTGTCTTTCGTGTGGCAGCGGTTGGGCCACGCCTTAGGTGCGGAGCGGCGGCGGGCGGAAGAGGCGTGGCTCACAATGGTCAGGGCGGAGAACTCCATGCGGAGGGCCCTGAGGCGGGCCGAGTGCCTCGAGGCAATCCGCAGGGGGTTTGAGGAGGACACAGCGTCGTCCCTGCGGACCCTCGGGGCCATGGAACTGGACCGCCTCCGGGACATCGAACAGGAGTTCGATGATGCCCTGGCCCGGGACACCACGGAGTGAGCCGCTGGACTTGCCCGCCGCCTTTGTATATAGTTCTTTAGTTTTAGGTTTCCTTTCTTTCTTATTATGATTTGGAGTCGACGGACACTGCTCCACTTTTTGTATATAGTTGATTTTTAGGTAGGTTTTTTAGTAGGTTTCCTTTGTTCAGTTGGGCTCATGGACCCTTGGTAGTTTTTTACATAGTTCTTTATTGCATGGAGATTTTTTAACTTTTGACTTTGGGCAAATATTTTTTGGATTATGATTTTCAGTTTTGTGTTTTTATACGGACATGCAGCTTTTTTTTTCTCATTCACATTGTAGTTTGTTTTCTTTCTTTAGCATTCTTTATTTTTTTCAATACAATTTTGTTTCCATACTTCACTGTGTGGTCTCATCTCATTGGTTTCATGCATGTCATGTCGTGTGTTTTCCCATTCAATTGCAACCATTGTGTGTGACGGACATGGGTTCATTAGCTTAATGAACATTGGGGGTGTAACATGTGATTTCCATTTCCATGTGGGTGAATGGGTTACTTGGTAGGGCTTTTTGGCTGTGGAGGCTGTCCATTACGCACATGATTGGGGATTGTGAGGACCTGGTGGGGGCTGCCCCTGCACTGCTGGGGGGTGGGGGTTGTGGGAGACATGAGTGGGGGCCTGGTGGAGGGTGCCCCTGGTGGCTGGGGGGTGGGGGTGGTGGGAGACATGGGTGGCGGCCTGGTGGAGGGTGCCCCTGGTGGCTGGGGGGAGGGGGTGGTGGGAGACATGGGTGGGGGCCTGGTGGAGGGTGCCCCTGGTGGCTGGGGGTGGTGGGAGACATGGGTGGGGGCCTGGTGGAGGCTGCCCCTGGTGGCGGGGGGGTGGGGGTGATAGGGGACATGAGTGTGGGCCTGGTGGAGGCTGCCCCTGCACTGCTGGGGGGTGGGGGTGGTGGGAGACATGGGTGGGGGCCTGGTGGAGGGTGCCCATGGTGGCTGGGGGGTGGTGGGAGACATGGGTGGGGGCCTGGTGGAGGGTGCCCCTGGTGGCGGAGGGGTGGGGGTGATAGGGGACATGAGTGGGGGCCTGGTGGAGGCTGCCCCTGCACTGCTGGGGGGTGGGGGTGGTGGGAGACATGGGTGGGGGCCTGGTGGAGGGTGCCCCTGGTGGCTGGGGGGTGGGGGTGGTGGGAGACATGAGTGGGGGCCTGGTGGAGGGTGCCCCTGCACTGCTGGGGGGTGGGGATGGTGGTAGACATGAGTGGGGGCCTGGTGGAGGCTGCCCCTGCACTGCTGGGGGGTGAGGGTGATAGGGGACATGAGTGGGGGCCTGGTGGAGGCTGCCCCTGCACTGCTGGGGGGTGGGGGTGGTGGGAGACATGGGTGGGGGCCTGGTGGAGGGTGCCCCTGGTGGCTGGGGGGTGGGGGTGGTGGGAGACATGAGTGGGGGCCTGGTGGAGGGTGCCCCTGCACTGCTGGGGGGTGGGGGTGGTGGTAGACATGAGTGCGGGCCTGGTGGAGGCTGCCCCTGCACTGCTGGGGGGTGGGGGTGGTGGGAGACATGAGTGGGGGCCTGGTGGAGGCTGCCCCTGCACTGCTGGGGGGTGGGGGTGGTGGGAGACATGAGTGGGGGCCTGGTGGAGGCTGCCCATGGTGGCAGGGGGTGGGGTTGGTGGGAGACATGAGTGGGGGCCTGGTGGAGGCTGCCCATGGTGGCAGGGGGCTGGGGGTGGTGGGAGACATGCATTGTTGATCAGTAGTGCAAGGTGACATGTGGGTTGGCTGGGGGGCATGCCCATGGTGGATGGGCTGCCTGCGGGACATGAGCATGGGTGCAGGGTAGTCCCCCGTGGTGTGGGCTGCCTGCAGGGTCCGTGGAGGTTGTGGAGCGTACACCTGGGAGGGCCCACACGGCCAATTCACGTGTGGTACTCCCCAGAACCCCTGAAATACACGTACCCTGCTGAAATCGCGTGTGGAACTTCCCGCGCACCCCTGAAATACACGTACCCTGCTGAAATCGCGTGTGGAACTTCCCGCGCACCCCTGAAATACACGTAACCTGCTGAAATCGCATGTGGAACTTCCCGCGCACCCCTGATATACACGTACCCTGCTGAAATCGCGTGTGGAAATTCCAGCGCACCCCTGAAATACACGTACCCTGCTCGCACTGGGCCAATCGCGTGTGGAACTTCCCGCGCACCCCTGAAATACACGTACCCTGATGAAATCGCGTGTGGAACTTCCCGCGCACCCCTGAAATACACGTACCCTGCTGAAATCGCGTGTGGAAATTCCCGCGCACCCCTGAAATACACGTACCCTGCTCGCACTGGGCCAGTCGCGTGTGGAACTTCCCGCGCACCCCTGAAATACACGTACCCTGATGAAATCGCGTGTGGAACTTCCCACGCACCCCTGAAATACACATACCCTGCTGAAATCGCGTGTGGAACTTCCCGTGCACCCCTGAAATACACGTACCCTGCTCGCACTGGGCCAATCGCGTGTGGAACTTCCCGCGCACCCCTGAAATACACGTACCCTGATGAAATCGCGTGTGGAACTTCCCGCGCACCCCTGAAATACACGTACCCTCCTGAAATCGCGTGTGGAAATTCCCGTGCACCCCTGAAATACACGTACCCTGCTCGCACTGGGCCAATCGCGTGTAGAACTTCCCGCGCACCCCTGAAATACACGTACCCTGATGAAATCGCGTGTGGAACTTCCCGCGCACCCCTGAAATACACGTACCCTGCTGAAATCGCGTGTGGAAATTCCCGCGCACCCCTGAAATACACGTACCCTGCTCGCACTGGGCCAATCGCGTGTGGAACTTCCCACGCACCCCTGAAATACACGTACCCTGATGAAATTGCGTGTGGAACTTCCCGCGCACCCCTGAAATACACGTACCCTGCTGAAATCGCGTGTGGAAATTCCCGCTGACCCCTGAAATACACGTACCCTGCTCGCACTGGGCCAATCGCGTGTGGAACTTCCCGCGCACCCCTGAAATACACGTACCCTGCTGGAATCGCGTGTGGAACTTCCCGTGCACCCCTGAAATCCACGTACCCGGCCAAATCGGCTGTGTGAGACTTCCCGCGCACCCCGGTATACACGCACACGTATTTTTTGTCAGCGGGTGTCCGTGTTTGTGGGTACCCCTTTGCAGGTCATTTGTCCTGGAGGGCCACAGTATAGGACATTCATCATGGCAGTATATAGGTGCTATTTGTTGGCGCACCGTTTGGCGCACATTTCTTACAGCCGCAGAGACGCTACCGCCTGCTTTCTTGTGGCGGTCGTGTTTGTGCCTGTGCGCTGGTTTGAGCGTGCGCTTTTTTGCCCTATTCTATTCCATGAATACGTGTTGTAGGCGAGCGTGTGGGCGTTCCGCGCACTTGTGCCCTGTACTTCCCCCGTGACGCCCACGTTTTGGCAAGTTGTTCCCCATTCCGAGTGTTACGCCCGTGTTCCGCCTACTTTTGTTGCGTGCGCCGCGCTATGTGCGAATTTCGCTGTGGCCTGTGCGATTTTCGCTGTGACCTGGCGCACGCTGTTAGATGGCCTGTGCGCCAACGTGCGCCGCGCACTTTTTTATCGCACATCCGCTGGTTTTCTCGCGCACGGACTTCCATGAATCGACGTGCGCTGCTTTTCGTGCGATTTTCGCACTTGCACTGCGATTTTCGCTATTCCACTGCGATTCGCACGTTTTTGCCCACTTGCGCCGCGCTAATTATTCCATGAATCGGCCTGTAAGTATGTGTGTGTTTTAAATTTGTTATTGTTTTGTAGCATCTGGGAAGACATTGGCCCTCATTAGGACCCTGGCGCTAAGTGTTTAACGGCGCCGTAAAAGGCTGTGGCGCCGTTAAACACTTAGCGCCTTACTACGAGGTCCCTTTGTGGGACCCGACCTGAACGGCTGGTCTAGACCAGCCGTTAAAGTAGGGACCCGCAAATGGACCTTGGTGCTAAGTACAGTACTGAAATTTGTGGTACCGTACTTAGCACCTTCCCCAGTCCCATTGAGCCCTATGGGACAAAAATGGGAATGGGGAAGGGCCAATGTTCCATAGGGAATTACTGCCCCGCCAACCTTGAAATGGGGTGGTAATTCCCCATTGAACATTGGCGGACTCGTTACGATACCGGCACCAACCATGGTGCTAATAGCGCCATGGTTTAGCGCCAGTCTCATAATGAGGGCCATTGTTTTATATAAGATCATTTTTAATTATGGAGTTTGAAATGAGGACTGTTGATGGTGGTATTGATTAGTATTGATTAGTTTGTTAGCGAAATTTCATAGTAATTAATAATGCGGTTTTAATTATCTGAGAGGAACATGGAGTTAATGATAATGTAACACATCATTAAGACAGTACTTAGATGAGGAAAATTGAGATGTGGTTAATGTAACATACCAGTAGTTGGGTAGTGGTAAGATGTGAAGGGATGTTGTGGAAATGGCTCAGACTATTACTGGGGTACCATGGTGAGGAAGGGGGGGATGGGGCTGTGCAATGAATTTCTATTAGGGTACTAGGATGACAACGCAAGAGTGTTCAGTTTTGGAGTACTATGATGAGGGCGAGTGAGATGGTGGTAATGTAGCAGTTTAGTAATGGGGTACTGGGATGAGCAAGAGGAGGTTTGGGGTTATGTGACATTACATGTAATGTTATGTCATCTTGCATTTGTATAGCATAGTTTATGGCTTTGAATTGTTTTGCTTGTCAGAGAGGCAAAGGAGCATTATGATAGACCATTCAGTAGTAGTAGGGAGAAGCAAAGTCTGGTAGATAGTTGGAATGAGGGAAAGAGAGTGATAAGATCCACAGCAAGGAACGAGAAGGCAAAAGTAGAGGACCACATTTATCGTGGGATTCAACTGTATTCTATGGGGTGCAGCACAGAGAGTAGAGATAGCTGCAGAGGATTTCCCTAGGCCCCAACACGATTTTGGAGGGATTGCATGTCAGAAATCCTCATTTATGTCATGGTTACCAAAACCCTAGGCTTGTGCTCAAAGTGCTTATGACCAGACTTTGAGCCTTCCACAGTGTCATGGTGAGACAAAGCATGTAGAAAACCATATCCAAGAAAATGCAGCATGCAAAGCCCCTATACTGACTTCCATATGCCACGAATGGACAGATTCTATATATTGGAAACCAGGAAGGAATATATGGGCACATTTAACTGACAGTGGGGTTTTGACCATGCTTTCCTTGGAAGCAGAAGCCAGTTCAAAGCCTTCCTGGAGGCTCCTGAGTAGGGCCTTTAAGGTAATGGTGTTATTGGTGTGTGTGGCAGACATCCTCTTAGGCTGAGGCTGGATGCTATGTGAGCTAATTTACCTTTGACTTGCCTTCTCACCCTGAGTTTGCAGTTACTGTGTACTGTTAAGAGAGGAAATCATGTGAATGTTAGGTCAAAATAGGTGTGTATTATCTAGTTGACAACTTAAATTTCCAGGTCTACCTTCTGTTTTTGTTTACTGGGTTGCTTCAAAGCACTTAGGTAGATTCTAGTTAACATGCATTTAGCTTTGGGAAAAAAACACTTGGATCCCAGCAGAGCTCAACATTACAACCATGTTTCTACAGCTTACAACATAACATGGTGGTCGCATAACATAACCCTTGGCTTTTTGGATCAAGGTAAGCTATATCAGGAATCTTCTTAATAATATAGCGTAATACCTTTGTTCAGAGCGGTGCACTCTCTTTTAAACCTCTGCAATGTTTGTTATTGCGCATGCAAGCTGAATTTGTAAGTTGCCATGCAACAACAGTGATTTCATTCACATGAGAATAGCCCTATTCCAACTTCAAGTTGGCCACCTGATTCTATTATCTGCTCAAAGACATCAGCCTGCCAGTGATTGGCCACGCAAGACACTTGCTGGCCAACCCGTGAACTAGTAGGCATAAGCCGACCAGTTTGCTGCAAGGCCTTGTGTGTAAGGCTCCTGTCCCGAGCCTGTCGGAGCCGGGAGTAACAGAAGTAACACACAAAACACCAGGATAAACTTCAACTACCATAAGTCCACGAATATTTGGTGCAACCCCTACTTCGTGCATTTCACTTGCTGCTTTCAAATACGCACCTGGACTTAAGTTCAATAACAGTCTTTCTACCGGCACTAACTCACTACTCGGAATACCGGTTTGCAAATACCTGTATCCTTGAATCACTGCATATTCCTACCTTTCTATCATCAAAGACACATGTGTATGCTGGTATTAGACCTATTCTAAAGTGGTCCCCATGAGCACACATTGCAGGCATGGTGCGTTATTCTATGATTGTAACGTTGTTTTGTTATATCCTGTGACCGTAACAAGACTAGCCATATCTTGTGTGTGTAGCAATGCCTAGCTATATTCTTTGTCTTTGTTTGTAACACTCCCTAGCTATTTCTTGTGAGTGTAACAATGGAGAGCTATATTCTGTGTTTGTAATACTGCCTAGTTAATTCCTGATTGACGTAACTAAAATAATCCCCCATTGTTTGAAATATACCTTGCATGCCCAACGTGGTCTGCAGGTGTGCATGTTGCCGTCGCGGTGCATTAATCTATCTTTGAAACCTTGCCATGCTATAACCTGTGATTGTAACAATTCCTTACTCACTATTTGTGATAACTAGTGTCATTCGCGTACCTTGGGATCAGATATTTTGCATGCCGTATACTGGGAATGGATCTTGACATGCCTAATTAGTCACTAGTTTAAGATTTCCACCGCTGCACCAAATCTTGCAACCTTAATCTTTAGGCCATGCTCACCAAAAATGTTTCCATAGACCTCTGCCTATGCTAATTATGGCCTGTGGCTACATAGAATACGAAGCACAGCCACCACTGCACCTGAAGTTCCACCAATTCCCAAGTGCATCCTGACAAAAATTGGAAGTTAATGATGACTTGCTTAGGTCAGCCAGATTAGCTAACATGGTCTATCTGCCAGCAACACGTACTCCCATTTATCCAACTCCCAGTTACGCTGTGCCCACCCTTAACTAGTCTCCTCTTCCCATACAAACCAACCCTCAAAGGGACTCGATGGTCACCCTTTCAGTTTGCACACACTAGCCTCCTGAGTTTATTACTAAAGTCAGCCATACGTGTCCACTCCCCTCCACAGCTCTATGCCGCTTAGCTTCAGCACTCCCCGCTCCAACACTCACTACATGGCCTTAATACTTCCCAAATCTAATGACATCCCCCCAACTTCCTTCCTACCCTCCTTCTTCAGCCCCCTCAAAGATCCACCCACCCAGAAACTTTATACCATAGTTAGCCCTCAGGATTACCTAGTCCGCAGACTAACTTTGCTGAGGTGTCGCACTGAGCCTCACCAATATCAAATGTGCCCTAGGCCAACACATCATAGAAACCATCTCCTAGGCTTGTGCTTACCACATACCTAATCCCCCATGAAACCTAAGTCACACTCACTTTCAACCCGCCCCATCAACTACATGCTCCATACTACTCCACCGGCAACCAACATTGCTTGACTTAAGTCACCTCTAGGCACACTCACCAACAACAATCCAAAAATTCCTCACATTCCACTCTAATGTGCCCTCATAAATGCATGCTCATTCCCAGCACACGCTACGGAGATCCGTGACCTTCTCACTAACCTTGACCTGGACTTCCTCGTCATTACAGAAACATGGCTTCACGAAACAGCGGGACCGGCTACATCACTAGCCCTTCCACCAGGCTACACCATACTCCGGCAGGAGAGGCTACTCATGAAAGGGGGTGGAGTAGCGCTCATAATGAAGGAATCTTTGCCCCTCAGACAAATAAACTCTGCACTGGAAGGCAATTCAGTCTCCATAACTGTGAAACTCTCCCTCTTCCCTAGCTGCACTATTGCCATTCACATTGTCTACCGACCCACAGGCCCATTACTAGACTTTCATGAAAACCTACTCCATCTACTAGGTGAGAACTTAAAAACCACCACCAAAGCCATCCCACTGGGTGACCTGAACCTTGGCCTTAATGACCCCAAAGAAAAGCAAGCCAAGTCACTTACAAAGGCACTTCATGACATGGGATTCCTGCAGCATATCATTAACCCCACTCACTCTAAAGGATGCACTCTAGACTTGGTGGCGGACCACAACTGTGCCGCCAACATCAGCTCCAACACCCAATGCCCCTGGACTGACCACCACCTGATTCACTTCTCCATCCCTACCTCCATCAGAGCCACTAAACCTAACACTCCCTCACCACCATCACTAGCTAGGAGTGCCTGTAAGTTAACCAAGACAAAATCCTACCTCTTCAGGAGGTTCCAGCCCTCAAGCTTCCTTTCTCAAATGACCCCTTGGTTCTAGCAGAAGTGTATAATCTCACGCTCAAAAACGCAATTGACTGCATAGCTCCTTTAGAAAAAAGAAAGCCAAAGTGATGAAGCACACCAACTCCCGGTACACATCAGAACCTCAGGAACTATGCACCCTCAAGTGCATTGCGCTTACCAAGTGGCAAACCAATACACAAGTCTCCACTAAAGAAGAATACAATAAAATGTCTACCCAATACAAAAGTGTCATTATCCTAGCCGAATCCACCTCCTACAACATGAGAATTGCGAATGCCGAATCTAAATCCAAGGAAATGTTTGCCATATTCAGGAAATTTGCTACACCTTTCCCTAGCAACCAAGACATCATGAAATGTTAATCCTGCCGCTCAAGCATCCAAACAGCTATGCTCAATAAAATAAACCTCCAGCAGAGCAAAACTTGTTCCCACCACAATGCCTTGACCAGGTCTGACCCACCATCTCACCCATAAAAAACACCCACACCCTAGATAAGGCACTCTTCTCCTTCAGAGATATCTCAGAAACCAAAGTATTATCCCTCCTTAAACACATAAAACCGTCCAACTGAAAGGGTGATACCTGTCCTGCCAATATCATCAAAGACTGCACAGACACGCTGGCACCATTCTTGGCAGCATTCATAAATGCATCATTTGCATCTGGCATTGTCCCGCCATGCCTTAAAGTGGCCTGGGTATGCCCACTCTTGAAAACACCATCTCTAGACCCTTCCTCACTCAAAAACTACTGGCCCATCATCACTGTACCCTTCCAGCTAAATATTCTCGACAACGATGCATACACCCAAATACAGCAATTCCTCAAAACTAACAACATCCTAGGAAAGAGGAAATCAGGTTTCCGCCTGGCCCGCGGATCTGAATCTGCCCTACTGCATCTAAAAAAAACAACTGTGATGCTGGAAATGCATCGTAGGAGGTGCCCCGCAAACCTCATTCTCGCTGGACGTCGCTGACGAGCACCGCCTGAATCGACATCGGGGTCTCGGCACCCTTGAACTTCTCACCACCGGCGTCGACGATAAGTTCACCATCTTCGAAGCCTCTCGACGATCCGTGGCTCCTGCTTTAAAGGGAGTCACTCAAGAAGGATCCTTCGATGCGTCCTCGAAGAACTCCACTCCACCAGGTACATTGGGGGGCAAAACCTTAATAGGAGGAAATAAGGCTATTGAACAATATATGGACTGGGCTTGTGCTATATGTCTTTATTTTGCAGGTTGCCCAGGTGGGGGGATCTCCACACAGAACGGTGTCGATCGGTAGGGGCCAGTATTCTGCCTATTGTTTCAACCATCTTACGTTCCTTCCTACCTCTATTGCTGGTTTCCTCTTTATTGATCTGTGTGACATTTTAACCGTACAGTTGATGCACTTTAATGAGATTCGATAACATTGGTGGTACCACTTTAGAATTGTATATATTTATCATTGTTCATTTCCGAGTACAAAGTGCGTTATTGTGATCATGTACATACCTTTGAATATTAATTATATAAATACTGTGTTTTCAGTAATACACTGTGTGGACATTCCTTTGTGGGGGTTCAGGGATTACACTGTACTTAAGAACCACCCTGCATCACCTCCTGAGAAGCTAGGCCTTGATTGCTTGACTACGTTACCAATAATAGTGAATCTTGGCTGGGGTCCTCTGTGCCTCTCCTCTACCATATAGAGAGCGGAAGTACAGACACCCCCCTGCGGTCTTTACACTGGTGGCAGCAGTGGGATGCTTATGGTTTTAAGAATCAGTGTATAACCGTGCCACTTACAAAATATCTGCATTTTATTAAATTAAGGTTTGGTTGTGTACAAAATAACTGCATTACAAGCAATGCAGTCTGTTGCAAATGGTAAATTGACTAGGATGAGCTTAGAGGCTCTCCCGAGTGCTTGTGAAGCCAGGGAGTTAGACTTTGTGGATAAGTCTAGGGCCGAGCTGATAGCTGCCCTGGTGAACTACCAGACCGATGGTGAAACTCTTGATGAGGGGGGAATGCAACCAATGAGGACTCTGCCCCTGAGAGTTCTATTGAATCTGTTTCTGGGAATACCACCATTCCTGCTGCCTCTGTTCCGAACCCCAGCACTGCTGTTCGGGGGGAAGCCCTGAAAATTGAACTTTTAAAATTGGAGCTACAACGGGAACAGTTAGCCTTTCAATACAAAAAGTTGGCAACCGAAGCTGAGTTGAAGAAAGAGGAGTTGGCACAGCAAGTGATACTCAAAGATAGGGACACTGAGCACCAAAGGATCCAGCTAGAGAAAGCTAGAGTGGATACTTCAGCTAAACCAGTTGAGAGTGGCAGGTCCCCAGCCACCAAATTTATGAAAGAGTTGGTTGGTGTGTTTGTGGAGGGTTCTGATATCCTCCAATGGATTTAAGCGTTTGAAATGGCTTGTGTAATTCATGATGTTAACAATAGAGATTGGGCTAAGTGTTTGTTAAGCAGAGTGCCTCAGACTGGGTATGACTGTATTCTGAAGCTGAGTGTGGAAGACAGGGGTCAGGATGAGTGTATGAAGTCTGCTTTAATTGCCAAGTTTGGCAAGACACCTACCCAATACCTTAAAAGGTTCAGGGATTTTAAGAAAAGAGAGAATGTGTCTTGGGTTGACTGGGTGAGTGCTGCGCACATGAACATGATGGGGTGGATTGATGGTTACAAGGTGAAAACTTTTGTTCAATTGTCCCACCTGTTGTTTTTTGAGCATTTTTCTGAAGCCTGTTTAGCTGAGCTGCGTCAGTATGTTGCTGACCAGAACATTTTGGATCCCTTTAAGCTGGCTTGGCTGAATGACAAGTGGGTCTCCCACCGGGTGTCCCCTAAGGACTCCAGTGGGAAGGACAAGGACAAAGAAAAGGGGGCCTCTCAGAAAGCTGAGGAGTCTCAAAAGCAGTCACAGTCGGGTAAACCAAAAGCCTCCTCCCCTAAGACCCAAACATCTAGTGGGGATAAGTCATCTGTGGGTGGGAATAAGAGTAGTGGTCCACCTGCTACAAAGCAGACTCCCAGTGGTTCCAGTACCGTACCCCGCACACCTGGCACTTGTTGGGATTGTGGGGCTCTGGATCACAAGAGGGGTGACTCCAAGTGGAAAGGTAAGGCACTTGGAGTACAGCTGTCAGCCTGACCTACCCTTACCCCATGTCTGAGGTGGAGGCCACTGTCCTCTCCTCCTCTACAGGGATCACATTTGGTGCTCCTGTAGAGATTTCCTTAGTGTCCCTGGGTCCTGGGACCAGTACGCGGAAGTACTGGCGACTATCCCACAGAACACCCATAGATTTTTGAGAAGTGTCCTCCTGAATGGCCAGCCTTCTATTGGTTTGAGAGACACTGGGGCAAGCATGACAGTGGTGGACAGGACCCTTCTCAAGCCAGAGGACTATGTAGGTGCTCCTCTGAGAACCACCAGGTTAGCTGGTGGGCCTCCCAAATTATCGCCTGTAGCCTTAGTGACACTTGTAATTGGAGACAAGACAGCAAAGCTTCCTGTCCTGATTCAGGACAATGTCCCTGCTAACATTCTGTTAGGTAATGATCTAGTCGAGTTGGGATTGATCTCGGATGGTCTTTCCATGACTGCTGCTGCAGTCACTAGGTCACAGGTGACCCCAGGTCTGGCTGTGAGTCAGGTACCCGAGCCAAAGGCGCGGCCTAAGGCAAGACAAAGAAAAAACAAGAAGGCCACCGCTTTGGAGGGAGCTCCTTCTCTTCCTGTTGTTCATACAGCACCCATTGGGATCCATGCTCCGGACAGGCTGGGTCCAGTGGTAAACCCCGTCTCAACTCCTGTGGGAGAAGAGCCAGAAGACTCTCCTGTGGGAGAGGTTCTCAACCTGGAGGATCATCCCAATCTTCAATGCTTGTTAGAAAAGGGGGACCCTCCCGGGCAGACTTCTGTAAAGGACAGAGAGAGTGCCACTCTCTCGAGGGTCTGAGGAAACAGGCCCTGTCCTAGGCACAAGGAGAAGTGCCTAGGACATTCCGGATTTATTGGGGGGTGAGCTCCTTGTTAGTGAGCCCACTAAGCCTGAGCCTGGTGCCCTCAAGGGGTTGGTGATACCCCAGGTTTACCGGCCCTTCCTACTGCAGTCGGCGCATGAGGTGCCCTTGGCTGGTCATCTTGGTACCAAGAAGACAAGCAGAGGCTCTCTGCCCATTTCTACTGGCCTCGGATGGGAGTAGAAGTGGAGTCCCACTGCAGTACCTGCCCAACTTGTTAGTTGTCTGGCAAGCCTGGAGACAGTGTCATTGACCCACTGCAGCCATTGCCAGTGGTTGGCACACCATTTGAGTGGGTGGGCATCGACATTGTCGGTCCCCTGGACCCTCCCACTTCAGGTGGACATCGGTTCATCCTGGTTTTGGTAGATCATGCCACCAGGTACCCTGAGGCTATACCCCTTCGGACTGTAACTGCCAAGGTGGTTGCCAGGGCACTCCTGGGCATTTTCACCCCTGTTGGATTCCCCAAGGAGGTTGTCTCTGACAGAGGATCCAACTTCATGTCTAGTTACATGAAGACCATGTGGAAAGAGTGCGAAGTAACATATACGTTCTCCACCTCTTACCACCCCCAGACCAATGGTCTGGTTGAGAGATTTAATAAAACTCTCAAGGGCATGATAGGTGCTTTGGAAGAGCCCCTAAGGAGGAAATGGGATCTCCTCCTGCCATGCCTGCTGTTTGCTTACAGAGAGGTACCTCAAGAGGGTGTTGGTTTCAGCCTCTTTGAGTTTTTCTTTGGACATCCCGTGAGGGGGCCCCTTGCCTTGATCCGAGAAGGTTTGGAAGCCACCTCTCCAGGTGGGTGACTATGTGTTAGGCCTCAGATGGAGGATGACACAGATGATGGGTCAGGCAACTGCGAATCTCAAGGCAAGCCAGGAATTGAACAAATACTGGCATGACCTTAAACATCACAAGTGGATTGGACTCCGGGACAGGAGATCCTCGTGATGGAGCCTACCAAGCCTCGGGCATTGCAGATAAGTGGACTGGACCCTTCAGGATAATCTCCAAGATGGGCAAGGTCAATTATCTGGTTGACATGGGAATCCCAGGGGTAGCCCCTCAGGTATTCCATGTTAATAGGCTCAAGCCTTTCCACAGGCGAGCCGAAGTCTCATGTCTCTTGCTGGCTTCAGAGCAAGAGGAGGATGAGAGTGAGCCCCTTCCTGATTTGCTGTATAGCAACCCTCAGGATGGCTCAGTGGAGGGAGCGCATCTCTCTCCAGATTTGACAACAGAGCAGCAGAGGGCCTGCAGGACTTTGCTTCAGCAGTATGCCTCTCTGTTTTCGCTGACGCCAGGCCTTACACTGTGGTGTAAGCACGAGATTGACACTGGTGACACTGGTGACAGCGTGCCTGTCAAGAGAAGGAGCTACCATATGTCAGACACTGTTAAGAACCACATCCAGGCTGAGGTCGCCAAGATGTTGGATCTGGGTGTTATTGAACCCTCAACCAGTCCCTGGTCCAGTCCCGTGGTCCTTGTCCCCAAGGCAAGTTCCCAGGCAGGTACCAAGGATTGGAGGTTCTGTATGGACTACCAAGGAGTCAATGCTGCCACCAAAACTGACACGCACCCATTGCCCAGGGCTCATGAGCTTGTGGACACCATAGGTGGTGCCAAATTTGTGAGCACCTTTGACCTCACCTCAGGCTATTGGCAAATAGCTCTGACGGACCATGCCAAGGAAAAGACGGCGTTCTCAACACCAGAGGGACTGAACCAGTTTAGGGTCATGCCTTTTGGGTTGTATAATGCCCCTGCCACCTTCCAGAGATTGGTCAACCATGCGCTCAGTGGGCTGGAAGCCTTTTGTGTGGCTTATTTAGACGACATTGCCATCTACAGTTCCACTTGGGAAGAGCATTGACACATCTGCAGGCCTTGAAAAGGGCTAACCTCACTATCAAGGCCACCAAGTGCCAGATGGCCCAGGGGAAAGTCACATATCTTGGTCATGAGGTAGGAGGGGGTCAAATCCAACCTCTCCCCAGTAAGGTACAGGATGTACAGGACGGGGAGACTCCCACTACTCAAACCCAGGTGAGAGCCTTTTTGGGCCTCACTGGGTATTATCACAATTTCATGGCAGACTATGGAACCATAGCTGCACCACTGACAGCTCTGACTTCACCCAAACAACCTAGGTAGGTTAATTGGATGGAAGACTGTCAGAGGGCCTTTGATGGCTTGAAAGAAAGTCTGTGTAGGGCACCTGTGTTGTGTGCGCCTGACTAAGGCCGACCCTTTATCGTCCAGACGGATGCCTGCGACACCGGAATTAGAGCTGTCTTGTCCCAGTTAGATGACCATCCTATCATCTTCATCAGTAGACAACTCAAGGGTAGAGAACTTAGGTGGGCTACTGTTGAGGAGGAGTGTTTCAGTATAGTTTGGAGCCTTAGGCGTTTTAGGCCCTACCTTACGGGGTCTACCTTCAAGGACCAAACAGATCATAAGCCCCTGAAGTGGCTTATGCAGATGAAGGGTGAAAACCCGAAACTGCTCAGGTGGTCCATTGGCCTGCAAGGGCTAGACTTCACCAAAGAGCACAGACCAGGAAACAGTCACGATAATGCAGATGGCCTTTCCAGAAGGTATGTTGACCATCTGGATGAGCGTGTCTATCCCGTGGGAGATTTGGCACCCTCCACCTCAGTCTGGGGGGGGGCACTGTGATTCTTGCAATTCATCGGAGGGACAGGGCCTCCGTATCCTTGTCCTTTACTGCCTTTTATTGTGTGTTCTGTCGTATTTTCCACGCAGGAGTTCATGTGGGACTGGCGGTGCAGCTCTCTCTCTTTTGGTTTGGTGAACAGACCCGTGCGTTACCCTTATGGCACCCATGGGTGGGGGGTACAACCCTGTGCCCCTAGTGTATGTTTTTGGGCACCTGTGGGTGTCCCGCAGAGCAGGGTATGGGCTGGTGGCAGCTCCATGCTGAATTTGACAGGTGCACTAAGTATCCTCCATTTTGGGATACCCAGGCCCTGCCATTGGAATCAGTTGATTCCTGATGGAAAACAAGATGGCCCCAGTGGCCTCTTGCTTTCTATTACCTATTAACTTGTTTTCCCAAAGTCCTGGGAAGCCCTGACTCTGTCCCTTCCCCATGACTGGCTGTTGGGTGGAAGTTCCATATATGGTGTTGTTGTGAAGTCAAGTCCAGAATGACTGGAGCCTTCCCAGTGACTGTACATTGTGGGTACGCCCTGTGGGTGAATGGAGTGTGTGACCAATACACACTTCTTGTTGTGGCTGTCTGGTTTCTGGGATGAGAGACAAAGACTGAGACAGCCCTGCCCGAAACTGGCCTGAATGCAGTGTGTAGTGCTGAATGGCTGGGTACTTGTCCCAATCCACATTCTTTGTTGTGAGTATCTGAGAGGGAGGAGGATGGCCTGAATGCACTGTGTGCCTGATTGGCTGACTGACTGCATGAATTCCCTTCTGTATGATTGGCTGCTGAGAGTGACCTAGCAGTGTGGATGAGAGACAAGATAGGATATCTGGGGACCTCTCGCCACTGGAAATTGTTCAGAAGCTGTGTCTACACTTGAAGAGTAACTGGAACTGCTGATCCGTGACGCCCAGCTGGAAGAAGACTTGCTGTACATTTGCTTCGACCTAATCTGAAAGCTGCTGAACTCGTCAAGGACTGATCCGAGAGAGGACCTGGTAAGGCGCCCTCTTCCCATGCTCCGAGGGACCATCGAGCACCGCTAACCTTCGCCGAAGCTCCCTGCAAGTCAGACCCTCAAAAGGCTGCCGACCCAAGACGGGACCGCTGAAGAGAATGAAGCAAAGCACCCGGACTTCACCGCTGTCAAATTCTATTGCTGTCGCCCAGGGTTTGCAGGTTTGTGTAACCGCTGGAGGCCCGTCGAAGTTGTTTGCCCAGCCGTGGGGACCACTTGAAGCCGTGCCGCCGACGACCGGAGTTGCCCGCTCCTTTGCCTAAGAACATTTGAATCCATGGACTCCCTTGCCCGCAACATCGACCGCTTTGTCCCGCCGGAAAAGTCGAGGACGACCAACGCGCTGAGGAGAATCCACCGGTGGGTTTCCCACCACCTGAAGGCCACAAAGACTTTGACGACTCGACGCCCTTGTTGGGCCACAGTTCTTCTGAAACTCTTTGCGGTTCTCAACAATCCATCACCGAGGTGCCCCGCACACCTCATCCTCGCAGGACGTCGCTGACGAGCACCGCCTGGATCGACATCAGGGTCTCGGCACCCTTGAACTTCTCATCACCACCGTCGACGATACATTCACCATCTTGGATGCCTCTCGATGATCCGTGGCTCCTGCTTTAAAGGGAGTCACTCAAGAAGGATCCTTCGACGCGTCTTTCAAGAACTCTACTCCACCAGGTACATTGGGGGGGTAAAACCTTAATAGGAGGAAATAAGGCTATTGAACAATATATGGACTGGGCTTGTGCTATATATCTTTATTGTACAGGTTGCCCAGGTGGGGGGATCTCCACACAGAACGGTGTCGATCGGTAGGGGCCAGTATTCTGCCTATTGTTTCAGCCATTTTACGTTCCTTCCTACCTCTATTGCTGGTTTCCTCCTTATTGATCTGTGTGACATTTTAACTGTACAGTTGATGCACTTTAATGAGATTCGATAACATTGGTGGTACCACTTTAGAATTGTATATATTTATCATTGTTGACTTCCAAGTACAAAGTGCGTTATTGTGATCGTGTACATACCTTTGAATATTAATTATATAAAGACTGTGTTTTCAGTAATACAGTGTGTGGACATTCCTTTGTGGGGGTTCGGGGACTACACTGTACTTAAGAACCAGCCTGCATCACCTCCTGAGAAGCTAGGCCTTGATTGCTCGACTATGTTACCAATAATAGAGAATATTGGCTGGGGTCCTCTGTGCCTCTCCTCTACCATATAGAGAGCGGAAGTACAGACACCCCCCTCCAGTCTTTACAACAACTAGCTGAAATAATGGACGAAAGCAAACCAGTTCTTCTCCTCCTTCTAGATGTATCTGCAGCGTTTGACCTTGTGGACCATAACGCCCTATGCAGTCATCTCACAAACTCAGCCCAATTCACCCCTGAAGCCACTACCTGGATCACCTCCTTTCTTGAAGGGAGAGACGTGAAGGTTTACTCACATCAGGCCTATACGGCACCCACCACCATTAATTGTGGAATCCCACAGGGTTCTTGCATCTCACCCACCGTGTACAATATATTTACCAAACCTCTCTTCAACAAGCTGGACGCTCTTGGCATGGCATAAACAAACTATGCCGATTATACACAGGTCCTACTCTCACTCTCAGGCTCATAAGAAAAAGACGCAGATTCACTGCACAGGACTTATTCCACCATTCAGGCCTGGATGGCAGCCAACGGGCTCTGCTTCAACAGAGATAAAACCGAAATCCTCCTGGTCGGACGCAAGGAAACGCTTACTATCCAATCCAGTGCCTTCGCCATAGACAACACGCAAATCACTGTCTCACCTTCAGTAAAGACTCTGGGGGTGTACCTTGCTTCCACACTCTCCATTACTCACCAGGTAAGCACCAATGCCTCCTCGGCTTCATTCACAATGAAACTGATCAATGTAGTTTAACCCTACATGTCTACTCAATAGCCAGAGCCACCATTGGGGCAAAACTTGATTATTGCAACGTTCTTTTTGCTGGCACATCAGCAAACAATCTCAACAGACTTCAAATCATTCAAAATAATGCACTCAGAGCTGCACTGAACATTCCCAAGAGGGAGCATATCTCCCATGCTAGGAGCATTGCACACTGGCTCCCTGTCAAAGAACGCATCATGTTCAAGACCCTAGCCATAAACCACAAGTGCCTCTTATACACAGCCACCTCTCATCTCTCAGAAAAAGTAGTCCGAGCCAGCTCCTCCAGGCCCAAATGATCACACTACTCCAACCGGCTAAACATCCCCACCTTCAAAAGGGCCAAAGTGGGCAGCTCCAGTTTCCCATTTGTAGCTCCTAAACAATGGAATGCCCTCCCTAATACCCTAAGGAATGAGACTTCCCACTTGTCCTTCCTCAAAGCACTCAAAACAAGACTCTGTAACTAGTCCACATTACACCCCTAGACTCACCCAGATATCTGTTCCAGGAAGGTATTAGTTGTTTCCGGTTCCCTCGTAACCATTGAACTGCAGAGCCCTCCCACCCATGTTATAATGTCATGCTTAACTACCACCTGTCTGGTATTAGGTTCATTGTAACCATTGAACCACAGACAGGCTGTCTTGCCACTCTGTCTTTCCTTCTGTTTTCTGTAACTAAGTAAGCCTTGCTTGTAACAGGGCCACGATGCCCGAGGGCCGCTTTGTGCACTTTATAAAGGTAAAATAAAAGTAAACACAATGTAGCATATCAAACATAATTCATTATAGGACTTCACAAAAGGGCTGGGCATATGAAATATAGCTTAGTACATGTACATAGCAAAACATCACACACACACACACACACACACACACACACACACACACACACATATAAACACTCTTCTTCAGACTCACCTTCAGCCTCTATTGGGTTGACTGAATTCAAGATAAAATTGCTGCTCTTTTGTAGTTCAGAGCACTGGGTCTTCAAAGGCAAGGTGCCCCACCTCTCGCACCTTCCTTCAGTATGTTCTGGCACAAATTGCTGTTTCCTTTCATTAAGAGGTGTCCTTTCTCCTTTGATTATGTTTTTTCTCTCTTGGCCAGAAGTTGGAAAATGTGGGTGATTTTTGGTAGGAGAGTGATGGCGTATCCTTTGAAACAACTTGTTTTATTTATGTATTTTTTTTATTTTACTTGACCAAACCGTAGGCTTGTGCTTCCGGGCAGAGTGCTTAAGGACCCATAGCATGTCATTGGCCAGACTCTTGAGTCTTCCACAGTGTCATAGTAAGCATGTTAAAACCTTTCAAGAAAACACAGATGGCAAAAGCCCTTTTGCTTATCCTAGGGCCCCCAACAATGTTAGGGAGGGGTTATATGTCACAACTCCAAATTTACCATTTATTTTCAACATCTTCCTGAAAAGCGAGCTAAAACAATTTCCTCAATAATGTCATGGATACCAAAATGTATTTGTTTTTTAACCAAATCCTGGGTGTGCATTTCTCGGCAGAGTATTTAAAGACGCAAAGCATGTCATTGGCTCTGTGTTGGTCAGACGTTTCATTCTTCCACAGTGGGATAGTCTTGCTAATGGGATGAAGCAGAGGAAGACTGTGGACATACAGAAGAGCACTGTTTTGATACTGTGTGGAGGAAGAGGAGGTGGAGGTAATTGCATACTGGGGTACTGATATGAAAAGGAGGGAGCTATAGGTAATGATATTTTCATGGAATGCAATACTGATGGGGTACTATGAGGAAGATGGAGGCAGGGATACAGCTACAAAATAATAATGCGGTACTGGGACAAGAAAAAGGGAGATGGGGATATGAAATGGATTAGTAATGGGGTACTGGGATGAGGAAAAGAAAGACTGAGTGTTGGATTAGTGCAATAAGGAAAAGGGAGGTCATGATAATATAACAGTTTACTAACAGGGTACTGGCATGAGCTTGATTGAACCAGTTTTAATGTAACATATTAGTAGTTGGGTAGTGGAATGAGTACGAAGGAGGTAGGCACAGACAAATAATGAGGTACTGGGATGGGTAAGAGGGAGATCTGGAGGCTCCTATTTGCCCTTTCATGCAGAGAACACATCACCGTGCCTTTTGGCTACTCCACTGACTTCCTATCAGCCCATGGATGACCACACACTGTGCCCTTCACAAGACAGGCCCTGATGTCCTTCAACACAAGCTTACAGTCTACCAACTGATAAGAAACCTTGTATCTGCTCTGTGCTCCTCCTTGTGATCCCCATTTTAATTCCACCAGAGTTGGAGGATCCTTGTTCTCTTTCTAAGTCCGACCATCTGAAACTCCCTTTCATTCAGCATCCATCTCAAAGAGGATCACATCTACTTCAGTAAGGCCCTCAAAATTGGGCTCTTCCCTCCAGCATTCTGACGACCTTGCCCCACTCCATACTTACCTTTGTGACACCTAGGCCATGAAACTGTCTATGCATAACCAGTATATCTCAAACATGAGGTATGTATGATCTTGGAGCAGGCCAGGCAAAAACTAATTCCACAGGCACATCTAAGCAAAATGCCAACTGGTGCTCAAGGTACGTAGTCACGCACCACTTTGGTATACACTAGCCGCAGGCACTGCCACCCAACTGCATGCATTTGCATCCATACACCAGATTAAAGATCAATGCACTACATCTCTGCCATCAGAATGCAGCTAAGTGTCATGACAAAAACATTTGGTCTATCTGGACACATAATGAGTCTGATGCACTCGCGCACACTCCTGACCACCTTCCAGTACCCATTCACATGCATGACCCTCATGGGGTGTAGCTTATTGGGGCTCAGCCATGCTACCAATTTTTCTATTTGGCCACATTTGAACATGCGTTCTAACCCTTCTGAAAATGTTCCCATATCTTGGGCTTCGGTCCCCCGAGGGACTTCCCCCCACTAGCGCATTGAAGTCATGCTAATGGGATAAAGGTGCTTAATAAATGACAAACTGATGCTACTTTTACTACTACTACTTAAGTAATCACTTACTATTGGTATAGTGGGATGAGTAAGAGATGTCTTCAGTTCAGTGTTTAACTACTATGATGAGGTAGAGGTAGCTACTGATAATGTAATAAATTAGTAATACAGGACTTGGATGAGGAAGAAAATAAAAGTTTGGGGTTAATGCTACATATTTCTAATGGGATAGTGGCATTAGGAAGAGGGAAGCTATTGACATTCAAAAGACATAGGTTTTTATTAGTTCAACTTAACAATAACGTCCATTTAACACATTTGTTTCAAAGAATGTCGATGGTTTTTATAAGTGAAAATGTTTTATGATGTTACAGCACTGTATATGTTTCTAAAAATCCTCTTTTACCAATAGGAAAGGACTATTTACCTACTTTAACAAACATATTTTTTGCAGTGCATATTGATCGGTGTCACTTCCAACAGGGGATGCTGGGGATGCAAGTCATGGAGGAATTGCCTGGGGCATGAGGCTCAGTCATGACGCTGGCCCCAAAGAAACACCCTTGTTATACACGCACCTAGGCTTCATTCAGGTCCATTACCCACTATACCACCATAATGTGACCAATGACCAGTGTTCGTGGCTTGCAGCCTTGGCCATTGTCCACAATCTAATATGGATGGTATTTGGCCATGCTGCATGCTCCAATAAACAAAGCAGATTAGACATTTGTTCTTGCCAGGAGCCAGGCCCACCGCTCAGGTAACAAAGTTATATCACTATTTTTTGCACCTACATTTAGGATAGAATAAAACACAAGCAAAAGCATGCTTTCCGGTCCTGTCTGATGCTCCTTACTCAAGTATGCTGCAAACCCATCCTGCCCTTTGAGCTGTAGCTGCAAGCAGAATTTGTTTTCCCTTTCAAGCCTATCAAGATTTTTATGATTTTGCCAAATCGACGGTCCCAGGTGGCCATGCCCAATTGAACCCCACGTCCGGTCCTTGGTGGGTATGGCAAGTGTTCAGATTGTCTGAGGCATGGCTGAACAATCTGGCCACTGACCGTGGCTACCTCCAGCACCGAAGTCATATCACTTTTTTTTTAATCTTCCTTGTCAGGAGCCAGGTTCAATGCCCACTTTAACCACAAATCTGGTACCAGGTGGCCTTGCCCGCTTAACCCCATAACCAGTCTCTGGTGGCCATGGCCAGTGGCCAAATTGTCTGGGGCAGCCATGTTCAGCCATACCCTGGACAATCTGGCCACGGCCACAAGCTATGCCTCAGTCACCAAAGTTATATCACTATTTTTTGCACCTACATTAAAAAAAATATGACACATGACTGATTTACAAAAGCATGCTCGAGTCCTTGCCAATGCTCCTCACGAAATGTTGTTGCAAATCCATCCAACACTGTAGCTGCAAACAGAATTATTTTCCCATTGAAGCCTAGACAATTGTTGAACATGTTGAGACTTCAAACATTTGTGCAAATTCGTCTAACTGCACCAGTTTTATGCCATCCCAAAATATTGGGACCCCTCTCTAATTTTGCCCGCTCTTGAAAAAAAGGCAAAACATGTGTAACAACATTCAAAGTTGGGTCTTTAGTTTGATTCCAAATCTTGTTTAGTTTAGTCAAACGGTGCCAATGTTTTAAACCATCTATTAATTGCTTTTCTGGATGTCCTAGAACATTTATCAAGTTTGCGAACATCACAGCAATGTCCCTGAACATCTGAGATGTTCGTGGACATCAGAGAATACAAAACACCAAATTTGGGGCTTTTTGTGCACACATCCCCTCCTCATCACGCCTTACCTCCCCAGAGATCCTTTAATTTGTTCGATAAGTGTAATGTTGTAATGTGTTTTTTAAAATGTTATTTCTGTGATGTTCACAGTCTATGGGCGCAGATTGTGAATCCAACATGGCATCCATTTGAAAGGTTTTGACGCACTTCACATTTATAATTGACCAATCAGCGGCCAGGTATAATTTTCACGTGCGTTACACAACTCGCTGATTGGCTTAGAGGCATCTGCGGACACCGAAAAGATAGAGAATCTGCAGAACGGACAGAGATAATACACGCTATTTTGACCTACATTGTGGGCATTTAAAAAAATCTACTGGATTAACAACAAATTTGCAAAAGTATGCTTTTCCGGACCAGACCATCACTTCACATGCAAGTTTGGTGCCAATTTGTCTAGCGGGCTTTGGACTGTGGCCGACAGGAAACAATGTTACATTCATGTCCATCTAGATATAAACATTTTTGGGGCCTGTCTCTATAACGTTTCTCCCCCTTGTTGGAATTGCACAGAACTTTGGATAATGATTCAAAGGTGGTTGTATACTAGTTTTCCAATGTTTCGTGTGGATTCCTCAAACGGTGCCAACGTTATAGGCCATACAAAAACTGCTCTTATAATGGGCTGAGCAACTTAACCATAACTACAGGGGCGCTACCACAGAACCTTTATTATTTATATGGTCATAGGCTGCCCAACAGGGGGGCGAAGTTAAGGTGACCTTAGCTGAATTTCAGGGGATTTGTTGCGTTAAGTTCTCGCCTTAATGTCCCTGCAACCAAAGTTTATTCCCTTGAATTTCAAGGGTTTTATTATTCCATAAACAATTGACATTAATACTACAGACAATTGGGCTAATGAAAACGATGTATCATAAATGTATAGAAAGTAAAATAAATAGAAATTGTGCAACCACATTCCCCGCAAATAAATATGCTCTTAAAAAATGTTATTTCCATATTTACTTAAGTTTTTAAAGTGTTTACATGTATGTGTACTGTTGACGAATATAAAGTTATTGTAGTGTTACATTAACTGTGTACAAAGTCTACACTCAATGTATCATGAAATAAGTATTTACAAGACGTGTGCCCACATACATATATACATATTTCTTTTTTAAGTGGTTTTCTAGCCATGGCTACCAAGATACAGGTGCTGCCAACTGCAGCAATGACTGGGGGGGAGGGTTACCCGCGACTTCCAAAGCTTATAACCACAACTATAATGAAATACATAACGGTGTGTGTGTGTTTTTTTTTTCCAGACATATACATAGTATGTGTTTTTATAACTGAAAAGTTGCCCCTGAAAAAATACTGTTCTGGGGAATAAGGATAAAAGAGATAGGAACTGGGAAGGGAAGTGAAAAATGCTAGGATTCATATATATATAAACAAAGAATAGGGTTAAAAAAAAAATGAAACTTATATCTACGGTTGGCAATTGGCCGTATGTTCCAAAAGAGCCTTGCTCAAACCTTCTAAATTGACACCTCCCTCCTAGATCAAGCTGTAACAGGTTTTGCACATCACAGTAAAGTGTGAAAGATCAAGTGCAGGTCAGGTGTTAGATGGTGAACAATAATAATCATCTTCAAAGTCTACGGGACAGATGACAAATACTGCTGCGCTAATCTTTCTCCATGTGCTTTTACCTTATGTTTTACATGAGCCTTTCTATAGGATTCATCCACTTCATCCCAATGAACATGAACAAGGTGCTGGATTAACGTCGATATCCCCAAGCTTTGCGATGGCTTGTGTAAAGGTTCACTCTACAAAACCTTACAGCAAAAATTACACATGACCTCCTCAATCTCCTTTTTGCTGTGTTGGTCCTATACAGAGACATTTTGCCAACTGTCAGTTATGTTTTTTTGGAAACATTGCATCTTCCGTGGCTGTAAAGCTGAAGCCACCCAAGCCACCTCATCATCACTGCTGGTTGTAGTCAAATTGAAATGCAGGACCGTGGAGGAAAAATAAAAACTGTAAAAATACACAACACAAAAAGGGCTCTGCCACATAATATCATACATTTTTTTTTTAAATACAACAAGCTAAAATAACAAAAACTAACAAAATACAAAGCACAAGAAAAAGGACAAAGGTATGGGAAGAAAAAAGGTAAAAAAAGGAATGGATACATTAAGGTACTGCTTTTAAAAGTTCCTGAAGGCTCACAAAGAAGTCCACCCACCAAGAGACCAAAAGCAAAGACAGAAAACATGAAAAAGGGGTTTGGGAGAGGGTTGCAAACACAGTTATGTGATATAGCGAACCAGAATGTGTGATCCATATACATGGGTAAGCCGAAGCACAATGACATGTTTGTGTCTAAATTATTGACTAATCAAATTGCCCAATGAAGAGTTGTGCCTAAACGTGGCAGTAGCTGCATCAATGGAAGGTCCAATCACTTTGAAAGCTACATTGGCGTGGCTATGCGGCTTAACGCCTGTTTTTAACAGCCAATCGCATTATGAACTGCGCTATCCCTCTAGCCGCATCAACGAACAAGCTAATGACAAATTGTCACGGCTATGCCCAAGCCATTTGACGAAAACCATGCATACGAAATAATCCAATAGAACGTCAACCTTATTCAACGTGGCTACGGATCTTTGTTCCTGATGCGCCAGACAATCATATGACACGATGTAGCTCGATGCCTACACATGACTTTAATCCCTGACAACCAACGATCCAATCACACCTTGAAATGTATTGACGTGGCTACACCCATGTTGTTTGACGAAACCCGTGCATGCAAAATGAGCCAATAGGTCTTCGACCTCCTTCAACACGGCTATGGATATTCACGCCTGATGCTCCAGCCAATCATATCATGCGCTGTGGCTCGTGCAATGTATTGGTATGGCTATGCCACGCTGTATGATGACATCCACGGATGCGGATGTGTCCAATCAGCACATTATGTGATGTTTAGCTGCGAATAATCTTCCCACCCACCCAAAAAGAAATTATATTGGTCATTGCTATTAGTGCATGTTAGTGAAAGGTTTTCCAAGTAAATTCAAGAACTTTTGGCACTTTAACCATTTAATCATTCTTTCTTTTCACTCACTTTGCACCTGATCCTCTTTATCCTTGTCTTGTGATTTGTTAAGTTTTTTTTTTTTCATGTTTTCATTTTTTGAGGCAGTGTCTTTTTAGTGTTTTACATATTCCGCCCCCATTGGACACTCCAACATGTCCAACCATGATGGTAGCAGCAGTGATAACAATGTCCATTATGTCCCCAATCTGTCACCACCCAGAAAGAAAGCAACTGGAATGAAGACAGTCACAGACAGTTGGCGATACTTCAGGGTGAATAACACTGTTTGTAAAAAGAGGTGGAGGACGTACTATGCACGTTTTGCAAGAAAATGTCTACAAAGGGGCCCTTCTAATGTTCAGTCCGAAAGCATGGGAACATTAATAATAATAAACCATCTGGTGTGAGTCCATTGGAAGAATGTGGAGGATGCCTATCGGAAATCACATGAGCACCGCTAAATAAAAATGCATGGAGTTCATGCATTATGAGCACGGACACCAGCACGAACTGCAGCACCTGCATCCACCAGTGGGACAACAGCGACACAGCAGTGTCAACTGTGCAAGCAACAACGTTACCGGTTCCCGATCTCTCATTGATGAGAGTCCTGTGTGGATGAAGCCTTGCATGAGTAGCTGTGGGAGGTGCCACAAATAAGGAATGGGAGAGGCTAGTCACTGAACACCAGGTTAATATTAATCCTTAGTTTTTTGTTTTTGTTTTTAACTGTCCATTTTTCCCCCTTTTTGTGAAAAATAAATTATAAAAGGGAAGAAAATACCCCAAAAATGTATGTTTCTTTTCATTTTGATTCCCTTTGTTATATGTTTCAACCTTATGTATTTTCCTCCCCTGCTCCACCACCCTCTTTCCTTCCCTCAAAATGTCCCTTTAAGGGTCACCCTTTAAGTTGCAAAAATAGATATGCAGTTTGAGTGCCTAAAATCCCCAAAGTGTTTGGTTGTAACCGCTGTTACAATGTTAACAGGGGAGCCATTAGCCGCAGATATTAACTATATTATATATTCAATGAAAAAAACTTTGTTAAAAGGGACGTTATGGTTAAGTTGCACTACTAAAAACCTATCAAATTCAGTAAAAAAACTTATGGTTCAAAGTAAAACCGAAAAACCCCTGAAATTCAGCAGTTATGGTAAGATAAGCAACCATAACTCACGCCACAGTGCACTGCTAACACTAACACCCAGGACATCAAAGATGACATCACAAATGTCATTGATGACATCACTGATGACATAACATGGCTGGCTCTCCCTTTTTTTTCCTTTACTGACATATTTAAGCCACATAGTTTTCTTCAGTAACAGTCAGGAAGTAAAAATTGAAAAGGTACTATATTTGTAGACTTAGGGTCAAGTCATATCATATGAAACATATATATATATATATATAGTGGAAGACACAGGCTTGAAAGAGAGCAATCCTTTCTGTGCACGAAGATAATCATTAGAGTTATCAGCACTTTCTCATAGTTTTATTTTTATTACTATACCTTCCCTGTATATGCTCATATTTGTATACATTGTACTCACACTCCTTTCCTTAGGGTTCACTGACATCGGTTTTTCGGTTTTACTTTGAACCATAACGTCCCTTTAACAAAGTTTTTTTACTGAATTTGATAGGTTTTTAGTAGCGCAACTTAACCATAACGTCCCTTTTAACAAAGTTTTTTCATTGAATTTCATAGGTTTTTATTAGCGCAACTTAACCATAACATCCCTTTAACAAAGTTTTTTTACTGAATTTCATATGTTTTTAGTAGCACAACTTAACCAGAATATCCCTGACTTTATATACATGTAACATAGAGCATACTGAACCCCTAGCTAGTGATTTCGATGTCCGTGGACTACCGCCATGTCCACGGACATATCCAAAATCTGATCGTGGTGAATGTAAATTTAAATAGTGTGCCCCATTTCCCCTTTGAGGTTGGCTCTGAAAAGAGCCGTTTTTTGGGGTTTTTTTTGCAGATGCTTGACAGACACCTGTTATTTTGTATTTTTTTTTAATTCTTCTTACTTTACTCCTAAAATCTTCACATAACCTTCTCCAAAGCAACCCTTACATTCCAAAACAGAATGGCATTTCCCATAAAAGATAAGGAAATGCCATCTTCTTTAAAATAAACAGCATTAATGGAATCAATATTCTCATTATCACAGAAGAAAATACCAGCTCTAAGCATGAAGGCACACATGCCTCGGTTGATTACAAACCTAGCCTTGTTTTGCTGAGGACAAAAAACTGAACTATTGTCCCATATTGCCCTAGGTACTAATCCAGAAAAAAATACTTTGGCATTTGGAAGGATGTTCATTACTGCTTGAACCAAGTGTTCCAAATCTGCCAACAAAGTAAGGGCACTGACATAGCCCAAATGGAAAGCACCATAGTGCAAAACTACCAAATGGGGACTGTTCATCCTGCCCATATCTTCACAAACTTGTACAATTCCCTGTACATTGCAATAAGGCACAGTGCTCCACACCACCCCCACTCCTTTAACATCAAAATTATTTGCAACCTGCCTGCATTGAGCATACTGTTGTAAACCATGCACAAACATATCTCCAAGCACCAACACCCTGACTTTCTCCACTTCTGCCATCTTCACTACACACAGTCTCTTTGAACACAAATCCACAACCTCAACATCTGATTGGCTGATCCCTACAGTCTTCTTTCCATGCTGGATTTGCTGGAAAACCCTGGTTGTAGCACGCCCTGTCCGCGGACTGCGTAACTCTTAGAGAGCCCTTCTATCATTTCCACTTCGCTCTATGTGCCATTCCCTCATTGGATACAGCTAAGCAGGCACACAATACGGAGAACGTCCTCAGAACACCCCCATTTTGTTTATTTTCGAACATTTCAGGACACCGCAAGTGTTCTTATAACACATTCAACTTGCCAGTGAACAATACAGACAAGGTCTTCAGGACACCCCTTGCAAACATTCCATGACCCCACAAGTCTTCTTAGAACACTTTCAACTTGACACCGAATCCATTCTGTTTATTTACGAACATTTCAGAACAGCTGTGTTGTCCGCAGAAAAATCGAACACAACAAAAGCGTCTAGCACATAAAAAAACCAGAACATTGAACCTATCTCATACTTCCCCACCCTCCCAAAACACTCTTACACACCAACACATTCCACTAAATACAATTTTTAATCCAAGTTTCACCGCATTGTCTGCGGTCGTCAGCAAATGCAAGATGGCGAGCGCCACAAAAAATCTGAAGCGCTCCACGCCCCACGCCGTCCAATCAGCGAACACGTCACATGTTCGCGGTCATCATGCAAGCCGCCCGGCCAATCAGGGCACTGTCCACGGAGCGAACCGGGAAGTCCGTCCGCGAAGTGAACGGAGATATCACTAATTTTTTTACCTTACATTTTGGTCATTTTAAAAAAAAACTTTGCTCACGCCTACAGCCCAAACCACTGGATGGATTTACACCAAATTTGCGGCAGGAGCGGCAGCTTGGTCCCGAAAGTGTGCTTTTTTTATTTGGTGTAAATCCGTCCAGTAGTTTTTTTAAAAATACAAAAATGTAAGTGAAAAAAATTCATGGACACCCTTCCCTGTTAGCTCTGACATGCTTTCCTATTGGCTGCGTTGAAGCGTGCATTGCGTCTATTTTTAGAGACGCCTGCCATCTTTGTTTATCTCATGAGAGGCTTTGTCAACAGGAGCGGGATCTGCCGCCTGCACAGTGCAGATGTGTGGTGCGTCGGCTCTGCATCGGCCACGAGTATGCCTGTAGGCAGTAATGTTTCTTTAAAGGAGGTGCGGCGCAGGCCCTCGTGTCTCTCTCTTGTTCGCCCCACCCCCCAACTCATGCCCCGTGTCTCTCTCTTGTTCCCCCCACTCCTCCGCTCATGTCCCGTGTCTCTCTCTTGTTCCCCCACCCCCCGCTCATGGCTCGTGTCTCTCTCTTGTTCCTCCCACCCCCCGCTCATGCCCAGTGTCTCCCCTGTTCCCCCCACTCATGCCCCGTGTCTCCCTCCTTTCCTCCCCCACCTGCTGCTCATGCCCCTTGTCTCCCCTGTTCCCCCCACCCCCCGTTCATGCCCCGTGTCTCCCTCCTGTGCCCCCACCCCTGCTCATGGCCCGTGTCTCTCTCTTGTTCCCCCCCAACACCCCGCTCATGGCCCGTGTCTCCCTCCCGTTCTGCCCCACCCCCCGCTCATGCCTCGTGTCTCCCCTGTTCCCCCCAACCCCCGCTCATGCCTCGTGTCTCCCCTGTTCCCCCCACCCCCGCTCATGGCCCGTGTCTCCCTCCTTCCCCCCCAGTCCCCGCTCATGCCCTGTGTCTCCCCTGTTGCCCCACACCCCCTGTTCATGCCCCGTGTCTCCCTCCTTTTCCCCCTAACCCCCGCACATGCCCCGTGTCTCCTTCCTTTTTCTCCCACCCCCCGCTCATGCCCCGTGTCTCCCCCGTTCCTCCCCACCCCCCACTCATGCCCCGTGTCTCCCCTGTGTCCCCCTGCTCATGCCCCGTGTCTCCCCTGATATCCCCCACCCCTGCTCATGCCCTGTGTCTCCCTCCCGTTCCCCCCACCCCGCTCATGCCTCATGTCTCCCCTGTTCCCCCCTACCCCCTGCTCATGCCCCATGTCTCCCCTTTCCCCCCACCACCCACTCATGCCCCGTGTCTCCCCTGTTACCCCCCAACCCCCGCTCAAGCCCTGTGTCTCCCTCCCATTCCCCCCACCCCCCGCTCATGCCCCGTGTCTCCACTGTTCCCCCCACCCCCCACTCATGCCCCGTGTCTCCACTGTTACCCCCACCCCCCGCTCATGCCCTGTGTCTCCCTCCTTTTCCCCCCCACCCCTGCTCATGCCCCATGTCTCCCATGTTCCCCCCACCCCCGCTCATGGCCCGTGTCTCCCTCCTTATCCCCCCATCCCCCGCTCATGCCCCGTGTCTCCCCTGTTTCCCCCCACCCCCCGCTCATGCCCCGTGTCTCCCTCCTTCCCCCATCCCCGCTCATGCCCCATGTCTCCCCTGTTCCCCCCACCCCCGCTCATGCCCCATGTCTCCCCTGTTACCCCCCACCCCCTGCTCTTGCCCTGTGTCTCCCTCCCATTCCCCCCCACCCCCCGCTCATGCCCCATGTCTCCCACCTTTTCCCCCCCACCCCCCGCTCATGCCCCGTGTCTCCCTCCTTCCCCCATCCCCGCTCATGCCCCATGTCTCCCCTGTTCCCCCCACCCCCGCTCATGCCCCATGTCTCCCCTGTTACCCCCCACCCCCTGCTCATGCCCCATGTCTCCCTCCTTTTCCCCCCCACCCCCCGCTCATGCCCCGTGTCTCCCTCCTTTTCCCCCCACCCCCGCTCATGCCCCATGTCTCCCCTGTTACCCCCCACCCCCTGCTCTTGCCCTGTGTCTCCCTCCCATTCCCCCCACCCCCCGCTCATGCCCCATGTCTCCCTCCTTTTCCCCCCCACCCCCCGCTCATGCCCCGTGTCTCCCTCCTTTTCCCCCCACCCGCCGCTCATGCCCCGTGTCTCCCCTGTTCCCCCTACCCCCGTTCATGCCCCGTGTCTCCCTCCTTATCCCCCCATCCCCCGCTCATGCCCCATGTCTCCCATGTTCCCCCCACCCCCGCTCATGGCCCGTGTCTCCCTCCTTATCCCCCCATCCCCCGCTCATGCCCCGTGTCTCCCCTGTTTCCCCCCACCCCCCGCTCATGCCCCGTGTCTCCCTCCTTCCCCATCCCCGCTCATGCCCCATGTCTCCCCTGTTCCCCCCACCCCCGCTCATGCCCCATGTCTCCCCTGTTACCCCCCACCCCCTGCTCTTGCCCTGTGTCTCCCTCCCATTCCCCCCCACCCCCCGCTCATGCCCCATGTCTCCCTCCTTTTCCCCCCACCCCCCGCTCATGCCCGATGTCTCCCTCCTTTTCCCCCACCCCCCACTCATGCCCCTTGTCTCCCCTTTTCCCCCCCACCCTCCGCTCATGCCCCTTGTCTACCTCCGTTCCCCCCACCCCTCGCTCATGCCTCGTGTCTCCATCCTTTTCCCCAACACCCCCCACTCATGCCCCTTGTCTCCCCTGTTCCCCCCACCCCCCGGCTCATGCCCACGTGTCTCCCCTGTTCCCCCCGCCCCCCGCTCATGCCCACATTTCTCCCATGTTCCTCACCAACCCCGCTCATGCCCCATGTCTACCTCCGTTCCCCTCCACCCCCTGCTCATGCCCCATGTCTCACTCCTTTTCCCCCCACCCCCTGCTCATGCTGTGTCTCCCTCCTTTTCCCCCCACCCCCCGCTCATGCCCCTTGTTTGTCTCCCCTATAATACCCCACCCCCCACTCATGCCCACGTGTTTCCCCTGTTTCCCCCACCCCCCCGCTCATGCCCCGTGTCTCCCTATTGTTCCCCCCAACCCCCAGCTCATGCCCTTGTCTCTCCTGTTCCCCCACCCTCCGCTCATGCCCACGTGTCACCCTCCTTTTCCCCCCAGCCCCCACTCATGCCCCTTGTCTCTCCTGTTCCCCCCACCCCCTGCTCATGCCCACGTGTCTCCCCTGTTCCCTCCCACCCCCCCGCTCATGCCCCTTGTCTACCTCCGTTCCCCCAACCCCCTGCTCATGCCCCGTGTCTCCCTCCTTTTCCCCCCCACCATCCGCTCATGCCCCGTGTCTCCCTACTGTTCTCCCCACCCCCGTTCATGGCCCTGTTGGTCTAGAAAAATGGACACCTCTCACGATTGACGGCAAGCGTATTTTGGTGGCCGAAGGCCAACCGTCTCATGTACATAACGATAGAAATACAGGTTTCCGAGTTTGACCAATGAGCGGCCATTTGATGTAACAAGGATCACCATTTTGTTTTCTAACGATTGCTCATTGCTTTCTGTTCAAACTGCTTCGCAGCACATTTCTGCTTACTCTGCTCAACTGTTAACAATGTTGTCTAAACGTGAAAGGACAAGGCCGCACGGCCGCAAGGCTAATTAGAGTTCGTTGAAACACAACGTAGGCAGCTCCGGAGAGGAATGCCCGGCTCCCTCCCGAATGTAGCCTTGAAGCAGAGCCGCAGGGCATTTAATCATTTCACAGCTTCCAGCCAGTCTCGTTGTATGGTAGAATATGTTAGAATATAGCAGCTAAAGGCTTGAATTATGCTCTTCTTACGGCCCCCCTTTTCCAAGCCCTATAGAGCGTGTCGGCTCCCAGGACACGAATAGCACCTCATAGATAGCAAGGTCTGGAATGTGACTCTTCCCCCGTATGTAGCTCGCTTAAAACAACAGAAGCACTGTGTTCTGTTCAACAAAGAAAAGATGTCTCCACACTTGCAAGGTTGCATACTGTTGCTAGAATAGATATTTGAAGATGTCATATTCGTCGAAATTGTCAATCATCAAACCGAGTTCAAAGAAACCCAATAAAGGGGGGTGTTAAACATGTCACAGCTGATTGTATGATATGCATTTTGTATATATGTAACTGATGTATGTAATTCGCTCTCTTGCGTCCCTCGAGGTCTAGAGATACACGTCGCGGGGCGTGAGACCGAGTTGGCCAACTGAGACTATTTGCTTTGCAATAAACCCTATCTTTGGGAATACAACCTCGTGTCTGGCGTATCTATCGTGTGTGGTGACTTGCCTTGTTTCCATAATGCGAGGGACCCCTAGGGGACCCTTTCAGCCCATGTCTCCCTCCTTTTCCCCTGCACCCCCCGCTCATGTCCCATATCTCCCCTGTTCCCCCACCCCCTGCTCATGCCCCTTGTCTCTCCTGTTCCCCCCACCCCCCGCTCATGCCCCGTGTCTCCCTCCTGTTCCAACCACCCCCGCTCATGCTCACGTGTCTCCCCTGTTCCCCCCACCCCCCGCTCATGCCCGTGTCTCCCTTCTGTTCCCCCCACCCCCCGCTCATGCCCACGAGTCTCCCCTGTTCCCCCCACCCCCGCTCATGCCCCATGTCTCCTTCCTTTTCCCCCCAGCCCCTGCTCATGCCCCGTGTCTCCCCTGTTCCTCCCCAGCCCCTGCTCATGCCCCGTGTCTCCTTCCTTTCCCGCCCACCCCCGCTCATGCCCTGTGTCTCCCATGTTCCCCCCACCCCCTGCTCATGCCCCTTGTCTACCTCCATTCCCCCACCCCCCGCTCATGCCCCGTGTCTCTCCTGGTACCCCCCACCCCCGGCTCATGCCCCGTGTCTCCCCTGTACCCCCCTACCCACCGCTCATGCCCCGTGTCTCTCTCTTGTTCCCCCCACCCCTCACTCATGGCCCATGTCTCCCTCCTTCCCCCCCACCTCCCTCTCATGCCCCGTGTCTCCCCTGTTCCCCCCACCCCCCGCTCATGCCCCATGTCTCCCCTGTTCCCCCCACCCCCGCTCATGCCCCGTGTCTCTCTCTTGTTCCCCCCACCCCCGCTCATGCCCATGTGTCTCCCTCCTTTCCCCCCCGACCCCCGCTCATGCCCCATGTCTACCTCCATTCCCCCCTCCCCCCTGCTCATGCCTCATGCCCTGTGTCTACCTCTGTTCCCCCCACCCCCCGCTCATGCCCCGTGTCTCCCTCTTTTTCCCCCCACCCCCTGCTCATGCCCACGTGACTCCCCTGTTCCCCCCACCCCCCGCTCATGCCCTGTGTCTCCCTCCTTTTCCCCCCCACCCTCCGCTCATGACCCATGTCTCCCCTGTCCCCCCTCCCCCCGCTCATGCCCCGTGTCTCCCCTGTTCCCCCACTCCCCCGCACATGCCCCATGTCTCCCTCCTTTTCCCCCCACCCTCTGCTCCTGCCCTGTGTCTCCCCTGTTCCCCCACCTCCTGCCCCGTGTCTTCCTTCTTTTTCCCCCACTCCCGATCATGCCTCGTGTCTCCCCTGTTCCCCCCCACCTCCCACGCATGCCCCATGTCTCTCTCTTGTTCCCCCACCCCACGCTCATGCCCCGTGTCTCCCTCCTTTTCCCCCACCCCCTGCTCATGCCCCATGTCTTCCTCCTTTTCCCCCACCCCCCACTCATGCCCCGTGTCTCCCCTGTTCTCCCCCACCCCCCACTCATGCTGCCCCGTGTCTCCCTCCTTTCCACCCCACCCCCTGCTCATGCCCCGTGTCTCCCCTGTTCCCCACCACCCCCACTCATGCCCCATGTCTCCCTCCTTCCCCCCACCCCTGCTCATGCCCCTTGTCTCCTCTGTTCCCACCCACACCCCCTCATGCCCACGTGTCTTCCCTGTTCCCCGCAACCCCCGCTCATGCCCACGTGTCTCCCCTGTTCCCCCCACCCCCACTCATGCCCACATGTCTCCCCTGTTCCCCCAACCCCCCGCTCATGCCCCGTGTCTTCCTACTGTTCCCCCAACCCCCCGCTCATGGCCCGTGTGTCTCTCTTGTTCCCGCCACCCCTGCTCATGCCCCGTGTCTCCCTCCTTTTCCCCCCCACTCCCCCGCTCATGCCCCTTGTCTCCCCTGTTCCCCCCACCCCCTGCTCATGCCCATGTGTCTCCACTCACCCCCCGCTCATGCCCACGTGTCTCCCCTGTTCCCCCCAACCCCCGCTCATGGTCCGTGTGTCTCTCTTGTTCCCCCCACCCACATTCATGCCCCGTGCCTCCCTCCTTTCCCCCCCTACCCCCCACTCATGCCCCTTGTCTCCCCTGTTCCCCCTACCCCTGCTCATGCCCACGTGTCTCCCCTGTTCCCCCCACCCCCTGCTCATGCCCCGTGTCTCCCTATTGTTCCCCCCATCACCGCTCATGGCCCGTGTCTCTCTCTTGTTCCCCCTACCCCTGCTCATGGCCGGTGTCTCCCTCCATTTAATCATGTCCCGTGTCTACCTCTGTTCCCCCCTACCCCCCGCTCATGCCCCCGTGTCTCCCTCCTTTACCCCCCCACCCCCGCTCATGCCCTGTGTCTCCCTCCTTTTCCCCCCCACCCCGCTCATGCCCTGTGTCTCCCCTGTTCCCCCCACTCATGCCCCATGTCTCCCCTGTTCCCCCCCCGCCCCCCACCCATGCTCATGTCCCCCTTGTTCCCCCCACCCCCCGCTCATGCCCCATGTCTCTCTCTTGTTCCCTCCCACCCCCGCTCATGTCCCATGTCTACCTCCGTTCCCCCCGACCCCCCGCTCATGCCCCGTGTCTCTCTCCTTTTCCCCCCACCCCCCGCAATTCCCCCACCCCCCGCTCATGCCCACATGTCTCCCCTGTGCCCCCACCCCTGCTCATGCCGACCTGTCTCCCCTGTTCCCCCCACCTCCCCCGCTCATGCCCCATGTCTCTCTCCTTTTCCCCCCCAACCCCCGCTCATGCCCCGTGTCTCCCCTTTTCCCCCTCAACCCCCTCTCATGCCCCGTGTCTCCCCTGTTCCCCCACCCCCCGCTCATGACCCATGTCTCCCCTGTTCCCCCCACCCCCGCTCATGCCCACGTGTCTCCTTCCTTTCCCCCCACCTCCCCCGCTCATGCCCCATGTCTCTCTCCTTTTCCCCCCCAACCCCCGCTCATGCCCCATGTCTCTCTCCTTTTCCCCCCAACCCCCTCTCATGCCCACGTGTCTCCTGTGTTCCCCCCCACCCCTGCTCATGCCCCGTGTCTCCCTCCTTTTCCCCCACCCCCACTCATGCCCTGTGTCTCCCCTGTACCCCCCTACCCACCGCTCATGCCCCGTGTCTCTCTCTTGTTCCCCCCACCCCTCACTCATGGCCCATGTCTCCCTCCTTCCCCCCCACCTCCCTCTCATGCCCCGTGTCTCCCCTGTTCCCCCCACCCCCCGCTCATGCCCCATGTCTCCCCTGTTCCCCCCACCCCCGCTCATGCCCCGTGTCTCTCTCTTGTTCCCCCCACCCCCGCTCATGCCCATGTGTCTCCCTCCTTTCCCCCCCAACCCCCGCTCATGCCCCATGTCTACCTCCATTCCCCCCTCCCCCCTGCTCATGCCTCATGCCCTGTGTCTACCTCTGTTCCCCCCACCCCCCGCTCATGCCCCGTGTCTCCCTCTTTTTCCCCCCACCCCCTGCTCATGCCCACGTGACTCCCCTGTTCCCCCCACCCCCCGCTCATGCCCTGTGTCTCCCTCCTTTTCCCCCCACCCTCCGCTCATGACCCATGTCTCCCCTGTCCCCCCTCCCCCCGCTCATGCCCCGTGTCTCCCCTGTTCCCCCACTCCCCCGCACATGCCCCATGTCTCCCTCCTTTTCCCCCCACCCTCTGCTCCTGCCCTGTGTCTCCCCTGTTCCCCCACCTCCTGCCCCGTGTCTTCCTTCTTTTTCCCCCACTCCCGATCATGCCTCGTGTCTCCCCTGTTCCCCCCCACCTCCCACGCATGCCCCATGTCTCTCTCTTGTTCCCCCACCCCACGCTCATGCCCCGTGTCTCCCTCCTTTTCCCCCACCCCCTGCTCATGCCCCATGTCTTCCTCCTTTTCCCCCACCCCCCACTCATGCCCCGTGTCTCCCCTGTTCTCCCCCACCCCCCACTCATGCTGCCCCGTGTCTCCCTCCTTTCCACCCCACCCCCTGCTCATGCCCCGTGTCTCCCCTGTTCCCCACCACCCCCACTCATGCCCCATGTCTCCCTCCTTCCCCCCACCCCTGCTCATGCCCCTTGTCTCCTCTGTTCCCACCCACACCCCCTCATGCCCACGTGTCTTCCCTGTTCCCCGCAACCCCCGCTCATGCCCACGTGTCTCCCCTGTTCCCCCCACCCCCACTCATGCCCACATGTCTCCCCTGTTCCCCCAACCCCCCGCTCATGCCCCGTGTCTTCCTACTGTTCCCCCAACCCCCCGCTCATGGCCCGTGTGTCTCTCTTGTTCCCGCCACCCCCTGCTCATGCCCCGTGTCTCCCTCCTTTTCCCCCCCACTCCCCCGCTCATGCCCCTTGTCTCCCCTGTTCCCCCCACCCCCTGCTCATGCCCATGTGTCTCCACTCACCCCCCGCTCATGCCCACGTGTCTCCCCTGTTCCCCCCAACCCCCGCTCATGGTCCGTGTGTCTCTCTTGTTCCCCCCACCCACATTCATGCCCCGTGCCTCCCTCCTTTCCCCCCCTACCCCCCACTCATGCCCCTTGTCTCCCCTGTTCCCCCTACCCCTGCTCATGCCCACGTGTCTCCCCTGTTCCCCCCACCCCCTGCTCATGCCCCGTGTCTCCCTATTGTTCCCCCCATCACCGCTCATGGCCCGTGTCTCTCTCTTGTTCCCCCTACCCCTGCTCATGGCCGGTGTCTCCCTCCATTTAATCATGTCCCGTGTCTACCTCTGTTCCCCCCTACCCCCCGCTCATGCCCCCGTGTCTCCCTCCTTTACCCCCCCACCCCCGCTCGTGCCCTGTGTCTCCCTCCTTTTCCCCCCCACCCCGCTCATGCCCTGTGTCTCCCCTGTTCCCCCCACTCATGCCCCATGTCGCCCCTGTTCCCCCCCCGCCCCCCGCCCATGCTCATGTCCCCCTTGTTCCCCCCACCCCCCGCTCATGCCCCATGTCTCTCTCTTGTTCCCTCCCACCCCCGCTCATGTCCCATGTCTACCTCCGTTCCCCCCGACCCCCCGCTCATGCCCCGTGTCTCTCTCCTTTTCCCCCCACCCCCCGCAATTCCCCCACCCCCCGCTCATGCCCACATGTCTCCCCTGTGCCCCCACCCCTGCTCATGCCGACCTGTCTCCCCTGTTCCCCCCACCTCCCCCGCTCATGCCCCATGTCTCTCTCCTTTTCCCCCCCAACCCCCGCTCATGCCCCGTGTCTCCCCTTTTCCCCCTCAACCCCCTCTCATGCCCCGTGTCTCCCCTGTTCCCCCACCCCCCGCTCATGACCCATGTCTCCCCTGTTCCCCCCACCCCCGCTCATGCCCACGTGTCTCCCCTGTTCCCCCCACCTCCCCGCTCATGCCCCATGTCTCTCTCCTTTTCCCCCCCAACCCCCGCTCATGCCCCATGTCTCTCTCCTTTTCCCCCCAACCCCCTCTCATGCCCACGTGTCTCCTGTGTTCCCCCCCACCCCTGCTCATGCCCCGTGTCTCCCTCCTTTTCCCCCACCCCCCACTCATGCCCTGTGTCTCCCCTGTTCCCCCCACCCCCCGCTCATGCCCGGTGTCTCCCCTGTTAACTCCCACCCCCTGCTCATGCCCCGTGTCTCCCTTGTTCCCCCCACCCCCCGCTCATGCCCCGTGTCTCCCCTGTTCCCCCCACCCTGTCCATGCCCACGTATCTCCCCTGTTCCCCCCACCCCCCGCTCATGCCCCGTGTCTCCCTACTGTTCCCCCCAACCCCCTGCTCATGGCCCGTGTCTCTCTCTTGTTGCCCCCCACCCCCCGCTCATGCCCACGTGTCACCCCTGTTCCCCCCCACCCCCGCTCATGCCCCGTATCTCCCTACTGTTCCCCCCGCCCCCTGCTCATGGCCCGTGTCTCCCTCCTTTCCCCCACCCCTCGCTCATGCCCCGTGTCTCTCCTGGTACCCCCCACCCCCGGCTCATGCCCCGTGTCTCCCCTGTACCCCCTACCCACCGCTCATGCCCCGTGTCTCTCTCTTGTTCCCCCCACCCCTCACTCATGGCCCATGTCTCCCTCCTTCCCCCCCACCTCCCTCTCATGCCCCGTGTCTCCCCTGTTCCCCCCACCCCCCGCTCATGCCCCATGTCTCCCCTGTTCCCCCCACCCCCGCTCATGCCCCGTGTCTCTCTCTTGTTCCCCCCACCCCCGCTCATGCCCATGTGTCTCCCTCCTTCCCCCCCCGACCCCCGCTCATGCCCCATGTCTACCTCCATTCCCCCCTGCTCATGCCTCATGCCCTGTGTCTACCTCTGTTCCCCCCCACCCCCGCTCATGCCCCGTGTCTCCCTCTTTTTCCCCCCACCCCCTGCTCATGTCCACGTGTCTCCCCTGTTCCCCCCACCCCCCGTTAATGCCCTGTGTCTCCCTCCTTTTCCCCCCCAGCCTCCGCTCATGACCCATGTCTCCCCTGTCCCCCCCTCCCCCCGCTCATGCCCCGTGTCTCCCCTGTTCCCCCACTCACCCGCACATGCCCCATGTCTCCCTCCTTTTCCCCCCACCCTCTGCTCCTGCCCTGTCTCTCCCCTGTTCCCCCACCTCCTGCCCCGTGTCTTCCTTCTTTTTCCCCCACTCCCGATCATGCCTCGTGTCTCCCCTGTTCCCCCCCACCTCCCACGCATGCCCCGTGTCTCTCTCTTGTTCCCCCACCCCACGCTCATGCCCCGTGTCTCCCTCCTTTTCCCCCACCCCCCGCTCATGCCCCATGTCTCCCTCCTTTTCCCCCACCCCCCACTCATGCCCCGTGTCTCCCCTGTTCTTCCCCACCCCCCGCTCATGCTGCCCTGTGTCTCCCTCCTTTCCACCCCACCCCCTGCTCATGCCCCGTGTCTCCCCTGTTCCCCACCACCCCCACTCATGCCCCATGTCTCCCTCCTTCCCCCCACCCCTGCTCATGCCCCTTGTCTCCTCTGTTCCCACCCACACCCCCTCATGCCCACGTGTCTTCCCTGTTCCCCGCAACCCCCGCTCATGCCCACGTGTCTCCCCTGTTCCCCCCACCCCCACTCATGCCCACGTGTCTCCCCTGTTCCCCCAACCCCCCGCTCATGCCACGTGTCTTCCTACTGTTCCCCCGTCCCCCCCGCTCATGGCCCGTGTGTCTCTCTTGTTCCCCCACCCCCTGCTCATGCCCCGTGTCTCCCTCCTTTCCCCCCCACTCCCCCGCTCATGCCCCTTGTCTCCCCTGTTCCCCCACCCCCTGCTCATGCCCACGTGTCTCCACTCACCCCCCGCTCATGCCCACGTGTCTCCCCTGTTCCCCCCACCCCCCGCTCATGGTCCATGTGTCTCTCTTGTTCCCCCCACCCCCATTCATGCCCCATGCCTCCCTCCTTTCCCGCCCTACCCCCCACTCATGCCCCTTGTCTCCCCTGTTCCCCCTACCCCTAGCCATGCCCACGTGTCTCCCCTGTTCCCCCCACCCCCTGCTCATGCCCCGTGTCTCCCTATTGTTCCCCCCATCACCGCTCATGGCCCGTGTCTCTCTCTTGTTCCCCCTACCCCCGCTCATGGCCGGTGTCTCCCTCCTTTTAATCATGTCCCGTGTCTACCTCTGTTCCCCCCTACCCCCCGCTCATGCCCCCGTGTCTCCCTCCTTTACCCCCCACCCCCGCTCATGCCCCGTGTCTCCCTCTTTTTCCCCCCCACCCCGCTCATGCCCTGTGTCTCCCCTGTTCCCCCCACTCATGGACCATGTTGCCCCTGTTCCCCCCCGCCCCCCGCCCATGCTCATGTCCCCCTTGTTCCCCCCACCCCCCGCTCATGCCCCATGTCTCTCTCTTGTTCCCTCCCACCCCCGCTCATGTCCCATGTCTACCTCCGTTCCCCCCGACCCCCCGCTCATGCCCCGTGTCTCCCCTGTTCCCCCCCACCCCCGTCCATGCCCACGTATCTCCCCTGTTCCCCCACCCCCGCTCATGCCCCGTGTCTCCCTACTGTTCCCCCCAACCCCCTGCTCATGGCCCGTGTCTCTCTCTTGTTGCCCCCCACCCCCCGCTCATGCCCACGTGTCACCCCTGTTCCCCCCCACCCCCGCTCATGCCCCGTATCTCCCTACTGTTCCCCCCGCCCCCTGCTCATGGCCCGTGTCTCCCTCCTTTCCCCCACCCCCCGCTCATGCCCCGTGTCTCTCCTGGTACCCCCCACCCCCGGCTCATGCCCCGTATCTCCCCTGTACCCCCCTACCCACCGCTCATGCCCCGTGTCTCTCTCTTGTTCCCCCCACCCCTCACTCATGGCCCATGTCTCCCTCCTTCCCCCCAGCTCCCTCTCATGCCACGTGTCTCCCCTGTTCCCCCCACCCCCCTCTCATGCCCCGTGTCTCTCTCTTGTTCCCCCCACCCCCGCTCATGCCCATGTGTCTCCCTCCTTCCCCCCCGACCCCCGCTCATGCCCCATGTCTACCTCCATTCCCCCCTCCCCCCTGCTCATGCCTCATGCCCTGTGTCTACCTCTGTTCTCCCCACCCCCCGCTCATGCCCCGTGTCTCCCTCTTTTTCCCCCCACCCCCTGCTCATGCCCACGTGTCTCCCCTGTTCCCCCCACCCCCCGCTCATGCCCTGTGTCTCCCTCCTTTTCCCCCCCACCCTCCGCTCATGACCCATGTCTCCCCTGTCCCCTCCTCCCCCCGCTCATGCCCCGTGTCTCCCCTGTTCCCCCACTCCCCCGCACATGCCCCATGTCTCCCTCCTTTTCCCCCCACCCTCTGCTCCTGCCCTGTGTCTCCCCTGTTCCCCCACCTCCTGCCCCGTGTCTTCCTTCTTTTTCCCCCACTCCCGATCATGCCTCGTGTCTCCCCTGTTCCCCCCCACCTCCCACGCATGCCCCGTGTCTCTCTCTTGTTCCCCCACCCCACGCTCATGCCCCGTGTCTCCCTCCTTTTCCCCCACCCCCCGCTCATGCCCCATGTCTCCCTCCTTTTCCCCCACCCCCCACTCATGCCCCGTGTCTCCCCTGTTCTCCCCCACCCCCTGCTTATGCTGCCCTGTGTCTCCCTCCTTTCCACCCCACCCCCTGCTCATACCCCGTGTCTCCCCTGTTCCCCACCACCCCCACTTATGCCCCATGTCTCCCTCCTTCCCCCCACCCCTGCTCATGCCCCTTGTCTCCTCTGTTCCCACCCACACCCCCTCATGCCCACGTGTCTTCCCTGTTCCCCGCAACCCCCACTCATGCCCACGTGTCTCCCCTGTTCCCCCCACCCCCACTCATGCCCACGTGTCTCCCCTGTTCCCCCAACCCCCCGCTCATGCCCTGTGTCTTCCTACTGTTCCCCTGACCCCCCGCTCATGGCCCGTGTGTCTCTCTTGTTCCCCCACCCCCTGCTCATGCCCCGTGTCTCCCTCCTTTTCCCCCCCACTCCCCCAGCTCATGCCCCTTGTCTCCCCTGTTCCCCCCACCCCCTGCTCATGCCCACGTGTCTCCACTCACCCCCCGCTCATGCCCACGTGTCTCCCCTGTTCCCCCCACCCCCCGCTCATGGTCCATGTGTCTCTCTTGTTCCCCCCACCCCCATTCATGCCCTGTGCCTCCCTCCTTTCCCTCCCTACCCCCCACTCATGCCCCTTGTCTCCCCTGTTCCCCCTACCCCTGCTCATGCCCACGTGTCTCCCCTGTTCCCCCCACCCCCTGCTCATGCCCCGTGTCTCCCTATTGTTCCCCCCATCACCGCTCATGGCCCGTGTCTCTCTCTTGTTCCCCCTACCCCCGCTCATGGCCGGTGTCTCCCTCCTTTTAATCATGTCCCGTGTCTACCTCTGTTCCCCCCTACCCCCCGCTCATGCCCCCGTGTCTCCCTCCTTTACCCCCCCACCCCCGCTCATGCCCCGTGTCTCCCTCTTTTTCCCCCCCACCCCGTTCATGCCCTGTGTCTCCCCTGTTCCCCCCACTCATGCCCCATGTCGCCCCTGTTCCCCCCCGCCCCCCGCCCATGCTCATGTCTGCCTTGTTCCCCCCACCCCCCGCTCATGCCCCATGTCTCTCTCTTGTTCCCTCCCACCCCCGCTCATGTCCCATGTCTACCTCCGTTCCCCCCGACCCCCCGCTCATGCCCCGTGTCTTTCTCCTTTTCCCCCCACCCCCCGCAATTCCCCCACCCCCCGCTCATGCCCACATGTCTCCCCTGTACCCCCACCCCTGCTCATGCCGACCTGTCTCCCCTGTTCCCCCCACCACGCGCTCATGTCCCGTGTCTCCCTCCTTTTCCCCCCACCCCTCACTCATGCCCCGTGTCTCCCCTTTTCCGCCTCAACCCCCTCTCATGCCCCGTGTCTCCCCTGTTCCCCCACCCCCCGCTCATGACCCATGTCTCCCCTGTTCCCCCCACCCCCGCTCATGCCCACGTGTCTCCCCTGTTCCCCCCACCTCCCCCGCTCATGCCCCATGTCTCTCTCCTTTTCCCCCCCAACCCCCGCTCATGCCCCATGTCTCTATCCTTTTCCCCCCAACCCCCTCTCATGCCCACGTGTCTCCTGTGTTCCCCCCCACCCCTGCTCATGCCCCCTGTCTCCCTCCTTTTCCCCCACCCCCCACTCATGCCCTGTGTCTCCCCTGTTCCCCCCACCCCCCGCTCATGCCCCGTGTCTCCCCTGTTAACTCCCACCCCCTGCTCATGCCCCGTGTCTCCCTTGTTCCCCCCACCCCCTGCTCATACCCTGTGTCTCCCTCCTTTTCCCCCCACCCCCTGCTCATGCCCCGTGTCTCCCCTGTTCCCCCCACCCCCGTCCATGCCCACGTATCTCCCCTGTTCCCCCCACCCCCGCTCATGCCCCGTGTCACCCTACTGTTCCCCCCAACCCCCTGCTCATGGCCCGTGTCTCTCTCTTGTTGCCCCCCACCCCCCGCTCATGCCCACGTGTCACCCCTGTTCCCCCCGCCCCCGCTCATGCCCCGTATCTCCCTACTGTTCCCCCCGCCCCCTGCTCATGGCCCGTGTCTCCCTCCTTTCCCCCACCCCCCGCTCATGCCCCATGTCTCTCCTGGTACCCCCCACCCCCGGCTCATGCCCCGTGTCTCCCCTGTACCCCCCTACCCACCGCTCATGCCCCGTGTCTCTCTCTTGTTCCCCCCACCCCTCACTCATGGCCCATGTCTCCCTCCTTCCCCCCCACCTCCCTCTCATGCCCCGTGTCTCCCCTGTTCCCCCCACCCCCCGCTCATGCCCCATGTCTCCCCTGTTCCCCCCACCCCCGCTCATGCCCCGTGTCTCTCTCTTGTTCCCCCCACCCCCGCTCATGCCCTTGTGTCTCCCTCCTTTCCCCTCCGACCCCCGCTCATGCCCCATGTCTACCTCCATTCCCCCCTCCCCCCTGCTCATGCCTCATGCCCTGTGTCTACCTCTGTTCCCCCCCACCCCCCTGCTCATGCCCTGTGTCTCCCTCTTTTTCCCCCCACCCCCTTCTCATGCCCACGTGTCTCCCCTGTTCCCCCCACCCCCGCTCATGCCCTTTGTCTCCCTCCTTTTCCCCCCCACCCTCCGCTCATGACCCATGTCTCCCCTGCCCCCCCCTCCCCCCGCTCATGCCCCATGTCTCCCCTGTTCCCCCACTCCCCCGCACATGCCCCATGTCTCCCTCCTTTTCCCCCACCCTCTGCTCCTGCCCTGTGTCTCCCCTGTTCCCCCACCTCCTGCCCCGTGTCTTCCTTCTTTTTCCCCCACTCCCGATCATGCCTCGTGTCTCCCCTGTTCCCCCCCACCTCCCACGCATGCCCCGTGTCTCTCTCTTGTTCCCCCACCCCACGCTCATGCCCCGTGTCTCCCTCCTTTTCCCCCACCCCCCGCTCATGCCCCATGTCTCCCTCCTTTTCCCCCACCCCCCACTCATGCCCCGTGTCTCCCCTGTTCTCCCCCACCCCCCGCTCATGCTGCCCCGTGTCTCCCTCCTTTCCACCCCACCCCCTGCTCATGCCCTGTGTCTCCCCTGTTCCCCACCACCCCCACTCATGCCCCATGTCTCCCTCCTTCCCCCCACCCCTGCTCATGCCCCTTGTCTCCTATGTTCCCACCCACACCCCCTCATGCGCCCGTGTCTTCCCTGTTCCCCGCAACCCCCGCTCATGCCCACGTGTCTCCCCTGTTCCCCCCACCCCCACTCATGCCCACGTGTCTCCCCTGTTCCCCCAACCCCCCGCTCATGCCCCGTGTCTTCCTACTGTTCCCCCGACCCCCCGCTCATGGCCCGTGTGTCTCTCTTGTTCCCCCCAGCCCCTGCTCATGCCCCGTGTCTCCCTCCTTTTCCCCCCCACTCCCCTGCTCATGCCCCTTGTCTCCCCTGTTCCCCCCACCCCCTGCTCATGCCCACGTGTCTCCACTCACCCCCCGCTCATGCCCACGTGTCTCCCCTGTTCCCCCACCCCCCGCTCATGGTCCGTGTGTCTCTCTTGTTCCCCCCACCCCCATTCATGCCCCGTGCCTCCCTCCTTTCCCCCCTACCCCCATCATGCCCCTTGTCTCCCCTGTTCCCCCTACCCCTGCTCATGCCCACGTGTCTCCCCTGTTCCCCCCACCCCCTGCTCATGCCCCGTGTCTCCCTATTGTTCCCCCCATCACCGCTCATGGCCCGTGTCTCTCTCTTGTTCCCCCTACCCCCGCTCATGGCCGGTGTCTCCCTCCTTTTAATCATGTCCCGTGTCTACCTCTGTTCCCCCCTACCCCCCGCTCATGCCCCTGTGTCTCCCTCCTTTACCCCCCACCCCCGCTCATGCCCCGTGTCTCCCTCTTTTCCCCCCCCACCCCGCTCATGCCCTGTGTCTCCCCTGTTCCCCCCACTCATGCCCCATGTCGCCCCTGTTCCCCCCCCGCCCCCCGCCCATGCTCATGTCCCCCTTGTTCCCCCCCCGCTCATGCCCCATGTCTCTCTCTTGTTCCCTCCCACCCCCGCTCATGTCCCATGTCTACCTCCGTTCCCCCCGACCCCCCGCTCATGCCCCGTGTCTCTCTCCTTTTCCCCCCACCCCCCGCAATTCCCCCACCCCCGCTCATGCCCACATGTCTCCCCTGTACCCCCACCCCTGCTCATGCCGACCTGTCTCCCCTGTTCCCCCCACCACGCGCTCATGTCCCGTGTCTCCCTCCTTTTCCCCCACCCCTCACTCATGCCCCGTGTCTCCCCTTTTCCCCCTCAACCCCCTCTCATGCCCCGTGTTTCCCCTGTTCCCCCACCCCCCGCTCATGACCCATGTCTCCCCTGTTCCCCCCACCCCCGCTCATGCCCACGTGTCTCCCCTGTTCCCCCCACCTCCCCCGCTCATGCCCCATGTCTCTCTCCTTTTCCCCCCCAACCCCCGCTCATGCCCCATGTCTCTCTCCTTTTCCCCCCAACCCCCTCTCATGCCCACGTGTCTCCTGTGTTCCCCCCACCCCTGCTCATGCCCCGTGTCTCCCTCCTTTTCCCCCACCCCCCACTCATGCCCTGTGTCTCCCCTGTTCCCCCCACCCCCCGCTCATGCCCCGTGTCTCCCCTGTTAACTCCCACCACCTGCTCATGCCCCGTGTCTCCCTTGTTCCCCCCACCCCCTGCTCATACCCTATGTCTCCCTCCTTTTCCCCCCACCCCCGCTCATGCCCCGTGTCTCCCCTGTTCCCCCCTACCCCCGTCCATTTCCACGTATCTCCCCTGTTCCCCCCACCCCCCGCTCATGCCCCGTGTCTCCCTACTGTTCCCCCCAGCCCCCTGCTCATGGCCCGTGTCTCTCTCTTGTTGCCCCCCACCCCCCGCTCATGCCCACGTGTCACCCCTGTTCCCCCCACCCCCGCTCATGCCCCGTATCTCCCTACTGTTCCCCCCGCCCCCTGCTCATGGCCCGTGTCTCCCTCCTTTCCCCCACCCCCCGCTCATGGCTCGTGTGTCCACCCACCCCCACTCATGCCCCGTGTCTATCTCCGTTCCCCCCTACCCCCCGCTCATGCCCGTGTCTCCCTCCTTTTCCCTCCCACCCCCCGCTGATGGCCTGTTGTGTTCTCTTTATACACCCCGCCTTCCCTTTCCATGGTGGCCATCTTGGTAAAAGGTTTTCCTTCCTGGGAAGAAAAATCTTATTTTTACCACCCTGGGTTCCCACTTTGAGGACCTAGGATGCTAGTGGTCTTCATTTATTGAAAAGGACGTTATGGTTACGTTGCACTAATAAAGACCTATGAAATTCAGTTAATAAAAATGTGTTACAGGGACGTTGCGGTTAAGTTGCACTAATAACAACCTATGAAATTCAATGAAAAAACTTTGTTAAAGGGACGTTATGGTTAAGTTGCACTAATAAAAACCTATGAAATTCAATGAAAAAACTTTGTTAAACGGACATCAAGGTTAAGTTGCACTAATAAAATTTTTGAAATTCAATGAAAAAACTTTGTTAAAGGGACGTTATGGTTAAGTTGCGCTACTAAAAACCTATGAAATTCAGTGAAAAAACGTTGTTAAAGGGACGTTATGGTTCCAAGTAAAACCGAAAAACCCTTGAAATTCGCCAGTTATGGTAAGCTAAGCAACCATAACTCGCGCCACCACCGTGCACTGCTAAGACTAAAACCCACGACATCAAAGATGACATCACACATGTCATTGATGACATCACTGATGACATCACATATGCAATTACTTTTCATGAAATGTCTGTACAAGGGATTCATATTATAATGGTGGAAAAAAGTGTCAAAGATCATTGGAATAAATATCAAGAAGAGCTAATTAGTGCATTAAGCAATGCATTGATATAAATATCATTCTATTATGAAGTTATATCCAGTATACTAAGCTACTCATGCAGAAACATAGGCATTGTGTGCAGCATAAATAATAAAGGTATAATATTAATAATGTTGATATGTTGAATAATGAAATGATAACTGTTTTCTTATTAAAGTTATGTGTACTGTGAAATACGTAATACGTAGCTAATAAAACCCACATATTACATAATTGAATTATTAAATACAAAACACAAAGAGACAACAACACATGCACATATGAGTATATACAGGGAAAGTGAAGTAAGCAAAAAAGCACAAGTAGTAGCAGAAACAGTTCATAACCTAACTGATTATCTTTATGCAGAGAAATGATTGCTCTGTTTCAAAGCTGGTATTTACCCTATGTATATGTATCACATGATGTGACTGGACCCTAAGGAAAGTAGTGTGAGTACAATGTATACAAATATGAGCATATACAGGGAAAGTACAGTAATAAAAAAACAACAGAACTATCAGAAAGTGCTGATAACTCTACTGATTATGTTCATGCACAGAAAGGATGGCTGTCTTTCAAGCTTGTGTCTTCCCTTATGTATATGTTTCATATGATATGACTGGACCCTAATAGAATTTCTGTAAAAACATACTTGAGGGATAACTTTACAAATATAGTACCTTTTCAATTGTTATTTCCTGCCTGCTACTGAATAAAACCATGTGCCCTAGATTTGTCAGTAAAGGAATAAAGAATGAGCCAGACATCATGTGATGTCTGTCAGTTTGTTGTTGATTTTGATTAAGAATGTTTTGCCTGAAGCAGCTTGACCACTGATGTATCGCAGTATAGGTTTGTAGTCTTGGCAGGTACAGTTTTTACTTTCATGTTGGACACCATATTCAATGGCCCTCATTACGACCCTGGCGGAAATCGAAAAACGATAGCGGAAATGTAATACCGCCATCGAATACCGCTCGGTGCGATTATGACCCGTCACCGTAAAGTACGATGCCATTAGCGACACCGTAGTGAACGCCAACGCTAACTGCACCAAGTACGCGCACGCGCGCCATGCAAAACCGTAATTACCACCATGGCGCAACGGTACGCGAATTCTGACCCTAGCGGACATTTACTTAACGCCATCAAGCATGGCGGAAAGTACCATTCCGCCATGGTGAGAATTACGGCATCGTGAACCAACCGTAAATGGCCCTACTGAGTGCCTGTACACCACTCCCTGCCCACATTGCACAACTCCTCGTAGGTGCAATGAAGTTACACAATGCAACCAGTGAAATGTACAAGTCACCCATGCATGCCAACGAACAAATGAATGTAGGGGCTCCAAGTGCCTTGTGAGTGGCCATCCATATTTGGCATGTCACCATTGCCGTACTGATGCAGCACAGGCATGTGAAGGTTCAAGTACAGCAATATGAACTGAAATATGAGACAAAACAACAACAGGCCCCCATCGCTTGACACCAGTGTAAGGCAACATTCAAAGCAGTATCCTGAGGGAGACTGCACCAGCCCTGTACTCTTGCCAGTAAACAAACCAACCATCAGCATAAGCATGTACCACACAAGTTGGCAGAGTGACTGAGCAGCCAGGCTCATCTCAAGAGGGGCCAATGGGAGCTGCAGGGCACAGATGGCACGAATACAGAAGCTATTCCAATGGACATGACCTCAGTCTCCCTCCAAGAAACGCACGCAAACACAGGCACCTGTGACCAGCCATTTTCTGATAATCACATCATTCCACCAATCCACCTGGCTGACCGGCATCTGTTACACAAAAGCTAATCCCCCGCCCCTGAGCATGACATCATTAAAACAGTCATAATGGCAGCCCCTATCCCTGACCTTACTGGGCTTCGTAGGCAAACGCGGCCAGTACAGTACCACGCAACTATACTCAGAAGCCGGAACCCAATGCAGATCTACTCACAATACATCGCTCCACAAATAGGAATATGCTACATTACTTGCAAAGAATAACGCTACACGGTTAATATCAGAATAAAATTTTAATGCACATCAAATTCACCAAGCCCATACAGCTATTAGGTCATAAACCCCAAAATATTTTTCATTACTGTGGGCTGCATCCGCAATAAATGACCAGCTTCTCCTTGTGTGACGCCCTGTTCCTTCATGGTACACAGGGGCTACATTCACGTTCAAAAAGGCAACATGGAAGCGCCTAGAACCGCAGGGCCGTCCCATTAGGTAGGCACTAGTCCAGCTGAAAGGTTGATATGTTGCTCCTAGCCACTAGTACTGCGTAAGGGCATGTGGCCCATTGGCGATCGTCCCATAAGATCGTAATGGTGCTCCACTGATTAACTCGAAGCAGCAGGTGTCGGGAGTAAAAGCCATCTGCAGGAGTGGCATACAGATGGCAGCGGCAAAAGGGGAGGAGATACCTGTCACCCAAATGAAATGAAAAAGAATAGTATGGGCATCAGAACTTCATTTGTATTACTCACTTCAATGATCACACTAAATCTACAGCCATATGCATGCTAGCCCACTCAAAAGGATTATTTCCACCCAAAAATCACTTGCGAATCATAACTATATAAATCGAGGTGAAAACACTATTACAAACGAGTGTTTGTGTGCATGCGTCTGTTAAAACAGAATCCATTAGATGGGATTAGTAACGTGCATAGACACAAGTGTTGGAAGGCGCGTCGAGACAGGGAGGGTTCAACAAGGGCAGATAGACGATGGTCCCACTATGGCAGCTCTGCATCACATAGCGCAGGGGAAGGGGATAGATTCCAAAAAGCCATGTACATGGCAAACTCTCAATCAAATCATCTGTCCATGCATCCATACATCATTCCCTCATCCCGGTATAAAAACGCCTGATTATTTACTCACATAACATTTGAAATTTCCATTGAGTCTGTGCGTAATGCAGTCTGCAAAATCCACTGTGCTCCAGGCCGGAATTCTAGTGTTGTGAAGTAACATGTATTTGGGAACGTCCTGCCTTATCGTCCACTACGCTATTGCGCATCCCATACTATTCATATCAATCATTGCATTCTCGCCATGGCCCCTGTCCCAAGGACATTAAACAATTGAACGTTATATTTGCAGTCAGACCTGTGGGCGTCTCCTCGCCGCTAGCTGAAAACCGAAAGCGCTGTCCTTCGAATTCCTCATTTGCAACATCACGTCGAACAGGCATCTGTGACCGCTTGAAATCACAAATTCATCCATGTAGTGCGGCAGTGTGTGAAATTGGCAACTGGCTTCACTCACAAATGGGACGCCCCGCCCGTCGGTGAACCTCGGTACAGTGCTCGCCCAAAGGGGATTGCAGCTGGCACAGGTGGAATGAATCACCACAGGTGGAGGCTATACAGCCTGAAAACACATAAATTGCACACCCAACCCCCTCCCACAACCACACCCACTCCAAAATGCTACCGGCAGGACTAGCGATGTTGGCCCTGGGGGACCTGATAGCACTGCAAGTACTCCAACTTCAAGAAGAAGACGAACACCAACTACTACAACATCCGGCCGCACAGAGGAGACGCAGGAGGAGGAGGAGGGCAAGGCAGGGCCAGCAAGGCCCACCAGCACAGCCACTACCACCACGCAGGCAGCCCGCAATCCCACGCCTCCGAGCTCATCCGTTCAACCTCACTGCTGAGCAGATCCACACCCTCTACCGTTTGGACCGGGACACCATAACCGCCATTGTGGACATGACACACGCTGACCTTGTCAGCATGATAGATAGCCCAACCGCCATCCCACCCCTACTGAAGGTGGTGTCTGTACTCCACTTCCTGGCCACAGGCACCTACCAGCACACAGTCAGACAGTTGCATGGCATTTCACAGCCACTGTTCTCACGGACACTATTGCAAGTGCTCGATGCCCTCCTGAAGCACGCAGACGACTACATCTCTTTACCACGCTCGGAGCAGGAGATTACAAACACAAAAGTGGGATTCCATGCACTTGCCGGCATACCGGGTTGCATTGGTGCCATCGACTGCACCCATGTGGAATTGGTTGTCCCACATGCCATGGAGGTCCAGTACCGCAACCGGAAACAATATCATTCTCTTAATGTACAAATGGTGTGTGACTCCAACAGGATCTTTACACATTGGTGTGCCCGATTTCCTGGATCAACCCATGATTCTATGGTCTTGAGGAACTCTACAATACCACGCTACATGGAGCGACACGCAGGGAACAGATCCTGGCTACTCGGTGAGTCTCATTTCATGCATGATAATGTGGGGTATGTGATGCGGCAATGACCTGGCAGGAAGGGGGGGGGGGATGCGTACGTAGCAATGTCATTCCACAAACATCCTTTATTGTCCACATACAGGTGATGCCGGGTATCCACTGAAGAGATGGCTCCTTACACCACTCCGGAACCCACAGAACCAGCATGAGGAGGACTACAACCATGCCCACTCACGTACCCGTGTAGTCATAGAACAGGCATTCGGCCTACTGAAGGCTCGTTTCCGCTGCCTCAGCAGGTCTGGCGGGGCACTCCTGTACCGCCATGAGAAGGTTGCAAAGATGGTCATGGCATGTGTCATGCTACACAACATGTGCGTACATAGAAATGTGCCCATGCCCCCTGACGCAGAACTGCAAGCACCTGAAGATGGTCATGATGAGGCTGGGGATGTGGCAGCACCTCAAGGAGTCTGCGAGGCACAGGAGGCCCGTGAAATTCGTCAGAATATCATGGATTCATGCTTCTAGCACTCACGCCTGGTGGCTGATACATGGACACGGGACTTGTGGCACTGTGTGTGTCTGGAACATGCACAATGTGGACTGTACGCCTATAAAGGCCTCGTACACAAAGATCAATGTCCACACATCTCATTGGATGATTATGTAATGTTTATAGCATATGTGAAATTATATTACACACCCCATCGACCCGCCACCCAAGTAAGCCCAACACCCCCCCCTCCACCCTCCTACCTCCCCCCCGAACACCAGTGTCCAAAGATGCTCATTGTCAGTGGGCAGACGCTATTGCAAGCCCCCTCTCCGGGTATCAGGGGCACCCCTGCCTCTGGAGCGCAGGTTCCTCCCAGATGTACGTTGGGGGCTGCCCTGGACGGAACTTGCAACGGATGATGTCTCGGCCTGCTCACGTCCATGCATGTCCCTAAGGGTTTGTGAGAGCTCAGTGAGCACACGGCGCACAGCGGCAAGTTCACCACATACGTCTTTGGACGTCGCATGCAGTTCCCCCCTCAGGCTCTCGGTGCTTCTCTCCATTTGTACCCTTAGTGTCTCTGTACTTCGCTCCATTTGTGCCCTAAGTGTCTCAGTAGATGTTTCTATGGCTGCCTTAGAACCCCCACATTCATCAGCATGCTCCTTGAGGAGCGTGGCCAGTTGCTGCTGTTGCACGATCACCTGGTCGAGGGACTGTTGCCTCTGCTGGGCCATGCCCATTTGCGGTGGTGTCACAGAGGGGCTGATCACCTCATGTTGCCTTGCCACAGGGCTTGTGGGGGATGGCCAGTCGTCGTCTTGTGGGTGCCCCTGCGTGGTATCCTCATGGTGTACGGGATGAAACAAACAGGGGGATTGAGACAGGTCATGGATGGGTCCTACATCGACAGCACCGTTGTCTGTGTCGGAGCATGCTGGCATTAATGCAGTGTCACCTATGGTGCTGCTGCCACCAGAAGCAGTGCCTTCTGTGGCATCCATTGGGGGGACCTGTGGTGCTGCTGGTGTGGGCATGCTGGCTGCTGGGGTGCCTGTTGAAGTCCCCTCCTGTGTGCTGCCACTTGATTTGTGCTGCTGCCGTGTCTTGATCCGTGCAGCTGAGGTGGAGGGTCTTTGGCCGTTGGTCTTGGCCCTCTTTGCAGGTGTGCTGGTAGGGGTGTCCTGAAGCTCGTCGTTTGAATCGGACCCTGTGGTGGAGTAAAGGAGGGCGAGCGTTATTTATGGGTCTGTGGAAATTGGAATGGCAATGTATCACATGCATTGGGGTGGTACCTGAGGGTGATTTGGGTCAGGGCCTTGGAGGTGGTTTCATTTTTGTGTGGATTGAGGATGCAGTTGTTTTGCAGCCTGCAGTTAGGGTGTGCATGCTGCACGTGTAGAGGGTGTTTTTAGGATTTTTGATTATTAATGTATTTAATGTGAGTTTTAAAGTGCGCTATCAGGCCAATGTATGTGGACGTTCTCCTGGACATGTGTTTCTGTTGCACTATGTGGACACATGGTACTTCACATGATTGGACATTGTGGATTTAGCATTGTTTTATTTGGCCCACCTACCTGATTCTTCGGATGTCTGCACTCCTTTCTCCATCCCTCCGACTCCCTCTATACTCTCCATTCCAATGGTGGAGGCACAGATTTCTTCCCAGGGGGTCAACTTGATGGGTGATTCCGATCCTCCCCCGGTAGCTGTGGCAATGTTACGGTTGGCTGATAGTATGCTCCGTACGCGTATCCGCAAGTCGTCCCATCGCTTTCTGCATTGCTGTGGGTTGCGGGGTGCGGTCCCCACCGCACTTACCCGCTGTGCCACCAGGGCCCATATGGCCTTCTTGTTCGCAAGTGCCGTCCTGGTCATTTGCGTCGAGAAGACGACGGCAGCATTCTCCTGGAGGGTCTCTGTGAGCACGGTGAGTTCCTCATGGGAGAAGTGGACCTGCCGCTTGCGGTCGCACGCTTTTTTAGCAACTTTTCCCATTTTGATTGTTTTAACTAGGGTGGCTAACGGGTTGGGATGTGTCTCAGGGTCGGATTTTTGATGGTTGTGTTGGGATTCTGATTTTATAGGTGTACGGCGTGCTGTTTCCCGTTCCGGCCCCATGTTTTTACTTCCGTTTCCGTATATTTACGGTCACCGTATTTTGCGATTACCGCTCATTACGGTGACCGCTATGATGGGTGGCGGAATTGCACCTAGGGCGCCGTACGACGGCGGTGAGGGGCGTTTTGGGGACATTTCCGCCATCGCGGACTTTGCACTTCCGCCATGGCGTAATGCTCGTGCCCGATGGGTCAGAATTAGCCGCACTTTACTCCATCGTGCAATGGCGGAAACGCTATTTACGCTATGGCGGTCAGTTACTTTCCGCCAGGGTCGTAATGAGGGCCAATGTGTTTTGTTACTTCTTGTAAAATGCTATGCTGCTCATTGTTCAGTTAGTCTTCTTTATATTGTTCATACTGACACATGGTGTTTTCGAATTCTGTCATGGCTAATTCTGCCTCATTTGCTATCAGTGGCTGTCCAAGTGGCTCTTGGCTTCCTGTTATAGAAGGGAGTGTCCACATCTAGTTGGGCCTGAAGTTCTTCTTCCTGTTGCTGTTCATTGTGCAACATTGTTTTGTACTGTGTAAAATGTATGTCTGCTATAGTACTTTCATTTGCTTTGAAAGCGTCTTCATAGGAGTCTAGGTTTCTAGAAAATCTTCTTCTTTTCTCCATGGTTTAAAAAAGTTGTAGCAGGGACATGTAATACAGTTCTTTATGTTGAGGAGTTTTTAATGACAATTTGATATGATTAATTAAGCTGCGTTTGGTAAGTTTCACTAAGATGACTTCACAATTTGCCACTCTGTATCTACCTTTCTGTGAAGTTTTGGGCTACGTGGTATAGACACATGGTTTCCAAAGTGGTTCTCCTTTTTGGGTAGTATGTTTTTAGTAAATTGTTTTTCAAAATGTCTTGGCTGTTGGGATAATTTTTGGCTATTGTTTCTATGTCCTCATTTGATTTGAGAACTCTTTTTTCTAGATTTAGCAGGACCAAGACTTAGCCATACTATATTTTCAGATTTCCCATACAAGGCAGTACCGGTTAAATGGTCTGCAGCATCATAACAGCCACATTCTTTATGAGAGAGTATTTTTATGCCTAAGCTGTACAATTTCTGTGCCAGTGTTTTGTCAAATGATATGTCATCCCAGAGGCCTTGAAGTTCTGTTTTCTCTACTTTGGTTAAGTAGGCTGGGACATATTGTGCAACAACAGTTGAATTGTCTGCAATGTACTGCACATCTATGTTTGCATTCCATAGGAGGGCAATGATTGCATTGTAATTATTGATGTGTTTTGATTCTTCAGTTCTTTTGATGTAATATGTGTTCTTAGGTGATTTACCTTTGACACTATGGGCCTCATTACGACCCTGGCGGAGATCCATGGTGCAATTTGCACCATGGTCCATGGCGCTAAGCTGCCAACTCCGCCATGGTGGTTGGCGGACTTACCGCCCCATTCCGACCTTGGCGGGGTGGTAAGTCCCCAATCCCCATTTACCCTTCCCCATTCCCATTTTTGCCCCATAAGGTATAATGGGAGTGGGGAAGGCGTTAATTACGCCACCGTAAATTACGGTGACGTAATCAACAACAAGTCCCGCAGCGCCATGGATTTTTCCGCCTGCAAAAAGCAGGCGGAAAAATCACCATGGCGCTACGGGAACTCGTAGTCAGGCGGAAAGGGGCGCCATGGTTTACGCCGGCGTAAACCCCTTTCCGCCAGGGTCGTAATGAGGGCCTATGTCTAACTGAAGACATTAAGTTGTTTACTTGACCTGTTGTTGCAACTGGTCTATGGAAACCAAAGCAGCATTTAGTGTAGTATTTTACTTAGTTTTCTTTATTTGCAACAACAATATTTCCCATATTTGTGTCTTTGAAATTGTACAATGTGTGCATGAAGGTCACTATGTGTTGCTTGTGAAGGGATTTCATAAGTGACATATTTTTGGATAAACTGATAACTGTCCTGACCAAATTTAGGAGCATCTTTATTTCATAAAAGCATGTGGATGTGGGGTGCTCCTCTGGCTTGGTATTCTTTCCTCCAAAAGAAGTGTTGCACTTCTCCGAGGGGAGGAACAGTTTTATTACAAATAAAGTGTAGCATAGCAATGAAGCGATGATGGAAATATCTTGATACATTTACAGTATCTAGACAGCAGAGTTCTCCTGATGTTTTTCTATCTATGTTTGTTTTGTTTTTGTTTGCCATGCGTAGGAAATTGTGTACATTTTCCCATGCATATTCTGCACAACTTAATGTAACAAACCAAGTGGGCGGGCCAAGGTTTCTTATCATACAGCATACATCTCCGTGACATCAGAACCAGTATTCTTTTGTACCATGCATGTTTGCTAAATGATTTGTAATACTTGACTGTAAAACCTCATCTTCTTTTTCTTGCACTTTTTGTAGTAATTGCATAGCTGACATATTTTGAAATTGGGTACCTGATTTCAATGTGTGTGCAACTCCGTAGCATAGAGTTGCTAGTTCACTTTCAAAGAGTAGGTGGAACATGTATTCCACGTTTTGTCTGAATCTGGGGTTGTCAGAATACATTTCTAAAGAGCGGGATTCTGATGCTGTTATTTGTGTGGGTTTATCATCGTACCTTACTCCTTTTCCAGTAGGAAAGAGTAGAGGAAAGGCACGTGCTTCTATACTTTTTTCCCAAATGCTGATCGGAGATCCTTTGGCTTGTCGCATTTGGTACGTTTCCAGTGCATCATCTATGGTGTCTTTATAGTGTAATGGATGATTTGCATAATGGTCTAAAATATTGGATTCTGTAGCAGGATCTAAAAGTTGAAATTGACCAGTTTCTGATGACTCTTGAATTATTTTAGTGGTTTCCCTCAGGTTTTCTTCAACATTAATGTCTTTGTAGTATTCATTGTTGTCTTTTAGATATTGCAAGGGCTTGTCTAACTTTATGCATGTCCACGAATTGTTGCCACATTGTTTTGTCTTTTGTAGGTATGCCATTTGCTAAGACAATTAAAGATTGATCTATTGGACGTTGCTCTCCCAGAGTGTGTGCATTTCCTTTGAGATCTAATGGTAAATAAACTACTTTGCCATGAATGCCTTTCACTAATTCAGATGGTGGTAATTTTGCTGTTTTTGGTTGAAGGTGTATTATTGCTTGAAATGGGTGCACTGTTTGAATTATGATGCTCTCATATGTGTTGAGTTGTTGCAAGGGTTTTGGTAGTGGGAATAATTCCAAATTATTTGTGATAGCATATGAAGGTGTTTGGTTGTTGTCAAGTTTTGCAGTGCATTAACTGCAAAGAATTAAGGGTTCAGTCATTTTATATTTGTTTTCTGCAATAAGGTAGAGAGCTGATTGGAACCATTTGGAATCTTCATTGTCTTCTATTCTGTACGTTATGTCTCCAGTTTTTGTGCTACTTTTATAAAAAGTCCTGCGGCAAAATACACACACATAGTTTGGTACTTCAGCAGAGGTACTTTTAAACTTTAGTATTTCTTTTTTGTATGTGTGTTATAGAAGGTTGCCATCTGTACAGTTGTTGCTAGTTTGTTGTAAAGCTATTGCATTTTATAAGTGGCTTTTACTTCCAAAATATTTTCTCTGGATATGCTCTATTTCTTCGAGTAGTTGTTTGGCTGTACCATGTAGATTGTTATTCAAATTGTTTAGTGCTAAAGCAGGACTTTTAGCATAGTAGAGTCCATGGACCAGATTTCTTATAGTTGTATAATGTGTTCATATCATTTTGATATGATGGAAGGTGCTTTTGCAAATAGGTCCTGAAATGCATGCTCATGCATGTGCTTGTAGTCCTGTGCATTTGCGCACTGGAGAGGCATCCATATTTTGTAGTAGTTTCATCTTGAATTTGCCTTTGCCTTTCACATACTGATTGAGGAACTGGCGTAAAGATTTGAAAGATTTTTTGGCAATGGTACATATTGATGTGCACTGACATTTGTAGACAGGATGTATTGGCTCAGTGGAATGGAGAGGTGATACTTTTTTGTTTTATTTTTTTTTGGGGATATTTTTGTGAGCAGCGTTTCTTGTTCCATAATTGTATTATTAAGTTTTCATACCCTCGTCCACTGCTATGTATGGCAATTTGGTTTGTTTGCTTTGGTTTGTATGCTTCTTCATTGAAATATGGTTCTGTGCTTGTGGTGTGACTCCATTCACCTCCACAGAAGTTTGAGAAGCTATTTTTGTTGATATTCTGTTTATTGAGAATTCTTTTTTGTAGTTTAATAGTTAGTTTAGTTTGTGGTTTCATTCTGTTTAAAACTAAAATAAACAACTTCCTTTTGAGAAGGATTGCAGTGTCTATGAGAGCTTCTAGGATTAATTTTCTACGGTTGGTTTTAAGGGTTGTGCATGATTTCTCTCCTGTTTTTGTAAGGTTCTGGTATGCTTACTTGCTACTACATCAAGATTTGTAGGTGCAGTGTTAGCAGAAGTGTTAACTGAAGTCTTGTTAATCACGCTCTGCTTCGATTTACATTTTGAAAGAGGAGGCAATGTTTCTGTACTGGAAGCTTTTTTTGTTTCACTTAATGACTATATTAGCTGTTTTGTTTGAACATTTTGTACAAATTATGCTAGAGATGAATGCTTATTTTAGAGAGTTTTATTTTGATTATGTTTACTTTTGCATTGCTTTCTATGGAGTTGCTTTTTGGTAGGCATTCTTTGGGATCTGTTGGAGAAAAAGGAATGTGTGTGTTGGGCTGTTGTGCAGTGTATGTGTGCCTTGTGCATGAGTGTCTGAGTATGATAGTAAGGATGTATGTGGAGGTGTGTGATTGTGCAATGGGCAGCTACGTCAGGTTGGTAAGGCTATTCTTATATTTGTGTGTTACAATACTGGGGTTCAGACGACAATACAAAGTATGCAAGTGGTGAGGGTAAGCACTAATACTAAATCTAATGTTACAGGGTTAATACAATTGTTTGTTCTACATTAGTGTGTTTGAGTAACAATTAGAACATTATGGTAGTATTGCACTTACTTTTTTGTATGGAAAGAGTAGGTTTCTTCTGATTTCTTGCTCGTACTTCAGACGCTGCTGCTTTTCAGGAGAGTGGTCTTCAATGCAATTGTAAAAGAAAGAAGTTAGTAAATATGTGTGTTAATAGCACTGTTTTTAATGTAGACATTGGGCTTCATTACAACTCTGGCGGTAGCCGTGCCAATTAGTTGCATTTTCTCTGGCACCTGCGAATGGGCAAGAACGCAAGAACCGGGTCATGCTGAGCTCGGCAGATCATGTAGTTGCCCATTTGTGGGTGCCAGAATCAAAGGCATCCCGATCCCCATTTTGCCCCATAGGGCTGAATGGGGATGGGGACGTCGGATGCACCGGCACATTCAAGTTGCGCCAGTGCATCTGACGTGCTCTGCCCCCGCCTGCCGTTACACCCACCAGGATAAACCTGGTGTGTGAAACAGCTCCCGCGAGCAGAGCACTTAGTATGGCAGTCCAGGAACTACGGTATCAGCATGCTTACCGGTAGCGTAGTCCCCGGACTGCCACGGTTGGAATGAGGCCCATTGATTTCTTTGTTTTTGCAGTAGTAGTGCTTTCTGATAACTGAGCATAGTATGTACATGCACTTTCCTTTGCCTATGTGCATCCTGCAATTTTACCTAGAATCTGTTAGTTGAAAGTGCTTTACAAATCAGTACAATAGTACGCGCACAGAGCACACTTGGCTTCTTAAGGCTGTGTTATTGGATGTTAGAAGATAGAATAAATAATCATATGCTTTTTTTGCTATTTTTACTGGGTAAATGCCAGAAACTGTACAGAAATGCATGCAATGTATGCATTTGTGAAGGTGTGGGAAATAAAGCAGAAGGATATGATGTAGAGGCAGTGGTGTTGTTACAGCTGGGAGTCTTTCACATGATATTGTCTATCTATGTGTATGAATAAAGATGCATGTACTGATCCTGCTGCGTATCATTGTATAACACACTAAAAAGCCTTTTTCCACAATAATACTGTTATTTATCTCATCTTTTAATATGAAATGACACTTTTTTAGATAGCTGTGTGTGTAAACAAAGATTTGGAGAGCAGACAGGTTTCCAATTGACACTTGATCATAGCAGATGGAAGACATGAAAGTAAGTTTATTTTACAGGTTATACAGGGTAAGGGGCAGTTACTCTGTTTAAATGCATTCATGCAAGAGCTGTATATGTACTGTGCAAAAAATATTCATACCTGTAGTTTGTGTTCATGCATATGGATGTGCATGAATCTGCAAGTAGAAATCTTGGAGAGTTTTATAGTAGTTGTTGCTGCAGGTGCTTTGCAGTCACAGTCCAATTGTACTCAGAGTGATGAATAGTGCTGAACTTTCATGATGGAGTTAGATGTAGAGTTCTTGGATGTGATTGGTGGATACCTGTGTGACTGCTTAACAGTAGCCAATGAGGAAATGGTGTAGAGAGTGAAGTGGAAAGGGTAGAAGGGCTGCCCCATTGTTATGCGCCCCGCGGATACCGTGGCTGTCTGCGGACAAGGCGTGCAACATACAGGACTTCTCAACATATCTGGCATGGAAATAGGACTGTAGGGATCAGCCAATCGGGTGTTGAGGTTCTGGTTTGTATTGAAAGAGGCTGTGTGTAGTGAAGATGGCAGAGGTGGAGAAAGTCAGGGTGTTGGTGCTTGGAGATATGTTTGTTGATAGTTTGGAGCAGCATGCTAAATGTAGGAATGTGGCAAACAGTTTTGATGTAAAAGGAGTGGAGGTGGTGTGGAGCACTGTGCCCGGTTTCAATTTGCAGGCAATTGTACAAGTTTGTGAAGATATGGGCAAGGTGAACAGGCCAAATGTGGTTGTTCTGCACTGTGGTGAGTTGCATTTGGGCTATGTCAGTGCCCCTACTTTGTTGAAAGATGTTGAAAACTTGGTTCAGGTAGTAATGAATCTACTTCCAAATGCCAAGGTAATTATTTTCTGGTTTGGTACCTAGGGCAATATGGGACAATAGTTCTGTTTTTTGTCCTCAGCAAAAAATTGCTAGGTGTTTAATCAACCGAGGCATGCTTGCTTTTAAGCTTAGAGCTAGCATGTTCTTTTGCAACAATGACAACATTGACTCTTGTAATGTTGATTATTTTAAAGAAGATGGCATGTCTTTATCTTTTATGTGAAATGCTATGCTGTTTTGGAACATAAGGTTTGCTTTAGAGAAGCTAATGTGAAGATTTTTGGAGGAAAATAAGGAAAACAATAACCCAAAAATACAAAATAAAAGGTGTTTCTGAAGAATCTTAGAAAAAAAAAGAAAAGGCTCTTTTCAGAGCCATCCTCAAAGGGGAAATGGGGCACACTATTTAAATTTTCATTCCACAATCTCAGATTTTTTGATTTGTCCGTGGACACAGCGGTTGTACACATGTACACAGAACATGGGGCGTAACATGCGTAATGGGGAACAACGCATGAAAATGTAAGCGTTACGGGGGAAGTACGGGAGGTAAATGCTCACAACAGCCACACGCGCACTAACAACACGTATTCATGGAATCGAACAGGGGAAACCCGTGTGCCAAAAAAGATGCGCTAATCTGGAAACACGTACGCCAGCAGGAAGCAGGCGTAAGTGGCCCCGCGAAGCATAAAAGTGCGCGCAAACAACAAACAAGCTCATACGCTACAATGAATATACCGTTCCTCACAGCCGTGGTCGTAGGACACAGCAGGAGGAGGATAGCCAGGCTCTGCATTTTTCTACCCAGGACCAGCCTTTTTGGGATACCTGATGATCAGGTCTATGGGAGGTACAGGCTTCCACCACTAATAATCCTATAACTAGTCAGGGAGTGGGAGGATGACCTCACATCACCCACCCTGTGCTCCCAAGCACTGAGCCCCTTGGAAAAGGTGCTCAATGTACTGCACTTCTTGGCAACTGGGTCATTTCAGCGGACAAGTGCTATAGTTGGGGGTGTCTCACAGGCCAGTCACGCTGCCTACACCAGGTGTTGGCGATCATGACTGCACGTCCCTCAGTCTGCAGGCACATATACATTCCCAGAACACCTGCAGAAAGGCAGGCCGTCGTCCAGGACTTTTACGGGGTGACACACTTCCCCAAAGTGCTAGGTGCCATTGATTGCACCCATGTGGCTCTACATCCTCCCAGGGCCGCTGAGCACATCTATCGAAACCGCAAGCAATGACATTCCATCAACGTGCAGGTTGTATGTGATGCCAAAGGAATCATCACCTCAGTATATGCCAACTATCCGGGGTCCAGCCATGATAGTTTCATATTCCAAATGTCACCCCTAAACCGGGACCTGGAAGCTGGGAGGCATGGTGACACATGGCTAATTGGTGAGTATAAATGCCTCTACACATGCATGCATGTCAGAAACTGAGAAATGGGAAAACCCCACTAATGACAACCATTATCACCTCCCCAGGGGACCGTGCCTACCCTCTGAGCACCTACATCATGATGCCAATACGGAACCCCACCACTCCACCCGAGGTAAGATACAACACAGCCCATACTGCAACCTGGGGCATAGTGGAGCGCACATTCGGAGTGCTGAAGTCATGCTTCACAATTGCCTCTCACCAATGAAAGAAACACCACACATGAACAAATACTTACCAGCAAGACAAAACATCAGTACAGGATCCAACAGTGGCAACATATGACAGTAAAAAATGAAAGTAATGCAAGTGTTACAACCTGACAAAGGCAGCACCACGACCCCTTCCAACTGCAGTGTGTTGCCGGTAAGCAAATGTGGCAGTGTACGGCATACAACATGAACTGCATCTGCAATGGAGACAGGCTCGTTAAGACATGAAGAAGCTACATGTATATATGCAAAAACTCCTGTATGTAAAACCATATACAATTCCACCATGCAGTGGAGAAATGAACAACAATCCCCACTAGGGATGTATACACAGTTTGGACTACAGACTGCCCACACAATTTATGGGAGCCGAATGCCTCTGTGTAAGTTACTGTCACTTGTTCACACCCTTTGCGAGCCCATGGAAAGGGGAAGCAGGAGGGGTGTGTGTGTCAGGAACCCAAGTTTCTAACCCAAAGACAGGACAAGCCTGCATGTGCCCAGCTGGAATACACAGTGGTACCTACGGGAGCCAAACAAAGCAACACACTGTGACCTGAATTAACAATCTGAAAGGAAATGGTTATGAACAAAAAAGCAAATGCTAATTAAATAAAGAAAAAGAAAAAGTAAATGTAAAGTAAACCAAACAAATCAAATCATAAATTAAAAATCAGAATCCAAATGAATAAAAAATAAATGTATGAAAATTAAAATAACACATTTAAAATTAAAATAACATGAAAATAATAAATAGAAAAAAGAAGAAGAAATAAAGATAACAAATGAATGAAATACCAATTTATTTTTGCAGAATGAAATATGAAAAAAACAAAAAAAAAAAAAATATCAAAAACATGTGTGGAACAAGGGGGGGGGGCACTCAGGAGGGAGGAGGTACAGGCTGCACCCCAACACCCACATGCGTGGATGTTGAGAAAAAAACCAAAAAACCCTCCATGGGCTCATGGCCTGCACAGCTACCCTACAGTTTGAGAACTGCTGTTGCTTTCATCACCCTCTAGTGGTACATCAGAAGGTGCACTTGATATGGGAGGCAGACCACACAAAGCCCTGGCATGCTCCTCCATGGCAGCAAGCATGCAGGTCTGAAAGGTTTTGTTCTGCAGGATGATGGTACAGAAATCCCCATGCACCACTTCACGGGTAGCAAGCATTTCTGCCTGCAAGGCCTCGCCTGATGCCCGGATCTCCTCACAGGTTGCCTGGAGCTCAGCTGAGAGTGTGCGTGTTAGCTGCTCCAGCTGCTGTTCTGACTTTGTACGCTGGGACACCTCAAGTGCACCCAGAGTATCTCTGAGGGACCTGTGTTCTAACCTCAAGGCATCCCTGTGGGCCTGTGACTCTGCAGATATGGCTGTGCGCAGAGTCTCCAGTTGAGCCTGTCGGTCCCTGTTGGACGCCAACATGTCCTCCCTGTGTGAGCGGCACATGGACTCTCTTGCCTGCTGCTAGAGCTCCACCTGCCTTTCAGGGGGGAGAATGGAAGTGGCCACCCTAACCACGGCCTGAGCCATCATCTCACACAATGCCCCCTGTTGTGCTGCAATGGTGTACATGGAGTTCTCCCACACAGTATTGCCCGGTGGCGCACTGCCACCGCTTTGGCAAGCACCACACCTGTTTGGGGCAAGGTGATGTGCACCTTGCTCTGCTGGCATTGTCTGAGGCTGCAGGACTGCATTCCTCCTTTGATCTGCTGGCCCCGGAACAGGAGCAAATATTGTGGAGTGTGACCCTGCATCCGCAACCACCACAGGCGGACTTTCCAACACTGAATGTCCCATAGAGGGGTCTACACAAAGTGCAGGTGGGTTGGACAGAACAGCATCCCTGCCATAAACATGTTAAATTTGGGGCACAACGGCACAAAAATATGTGTTAAACATGCATAGGATTCCATCAATCAGGCAGAATGAACAGGAAAACAGTATGAACAATATTGTGGCATGATGGCAGTTGAAGGGCAAGTGCAGTAATCAGGTGGAAATTTTTAATTGCGGTCAAAAGGGATACTGTAAAACCCAAACCCAAGGCCAGGGGATGTTTTGGAGGCACCAGACGGGGTGACCTATAGCAGTCATGACTACACAGCCTCACCTGGCACTCAATCAGAACACATCACCCAAGCAACATACACATGGTTTGCACACACATGCATGGCCACTCACCGGACATTGCCTCAAGATCTGGTAGGTCTCCCAGGCCTTGGATCTGATCCTCTATGATGAAGCCTCCAGCGATAGACTCATGTTCTGTGAGCACTTCCTCCTCTGGTGGAGACCCACTGCCAGTCACCAGAGTAGAGGCATGATTGGAAGCCAGCTTGTTCTTTGCTCTGCGTTTGAGGTCATTCCACCTCTTAGAGCAATCATCAGCTGTGCGCCTCACAAATCGAAGGGAACTAATCTGGTCCGCGATGCACTGCCTGTGGGCCCTACGTTGAGCAGTCGTAGTCTTGCACCCTGCAGTCACCAGCATTTCGCGGCCATGGGCCGACACGTACCACACAAGGGTGTCTAGTTCCACATCATTGAAACTATGCTTCCTTAACGTGCCGGAGAGGAGAGACATGTCTGGGGTCCCAGCCTGTACCGCAAGAGCACCATTCTTCCTCTTGAGAGGTGGTGCAGACCCTGGTTGGTAGGGGCTGAAGCGCAGGTGGACTGGGCACTGGAAGTAGCCAAAGGCATGATGATCAAAGGTCTCACTGCAGGCACTGGCTGCTGGGTGATGTTTGCAGGACCAACCTCGGTGTGATCTTGGACAAACACTGTCCCGGTTGGGTGACTCGGAGCTGGGGTGGATTGAGCTGCAGCTGCCCCTGCAGCCTCCTCACCCTGGCTACTTGGGGCAGCAGATGACATTGCTGCCCCAGATCCACGTGGCCTGGTGACAGCAACTTTCACCGCCACACGTGGCTTTGACTTGGTGACACGGAAGTCGGCCTGGGAGTCATCCTGTGCCGGTTCGGTCGACAATTTGGGCTGGGTTAAGAAGGCCTGAGCTGGGATGGTGTCAGCTGCATCTCCCTGACCCATTGGGGGGGAATAGGTGTTCCTGATTGGTCCTCCACACACTGGCCTCTTGGGCCACCCTGCACATCCTGGCCACGTCCCATACTGCGGATAACTCTTGTAGGTTGCCACCCTTTGCCTCCCTTATGACTTGGTCGCCTCCCAACCATAGGACTGATGTTCTTGTGCGAATAGGAGGTGCAGTAAACAATTGTCCTGGGAAATTGGGGTGAAAGGGGCAGGGTACGAGATGGAATACGTACCCTAGTGCTCCTGCAAGTCTGTCTGTGACCCCTGGGGGAAGATGACGGGTCACACAATGCTCAGGCTCCCCAAAAACATACTTAACATGCACGCGACCCCTGGTAGCCCATGTGCATGGAATAAAGAACCCACACTATGCTGTGGCACCCAGAAACACAAATGTGAGCGTACGCATGGTACACGCAGGCTACAATGACATCTGAATGGGAACGCAACACACAGGGGCAACCACAGTTGAAAAATATGTGCGTGACTCACCGTCTGCCTGGAAAAAGAATGTGAAAAATACACACGTGTGTGCGTTGGCAACACCCGCGCCAAAAGAAGAATTGTACGCTGTCTGAGTATACAAGGAGTACGAACTGGAACTGTTGTGAAGTAATCTCGTGTGAACCGACAAGAAGTACAAGAATCACCCGCTCGCTCTCCACAAAAAGCACGTACAAGAAAATGGCATCCTACGCGTACCTTTTAACCCAGCCCACACGTGCAACGTCACTTATGCGTGTACGCGCTAGGGGCCTTTCCTCCAGTTACATGCAGTGACACCCGGAAATGCAGTTTTTGCACATGTACAATCAACATGCACCCGTGTGGAGGCAAACGCTCACGCACATTACATCACAGACGTGCTTACGCGCTAAGGGCCTTTCCTCCAATTACACACTGATGTGCAGTTTTTTCATGTGCCAAATCACTCCGTATCAAGCTGGCCATGCGAAAACACACGGAAGACCACGCTCCTGCCCAGAAGGCCATTATCCTGCCCTCCAGAGCCCTGAGCATGCTCCCTCCTTCCATCTGCTGCTGCCTGCCTGCCTTCCTGCCACGTTCCCTGCTATTTGGTGCCTGCATGTCAGCCATCTGCAGGGGTCCAGTTGCTGTGACCACCCCTGCTGGAACAGAAGACTGCTGACTGGTATTCCATCACTTCACAGCTGAGCCCCAGGACCCAGTTGCCCACCCAGCCCTGCCTCGGGGTTTGCCATGTCCGACACAACACCTTCTGGCACCAGTGGCAACCCCCCAGCAGAGAGGCAGAGGGCTGCCAGCTTCACTGCCAATGAAGTTGTCATCCTGCTGGAGCAAGTCCCGACAATGAAGGACGGAAGAGGATCTGGAAGTATATTGTGGCTGCCATCAACGTGGAGGGGGTGGCAGCCCGCGCCATGCAACACGTCCGGAAGCACTGGGAGGACTTTAGGTCCAGGACCCTCAGCAAGGCCCGGCGCCTCTTGAAGGCATAGCATGCAGAGGGGTGCCGGGTCTGCCTTATCAACATCCAGATGAGGGTCCTGGAACACATACACCCAGCGCTCCACCTCCAGATCCTTCAGAGGCAGACCCATCCAGAGTCGAGCAGTAAGTGACCATGCGTACTGATTGGATGCTGTGCATGTTGAGGTGTGGCAGGAGTGTGCATGTTGGACATATGTCTTGGAAGGCCCATGTATGGATGTGTATGTACATGGACATGAGCCTGCCGCATGTGAGTCCAGTCATGTGTGAGGCACATCACTGGTGTATGTGTTCAAATGCCTGTGTGGGTGCACACATGTTTTGATTTCTGTGTATGTACTGTGGCATGGTTGTGGTGTGACACATGGATGCTGGTTCCACCTTCATGTATGTGCACAATGTACATGTGCGTGTGTGTGTATTTGACATGTGTGCTACTGTGATACACCATGGATGCATGTGACACTGACATGTAGGAGGCTGATTGGCAGATGTGACATGGATGCCGATTATTTCACTACGACAGGTAGTGGAGATGTACAGATGCATGTATGTCTGGTGGTGTGTGTGCATGTGTTTGGCACTCCCCGTGTTGCATGTGATGTTATGCTAACCCTCGGATGCTCATGCTGTTGTATGTGTATGGGTGCTGCTGCCTGCTGCAACATTCCTGTTAATTTGCGCATGTGTGTGGGTTCAAATGATATGAGTGTTGGGGAGTGTGATGCCATCTGTGAAGTTTGACACTGCCACTCATGTGCAACTGTCATGTGTTTTTCAGACCATTGTACAGTGCCCTGATGCCTGTGTTCTGTCTCTCCATGTCTGCAGTGTCAACTGATGAAGAGGGCGGAGACGGTGCTGTCGAGCACAGCGGCAGGGATCCCACCGCCAGCCGGAGACGCAAGGCCCAGCTCCCCTCCTATGTTGTCATCTCGTTGGGGAGTGAGGAGTCTGGTGCTGCATCTGTGGTCGCAGCTGCCGAGGGAAGTCCAAGAGGCGGAGGTCAGAGGTGGACTCCTCGGCAGCAGAAGGGGCACGTATGTGGTCTGGAGGGGAGATTCCACTGGTGCTAGTGGTGCAGTCCAGGGGCAGCGACAGGAGGCAGCACAGGCGGCAGCAGAGGTGCCTGTGTGTAATCCTGTCCCCGATCCTGTGACTGCATCATCCCACACCAGCAGGGATGCCTTTGTCCAGACCTGTTTTCAGGTAGAGGATGCGCAAACAACAACTGGCCTTCCTCTCCCTGCGTACATGGCAATCCGTGGCAATCCGGGGCCTTGTTGAGCTCGTGAGGTCTCGTGAGGATGCTGCAGGTTATTTTAGATGCCTCACTGACGGCATCGACCTAATAGGACGGTTCAACAGTGCTGGGTTCCTCCGTGTGTTGGACCTTCTACCTACCCCCTCCTCAACTGAGCCCCCTATGAGCCAGTCATCCTCTGTGCCATCTTCCTGCCCAAGTATCATCTGGGCACCCTGTGGAGCTGCCTCTGACCCAGCGGCCAGGCTGGTGGAGGACACATCCCTGCCACAGTCGGGAGTGGGAGGTCCAGCAGGGGTGGCCCCCCCAACAACTGAACACCAGCAGGAGGAGGACGTGCAGCCATCAACAGGCAGGGCACGTACACAGCAGCAGCAGGCTCAAGCTGATAGCGATGATGGCTCAGGGCCATCAACATCAGAGGGGCAGGCATCGGCCGGAGGGCAGGAGGACCCTGGATTGGGAGTGTCTTCCGTGTGGTAGCGGTTGGGCTGGCAAATAGATGTGGAGCGGCGGCGGGTGGAAGAGGCATGGCTCACTATGGTCAGGGCGGAGAACTCCATGCGCAGGGCGTTGAGGCGGGCTGAGTGCCTCGAGGAAATTCGCAGGGAGTTGGAGGTGGCCATGGATTTATCCCTGCGATACCTCAGGCCAGGGAACAGGCCCACCTCCAGGATGTTGAAGAGGAGTTCGATGATGCCCTGGCCCGGGACATCAACAAGTGAGACGTTGGACTTGCCCGCCGCCTTTGTAAATAGTTCAGAAGGTGTAAGTTTCCTTTCTATTTTTTTTTCCTTTGGGGAGCATGGACTGTGCCCCGCCTTTTTGTATATAGTTATTTATTAGGTAGGCTTTTTGGTAGGTTTGCTTTGGATTGTTGGGCTCATGAACCCTGGATTTTTACATTGTATACAGTTCTGGACTGGATTTGACTTCATTGATTATTTTTTTTACCATGGATCAATGGTTTTCTTATTTTTTAAACTTTGGATTAGCTTTAATGGACGAACGCTTTGGAGCCATTTTAATTTGGATTTAATTGGATTCAGCATTCACATTTTTTCATTCATTTTGGACATCCAGGCTTTTGTTTATTATTTCTTTTCTTGTGTGATTTTTCATTCATTCATTTTTGTATATAATACATTTTTATTTCATACTTCATTTGTGTGGTATTCTCTCATTGGTTTGGTGCATGTCACGATGTGGGTTTTCTCATTCATGTGCCCCCATTGTGTGTGTCTGACGGACATATATTGATGTTCATACTTGTCATTTGGGCTCTATCATCACATGCGGATTTCAATATGGAGAGGATGGACTGCTTGGTTGTGTGTTTGGACTGGGGTGGCGTGGGGTGGGATTTGGGTGGCCATAAGGGCCATAAGTGTGGATTGTGATGACGTGTTGGGTGGGGAGACATGAGTCGGGGCCTGCTGGCAGGTGTCCGTCAATGGTTTGGGGCACATGAGTCGGGGCCTGCTGGCAGGTGCCCGTCAATGGTGGGTGGGTGTTTGGGGTGGGGGGACATTAGTCGGGGGCCTGCTGGCAGGTGTCCATCAATGGTTTGGGGGACATGAGTCAGAGCCTGCTGGCAGGTGCCCGTCAATCATCAATGTTATAGACATGAGTCGGGGCCTGCTGGCAGGTGCCCGTCAATGGTGGGTGGGTGGGGGACACGAGCCAGGGCCTGCTAGCAGGTGCCCGTCACTGGGGGTGGGGGGCATGAGTCGGGGCCTGCTGGCAGGTGTCCGTCAATGGTGGGTGGGTGGGCGTGGCACATGAGTCGGGGCCTGCTGGCAGCTGCCCATCAATATGGGGTGGGGACATGAGTCGTGGCCTGCTGGCAGGTGTCCGTCAATGGATGGACATGATTTGGGGCCTGCTGGCAGGTGCCCGTCAATGGATTTGGGGGACATGAGTCGGGGCCTGCTGGCAGGTGCCCATCACTGGGGGTGGGGTGGGGGGACATGAGTCGGGGCCTGCTGGCAGGTGCCTGTCAATTTTGGGTGGGGGACATGAGTCGGGGCTCACAAGTGCGCTCACAAGTGCATGGTGCCATGTGGGCTGCCTGCAGGGCATGGTGAGGGTTGTAGGGTAGTCAACTGTGGTGTGGGCTACCTGCAGGGCATGGGGAGGGGGGAAACGGCACACCCGGGAGTGCCCACGATGCCAAATCACGTGTAAAACTTCCCGTGTACCCCCGAAATACACGTACCCCGCTCACCCAAGGCCTATCGCGTGTGAAACTCCCCGTGCACCCCGGAAATACACATACCCTGCTCTCGCCTGGAGTATTGCATGTGAAACTTCCCGTGCAACCCCGAAATACACGTACCCCACTCACCCAGGCCTATCGCGTGTGAAACTCCCTGCGAACCCGCGAAATACATTTACCCTGCTCGCCCAAGGCCTATCGCGTGTGAAACTCCCCGCACACCCTAGAAATACATGTACCCTGCTCTCGCCTGGAGTATCGCATGTTAAACTTCCCGCGTACCCTCAAATACACGTACCCCAATCTCACAAGGCCTATCACGTGTGAAACTCCCCACAAACCCCCGAAATACACGTACCCCGCTTGCCCAAGGCCTATCGCGTGTGAAACTCCTCGTGCACCCCAGAAATACACGTACCCCGCTCTCGCCTGGAGTATCGCGTGTGAAACTTCTGCGTACCCCCCAAATACATGTACCCCGCTCGCACAAGGCCTATCGCGTGTGAAACTTCTGCGTACCCCCCAAAATACACGTACCCTGCTCGCCCAAGGCCTATGCGTGTGAAACTCCCCACACACCCCAGAAATACATGTACCCCGCTTTGTAAACTGGTGCAGGATTATCGGGGCCCTTTGCCCTGCATTGGGGATTTCAATGCCTTTTCCTTACGGAAGGGGCATTCTTGGGGGCGTAACTGGCGCTGCGCAATGTTCTCTGTGCCAGCGCTCAAAATGGCTTGGAAATTCCATGAATACGCGGTGTGCCAGAATGCTGTTTAGTGCACACGGCTGGCACACGCTGGCGCACGCTCCCTCTCTGCGCTGCTCGCGTGTGCTGCCTCTGCGCTGAAATATATGAATTACCCCCATTATGTTCCGTAGCACACACATTTTTCACAGAGATGGAGTACATCTTAGTTATGCTGGCAATCAGATTTTTCTGCGAAATATACAAAAAGCTTTGGAACCATTTGTGGAATCATAGCAATCCATTTTGCAATATATGTTGACCATTTGAAGTTTTTGAAACACAAAAAACACCACAAAAAGGCTCTTTTGTTAGCCACCACTTCCTCCCAGAGAAAAGTGCAATGTTCAGATGGGGCAGCGCCGCAAAATTTTAGATGTCCGCGGACTGTCCGCGGACTTCTAACAAAAGCATACGGCCCTACACTATTTATTTGCCACTTCTATTTTTAAACTGTGGCTCTAAAAATAGCAATTTTTGTTGTTTTTGTTGTTTTATATTTTGTTTAAACATGACACACAAGGAAAGGGGGGAAGGAGGGTAAGGAAGGGACACCAACCATGGCATAAGAAAGGGCAGGTGGGGAGAGGAAGATGTAGGGTGGGCCTTATTCAGGTAGTGGGCAGACCTTCTCATGCTCCTTGACCCCAGCCTCGATAGCACTTCAAAGGTTCTCCCCATTCAGACTACTGCTTCGCAGTACATGCACAATACTGTGACCCTCAAAAGGTAAGGGTCAACAGCATCATGTATGGCCTGCGAGGCAGTTTGAAGGATGCGCTGACCCAGAGGGGTGTCTCTTGTGGTAGCAGGAGCGGAAATGGAGGATGCTGCAGTGGTACTCAACCTACTATGTTTATCGCAAGGTACAACCTTATGAATAGCCCCACCGTGGAACGACCTTAGGTGTCGCTTCATTGATTTAGTACCATAGCTATATGAACCAGTTTTGCCACGACTCAGCACCAACTGGCACTGAGTGCAGCGCACCTTGTTTGTATGTGCTTTTGGTGCTCCATCAAGAGTGGTAAATAACCTCCACACACAAGATTCACGATGAGTGTTAGTAGTAGGGACTTACACTACCTCATCATCTTCATCCTCTTTATCACTCTCCTCTGCATCCTCACGCCTGTTCCCCTATGCAGGGCCTTGGGGAGGTGGTGGTGGAAGGGGTGGTGATGAAGCCGAAGCAGCCATGGTTGCCATCTGGAGGACAGCAGGTAGAAGTCACTAGCAATGCAGTGAATGCAGGTAAGAAGCAATGTTCTGTCAGTTAGCCAGAAGCACAATGTGGAGCAATTCTAGGGTGTGGCCTTTTATGTGGGTTCTGGGGCGCTCTTCGCAGACACCCGCTCTGTCCACCCACGAACACTTCAAACACCATAAATGGGCTCAAAAAGTTCCAGAAAGTATGTAGATTGTCAGGGACATTGTCTGGGACATGTGCAAGGGTGAACTTTTACTGGAAAATACCTTGGATTGCTCAAAAAAGCACTTTTCAAATGTTTGGGAGCCCGGACAGCGTTCACGAACAAGGACCCACGCTCAGCATGGCTGTGGTCACATGATGATGTCACGGACACGTTCGCGAATGGGACAGCTGTCCGTAGGACACCAAATGCGCGGGGTTGGTTGTGGACATGCAAGCAAGTGTTCTACTGACAGTGTTCCTGTCTCCGAACTAATTAAAAGTACGACACATGCATGGCGGACAGTTACGGACAACCGCAATGTTCGTAGCACCCAATAGTGTGATGCACAATGTGAGCAGGCATCCTATGGACAGTGTTCAGGTCCCTGAACAAAATTAAAGTGTGTCACACATTTGTGGACAGGTGGATGTGCTACGTGTTCTACGGACATATTCATTCTGGTTGCAGACAATGTGAACGGGAGGAATGTTCTTAGGGCACCTTAATTTGCATAATTGCAGACATGCGGACGGCTTTAGTGTTCTGTGGACACCCACATTTTGACTACGGACAGTGCGAACAGGTATAATGTTCTTAGGGCACCCCCATTTTAGTTAATTGCAGACAGGCGGACATCTTGTGTCTCCTACAGACACCTCAATTTTGATTGCGAACAGGGCAAACAGGTATAGTGTCCTAAGTACTCCCCCATTTTGGTTAATTGTGGATATCCCAGACACCTGCACTGTCCGCGACACCCTAACTGGCTTTTTAAAAAAAATAAGACACAGAGGAATATACTAACAAAACACTTACTATTTTATTATTGTATACAAGTATACAAATTACAAAAGAGAGGGGAAGCAGAAACTGAAACAAATACAGGGGAATTAGGGGTTTGGACATGATGGATGGTAGGGGAGGAAGGGATGGAAGTCTCATAGTAACGTTTTTCTTGCTCTGGAGGGTTTGGGGATAGTTGGCTGGGACATATAAAGGGGGAACAGGTACGTGTGGGACAGTGATATTTAATTTTGTGTTTTATATAGTCCTCCACAAAGTTTTTTAAAAGAATGACATTTTTCATTAACAGATCCATTGTTAGCTCCATTAGCTGCAGAGGATTTTCTAATGTCTCTCTTGGTATATTATTTTTAATGTCTGTATGGTGTGTTAAAAAAATGTGTTAAGTACACATACATTAATGGTTATTAATTGGCTTACATAGAGAAGTGTAGTGTCTACCATTAGTATCACTGTCTTCAGTCATTTCATCCCGTGGAAAATGTTCTCCAGCCATTCCAAAGTACTAGACATTTCTGTGTAAAAAAATAAAAAATGTGTTTTAGTGTACCTAATACAGAAAGTTTATAACTATGAACAATACATGTAGTGTACTCACTAATTTCTTCCTACGTTTTGTTGTTAATGCTGTGTAGGTGTCCTGTTGATTATTGCTGTGCAGTTTCTGTGAGGTAATTCTGTTGCATATTTATTTTGTTTTGGTATATTCCATTATGTTGCATATGCTATTTAATTAGACGGTTGGTGTCTTACATATACAGTTTCCACTTCTTATTTATTATTGAATGTAATGTATTTATGTGCTGCCTATGTTTCTACACGAGTAGCTTAGTATACTGGAAAGAACTTCATAATAGAATTCTATTTGTATCACTGCATTGCTTAAGGCACTATGTAGCTCATGATATTTATTACAATGATCCTTGACGCTTTTTTATCAACATTACAATAAGAATCCCTTGTACAGACTTTTCATGAAAAGTAAATGCAGATGTGATGTCATCAGTGATGGCATCAATGACATTTGTGATGTCGTCGTTGATGTCCTAGGTTTAGTCTTAGCAGTGCACGGTGTTTGCGCAAGTTTTGGTTGCTTAGCTTACCATAACTGGCGAATTTCAAGGGGTTTTTGGTTTTACATGGAACCATAACGTCCCTTTAACAAAGTTTTTTCACTGAATTTCATAGGTTTTTAGTAGCACAACTTAACCATAACGTCCCTTTAACAAAGTTTTTTTTACTGAATATAATATGACTTCCATGCCCTGGCTGACAGGTAGAGATGTGGTTTAACGGACCGCCAGCCCAGCTGTGTAGGGCCAAGTGAAACAAGGGCCTCAAGAATGTGAGACATAAAACCCTGTGGCCACCTGTCAGCCCAGACGTAATAGTTATTTGCAACTCGGAATCTGCCTGGGATGTGAATCATTTTCTTTTTTTTAATTCCTGACAAGTAGAGCACATCTCTCATCAGAAAAAATCAATACATTCCGCTGCCATTTGAATTGAAAAGACACTCGGACCCTTTTCGTATGACAGCAACCGTGAAAAACTTGTTCCAAATTGGCCGCCATGAATTCAAAAGGGACCTTCAAAATAATCATTACTATTGCTACTCAACAAAACATATAAGCATGTACATGCTCCCTCCACTAGCCATCCCCACTATCACTAGATTTTGAATGGCCAAGTGCCCTGGACAGTCTCATGAAGCTACCTACCAAACCTAATCAATAATACAGTAATGCCATATCACTATACATTTCTTAATTAATACCTCACATACTTTACCCATAACCTCAGTGTACAATTTGCAAACAACTTCTACATAGAAGAAATGTTTACTGGATTCAGCATGACAAAAAGTACTGTTGTTTCTTCATTCACATTCAAATAATATGTAACACATCTTTCCTTTCATATACCAACCAACTATTCATTAATCTCTCTTGTGCCCTCAAAGCAGAAGTAACGTGATAAGACAACATAGCACCAAGATAATACATTGCCACTTAGTTGCTCCACCCAGCTCCAGTTTTCATCCCATAGAAGCATCTACGTAACAACTGTAGGCCAACTCCAAAAACACACCATTGAGTATACTGCTAGTCACATAACTGAGCCCTGCCACACCCTTGCTTCTCCCACCACCCATGTAAACGGTCCTCCTTAGACATCATAATCAAAAAACATGCTAAATGAAACACCTCACATGTTTCCACCTATTTAAGCATAATAAGCCAATGCACTGACCCACTATACCGCCTTTCACCTACAAACTAATCCCTACTACTGCTACTCAACAAAACATATCACCATGAATATCCACCCTCCACTACACATCCCTGCTCTCACTAGAGCTTGAATGGCCAAGTCTGCTAAGAAGCCCCATACAGGTACCTTACCAAGCCGAATCAGTAATACTGGTAACCCGTAGCACTATACATCTCTTAAATAATTCCTCATATACCCCACACATAACTTGAGAGTACAATTCCCAAACAACGTCTTACTAGAAGAACTGTTCACTGTAAACAATATGACAAAAAATACCATCATTTCTTCATTCAAATTCATAAAGGTGTTGCAAAATAATATGTAACACATCTTTACTTTCAAATACCAACCAACTATTCATTCATCTCTGGTGTGTCCTAAACTCATAAGTAATGTGATAAGACAACATAACCCCAAAATAATGCACTGCCACTTAGTTCCTCCACCCAGCTCCAGTTTTCACACTTTAAAAGTCTCTACTTAAACAACTGTAGGTAAACTGCAAGCACACACCATTAAGTAAACTCCTGGTCACATAACTGGTCCTTGCCACACCTTTGCTTCTCCCAACACCCAGTTAATCAGTCCCCCCTTGCCATCCTCATCAAAAAAACATGCAAAATGAACTAGCTCAACTTGTTCCACCTATTAAAGCATCATAAACCAATGGCCTGACCCACTATCCACCTTTCACCTACAAACTAATTACTACAACTGCTACTCAACAAAACATCAGCATGTATATCCTCCCTCTGATTAGGGTTGTCATGGCCAAGTGCCCTGGGCAGCCTCACACATCTACCCTAGAAAACCTCAACAATAATAATGTTTCTCCATACCACTATACATTTCTTCAGTAACACCTCACATACTCTAATCATAACTTCAGACTATAATTCCCTAACAACTTCTAAAGAGAAAAATGTTTCACTTAAATAAATATGACATAACTGTGCATCATTTCTTCATTCACATTCAAAAAGATGTTGCACGATAATTTCTAACACATCTTTGCTTTGATACACCAACCAACCTTTCATGCATCTCTAGTGTGTCCTCAAGTCATGAGAAAAGTAATTACACTAAAGAGCTACAAGATAATGCACTACCACTTACTTGCTCCACCCAGCTCCAGTTTTCACACCTTACAAGCCTCTACTTAGAAACTGACCACCAACTCCAGACAGACAGCATTTAGTCTACTGCTATCACATAACTGTGCACTGTCACAACCACCCTCCTCCTACCACCCATTTAATCAGTTAATCTTAGTCATCCTCATCAAATATCATGTAAAGTCAAGCACCTCACTTGGTTCCACTGTCATAGGTCCAACAGCCTGACCCACTATTCTACAATTCACCTACTAACTAATATCTACTATTCAACAAAAGATATCAGCAGTATGTCCTCCCTTCATTGCCCATTCCCATTCCAATAGGGTTTAAATATTCAAGTGCCATTGCCTTCCCCAGAAAGATATCTTAGTTAACCACATCAATAATACTGTTTTCCCCATCCCACTGTGCACCCCCATTCAGTGCATTGTATAACAACTTATTACATTACATAGCATGAAACTCAAATAGAATTCTGCCCTATCAAAGCACACCATTCCCAAGAAAAATGAGAAACTGCCAAATATAGATGTTGATTATACTAGCAAGTTCTAATTCACCAGGTGCACTGTCTCATAAAACTTCTCAATTTTAAAATCACATTCAACTACTTCCATAATTCAAAGACAGTACAACAAGAACAATATAGCATCACAGAAAAACATCTTAATATCCAACTACAAATCACACACACAGCCACATTATTGGTCAAGTGTAGAGTTATAATCCTTGGTTCAGTACACACTAGGGTTTCTTAAACACCCACATTCATATCATATGTTCCAATGTCAATGAGAAACAACCTTTATTATGAAATATATTTTTGTCACAAATAAGCATTGCATAACATGCCATACAGCTTCATCATGCTCCTGAAAACACAGAAGTAAAATATGGAAAGCCCTACTTGCAAAACAATACTTATAAATGTGACTAAATCAGACACCTAAACAAGCTTAATTTATCTTAGAAATACAAATCAAAATGAACATAACATATAGATCTTCACAATAGCCAAACACAGAACATGTGCACACTCTGAATTCTGGTACAACAATGTGAAAAGTTCACCAAAAGGACACTTCCATAGCTTTCATAAATCAATAGCACAAAAAGAGGACTGTAATGACTGTAGAAAGCAATCAAGTAAAATGCCCAACACATTTTTATTACAACCCATATCAATCAATAAAGCCCAACACAATACTTCCAAAGAATACTATATGCAACATGTATACACTATAAAAAAAAATATGTTTTCCTCCCTAATTTGCCAAATTACATAACTGCGGCTATAACCCTGGTTACATGACGAATTCCCACCCATAGACGCGGTCACACGTAATTGTTTTAAATGAAAAACACATATTACAAAGGTTTCAAAATCAAGTCACACTAGCCTTCAGGTAAGAACATCCAAACACAAACACATGAACAAATCTGTGCTGAAGCATCCATAATATAATATGATCACTGCACCAAAATACAGACAGGTATAACCGCGAGCAAACCATGGGTTCATACCCATGGCTACCAAAGCCCGCCACAAAGTAGGACATATGATTGGAACGTTCATAGCCGCGGATCATGTAAACCGCCACTAGTCGCGGCTACTCATAACATTTTTACAAATTAAAAAAGACATATTGATAAAGTATATCAATTTATCAAGATAAAGGCACACATGAGGGCATAAAATCAGAGACACACATGCAATTGTGTAGTGTAAACATGATCAATGCACAGAAATTGGAGTTGCTATACCCGCGGCTAAGGCGATAGTCATAGATGCTGCTACACTTGCCAAAATACACAACGTCTCATTGGCTTAGTGGTATCCACGGCTATAATCTGTCTGACAAGGCACAACGCTTTATTGGCTGCTATCGTAACCATAGCTATTTCTTTTAAAAAAGGCATCCAAGGTATTTTCCTTTTCCAATATAGTTAAAACGTTCTCTGGGTGGCTCTTAATATAGCCTTTGTGTTCTTTTACCAATATATAAGCAAACAATATAATTTCAATCAGAGAAATACCCTTCACCTCTTAAATCTCTCTGTGCTCTTTCTTTAGATGATTCATTTGTTTTTTTTTTAATTGAATTTTATTGTGCATTTAGTTATTTTAAAACAACTTTTGGCACATAAGTCAAATATAGAAACACATTAAAGAAATCAAATGGAAATACAAATATAAAATCAACATTGGTAGATTTCACCACCATAAAATATATAATAGGGTCTACATGTACTTGCAATACTGTTCCATATTCTACTTAGCTATTAGGTTTGGTCAATTCTCCTCAAGAACTCCCACCATACTGCATATGCTGCAGCAGTAATTACTATGGATTTGGCTCCAAGGATAGTTGACCAAAATTGTCCTCAATTTTGGAAACAAAACTTGAGTATTCCTTTGTGTAATTGGTCATCAGCACAGGGCAAGCCATCAATAAGTGACGTCTGGTTTCAATTTCTTCCCTACACAGTCGACAGTGGCGTTCTAACAATTGGGAATTTTCCCACGATGCCGTCCGTCACTTCTTTTGTTTGAAGTAAATATAACCACAAAAGCAAGATAAAGCTCTTTAGGCCTATAGAGCAGTACTTAGTCAAATGATGGCACAGGATGAAAAAGGGGAAACTCTAATATGAGAATTCTCGATAGCTTTTTTTGTCATGGAGACTATCAACATTCTTGGCTCGATCCAAAGCTCTGATTTATTTTTTATTTTCAGTTCATAATTGGGTTCAGAGTCAAGAAACTTGGGCTCATAGTCCACTTAAATGCTCAAGCACAGTAGCTTGCAATTCTGCAATGAATACGTTTTTGCTCCTACCTCCATCCTCTTACCTACCCAAGGGTTTGTTTAATTCATGTGAGATGTTATTTGTTTTTAGGCATTTGGCATATAATAATGTTCTGCATATAAGCCACGTTGTTATAAGTGACATTAGGCCGTAGTCCAGTCTTAATGCTTCAATGGTACTGCATTGGGTAGAGTCATTACAAAGCTGAGTAGTTTACCTTTGTGTCATATCATATCATATCATATCACCTTTGTGTCATATCATATTCATTTTACAGGAACACTTAGAGAAACATGGCTGAAGGGGACTGGATACTTCTTTGCTTTGATACTAAACAGGGTTGGTCAGGGTTACTGCATGGATGGTAGACAGTCCACAGTGCTGAATGCTGTGTGTTTTCTTAGTTTTAAATATCTCATAAAACATGACTTCCACATTATTTATTTTCAAACCATGCTACTGTCAGTCCTTGAAAGTTTTGCTTTCATTCAGGTTTCAATTTTCATTCAATTTGGTATTCAATATGATATTATGTTATGTTAGCATTACTTATAGAGCGCAGGTTCGCCCAAAGGCATCATGGCGCTAGACAGGCGAGGAGGAACTGAGAAAATGAACTAGAACAGAAGAGTTTTCAGGGAATGCCGAAAGATAACTGGTTGGAGATAGCTCGCAAAGTGGGCGGAAGCGAGTTCCAAGCCTTGGCAGCAGCCACTGAGAATGCTCGGCCACCCATGTGTGAGAGTCTGAACTGAGGGACTTCGACTAGAAGAGCAGATTGAGAGTGAAGCACACAAGATGGAATATAGGGGAGTAATTTGGCCTGAAGATATTACGCCCCCACATTATAAAAGCCACGATGGACAATGCACAGTGATTTAAACAAAACACACTTCTGAACTGGCAGCCAATGAAGCTGCCACAGCAAAGGGGACATATGCGCTCCAAATGGGGGCTGAATGATAGACTTCACTGCAGCTTTCGGAAGAAGTTGAAGATGGTTAGTGAGACATTGAGGTTGATCGAGAGCAAGCGAATTGCAGTTATCAATTATACTGAGTACAAGAGCTGCCACAACCGAAGCCTGAAGATGAACAGGAATATAAGGAGGAACCCTCCACAAGATTTTCGATTTAAAGTGGCTGGCTCTGCAGACGGAAGCAACCTGGTCCTCCATCGAGAGAGACAAGGAGATTTTTACACCCAAGTTTCTTACTGAGGGGGAAGGCACAGGAAAAGGACCAAGAGAGGTCAGGCAGAAATCAGCCGTTCAGAAGACAAGAGGAGTGGGAGTCCCAACTACCCGGACCTCAGTCTTGGCACCATTTCTTTTAAGCCAGTTCTCTGCCATCTAAAAGCCCAGGGCCTAAATGCAACTTCTAAGCGAGCCGCGGTGTCCGAGCAGGTGAGATCAAGGCAAACCAAGATCTGCATATCATTGGCATAGGAGTAGTACCTGAAGCTCTGAGAATGGATAAGGCGGAGAAGTGGCCTAATATAGATATTAAATAAAATGGGGACAGTGCTGATCCCTGTGGAACAATGCAGGACAACAAGACAGGGTTTGAACAGTAGGGGGGAAGAGAAACAGACTGGGAGCGATCTGACAGGAAGGACACAAACCAAGCCAGGACTAGGCCCATCGCCGATAGACGTTGGATCAGGATGGGATGGTCAACCGTGTTGAAAGCAGCGGATAGATCTAATATTAGCACTGCTCCAACCCCATCCTGATCCACCAGGTGAGCAAGGTCATCCAGCACAGATGTAAGGACAAACTCTGTCCCCCTTCCTGGCCAAAAACCCAATTGAAAGGGGTCAAAAAACCCAGAGGACTCTAGAAAGAAGGAAAACAGAGAGAACACCAAGGAGTCCAGGACCTTCATGAGGAAGGGAAGAAGTGAGATAGGACGAAAATTTGTGAGCACTGTGGGGTCCAGGGACGGCTTCTTGAGTAGAAAAATCACCAGTGCATGTTTCAGAGCAGGAGGTATGTAACCATCCTGGAAGGAAGCATTCACAGCTGCTGTGATAGAAGAGATAATGTCACCGGAGATTTCCTTAAGAAGACCACACTCATACAGCACTTTTCATATAGTTTGGAAAATCAGGATGATCTGATTTATATGTTTTCTTATGGACCGTTACCTGCCTGCAGTCCCATGGGGGAGCTCCAGTCTGGCCGTGTCCTCTGACACTCACCGGCTCTTCAAGTTGACACAGCGGTGGCTCTTACTACTCCTGCTTGCCTCTTCTGAAGTCAGGAAGCAGACCACATATGTGCTGTTTTCTCACCGGGCATGTCCTTGCACACACCAGCTTCCCAATTCCTCACAGAGAATGCGGGCAGCACTTTCCTTGCAGGCAGCTCTGGTCTGCAGTTCAGCTGTTTGGCAGCTCTGTATGGGCCCTTCCTTACTTTGAAGCCAAGACAGATCTGTCCTGGTTACTGCATGGATGGAAGTCACATTAGCTATAGGGCGGCTATGTCTGCTTCATGGTTACGATCATAGGTGATTGTCGTCCAGGACTCAGTAATGAAGATGGCATCCATGCCATGTGTGGTGATGAGGTCGGCAATCCCTGCTTCATTGTTCATTGCTGAGCGAACATTGGTGAGCATCAATTTTTGTGTAGTGGTGGATGATGATGTGCTGATGGGGTCTATGGTGAAGCAAATGAGGTTGCTGCAATGTGGCATCCATGAAGTTGCTGGTGAACATCGTGGTTGGTCATGAGTGGTGATGATAGGGATGAGTGCTTGTACAGAGAGGCGGAACACATATTCCAGGGAGCTTACCGGATGTTAGAAGAGCACGTGTTCTGGCCGTGGGTTCTTCTGGTCTGAACAGATCCAAACAGCAAGTGCCCTTTGCTTTAGATGGCAAAGATTAGTGAACAGTTAAAGGGGGTGATCCCATAAGAATAACCTTACCAGAGTTTTGTAGCAAATACATTGAGCAGTTAAACAACAAATGGCAGCAGCATGAAGTTACAAATTATGCCTGAAGGCATTCTCTTTTGAGCACTGTAAATACTTTCAGAATTGTGTTTTAGAACTTGGTCAAAGAAGAAGCAACATACATGCATGGTCCGCTGGGTGTTATTATAATTATAGGGATAATGGTACAAGGGGTAATACTGGACAGATTGTGTCTGTTTTACCACCATTGGTTTTCCGGGGTTGGCGGTATTTACCACTGTTAGTATTCCAAAAGACTATGGTTGGGGCACTGGCATAACAGGGCCCCCCGCATCCCCCGCGGTGGGGGGGCCCCGCCAGCACATGTCCTGGGAGGGGCCCTTACTTGTAGAATTTTTTTTTTTTCTTTTTAAATTCCCTCTGCTTTTATAAAGAAATTATTTCTGTAACAGAAATAATTTCTTTATGAAGTCAGAGTGACTTCAAAAAGAAACGATGGGCCTCATTACGGGTTTGGCGGCAACTGTGCCATTGCTACCAGCAGGTTGCCGCCAGACCCGTAATGATTTACCGGCGCCCGACTTCCCGGTAACACCGGGGGATTACAACCCTGGCAGTCTGGGAAGTCAGGCGCCGGCAAATGGTAAGTCCCCATTTCCATAAAGTCCTATCGGACTCTATGGGAATGGGGACCATAGAAGCACCGGCACCGTTAATAACGATGCCAGTGCTTCCGTGAAAACTATGCGGGTGGGTGCCGTTCTGCCCGGTAGGTCTCACCTGCCGGGCAGGACGGCAACCGCCCGCAGAGCCGTAATATGCCAGCCCGGAAACAACAGTGCTGGTGAGCTTACCAGCACCGTTGTTTACAGTCCGGCATAGTTGTAATGAGGCCCAATTTCTTTTTTAAGTGTTAGGGCTCCCCTTAACCCCACGATGTGTGCGTGTGTGAGTGTATGTTGAAAGGGTTCACACTTAAATGTATAGGTGGCTGCCTGTGCGAGTGAACGGTGAAAGGGTGCACACTTTAATAAATGGGTGGCTGCCTGGGTGTGCCTGTATGGTGAAAGGGTGCACACTTAAATGTATAGGTGGCTGCCTGTGTGAGTGTATGGTGAAAGGGTGCACACTTAAATATTGGGTGGGTGCCTGGGTGTGTGTGCCTGTATGGTGAAAGGGTGCACACCTAATTTTATGGGTGGCTGCCTGGGTGTGCCTGTATGGTGAAAGGGTGCACACTTAAATGTATGGATGGCTGCCTGGGTGTGCAAGTATGGTGAAAGAATGCACACTTAAATGTATGGATGGCTGGGTGTGCGTGTGTGTATATGGTGAATGGTGTGTGTGCTTGCTTTCAGGGGCGCAACAAAACCTACATTTCGGGGGCTAACCCTTCAAATTTTGGGAGGGGTGCTAACTTCATGGGCGGTGGGGGAGGGGCAAACTTATTTGTTTGGGTCATCTAATTTCTTTATGCATTTTTATGAGACTATTCTAGTGCAGCTTCAATGTTACAAGCAGTTAACTCTCTCCTTTAAGGTTTAAAGCACCCACTTGTGGACTGCTGTGAGAATGAGTGGTCTCCTGTTCCCTCTCTACCCTTCCAATCACTACCCTGGCATGCAAGTATTAAACCCACATCACGATTTCAATTGCCTAAAAAAGTTGGCATTTGAATGCAGGTACTAACAGTGAATTGCTTTATGTTAGTAATTGGTGAGTTCTTGTTAACAAGAAACCCAGGTGCCGTTTAACATCTGTGCATCTGTGTCCTTTTCTGTCTGGCAACTGCTCTGAAGGTCAGCCAGGTCTGGTCAACATAGCCCAACATTTCGGGGGGGTGGGGGGTGCTGAGAATCCCAGTCAACTCAATGGTGTTGCACCAATACTTGTGTTTAATGTCTGGATTACTTATTGGTAATCTTCATTACTCCTAGCCCTATTCTTCCTCGTCCCAGTGTGTATGAGACAGTACTTGTGTATAAGGCACTCTGCCTCATACACAAGTACTGGGATGAGGTAGAGGTACATGGAAGTAATGCTTGATTTAGCTACCTGTAATCTTCATTACTCCTAGTCCCACTCTTCCTCATCCCAGTACTTACCTATGAGGCAAGGAGCCTCAACCGTAAGCTCTGGGGCAAGGAAGAGGGACGTGGAAGTAATTCTGGGCCAAGGAGCTGATTTTTGAGGTTGGGGTGCAAGGGAGAGGGAATGTGTGGGGGGGCAGGATTATACGACAAATTATAATGGCTGTCCTTGTCCAGGCTAAGCAGGCATGATATGTGGTATTAGTGGCTAGAGAGGCATTTTGGTGCAGCCAGTCTAGTCATTCCTCAGTTTGGTATGACTTTTTTTAATGGGGCATTTATGATAAAGCATTCCTGCTAAGTGAATTACCTGGCTAGACTGCCATTTGGGTGCTGCCAGTCAGCCGTTTCTTACTGCAGCATTGTATATTTTTCTGGGATCACATGATATGATATAAGTCATTTATAACGCACCTGCACACAAGTGTTTCTAGGCGCGACAAGACAAGGGTTGGAAGATAGAGGGTAGATAAGACAAAAATTCTTACTAGGCCTTGTGTCATTCGGATTGTGCAAGTGCGATAACGAGAAGCGCAAGGGGAAAGGGATGGGGGAAGTGCAAGGGAGAGGGGAGGGGACAAATAGGGCAGCAATGCTCTGAGTAAGTGCTGTCAGGGCAGCACAGCTCTGGGTAATGCAAGGAGAACAAGGGACTGTAGGGTTACAGTTACAGCCCCTAAGTGCATGGTAGGACCAGAGGCAGTGCAAGGGTGACTGATCAAGAAAGAGTCTCGACTCAGTGAGACTCTGACGGTAGCCAAGCAACCAGTCGGTACAGCAGACAGGTAGGTCAGGTAGGCCAGCAGGGGAGGGAGAGAGAGAAAGCAGAGGAGAAGAGGAAAGTTTTGAGCTGCTTCCAGAACTTAAGGTGGTCTGCTAAAGCTTGAGAGGAGCAGGGAGGCTATTACAGAGGGAGGCACCTGTAGAGGAGAGATGTCTACCCCCCACTCTCTTCCTGGAGAAGCGTCTAACCCTTAGAGAGTTGTAGGTAGCTGAGCGAAGGGCTTGAGAAGGAAGATATTTTGGAAGAGAGCATTGGATGTAGTGCGGGCCCCGGGCCCAGAAAGCCTTGTGGACAATGCAAAGGGTCTTCAACTTGATACCTGCAGCAACTGGGAGCCAGTGGAGAGATTTCAGGGCTGGAGAGATACAATCCCTGTGCTTGAGGCCAAGGATAAGTCGTGCAGACCTTTTCTGGATTAGTTGCAGGGGATGGATAGTAGATAAAGGCAGATTGAGAAAGAGGCTGTTGCAGTAGTCCAGCCTATAGAGAACCAGGGCTCTGCAGACAGTGAGCTTCTGGGGGAAAGTGAGAAAGGGAAGAGTCCCTTTGAGGAGGAGCAGCTGGTAGTGTGACTTCTTGGCAACGTCTGAGATGTGAGGAGAGAAAGAGAGTGGAGTCAAAGATTACACCAGTGTTGTTTGCCTCACAGGAAGGCGAAGGAAGAGGGCCCAAGGCGGGCGGCCAGAGTGAGAGAGGGAAAGCAGGGGCAGGAGTCCAAATGAGAAGGATCTCCATCTTACTGACATTAAGGCAGAGATAGTTGGAGGCACACCAATCCTGAATCGCGGATAGACAGTCGGGAATGAGCGAGAGATGAGAGGAGTCTAAGGGGAGCCTGAAGGAAAGCGGAGTGTCATCCGCATAACACTGAAGGTTAGAGGAGAATGTAGAGATCAGGTGGGTCAAAGGGGCCACATAGAGGTTGAAAAACCAGAGTGAGAGGATGGAGCGGGAGAAAGGGACCAAGTTGGACCTGGGAGGGGCAGTCTAAGAGGAATGAGGTCAGCCACTCAAGGGCCTGATCCGTGATGCCCAGGTTCTCATGGAGTCGATTGATCAGGATTGATCAGGATGGCATGGTTGACCGTGTCGAAAGCACAGGAAAGATCAAGGAGGATGAGGACAGAAGGAATGCTGGAATCAAGGTTAGAGAGCAGAACTTCACAGGTTTTCAGGACAGCAGTTTCGGTGTCTCTGGCACTGAAGCCAGACTGATGGTCATGGAGACAACCAACAGATTCCGTGTGGAGAGTAAACTGGGAGATGGCCAGATTTTTCAACAATTTGCCCAGGAAAGGGGTGATGGAGATTGGGCGATAGTTTGCCGGGCAGGCTGGTTCGGCAGAAAGCTTCTTGAGGAGTGGGTGCATAAGGGAGTGCTTAATGGGAGAGGGGAAAGAGTGATTACAGAAATCAGTCAAGGCTGGAGCGAGGGTGTCAATATGGTTCTTGATGGTTCTGGTGGAGCAGGAGAGCACCTGTTTGGATGACACTTTCATAGATCGGACTTGTCTAGAAACCTTGTCAGGTGTTGTCAGAGAGAAAGAGGGGAAAGGAGGAAGAGAGGTAGAGATGGCCAAAGGGGGGCCGAGAGAGGAAGAGGGAGAGGGAGAGGAAGAGGAGATGGAGGACAGGATGTCCTGAGTTTTAGCGTAGAAGTGAGATGACAGAGCCATACAGAGGGCCTGGGAGGGAACAGGAGATGTAAAGACCTCAACAGGATTGACGAGTTCTTTTCAGATTTTAAAGAGTTTGGGCGTGTTAGAGGCCACAGAGACACAGGCTTGAATGTGTGTTCTATTCTTGATGAGTGTTATTGCTTCGACTGCCATTTTGGTGCAACCAGTCTAGATATGTCTAAATGTGGCCTGCCAAGCTTTACTTTATTGTTATTAAATGTCGACACTGGTCTACCTTGTGCAGCCAGCTGGACATGTTTTCATTGTGGCATGGCATTTTTAATAGCAAAGCTTTAATGTTCCTGTGCTCTGTTGGTGACTTGCATCTATTGGATTGGTGTTACCCTACAAAACAATTGCAAACACTCTGGCTTTTTAGCCAATTTTTCTCAGACAGTGTGCTGTATGTTATATTAAAACACATATGTATATCTTTCTCCTAGTGCAGTGTGCGGCATATCCGTTCAGCAGCACGTTTGTGCGTATTGCGCAAGTGTGATAATCTAGGCTGGCCCAAAGTGTGGCGTGACCCTTGATTTGTTGCTGCATTGGGGGGCCCCCTCAGCATGGCTCGCAGGGGGGCACCCACATCTTGTGTTACGCCACTGGGTTGGGGATATACACTGCACAATTACATAGAGAAATAGTGTCTTATAATAGCTACAATGGTTACTTTTGCCTACATTAGTCGAGGTAAAAATGTTAAAAATTCCATAAGGGGAAGGAGTGGTAGAACTTCTGTTTACTACAAGTGAAAAGCTTCTGCACGGTGACTCCTGATGACGCTGGAAAAAGTGCGCATTCTGTTGATCACTGTCTCACCTCCTTTACAATCTAAAGCAGCAGATAGTCTACAGCAGGGGTCTCCAACCTTTACGTTAGTTAGAGCTACTTGTAATGGAGTCCAACAGTGGAGAACTACTAGCGTGCGATATCAGGGTGGGAATATTTATAAACCTCTGAATTTTTGACAATCTTTTTTTGGCCCAATTGTATCCTCTCTATAAACAGATGGAATAACATATGCCTTCACAATTATATTAAGAACTTCAAACACCTCTTTGTTGCATTATTATTTATTAGTAGCTGTCTCAAAAAGACAGATATTTGTTGGACTACTATACAACTATCCTGCAATTTTTGTGCCCTTCCTTTGCGTTGTATGCAGGCTTTCTACATGCTAGGCACACTATTGTTTTCCAAATGTGCATTTCACACTTCCATAAAAAACAAAAGTAATTTCCAAATTGTAAAAATGCTGCTTGCGTTCACTAGTTTTCTTTTAAATGTTTTTTTTTGTCAGACACCACACATACTCTGTTATTTGTGTGTCACTCTGTGTTTTAGCACAGGTTATATTTATACAGATGTTATATGCTTGTCAAACTGGTTAATCACAAATAAATGCTTCTGTTGTGCTGACAGCAGTTTTTAGGAAATTAAACTGTGGGTTCATGCGTGCCAACTTTTGATTTTCACTACAGGGGCAGAAATATCCCGACCTCCATCCTAAATATAAGCAAGCAACCAGCCCAACCCATACCCTGGCCAAACACATTTTATAGCACTTTTTCTATGATTCCAGTGCTATGCGGATGACACTCAGCTCATTTTCAGGCTACCCTCAGCCACCTCTTCTCCCTCCCTCATCTCTGACTGCCTGTCCGCCACCCAGGAGTGGTGTGCCACCAATGATCTCTGCCTTAATGCCAGTAAGACCGAGATTCTCCTCATTGGAACACCTGCTCCCTCCTTTCCTGTCACTCTCTGGCCGGTCTCCCTTGGCCCTCCTTCTGCTCCCACCTGTGAGGCTAAAAACCTCGGGGTCATCTTCGATTCCACACTCTCCTTCTCTCCTCACATCTCTGACATCTCTAAGAAGTCACACTACAAGCTGCACCTCCTCAGAGGCATTCTTCCTTTCCTCTCCTTCCCCCAGGTGCTCAATGTCTCCAGAGCTCTGGTTCTCTCTAGGCTGGACTATTGCAACAGCCTCTTTGTAAATCTGCCTGCTTCTACTCTCTGCCCTCTGCAACTCATCCAGAAAAGGACTGTGAGACTTGTTCTTTGGCTCAAGCCCAGGGATCGTATCTCTCCAGGACTGAAATCTCTGCACTGGCTCCCAGTGGCTGCGAGAATTAAATTCAAAACCCTCTGTATGGTCCACAAGGCCTTCTGGGGCCTGGGGCCTCAATACCATCAGCTCTCTCTTCCAAAACATCTTCCTTCTCGAGCTCTTCGCTCATCTGCCTCCAACTCCCTCAGGGTCAGTCGCTTCTCCAAGCAACAAATTGGTGGTAGATCTCTTTCCTCTGCTGGGGCTTCCCTCTGGAACAGCCTCCTTGTCTCCCTGAAACTTGAGAAGAATCATCTCCGGTTCCGGAATCACCTCAAAACCATTCTCTTTGCTTCTGCCTTTTCTCCTCCTCTCCCCTGCTGACTTCCTGGCTGATACTGAAAGTGCACTGGTCACCTGGCAACCCCCCTGCTCTCAAGCCCAGCCCCCCCTCGCCCCAGTCGCACACCTGCACTGCCTTCCTGGCAACCCCCCACACTTAGGGACTGTTCTTGACCCCTACAGTTCCACCACTAGCACTTGACACCTGATGTCTGCACTACCCTTGCACTTGCCACCAGCTGGCCGGACGCTACCGATTGTTATTTATTATCCCATGTACTGCACTGTCCCCTTCCCCTCGCCCCTGCACTTTCCTCCTTCCCCCTTCCCATGCACTTGCGCGATCTGAATGACACCTGCCCTAGTAGGATCATTGTCTGTCTTCTCTCGATTCCCCCTCCCTTGCCTCGCCGCGCCGCGCCTTGAAACACTTATGATATGATATGATACTGCATTTAGTTTTGAATATATAACATCTCAGCATTGGTCTGTCAACCTGCTGAGCTACCCTGGTAGGCTTCTAGTGTACAGCGTGTTTATGGATCGCTTAATGTACTAAAAGTGGGTGTACCTGTGTCATGGAAGTGATTTAAAGTGGAAATGTACAGTGTGGAGTTTGGAAAGAAGCCACATGAAAGAAATTGCACCATTTTAAAAATATTATTTTGAACATTTCCAGGAGAGCAGCAGTGCTACTGTGATATTTTCATTGCGTGGTCACAATGATCCCCAACCCCTCTGACATCTCTGGCAAACAAGAGCATCTTGCTTAAGCAAGACAGTGTCGGGAGCGCACACGGCCAACTCTGGTACTGCAGGCGGCCTGCAGAAGCAGAATGTGATACTGGCATCTGTCAGGTAATTTACAAGCAGCTCCATGTGGCACAACATTCAAGCTCCCCATCTGCAATTGGGACGTCCAGGGTTCGGATCCTGGTCAAGGAAAATAACCACAAAAGCACAGCATTGAAATATTTAACTTAAAAAAGTGTTTCTTTTTTCAGTATTTCCAGCACGGGCGCTGAAGAGGCTCAGGCAAGCTACTAGTCGCCCGCGATCGACCGTTTGGCGACCCCTTGTCTACAGTATTCATTGTCTGCATTATATACAATTGCATAGTAGTACAGAAGTGGTATGATCTTCTACTGTACATAATCCTTTGGCATTCTCATGATGAGAAGAGCGATGGTTATAACACAACTAAAATAATGCTTCCAGAAATGCTTAAAATACCCATGGCACTATTCCATTCAATATACATCCATTACCATATTGACTGCAGTAGCAGTAACCCTGCAGTGAGGTAGTTCCCCTCATTGTACTATTGATGGTGGATTACGGTGATAGCCCAATTTGCTATGAGGATACGGGGAGTAGATTTGCATTTCATACTTAAAACTGAGCACCATAGTTGTTCAGAGTTCTTCAATTATCACTGAGGATTTGGGAATGTTGAAAACAATGCCCAAAACAGTATCTTTGACACTGCAAGTAAACATATTGGCAAAAGGCTGTACTAGAGGATGTACGAAACACCACATCTCTATCCAGTGAGCCCACATTTCATGGATTGTAGCCTCCGCAGAAAATACAGTGATCTTATTTGCCATAGGGCATTTGAATTTTGACAATGTCATATGTGATGCTGTTTTGGGGTGAAAATACAGCCTGAGAGTGACAGATATAGAGAGGCCATGCAAGGCCCTATTGTGAAAATTAAGTTGGCTGATGTTGAAACAGATTGGATAAGGCAGGCCAGTTCAAACATTGATTTCCAAAATGAGGCCTAGTGAATGCAAAAAGTAGGCCCCACTCAACATTACCAAAATTGGAAGGTGAAGGAAAGCATGTCTTCAAATATTAATACAGCCGAATGTGCACAACGGACCTCCCCATTAACTGTCTATTAGCTTTGAACAGAGACCTTTGAACACACTTGCGGCAGGGTGAAATAACATGAGCCAGGCAGATGTGTGTGTCTTGTGACTGGGGGGAAATTAAACTTATGAGGAGAAGGTATATGGATGTGAAACTCAGGGGCCCATGTGATGCATTGCCTATGATTATCATTGTACTGCTTTTTCCTTTAAAAAAATAGAATTGTGTGTCCCGGTGAGCTCATACAGCACTCTTATGAAAGGGCATACAAGCCATGTGAATATTAACCATGTTTGATGTACAGAATTTGAGATACAAAGAAAACCTTGATTCTGGCCGTCTCAAAATTCAGAGGAAATAGAAAGTTGGTGAGGTGATAGGCTGTGAAAATACTGTTTGAAGTGTGAAGTGGCATATTTTTCACTATTTTGGCTCAGAAGTAAATTGTGAAAAATAGCACCTCCCAGGAAGCGCATGTCAAAGTGAAATTAGTATTTCTGGATTTTGCCATAAAATGGAGAGTTCAGAAATATATATGTTCATGCAGTTATCTGAAAATAGGCCATTTAGGAAGATTTTAAGAAAACCAAAATTAAAAATCAACGTGTCATTTTGGAGTGATGCATTTTTTCTCCTCCCTTGAATCTCCATAATCCACACCTCCCAACTCTTTGTCCTATCTGCAGGCAGTGGGCGGAATTGGTGGGAGGTGGAGGGAGAGAAATAGTCAATCCATACCATGGGAATATTGATAATGTGTAAGTGTCATCAGCACTATGTAATATCAATTTCCTATGTAAGAGGGGATGCTGGCTAGGAACAACTAACCCGAGAAACAAGGAGAGCTACCAAAACCATCAGGATACCACCTTGCCAGGAGAAAAGATGTATACATATTGAGACCTTAAGCCTTGCGTGGGAGGCTGAGACAGTGACACCTAGAAACATTGGAGGACCCAGATGATGACTGGGTGCTGGTGACTATCCTTAACAGAAGCCTTTGGCCATATCTGTGCTTTCCCATTATGAGCTCTGCTGTTTCCCAGAATGCCCAATAACCAAGGTCTCCATATAAGTAAATTGATTCTATTGACAACAAACGTGTGGGTGGATTCTGCCAGCCTTCATCTCCTTCTTGCATTGTGGGTAGGGGGAGGCAAAACTGTGTATACCCGGGCCATATTTAACTAAAAAGATATCTCAATTAATTCCACACAAAAAAATCCCTATCAATTTAAATTGAATTCTTTTGGGAACCATCTGCCATAATCCTGTCCATTTAATTGTAGGTGATGGGGGGCAAAACTGTGTAGACCCTTAGCACATTTAATTAAAGTTAATTCAATTAAATTTCCTTATAGAAAAGGTCACGGGCTGAGTTGTGTTACAATTCATAACTACCTGATTTCACACCCAGTGTGTTACAGCCATTATAGTCAATAAAGCAATTGGGTGACACTATTTTCCTGCAACCCCTGACCTCCTTACAGAAGAGGGTGTCCTTACCCCAAAATAAGAATCCCTAAAAATCTGCCTTTCAAGTGAATGTAGTCTGTGCAAATTGAAAGTTTCTTGTATTCCCATTTATTTCCATATCAGAAGCATAAAGCCTGCATTTCATCTGAATGAGTGTTGAAAAGCGATTTTCCCACTGGGTTTATTTCCCAAACCATGCCTTTCTAATAAAAAGCCAACACGATTTTCCCACTGTATTCCCACTCCCTGTACATTGCATTCAAACTAAAGGGGTCAAATCTAATTGATGCCCGGAGGGTGGGCATTGCTGCTGTCTTTGTGATTGATTTCTTATTCATTGTAGTAACATGTAAATAAATAAATATATATATATATATATATATATATATATATATATATATATATATATATATATATATATATATATATATATATATATATATATATATATTAAATGGCCACGGTAGTGGCCATGTAGTTATGGTTAAGTTGGTGTTTCCATAGGAAGAACACTTTATTGGGTGGCTTATAACTTCGCTCCCCCTGGACGGATCCTCACCAAACTTTGCAAAAAAAAGTATATGGCCCACTCTGAATGTTGTTGCAAAGTTTGGTGAGGATTCGTCCAGGGGGGGGGAAAGTTATAGGGGGGGTCCCAAAACTTTTTTTCTTCCCATAGACTGAATGGGAAAAAACTTTGCGCACGGCTACATCCTGAACCGCTGGACGGATTTACACCAAATTTGCCGCAGGAGCGGCGGCCTGGTCCCGAAAGCGTGTTTTTGCAAATTTGGTGTAAATCCGTCCAGTAGTTTTTAAAAAAATTACCACAATGTAAGGCAAAAAAATTAGTGATATCTGTGTTCGCTTCGTGGACGGACTTCCCTGTTCGCTCCGCGGACAGCACCCCGATTGGCCCAGCGGCTTGCATCATGTCCGCGGACATGCAACGTGTTCACTGATTGGGCGGCGTGGTGCGTGATGCGCGTCAGATTTTCTGTCGCGGCCGCCATCTTGCATTTGCGGACGTCCGCAGACAGCGCGGTGAAAGTTTGTGACAAAATGTGTATTTAGTAGAGTGTGTTGGTGTGTAGAAGTCTTTGGGGAGGATGGGGGAGTATGAGATAGGTTCAAAGTTGTATTTTATTTATGTGCTAGACGCTTTTGTTGTGTTCGATTTGTCTGCAGACAACACGGCTGTTCTGGAATGTTTGTAAATAAACAGAATGGATTCGGTGTCCACTTGAAAGTGTTCTAAGAACACTTGTGCGGTCTTGGAATGTTTGCAGGGGGTGTCCTGGAGACATTGTCTGTATTGTTCGTTGGCAAGGTGAAAATGTTTTAAGAACAATCGCGGTGTCCTGAAATGTTCGTACATAAAGAAAATGGGGGTGTCCTGAGGACGCTGTTTGTATTGTCCTCTGGCAAGTTGAATGTGTCCTAGGACCTTCCCCCTGTCCGCGGACATAAAAATGGTTCCAATGCTTGCATCTATGGGTGTGATATGCTGCGGTGGTTGTGGCCAGGGTATAGAATGTTGGGTGCATGGCCATTTTGTCATGCACCCAAGAGTGTATGCACTGGCCACAACCACCGCAGCATATCATACCCATAGTGGCTTTTAACTTTGGGTCAAAAACGAATTTATAAGGAACAATGTTATAAGCTTGTATGGGTATGATATGGTGCGATGGTTGTATTTATCTTGTTATACGTACTATTTGGTTTAGTAACGGTAGTCCATGTTTTTCTTGTTCATTTCTGTAATAAAAGAAAATAGCATGTTAGTATTAGTATTTTATAATGACTTATTACATTGTACAATCAGCATTTTCTTCTTTTTATTGACCCTCATATTTAGTAGATTACAAACCTGAGTACTGTGCAATTTGCAAAGTTTCTGTGTTTGTTGCTAAAATCATTGGATTTGTGGGAGAAAAGAAATCGATGTTGGATTAAAAAAAAAAACTTTTTCTGTTATGCTACAGTTTATTTATTTGTTTGTTTTCCACGTTTACTTGTTCTTTCTGCCTAATGCTTTATGCATTGGATTGTTTCAGTTTTTGTGAGCAGTAAGATATTAGGTATTTGTTTGGATATTGCAAAATTTTGGACCAGTTAGATACCAGTAGGCGTATTCTAACTGTTTATGTTTTGATATAATTTTGTGGTATTGATTTATCTGTTTGCATATTTGTACATTTTGGGACAGTTAGATACCAAATGGCGTATTCTAACTGTCTATTTTTTGCTCTATTTGAGTGGTATTAATTTATCTGATTACTTGTTGCAGAATCTTTGGGCAGTTAGATAGGTTTTGAAATATTGTGACAGTTTATATTTTTTTACTACAAGTGTACTTAAGGTTTAAGTACAGTTCAGTTATCAAATTTTGGTTTTAAGAACATTAAATACGCGTTTGTAAGATTAGCTGGTAATCTCTGCTTTAGAGTAACGGTACTATCATTACATTCAAACCATCCACATTTTTTTTATATATGCAGTGTAGTGCCCTGAGTTGGTTGTGGCTCCTGCGTGGTAGATTATACCTATTGTTGTGAAGGTTTTCCTACCAAGTGATATTTGACCATGTGTGAATCCAGTCAGCTTGCAGTTGTTTTTCGTACCATCTGCATTGTAATGTAGAAGCATTAGTATTAGGTATTTACTATGTGTTTGTATTAGTAATGTGGAGCGATTATCCGAATTGCAGGTAGAACATAATCTACCGTGGTTTGCATTTTGTACAAGTTGCTGAAATGGAACGGATTCACAATTAGGTATTGATATATAGACAAAGTGCTCATTGGGGATTTGTTCTTCTGTCACATTGTTGCAGAGAGTGCATGTATGTTTCCACACCATTCCAGCACAGTAGTCCAATTGTTGTCTTATTCCAAAAACACTATATGTGTTGTCAGGATTGTTTGCTGCATTTCTGTGAAGTACTAACATTTGCAAACACAATGGGTCTGTAATGTGTAAGTAAATGTTGTCAACAATTGGTGGTAATTGAAATAGAATATTCATTGCTACATTTGTGTAGCAACTTACACCAACTATATTTGAGAATTTAAATGGTCCAGGTAGTTCTGTATCTAACTTCTTTTTTTGGAGTTGGTCTTCCTTCTTTAAAGAAGTACCTGGTTTACTTTCCCTAATTGATTCTTTTTTGCTTGTTGTACTTGATGAAGTTTTAGTTTCTTTTAGTCTCTTTGGAGGATGTGCAGTGACATCCTGTTGCATTTCTGTTTGATTTAGTTTTCTTTTAGAACATTTTCCTTTTTGTGGAACAGGATATGTTTGTAGATGGGGGGTGTATAGTGATCGAAGTCTATTGTATTCTAAAATGCAAGGAATATCACCGTTTACTTTACTTAGTTTATTAGAAATAGACCGTCATTTGTACGTAGGCGTGACAGTGCTATGTAGCTCATGCCTTCTTTAAAGACTGTGTTACCAATGTCTATCATGGCTTTGTCTAGAGTAAGACCATGTGATTTATGAATGGTGACTGCGTATGCAAGAGTTAGAGAAAATTGTTCTCTGCGTACACACATGTCTTTGAAGAGAAGGAATCGAGCTGTTGAGCGTCCTATTCTTTTTACTTCTGAAAGTTTGTCAAAGAGAATATTGAGAAACTGAATTTTGTTGTCACGTGGGTATGTTTGAAAGCCAACAACTGTACCCAGTGCTCCATTGACTAGTCCTTGGTCCACGTCAAGGTTACGTTTAAGCATTACTCTGCAATTTAAGGATAATTTTAATATCTTTTCCAAGCCTGCTGTGTTTGAGATTGATTTTTCTAAACTATTTAGTCTTGCTGTGGCTTGGTCACACATGGGTAGTGTCATTCCATGTACATCTAGTTTGTCTGTGGCGCTAATTTCCATAATTGGTTGCATTTCTTTGCTTAACATTTTTTCATTGAATTTGAAACAGCTTGCAAGAGTTGGCATTAAGGCCATACAATTGACATTTTTGTGGGCTAATTGTTCCATAACATCTGTAGCACATGCATTATCACCATAAAGTGCATGAATGTGTCGGGTTTTCAATATTGCTTCTGCTTCTCTAGAAAGTATACCAACTCTGATACTTTTTAAGATGTTGGCATAAGTGAGATCTGCAGACTGGCACATGTTTTCTGTTAATTCTCTGTATTGGAAATGTTGCCAAAGGTTGACATTTCCAATGCTGCCAACAGTTTTACAGCAGAGTTTGTGTCCTAATGTTTTAAAAATAGGCTCACATTTTACAGGTGTCAATTGAAGAAGATCTCCGAAAACAATGATGTGTTTTCCTGCAAAGAGCTCTTCATAGTTTGTTTTGAGTACTTCTTGTAATCTGAGGTGAATCAAAGCCGACATTAGGTTGGACACCATGCTCACTTCATCTATTAGTAGCATTTTCATTTGTTTCAATACTCTGCGTACTTCCATTGCAGCTTCTGCAGAAAGTTTGTAATAATCTAACTTGTTTTGGTGTTCTACTGGCAGGAGTAGTAATCGGTGTAAAGTGACACCACCTATGTTGTAGGCAGCTAAACCTGTGGGGGCAGTGACAACAGCTTACAGTTTGTTGTTTGTCAATTGTTGAAGGAACTTACTGATGATTTTGATTAGGAATGTTTTGCCAGAACCAGCTTCACCACTGACATACAATAGTATAGGTTTGTAATTTTGGCAGGTGCATTCTTTGTTTTCATGTTGCACACCATGTGCAATTTCTTTTGTTATTTCTTGAAAAATGCTACGTTGCTCTTTGTTTAGTTTTGATTGTAGTGTAGTTAAGTCTACTTTATCTTCATAGTGACACATGGCGTTTTTTACTTCTATCATAGCTAATTCTGCCTCATTTGTTATTAGTGGTTCTCCCAGTGGTTCTTGGCTTCCTGTGACAGAAGGTTGACTACTGTCAGGAGTGTCCTTATCTAGTTGGGCATGGAGTTCCACTTCGTGTTGCTGTTCATTGTGCAACATTGTTTTGTACTGTGCAAAGTTTACATCAGTTATACTGTTTTCATTGGCGTTGAAAGCGTCTTCATATGAGTCATAGGTATCTAGTATTTCTTCTTCTTTTCTCCATGGTTTGAAGAGTTGTAGCAGGGACATGTAATATATTTCTTTATGTTGAGGAGTCTTTAATGACAATTTGATATGATTAATTAAATTTGGTTTGGTGAGTTTTACTAAGCTGCCATCACAGTTTGTCACTTTGTATTTACGGTTTTGCTCATCAGGTTTTATATTATTTTTGTATGTGTAGTTTTGGGCTATGTGGTATAGACACATGGTTTCCCAAGTGGTACTCCTGTTTGGGTAGTATGTTTCCAATAAATTGTTTTTTTAAAATGTCTTGGCTGTTGGGATCATGTTTGGCTATTGTTTCTATATCTTCGTATGATTTTAGAACTCTTTTTCTAGATTTAGCTGGACCAAGACTTAGCCATACTATATTTGCAGATTTACCATACAATGCAGTACCAGTTAATCAATCATCTGCTTCATAGGATCCACATTCTCTATGGGACAGCATTTTTATGCCCAAGCTGTATAATTTCTGAGACACTGTTTTATCTGATGACAGGTCATTCCAGAGGTCTTGGAGCTCTGTCTTTTCTAATTTGGTTAAGTATGCTCTGACATATCATGCAACTGCAGTAGAATTGTCTGCAATGTACTGCACATCTATGTTTGCATTCCACAAGTGGGCAATGATTGCATTGTAATCATTGATATATTTTTCTTCTTCTTTTCTTTTTATGCAATATGTATTTTTAGGTGACTTACCTTTAACACTATGTCTAACTGAAGACATGAGGTTGTTCACTTGACCTGTATTTGTAAATGGTCTAGAGAAACCAAATCGGAATTTGGTGTAGTATTTCCCTTTGTTTTTGTATTTGCGACGACAATATTTGCCACATTTGTGTCTTTGGAATTGTAAGATTTTTACATGAAGATCACTATTTGTGGATTCTGACGGAATTTCACAAGTGACATATTTTTCAATAAACTGTAAAACAGTGGCATCACTGTCTTGACCAAATTTAGGAGCATCTTTAATCCATAAAAGCATGTGGAGATGTGGCGCTCCTCTGGCTTGGTATTCTTTTCTCCAAAAGAAGTGCTGCACTTCTCCAAGGGGAGGAACAGTTTTACTACAAATAAAATGTATCATAGCAATGAAGCGATGGTGAAAATATCTAGAAACATTAACAGGATCCTGAGAACAAAGTTCTCCAGGTGTTAGTATATCTATGGTTGTTTTGTTTTCGTTTGATATGCGTAGGAAAGCATGTAAATCTTCCCATGCATATTCTGCGCAACTTAATGTAACTAACCAAGTGGGTGGGCCAAGGTTTCTGATCATACAACGTAAATCTCCATGGCGTCGAAACCAGTACTCTTTAGTACCTCGCATATTTGCTAATAGATTTGTAAGATTTGCCTGTAAAACCTCATGTTTTTGTTGAACTTTTTGTAATAATTGTGTGGCTGTCATATTTTGAAAGTGTGATCCTGATTTTAATATGTGTGCAACTCTGTAACATAAAGTTGCTAGTTCACTTTCAAAGAGTAGGTGGAATATGTATTCCAAATTTTGGCGAAATCTGGGATCTTCAGAATACATTTGTAATGAGCGATATTCTGATGCTGATATTTGAACAGGTCTATTATCGTATCTTCCTCCTTTGCCAGTAGGAAAGAGTGGAGGAAAAGCACGTGCTTCTATACTTTTTTCCCATATGCTGATCCTTTTGTTTGACGCATTTTTTACGTTTCCAGTGCATCTTCTATGGTGTCATTAGAGTGCAATGGGTGAATTGTATAATGGTCTAAAGTGTTTGCTATTGTAGCAGGATCTAGGATCTCAAATTGACCAGTTTCTTGTGTCTCTTGAATTATTTCAGTTGTATCTTTCAAGTTTTCTTCGATATTAATTTCTTTGTAATAATCATTATTCTCTTTGAGATATTGCAGGGCTTCTCTAACTTTATGTAAATCTACCAGTTGTTGCCAATTATTTTTTTCTTTTGTAGGTACTCCATTTACCAAGATAATTAAAGATTGTTGCATTGGATGTTGCACTCCTAGAGTGTGCACATTTTCTTTTAGATCTAATGGTAAATACACTACTTTTCCACGAATACCTTTCACTAATTCAGAGGGAGGTAATTTTGCAGTTTTTGGTTGAAGGCGTATTATTGCTTGAAATGGATGAACTGTTTGAATTATGATGCTCTCATATAAATTAAGTTGTTGAAGGAGTTTTGGTAGTGGATGTAATTCCAAGTTATTTGAGATAGCACGTGAAGGAGTTTGGTTGTTGTCAAGTTTGGTAGTGCAGTAACTGCAAAGTATTATGGGGTCAGTTATTTCGTATTTGTTTTCTGCTATAAGGTAGAGAGCTAATTCAAATCATTTAGAATCTTCATTGTCTTCTATTTTGTATGAAAGGTCTATAGTTTTTGTGTTACTTTTATAACACGTTCTGCGGCAACATACACACACGTGGTTTGGTACTTCAGCTGAAGTGCTCTGAAATGTTAGTATTTCTTTTTTGTATGTGTGTAGTGAAAGGTTGCCATGTGCAGATTTGTTACGAAGTTGGTTGACAGCTAATTCATCTTGTAAGTGGGTTTCATTTCCAAAATATTTTTTCTGTATATACTCGATTTCTTCTAGTAGGTCTTTTGGTGTACCATGTAGAAGAATGTTATTTAAATTGGCTAGTGCTAAAGCAGGACTTTTTATATAATACAGTTTATAAACTAGATTTGTTATACTTGCATGATGTGTTGATATCCTTTCGATATCATGGAAGGTTGTTTTGCAAGTAGCTCCTGATATGCAGGCCAACGAATGTCCTTGCAGTCCTGTGTGCTTGCGTACTGGACAAGGATCCATACTTTGCAGTATTTTAATTTTGATTTTGTCTTTGCTTTTCACATATTGATTGAGGAATAGGCGTAAAGATTTGAACATTTTTTTGGGAATGTTACACATTGACGTGCATGGCCATGTGTAAATTAGATGTTCTGATTCGGTCGATTGGAGGGGTAAATCTAAGTTTTCAGGGCACATTTTTGTAAGGAGTACTTCTTGTTCCATTATGGTATTATTAACTTTTTCATAACCTCGACCACTGCTATGTATGGTAATTGTATTTGTTTGCTTTTGTTTGTACGCTTCTTCATTAAAGTATGGTTCTGTGCTTGTAGTGTGACTCCATTCACCTCCACAGATATTTAAGAAGTTATTTCTGTTCACATTTCGTTTATTGAGAAGTCTTTTTTGCAATTTAGTTATTAGTTTTGTTAGTGGTTTAATTGTGTTTAACACAACAATAAATAAGTTTCTTTTGAGAAGAATTGCACTGTCTATCAACGCTTCTAAGATTACTTTCCTACGATAGGTTTGAAGTGTTGAACCTGGTTACTCTCCTGTTCTTATCAGATTTTGAAGGACTTTGTGACCGAACATTTTGGCTAATATACTTTTCTTGGTATGCCTACTTTGTACTATATCAAGATTTATAGAAGACGTTTTATTTGTAGTGATAGTTGATTTTCTCTTAATAGTTTTTTGGGTCGTTTTACTTTGTGATAGAGGAGGCAAAGTTTTTGCACTAGAAACTTCTTCTGTTTCACAACATGACTGTATTAGCTGTTGTGTTTCAACGTTTTTTACAAATTCTGCTATAGATGGGTGTTTATGTTGGAGACTTTTCTTTTCATTTGCTCTAATTCTGCGTCCATTTCTACGGAGTTGCTTTTTGGTGGGCATTCTTTAGCGTCTGTTGAAAAAAATACAGAAGGTATGGGTTGGGGTTTTCTGCAATGCATGTGTGTTGTGTGCATGATTGTTTGAGTAAGATGATAAAGATTTATGTAATGGTGTGTGATTGTGAATTGGGAAGTTGAACTACTAGGGATGGGTATTCTTCAATTAATGTGTTACTAAACTGGGGTTCAGATGGCAGAAAAAAGTAAGCCGGTGGTGTGGAGAACAATAAATAATATAGGTAAAGATATACAATTAAAACAGTTGTTTGTTCTACATCATCTACATTCCAGCGGCTGAGTTGGGTAATTTGTGTGCCGAAAAATAGGAATTTGAGGGCCATTCTGACAGGAGATCACTGTTTAAGACGGGGGGGGGATTTTTGGTCAGAATAATGTAGAATCTCTATTTTTAGGCACAGAAATACCATGAATGCACCGTACAGTGCGTGTGAGTTATAAATCAAATATTATGGTAACAATCTACTTACTTTTTTTTCAAAAATGAGTAGTTTGCTTCTTAGTTTTTCTTTGTAAATCAAAATCGGCTGCTTCTATTCAGGAGAATGGGCTTCACTGCAATTGTAAAAGAAAGAAATTAGTAATTTGGTTGCTATATAGCACTGTTTTCATTTTAGACATAGATATTTTTTAAATTGAAATGCTCAGCGCCTTCCTGAAAACCATTAAAACTATATTATGACTAAGAGTAGGAAAGAAAATATCTTTACTATGGTTTGTGGAATTCATAATCTACCAACGTATACCACTATTCTTGTAACTAAGCTTTTCCACGTAATAGTGAGTCATTGTCATCATAGCTCTCAACCATGTGTGTCGCAAAGGCGGGTGAAATCACCTGATTTTGTTTTTGGCGGGTGAGACGCCCATTGGAATGAATGGGCGTGCAGGAGGCTTGGCGGGAGAGTCAGTCCTTTACAAGGCAGGTGACACCCGCCAAAAGCGTGTGAGTTGAGAGCTATGTGTTATAGCCTGCTTTTGCACGTAACAGTGAGTGAATGTCATAGTCTGCTTGTCCTATATAAATGTATGTAAGTACTTATATAAATGAAAACAATTAAAACCAAATATGTGTTTGTACAAATATTATTGTTTGAGATTTGATCATAGAGTGTGTATGTTATTTTGTGGGATTATATGTCGTGTATATATTTTATTTCAAAAATGTTAGTTTAATAGTATTTGCATGTGTGTGTGTGTATGAAGAAATTAAACGATATAAAGGTTTGTAAGTGACAGGTCATTTTAGGACAATGAAACAATGATCATCCATTCATTTTTCAGATTATAGAAGGTAAAAGTCGGTTAGAAAATGTGTTTATGTACTGTGTAGAAAATATGCATATCTGTACTTTCTGTTCATGTATATGGATATGGACAAAGCTGCAAGTAGAAATATTGGAGATTTGTATAGTATTTCTCGTAGATCGTGGTTGTCAATGGTATGAGACTTGTACTCCGAGAGATACACCGTACATTTGTAGTGCTGCTCTATGATGATGCAGTTACATGTTGAGTTATTGGATTTGATTGGTGGATGGTCATGTGATTGCTTAGCTACATCCAATGAGTGAATGGCACAGAGAGTGAAATCGAAATGGTAGAAGGGCTGTACATGTTACGATACGTTCGCGGACATGGCGGTAGTTCTAGGACACCGCGTATTACATCCGGGGAATTTGGGGAGGGGAGGTATGGAAATGAGATTGGATGAAGCAAGGGATTGGTCAGTAAAGTTTAGTGAGTGTGTTGTGCTAGGAGAGGTTTTCTCAGATATTGTTTTTGCAGAGAGAAGAACAGATAGCTATGGCTGAGTGTTTCAAAACACAGATTGTATGGATTTTGGGAGACTCGTGGATTCATTGGTTGAAGGTGCGTGCATGCAGAAAGCTGTGGAGTATCTATAGATCTTGGATTCCCACATGTGGAAGTGCACTGGCATGGAGTGCGTGGAATGAAGTGGTTGGACTTGCTACCTCTCTGTGCAACTTTGAAGATAGAGGAACATCCAGACATAATTGTAATTCATTGTGGAGGGAACAGTTTAGGACATGTGTCTGGAATTTTTTTCAGAAGATAATGGACATGTTTCCAAACTCTAAAATAATTTTTTCACGGATTGCGCAGAGACAAGTGTGGATTCGTTCTTTCTCATGTGGGCCACAAATGGAGAAACCAAGGCGTAATGTTAATAAGGCTGTTTGTGCCTTCCTAAGAGATTTTGGCATGTCCTCTTTTAACAATGAAAATATTTTGTTTCGTAGTGCATACATTTTTCGCAAAGATGGAGTCCATCTTACTTATGCTGGCAATCAGATTTTTCTGAGAAATGTACAAAATGCATTGCGACCTTTTTTAGAAATACAGCATTCGTTTTGAAGTACGTCTTACGTAGTTAAAATGTTTTACATTCAAACACCTCCCAAAGGCTCTTTTCAGAGCCACCAATTCCTGTTAGAGAAAAATGCATTGGTTTCAATAGGGTAGCAATGCAATTGTTTTTCTGTTCGCGGACCGTCCGCAGACTTTCACGAAATGGAAATGGCTATGCTTTATGTATCTTCACTTCTATTTTTTAACTGTGAAAGGCGGCTCTGAAAAGAGCCTTATTTTTTTTTTTTATTTTTGTTATTTTGTATTTTTATTGTTCTTTTTTATACACGACAAACTAGGAGAAGAGGGAAAGGAGGGTAAAGGGAGGGGGACACCAACCAAAGGGATAAGAAAGGGCGAGCTGAGAGAGGAAGATGTAGAGTGGGTTTTATTTGGGTAGTGAGCAGGTCTTCTGGTGCTCTGAGACGATCATCTCAAAAGCACTCCGAAGTCGTTCCCCCCTGCAGAGTACTGTGTCACAGTACACACATACAACTGTGACCCTCGAAAGGTAAGGGTCATCAGAATTCTGTATGGCCTGTGAGGCAGCTTGAGGAAGACGCTGTCCCACAGAGGTGTTCCTTGTGGTGACAGGATCAGGAACGGAGGATGAAGTTGAGGCAATCAACCTACTACGCTTCTCGCAAGGTACAACCTTGCGAATGGCCCCAGTGTGGAATGAGCACAGGTGTCGCTTCATGGCAGTGGTCCCAAAGCTACACGAACCATGCTTCCCGCGACTGAGTACCATTTTGCACTCATTACAGGTGACACGGTTCGCATGAGACTTCGGACCGTTTCGGGGTGCTTGTGCGCGAGTCGCGGACATACGCGTCGTCCGCAAGACAGATCGAAAATCAAAAAAGGTTCAAAAAGTCACAAAAACTATGTGGAAAGTTAGGATTACTATGTGGGATTTGTGGTATGGTGATTTTTTAATGAGAAATATTGTGGATTACTTGGAAATGTAGTTTTAAACTGGTCGGGGACACGAACAGTGTCCGCATTTAGAGCACGAGAGGAGCGTGGGCGCGGTCACATGATTGTTTTGTGAGCATGTTCGCTAAGGTAGCGTTCGTCCGCAGGACACCCAATGTACGGACATTGTTTTGCGCATGCGTGTTGATGTTCGCGAACAGTGTTCAGCTCCTGAACTAATTAAAAGTGTGTCACATGTAAAACGAACAGTTACGGACAGCCTTTTGTTCTTAGCACAGTTTAATTTATTTGCTAACAATACGGACAGACATAGGGTTTCAAGCACACCTCCATTTTCGTTTATTTACGAACAATGCAGGACACCACGAGTGTTCTTAGAACAGTTTCTGCTTGCTATCGAACACTACGAATAGGCATAGTGTTCTTAAGGACACCTCCATTTTCGTTTATTTATGAACATTTCAGGACACTACGAGTGTTCTTAGAACATTTTCAACTTGCATGAGAACATTACGAACAGATGTAGTGTCCTCAGGACAGTTACATTTTCGTTTCTTTACGAACATTTCCGAACAACTGCGGTGTCCGTGGACACCTAAATTGGTTTTATCATAAGGAACTGAAAGTAATTACAACACAATATAAGAAAAGTAACTTTATTTCATATATATATATACAATTATGACTGGGAAGGTGGGGCAGAAACGGAAAGAAAAACAGGAGAATTAGAGATTTCTAGATAACTGGGATCAGGTGAAGAAGGGAAGGAAATCTCATCGAAACGCTTTGGTCCATAGACAGGGTTTGGGGTTAACTGCGTGGGATAGGGTGAGGGGGGACAAGTGCAGGTTGGACAATGGTGTGCTGTTGGGGGTTTCACATAATTTTCCACAAAGTTTTTCAAATCCATAAAATTTTGCATAAGGTCGTCCATTTTTTGATTAATCTGCTGTAGAGTGATATCCTCTGATTGTTGTTGTGAGATGCTTGGAATTTTTGTATGGTCTGTAATAAATAAAATGTATATGTTAAATGTATACAAAATAATATTTATTAATTGGTTTATATAGTAAAGTGTGTACCATTAGGTGGACTATTTTCTAACATTTCCTCTCGTGGGAAATGCTCCTCTAGCCAGTCGAGAGTACTACACATTTCTGTGAGAAAACAAAAAAGTAATATGTTTTTTTTTTCTAATATAGAAAGTTTATAAATATATGAGTAAAAAGAAGTGCACTTACTATGTCTGGTGAGATATGTAATCAGTCGTGTATATGTCTGGTCTTGCTGTTGGTTGTGGAGCGTCTGTGAGGTAATTATGGTGGAAGCCACTTTATCTTCTTTTGGTATATTCCATTTTAAAACATATTGTATTTACATGAATGGTTAGTGTGTTACATATATGGGTAAGATTTTTTAAGTATTACTACAAATACTTTGTATGTGTGCTGCTTTGTGAATTTGTTAAATGTTCCTATGTTATGATATAACTATTACACATACCTCCCCAGAGTTTTTAGGTGGTGGTACTGTTGTCCAAACATGTCTGCGGACCGTCAAATTCAGTAGAAAGGGTTCAGTATGTTCCATATTATATGTACATAAAGTCAAAGTTATTATTGTTAAGTTGTGCTACTAAAAAACTATGAAATTCAGTAAAAAAACGTTGTTAAAGGGACCTTATGGTTAAGTTGCGCTACTAAAAACCTATGAAATTCAGTAAAAAACCTTTGTTAAAGGGACGTTATGGTTAAGTTGCGCTACTAAAAACCTATGAAATTCAGTGAAAAAACGTTGTTAAAGGGAGGTTATGGTTCAAAGTAAAACCGAAAAACCCCTGAAATTCGGCAGTTATGGTAAGATAAGCAACCATAACTGGCGCCGCCACCGTGCACTGCTAACACTAACACTCAGGACATCAAAGATGACATCACAAATGAACCATAACGTCCCTTTAACAACGTTTTTTCACTGAATTTCGTAGGTTTTTAGTAGCGCATATATATATATTAATTACCGTGGCCATGTAGTTATGGTTAAGTTGGTGTTTCCATAGGAAGAGCACTTTTTGGGCGGCTTTTAACTTCGCTCTCCCTGGACGAATCCTCACCAAACTTTGCAAAAAAAGTATTTGGGTCACTCTGAATTCGTCCAGGGGGGGCACAATTATAGGGGGGGTCCCAAAACTTTTTTTTCCCCATGGACATAATGGGAAAAAACTTTGTTCACGCCTACAGCCCAAACCGCTGGACGGATTTACACCAAATTTGCGGCAGGAGCGGCGGCTTTGTCCCGAAAGCGTGTTTTGCTTTATTTGGTGTAAATCCGTCCAGTAGTTTTTTAAAAAAATGACAAAAATGTAAGTGAAAAAAATTAGTGATATCTCTGTTCGCTCCGCGGACAGGACGGTGATTGGGCAAGCAGCTTGCGTGATGTCCGCGGACATCTGACGTGCTCTCTCATTGGACGCGGTGAAAGCGTGCAGTGCGTGTGGCTTCAGAGATGCCCGCCATCTTTGTTCCTCGCCACCTGCACAGTAAGACTTGTGTCTGTCTCCTGTTCCTCCCACCCCCGCTCATGCCCTGTGTGTCCTTCTTGTCCCCCCGACCCCCACTCATGCTCCAGGTCTCCTCTGTCCCTCCAGCCCCCCGCTCACGCCATCGGCACACGGTGGCCAGCGGAGGGCCGAGGAGCGGGATCTGCCGCCTGCACACGAAGGCTGTGTGTCTCTCTCCCCCCCAACCCCCTGCTCATGCCCTGTGTGTCTCTCTCCCCTTCCCCCACCCCCTGCTCATGCCCCGTGTGTCTCTCTCCCTCCCCCCACCCCCGCTCATGCCCCGTGTGTTTCTCTCCCTCCCCCCACCCCCGCTCATGCCCTGTGTGTCTCTCTCCCTCCGAACCACCCCCCGCTCATGCTCTGTGTATCTCTCGCCCCTTCCCCCCACCCCCCGCTCATGCCCCATGTGTCTGTATCCCTCCCTCCCTCCACCCCCGCTCATGCCCGTGTGTCTCTCCCCTCCAGCCCACCCCCCGCTCATTCCCCGTGTCTCTCTCCCCTTCCCCCACCCCTGCTCATGCCCCGTGTGTCTCTCTCCCTCCCCCACCCCCCCGCTCATGCCCCGTGTGTCTCTCTACCTCCCCCCCACCCCCGCTCATGCCCCGTGTGTCTCTCCCCCTCCCCCCACCCCTGCTCATGACCCGTGTGTCTCTCTCCCTCCGGCCCACCCCCGCTCATGCCCCATGTCTCTCTCCCCTTCCCCCCCACCCCCCGCTCATGCCCCGTGTGTCTCTCTCCCCTTCCCCCCACCCCCGCTCATGCCCCGTGTGTCTCTCTCCCTCCCCCCACCCCCACTCATGCCCCGTGTGTCTCTCCCCATCCCGCCCACCCCCTGCTCATGCCCCGTGTGTCTCTCCCCCTCCCGCCCACCCCCCGCTCATGCCCCGTGTGTCTCTCTCCCTCCCCCCAACCCCGCTCATGCCCTGTGTGTCTCTCCCCTTCCCCCCACCCCCGCTCATGCCCCGTGTGTCTCTCTCTCCCTCCCCCTAACCCCGCTCAAGCCCCGTGTCTCTTCCCTTCCCCTCACCCCCCGCTCAAGCCTCGTGTGTCTCTCTTCTTCCCCCCCACCCCCGCTCATGTCCCGTGTGTCTCTCTCGCTCCCCCCACCCCCGCTCATGCCCCGTGTGTCTCTCCCCCTCCCGCCCACCCCCTGCTCATGCCCCGTGTGTCTCTCTCCCTCCTCCCACCCCCCGCTCATGCCCCGTGTGTCTCTCTCCCTCCCCCCACCCCTGCTCATGCCCCGTGTGTCTCTCTCTCCCCTTCCCCCACCCACCGCTCATGCCCCGTGTGTCTCTCTTCCTCCCCCCCGCTCCCGCTCATGCCCCGTGTGTCTCTCCCTCTATCGCCCGCCCCCCGCTCATGCCCCGTGTGTCTCTCACCCTCCCGCCCACCCCCCGCTCATGCCCCGTGTGTCTCTCCCCCTCCCGCCCACCCCCCGCTCATGCCCCGTGTGTCTCTCTCCCTCCCCCCACCCCCCGCTCATGCCCCGTGTGTCTCTCTCTCTCCCTCCACCCCCGCTCATGCCCCGTGTGTCTCTCTCCCCTTCCCCCCACCCCCCGCTCATGCCCCGTGTCTGTCTTCTGTTCCCCCGCTCATGCCCCGTGTCTGTCTCCTGTTCTCCTCACCCCCCGCTCATGCCCCGTATCTGTCTCCTGTTACCCTCATGTGCCGTGTCTGTCTCCTGTTGCCCCCCACGCACCTCGCTCATGCCCCGTGTCTGTCTCCTGTTCCCCCCACCCACTCATGCCCGTGTCTCTCTCTTGTTGCCCCCCACTCATGCCCCGTGTCTGTCTCCTGTTCTCCCCATCCCCCGCTCATGCCTTGTGTCTGTCTCCTGTTCCCCCCACCCGCTCATGCCCAGTGTCTGTCTCCTGTTCCCCCCACCCGCTCATGCCCCGTGTCTCTCTCTTGTTGTCCCCACCCCCCGCTCATGCCCCGTGTCTGTCTCCTGTTCTCCCCACCCCCCGCTCATGCCCCGTGTCTGTCTCCTGTTCCCCCCACCCGCTCACGCCCCGTGTCTCTCTCTTGTTGCCCCCAACCCCCCGCTTATGCCCCGTGTCTGTCTCCTGTTGCCCCCCACCCCCTGCTCATGCCCCGTGTCTGTCTCCTGTTGTCCCCCACCCCCCGCTCATGCCCCGTGTCTGTCTCCTGTTGCCCCCGACCCCCCACTCATGCCCCGTGTCTGTCTCCTGTACCCCCCACCCTCCGCTCATGCCCCGTGTCTGTCTCCTGTTCCCACCACCCACTCATGCCCCGTGTCTCTCTCCAGTTGCCCCTGCTGCTCATGCCCCGTGTCTGTCTCCTGTTCCTCCCACCCCCCGCTCATGCCCTTGTCTGTCTCCTGTTGCCCCCACCCCCCCGCTCATGCCCCGTGTCTGTTCTCCCCACCACCTGCTCATGCCCCATGTATGTCTCTCCCTCTATCGCCCGCCCCCCGCTCATGCCCCGTGTGTCTCTCACCCTCCCGCCCAACCCCCGCTCATGCCCCGTGTGTCTCTCCCCCTCCCGCCCACCCCCCGCTCATGCCCCGTGTGTCTCTCTCCCTCCCTCCACCCCCGCTCATGCCCCGTGTGTCTCTCTCCCCTTCCCCCCACCCCCCACTCATGCCCCGTGTCTGTCTTCTGTTCCCCCGCTTATGCCCCGTGTCTGTCTCCTGTTCTCCTCACCCCCCGCTCATGCCCCGTATCTGTCTCCTGTTACCCTCATGTGCCGTGTCTGTCTCCTGTTGCCCCCCACGCCCCTCGCTCATGCCCCGTGTCTGTCTCCTGTTCCCCCAACCCACTCATGCCCCGTGTCTCTCTCTTGTTGCCCCCCACTCATGCCCCGTGTCTGTCTCCTGTTCTCCCCATCCCCCGCTCATGCCCTGTGTCTGTCTCCTGTTCCCCCCACCCGCTCATGCCCCGTGTCTCTCTCTTGTTGCCCCCCACCCCCCCGCTCATGCCCCGTGTCTGTCTCCTGTTCTCCCCACCCCCCGCTCATGCCCTGTGTCTGTCTCCTGTTCCTCCCACCCCCTGCTCATGCCCCGTGTCTGTCTCCTGTTGCCCCCACCCCCCTGCCTGCTCATGCCCCGTGTCTGTTCTCCCCACCCCCCGCTCATGCCCCGTGTCTGTCTCCTGTTCCTCCCACCCCCCGCTTATGCCCCGTGTCTGTCTCCTGTTGCCCCCCACCCCCCGCTCATGCCCCGTGTCTGTCTCCTGTTGCCCCCCACCCCCGCTCATGCCCCGTGTCTGTCTCCTGTTGCCCCCGACCCCCCACTCATGCCCCGTGTCTGTCTCCTGTACCCCCCACCCTCCGCTCATGCCCCGTGTCTGTCTCCTGTTCCCACCACCCACTCATGCCCCGTGTCTCTCTCCAGTTGCCCCCGCTGCTCATGCCCCGTGTCTGTCTCCTGTTCCTCCCACCCCCCGCTCAAGCCCCGTGTCTGTCTCCTGTTGCTCCACCCCCCCGCTCATGCCCCGTGTCTGTTCTCCCCACCACCCGCTCATGCCCCGTGTCTGTCTCCTGTTCCTCCCACCCCCCGCTTATGCCCTGTGTCTGTCTCCTGTTGCCCCCCACCCCCCGCTCATGCCCCGTGTCTGTCTCCTGTTGCCCCCCACCCCCCGCTCATGCCCCGTGTCTGTCTCCTGTTGCCCCCGACCCCCCACTCATGCCCCGTGTCTGTCTCTGTTGTTCCCCCACCCCCGCTCATGCCCTGTGTCTGTCTCCTGTTCCTCCCACCCCCCGCTCATGCCCCGTGTCTGTCTCCTGTTGCCCCCACCCCCCTGCTCATGCCCCGTGTCTGTTCTCCCCACCCCCCGCTCATGCCCCGTGTCTGTCTCCTGTTCCTCCCACCCCCCGCTTATGCCCCGTGTCTGTCTCCTGTTGCCCCCCACCCCCCGCTCATGCCCCGTGTCTGTCTCCTGTTGCCCCCCACCCCCGCTCATGCCCCGTGTCTGTCTCCTGTTTCCCCCGACCCCCCACTCATGCCCCGTGTCTGTCTCCTGTACCCCCCACCCTCCGCTCATGCCCCGTGTCTGTCTCCTGTTCCCACCACCCACTCATGCCCCGTGTCTCTCTCCAGTTGCCCCCGCTGCTCATGCCCCGTGTCTGTCTCCTGTTCCTCCCACCCCCCGCTCATGCCCCGTGTCTGTCTCCTGTTGCCCCCACACCCCCGCTCATGCCCCGTGTCTGTTCTCCCCACCACCCGCTCATGCCCCATGTCTGTCTCCTGTTCCTCCCACCCCCCGCTTATGCCCTGTGTCTGTCTCCTGTTGCCCCCCACCCCCCGCTCATGCCCCGTGTCTGTCTCCTGTTGCCCCCCACCCCCCGCTCATGCCCCGTGTCTGTCTCCTGTTGCCCCCGACCCCCCACTCATGCCCCGTGTCTGTCTCTGTTGTTCCTCCACCCCCCGCTCATGCCCCGTGTCTCTCTCCATTTGCCCCCACCCCACGCTCATGCCCCGTGTCTGTCTCCTGTAGCCCCCCACCCCCCGCTCATGCCCCGTGTCTGTCTCCTGTTCCCCCCACCCGCTCATGCCCCATGTCTCTCTCCAGTTTCCCCCGCTGCTCATGCCCATTGTCTGTCTCCTGTTCCCCCCAACCCGCTCATGCCCCGTGTCTCTCTCTCCTGTTGCCCCCCACCCCCTGCTTATGCCCTGTGTCTGTCTCCTGTACCTCCCAACCCCCAGCTCATGCCCCGTGTCTCTCTCCTGTTGCCCCCCACCCCCTGCTCATGCCCTTTGTCTGTCTCCTGTACCCCCCACCCCCCGCTCATGCCCCGTGTCTCTCTCCTGTTGCCCCCCACCCCCGCTCATGCCCCATGTCTGTCTTCTGTTCCCCCCACCCCCGCTCATGCCCCGTGTATGTCTCCTGTTCCCCCCACTCCCCACTCATGCCCTGTGTCTGTCTCCTGTTGCCCCCACCCATGCCCCGTGTGTCTGTCTCCTGTACCCCCCCACTCCGCGCTCATGCCCCGTGTCTCTCTCCTGTTTCCCCCCACCGCTCATGGCCCGTGTCTGTCTCCTGTTGCCCCCCACCCCCGCTCATGCCCCGTGTCTGTCTTCTGTACCCCCCACCCCCCGCACATGCCCCGTGTCCCTCTCCTGTTGCCCCCACCCCGCGCTCATGCCCCGTGTCTGTCTTCTGTTCCCCCCACCCCCCGCTCATGCCCCGTGTCTGTCTCCTGTTCCCCCCACTCCCCGCTCATGCCCTGTGTCTGTCTCCTGTTGCCCCCACCCATGCCCCGTGTCTGTCTCCTGTACCCCCCCACTCCGCGCTCATGCCCCGTGTCTCTCTCCTGTTTCCCCCCACCCCCTGCTCATGCCCCGTGTCTGTCTCCTGTTGCCCCTCACCCCCCCGCTCATGCCCCGTGTCTCTTGTGTTCCCCCACCCCACGCTCATGCCCCTTGTCTCTCTCCTTTCCCCCCACCCCCGCTCATGTCCTGTGTGTGACCTGTACCCCCCGCTCATGCCCCGTGTCTCCCTCGTGTTCCTCCCCACCCCCCGCTCATACCCTGTGTCTCCCTCATGTTCCTCCCCACCTGCTGCTCATGCCCCGTGTCTCTCTCGTGTTCCCCCCACCACCGCTCATGCCCCGTGTTTCCTTCCTTTCCCCCCCACCCCCTGCTCATGCCCCGTTTGTACCCTGTTCCCTCTCACCCCCCGCTCATGCCCATGTGTCTCCCCTGTTCCCCCCCACCCCCCGCTCATGCCCTGTTGTGTTCTTTATACACCCCACCTTCGCTTTCCATGGTGGCCATCTTGGTAAAAGATTTTCCTTCCTAGACCGGGACGCCTGCGGCGTCCCGGTGTAGGAAGGAAAATCTTTTGTTTTTTTTACCACCCGCCGTTCCCACTTTGAGGACATAAGTTGTTAGTGGTCTTCATCTATTGAAAAGGATGTTATGGTGACGTTGCACTAATAAAAACCTTTAAAATTTAGTAAAAAAAATGTTGCAGGGACGTTATGGTTAAGTTGCACTTATAAAAACCTATGAAATTCTATGAAAAAACTTTGTTAAAGGGACGTTATGGTTAAGTTGCGCTACTAAAAACCTATTAAATTCAGTGAAAAAACGTTGTCAAAGGGACGATATGGTTCCAAGTAAAACCGAAAAACCCTTGAAATTCGCCAGTTATGTCTTACCTAAACAACCATAACTCGCGCCACCACCGTGCACTGCTAAGACTGACACCCAGGACATCGAAGATGACATCACAAATGTCATTGATGACATCACTGATGACATCACATGTCTGGCTCACTCTTTTTTCTTTTGCTGACATATCTAGGCCACATGGTTTTCTTTAGTAACAGTCAGAAACTAAAAATGTTATTTTATTTGTAGACGTATCCTTCAAGTAGGTTCTTACAGTAATTCCCTTAGAGTCCAGTCACATCATATGAAACATATACATACGGGAAGACACAAGCTTGAAAGACAGCAATCCTTTTTGTGCATAAAGATAATCAATAGACTTATGAACACTTTCTGATAGTTCTGTTGTTTTTTTTTATGGCTGTATTTTCCCTGTATATGGTCATATTTGTATACATTGTACTCACACTACTTTCCTTAGGGTCCAATCACATCAAGTGATACATATACCCAGGGTAAATAGCAGCTTTGAAACAGAGCAATCATTTATTTGCATGAAAATAATCAGTTAAATTATTAATTGTTTCTGCTACTACTTGTGCTTTTTTGCTAACTTCACTTTCTCTGTTTATACCCATATTGGTATGTGTTCTTGTGTCTTTGTGTTTTTTCTATAGTAATGCAATTATGTAATACATGTGTTTTATTAGCTACTTATTACATATTTCACAGTACACAAAAAATCTATTAAGAAAACAATTATCATTTCATTATTCAACATATTAACATTACAAATATTATACCTTCATCTTGTACACTGCACACAATGTTATATTTCTGTATGAGTAGCTTAGTATACTAGATAGAACCCCATAATAGAATGCTATTTATATCAATGCATCGTTCAATGCACTAATTAGGGAATGATATTTATTGCAATGATCCTTGACACTTGTTTCGCAACATTATAATAAGAATCCCTTCTACACATATTTCATGAAAAGTACATACACATGTGATGTCATCAGTGATGTCATCAATGACATTTGTGATGTCATCTTTGATGTCCTGGGTGTTAGTCTTAGCAGTGCACGGTGGTGGCGCGAGTTATGGTTGCTTAGCTTACCATAACTGGCGAATTTCAAGGGTTTTTCGGTTTTACTTGGAACCATAACGTCCCTTTGACAAAGTTGTTTCACTGAATATATAAATATATATATATATATATCATTACTATACACATGTCTGGTTCCTAGCTTATTGGTGGTACAGAGGCTATCTGCTGAATGATATGATATAGTTTGGAGGCCTCACTAAACTTGAATCTGCTAAGTGCTTAGTTGTGTGCCACCGTGCTTGTGGTGGGACTCCCAGAGTTGGGATTAACCACCCAATAAACCATGACACCATGTGCGATGTCATTTGGACATCATGAGCTCTGATTTTCAGGTAATAGTTTAGTCTACCGTCAAATCAAATGGCTATTTCAGTGGTTGTTTACGTCTTTTCCACCACGATAATGGCAGCTCTGTATTGTTGAAGTTTAAAAACATGTGTTGGAGATTTTTTATCCATATTACAGGCAAAATATTGAGGATTTACGGTTGGTGAATGAATAGCTTTTTTAAATGCTCCAAATCCTGAATTTGTTTAATAAGGCTTAAAACTGTGATCCCTTCACTTCTACAGATTTACTGTGATGCTCGCAATGAGGCCTAAAGTACCTATAAGTGAAGCTGTGTGAGTGAATTTCAAAGGTTTCTTTAAAAGAAGGCAAACCATAGCTTTATTTGACATGATTGTATATTAACCAACCTGTGAATTCATGTGTACATTCCAGACAAAAGACTATTCTCTTTAAAGTGTGCTTTGTCTGTTTTTTTTTTTCTTTTTTGGAAGTTAAGCTCGTATTCGGAATTAATAGATTCCTGAGACATGGACTTGCCATCCCTGTATGTGTCTTTCCTGTCATGAACCGCGGATATTTTGCATAGATTGCTTTTATGCCTTGTCAAGAGAGTAGCTTTTATGAAATGTAATTACACTGAAATAATAGAAAATTACACCCAGCTAGGGAAAAGTATCTACTTGTCTATTTTTAGAATCAAGTGATAAATCACGACCATTAACACAACATCTTTCCTGCTGACAGAGGGCGTCAGTTCAAAGTACTTTCCAAAGCATTATTGCATCCACTCACTTCTTTTAAGGAATGGATAAGGAACAGGGGGCGTCACGCTAACTGAGAGGTGATTGGTCGGTATCTTCAGATATATTATGTGCTAGTATTGGAAGAAAAGCCTAAGGGGAGGGGGGCGGAGGGGGAGCAAGCAAAATGCTGCATTATTCCTTTTTAATTTTTGGACGTACCTCAGCCATGACTAAACTGTAACACTCCCGATGTGCATTAATTATTCACTAAGTTGTCCATCCTTTCATTATACAAGTGTTAAATTATTGTAAAGGAACACATGTCAGCTAGATCAAGTGCCAGAACTTGTAGTTGGTATGTTGAAATGTTTATTGTTTAGGTAAACTACTTTTTTAATCTTTTAAAATGCATATGTATCAATTCATGTACTTATAAATCATAAACAAAATGCACAGCAGGGTGCCCAGCATTGGAGAACATCAGAGTATTAGAAGCCACATATCTCACTGGGATGTATACCACGCACTGCTGCAAAATGCATGCAATTCTTGTGCTCTGCACCAACGTTAACGAAAAGCAACAAATGCAATGTCGGGGCCAATTCACAGAACCTCATGTTACACAAGTGAAGGGAGGCGCTTGTGTGTATTCCTTCACGTTTGTGAAAGGAAGTTGTACTGTATTCACAAAGGCCATAGATACGCACATTCATATGCCATTTGCCCGGAGTACAATTGGGTGTACAGGCGGAGTGCAAAAGGACATTAGCATGCATTTAAAAGCACGACATTCACACATCGGATGCACAGTACATTGTGTCCAAAAGACAGTAGTAAATACACACTTTTGGTGCAGGAGAACGAGTGATGCACTGATGGGTCGTTTTTGAGCCACGTGTCTGTTCATTGTCAAATTCAGGTTAGAAGTCATATGGACCATTACTGTCCTTAATGCATTTCAATGCATTACATTGGGTTATAAATATATTTTGATTTTGTTTGTAATCTTCATCCTTAATGTCTGTCATTGACAAATGTGCACACAGCGCCAACATGAATGTTGCGAGTATGCAATGCATTAGAGTTTATGTGATGGCTGGACATTCATTTATGCAATTGTTTTGGAAAGCACGTAATTTTGCACTGACACACGTCCTCCTTAATTTGACTGTCATTAATTTTCAGTTTTGATTTGTTTCCCTTTAGGACGTCGGATATCCCCGAGCCCTGGGCATGTGAATGGACGCCGCTTACACACGTGCAACTTTATTTTAATAATTGTTTTATTGTGTTTTATCTTAGTTTGTGCAGATTTCCTTGCAGCCGATCCTAACAGCGGGATCCGGTGGTGCTTCGAGGTCTCGTGCTAGACAGTCACCATTACTGGATTTGACTTTATGATCAGCACGCAGAGGTGCAGTCTCGCCTTACTTGCCTCATGCCAGGAGCTTCTTGATTGGCTGCTGGCAATACAATGGGACTCATTACGAGGTAGGAGGTAGCCATGGCGTTATTAGCGCCATGGCTACCCCCTTACCGCATTCCGGGTCCGTGTTCCCGGAATAGGGACTTACCGGGTCATTCCGACCTTGAAGGACCCAGTAAGTCCCCATTCCGGGAACCATTCCCCATTCCCATTCGAGCCCCCATAGGGCTCAATGCGAATGGGGATGGAGCTAATAGCGGGCCTGCTACCAGCGGGCCCGTTATTAGCTCTGAAGTCCCTTAACGGGTCCCTTCCATAACGCCTGGCAAAACCAGACGTTGAGGAAGGGACCCGCTAAGGGACCTCGGAATAGGGTGGTAAGGGATTACCGGCACCGGTGTGCTTACCAGTGCCGGTAATCCCTTACCGCCCACCTCGTAATGAAGCCCAATGTATCCATATAGACATCACCCTCCCGGAAGTGCAGTGGACAAGCACAACGGATACAGGCCTCCCGCACCAAAGACACGCACATTCATGCCAGCCTGTGCTCGTCACCGTCTTGGACGGGTCTCGGCAACAGGTCCATGGTCTTTGCACGATAATGCCTTATGGCCGATGCTGTCTCAGAGTGTTTTGGTGCAGCTTGCTCCACCTCAGACGTTTCCGCCCACCCTGGTGGAAGAGTTGCTATAATATATAGATCTCTTTTTACTGGCACTATGATATCTCTTAATTCTAATATTAAAATGGAAGCACTTTTAAATCAGTTTAACATTTTGGCTACGTGGTCCGTGCACCTTTTAGTCACGTCTCATGTCCCTCGTCCTTACTCTGAGTTTTGTGATTCCTTTCTGAAATTAGTTGCCAATCTCCAGGTTCGTTTTTTAATCTTGTGGTGCTTGGGAATTTACCCCAGAGGTAACTCATAACCATCCTCACCACACACTTGTAAAAGCTTTGGTAAATGAATACACTTACTGCCCTGCTGTGCCGCACAAAATTGAAATGGATGCACATACTAAAAACCTAGCAATGTTGTATTTGTATGATTTGCATTTTACTACTCTCTCATTCTCTGACACAAGTGCCAACAATGTGCTGCACCCCAACAATTCAAAGTCCTAGCCTAATCTGTGAAAAACGGATTAAAGAAATATTCATTAATTGTAACTGTCACCAAACTTGGATTATACATTTATTATGATATTTACAATACAGGTGTATTAATGTACATTTTATAGTGAGGTGATAATAAGCGATGCGGGGGCAGACCCTGTCAGTAACGGCACCGTCCAATGTAAGGGCCCGAGCGACCAATGTTTCCTTAACGAGGGCAGCAGTGCCCTTACCGCGGCCCACCGCCGGGGGGAATATTGCCATTAGCAACCAGGTAGCTCCTTACACGGGCGCTAATGATGTTTTTTTAATAAAAAAAAAAGATACTTACCCTTGGTGTGTGGCTCGACGCCGTGCTGTACTGCAGCCAGGGAAGTCCCTTTTCCATGTTGATGACTGTGATGTCATCATCATGGAAAACAAACTTCTCAGAAAGCAGCACTGCGCGGCGTTGAGCCACACACCAAAGGTAACTTTCTTTTTTTTCTCTGAAAAAAGACACAGTTAGCACCCGTGTAGGATATTACACGGGTGGTATATGGTGAAGGGGGAGCAGGGAAGGTGGACGGAAGGGGGTGCAGGCTACCGAGGCAGTTCACAACGCACGCTTGTACCATAGAGTACAGCCCACATTCCGAGCCTCCTGATAGGCCAGCGCCCCCACCCAGGGTGCTAATGTACTAAAATAGTGCACAGGAAAAGACCATTGATAATAGTAGCATTGACATTCATTTTTGCCAACATCGCGGTCCACAATCGGATAGTTTGAGTAAGCAGTTTAAGTAAACAATATACTGTAGTAAGAAACTGTCATGCAACAATTGCCCCAATTATATTGGCATGCAGTTTGAAAAAGGAATATATATTTAAAACAGTGTTTTATTTACACTGGTTTACCTCTTGCACAACATTAGGACTGACCCAATAACACATCATGCAGCTGACATGAGCGAGTGGCACCAACAAAAGCCACAGACATGTTTACATTAAGGATCTGAGAGGCAGTTTCAGACAATTGAGATAGCAACCAAATCTTTACTATTCCTTTTCTTAAAGCATCCACAAATATTTTCTAGAATTTCTAAATATTATGATAGCAGTTTTGGTTAAACAACTGCCATTGACTTTCTACAGACATAAATCTTTACTTTGGTAGTGATGTGCCACACTTGAACATCATCTAATCCAATATGACAAGCCATATATTGCTGGTACACAACATTGTATGACTCGGCAGCTAATAATTTCAGCCACAAATGCTAGAAAGCCACAAATGCTAGTAATGAACAGCTTAAATAGAGCTGGATTCTCCCAAGTCTTGACTCTTGGCATCAATGTTCTGACATGATGCCAGAGTCAGACTTCTGCAACTGATTGAAGTATCTGCTGTTATTTGGAGTGCTTTGCAACTTCATCAAGAACGTGTGCGGCACATCCTGCGGCCATGCTTTTAAGATGGGGTCAGTTTGATTGCTTCCGAGATTATGATAGCATGAAGCATGCTCAGAACCACTGTGCACCCGGACAGAGCATGCGCAGTTTTTCTCGATGAGGTGCTGCAAGTGCTTGAAAAGGTGCTCAGTTAGTGAATCTGTTAAAATACCTCTGCCACTGGATGTCTAAGCTCAGTGTGTGAGATGCACATCGGTCATTTTGTGGAAATGTAGGTTCAGCATCACGTGATGTTATCAACTGAAACTAGGAGTATGCTGGCTGATGATTCTGGGCCTGACCTGAGAATTATATTGGTGGATGTGTGTCCCTCTTCTCCTAAAATGATGCTCTTGGACATTGATGACTATTTATATCATCTAACCGCTAGAGCAATCAGTGGCCAGTCAGAAGACTTATCCTGCCTCTCAATACTTCCACAATTCCTTGTTGGGCTGAATAAACCTTTTTGGGTCGACACAGCTCCCTGCAGTGAGATCTGCATGATCCACATATCATATGCAGGACAGATGCTTCCAATTTAGTAATCATCTGCCAATATGCCCAGAGCAGTGTTCATAGCTGTGCAATTGTGGTGGTGGGCAAGGTCCATGGCATGCAGAGGCAGTTCTGCCTCCATGGAGAAACCCACAGATCAACCTGTAGTCTATTTAATGTTGATCAAATACACTATTATATCACATCCTAAATGGGCAACTGGATCACATAATATAAAGTCTGCAAGGGCCAAGATGTAAGTGATGAACTTGCCACCGGTGACGCTTGAAAAGTCATGTATCAGGAATCCTTTACCATATTGGTAGAAGAAATCAAAATCACCAAATCCAACATATTAGCCATTCAGGCAGATGTGACGTAGCTCAGTAGGGACGTGCACAAATTATCAATTTGAGCATGCAAGACTGAATTCATTGTCTGCCAGAGGACCATCCAGGAATTTAAACCAGAAGTAGCAAATATTTGGTCTTTTTGCTGTAAATATCTACAGAACTCTCATTGTCAAAACAAATTACAACTTTTCAAGCTTCCGGATGGAATGGAGAGTTTCAATTGTTAGCTACATAGATAATACTAACCCTGCTTTTGAGGTTGATAAGGGCCATTGTAAACAGTCCAGATTGAACACGAATCCATCTCAACCCTGTTAATTGATTTGCCAGATTTTGTGGCACAATCATCTCAAGAAAAGAAGGAAATCTCTCAGAGTCATACCTAAGGTTTGTAAACATTGAGCACATGTCTACATGAAGCCTGATTTCTCTTTTACTAAAAGTGTCCCAATTAAAAAAAAAAGATATGTGTATTAAGATACTGGCTTGGTGATGTAGTCTTCAAACACTGCCTACTACTCAATCCTGCCATCTACCGAGCATGTGTGAATAATGAAATTAAGTGAATGAAATTAAGTATTGTTGATAACCTCTAGAATCTGAAATGCCTTATTGCCGTGTGTGTAATGCCAACAACTGCTGAACTATTATGACCCAATGTATATAACGCACAGTTAAATGTGGGTCATTCACAACATATCATTACATGACATACTCTTTTTCACCCACTGAGGACAAGTGCTTCTTGGGAGCACAAACGTGTTATTGGTGTATTGATACTGCAGTCAACATAGCATGTGTGTTGGAAAATATATTTTGGTGTGGATAACCTGTCACCTCAGTGATATTCCACAGAGATGCATGTTAGTCCTGGTTGAGAGCTGTTGTATTGGTTACGGATAAACTAAGATGAGAAGGTGCACTGTAAACTTGAAACTTTAGGAACCAACTGAGGTTTCCCACAGATTTCTGGAAAGAGGGGAAAGTGGGAAAATGGATTCTAGCCACTGGGCCAGCACTCTTGTGCGGCGGAGGGATTCAGTGTTATTAACGTGATGTGAAACGGAGAGCTTGGGGCAAAGTGCTCGACTTGGAAGCAAGATGACATGGAGCAACACAGGTTCGATCCCCGGTTCCTCGTTTAGAAATCTTTGGGTATTAAGCGCGTTATAAATAACCAATTATATATCATATATATAAGCTCCACTCCCCCCGGTATCAGTCAGCATTCAGGGTCTGTATAATATTGACAGAAGAAGTAGATTAATAGAGGCATCTTAATCACACCACTAAAGACTTTACCATTTTCTACCCAATCCATGACTTGTAAACCACTGTTGCCCATACTCCCTCCTTGATGGAGTTGTTGGTTCAACAGTGTTTTATATTGAACATATTTGTATTCTTAGTTCTGTGGGAATCTGTCCAGCATGATTATCAATCTGGCAATTATGCCTGAAAACCCACAGGGAGCATGTCTTCATGCTGCGTTTGTTGACTATTGTCTTAACCTCAGTGTGGCTGTAAGTGTTTGTGATGGCACACATAACAATATTTTAACACATTCAAACCTTCAGTCTTTATCATTTCTTGTGACTTATATTGGCACAAAATGTGGCCCTAGTTCAACTTGCCCTTCAACCTTGCTAAACTATGCCCTTGTGAATTCCTAGCCCTAGCTTGCACTGGTTGCTCCGCTTATCTAGGGTGAGGGGATAATAACGAAGGAACTTGCCCTATCCCTAACCATCTAACACACTCAAAAAGAACAGTCAGTTTGTTCAAATAATTAATAGGCGCAGGCTATGACCATCTGTGCGTACATCGTCTGCCTTGCAAATGAAAAGGTTCATATGTTTTATTAGTTATCTTTGTTTGGCATAAACAATAAAAGATTGACCGATTATTGAAATTTCTTCAGCTTACAAAAAGCAGTCTTTTTTATAAAATTCGGGGTATTCTTCCCCTTAGTTTAGATGAAACTGCTCATATGTAATAAGGGACACACGGCTGAGCAGGTTCCCTGTCATATATTTATAGACAGGATTGTAGTCTTTCAATAGTAGTACAACCCCATGGAATCCATATTCTGTTTATACTTTCTTTGTGCTCAGACTGTCGTTCAATCTGACTCCTTCCTGTGTTTAGTGGAAGAATCTATATACGTTTTTTTCACCATATCATTGGTACGCTTTTGAAAAGATGGACAGAGCCTACCTGTTTCAGTGGACTGAAATAATTGCACCACTTTCTTCAGGGCTATTTGGCAGCACTGTTCTTGGTGCTGCTTATATCATTTTCAACTGTAGAGATCTGATATATTGAAGGTATCCTACCCTGCTCTTTTTATGAGATTCTCACAAGAAAAGGCGTCCTTTAGAGGGTGTGTTGTGTTTCGTTTTATCTCTTCTTCCTGGATGCCCCAATTACTGGCATTCCATAGTACCTATGTTTCCGTTGACATCCACGCTCCTCTGTGTATTTTCTTGTCTACAGAGCATTCTGCGAAAAGTATTCTTTCTGCCGAAGAAAGATAACTAATAAAACATTAATTAGCAAAGCAGACGATGCATGCACAGATGGTCTTAGTGTGCGCCTATTAATTATTTGAATAAACAGACTGTTCTTTTTGAGTGTGTTCGAAGGTTTGGAATAGGGCAAGTTCCTTCTTTACTATCCCCTTACCCTAGAGAAGCAGAACAACCAGCGCAAGCTAGGGCTCGAAATTCACAAGGGAATAGTTAAGCATGGTTGAAGATCAAGTTAGACTAGGGCCACATTTTGTGCCAATATAAGTCACGAGAAGATATAAAGACTGAAGATATGAATGTGTTAAAATATTTACTAGGGAGGTCTTCAGGCCGATACCCCAAGCAGTACCAAACGTGTATTGTTGACACATAAAAATATAACACAAGGCTATGAGCTCCTGCTCATTCCTACTGCCAAACACCAGAGAGGGAAATATGAGTATCCAGATGGCTGCTGTGAGCATTCAGAGACATGGCAAGCCCAGCAGAGTGTGATACAAAGGTCTGCTTATGACACTACACACAAAGCCTCACGCAGCACAGTGTGTTGCTTGATTCTTAGATCATTCCAAATATTTCAGAGTTACTTATCTTGGTGGGAGTGGTGTGCATGTACTCTGCCCTCAATGTATGCTAATTGTATCACTACATCTACTAAATCAAGATCCTAGGCAGCAAAACACATGTCAACCTGTAAGTCATGTACCACTCTGTATGCATGCTCTCACGGGTAGCCACTCAGCTTCAACATTCTCACAGGCCATGCACACATTTATGAGGCGTGTCAAAGGTGTGCACCCAAGTTGACATTCTAATGCAAGCCTCCTCCATGCCGGAACACAAGGAAATCATGGACAAGGTGTTCACACTACTGTATGAAAGTTTGATGTCCCTCAAGAAACAGAAATATAAATGTTTCCAGAACAAGGTCATGTCAAAGAAAAATCTGTTCCAAGCCAAGATCATGATGTTGCTGTGCCCAGACACCATTATCAGCTGTGCTCATTTATTGGCCTCTATGTATACTGCTCAATATGTGTGACTTAATTTGGTTCCATCATGAGACCCCTCACCACACTCCTCCAGAATGTAGTGAACTTTGAATGGGGAGAGGTGCAAGAATTTCGCATTTTATGTTTTATTAATGTGTTAACCTTTCACATATCAGTTAATCAAGTACATCAAATCATATACACAGTATTCCACAATTATTTTACATTCACGAATAATACATACAAACTTATCATTTATTCAAAAATATACATATATTGAGTTTGTCAATAGTTTTTATCCACAAAATGGCCTAAGTACATCTGACGTAGCTCCCGTAGAGTGGGACATACTATCAACATATATTTTATGGTTTGCTTCACATCATTCCCTAGTCAATGGTTACATTCCTGCACCTTATTACGCAATTCTAGCTTCTAGGACCTTACCAGTGTGCAACAAGTTCAGCCGAAATCTTGAAAATTGCCCAAGCCAAAAGGTATTCGGAAATCTACAAAGGTAATGCAGCAATGAGCCAGGTTGCTTATTCAATCTAGAAAATGAGGCATGCAGTCGATAACTGTGCATCATTTCTATGGTTTCCGACCAATCTTTCTTCATAATGGATTTTGTTACACTATCTGGGTTGAGGACCAGATCATTTAGGGAACAGTTACAATGAACCAGACTAGTTTCTGCAACACTCCCGTGATTAGAAAGGCCCGGATCAGTTGCACAACTTTTTGCTGCTCCTAAGTCCTGAAACAGGGATGGGGGTACAGGGGATATAATGAGCCTATAAAGAGAGAATTTCTTCCAATACAGCCAAGGCAATTGTGACACAGTGCAAAACACAAGGAGGCAATTGGAAGACATAGTGGGAAGGCTGAAGACTTTTGTCAAAATTCTTACTTCAATGCATACCCAATCAAGACCGAACACCTGTGTATGATATGATATGATATGATATATGCAATAGAGAAGAGCAGGGCTCACTTTCACTTTATAAAAATGTAATAACAGCCAAATTTAGAATCTACAAAACGTGGAGAGCAATCTCTTTATTTGACAGACAGATTGGTCAATCTTCTCTTCCAGATTGGTTTGTATAAACATCATATTCGGCTGGATATAAGACCTATTTCATTGAAATCATTTCTACTGAGTCTAGAAACCACCTGAACCCATATATCAGATAATGTGAGACTATTTGGCATTAATTATCAAGTTATTCTCAGAGTCCTATGTCATAAGGGCATTTAAATGTCACTGCAGGCCTATAGGTGTAAGATCGACTAAAATGATGTTGTCAGCAAAGGCCACCCTTCAGACTTTTTGCTTGCCGATCTTGGGGCTGACAACGGCCACGTTCTGGGCTCCCTCCCCCAGGTAAAAGAAATAGGAGAATCTCAGACCAAAGAGCGTTATCTGACTTCATGTGAAACTCCCAACAAGAATGGTCCCTCTGCTCTGAGATTTCCCCACTCAGCATTTTATAGAGCTCCTCAAAGTAATCTTCCTGACAGGCTTCTGTAACATGATTACTTTGAAGGGAAAATTGAGGCTTAGCATCCTGATTTAGCAGAGACCAGAAATGATGTGCAATCCTTTGTAATCAAGGTGGCATACATTTGTTTTCCATCCCCTTGGGCTATCAGGAAGCAATGTGCTCTAATCCAACTTTTATGACCTTGCATCCGTGCTTTTTAATCCTGCCAATACACTTCTCCCATTAACCGAAGGCTTTTCACAACTTGCACGTTTTTTCTCAAGGCTGTCTTCCTTTCCTAAACCGCCTGATTGAATAAATGGCTTGGATAACAAAATATCTATCCAAAGGTGCGGGGGAGGAAAGGAAGGTTTTGGCACACAAACCCTATAGTAAACAAGAACAAAGAAGAGGACCCAAGATTGGAGTCCTCCGTCCCCTGCACACTCTGGGGATAAGCGGCAAAGGCGTAAAATTCTTAAAGTTAGTAGTTTAGCACACTGTATGTGAAATGATTTGTTAAATTCGGATCTTTCAAAGACAGAAAATGTTGATAATAATGATGTAAAAAATGAAGGGAGGATTAACTCCCATTTATTCATAAGCAATAATTGAAGCATCGTCTACATCATCACAAATAACAGAAATTCCACTATGGTTAGCTGACGCATTTCGAGGTCAATCATCTTCTTCAGAAGCCTTTATGGAACTATATGGATGACTGTATCTCGCGTTCCAGGATGCAGAAACAGGAAATGTGCAGGCTATCTTGTGGGATCATCATTAGGAAAGTGCACATAGTCTATGTCACTGGTAGAAAGAAGGTGTACCATGGGAATATCATGAAGTAGTTATAAGATTTCTGATCTATTCAGCTTTTCTTGGTTGTTGGATTTGATGGTTTGCTCCAGCCTTATCTTCTTAGAGGACAGGGCCTCAAGTGTCTTCTTGCTCAAAATAAACTCATGCATTCAACCTAATGCCCCTATAAGAATGTGGTTGAATGTTGGTTGGCAGTGGTTAGTTCAGAATCACATCCAATGTTGTAGCCCTCATCTGATGGGTTGCACATTGCAAGCATGGCAGATTGATACATGTCCTTAGGGGAGACTATTGTTCAGCCTGATTCTGTACTGCATCAAATGTCAAAGACCTTTTTGCCACCACTGAAAACCCTCACCCCAGCTCTCTGTCCTCAATCCCACCTTATTCACAATTTTTCTTGTCTTGATTACTAGTTAAGGTTTTGTAAACTAAATTAAAAAATGTGCTGAAACCGTTGGGTTTCAGATACTTTTTCCAAAGGCGGTGAACAGTTATATCAATGTGGTTTGCATCTAGGGAGGGAACCCCTGTTTTCGTGGGTGTCACCCTATTTTTAGATAGAGAACCCTCTAAGGAGGGAGCCCCTGTTTGTGTGAAAACCACCCTATTTATTTTACAGGGATCCAACACCTGGGGAGACTTCCCCCGGTTGAGCATGCACTCTTGTGGAATTTTCCTGCTGTTGTCCTAGACACTATTCTGCTTCCTCTTTCTCGCGTTCTTCCTTGCAATATTTTTCTCGTAATTGTTTGATTTTTTAGATGCCTTTTTTGATTTAAAGCCCACAGGGAATATGGGGGAAGTGTCCAGGGTATTAGATGCAAACTCCTGCGTTGCAGATTGAGTACGTTTAGGAGTAGCATCTTGAATGATACCCACTGGCTCCTGCTACATGTATTGAGTAGAGGGTGGGAGGCAGAGGATGGTAGGGGTAACCAGAGCCTCATTAACCCTCCTTCACCAACCCAACAGAACCTTTATTCTTTACCTCTAAGAACTTAAAAAATGTGCAGCATGATCTTAATTTTGCTCAGTTGTAACATATGTGCTGACAACTTTAGTTTTATATTTTCATAAACGCTGACAAAGAAGTTTAGGACTTGATTCAGGAACGAGATGGAAGGAACAGTCAGTTTCACCCCCTCATCCAGATCATGGAGGGTGTGATGAAGGCCATTGTCTGGTTAATGTTCAGTGGAGGAAATTGAACTAATCAGGTGAGCCCGGGTGATCCGTTATAAAGGATCGCAACTCCTCAAGGCCCCCCTATAATCTGTCCTGTGCCACCTCACCTTTTGCATGATGAATGACGTCTTCCAAGGGAATAGCTTGGTTCAAAATACCTATTTCACACATGCTCGAGACTGCTTCCAAAATGCTTCCATCATTCATAAAGTTCGAGTCGCCATGGCACACCAGCTGATTGATAGGACTCCATTGAATTACGTTGCTTGTGCCAGCCTTCGGTAAAATATTAAAATGTTCTTTTGAAGTTTCCAAGCTGTACATTGAGGGGTATGTTTGGAGCAGTGTGCTGGGCCATTGAGGATGAAACCTTGTCTATTAGCCATTCTGTTCCTCTGATGCGATCACCTGTTGGTGATATGAGTCAGCATCTCGTGTCACCAATGCCACTCCCTCTGAGCCCTTTCCGAATTTCGAAGCAATCATGTCGGTGGCTGCCTCAGTCTGTGCTGTGCCCGCCATAGTGGGTTGTGCCATGAGAGAAAAAGCACCCCATCCCTCTTGATTTCATCCTGCCTGAGCTGCATGAGAGGGAGCCAGGCACAGTGGATGTTAGATGATGGCAAATTAGGCTGATTATAGAAGTCAGACGTGATCATGAGATAATCCAGTACTGACTTGCTTCACAAGTTGTACATGATTAGACAAGGACGGCAAAATGCACGGTTTGGCATAAGGTCACGATGCATGGCTAGGGCAAAATGCAACACTTACTTCAAGATGGTGGAGTTTGATCTACTGAGGTTAATCCACATGCACACCTGCCACAAACTGCCAAAGACTGCAACTCAGCGGCAACTCCACGGCGCTGTGTGCCACAAAAGTTTTTTAAACTTAAACTAATCCTATTCCTCACAGTGACAACTCCTGCACAGGTAACGTATTGAGACTTTTTACTGAAAAGAGACTTAACCATCGAAGAACCTGATAGCTCATAAGGAACTGAGGACCCGTGCTGGGAAAGCTCGAGTACATGCTATGCTCTGGAGATCCACCTTATCCCGTGCTCAAAATCTGGGAAAGGGAGTCCCCTGGCAATCACATTCTGACTTATTGTTTTTTTTAATGTCTTTCTTTATTGAACACACTACCCCCCACTCTTTCTGTAATTAGTTGTAAGGATTTGGCCATAGTTTTCTTTTTAATACAGGCCTTTTATTTTGACAAGACACCACGAGGATTGCCTTATTTTTCATTTGATTGTCAAAGCTTGCTTCCATCTTAGATTTAGGTTTAGGTTAGGCGTTTCTCTACCTTGAATTTATTGTTCAATAAACACCCTTGAACTGTGATCACTTGTGTCTGTCTTTACTGTTGCTACCTTGTGTTCCTTACAGCATGGATTGGTATGCAAACAGGCTGGTGAGGGCAAGTTTTTGCAGACAGTAAGGAGTGCTGAAAGTGTGGCTCATGCCCATATTACCGGTTGAATTGCTCATAGGGGCCTAGAACTAGGTGAGAGGTTAGCTGATGGGTCCTATCCATTAACTTCCCATGGTAAGCAGTATGGAGCTGTACTAGTACAATTGTGTATCTTATGTCCTGAGGTCAGTTTCATTGATGCTACCACTTCAGCTAGAGTTATACTTTTTTGCAAGCATTGTTTATGGGGGATGGGTGGTCTCAGAAACTGAGGTCTATTCTTTCTTGAGAGAAATTGAGCTATTCTTGCAAGGGTGTAATGTGCAGCATATAAAGATCTCTACATATCATGCCAACAGTAGTCACCTGGTTGGGAGATTCAGTCAAGGCCAGCCTAAATGCAGGAGGGTGGTTCCTGTTAATACCCGACAGAGAGAGAGTGTGGCACCATATTGAAACCTTGGTGGTTGTTCCAACACAGGGTAGGACCATTTTTAGATGATGCTTTATTGAGGTGTAGTGTATAAAACAGACAACCTGCCAACATGAGATTGTATGACTGGTGGAAAACTGTGGTATAAAGAACCATTAAGGTTGATGCCGGAATTAAAATCAAACTGCCACCATCCTTGCAACCTAGGAAGCTATGGACGTTTTCTGATCTGCACCAGGTAAGGAAAGTCATGAGAACATCTAGCCTAGCAAGTGATGGAAGAGTTTGGAACAAGGATGGGGTGCTCAGAGCTGGAGCTCCTGGGATACCAAGGGCGTCTTCTACCCTTATCAATGGCCTAAGTGAGGTGAAAACTCCATTGGCGCTGCTGAGGGATCATCAGCTCAAGAAAGGTTGAGAACAGCAATAGAGTTATAGTTATCCACTTAGTTGAAACACGATATCTCTGGGTGTGTTTTTTACCAAAGATTAAGAGGTTGCACTGTGTTGAGTGCCTCCATCCCCAGTATGGCATGTCTACAACACAAGAGCTCAAAATATGCAATTTGCCAAGGATCGGGTGAGGCTGGACTTCATTAAATCCCCTTCCTCCATGTGCTAATCCCTTCTCTTTCCTCCAACTGCAAAACAAGAACTCATAACGTACGGAATTACCATGATTACAATGCTGTACTATGTGTTTCGTTCATCATGACAGAGCACAATTGTTGACTGTATACTCTATGTCAAAGGTCACTATAATACACTGTAATGAGTGACACTATATTTAAGTACTGTCTTTTCATGTATTCGCTAGGGAACAAAAGAGTGAAGAGTCTTCGCTGCAATTAGTCCATCTTTCTCAAAATAATGATCCATGAATAAAAGCACTCTGAAATTTAGTTTCCCAACATCACCGGGCACCAGTTTACTACTGTTGAGAACTACCCACTATGCTAATCCCAACGTTATGCATGTTGGAGCAAGTGATTAACACAACCTCTCTATATAGTTCTGAAAGAGCTATGGAAGAGATTAAGGTTTTCATTAGATACTACAAGTAACTCATTCACTGTAATGGAAAGAACACACATATTGGGGAAATTATGTTGAACTTAGTGCTTATGTTTTTTGCAACTGACCTCTCAGTGATGATGTTTGGGTGCCGAAATGCCATACGTGTTCATGCAAGAAATCAGCTTTTTGGCTGACAATAAAACAGACATATATAAATACTGATGCGAATGAATGCATCTGAGATGCAACATTAACACATATGAGAGTGCACATCCAGATAGCCAGATAGTGAATGCAGGGGTTATTCATGTTATTTGTATACACGAAAGTGAGAATTTACAAGACACTGGACCTCATTATGACCTGCCGCTCCGGAAACAACGGTGACGGTAAATCCACCGCCACCGTTGTTTCCAGACCGGCTGATTCCGAGTTCTGCAGGCAGGAGGTGTCACTCCCACCAGGTCTGGTCTGGCGGGAGTAACACCTCCCGCCTGCAGATGGAAATGGAAACACCGGCTCCGTCATAGATGGAAGCAGTGTTTCTATTGTCCCGACTCCATAGGGATGGGGATATATGGAATTCCGCCTCTGGAATTACTGGGTCACTGGGGTTGTAATGCCCCAGTAATTCTGGCAATCACAGAGACGCAATGGCATTTCGGGTCCGGCGGCAGCCTGCCGTTTTTTCCAGCACGGCTACCGCCGGACTCATGATGAGGCCCACTGACAAGATCATAAACGGAAAAATAGTACATATGTTTGCTCATCCAGCAATATATTTCGAAAAGTACATCTGTGTGTATTGTATGCTCTTTGTAAACATTCTTTTTTTTCTCCTGAACTGTGGTTTAAGTTGCATGCTAATACGGGCTTCGAGTCATTTGGTTAAACCCAAGACATATTTTCTAAAATATTGTGGAAATGTGTGTATTTAGGAAGAGCTTCAAACACTGATTTCAAACACGAATCTGAAATATTCGCAAGAGTGACTTTCTATCATGTTATTATCATTTCCCCCTCTGGTCAAGCATTCTACAGAATGAATGCTGTGTATAGATGTTAGCAAATGGGCAAACGCACAAAGAAATGCTATGATCTTCCTCAAACACCTCGACGACACATATAGTGCTGATGGCCTAAAGCCCTGGAAGTAGATCTGATGGTAAAATTGAAAGCTTTTCAGAAGTCAACAGTTCCACGTGCACTGGCCCGAGGCCCCATGGTAATTATGCAAACTTGAAATGCTGAGCTTAATCGAGTCTGACTATTAAAAATAATTGTGTCGAGGATCATTACATTGTTAGCTTTAATCAACTTGCCTCTCTGCAGTGCGGGCATTGCACAGAGATGGGTTGAGGAATTGCAGACCATAGAATGGAAGGGATGGACAGCTCGTTGATCATATCATCTCATTTGCCAGGCATTAGGTAGGCGTTCATTATGCACTGTGCTTTGCCTTCCTCAGCTCGAGCTTGCTTCATTAACCCATTTCATAATGTTCTCCCCGCAGTGGAAAAAACATCCCATATGTTGAAAGTGACATTGTACTGACATATGCCGAGCAAGCAACACTCCTACTCTACTTGCCTTTCCTTTTGTTCTCGGGGTTTGACCTTCACTGCCATCTTTGCCAATCTGCACGAGGCTGGATGTCAACATTGCATCCTGTATTGCTGTCTAAACTGCAAAAGAAATTGGATCGCATATGCAACTTTGCTTTTGCGTATACGGCCATCTTTTTCAATTATGGCTCATATACATTATTTGGAGTTATTTCTATGACACTGGATAAGAGATTTCAGGCTACTTAGATAAGTGTCTGTCACATATTTGAGAGAGTGTCACCTCTAGATTTAGGTTGAATCTCACGCAGGTCACAAGGGACAGCTTTTTGACCACCTGATGATGACTGTGGCAGTTTGAGATGGAGGCAAGGATGGGTCAGCGAAACTCTCACTGAGCATGGAGACGCCTGATGTGTAGTACATGCTACTTTAAATGTATAGTCACTAGTAAATAATGATATCCTTCATTGGAGGAATGCAGCTTCAAAAATCTTCAATTAATCCAAAATTGCTAGTAATCCAAATGTATTTATCCAAAAATAATTAGCAGAATCCCTGGCTGATACATTTCAGACTCTAGATCCTTCTTCAGGGCGGGCTATATAAAATTAACAGACAAGTAGAAATCACTTCTAATTTCAATGCAGATGTTACAATTCACAAAATAGAAATTATCATAATAAATCCGAAAGCGTACCTGTCAAAAAATGCACTGTGATCGAGTGCTATAGAATTCACTTTCATTACAGTCATTCTCATACCACTTTATCTCAGATCCATCAATGTGGTATTACTGCTGGAAACAGCAAATTAAGCAATTCTGTAACATTGACCTTTGTGTCCACTCCACATATCAGTCATATTAGCAACAATTATCTGTCATGTAACATAGAATGGTACATCTGTTACTTTAATCCTTATCCAATTTTGATGCCATTAATCCGAAGCTGTAGAATCCAAGTGAACTGGTCGTATAGCTAACAAGCTGTTTTCTTAGTCCCTGCAATGTATTTGATGAACATTAAAACTAAGTTCTAACGTTTAAAAATGGGAGTAGGGTAAAATGCAGTGGCAACTAATTATCCATTAAAATTATCCGTTGCCAAGTGCATAACAAAAAGGCTTACCTAAATATATGGGACCGCTTGCGTCTTGTCAAGAGGAAAGGAAAATGGGATCACTTCTCAGTATGTGATATGGCTGTCTTGCGTCCTGGTGGGAGGAAAACTTCGTAAATATGGGCGTTTATGTATGCATGCTGATAGCTTGCACTGAACTTGTGTTGTCAGCTATTAAACAAAATGATGATCACTTACTTGTCAAGTGTTCTGATACTGCATATCAGTTCTGTCCAAAACCCAATGGTCCGGAAGTGCCTCTGTGTCAGCAGCCTTGCGTGTTGCCATGGCACGGAGACGCTGGGACCCTCGGGTGGCTTATAGAGGCGGACATCATCACATGGAGACGTGGTGACGCCTGGACGTGATTGCACTGACTGATGGGAATTGAAGTGGAATCTTGTAAAACGATCTGTGAATCACGGATTAGTCAAAAGATGCACATGATGTATGATTGTGTTTAGCTGTTGCCAACAACTGCATCGTAGGTCTTGATTAATGCAAGTATGTCAGTGCATTTCTACTCTTGTAATTAATGAAAAATGATGAAACTCTAGAAGTGGTTGTCACGTTATGTGAGGGGGATGTTGAAGGAGTGAATTTAATAGATCAAAAAGACATTTGAATAAGTAGGACTTCTACTTACTGAATAAGTGAACTATAATTCTGTGCTTTGTCCAGACCCCTTGGCCCAGCCATCCAGAGTGGCCATATCCCTTGGCCATACCTGTCCGGAGACCTTGCTGGCTGTCCTGAACCCCAAACTCACGCTTCCATGTAAGTATCACATCACCCAGTCCCCAAATTGCATATCCTGCTCTTTTGATACTTGCACCCCATTGAAATCCAAGTCAAATCCCAAATTGCCAGTGTAATCTATTGACCTTCCCATACACAAATCTGTATTAGCCTGTGTATTTTAGTGCATTTCTTTGATAAATCTTTCCATAGTCTCTATAAATCGTTAGCATTATTTGCAATGAAATCAATGTATTCCCCTATAAAGAGATTCACGGGGAGATGGTTGCCATTCTAAATCAATCACCTCATGACAAGTGCCTTTCTTTAATAATTATAGCAATTACAATATAGTCTCAACAGAAATAGTCTTTGTTTAACAAAAAATGAATTTTCCTGTTTATTGAGCTTTTCTACCAATTCTGATTTGCATTCATCCCAAAGAAAAACCCAAACCGTAATCCTATTAAGAGTAACCCCTTTCTCAAGTATCTTACCTGCACATGCCTCTGTTTTTCCTACTTGAAACCGATTTCTGATTTTGACAACTAAGGCCTTTACTTTGCTGCTGTCAGCACCAATCCTGTGTGAAACTAAATTCCCATTTGCGCATGTGTGTTTTTTTTTTGCATTTGTTTTCATTCCCAAATCGATTTTCTTACCTATGTTCATATTGCCTTGGTGCCCTGCAAGTAGTCTGTAAGCTTCCTTATCTCTCAAGTGTAGCAACAAGAATTTCTGTCCTAGCTATCCCACCATGGTTGTGAGCAACCTTGTGAGTAACAAGTAAAATCTAATTATGCTGTTTTGCTCCTAAAACAAGTTTTCATTTTCTTCTTTGGCCTCCCATCTTGGGGTGGTGGGCTGAATACAATATTTGCATGTAACAGCTGCAACAATGCAATCAAAAGAGATGTAATCACTCACTCCAGAACTGGTGAGAAAGTCAAAGACTATGCAACTTGTGAAACTCAGAATGTTATATTTGCCGTCAAATCCCTGTGTGGCCTGACGTATGGGGGCAAACCAGTCGTAAAGCTTGCATACGATGGAACGAGCATAAGTCATATATGTTTCATGCAAGGAAACTACAACAACATGAATGCAGGTAAGAAGGAAGGAAAGCAATGCAGCAAAAATCACACTGGCAGAATTGCAATTTCTTTTTTCACAGATTTAAACAAGCAAACAGCTAAGGAAATGAGCTAAACAGTCAACTCGAAAATTGCTTTTTTTGATGGGGTACCAAGGCACATAACAGGTAAGATACTCAAGTGAAAGGATTACTTTTTATGGGATGACAGTATGGGATTCTTTATAGGAAAGGTAAATCGGATTTTATAATGAAAACAATTTCACAGGCAAACTTGGTTTTGTAAACAGAAATGATTTGTTCTACTGAGGCTGCATTTTAGTGACTAGATCATTAAAGAAAGACTCTGAACGCAAGGAAGCTAATTTGCAATATTAACCAATTCATGCCGCTTCCTCTTTATATAGGAAATAATTACTTTAGCTAAAAATGGTACTAAGGAATTACACAGATTGCGGAAATGATTTGAAAAGAATGACACTAACATATGGAGCCTAACATGGATTCTTTTAAGAACAGGATAAAACACAGGATGCTGACAATTTGGGGAATTTACTAGAGTTTCTTATAGGATTTTTATAGGATTTGGACAGAATGCAAGATAACAGAGCGGTGTAATCAGTTTATTTTGGCACTGGGGATGGTGATACTTACAAAATGCACTGGAGTTGGGTTATTGGGACAGCTTAGCTGGATCTCTGGACAGCGAGGCCAGGGTATGGTCACTGGGTAGCGGCTGGGCTCTCCTTTATGGGAACAGTTGGGCAAAAGGGGTCAGGTCTCTGGATTCTCTCAAAGCGGATCAGCAGCCTCTCCTCTTTTCTCCCAGGATTAGTGGTTCTGCCTGGACCTAGATGGGTGGTTCTGCCTGGATCTGGATCAGGATAGGTGGTTCTGCCTGGATCTAGATCAACTACCTCTGGAGTCTTGGAATCTTGCAGGGTGAATTTTGAATGTCTGGATTTTTGAATGTCTGGATTCTTGAGTGACCCAAATCTCCCTGTGCCTCCTTCTTATATAGGCAGAATGACAACAGAGGATTTTTACAATGTGGGCGGAAGTAATCTGAACATACCCCCTTGGAGGGCATAGGTCAGGCTATGTGTGTCCCCTCCTCCCTGCAGGTGGATTGGTTCCAAGGAAGTGACATCAGTTTAAGTGTGGGTGTTTTATGACTGGCTTTGTTTCACCACAGTTACTTTTACCAAAATAAGTTATGGAACAAAACCCTTATATTTTCAAACATCCCATTATAAAAAATCAGATAGGCAAATCCCATATTTCACAAGGAGTGTGCTGGTTCAAACGCCCAGTCTGTGCGATGCTGCTACGCCCTTTTTGCACTCTTTTGCCATTTCTCATGGAAAACATGTTATCTCAAATTCTTTGAATAGCTACACATAAGCCTAACAGTGTTGGGCATATTTTCATCAAGTTTCATATCTGTGACATTTAAGCTTTCCCCAGAAATGCCTTTTTACGGCTGTTCATGTCCACCATATCAGGAAGACACACATGGTCTTATTTTACTTGTGGAAACATTACATTAAAACTGTCATAATTTCACTTGACTGCTTCTTTAGAATACTGAAATAAATGTCTTAATGTAATAAGTCTTTTCAATCAAATGGGCTGGACTTGTCCCCAAATGTGGGCAGTCTTTCCAACCCCCCGTCAAATGTCTTCCCCTGGTCAACTTGCTCAGGGGTTGTCATGACTCCCCCTTTCTTTGAAGTCCTCCAGTTTACATGGAAGGGAACTCACACTTCTTTGTGAAGTGCTAATTCCCCTTGGTCCATTGTCCCTTGCTGGGGAACTGCTGGCCAGTCTGATGAGGTCACATATTTCCACACGTTGACCTGTTCACATTTGTAAAAGGGGCTTCCTTTCCCATGGGGCTGGATTTCTTTGAAGTGTCTGCCTTGCCAAACTAGTTCTGGAGTCTTCAAACATGTTTTTTTCTTTCTCTCTCTTTCTTCCCCAGAACCCAAGTCCTTTTGTAAATAATATAACATACATTTAAACCACCCCAGCCTCACACATATAATGCGGTTTCTGTGCAAATTTTGGGATGATTTCACATTTAGCTTTCAAAAGAGCAGTTTTTTTGCTTTTGCAAAAGCAGATTTCACACGTGTTTTTATTTCAGTTCATTTTGAGATTCCCAATGCGGTTTCTTAGGCACACATTTTTTTTGGCATTAACTTTATGAAAGCTTTTCATTGCACTGGTCAGTTTCTGTTACAGAGGGATATGCTTGACAAATGGGTACTTTGAAACTGGCACATAGTAAGTGTGAGAGAGAGAGCTTCTTTTGAAGTACCTTGCGTGAGTTAATTTGTTTCCAAAAATATATTCAAGCCATATTGCATTAGAAATCCGAATTCTTGGCCTTTCAAGTGGTTTCCCAGCATATCAGCTGCTCAGGGAATGCTTTTGCCTCACCTCTTGCTACTCAGCAGAAATGAAACATGACAGAAGAGGTTTCCTTGAAGGGCACAATCTTTGTGGAAAATGAATCGAGAGCCAATTTGAAAGTCGTCTTGAAAGTTATGTGTGTAGTTTTAGTATTTAACATGACAGAACAGAAAAAAGGTGATGCCTTTCTGAGCAGAGGTCATTTTCTGCTGAATTTAGATAAAATAAGCAAATGCAGCCTTTCTTTGTAGTGGCAGTGGAAAGCTTGCCACCCCTACGCCAGGGAAAGAAAGCACAGCCACTTTTGGGGTGAAATGGGGTAATGTGGTTTTTGTGGTAGGGGGTTTCTGTTTGGGCTGGCAGATGTACCCCACAAGTATCAGGTATAACCTAATGGAAATTCCTCCCATCACCTCTTGTTTCTCCTCTCCTTCAGAACCCCACTTGACACACCAAACCAATGAAGAAGGGTGCCACTGTGAGGCCTGTCTGGTGTCATGTTCCATCTGCTATCTTGAGCTGCAGGACCCTGGAAACAGAACATACTTCTTGCTAGGCTGTTTCTGTCCTTTCTTAGACAATCTCGAGGTCAGGGATGTTCAAGATAGGGTTGCTCTGTTATGTGTTTGGTATCAGGCATCTCCTCAGGTTTAAAATAACATTTCTGGCTTTCCTTCCTTGGCCCTGCCCACTGCCCTGCATTGTACCTGCAGCTTGAGGCCACTGGAAAACCAGCAACTCATCTTGCTGGACAGATCCTGTCCTGCCTAGATCTTCTTGAGGTCAGGCATGGCCATGATTACGCTGGTGGGTTCAGTGCTAGAAGTCTACTGGAGGTTCAAAGATCTTTACCACCTGCACCACCATAGAGGAGTCTCCTGGTGAGGCCTGCCATACGTCATGCTCCATATGCCATCTGACGCTTCAAGTCTCTGGAAACCAGCCCTCCATCTTGCAGTCCTACTCTTGTCCCACATAAATGACATTATTCATTCCATTTAGGAGACATTCGTCCAGCCCTCGTATCTTTGCATTCTGTTAATTGTAGTCCTGTTTTTATAATTAAGGCTCCCTGTTTTCCTGTTTACTGATTTTTGCACATAAATGCAGATGGAAATCACTCGTTTTCCTTTCAGTATTTATTTGCAAAGAAATGATACAAACGAAAATAGGATGGGTCTTCAAGTTGTCAAACATGCATATCAGGTCAATAGCTGTACAAAGTAACATACCAGAAAGATTAAACTAAGAATTACACGTACCTTTAAGTTGTTTACATGTCTGCAGATATGCAGCCCTTGACTTGTGCAAGAACACAGCTCTAGGAGTTTTACATGCCTCCAAGAGCTAATGTGTTTTTGTTTTTTTCATTTAAATAAATGTTGAACAATACCGGTTACAATTTTCTGTTCTTTTAATAGCAAACAATAAATGTGGAAACTACAGAAAAAACGATCCGAAAAAAAAAAGATAAATACAGACGCAATTGGTGCAAAAGTAAATAACAAAAAAAAAAACAGGAATCTTCTTTATAATACATAAACCAATTACTATAAATGCAAAGTCTGCAAGCAGGACTGACCTACAATGACTATAAATGCAAAGTTGCAAGTTGCAAGCAGGACTGACCTACAATGACTATAAATGCAAAGTTGCAAGCAGGACTGACCTACAATGACTATAAATGCAAAGTTGCAAGTTGCAAGCAGGACTGACCTACAATGACTATAAATGCAAAGTTGCAAGCAGGACTGACCTAGTGTCTCCAAAATGGAATGGATACTGTTGGCATGCGTGGTCTTGCCCTCAACCATCTAGCGGTCAAGCATGAGCACGATCGGGCTGCTGTCTGTCATATGTTTGGTGCCTCAAAGTCATTCCGCCTGGCTGTCTCCTCATGCTGGGTGTCCCAGCAAATGTTGATCTAGACAAGGGCAATTTTGATGAGGTGGGGCAGGGTCCTGGTACGGTCAGGGCCTTGCCCCACCTACTCTACATGTTCACAAACATGATTTGTCAATGTTCCTGCTTGCTCCATTGCACTAGATTATACTCACCTAATCTTTCTGAATATGCGTAAGTCATATTTTGGTTATGCCTGGAAATACTGTTCATGTATTCCTGCCATCTATGCCTGCTAGTGAACTGTAACATAGTTTTCAATTGCATGCAAATTTGCATGCTAGGTGTATGCCTTACTTTCTTCTGCGCCCTAAAGTAATGTTACATTTACTTGATTGGTGCACCCAATATTTATAAAATGTGTATCCTTACATCACTCCATGTTACAAGTAAAGTGACGTCTAGGCTCCAGATCAAGAACGCAGTGTACCTCTAACATATACCATTGTCTGCTTAACATTCTAATGTTCATATATGTTTGTCGTGCACAGCGTGTGCTAGTGCACTTGTGAACACATTCTGAAATGACATGAACACCTATTTGGATTCACGCTAATGCACGCACATGCTTGAAGGTTGTTCCATATTCCTACACCCCACTTGTCTACACTTTATTTGAACATAATGTTACCAGTTCACTTCATTTTCCCTGTCCACTCCAGAAGCTTCTGCCCTCCCCTTGCCGCTGTAGATCTTCTTGGCACTGCCTCTTAGTGCCCCCTTTCTGCTCCCTATGGCTATCTCTATCTCTGCTGTATTTCCAAATTGCTGTACTATCCACTTCTGGCACGATGCACTAATGTTTGTGATTTATATGTGTATTTTGTTCTGTACGGCAAAGATCACATGTATCCTTTTCCTGTAGGAGCTTGCATCTTGAGAATATGGTATATGCAACACTCGATTTTGCACTGGATATCATGATTTGAATCATGGTAAAAATAGCACATTCTATGCATCACTCACAGCATTCCCTCCTTCTAGTTCTCACTGAGCCCACTTTTCTCATCACCATTCATCCCTAGCTCCACCATTCACCATCGGATTCTTACCATCCTCCTCCCACTTGTAGCATGACATTTGCTCTCTTTCCCCATCCATTCCTTAAACACGTCCGATTGTCACGTAAAACATTCTTCACAAGTCCTTCCCTCCCGCTATCTAAATCTCACCCCTTTCCTACAACACTACCCGATATCTCTAAAAACACACTGAGCCAGTCCCCACAAGACTCTCCCAACATCCATCCAATATTAATGGCGTGTTGTATGACTCTAAGATAGATATATATGCCTTAAAAGAAAACTGGTTCTCTGATCATGAAACCACACTAATCAATACACCACTCCATCCTGAAAGTAAAGTGCAGGTATGAAATACATCTTTCAAGCCTTTTGGTGGGGTGGATCTAAACTATCCTACTTCCCTCCAGACTACAATCATTCACAAAAGTATTGCCACCTCATTTGAAACCTATTTTTGCAAATGTGTGCTGGATACACCCACCTGTGTGACGATTGTCACTAGCACTTGAAGTGCTACTGATGCATCATCATTCATTGATGACTGGACTGACTTATTAAAAACATGTAAACATCATCTGTCATCATTCGTTGTGACTTAAACATCTGGATAGACTGTTCTAACAGCAAGCACTCAATCTCTTTCCCTAATCCATGTGATTCTCTTAAAATTAAGATTTGCTGATTTGCCCCTAAACAAACACGCTTGGGGTGGCTACAATGCTCGCTTCACATATGTTTCTTTCTCCTGCCTTGGTTATGAATGTCTCTTCGTCTGACCACTCTCTCCTACAAGCTCAGCTGGCTACTTTCAAGAGAACATGTTTGTCAATAAATGGGAATCTAGATTGCATCAGAGTTAATCTCTCAAAAAGCATATGACACTGGTTCCCTTCTCTGCAACTATCTCTGACCCACATTCGGCTCCTGCCTCTCCCGACTCCACATTAGAGGACCTTCACTTCACTAGGACAAGAAATCTGAATATACTAGCTCCTGCCGTTCTCAAAAAATCAGCCTCTTTCCAAACGATCTCTGCCTAAATGCCAGTAAGATAGAGATCCTTTACATTGGAAACCCTGCTCTTGCATTCCCTCTCTCACTGGGGAGCAGGTGCAAGGGGAGCTAGGTCACCTGGCCTAAGCCCCACCCACCTGGTCCCTTCTTGGTTGGTGCTCTTTTCCCTACTTAAGGAGCCCTCCAGCCTCTTTTTCTTTGCAGCTGGGGAGCAGGTGCAAGTGGATCTAGGTTACCTGGCCTAAGCCTGCCCATCTGGTGCCTTCCTGGCTGCCGCTCTTTTTCACCACTTAGCAAGCCCCGCCAACCTGGTGCCTTCCTGCTTGCCGCTCTTTTCCCTACTTAAAGAGCCCTCCAGCCTCTTTTCCTTTGCAGCTAGGGAGCAGGTGCAAGTGGATCTAGGTCACCTGGCTTAAGCCCCGCCCACCTGGAGTCTTCTTGGTTGCCGCTCTTTTTTACAACATAGCAAGCTCTGCCCACCTGGTGCCTTCCTGCTTGCCACTCTTTTCCCTACTTAAGGAGCCCTCCAACCAATTTTCCTTTGCAGCTGGGGAGCAGGTGCAAGTGGATATACGTCACCTGACCTAAGCACCACACACCTTCTTGGCCCTGCCTCTTACTTCCTGCTCTTAACTCTTAGATCAAGGGCATCTCTCGCCCGGGCATCCAAAATAAAGGGTAGAACAAAGAAAAGGGCAATTCCTGTTCATACCAGGAGGACCTAGGGCCTGACACCCACCTCAGACAACAGGTAAGCATGCACCAACATGTGTTTACACCCTCTGTCCCCACAGGCCATCTCCACCCCCCGCCTACGCCTGTGATGTTCCCTTGTGCCCCCCCTTCTCACACACAGGTGTAGCCTGTTTTGCTTGATTCTTCTACCCTGTTTCCCCTCCCCCCTCCAGCCTACTTCTGCAGGAGTCTGTCCTGATACATTCTGATTTCACCACTACTGTCTTGTGGCCAATGCTGGATTTGACTTTTATGGACATCATTGATTCACAGTGCGTCACCCTTTCTCAACTCTCATGCTGGACTTCCTTTGCCATCTTGTACTCATGGTGGCCTTAAATCATGCTGTTCCCATCTTCATATTGTATCCTGGGTTGCAACATGATGTGTTACTACTGACTTCTGCAATTTTATTTGCGCTCCCCTCTTGCTTCTCCACTCTTTTTGACTGCTTACTCTCTGTTCTCTCCTCCTCTCCCTTCCCCCTTTTCCTATCTCCCCGCCTCCTCCCCTTACTTTCTTCTATGCACTTACTATATCAGAATTGTCCCTGGACCTAGTATGAGAGCAACCTCGTCTGTTTCCTCCCCTCCTCCCCTGATCCCCCATCCCCCTTCTAGCACTATCTGAAATGTTGTCAGGCCTAGTACGATAGCCGCTTGTTTTGTTCCTCACCTCCCTTTCTGCACCCCTCTCCCTCACCTTTTGTTTTTCTCTGGCTCTAACCGAAATGTCTTCAGGCCTAGCACGGTAGTCGTCTGTCTGTTTCCATTTCCTTCCACCTATTTCCCTCCCTTCCTTACCTATGTCTTAGCTCTTGCACTATCTGAAATGTGGTCAGGCCGAGTACGATAGTTAATTTCCCATCCTTACTGGTCATAGCCTGTAAGAATGTCATTGTATTTTCCCTTGTTCCCACCCTTGCGTTGAAGCACTTCGAAACACATTGTGTATAGACGCTATATAAATAAACTATCATAAACTATCATATCACTCTGGCTTCCCTCCATGGACCCTCTTCCCTTGCCTACCTGTGACGCAAAAAACGTGGGTATCATCTTTGACTTCACTCTCTCCTTCACTCCTCACATGACAGACCTTTCCAAGAAGGCTTTTAGGTAAGATTTTCATAGCAATGATCAATATTCCTGATCTGTGTCAACCTCAGAACATATTGCTTTACTGCTGGATTCTTCTTCCTTACACCTCAGTGAGTGTGAGTCTTTTACTCTGTTTATTGGTGTCATTTAGTGTATTTTCTTTTATTTTATCCTCTTTGACAACCTTGGCACATACTGCCTATTGCTGCTGGGATGCCTTTGGGCACCCCTTTTAACTTTATCTGATTAACCTTGTGAGAACTACAGTTCACACGGGTAGAAAGTGGAGTGCTGTGGAGATACAATTGTTAGGGAGAATTCTCAGAAATATGCTAATACCTCTCTACCTTAGAGACCCCCAGCACTTTTGCTGAACTCGAGGACTTTTAATTTTTAACCTGGAGAGAGTGAGACATTTTTTCCCACTCTCTCATGTATTTTTCTGTGATTTAAAACACTGTGTTTCTTTTGGCTTTGGAGTCTGGCAAACTCCGTAAGCATCATCTTTGCATTGCGGCACACAACACCTTCAGTGCAGTGGCACATGGAAGTGTCTTAGATTTCCCAAAGGTTTAAATACCTTCTCTTGGTTAAACTACTGTTTCCAAGAGCAATGAAGTGAAATTGACTTTACTTACAATTTGTAACTTTCTAGACCCAACACACATTATCTTACCATAGAGTGCTGGAGGGGTTACTTAGTATCCCATTTGTCTAGTTTCTCATGCAACATTTTTATTTTACCCTGTCTAGAATTAATGGCTGGTGGCAGTGGTTTAATTTTTACTACCATTGTGTCTTTTTACTGCGGGCTCTGTTTGCAGCTGCAGTAAAGCATCCATGGGTGCCCATTTTGTCAAAATGGTCCCGTTCTTTTTTCACCATTTCTTGCTGGAAAGGTCCTTCTTGAGATTTACTCTGCGTGCCAAACCAAGTTTGGTCCCTTTGTTCCTTTTGTCTTTGGCGGGATTCACAAGCGAAGCCCGCCTCTGTCTCCAGTATGTCTGGCAGGGGCAGGAAGTGAGGTAGGTGCCTGAAACATCCTGTGCTTAATTCCATTGGATACAGGAAGGCACCAAAAGGTGATTGGCCACCTGGCTGTCCATTAAGGACAGCACCCTGCTGTGTGATTGACAGCTAGGTTGGAATTAATGGGAGAAACCTGCATAAAAGTTGAGGCTTTTTGGCTTGGAAGGCAGAGTCGACCACTGGACGAAGGCATCCAAAGAAGAACTTGGAAGAGATGCCTGCTCCAACTCCTGGACCGTTGGTTTGCCCGGTGAAACCCTGCTGCTGTGTTAAAGCTCCAAATTTGCCTCAACTAGAGAAGCGCTGCAAGAACGACTTCTCCCCTTGAGTTGGCGTGACCAATCACCTCCAAAGTGAACTTATTGGGACATCATCTCGGAGCTGGCTGTACTTCCACTGCTGCTGGAACCGAAGTTACAGGGAGAGGAACACCAAACGGATTGCATAACTTTTAAGTTGGACCCGAGCTTATGGTAGATCCTCCAGACTCCCACTAAGCAGGAGTGACCAAACCTGAGCAACCTCAGCAGAGTGCTGGACCCCAGATGTGAGGAAAGTCCAAAGTGGTATCCGAGAGTCCACAGTGGTGTTATTTGCTGAGATGTGAGGAGCTGAAATCGCAAAATGCTGCTGAATAGATGTTTGTCCTTTTCTGCCGATGACCGTCCCATTGCACTGTAGGAGTCCTCAGATGTCCTCCCGCTTGTCCCCATGACTGAGGCCCAGGAACAACAGGATCTACAGATCTGCACAGGAACAGCCAGCTGGAAATATTTCTTCTAAACAAAGGTACTGTAAAGTTTGAGAGGACTTACCTCTTGTTGTTGTAGCCTTATTTGATCTCAGTTGAGACTTGTCGTGGTTGCTTCTCTAGAGTTGCTTACATCTTCTACCTCTCACAAGCCTCCCAGCTTGTGACCCTACTTTGATTCTACTAATTCTACAAAGACTTCTAAAACATTGTGCAAGACTTGTACTTACATGCAAGAAGTACTTCAGCTCACCTAGACTTTTGGCCAATTGACATTGGCTGGCCTGGCTCCCTGAATGACTCTTCTCTCCTCTGCTTGTGTCTTACCTTCCCTCCAGGAAAGTGTTAATTTACTTTGCATTGTGGAGGGGGGGTTCAAAAGTACTTTCCTGCTTCAGAAGATGTGTGTGATATCTTGTTTTGTTCTGAAATATTTTTACTTCAACACTCATCTCAGTATTGTTGTAAATGTACCAGTGATATATTAATGTCCACAGTGTCCTTACTATTTAAGTCAACTGAGGGTGTAGGAAGTGTCTCTGTGCCATCCTAAATGGGTATTTGCTGATTTAGAGAAACTAACAGTGTGTATTTTGAAGTGTATTTGTGTGTTACTATTATATTGCTTCTTTTGAAGAAGGCTTATTCAAACTGACTGTTAAATATCAAGAAAACTTGAGTATAAGTATCTATTTGGATACTTGTCACTGTGAATCTCTGTTTAACTCCACTACTGCTCACAGTAACCCCTCATGAGATAAGCCTGGCTGCTAAGCCACACTACCAACGTTTGTAGTACAAGCTTATACCAAAGGTTGGGTTCCTATTACCAGGAGGTCAAGGTTGTTGTAGTGCACCCAAAGGGTACTGCTCCAAATCTTGCCTAACACTGGTGGCAGGCAATGAGGATCTATTCTAGAGTTGTTACACTAAGTATTTGCTTTGCTTTTGCTCAACTAAAAACCTTCACAAAGCTAAGCTTCACTAGAACAGCAACTGTAACATGCCAAATATGGATATCTTCAGTCAGGAATCCCTGATAATGTTAACAGTAGATCAACTGAAAGAAATGTGTAAAGTCAGGAATCTCCCTATTCAAGGAAAGAAAAGTGAATTGATTGCAAGATTGTTGCATCAGGAACATCTGGGTAGAAGGCCTGTCACACCTGCTAACCCTGGAAATGTGGAAATTGATGATGGGGATGATAATCCAGAGTCTAACTCTAATGTTTTAGAAGAGCCAGAAGAGGGAGAGGAGTACGAGGATAGGAATCCCTCTATGCCTCAGCCTGCCCTTTTGCCTCAAACTTTATCCACCACTGGGACCCCACAAGGTCCATCACGGAGTCCAGAATGTGTCTCTTGACAAAATGAGATGTGAATTGGAATTTAAAAGGTTACAAGCCCAAGATGAACCCACAAATCATGACATCAAACTCAGGGAATTGGAAATGCAACATGCTTTTGAAATGAAAAAAATGCCTCTTGAAAATGTTTCACTCTCAGAGTCCTCTAGGTCTTCCAGTCCAAAGATGTGTTGCCTGCCCAAAGAAGCAGTGAATATGTATGATGTGAAACTTGATATTTTGGATTGGTTTGTAATGGAGGTGGGGGAACTTTAAAGATTGGAGTATGAGAATGTGAAGCTAGCTTTAATAGCTAGATTTGGGAAAACTCCTTCCCAGTATCTTAAGAGGTTTAGGACCCTCAACAAGACTGATGTACCCCCTGGGCTGCCTGGGTGTGTGAATGTTTGAAAAACGTAGATGGTTGGATTAAGGGTTACAGAGTGAACTCCATTGAAGGAATGAGAAATCTATTTGTGTTGGAATCTATGTTTGATGCCTGCTATCCAAAGCTAAGACAGCACATGGCTAATTCAAAAGAGATTGATCCCAAGAAGCTAGCCAAGGCTGCTGACTTGTAGGTTGCCAACAGGGCCACTCACAAAGAGGATGAGGGGAAGTAGCACAAGAAAGATGACAAAGAGAATTCTAAATCCCCCCACCCAAAAGAGGGGCACAAACATAAGAAGGGTAAGCCACACGTGAAACCGAATCAGTCTAGTGAAACCTCTGGTGGTAAACCAGAGGGAGGTCAGCAGAAGCCCCCATCTGTCAAAACATTTGAAAAATGTTATGCTTGTGGGTCAACTGCCCATGTGAAAGGGGATTCCAGATGTAAGGGTAAACCTTCAGGGGTACACACTGCCTCCTAAACCTTAATCCCTGAGGGAGAGGTACATATGGCAAGTGGAAACTTCAATCTATTGGCTGAAGACCCCTTTGGAGTCTCAGCCAGTGTTTCTTTAGTATCCCTGGGTCTGTGGGAACAGCAGAATATAGATGTGTATAACTCTAGTCCAGACAATACCAAAGCAAATTACAAGGACAATGTACTTGTGAATGGTCAGGAGACCCCTGCCATAAGAGACACTGGGGCCAGCATTACAGTGGTGTATGAAACCTTTTTCAAACCTGAGGATGTTGCTAATGCACCCAAAGGTCACACTATTCTTGCTGGAGGCCCTGTCCAGATGGTTCCAATTCTACCAGCTCTCCTCCAGTGCAATAATATGACTGTAAGAATACCTGTCAGTGTGCAAAATGAGGTGCCTGGCAGAGTCCTGTTGGGGACTGACTTAAAGGCTCTTGGAGTTATTTCAAGTGCCCCCAGGCCTCCCAGTAAAAGGAAGCAGGAGCAGACTAGATAGGCCAGAGAGCAAACATTGAATGACTCTCAATGGGAAGTTACTGAAGTACCTATAACTCCCAGTTCACAGGAAGAACAACTATCTGATTCCAGGAAGAAAGAGACAAAGGGGAAACCCAAGGTCTCAGGAAGAAAAAAGTATCACCCCTGTGCACAAAACAAGGAATCCCTGAGAGGACAGTCCAAGGTCACACCTGTGATCCCTCCACCAGCTGTGGCTGAGTGGGAGGACTATCCAGAGGATGGTGAACTAGTTACTGGTGAAACAGAACTGGAAAAATCCCTTCCCCATGTTGGAGACCTGGATCCTAAAGACCATCCTGAGCTGCAGACTTTGCTTTCAGATGATGCCCCTTGTAGGGCAGACTTCAGCAGAGGCCAAAGAGCGTGTCCTACTCTTGAACAGGCAGCTTCCCAGGTGGAAGGGTAAGAGCCAGGGAAGCACAGGCTGTACTGGGAGGATGGCCTCCTTTACAGTGAGCCTATAGAGTCTACCCCAGGGGACTACAGAATACTAGTGCCTCAGGGGGTAAAATCTCAGTTTCTACAGTTAGCCCATGAGATTCCTTTGGCTGGTCACTTAAGTTTTAAGAAGACCAAGGAAAGGGTTTCTCTGTATTTCTACTGGCCTACGATGGGCTCTGATGTAGATAAATTCTGTAAAAGCTGTCACACTTTGTCAGACTTCTGGCAAGAGTGCAGCTGAGAATGTGGCACCCTTGGTGCCCCGCCCAGTGGTGGGAGTACATTTTCAGAGGGTAGGGATTAACATTGTGGATCCCTTAGACACTCCCACATCTTCAGGCAATCGATTTATATTGGTTGTGGTAGGCCATGCTACCAGATATCCTGAGCCCATACCTATGAGGACTGTTACTGTTCAGTCAGTGGCAAAGGCCCTCCTTGGTATTTTTACCAGGGTTGGTTTTCCTGAGGACGTTATCTCAGACAGGGGGACCAATTGTATGTCCCACTACATGCAGACCATGTGGAAAAACTTCTCAACAGCCTATCATTCCCAAACCAATGGGTTGGTAGTGAGGTTTAATAGAACTATGAAGAGCATGACAGGTGCTTTAGAAGAACCCCTTAGAGGAAAGTGGGACCTTCTACTTCCATGCCTTCTCTTTGCTTACAGAGAAGTCCCTCAGGAAGGGGTTGGCTTCAGCCCCTTTGAGCTTCTCTATAGGCATAAGGTTAGAGGTCCATTGGCCCTAATCAAGGAAGGGTTGGAGAGTGCTCCTTCACACAAGCCAGTGAGATTCACTGACTATGTGTTAGGTCTCCGAAGGAGAATGACATACATGATAACAGAAGCTTCTGATAACTTGAAAGCAGGTCAGTCTCTGGTCAAACATTGCCATGACAAGAAGGCCAACATCGTGAGTTTACTCAAGACCAGCTAGTAATAGTTATGGTACCTACAAGGCAGAGGGCCTTACAGGACAAATGTATTGTACCCTTCAATGTTTTGGGCAAACTTGGAGACGTCAATTATTTGGTGGAATTGGGCAATCTCAAGGAGGCCCAGAGGGTGTTTCACACGAACCGCCTTAAGGCATATGTCTCTAGACCAGAACTGGGAGCTTTGCTTCTAGCCTCTGATCAAGAGGAGGAAGAGAGTGCGCCTCTACCTGACCTCCTCTTGGGACAACCTTTAGATGGAAAGATAGAAGGAGTTAATCTCTCTTCTGATCTGACTCTGCACCAACAGGAGGAATGCAACATTCTGTTGAATACATGTGCCTCGCTGTTTTCACTGACACCAGGCTTGACCCCTTGGGGCCAGTATGATATACTCACCGGTGATTTTCTCTCTCTTAAGAGCAGGGGTTACAGAATGTCAGACCATGTAAGAACCCACACAAAGAAAGATGTCAAGAAGATGCTTGATCTTGGGGTAATAGAGCCATCTACAAGTCCATGGGCTATTCCAGTTGTACTAGTACCAAAGGCAGGATCCAAGGAGTTCAGATTCTGTGTGGACTATAGGTCTCTTAATGCAGTCACCACGACTAACGTCCATCCTTTACCTAGGAAAGATGAACTGGTGGATAAACTTGGTTCAGCCAAGTTCCTCAGTATATTTGACCTAACCTCAGGCTATTGGCAAATAGCTCTGACAGACCATGCCAAGGAGGAAACTGCATTTTCCACCCCAGGAGGCCTCTACCAGTTTAAGGTTATGCCTTTTGGATTAAATAATGCACCTGCTACATTTCAAAGGATGGTGAATCATGTTCTGAATGAGATGGAGGACTTCCGCATGGGATACTTGCATGACAATGCATTGTTCAGCCTTACTTGGAAAAAATATCTTGACCACCTAGGATATGTTTTGCAGGCTCTTGAGCAGGCCAATCTGACCATAAAGGCAAGCACATGTCAATTGGTCAGAGTAAAGTGGTCTACCTTGGACATCAGGTAAGAGGAGGTGAAATAAGGCAATTTCCTAGGTGGCCCAGTCTTGTAAGCACATGCTGTACAAGACTGGGCCACCCCTACTACTCAAACCCAAGTGAGAGCTTTTCTAGGTCTAGCAGGTTATTGAGACCTTTGCACCATAGTTTCTCCTTTGAATGTGATCTCCTCACCCAAATTCCCCAAGAAGGTCAGGAAGAATGAGGAGTGCACTGAGGCATTTGAAGGATTTAAGAAAGCCCTTTGTCATGCTCCAGTCTTGAGAGTTCCTGACTACAACCAATTCTTCATTGTACAAAGTGAGGCTTCCAATACAGGTATAGGTGCAGTTCTGAGTCAGGTGGATGTGAAAAGCAGGGAACACCCTATCTGCTTCCTCAGTAGGAAACTGAAGGACCCTGAAACAAGGTGGGCAACCATAGAACATGAATGTTTGCCATTGTGTGGTCTTTGAAGAAAATTAGACCATACTTGTATGGATCTACTTTTGTGATTCAAATAGACCGCCAACCCTTGAGATGGTTAATGACGATGAAGGGGGAAAATCCTAAATTGTTAAAATGGTCTATCAGCCTTCAGGGGTTTGATTTTACAATAGAACACAGTTCAGGGTGTAATCACCAAAATGCTGATGGTCTCTCCAGAAAGTATGACCGACTGGAGTAAGGAGATTCATCCAGGGGTGGATTAAATCCTCCTGTCCCTTAGTCTGGGGGGTGACGATTGTTAGGTAGAATTCTCAGAAATGTGATAATTCCTCTCTACCTTAGAGGCCCCCAGCACTTTATCTGGACTCTGGGACTTTTATTTTTTAACCTGGAGAGAGTGAGACATTTTTCCCCACTCTCTCATGTATTTTTCTGTGATTTTTACCTTTTGGTTTTGGAGTCTGACAAACTCAATAGGCATCATCTTTGCATTGTGGAACACAACACCTTCATTGCAGTGCCACAGGGAAATCTCTTAGATTTCCCAAAGGTTTAAATAGCTTCTCTTGGTGAAACTGTTTCCAAGAGCAGTGAAGTGAAGTTGACTTTACTGACAATTTGTAAATTTCTAGACCCAACACACACTATCTTACCGTAGGGTGCTGGAGGGGTTACAAAGTATCCCCTCTGTCTAGTTTCTCATGTAACATTTTTATGTTACCCTTTCTACAATTAATGGATGGTCGCAGTGGTTTTTATTTTTACTACCATTGTGTGTTTTTACCACAGGCTGTGTTTGCAGCTGCAGTAAAACACCCATGGGTGCCCATTTTGTAAAATGGTTCCGTCCTCTTTTTTTGCCATTTCTTGCTGGAAAGGTCCTTCTTAGATGTACTCTGTGTGGCAAACCAGGTTTGTCCCTTTGTTCATTTTGTCTTTGGCGGGATTCACACGTGAATCCCGCCTCTGGCTCCAGCTTGTCTGGAAGGGGCAGGAATTGAGGGGGTTGCCCAAAACTATCTGTGCTTAATGCCATTGGTAACAGGGATGCACCCAAAGGTGATTGGCCGGCTGGCTGTCCGACAAGGATAGCCACCCTGCTTTGTAATTGACAACTAGGCTGGAATGAATGGCAGAAACCTGCATAAAAGGCAAGGCTTTTTGGTTTGGAAGACAGAGTCGGCAACTGGATTAAGGAATCCGATATAGGACTTGGAAGGGATGCCTGCTGCAAATCCTGGACCGTTGGTTTTCCCGGTGAAGCCCTGCTGCTGTGCTTAAGCTCCAAATTCACCTCGACTAGAGAAGCCCTGCAAGGACATCTTCTCCCCTTGAGTTGGTGGGACCAATCAACTCCAAAGTGAACTCCTTTGGACATCCTCTCGGAGCTGGCTGAAATTCAGCTGCTGCTGTTGCAGGAACCGAAGTGCCAGGGAGAGGAACACCAAACGGAGTGCATCACTTTTAAGTCAGAATTTTAAGTCTTGGTTGCTCCTGTAGAGTTGCTTGCATCTTCTAGCTCTCACAAGCCTCCCAGCTTGTGATTATACTTTGAATCTAGTTTTTCTACAAAGACTTCTAAAACATTGTGCAATACTTTTACTTAACTGCAAGAGGTCTTTCAGCTTACATAGACTTTTGCTCTCTTGACATTGGCTAGCCTGGCTCCCTGAATGACTCTTCTCTCCTCTGCTTCTGTTGTACCTTCCTTCCAGCAAAGGGTTAATTTACTTTGCATTGGGGGTTAAAAGGTACTTACCTGCTTCAGAATATGTGTGTGATCTCTTGTTTTATTCTGAAATCTCTTTATTACAACACTCATCTCAGTATTGCTCTAGATATATTAATGTCCACAGTCTCCTAGTTATTTAAGTCACCTGAGGGTGTATGAAGTGTCTGTGTGCCATCCCAAATGGGTATTTGCTGATTTAGAGAAACTAAGAGTGTGTATTTTGTAGTGTATTTGTGTGTTACTGTTATATTGCCCCTTCTGAAGAAGGATTATTCAAAAAGACTGTTAAATAAATTAATAATTGTTTAATCAAGAAACCTTGAGTATAAGTGTTTAGTTGGATACTTGTCACTCTGAATCTCTGTGTAACTCCACTACTGCTCACATTGACCCCTCTTGAGATACGCCTGACTGTTCAGCCACACTACCAACCTGTGTAGTACATACTTATCCCAAAGGTTGGGTTCCTAATACCAGAAGGTCAAGGTTGTTGTAGTGCACCCAAAGGGTACTGCTCCACATCTTTCCTAACAATGATGTATTGCCTTTCTCATTCTAACTGTAACATTTCTGTTACAGTGTCAAGTTTACCTTTAATGGCTGGTGGCAGTGAATCTTTTTATTAATTTGGTGCACCTTTACCGTGGGCTGTTTCCAGAGCCCTGGTAAAGGCACCCATGTGTACTCATTTTAGCAAAATGGTACATGTTGACTTTTTTTTTAATTTCAGTGTCCCTTGTCCTTTCTTGCACCTACTTCCAGGGTGAGAAAATCCTTTGTATCAATGCTGTCTTTGGCAGGAGACCTCGGTCAAGCCCGCCCATGCTCCAGGGTGTCTGTGAAGTCAGGAAGTGAGGGAGGTGTTCATAACTCTGCATGATTTTGTATTCCAGCCTTACTGTGACAATCCAGTTCAAACTCAGAGGCTGGCTGTTCTGAAAGCACTGCCAACCCTCAAGTTTGAATGTTACAGGTCTGTTTGATTTGCTGGGTTCCTGCATAAAATTCTGATCCTGGAAGCTGAAGAGGTAGTCGACCACTGGAACTGAAACTGAAGAGGAAGATGAAGGAAACGTGGCTGAGACGATTTCCAGCGACCGGAGAGCCTGCTGTGTAACCGGGGCCTGCGGTTACCCTTCCTTACAATTGACCTGGAAACTCAGAAAACAATTAGCCTCACCTTGAGCCTAGTGAAATCCACTAGACTCAAGGAGACCTCAAGATGCACTCATCCCACCTTGTGCTCCATACCTGCACGTCTGCAATACCCCAATACCCTCGGAACTAGAGCCATTGTGTGGTGCACAAACTTTCCAATTCTGAATCTTGCTGAAACTTTATTGGCATCCTGCTGGACCCCCAGAGACGTGAATTGAGTCTGAAAAGTCCTCTCACCAGAGTGCTGGACCTTGCAAACGACGAGAATCCACCCAGTGATATTCAATCTTCTTCTGGCTCCTGAAAAAGGTGCCAAATCCACAGAACTCCATCCAGCTGCAAATAAACTTTTTCCTGGAGCCTTCCCCATTGATCCCTGAGGAAAAAGCTGATCCAGGATGCTGTCTTCTGTATTCAAAATAAGGAATTCAGCACCTGGGTTTATGGCTGAATATCCAGAAGTCTTCTGATTTCAACTCTTCTTCTGTGCTGAGGTACTGTGCTGGCCTGGGGATTTACTTACTTTAAGTCTCTTGTGATTCCTGACTAGCTTTGGGGTGTTTCCTGTGATTGGGAATCTTCTTGTCCAGTGCACCAAGGGCCCCTGCTGGAATCCTCCTAGGGTGTCTTCTCTGAAGTCCCTGGACCCTCAACTAACTTAGAAAGTGGAATACTTACTTGTTTGAACAGACTTCCTCAGGAACTCAGCCTTTGCCTCAACTGAGCCCTATCTCACCCTGCCTGCAGCGGGCTCCTAGACCACTAGGGTCCCTCGTCTTCTTCAGAGAGAACTCATGTGATATAATTGAGAAGGGCTGGGTACTTTAAGGGGTCTGCCTTGAAAAAGTAAAACAAGTATTGAAACGTGTACTTACCTGTAAAAGAGTTAGTTGGTAACTGTAACTGAAGAGTGGACAGTTACACAAGTTCTAACTTACCTTGAAAGTGTTCTGTCACTTGTAAAAGTATATGTACATTTATTACTTATCTTATATATGTTCTGCCATTCTGAAAAGTATATATAGGATTTACCTACCTTGAATAACTGTGTGCCATTTTGAATACTTGTACTCAGTCAAACGTTCCTTAGAAACTGTCTTGCCATTCTAAAATAAAGTAGATAGTAGGTTAATTTACTCACCTGTGAATTGGGTCTCCTTCTTCCCAAAAAGGTACGCTGTTGGTTCCACTGTACTATTCCTGTTAGGATATAATTGTATGAGTATCCCCAATTGGGTCTTGCTTCCCCTGACTTGCTGTTAGCCTTTCCAGAATATGTCTACCTTAGGTTATATTTACCTCTAAGTTGCTGATAGCTCCTTTTTAAAAGTATACAGGGTTTACCTGCCTAGAATAGCTGCGTTCCCTTCTTGAAAAGTGTTCTTTGGGTATAGCTGACCTTGGTATGCATGGTGTAATCCTCACTTAGTGTGAAAAGTTCTTACTGATCTTAGACCGTGTTCCACTGATCTGAAAATTAAGTGTAATTGTATCTTACACCTCAATGTCTAACTCCCCTAAAATAACTTTGTTATCCTGAATCAAAGATATTGGTTTTTACTATTCCCAGAATGAGTGTTCCACTTTTCAGAGAAGTATATTGTCTTGTTGGTTTACTATGTGATTTTTTGCCGAGCTTCACAGTACAACTGCTAGGGTCTTCTACCTTTTTTTTCTTGATAGTAACATAAAATTTACTATTGGTTTGACTTCCCTACAACTACTGTTAGGTATTTCAAATAAAGTTGTGTGCATCAAGCATCGTGGTGTGTTTTTATAAATTTGTTTATGACTCTATGACCAGTATTTACCCCAAGACTTAACTTGGCCTATTTGTATTAATAATGCACCTTTAAGTGTTTCTATTGAATCCTTGGTGTACTACAGGTTATATGTACCTTCCTATAGCCCTCCCTCCCTCCTAAAATAAGCCTGGCTGCTTTGTCTATGCTTCCATGAACTGAGGTTTTATAGCCTTATACTAAGAGTGGAGTCTTGTACTGTCTCAGTTCAATGGTTTTGCCCTTAGTTGGACAGAAAAAACTGTACTAATAAAGGCCCACTACCAGCTGCACCTCCTCAAAGGTAATCTTCCCTTTCTCACTTTCCCCCAGAAGCTCATTGTCTCCAGAGCCCTGGTTCTCTTCAGGTTGGACTACTGTAACAGCCCCTTTCTCAATTTGCCTTCCTCTACTCTTCACCCTCTCCAGTTAATCCTGAACAGCACTGCAAGGCTGAGCCTTTGCCTAAAGCACAGGGACTGTATCTCCCCAGCCCTGAAATCTCTCCACTGACTCCCGATGGCTGCAAAGATCAAGTTCAAAACACTTGGCATCATCGACAAGGCTTTCTGGGTCCAGGGCCCACACTACATTCAACACTCTCTTCCTATATACCTTCTGGCTTGAGCCCTTTGCTCTGCTGCCTCCAACACTCTGAGGTCAGACGCTTCTCCAGGCACAGAGCAGGGGGCAGATCACTTTCCTCTTCAGGTGCCTCCCTCAGGAACGGCCTCTCTGCCCCTCTCAAACTTGAGCCGGATAACCTGAAGTTCCAGAAGCAGATCAAACCCTTCCTTTTCTCCTCTGCTTTCTCTCCCTCCATCCCCTGCTGACCTACCTGTCTGCTGCACTGAATGGTTGCTTGGTTACCCTCAGAGCCTCACTGGGTACCTGGCACCTCTTGACCGGTCTCCCCCACACTGCCTCTGAGCCTGTCATGCACTAGGGGCTGTAACTGTAACATCTTCAGTCCCCTGCCTCCTTGCACTTACCCAGAGCCGCACTTTCCTAGCTGCACTTACTCAAAGCAATGCTGCCCTAATTGCACCCCCCCTTGCACTTCCACTGTACCCTTCCCCTGCAGTTTGCGTTACTGCACTTGCACGATCTGAATGACACAAGACCTGGCAAGATCGTTTGTCTTGTCTCCCTCTGAACCCGACCTTGTCTTGTCGCGCCTAGTAACACGTGTGCAGGCAAGTTATAAATGACATATCAAACCCAATTTTTGGTTTGATCATACAATTGCAGCATTACAGAAAGTGATCAGAGCACTGGAGCATGGATGGCAGGAAAGCAAAGAATGTGAGGAGAAAAAGATATGCATGTAGCATCACAAGGTCTATGATGCAATTACTGTTTGCAAGAAAAAAGCTTTCCTTCATATTGAAAAGGCACCCTCCCGTAATCCAATTTCTCATTTGCTCCACATTTTCAAAGAACTCGGATCACCTACACAATATTCATCCTATCCAGTGTAAATAAAAAAATCCATCAACTCAACCATCTCTAATCAACCCAAACATACAGCAACTCTTACACATAGTTAGAAACAAATGCCCTCTTCTCCAGTTTCACCTGAATCTCTCACTGGTGAAGAATATGCCATCTTTGTCTGAGCAGACTAAACCCTGCCCTGCCAGGACAATTAAGGATAGTTTTCTTAACCTCTCTCTTGCCCATACTACCTTGCTGAACAACTGCCTTGGATCCGGCATCTTTCCTCAAATGATAAAAAAAACACATCTGTCACTGCTCCTAAAGTCAATAGCAACCTCTGTATCGCTTCATAATAGCATCCAATTACAAACACATGTTTTACTGGCAATGGTCTTGAAACAATGGGTACTAATCAATTACTATAATTCTCTGAAAAACATGGTTTACATCACGATCATCCGCCGGGCTTCAGACAAACCGGAAGCACTGAACCTGCATAGCTATTCATAAAGGAAGAGATGCTGTTTGTGGACATCGAAATGAATGCAGAAAACCGTCAGGAAATGGACTTCACACAGTGATGCGTCTCACCTCACGTGCACAATACATGCATCTTCAATCACCGCTACCAAGTAAGGGTAAATGTTTCTAAAAGCAGCATGAGCAGCTCTCCAAGTCTTGCACGACTTGCCATTCTCTTTTCCTTTCTCCGTTTTTTCTTGTCTCAGGAGCATAGCTCAGGGGCACAGTGCTCGCCTTGGAAGTAAGACCACATGGAGCAACACATGTTCGATCTCTGGGGTGTTATAGATAACCTACCATTTACCCCGTGTCACGCCCCTCAGCAAAAGGACAGACCGTTTGCGTGGATACGTGTTGCCGAGAATGGGGACACAGTCCCTAAAGGGGCCGATGCTATAGCATCTTCTTTTGTTCTGTTAAGAGATCCTGATTGAATCTCAATGGTAAAGAAGTCTTCCTTGTTGCTCTTTCCAGCACTGCTGCTGGACTGCATATTATTGTCCATTCCCCCGTGTATGGCACGAGGTTTCCTTCTGCACCTTCTCTCATTTGTATGCTGCCTTCTCCTCTGGGATTTAGCTGTGCTTGCTTGAATACTGTTTATAAGCACGGTGGTCCGTGGCTCCTCATTTTGACCTGTGGGTTACAGTGTTTACTTGGAGAGACATGGTGCTAAATATCACTGTCCTGTTGGTGATTGGCCTCTTCTCTCATTGGTTCACCTTGGACACTCTGACCACTTTTGTAAAGTGCGTCTGTTGACAAGGTGCACGATTTCATCTCTGTGTTGGTGTGTTGAATGTGCCTGTTACCTTTGTGGGTGAACTGTATTTGGATAAAGTGTATTTTTCCCTGTGAGATAGCCTGGTCTTCCCTTGGTCACCTATGTGAATATATCCCTCGAATTTTCATTTGCTCTATTCAAGGTTTATCTTTGTTTCTGCTGTACCTTTAGCGCCCACAGGTGGTTGTCTGAGTTATCAAAGCCTTGCTCTCTCGTTCCTTTGTGCGCATATGGAGAATTTAATTTTGTATTGACTATGTGTCCTCCCGCCGTGATGAATGGGTGTTCCCTGTAGTGGAATTGGTCATCACTCGTTTTTTTCTGGACTGCTAGAGGACAGTGGGCTCCATTCATGCCTGCCTGCTGTATGGCTTCTTGGTTTCCTTTTCCACTTGTCAGTTTCACCTGGGATTATACAGGGCAGCTAGGCGGTTTTAGAGTCAATTTCTCTGTAAGAAAGTTGACATGATGTTGGAGGTGACCTGAAACCCATTGTCTGACACAAGCGTTTCAGGGCAGCCTATGGTTGTGAGGGTTTCCATTGTGGTTGTATGTTGATTGTTTGCAGGAAATGTGCCTCAGTCGACTTAGAGGCATAGTCCACGGGTACCAGTGTGTATCTTCGGTGACGAAGCTTATATTTCATTGGACCAATAAGGTATATCCCTACCTTCTATGCAAGGTACTCACATGCACTCAGCAGATGTCATAGTGGTGTGCGAGTGACGAGGCATTTTACTCTCATGGCATGCTGAACATGTGGTCACATGCCTCTCCATGTTGTTGTTATGCCAGGAAAACAGTAATGTAGTCACCGTTTTGACAGTGTGCTGCCTAAGTGGCATTCATGTGCCAATTACAGTAGAGTACAGACTAGTGCCACCAGCGGTCTTCATTTGTTTGGGGCACAAGGATTTACTGCAATGCCGTCCATTAGGGAAAGGTTGGGACGAGATCCTAATGCTGATATTGTGTAACCCAGGAACTATACTTTTTATAGTTTAAATTTGCATTTGTCTTTCAAAAGTGTGAGTCTGTTTCCTTCTAGCTTCTAGAATACTCTGGGCAGGGCAGTGTAAAGGAGTCTGCATCCTTCCCGTAAAGCAGAATGTCACCCTGAAAGAATGCCACATTAGGCATATCTAAGTTTATCGGGTCGGAATTGATGACTAACTTCTGAGAAAATGCAACAGAATTGCATCTCAGTATGTTGAATCCTGCATTCAGGGGTGATGAAAGAGGTGAGCACTTTGGATTCTGGGTGAAGTTGAAATTGAGAAAAAGCACTTTAAAAGTTGAGTTTGAAGAAGAACCTGGTTTCTTGGACTAACAGGCGTAGTTCAGTGGTGTTGGTAGTGGGTAGGAAATATTTACATAGTTTACATTTAGGCTGTGGATGTCCACACACAGACACAACCATCTTAAGTAGTTTTGGGGCCCAGGGCACAGACACCGTTGCCCTCCACTCTCCCCGTCCCCTCCACAAACCCGAAAGGAATAAAGGGATCAAAAATATCTGGTAAAGCTCCCCCCCCCCCCTTGTCGCATCACAACACATAGCTTGATATGTGGCCTCGCAGTAATCAAAATAGCCAAGGGTACTCCATTACAGTCCCCTTGCCCTCTTTATTTTTGCTGTATTGAGCATAATAAATAAGTAGCATTTCAAGGCCAGCATTAGCAGTCGATGAAAAGGGTACTTGTGTTTTATCAATAGCATCCAAGAAGAGGGCATACCAATCATTGTATAAATGCAAGACATATTTCATATGGAAACAAGGAGAAATCTAGACATACTCTAGCATAGGTAGTGGATGTAGATTAGAAGCTACTAGGAAAGTTTCTTTATTGAGATAAACTGAGTTTCAAAGAGGGACATGGTTTTCAAGTAGTATTCCCATTAAAGAGCAAAGGAACAAGTTGCTGTGTTTTGCATTATATTAATGTTCCCTATTATTATAGATGAAGCAACACTATAGCCAGTGAAACCAGGAGTGAAACTCTTTAGAAGAGGATACCCTGAGAACAAAATCACTGTGAAGGATAATGATATTGGATGGTTCAGGGATTGACAATGCTGAGAGCTTCGGACATACAAGATTAAACGAGATGCCCAGGATTACACATTGCTTAAGAGGTGAAGCTAGGATTTGCACTCACTCTGCTATGTTTGCATGTTACCACTTTCTTTTCTAGCAGGTACCATAAACTAAAATGATCTCATTGTATGAATTTGACTTGGAATGAAGACACATTACAAACTCTAGCATGACACTATTTTAAACACAACATGTTCAAAAAGTGGATTATGCAAATTGGGAATGATTCTAGCTTCATTGTCTCTCTCATTAAGGGAAGTATATCCATAACTGCATACTAATCAATGTGATCTTAACAAACAAATTACATCTGTGTTTCTCTTTTGTAATTTTAACCTTGAAATATGCTCAAACACGTTTGAATTGTGCAAAAAAATCAAACCGTTTTCTGTGTCAATTGAGAAGACCTTAAGATTTGCTTGTCAGAGGTCTATGATGTCTGGTCCACTCTCTTCTGTCTATAACCCCTTCCACTCCAATGGCATTCATAAAAAGAAAGATCAGGTAATAGGCTAAACAATGCCATACGCATGTGAGAATGTAAATCTTTCCACACAGCACAGAACTGTCCTTGATATAGGATGATGTGTCCAGGATCACTGTATCATATGCTGGAAAAGCTAGGATGCAAGCATGAACATTTTCGTTCCACAGTCTTGAATTTGAATACCTAATCCCCTGTCTGACTAACAATGCATATTCCTCATTGTAGGTGGCTGCCTAGGTTTTACAAGTCTCCACCTAAACAAACCAATTTCTAGACCTTCACCATACTGATGCTATGTTAGTTTTTTTTAGTTTTTTTTTTATCAACCACTAGCTGGTGCAGCTACCTTGCTGATAATAGCACCTGTTGTGCTAGAAAACAAAGTACACATACATGCAGGTTTATCAACTTCAAACATAGGAAAGGCTGAGTTGGCCTTGACTGATATTTAGTATTGTAAGCTTGCATATGAACATGGATCTCTGCAATGAGTACTTAACACACTGAGTTATCTTCTGAACCAGCGCAGCACTCATATTTATCCATATGCATTTCATTTTTGGAAGTGCACATAATCAATATAATTCCTATAGAATAGTGAGAATGCTACAGGAGTTTTGCTGCAGTGAACACACAAACTATGTATAGGACAGTGAACACAGAAAGCATTACAGGATGAAGTGATCAGAGCAAAATGTAGTTGTCAACAGACAGGCAATAGGTTTAGCCTCAGCAACATGTGATGAAATAGCTAGACGTGTGTTATGCAAGTTTGGTAAACAACAGGAACAGACTTGTTTTGATCAGGCAGCCTTGTTTGGCCCACGTCCAAAGTGTGGGCCCGGGGCAAAGGCCCCTTCTACCCTCCCATAAATACTTCTCTGCACACAGGTGAATGCTTTGCACTCTTTGTTTCTTTTGTAAGGACAACAGCTATAAGCCACTCTGTGCCCTTGACAGGCTATATGTTGTTGTAGCAGTTTGTCAATGAGTGCTCTGAGACCAGCACATGGTGTCAAAGAAAGGGGCTGTACTTTTTGCTTGATGGTTATATCTCCTTGACATATGATTGTATTATGTAAGTATTACCACAACGACCCAGGTACTTTATGGAACACATTTCTGTGGTGAATTAGAAGGTCTGGTACAGTTGTGTGCTGAACTGTGAAGTCGTGTTCTATGCAACATGGGTCTACTTTGATCTCTCATAGTATCTGGTTGTCTCAACCTAAGAGCCCTGGAGCTTTGGTTGGCACATACATCTTCATGGTGTCCGTGTGGTCCTTGAAGCAAATCATACTGAACCTGAAGTCTCACATGTCTATTTGTGCCCTCCATAGGCAGCAGGAGAAAAGGCAGGGCTGTGGAGTTGGTTCCAGCGGTTTGGAAACAGCACATCATTTTTCTGGTGCTATGATCATGTAATCGGAACCTGAATTCGCAAGAAGGCAAGTAACTACATCATCAATTTGAACATCACAGATAAGTTTCCACCATGTTGAGGTGCTGTGGAAAAAGGCATAAGACTAGGTTTTTGAATTCTTTGGTTGGTTCCTTGTCTTCTGCGATGGCTTGTAGCTCTGCAACCGTTTCTATTCTGTCTGTTATTACACAAGTGGCTGAGTCTGTGGCACTCTGCTGATTCCTTGCTGACCTGTGGATACAACCTTTCATTGGTGAGATGGTTGCTGCCACATCAATGGATGGACGTCTACATTAATAGTCATCTACCGCTCCTCAGCCCTTGTGAACTATTCCTTGTTCTGGGCAACACTGCCGGGCAGCCCCAAGTGAGCCTGGGTAACTGCTGCCCCATGGCAGCAGGCCCCTGGAGTGGGGCAGCAGCCCTCCTCCAAGGCCCAGCTCCCCACCTCTCCAACAACTAGGAGACACACAGTCTCAGCGCTACAAAGTGCAGGAAGGGTGAAGTGTGAAAGTGCACCTCATCCTTCCACAATAAGAAATGGGTGCTAAGCACTCAGGGGAAGCAAGGTCAGCCAGGCAGGGGAACAACAAATAAATGCCCCCCAGGGGCTCAGACAGTTGGCTGCATGCCGGCCTGGGGGCTGGCTTCACAGCCCCCACAGATGCACTACAAGGAAGCAGGGGCTGCCCTTGGATCCTATATATTGAGCTGCTTTCAGCTCAGAGGAACACAAGCTGTTTGTGAACCTTGCACAGGGACCCAAACATCCAGGGAGTTTGCTGTGTACTCAGCGTCATCCTCTTTTTCTTTGGAGTACACTGTGCCCTCAGCATTTTCCTCCTCTCTCTTGCAAAGTTTGCTGTGTACTCAGCGTCTTTGCTTTCCTTCTGTGAACCGTTATGGACATAGCCCTGTTCAAAGACATTACCTTGCAGTGCGACAGGATCAGCGGCATCAGGGGAAAAAAGCAACCCAGGCGGCTGTGAGAAGAGAAGAGGCCCAGACAGCAGCACCACCAGAAGTCGGAAGCAGTTTCACGGAGCAAGCGGACTATGAGAGGCACGAGCAGACTAGATTTGTTGCCGGGGAAAGGAAAGCAGCAGAAGGGAACCCTGCCGCAGGCAGCAGCTTCGCGGCTCTGAGTTTCAAGTAAGTCCGCTCCCCGCACCGTGGTTGCCCAGCAACGAGGCTCCGGACGAATGCCGGAGTCCTGAAAAGTTACACTTCCCAGGTTAATTGGAAGCAAGCCAACGCAGAGCAGCGAGGGAAAACAAAACGCGCTGAGAGAACGTTATAAAAATAAAAAAGCATTGTTAAAAGCATTTGTATGATAAAAGCTAACTCGAATGGAAGCAAAAACCGGAACAAGCGGGGACGAACTTTTATAAATATTAACATTTTAGTAGCATTTAGTGTTGTAGCAAGCGAACGCTAAGGGAAGCAAAGTTTATTTTATGACGGAAAGTTGTAAGAGAAATTGACACAGGCAAAAATGTTTTAATGCACAAACTCACAAATCAAACAACAATTTGAGACACAATTTTGTTTAGATTTAACAGGCCTTCAGGATTGGGACATAGGTGCATGAAATAAGAGTGCACCTCACGATAACAAGGGAACTTTTAACCAAGCCTACAAAAACACACTGGCCAGAGTCAGAACAACGGTTTTGGGGTCCTAACACAGCAGTTACCTAGTATGGGTAACAACAAAGACTTTTAATTATTGTGCATGCTGTCACCTGTCACAAGGGACAGGCAGTTATTTAAACAACTTCTGATTTTTACAGTACCCCAAATAATGGGGTGCAACACAAGGTTTCCACATTTAGGTAATCAAGGTTTGTTTATTTTCTGAACAGGAGGAAGCATGGCACCCAAAAGAAAGCCACAGGAGCCCAAAACATTGCCAAAAAAAACAAAATCGTCACATTTGCAATCTTCAATTGAGGCAGCGGAGCATTATGGTTGGGACTGGGTAAGAGAACATTTAAATGGGCTACCAAAGGAAGGGGTGACACCGCCAACAGGGGAGGAAGACAGCACCCGCCCAGTGAAAAAAAGCAAGGCACAAAGGTAACAAAAACTAAAAACTGTCAATGTTGTATGAGAATATGAAAGAGATGTCACAGATGATTTTGGAAATAAGAAACAAGCAACTGGCTCCCAATGAGCCAGAAGGGGCGCCAGGTCAGAACATACCTTTGGAACCCACAATTAGTATAGATCCCATACCACCCATAGAACCACCAGCATCAACAGGGCCAGAACCAATAGGGCCATTGAAAGCATGGGTGATGCCCACCCAAACAACACAGGCCCGATAGACATAAACAACAGCACCACCACTGATATTATGATATTCAGCAGGGCCCAGCTAGATTTAAAGCTGAAATCCTGTGAAACGGAAATGCTTAACAGGTACAAAAAATCCCTTGCATGGAACATCGATATATCAATTAAAGAGGCCCTATTGGTAAAAGAATTAATTGAAATATCCTTGCTTATTGAGGCTCAGCGCAAAGGGAGGGATGCTTTTGGGGATCCCAAAAAGATCAAGGAGAAGGCCATAGCCAGGAACGACCAGGTATAACAGAACTGGGACAACTGGTCAAAATCATTTGCCATTTTAGCAACAATTTTCATGGAAAAAATTCCCAGGCGATGGAATAAAGCTATGGGCATATGCGGACAAAATCAGAAAGGTAAAACTCACCCACAAGGGGAAGGAGTGGCTAGCCTATGACATACGATTCAGAAGGAATATGTCAGAAAGACCAGCAATAGAATGGGATGAAGTACAGAACCATCTATATATATTGAATGCCAAGCCTCCAACAGAGGAGGAGGTTTCTAAGGCTGTCAAAAAAGAAATTATATTGTGCCTCCTATTGCAATAAATATATGTATATTGGCCTACGCCAAGCTGCTCGAAAGTCGCTTGCAAAAGAATCCATGTTGCAAGGTCCTGACCTTAAAATCAATGTAAGCCGCCATTTTAGGTTCATCCACCATTTTAGGATTCGCTTTGTAAAAGTCACCCTGTGAGTTAAAATGGTGGACGATGTCATTCCAAAATACAACATGGCCGTCTTGACCTCTGTACATGGCTAATATGTAACTTGCCTGCAGGCCACTTGTTGAGGTCGTGAACTGAGACCTTGTCCTTCGTTGACTTGTGTGTAAGGGATTACTCGTGTAAAGAAACTAAACCATGAGTATACTATAAAAACAATGTATTCAAATACTGAACATAGAACACTTGTTTAACCACATTGTATTGATGTTAAAGAAGACTAACATGGAAAATCCCAGATCATACAGTTGCTGTAAAGGCTTGTTGATAGATGTATTAAAGGCAAACCAGTTATATGCAGTTGTTCGAGACTTGGCACGAACCCTAGATCGGTGATGTATTAAGTAAAATATTAACCCGAAGTGGGGCTGGACATTGTGCCCACAAAGTGTATAAAAAGCCAATGCATTCTAATGTACAGTGTCTCTCACTGAACACACTGAACCACGCTGGAGTTCGTTGTGTTGTACTGAGGGCCGATAGCTATCTGATTTAGCTCTGTTTTTGTAACTGGATTCAGTATAAAATAAAGTACTTTGTATGTTCCTTTGTAACCCGTGTTTGGTGTATATCCTTTTGGGGTACTCAGCATCAATATTTTGATTTTGTTTTCACAGTTGGCGCCCGAATAGGGACCCTCAAGATTGATGCCGGTTTGTTGAAGGTTGACGCAGGCTATCGGACTGGGATCGGACGGTGTGACAAAAAGGGGCCCCACTGAACGAGACACGACATCTCAGCAGCACTGCACGACCTGATCCCTGGACGATTAGCTTGTTGTCTGAGATGGCATCTTGACGAGGGTCCACTTATCGAGGTGGGCAGATTTGCCGAAATCACCATACACGAGGTAAGATTAGTTAGGTAAGATTCTTTGAAATATGATCGGACCTCCTTAGATTTGTTCAGGTGAGTCGTGACCCGACTCTTAATTCAACCTTGAAAATTTTAATTTGGCGCATTGTATCTGCAGACACAATTATTGACCAGGTAACACCAATAAATTGATATGCCTGGGAAATTGTCTACCTGCTTCAGGGCATTGTTCCGTAGCGATAGACAATCTTTGGAATTTAGCCATCCGGCACCACAGGAGGGGTCACCGGCTTGTACTATGTACTGTAAGTATGGCATTGGAAGTATAGTATTTAATGACATTTGGCACAGACAAACCAGACATGCCTCCGAACTTCAGTGGCCAATCAATGGTAGTTTCGAAATCCCTCGTATTGAGTATTTAGAGTCAATTCTATTAAAGAAAAAGGCTAGACCTGCAGCATTTGATGTTTTGCAGAATTGGAAAAAAAAAAGAGTTGCAACAACTTAAAGGTTGAGAGAAGCATGCCTGCCGTCATAAGACGAACGCCGAAAAAGCATTATTGTATGACCAAGATAAACATTCTGAATCGACTAGGAATATGGATAGGGCTTTCTCACTTGGAATTCAAAAAATATATCCGTCCAAAGACCCCCATGCTTTTGATGAATTTATAGATAAATGGTTAAATGAACGAAGGCCTGGTGCCGTTGCGCCACCTCCGTATGTTCCTCTTCCTGCCAATTTGCCTCTCCTCTTGCTATTCCTGCTCTACCTGCTGTTGTTCCCGTTGTTCCTGCTCCCCCTAATGTTCCCCTTCCTCAAGCTCCTCCACCTCTTATTATCGCACCAGTTACAGTACCCCCATTGAATTTGCCTGCTCCCTCTCTTCCAAGTGGTCCTGTGCCACTTGTAATCGATCGAGGTGCAGGGTCAAAGGTTGTCACTCGCAATACTGTACCACCGGAGAAGAAACGTGAATTAATTGCACGGGCTAAGCATTGTATGGAGAAGGATGATCAAGCTAGTGTTTTTGCCACACTTTGTAATATGGATAATTTCCCTGAGAAAAATGTTTTTATTGAAGGTTCAGGGATTTAGTTATGTGTAAGGTGGTGAAAATTAAATAATGCAGATCTCCCGCAAGGGTTAAGAGAGCTAAATACTTTAGTGTTTTCTAGAGAAACTGTGGAGAAGGTAAATTAGCATGTCAAGAGGTTATTTGGGTATAGAAAGGAGTTAGAAAAGTTACAAAACGAGGATGACGAGGAGGAAAGTATGTATGTACAGAAATGGTTCCTTCCTTGTCGTTAAGCGATATCTGAGGAAGCACGATTTTGTACGAAAGACGCACTTAGATGGATTTCGGATATGTCGATAGCTCCAGTTGAAGTATAGGACACGTATAGTCAGTATATGCCAGAAATGCAGAGGGAAGTGATACAGGTGATGATAGAGTACCTACAGGATGATTGTGTAAAAAGAAAGATTAGTTGTCCCACAGAGTTATTGAGTATTTACAAGAGAGCTTTTTCACTTGACACTTCTTCGACTGCTTTAGCGCTCGATTTAGCTCTGTTGCTTAGTAAGCGTTCGGACTCACCTACTTCTCAGTTGCCTATGAGAGAGGTTCCGCCGACATTTGTCCCGAAGGTTGAGGTTGCGGCCGATGCTGCACGGGGTATAGTCGCTGTGGACATTCCTGCACATTATGTATCACAGTTCGTTCACGTACCGTTCTCAAGACAGGAAGTGAATACTATTAGGCAATCTATTCCTGATATTAGGAAAAATCCGATAGGCTTCTATAAAGAAATAGAGTCCGTCTTGCAATCCTCAGTATTCACCTTAGGCGATATTGATTTGTTATTCCCTGTACTCCTGCCTGTAGATTTGTGGAAACAAGTTAGAACTATAGATGACATAGCAGGGTTGGGAGATACATGGGTGAATATAACTAGACTCGATGGAGAAAGGCCAGCTGTTGAAAGATCGCCTCAGGTGATACTAACTTTGCCTGATAGAATTATTGCAAAATTAAAAACTATAATTCCAGAAAAAAGAATTATATGGGACAAACTTACGGCCTGTGTCTAAGGAAAGTCTGAGAGTGCTACCGAGTTCTTTAATCAGTTCGAACAGGTATTCTCGGATTTCAGTGGACAACACCTAGGCACAGAGTCTGAGAAAGGTTGTTTGTGGACAAATTTGTACGTGGATTGCTGCCTGACATCCAGTCACAAATTATGTCTTCTGAGAGTGCTTGGCAGGCGAAATCACAATCAGAAGTACTGCACATGGCTCAGTACTACGAAAACTGTGTCAATAATGAAAAAGATAGGGTTGAAAAACGAAAAGGCGATTTGAAAACTAAAGTGCTATTGCAGCAAATTGTTAGAGGCCCCAGAGGGGGTAGTTCTCAGATTAGAGGTCAGTATGTCCTGCAAGGGAATGTGCCCTTGGGTCGTGTGAACACTAACCAGTGCGCTTATTGTCGTCAAGAGGGTCATTGCCGAGCACAATGCCCCGTCCATCAACAAAGGTCAAATAATACATTTGGAAATATGGGTAGACGATCCAGAGGTCACCCGGGTGTAGGGAGCCATGGTAGAGGTCAGTTTGCACAGGACCCTCAGCAACCTTTCTCGCAGGATAATCAGATTTCGAGTGTGGACACCAGGAACATATTTGATCATCCTTCCGCTGCATATCTATCCGAAGAGCTTCCTTTTGATGATATTCTGTTTCTTTAGGATTGCCCGAAGCAGGGTTTGGAACCTACACCTATTCCCGTCAATCAGAAAGGTACCTACGTTGAAATGATGGTGGGAAATAGGAAACATCAGTTTTTGATAGACACTGGAGCACAGAAGTGTTCCATTGATCATTCACGGGTTCCAAACATTCCACTGTCAGGGCAAACCAATGTTTCTGTAGGGTTTTCTGGCACACCAGTTGTTTGTCCGGTTTCTTTGCCGGTACCTATTTCTTTGGCTCCGTTTAGGGACCACTTTCCATTTCTGTTGACTTTGAATTGTGGAGACAACTTGCTGGGGTTGAATCTGTTAAAAGAATTAAATGCAGTGATTTATTGTTCTTCTGATGGAGTGCGCATGACGATTTCACCACAGCAATTTTCTTTCTCGCAATTCTTGACTAGACCTTTGCCGCCAGAATTCATTAATGTACCAGTGCGCTTATGGGCTGTTGACGACAATGATGTTGGTGTTTTACAGATTGAACCTTTTAAGATAGTTTTGAAACATGGAATTGAGCTGCCACGCATTCCCCAGTATAAGATTTCAGTTGAGGGCGAGCGAGCTTTGAAATGCATTGTTTCCGATTTTGTGCATCGCGGGGTGATTGAAGAAATTTCAGGAAGTTTGTGTAACAGTCCGATTTTACCCGTGTACAAGAAAGGCGATAATGCAATTCCATTCCGTTTCATAATTGATTTACATGCCATTAATAAAGTCGTTGCTCCACAATTTCCAATTGTGCTTGATGTAACGACAATCCTAACCATGATTCCAGCTACAGCTACTTACTTTAGTGTGGTGGATCTAAAGAATGCTTTCTTTATTATTCCTATACACAAGGATAGTAGATATTTGTTCGATTTCACCTTAGGGGATCGCTTGTTCATATTTACTCATGCACCTCAAGGGTACACAGAGAGACCTAGCATTTATAGTAGGGCTTTGAAAGAACAAATTGATACCTGTTACGCTCACCTGGCTCCCACAGGGGTGTCGATCAGACCCAGACAGCTGCGACCTCCTCCAACGTGAAGCGTAGTGCAGAGATGACAGACTGGACTGGACCGCCTAATCTCGTCTGCTTGACCCGTAGAAATATTCTCCTGCAAGTGGAGAAAGGGATTCAGCCACCTGTGGATTTTAGTAATGGCACCCCACTGTTCTCCCCACTAATCACCACCGGTATTCACTTTCTGTAAGCTCACCTTATATTTGTAAATGATGAGCTCTCCATCCTGCGTGGAATGCAGGAGCGCATAGATACCAGTTACTTCACTGGTTTCAGGGCGTTGGAAGAGTTCCGGATGAATATTGACTCCGAGGTTCCAGCGAGAACCCGTAAGTATAAAGTTCAAAGAGTTCAATATGTCCGATGTTCACTCTTGTACATTCCTTTCTTGTGTTGCAGCTGGGTCCAAGGGAAGATTGTCTCGTGGCAGCTGATGGTGTTGAGGTAAGAGTCTGTATTACCCAACACTGTCCGGCAAAAGATGCGTGTGTTTAAATTGCTGGTTTCTCTCTCCTTACAGGTGCGGCGTAATAAGTTGCGGTTTGTTACAGAATAATGCCTCCGGTTGTTAATCAGGTAAGTCTATGGTGGAGAGGTTGTATTTGTTGGCTCTCTCGGCTCACCTTATGTTTCTTTTGTCCCCTAGATGGTGGAATTCGGCAGAGAAAATGATGGAGGCTGCGCCGGATCGAGAAATGCTGTGAGGACTGGTGAGTATGGCACGGCACTGCAGCTGGCGATGCGACGTGTGTAGAATAATGTCCTTTTCAAGTTCGAAGAGGTGATGGATCCGGAATTCAGGTAAGGATTGAAATAATATCTGTTTTCTAACCTTTCCTTCTTCTTTCTTCTATTGCTAGGAGCTCTGGATTCGAGGCGGGCGTGGCTGAAGACTGGATGCTGACTGCAGGCACAGTGAGAGTTACGCTGCTGGATGCAGAATAACACGAAGCATGTGCTGCTGTTCGGGCGTGGTTTAAATAGCCTCCAAAGTAGTTCCAGGTAAGAAGTCCCTAGAACCACACCCGAGTAAAAAATAGTCCCTGTAGAAAAACAGTCCCATCCACGCCTCATGTTGGCTTGGATTCATTTGCCGCATGGTCTGCATGAGGTAAGTAAAGTCCATGAGCCTGGCACCTATGGCGCCAGGACTGATTTCTATTATGAGCCGGGGCTGCTGGGGTTTTATTAAATACCTGGATGCCTGCTCCCGGGGCTGATGGGCTTGATCCGGATGCCCGGGGGTAGGCATCATGACAATACCCTTGAATTGCCCTCGACCTGTACTTTGCTTCAGTACGTTGATGATTTGCTTTTAGCTGCTGACATGGTCACAAAGCTTTGCTTAAAAAATGTCAATATTGTTGCCAGGAGGTCGCCTATTTAGGATATCTCCTGTCAAAGGAGGGAAGAAGATTGACACCTGAACGAATAAAACACATTTCTGGCATGTCTGTCCCAAATACACAGAAGGAAGTTAGAGCCTTGATAGGTATGGCTTCTTACTGTAGGTTGTGGATCCCAAATTTTTCACTAGTGATCAAACCGATGTTGGCTTTGACGAAGAAGGGCATTTCTTCGCCATTGCCATGGAACGCAGAACACCAGCAATCGTTTGACTTGCTTAAGACTGCATTATGCTCTGCACCAGTTTTGGGCACACCAAACTATGAAAAGGCCTTTGTGTTGCTTGTGCATGAATGTGATGGATGTGCTTTGGCTGCATTAACGCAGGAACATGGAGGGAGGAATAGGCCGTGTGGTTACTTTTCTTCCGCCCTTGTTCCTGTAGCATGCGCATTGCCAAGATGTTTGTGAGCTGTCGCTGCTGCTTCTGCGTCTATAAAACAGAGTGAAGGAATGGTCCTAGGCCATGATCTAACCCTGATGGTGCCTCACTCTGTAGATGTTCTACTGAACCAAACTCAAACGCAACACCTCACTTCTGCACGGTTGGCAAAATATGAATTGATCTTGTTTGCTCCTCACATTCAAATTAAGAGGTGTTGTGTTCTTAATCCGGCTGAACTCCTACCTTTCCCGCAAGATACTACTTGCGGCGATGAAGTGCCACATGATTGTTTGTATACGACCGAACAAGAGACAAAGGGTAGAATTGATTTGAAAGATACTCCTTTGGATAATCCGCAAGGAGAGCTGTTTTGTGATGGCTCCTGCTTCAAACTTCCGGATGGTACATCCACAGCTGCTTATGCGATCACTACATTAATCACGGTTGTGGAAACTAAGAGAATCATGCATAATTCTGCACAGGCCGCAGAGATTATAGCATTAACCCGAGCTTGTGAACTTTCCGAAGGGCTTGCAGTAAATATATATAATGATAGTCAGTATGCCTTTGGGGTGGTTCACAACTTTGGGAGACTTTGGTCAGAGAGAGGGTTCCTAACTTCACATGGCACAAAAATCCAACATGGCTCCCTAATAGTACAACTACTCTCAGCGCTTGCGCTCCCTACTCAGTTAGCAGTTATGAAATGTGCAGCACATCGAAAGATTACAGATGATATAGGAAAAGGGAATGCTTTCGCTGATCAGATAGCTAGACCAACTGCTACCGATCTCTTTACGGAGATGTATGTTTCAAGGGAGACTGTAAATGCTTATGCAATGGATGAGGGTGTTGGGGCTGTACGGGATATCCAAGCTGATGCCACGTTAGAAGAATCCAAAAGGTGGGCTGAAGGCTTGGGGAAACTTGATGATGATGGGTGTTGGGTAGATATGGCGGAAGGGAAATGGCCACTCCCTTAAGCGTATATAATGATGATGGTCATCATGGCCCATGGTTCTACGTATGTATGTGCCCAGAAGATGACAGAAATGTTAGAGAAAGTTTGGGTGAATGACAAAATTTCGAAAATTGCCCAGCGCTACGTCCAGGATTGCATGATTTGCCTACAGCACAATGTGGGAAAGGGGGCAGTAACTCCAAGGGGAAGTTTTGGGCCACCCTTTGTCCCCTTCGAAGTGATCCACTTTGACTTTATTGAAATGGAATGCTGTGATAATAAACAAAATATGTGCTAGTGGCTATCTGTACTTTTAGTAAAAGGGTTCAGGCTTTCCCTGTTAAAGATGCTACAGCCATGACTACTGCAAAAATCATGTTAAGGGAATACTTCCCACGGTTCAGGCTACCAAGAGTTATCTGGTCGGACAATGGTCCACGTTTTGTCGCTGCTGTAATTCTACAGATATGTACGGCATTACGGATTGACAAACGGTTCCATTCGGCCAGACATGCTCAGAGCGCCGTACTAGCAGAAAGACACAACGGTATCATTAAGAACAATCTCGCTAAGACATGCACCGGCACCAAACTAAAATGGCTGGATGCCTTCCCGATCATGTTGTTATCCATGCGTACAACCCCCTCAAACTAAGACTGGGCTCTCTCCATTTGAGGTGGTAATGGGGAGACCTGCCAGTATTTGGAACCTTCCTAAATGCAATTCATTGAGAAATGTTGAAAATGTATTACGTTCAGATTATTGTAGCCAGTTGACTAAAAACCTGTATTTGATTTATCACCAGGTACGAGAAGCTTTACCTGTGCGATACGAGGGCCCGGACCACAGTATACGGCCTAGAAGCTGGGTGCTCATCAAGGTATTTGACCGCTCCGCTTGCCTTGCGCTTCGCTGGTGTGGGCCGTTCCAAGTCCTGTTGGTCACCCAGACAGCGGTGCGGGTCGCTGGTATCCACGCGTCCCACGTCAAGAAACTTCCTCACCTTTTGCCACACATTATAGAAGAAACAGAACCCCTCGCTAATACTGCAACCAACGATCCCAAAGCAGTAAGTAGCACGGAGAGTGTGTCGGAGAATCTCTCTGAGCCCGTGAGGCCTGGGGAAGCTGCCATTTTGTCTCCACACTTTTCAAAGGTTTGGCATCCGGAAACTGCTATTTCAAATTCAGCATCTTCACTTGTTTCCGACACGTTGCTTCCAGCAGGAAGTGACGACATATTGTTTCTGGATCAATCAGTACCGGGAAAAGTAAGGTACAATCTGCATCCAAGAAAATAGACTTACGGCACGGTTTTGCTGTGCATCTAATAGACTTACTGCACGGTTCGGCTGTGCATTTGAAGAAGAAAAGGATCATCAAGGGCTTGTTTTTGCCCAAATCTGAGAAAGGGGATTCTGTTGGCTAGGGTTGTGGAAGGACTAAGGAGTCGCTCGACCAGGAGGTCACCAGAAATGAACATTGGGGTATCCGTTTGAAGACTACAATGCCTGCTACCGCTACCACTCGTATGGGACTTGTAAATAAGGGGGTGACCAACCAGAACAATGGACAAAATGCCTGGGCCCCGAAAATGTATTGCTGTATTTTTATAATGATATTTGGGTTTTTAATAGTCGCTGCCTTAGGATTGTGGTACGTTGAGGAAACTCATTCTTTAGAACTTTTGTTACCTACTGAAAGTACACCTATTGTTCCTAATCCCGTTGTACATTTTCATACTCTATCCCCTAGGGACTCTCAGCAAAGACAAAGGTACCACAATAACACTTTACTACTTATCATGAATGCTACGCATGCCATTTTTAATAAGTCTAACTGTTGGGCCTGCTCACATTTACCGCAACACGGGGATAAGGGGCTAGGTTGGTATATTCATCCTTTACCTTTGACAACTGCTTGCTATGCTTCTCTTAGAGCACTGTTCTTTGGCCGGTGGAATGATAGCATCTCAGGGAACTTTGATGGCACCAATTTGAATAGTTTTGAGAAACGTGTTTTGACTCCCCTGGGATGCTCGCTTTTCGCAAACAGGAGTAAACCGAATGTTGCTTCTATTAGGCCTTCTGATAAACTGTCTCGTCCTTTCCAATCTTTGATTTCCTTTAAGTTGGCTCCAATAGGCAATAAGGATGCCATGTCTCCTTCTTACACTGTTAATCATAGCCCCAATTCAGTTTCCTTTTGCATACAGAGGAATGGAACTCAGTCAATGGGAAATTTGCTAGGTTGTGCCAACGTTGCAAATTTGACTGGGGAAAACAGACCTTTGTATGTAGGCGAACCTGTTAACTTTGTCTGCGGTAATGTAGCATTCCCATGGTTGCCCAGGGATTGGCACGGAACCTGTTATTTAGGGATCCTGTTACCTGGGGTGTTTATAGCTAGTACAAGAGAAGTTTCAAAGGCTCGTTCACGGCGGAAAGAGAATGGTGACACCCCAGCGCAAATCTTGGGAGATATAGCAAAATCAGTTGTGCCTTTTTGGGGGCCTTTTTGAATTCGGAAGACATTAGAAAGCTAGCGAGAGTACTGGAGAGATCCATCAACCGGACCACGGACATACTCTATAATATGACGTTAGAACAGAAGGCGAAAAGATTAGTAGCACTTCAAAACCGAATGGCATTAGATGTCATTCTGGCTGAGCGTGGTGGAGTGTTTAAATTAGTGGGGTCTGCTTGCTGTGTTTTCGAACCAGATTCCTCCCCAACTATCTTCAAGGCAATACAGAATCTGCACGTCCTTAGTTCCGAAGTGCATGTTCCTGAGGGAACTGGGATCTTAGCGCTTGGTCCTGGGACTTCTCGCGATCTTGGGATTGGAAGGTACTTTCTGTCTTGCTGATTGCTTTGGGAATCCTGTTGTTTCTTTGTTGCAGTATTCAGTGTATATCTGGTATGTATTTGATGCTAGGGGGATGTTGTGCACAAGCGATATGTTCGATAGGACATAAAGTGTATGCCCCAGACAAAACATCTAAAGAATATGTGTTGAAGAAATTTTAGCAAATTACCTAATGGCAATAGATATTTCTGACAATGATTCAGGGTGCATGGACGATGATGCATGGAGTTATTTGCATGGAGATCTAAAGTAGTTTTAGCACTTGGCATAGGCCAAAAGGAGGGTTTGTCAAAAAAGAAATTATATTGTGCCTCCTATTGCAATGAATATATGTATATTGACCTACGCCAAGCTGCTCGTAAGTCGCTTGCGAAAGAATCCGTGTTGCAAGGTCCTGACCTTAAAATCAATGTAAGCCGCCATTTTAGGTTCATCCGCCATTTTAGGATTTGCTTTGTAAAAGTCACCTTGTGAGTTAAAATGGTGGACGATGTCATTCCAAAATACAACATGGCCGTCTTGACCTCTGCACATAGCTAATATGTAACTTGCCTGCAGGCCACTTGTTGAGGTCGTGAACTGAGACCTTGTCCTTCGTTGACTTGTGTGTAAGGGATTACTTGTGTAAAGAAACTAAACCACGAGTATACTATAAAAACAATGTATTCAAATACTGAACATAGAACACTTGTTTAACCACATTGTATTAATGTTAAAGAAGACTAACATGGAAAATCCCAGATCACACAGTTGCTGTATAGGCTTGTTGATACATTTATTAAAGGCAAACCAGTTATATGCGGTTGTTTGAGACTTGGCACGAACCCAAGATCGGTGATGTATTAAGTGGAATATTAACCCGAAGTGGGGCTGGACATCGTGCCCACAAAGTGTATAAAAAGCCAATGCATTTATAATGTACAGCGTCTCTCACTGAACACACTGAACCATGCTGGAGTTTGTTGTGTTGTACTGAGGGCCGATAGCTATCTGATTTTGCTCTGTTTTTGTAACTGGATTCAGTATAAAATAAAGTACTTTGTATGTTCCTTTGTAACCCGTGTTCGGTGTATTTCCTTTTGGGGTACTCAACCTCGATATTTTGATTTTGTTTTCACAAGGCAACTGGTAAGACGAATAAAAACTCACAAGGGGAAATAGAAATACTGAAAATGAAAAACATAGGAAGGGAGAGCAGCCCTTTTGGAAAAATCAGCCATGGTCAAATACCTGTGAGCAGAACAAAGCTCAACAAGCCCCAAAATCCACTATACCTTGCAGGCATTATGGAAAAATCAATGTTCATGGGGAAGGAGTGCTGGTGTAAGCACAACTGCACCAATTGCAATGGGGAACACCTTGCAAACAGCTGCACGAGACTACCCGCAAAAAAAAAAAAGAAGATCAGTAAAGAAATATTTCCACCAGGGTTGGAAGCAGGCAGAACTCCATCAACCCAGAAAACTTTAGCGAAGCATTAATGAATTATCCCGACAAAGAAATCAGCTCAGCAATCATGCTGGGATTCAAGGAAGGTTTCATTATTCCTTTCAAGCTAGGGCAACCCAAAGATAGTACGAGAAGTAATAGAGAAAGAACTGCACCTGGGTAGGATTGCAGGCCCTTGGGAAACAATGCCATTTCCAAACTACCTAGTGTCCCCACTAGGTGTGGTACCTAAAAAATAACCTGGGAAGATGAGGCTAATACACCATATGTCATACCCCAGGGGCCACTCCCTCAACAATGGCATCCCACAAACTGAGTCTGCAGTTACCTACATGCAGTTCCAAGAGGATCTAAGATGAATACAGGACTGCTGCAGGAAAGCCCTTATGGCTAAACTGGACATTGAATCCGCTTTCAGGTTACTACCAGTCCACCCAAGTTCAAAGCAGTGGCTAGGTTTTACTTTTGATAAGAAATTCTATGTGGACAGATGCCTCCCCATGGTCTGCGCAGTGTCCTTCACACTATTTGAACAATTCAGCTCCTTTTTTCAATGGGCTTTCAGAAACAAGTACCAGGGGTCAGAGTAGTGAACTACCTGGACAATTTTATGGTGATGGGCCCAACAGATTCGGAAGAATGCAATAGGGCACTGGCAAAATTAGAAAGGATGGCTGCACAATGGGACATCCCATTGGCAGCTGAGAAAACACCCAAGCCATCCACAAACATCATCTTTTTAGGAATAGAGATAGACACAATAGACGGCATATGCAGAATCTCAAAAACAAAAGTAATAGAGCTCTTAGGAAAATCCAAAGCACAAAGAACAAGGGCACAGTGAGGGAATTACAATCAGTGGCAGGCAGCCTCAATTTTTCAGCCAGGATAATTCCACACGGAAAAGTATTTTCCAGGATCCTAGAGTTCAAAACGAAAGCATGCATCAAACCCCACATACACATAAGGTTGGGCAAATAAGTGAAAGAAGATCTGAAAGTATGGGGGAATTTCCTCATAAATTTCAACAGGACTACACTTTGGTGCATGCCATTTAACACAGGGAATAAAAAGGTGCTCTTTACGGATGCAGCAGTGAGCAAGGGCTTAGGGGCCATACTAGGCACAGAATGGGTGGCTGGACACTGGCCCAGGTCATGGCACACAGCAGGATGGACAAAAAACATCACTCTTTTAAAAATATTTCCCATCTGGCTAACCATACGCATATGTGGCAGGCAGCTGGCTAACACGGAACTCATGGTTTGGTGTGACAACATGGCAGTGGTAGAAATTCTGAACACAAGAACCATCAAATGCCATTTGGTGCTCAGAGTACAACAAGCCATCACAACGGTCACACTGCATGTAAATATTTTTGTCAAAGCAAAACACATTGCTGGAGCAGATAACACTGCAGATGCTTTATCTCGCTTTCAGTGGACAAGATTTCGGGAGCTAGCGCACACGCCCAGGAAAAGATGACATCGATCCCAGCTGACTGCTGGGCGATAATGAGAAGCTAGAGAGATCCGCATCAATGCCTGTGTCCGAGAGCCAAGACCTGGATGCACATCAACAACCAGGCACCTTAAAAATGGGTGCCAGCAGCATGCTGCCCACAGAAATCATGAACCCTGCTACGGGGCTCCTGGTAGAGATGGTGGATAAAGCCTTTGCAAGCAGCACTACAGCCCAGTAGAGTAAGTGCTTGCAAACGGTTCTTAGAACAACTGTTTGAAACCATGTGGAGTTAATAACAATAAAAGATATAAAAATATTTTTAAAGTGGGTGCACAATCAGGGTTTTAAAACAAGGTTAGGTACCTGGTAGCAATATCTTATTTTTCTAAACTACGGGGTGACTCAGACCCCACACAAAGCGCGTTAATTTCATATGCAATGAAATGCTGGGGTAAAATAGAGGTACTCCAGGTAGATACCCCCCACTCACTAGATTTTGATAAACTAGTAAAAATAGCAAGCCTATTGGACAGCATATGCTCTCATCCATATTAAACGTTATTATTTAAAACAGTGTTTTTCTCGCATATTTTGGGGATTTCCGAGTGGGAGAGCTCATAGCTTCCAGCATGAAAGCCAACAATGGCTTAGGCATTATGGAGACCAGGGTTAGAAGGGATAGCGTCAACATCGAAATGCAACAATCCAAAACAGGGGCAAAAAGGGTCATTAACATTGGCTGCATTGATGATGCACCAAACTGCCCTGTGTGAATCACTAACCTCTACTATGCAGAGCGGCCCAAAGTGGGGGGGAGATTCCTAATCCACAGGGATAACTCAGTACTAAGTCACTACCAATTCAAGGGGGTGCTTATGAAAGCAATTGAAAGGATTTCGGCACCCATTCTTTTAGGATTGGGGCAGCAATTTCAGCATGGCAAGGAGGTCTAGGTGCCCAGCAAGAAAAGAATATATATAGGGGGGTGGAAGTCAGATTGGTATAGGAGATACATCAGACCAGAACTAATATAATTTCTCCCAAACCCACCCCCCTACACCTGATTTTTCTCTCCAGAAACAACAGCCGAGCGGGACTCACCTTTAAGATCAGCCTGGATAGTCGGATACTCATTTGTATTCAGGACAGGACATTGGGCTGAAGAAACTAAAGACGGCCCAGCCTTCAGGAACACAATTGCATCATGGTGGGGCTACAAAGGGCCTCTATTGACCAGATATCCATGACAAGCTAGTCGACCTAGTCGCATACAGAGACCCGCCGGAATTTTTGATGATACATTTATGGGTAATGATCTGATAAACAAGGGAAGAAAACTGTTATATGAAGAAATATGTGCCTCTCTATCAGGCATCTAACACAATTGGAGGGACACAGAAATGTATTTTTCATCAATCCTGCCTAGAAAAACATGGCAGTGGGCCACCTGTTATAAATCAGTAGACAACTCCAGGAGAAATTTGAACAGAGGCCTGGAAAAATCCTGCATAACCAGAGGTTTGGGCTTTATAAAACACCCGGCCATAACACTAGGTGACCCCGATCTGTTTCACAAGGATGGCACCCATCTATCAGAGCATGGCATGGAACAATTTTATAGAGAAATCACCTGTACTTTAGCTACCAGAGGCTGTAGATCACCTAACTTTTGGGGGAACACAGGCAGCCGAAAACCTACCTGTGAATGGCGGCACGGGCCTGAGGGGGTAACCTCAGGACCCGGTGCCCTAAAGTACTATATTATTACGATACGCAATTATTGTTTATGTTCCATAACCATATCTGTAACAATAAAAACCTACAGCCTTTTATTGCCAACACTTGGCCAAATGTTGTGGTGTAATATTTTAAGGGAGGGAAGGGGTCGACTATACATGACACCCACATCCCATCACAACAAATGTAAGTTTGCCTGCATATGGGTCCAGCAGTTATGGGCAACGCTGCCAGGCTGCCCCAAGCGAATCTGGGTAGCTGCTGCGCTATGGCAGCAGACCCCAGGAGAGGGGCAGCAGCTCTCCACCAAGACCCAGCTCCCCACTTCTCCAACAACTAGGAGACACACAGTCTGATCGCTACAAAGTGCAGGAAGGGTGAGGTGTGAAAGTGCACCTCACCATTCCCCAATAACAAATGGGTACTAAGCCCCCAGGGGAAGCAAGGTCAGCCAGGGAGGGGAACAGCAAAGAAATGCCACCCCCCCGAGGACTCAGACAGTCGGCTGCATGCCGGCCTGCGGGCTGGCTTCACAGCCCTCACATATGCACTACAAGGAACCAGGGGCTATCCCTGGGTCCTATATAATGAGCTGTTTTCAGCTCAGAATAACACAAGCTGTTTGTGGACCCTGACCGAGGAACCAAACATCCAGGGAGTTTGCTGTGTACTCAGCGTCTTCCTCTTTTCTTTTCCGCAATCCCTCCCACCCTAGAAAAAAGGGAGAAGAACAATGGAAGGGAAACCAGGACACTGTATGGGGACCACAACAAGTCGTGGGACAAAGAAGGTGGCACGGGCCTGAGGGGGTAACCTCAGGACCAGGTGCCCAAAAGTACTATATTATTACGATATGTGATTATTGTTTCTGTTCGATAACCATCTCTGTAACAATAAAAACCTACTGCCTTTTATTGCCAACAATTGACCAAATGTTGTGGTGTAATATTATATGGGAGGGAAGGGGTCGGCTATACATGACACCCGCATCCCATGACAACAAATGTAAGTTTGCCTGCATATGGGTCCAGCAGTTATAGTTGTTTTTGGCTTAACACACACATCTGTTCTTTGATTTGGCAGTGTTTAACGTATTTGATGGAGCGTAGTGAACATTCAACAGTTTTCAGTATTGATAGCGTCAGGCAATAAGGGGTCTTTGCTCATCCATAGAGCCTCCGGAGTCTTTGGGCCATGGCAGTGTAGAATGAGGTGGTCTCTCATGAGCTGGGTGGCCCTGTTCCCGAATGTGCAAGTGATTGTCCGCTCTTGTATTGCTGTGACAAAATCATCAATGGATTCCGATGGCAATTGGAGCCATGTTTAAAATGTATGTAGGTCAAGAACTATATTGTGTACACTGCAGAATGAAGCCGACAAGGTGAGGGTCTTTATAGGCTACTGCATTGTATGTAAACCTACATCACTGACAATGGAGGTGAGGGGTGCACTTAGATGTAACCTTCTGCGCTCCTCTATCCACCTAACCCAGTGTCCCATGCCCCAACTAGCATAGCTACCCCAAGCGTGATAGGCTTTACAGTATCAGCAGTCTCTCATTACTGGGCCCTCCATGTCTGTGGAGATCATCCATTTTAACTTGACATCGTGCCCAGTGTAATCGGACCTCTCTCGCTTTCAATCACTCAATGGGTGCAAACCACTTAAGACCGGGAATCATCTGCTGTTGGGGAGTGCTTAAAGAGATAACAAAAAAACAAAATAAGAATTGGCTGATTTCTCACAATTTCGAAGTTCCTCATGCTGGCAATATAAACTCGCAAGACTCAAATACGTTGCTCTTAACCAAACCAAGGAGAAAAAAAAACATATGTCTGCACTCAGTGAGCAGTATGTTCTAAAAGGTCATTGTGTGTCAATCATGCCATGTTATCACAGTAAAACATTCCACTCTTAATCTGTATACATAATGTTCTTTATCATATGATTCTTGAAATTCAATTTGTTTTTCAAAACGAATGATTAATGTTCTTATCCAAAGTAACTACAAAGGAATAAGTATTGTGTGTAACTAAAGCAGTAGCGGGTAGCCTCTTTACATGCAGAGAACTATTCAAGGACCTTCCTGCTTTTTTAACTTGAAGCACATGGTATGACATGAAAGCGCATTGCATTCTTACAAAAGGAATGTTACTTTTCCATTAAATGGCACAAAATAATGTCTTAATGTAAAAGAAAACGTGTGTCCTTGTATCAGTGCATCGCACCTAACGTAACGGAGCACTTTAAGAACAATAGAGCACACCCGCTGTGTGTTCCTAATGCTCTGCTTCCATTACATCTGTTAATGTAAAAATGCATGTGGAAATGTGTTACTCAACCTCTTGTGGCCAGCAAGATCAAACACAGGAGCCCTCATTCCATGAATGAGCACGTGTGTGTAATCTGTCGGTGGGGCTGAACGTGTAAGCTCTGTGCCAAATGTCCACCTCATCTGTCTGCGTGTCGGTCCACTTGGGGCCAAACCAACTGTCCCCAGTTCTCCAACCACACTAGGGCTGAATGTCCACGACAAGTGGGAAGTCTTACAGGTACTGTGACATGAATTATGGATTATGTCTACCACCTAAACATTTATTTGTAAACTTCCGTACTTTCTTTAAAGCAAGGATATGACAAGTTAAATAGTTAAATACAGATCCTCCTGCTTGTATGAGCATTTTCATTTTGGCCATTACAGGTTAGGCAGGTGTCTGACTAGACCCCTGTCATTACTATGGCTTCCCCTCTCCTGCTGGACTTGAGCAGGGTTTCACCTTGCAGAGGAAGTTTACCACATGCCAATCACAACCTTGGATACAATTTTCTGTGAAAAAGGGATGCGCTGAGTGGATAACTTGCCATGTCTAGATTTCTTTTACATAATTTGGTGGGGGAAAAGGTCAAGGTTACAGAGGGTCACAAAACGTATGTTTTTCCATTCATTCCAAATAGTGACCTCAAAGAACATTATTTGGATGCACAGCTTCAAAAGCAAGACTCCAACCAGAGGGTAGCCAACTTCACTTATTTAAATCAGTGCTGAAGAACAAGCCTTTTTCCTGAGACTTGTAAAAGTACTTGGTAGTTTGAAAAAGCAATTGTTCTCTATGTGTGTATGACTATCACACTCTAATATTAGTGTATATTTTAATTAGGGGCTCATAAAACCTGAGAACCATTGATATATAAAAGGTTTAAAAAACAGTTTCACAGAATCCACATCTCATTAGTAATATTAGTACAATTCCAATATTTAAAATACATATGAAAATAGAATAATATAGGAGTTAAATCACTATTTTTCTACAAAGCAAAAATATTATTTAGAAAATTATTTAATAAGTCAATAATAAATAAAGTCAATTTGGTCATGATATTTTCAGCCAAATATTGGCACATATAAAATAACACTTTGAATGAGCAAATATGTGGTAGTGACCTGACTTTGAAACTTAAGGCAGTCCTCAAATATTGGATAACTGCAAATATGGCAGTAGGATTCACTGGCTTTTTGCAAAATTAGAAGGCACTTTTGTTTTTATCCAATATCAGAATTTCTTAACATCAACTTCCGTTGGCTTTGACTGAAAATATTGTATTGTTTCACAATCTACAAGCCAACAACACTCCTCAAATCGAGCAATGAAATCTGCCTGAACCAACGCCATATGCCAGGAAAAACTAGGGGCACCTCTTTCTCCGACCTGCCGGCAAAAAGCTGGTACACCCTCCCAAAAGGAATAAGAAACACCAAAGACCACCTACAATTTTGAAAAAATACTACAAACCTGGCTCTTCAACACCTCACAACTGAAACAATGAAACAGGAAATGCAAAGGAACATGCTGACAGAACCCATGACGACTCAGACAACGCCTAAAACCGACAAAGGGAAAATTCCCCCAAGAACGAGAAAAACAATGCTAGGTGGAACCGACCATGAACGACAACTCTATCAGGACGCCAGCGCCACATTTAGGTGGAATTGTGAATAGTTACTTACGTCATTTCTAGACAACAGTGTGATCGTTAGCCAGGGCCACCTCCAGAGAAAACTGTGAATATTAGCTTGTGTCACTTCTAGATAAGGTTGTGAATGTTAGACAGGGCCACTCTTAAATGGAATTGTGAATATTAGCTTGCTTCACATCTAGACATGATTGTGATTGTTAGCCAGTGCCACATTTGGATAGGATTGTGAATATTGGCTGGTGTCACATCTAAACAGGATTGTAACTGCTAGGCGGAGCCATATTTAGATAGAATTGTGAATATTGGCTTGTGTCGCTTCTTGATAGAATTGTGAATGTTAGCCAGGGCCACGTTTTGATAGAACTGTGAATATTAGCTAGTGTCATAGTTAGATAGGAATATTACCCAATGCTGCATTCAGATAGAAATGTGGAAATATTCACTCGCCACATCTAGAAAGAAATTGTCATAAGCACGCACCACATCCAGACAGAGAAGCTAATAACCAACCCAGTAACAATCTCACCCTTTTGTATACACCTCTCAAACTCTAACCAAACACAACCACAACCCTAATGCACAGCTGATAATAGCACCTGTTGTGCTACAAAACAAAGTACATAGACATGCAGGTTAATCACCTACAAACATAGGAGAGGCTGAGTTGAACTTGACTGGATTTTGTTTACACTAGGGAGTCTATGAAGATACAAGATACCCAACTGTACAGCCACCATATCAGTGACGCCTCTGTCTGACTTTTGCCCACCGAGACACATCTTTCTTCAGTAAAAATATTAGTGCAAAGATGATATTATCACTACCATTACCAAAGGACAAAATGGATGAGTGAAAGTGAAAGATTCAGGAATGACAAAAGAGGTTCTACAATGCAGTTCTGGATAGGATAGAATGGTTGGGATAGGATTACTCTGGACACTGCACGACACTCTAGACTGGATCTGATGGGTTGGTTCTGGGATGCAGCTATCAGGTTAAAGCTCTGCTCTACTGGTTTAGATCTCTGGATTCTAGCAAGAATTCTTGGCAAGAAAGCAGAAACAGCACTTCCGGCTGTTCTTTTTGTTGTGCCCCTTGGAAGTCTGGGGTAAAATCAGGTTTCAAGATTTTGAAGACCAAGTTGAGAAGGGTTCAGCTTTGAAATTGGGCCTCTCTGCTTTCAAAGTCCTGGAGTCTTGGATATGGATTTCTCTTGCAAAGTGCTTTGCCAGTAAACAGTTGATGGGTGAATCTGTGTGTGTCTCGAGGTCCTAAGCTGTTCCTATTTATTTTTTCCCTAAGCGGTGGGTAGGATGAATTATACTAGGCACACCCTCTAAGAATCCTATTGGTTAGGGTATGTCCTCTCTCCTGATTTGAGAAGGAACTCTGGTGCCATGGTGATGCTGTATTTTACAATCCAGGGAGTACCTCCCCATTGTTTCTGTACAGCAAATCTATTTTTCACATAAAGCATATTTACAATATAACCAACTTGCTAACAATACATATTTTCATCACAAATTTAGTAGAGAAGTATCCATTCGAGTCACATCTCAGTGAGAGCTTTAGTTCAGATTTGACATTTTTTCGCGCTTGGTTGGGTACCCAATGTCAGATCTGTCCACATTTTTCTACATATATGAACATCATATCTGGGCATAATCCTTTGACATTTCATATTTCTAACATCATCGGAATTGCTAAAACATCACATTTTCTATAGTCATGTCCCTGAACATGGCACAGAGTTCAGAGTAGTTTCAACATATGAGCAGAATTTTCATGTTAACAACGTATATTTTACAGATTTTTACAAATTTTGCACAGTTCTCTGTGAGACTTTTTCAAAAATATATTTTCTTGTGGATTACAGATACACATATCTGTCTGGTCCTGCCCCCAAGGTTTTGCTGGGCCAAGAGCAATACAGGCCTCTCTTCCTTCTGGCAGTAGCTTCTGTTGACACTTGATTTGCATTCCCTTTCAGTCCAGGAAGCCTATTGTCTCTCCCCCGAGCAGCAGAGCAAAATCTCCTCCTTCTTTCATTAGAATCTAACTGAGAGTTCCTGGGCAGAGAGCAAAAGGAAGGCACCTTTGTTTGGGGCATGCTGTAGAATTTGCCTTTGAAGTTCTGTGGCTGGCATCAGTTCACTTTAAAACACTGTGTTTAAAATTGTCTTTGCTAAAATAGACTTGACATTTTCAAAATAAGACACACAGATCTCTAATTCTAGTCTTTTTGAAACATAGCAATTGAATAGCAGCAACCTATATTGCTTTTGATGGCAAATCCTTCTTTTCAACAGTTTGATTTTAATGCACAAGTTTTAACTCCCAGTGTAAGTAAATGACAGCTTTGACACAGGCGGCCAGCGGTACTGCGCCCATGTCTGACAGATTTTCCCAGGCAAGCACATTTTATTATGTGGATATTCTTGTGATGAAATGTGCTTCTCAAGACATTGTGCTTATGGGGATTCCTTAGATAAGGTGATGGGTAACACCCAACAAGAATGTTGGATCTTTGCTGATGTTTGGGAACCATAATTGTGCAATTTCAACAGCCAAGCAAAAACGGATTTTAGAGCACTTCTGGGTTTTCCTGGCAATGAAGCACTGCCTTTTCAGGTAGTTCTATTTCACTCTGTGGGCAGCCCAATGACAAGTTTTGGCAGAGTGGTCTCCTGTTCTACCACTGACACAGGCAAAATAGATTGGCAGCCTATTTTTCTGGTTTCCCTGCACACTTCTGAGAGGTTTTTAGCACGCATGGGGCTTTTTGGAAGCCATTCTGTTGTTTCTGATGAAAGAAGTACACAGTGATGTCGCAGGGCAGAGACTAGTGGGTCAGAACATCCCAGAAGCCCCCCCTCAAAATTAGGCATTGACCATCCATCAAGAGATGTCACGGGACTGGGATGATCAGTTCTTTTCTTTTCTGGTTCAAATGTCAAAATTCATCAGCTTCTCCCATCAGTGGTGGATCTACCATTTCTCCTCACCCAGTCCTGATGTGATTATGGAGCGATACCCCGGGCCCCTTGGGTCTCTGCTTCTGGTCCCTGTGTGGTTCTCCTTGGTTTTAGTCTCCATGGTTTCCAACTCTAGGATGACAAAGCAAAAACATATTTGTAGACATTTCCCCAACACTATTGATGTGGTGGGGCGGACACATACATTTGACATATCAGGACTCAGTTTTCTATTTGCAATTTATTGACTATATATGGAATATTTTATAGTTGGAATTCTAGGGAGCTGGAGTGACCCCCTCTGGGGTTCCAGAAGACTCCTCTAGTTGCTGCAGGGTGTGCCTAGAATGGCAACACTTCAGTTGGTTGATATGGACCCACTAATCTTCCCCCTCTGCCACACTGCCTTTGGGGATGCGGATCTTGTAGGCAACTGGTGAGATTTTGTCTACAATTTCAAAAGGGCCCCTACAGCTAGGCAAACATTTGCGCTGTTTGGCCTGGTTCCTTTGGAAATTGTATAAGTAGACCCGGTCTCCTACATGGTATTATTTTCTAGTAGTCTATAAGTCATAGTGGGTCTTCATGCTTTCTGCAGATCTTTCTAGATTTCGTTGAGCATAGGCAAAAGCATGTTGAAGGTGTTTTCTCAGATTTTCAACATACTCATGAGTTGTGGAGGCATTTATCAATGTCTGCTCTTGGGTTCTGTACAGCAGATGCTGGGGAAGCACCATCCTGCGTCCAGTCATCAGCTCAAACGGTGACATATTAGTTGCAGATGAAGGGGTAGATCTGATGGTCATTAGGACAAGAGGTAATCAAATATCCCAACTTGGCCCAGAATCTGCCACAAACTTTTTTAATATGCTCAAAATTGTCTTGTTGTATCTCTCTACCGCACCACTAGAGGCATGCCGGTAAGCAATGTATAGTTTCCTTTTGACCCCCAGTATCTCCCACATCTTTGTCATTACTTTGCTAGTGAAGTGGCTACCTCAGTCTGACTCGATCCTTTGGGGTAGTCCAAAATGTGAGAAGATGTGGTTGATCATCAGGGCAGCTGCTGTTTCTGCCTTGCGATTTTGGGGCCGGGAGACATTCCACCCATTTAGTGAACAAACATGTCACGGTCAACATGTACTTGTTCCCTGTAGAGGAGCGAATCACGGGCCCGATAAAATTGACTTGCAAATATGACCATGGCAGTGTCACCCCCCTCTTCTGGAGAGGTGCACGGAGTGTGATTGATGTTGGCTGAAATTGTGCACACACAAGACACTCCTTCAAGTATTGGTCGAGGTCCTGCCCCATGTATGGGACCTAGTGATAGCAGTGACCTGGATTTCCCCCAACAGGGACTCAATCTGAAGTAGATCCCCTTGGATGGCTCCGGTTTTTGCCAGCTGTTTAGCTAGGTCATTTCCAGTTTTGTCTGGTCCCTCTACTTTAGAATGACCCTTGATCTTTTTCCGGTAGATGGTCATCCCATTCGAGGTGACCAGACCATCAATATTTTGAATTAATTTCCCATGTTTCAACAGTTTATTATTAGCACATAGCATGCCTCTGGTTTTCCAGTTAACCAGGTGCTCCACGAACCCGTTCCGAACAAAATCCGAATCTGTGATTATGACCAGTTCGTGGAGTTAATTTTGGACAGCAGTGAGGATGGCTTGATGCACAGCCATCAACTATGCCACTTGACTACTTCGGGGACCAATCTTGTACCCAGCGGAGGGTTGTGGGGCATCATTTACCCTGGCATTCCCTACGCCGGCCACAAGTTCTTTTTCCCCGTTGTTGTCGACATGGTAGGAGTATCCATCCACATAGACAGTGGACATTCCCTCACACTTGTCTTATTCAAAGACTTTGTGTGGGGAATTAAGGTATGCCTCCATGTTGTCCTTGATTTTTAGATGTTCGTCCTCGAGACAGTTTTCTCTGGCACAATCATGCAAGCCAGCCAGACCTTGTGCGAGGGGACTCTTCTTGTTTTGGCCATATCTGACCTCCACAGGAAAGCCTTGCATTGACAGAATCCAGGAAGTAATTCGGGACTTACTCACATTTGCGGCCCGGATTCTGTTACTTTGGAGAAATTGCAGAGGCTGGTGTGGAGTCTCCACTATGATGTGTTCCCCCTGGATAAACGGGCGGTAATTCTTTAATGCCCACACCATTGCCAGGAGTGCCTTCTCACAATCGTTGAATTTTTCCTCCACAGAGGATAAAGTTTTACTCGCATAGGAGATTACTTTATTGACCTTGTCATGCTTTTGGTGTAATAATGCAGTCAAGCATTTATTTGAGAACCCTGTCTCCAAGAAGAACTCCTTGTTTTTGACAGGGTAAGCTAGGCAAGGCGCTTGTGAGAGGCTTCTTTTGAGTTGTCTTACTGCCTCGGCTTGTTCCGGACCACACTCCCACTTAACCCCCCCTTCAAAAGATGGATCAGGGGTCTTGTGATCTCTGTGTAGTCCTCAATGAACTTTCTGCTGTAATTAGTTAGTCCAAGGAGGCTCCTTAGTTCCTGCAGAGGTGTGGGGTCTTTCAATTTCTGGAGTGCTTCCACTTTCTTTTCCTGGGGACAGAGACCATGAGGAGTAATCTCATGCCCCAAGAAATGTACACAGGTTCTACACCACTGTGCCTTTTGAAAGGAGAGTTTTGCTCCGGCGGACCTCAACTGTGTCAGAAGATAATGGATCTCCGATATGTGTTCCTCCACAGTTGAGCTTTTGATGAGAACATCATCTACATAGGCCAGGTTACCCCTTTCACCCAGGTCAGGCATGGCCTTATGTAGAAAAATGTTGAATTCATTGCCAGAGTTGATGTATCTGAAGGGAGTCTGGGTCCATGTGTACTGCTGCCCCCCAAAGGTGAAGGCCAGCTTGTATTGGTCCTCCCTACTGACAGTATCCATTGGTCAGGTCTATTGCAGTGAATGCCTGTGACCCCTGGATCTGGGCCAGCCCTTGGTCAATGTAGGGAAGAGGCCATCGGGAAGTATGGACCCGTTTGTTGAGCTCCCTAAGGTCGGCGCAGAGTCTCCACTGATTGTTTGGCTTCAAAATCCACAGGATTATTGAAGGTGCTGTGGACTGGACGGATTATCCCACGGGACTCAAGGTTCTTAATTATTTCAGTAAGGGGCTCCATTGATGCGAGAGGCAAGCGATATTGCTTCACAAACACTGGAGTCATGCCACGGTCCGTGGGAATTGTTGTTGTGTGGATGTTGGTGCGACCACAGTCATATGAGTCCACCGCAAAGAGATCTTGCAAATCCAAGAAAACTTATTTCAATTTTTGATTTTGCTCCAGAGTCTTACAGGCATCTGCTAGGTTGACTCTCTCTTCAACCATCTGCCTGAAGCCTGGAAAGACTTCTGGTTTTGCTATCTCAGCGGCCTCGTCCAGTTGGGTGGAGAAGTCCCTGGTCAACGTGCTGATTTGGACTGGTGGCTTCATCGGGGAAGGCAGTCCTCGCGGACTTGGAAAATCACCTCATCCCTCCTGAAGTCACAGGTCACATCTTCCTCACCATAAGGGCAGGAAGTGTACACCAGGAAATTCCCCCCATGTCCGGTAAAGATCCTGTCTGGTGTTGTGCTGTCAATACTATCACTGTCAAAACAATCCTTGGGGATTGGTCCTAACAGTTCATTGCCTAGAACTATAGAGAAATGTTGGTCATCAACTGCTATTCCAATAATGGTGCCTGAGGCTAGAGTGATACTCTTTAAGTCACTGTTATCCTCCTCTATTGGAATGGTGTCATGTTCTATATTGACTAGTGGTGTTGGGTTTACCCCAAAACCTTGCTGTTGGAGAGAAGCATTTAGGTGAATATAGGCATCAGGGTTTTTCAATTTCTGTCCTCTTTTAACTTTCACTTCCAGGGAGAATTGTCAGGTCATTTCTAGGATGGTGACTTCCTCTCCAATCTGAATTTCAACTGCATAATTCAGCAATTGAGCTGACCTAAATTCTTTCTTTGGGTCATCAAAGCCCATGGGATTATCCGCTAATCGGGACCAAGCTTTGAAGTTTATTAGGTCCAAACTAATGGCAAAGCGACTGAGAACGTCACTGCCTAAGTAAAAGGCGGCAGTGATGTCTCGCACGACCCAACAATTATGGACTATGCTCCTGTTGCCTATGGAGATTTTGAGCATACACCTGCTAGGCAGGAGATGTTTGGAATTGGGAGTTTCCAGATCCATTTCCCGTTTGTCTATCAGTTTAAATGTGGGAATGGCTGGATCTTTTGGGAGTTGGCGGAACATGGCTTCGCTGATGAAGCTTGTACCGTTGTTCACACAGACTCGGGCCAGAACAGAGTCCTTCCCTTCATTTGACTGAATTGGGATGAAAAACTGCTCTCCAATTTGCTGAATATCAGCCAGGCTCTGAGCTGATTTCTCATCTTTCTGGACTATAGAAGTGGGAATGTCTGATTTGTGAAGAATTTCAGAGTGTTTCCTTCCAGTGTGGAATGCCACCTTAAAATGGAAGGACGGTTGATTTTCAGGAATAGGGAGGACCCCCCATCGCAGTTTGTTGTCCTACTGCTATTACTGTCACGTCTGGGCTTTAATTGTTCTGGAAGTGAAATTTTACTTGGTCAGATTTTTGTTCAACCATGTGGCAGGTGCCGTTTAAACCAACATGGCTGACACTCTGTTTTAATTTTATTGGTCGATAGTCTGTGTCCAGAGGACCTTGTTTACACAATCTATTAGGGGTAACAACCTTCGCAGGAGGTCATTCCCTAGTAAACAAGGGGTACCCTCTGGAGTTACAACTATGACCGTGTGCTTCACCTTGTGCCGCCCAATTTTAATATCCAAATCCGCAGTCCCCTTGACAGGAATTTCCTTCCCGTCAAAGTTCTGACGTTGTCCAGGAAGAAGGGTGAGAGGAATTTGGTAATTCTCCCCCTTCCCGAATTCAGTTTATCAAAGGCCCTTTTTGACAGAAGGGTAGCTTGGGATCCAATGTCCACCAGCGCCAAAATTGTACACTGCCCCTGTATTTGGACAGGGGCATAGAATCTTCCCTACATCTCCTCAAGGGGGCACAGATAATGTACATTTTCGGACAACTGGTGGGTTAGTTTTCTCGTTTTGGACACTGATAGAGAAGAGATATGGGCAGAATTCTGTCGGGAGTCTTGGGAATCTTGGGAATCTGAAAAGAAAAGTTGACAACTAGATATGGGAGAAGTTTTGGGTTCTCCTGGTTCCGGTTCTGTGCCGCCTCCACTTTTTGGAGGCAGTCATCAGGATGTGTTTGAACTAGAGGATTTTCATGTTGTTGGTTCTGGGGTTGCAAGATGGGCGGCGCTAGCTCAATCCCCACATCTACCCAGTCTGGATTTGGATCCTTTGGGACCCATTTTTCTTTGGGAGGAGTTCCCCCATCTCTGAAGGAGAAGATCCTTTTTCCCAGGATCCTCTGAGGATCCCTCCCCTTCAAATTGGAAGATTTATACCTCCTCCTCAAAATGGGTCTGTTTGGGTTCTTTATTTCTCCTACCCCCCCTCTGCTCCATGGGTGGCAGACTTTCAGGGGCAGGAGATTTTGGTTCCGGTTCCTGGGTTTCCAGGGGCTTTTTACAAGTGGGGAAGGAAGCTTCCTCCAATGCTTTACACCCCCCTTCTCCTTGTGCCTCCTCCCGGGGAACCGGTGTATTATCCCGCTTCTTCCCTCGTCATTGCTCTGGAGCACCAGGTCCTGTGTTTGAGGCATTCTGCACTGGCATGCTCATCTAAGGGTTCTGTTGAGCCCTCAGCATGCAACCCAGATCCTGTGTCATGTTTTGGACCTGGCACTCTAGTTCTGACACCCGCTCAGGCTGATACGGGGTCCTGTTGTCTCCCCTGGGCTGATCCCGGGAAGGGTAGCTATCCCTTCTCTGAAAATACCCCGGGTTTGGAAAATTTGGGTACCCCTCCACTCTTGGCCTCCCCTCTCCCGGATTAGGTTGTCTGGGTTCAGGAAATTGGGGAAAGAAGGATGGATGGTTTTGGGGTTGAAAGTTTTGCGGGTACCTGGGGAAGAAGTTCTGTCCAGGATTTGGGGAATTTCTGCCCTCCTGGGGGAAGTGAGGAGGGAAGTTCCTTGGTTTACCTGCTGTTTGGTTGGATCCCCCCCTTGGGCTGGAGGAGTCCGCACATAACCCATGATGGGTCTATTCCCCTTGTAGCGGGAGCTTATGTAGTCAGGGGAGTGAGGGATCCCATTTGTGGGACTACCTACTTGGCTCCCTGTTTGTGACTGGCCCGAGGGCCTTCTGGGCTTGGGATTATTCTGATTTTGTGCAGGCAGGTTTTTAGGACCCCCATCTCCAAATCTAAAATGGGGGAAACCTTCACCTCTGCCACTTTAGCAACAGCAGCAGGGGTGTTGTTTGGTTTGGGGCTTTTTGAATTATTTTTGTTTTTTATGGGCTTTTGCACCTCATAAATTTGTGTGGCCTGTTCAATGATCCTATCTAGTGATCTTTTCTCGTGACAATCTCTCACTAGCTGGGTCATGATGTACTTGGGGAGAGCGTGGAAAAAAGTATTCACAAACTCCTTGCTGTCCGTGTGCACCCTTCTGGTGGTCTGCGCAAAGGCATGCTTTAATTCCTGCACAAATTCTTGTGGGGCCTGATCTTCCCCACATTGCAAGTTGTAGACTGCCTTGCGAGCCTCCTGAGGATTTCTGTGCACAGATAAATGCTTCAAGATGGCCGCCCTATATGTGGACCATCTAGAATGATTTTGGTCCTCCAGCCCCGCAAAGAAGCCGGAGTATTCTGGTGAGAAGGTCCATTTCACATATTGAATATAGCTTTGGCTGTCCTTCAAATGGAAAGTTTCCATTATCTGTTCAAAGAGCTCTAAGTGCTCCCAAACAGAATACTTTGCGTTCTTATGATAGGGCGTGATGACGCTCCCTATCGTTTTGATTTGTTTTAGGGGGTCCTTGAGCAAGGCCTTTTTTTTACCTTATTGGCCTTTCTGGTTCAGGTAACCCTGGTCCACTTCTCCTCTGACTCAGAGGCACTGCTCCCAGAGGTGCCTGTCTGGTCTTCTAGGCTCTCCTGGATTCTGCCAGCCTGGGAATGGCTGGCAGAATGTGGGGACCTAGTCTCCTGTGTCCCGGGGCACTCAGAGGAGTCTTCTGATTCCTCCTAGCTCCCAGGATTTGATGAATACCCCCCCACCACTGTCCTAGCTGGGAAGAGGTTTTCAGGATGCCCTTAGTGGGCCTACTCTCATGGGGTTCCCCACTAAATTTTACAGTACTTGGGAACCCATACCCAGATGCCCGCCCATCCATTCCTGGGAGGTGCTGGTCTATGAATCCCATATTCCTGATTGGATTGAAATCTGCCCTTCCCGTGGCCCTTGGCTCATGTGCGCCAGTGGACACGGGGGTGGCAGAGTCCAGGGATTGGAAGAGATGAAGGCCTCTGGTACTAGGGTTCCTGAGGTTATGCACAGGTGTTTCCCTTTCCCAGTGAACCTCATCCCTCTCAGCCCCTGCTCCCTGTTGCCATGCAAGAATCTGAGCTTTCTATTCCTCTATCAAGGCCTTGCTAGTTTATATCAATCTCTCCTGCATGGCTACATGTCTGTGAAGCCTGTCATTGTTCTCACAGAGAGCCTAATTTTCTCTCTGTGCTTCCTGTGTTGTTTTAGAGTACTGGGCCAGTCTTTGTTGCAGGAGTGTTATCTCCTAAGTCCTGTCCATACTGGCCTGGTCCTTCCTTGCTAGAGCATCTTCCACCCTCCTGGTGTGCTCTAACATTATTTCATGCTCTTTTTGGAGGTAACCTAGTCCCTGAAGGGCCAGGTGATTTTCTTCTATTTTCGCTTTTAAATGACAGACTTCCTGGCCTAAGGTATCCCTTTCCTGAGCAAGAGCATGCCTCTGTGCAACCAGGTCGTCCCTCTGTCTTTGGCATGCACCAGATTTCTGGCGCTCTTCATCAAATTCTGCTTGGGTATCCAGGTCTTTCAGGATTAATTTATTACACTCTTCTTTCTCTCTGTCTAGGTGGCTTTGCAGGGTGACTACCTGCTCTGCTCATGCCCTGATGAAATGTATTTCTTGCTCCAGCTTTTTTGGTTCTGCAGTAGAGAGTCCAGACTTTCTTAATACTCCTTCAGCAAGGCCAGCATTCTGGTATCCTGTTCTGCCTTTTCCTGCTGCAGTATACCCATGTCCTCTTTTATTTTGATTAGGTATGCCTACTTTCATTTTCTGATTTCTGGCTCCTCTGTAGCTTGTGCTCAGCAGAGTCCAGATCAGTTTTGCCCTTTCTAATGCCTGCAGTTGCTTGTTTGCCAGATCTTGGCCCTCAGCATATTTGTCCTGTATGTAGGTATAGATATGCCGCTATTTTGGCAATCTTGCTTTGCTGTTCCTTTGCCTTAGGGGCCATATATAGTTCACTCAGGGCCATATGTAATGGACCCTGGTCTTGCCATTTGTCTAATCCTGTTGCAGTCATCTGTTCTGTGATTGCCTGCAACCACACATTCTGATCCTGCTCTGTCCATTCACCTCTTACAAATAATGTATGCAATACATGTTCTTTAGCCATATTCATTTCTATCAAAGTTGCCATTCTGGAAATATTAATTTCCTTCCTGATTTACAGAAGTTTATTTTATTTTAGAGCGTTCCTATTGAGGGGTGCTTTTCACAGTGTAACACAACGTGGTAGCCCAACCGAGTTTGTGTACCCCGTCAGTTAGCACACTGTATTAGACCGTCACAAGTGGTATATCTAATTCAGAAATCCCGCGACGAGCCCCCAATCTTGTAAGTGATTTTAACCCAGCACTTCACCTAAGTCAATGCCTAGCGTGGGATGCACAATTGAAACCCTTAATTATATATTTTTGTCTATAAGTTCTTTTATTTCTGAATGATGTACCCATATATCACGCCCCTCTCTTTGAATCCTCCCGGTCTCACTGAACCCGGAAGCAGGCTGTTTTGCAAAGTTAAAAGATGTATTTTATGAATTTGAACAATCTCACACTATTTAATATTTATTCAAGGATCACCATTAGGTTGATGTTAAAATCAACAATCTCTTTAATCAGAAAGAGAATGAATAGGAAAAATAATGCAGTCTAGAATAATACTTAGTGTGAGTTCAGTCAAATGCAATGTCACTCTTTCTCCCTGCACACTACGCAATCCCCCCAATATGCAGTATAAAGAGATGGAAGGAGAGAAAGCACGTTTCAGGAAATACGGAATCAACAAATACAGTTTCAATCCCAATTCCCCCCAGCAAGCATAGAGAGAAACAGGAATGCAAATGGGTCAAATGCTTTGAATGTGGCTTTGAATGAATGGTTAGAAACACAGAAAATTGATTTAATTCACTAAATTGGATTCAAAACTAGTGGGAGCCGCTTTGTATAGTTTCAGATAAACACTGGCAATGATTATTGTGTCACTAGCAGATTGAACACTTAATTCTGAAGTCGGATGCAAAGAATAGCTGTTTTACACGTGATGAAATTGAGCCAAACGAAAAATTTGCAGTAAACTTTTCCGCGCGTGAGAAACACGATTGCAGAAAAACTATAAGGAATTAAAATTTTGTTTCTAGCATGCACGGTATGGAAGTTATGAAGGTTTTAGTAGGGGTCTGTTTTTCTCAGAAAGAGTCTGAATTTTCAAATGAAAGATGCGCTTTTCAATTAAAAACAAGATTTTCTTTACACTAGGGAGTTTATGAAGATATAAGATACCCAACGGTACAGCCACCATATCAGTGACGCCTCTGTCGGACTTTTGCACGCCGAGACACTTGTCTTTCTCAGCAAATATATAAGCACAAAGATTATATTATCACTACCATTACCAAAGTACAATATGGATGAGGGAAAGATTCAGGAAAGACAAAAGATGTTCTACAATGCAGTTCTGGATAGGATAGAATGATTTGGATAGGATTACTTAAGGATAAGATATTGGCTATGGACAATTCTATGCTATAGATACTCACAACACAACTACTGTTTGGAATAGGCCATTCAGGCATCTGGTCAAAGATTTCTGGACTGGAATTCTGCTAGCCCACCGGACGGCATTCAGGGCGCTCAGGGTCTGCACTCAGCACGGCAGTCTGCCCCTTGGAAGTCTGAGGTAAAATCAGGTTTCAAGATTTTAAAGGTCAAGCTGAGAAGGGTTCAGTTTTGGAATTGTGCCTCTCTGCTTTCAAAATTCTGGAGTCTTGGATATTGTTTCCTCTTGCAAACTGCTTCGCCAGTAATCAGTTGATGGGTGAATCTGTGTGTGTCTCTAAGTCCTATGCTGTCCCTATTTATGTATTTCCCTAAGAGGTGGGTAGGATGAATTATACTAGGCACACGCTCTAAGAATCCTATTGGTTAGGGTCTGTCCTCTCTCCTGGTTGGAGAAGGAACTCTGGTGCCATGATGATGCTGTATTTTACAATCCAGGGAGTACCTCCCCTTTGTTTCTGTACAGTAAATCTATTTTTCACTTAAAGCATATTTATAATATGACGAACTTGCTAAGAATACATATTTTCATCACAAATTTAGTAGAGCAAGTATCCGTCTGAGTCCCATCTCAGTGAGAGCTTTAGTTCAGATTTGACAGATTTTCGCGCTTTTGGTTGTTTACCCAATGTCAGATCTGTCCACATTTTTCTACATATATGCGCTCGACATCTGGGCATAATCCTATATGAAGTTTCGTATTTCTAGCATCATCACAATTGCTACAACATCATATTTTCTATAGTCATGTCCCTGAACATGGCACAGAGTTCAGAGTAGTTTCAAAATGTGAGCAGAATGTTCATGTTAACAACCTATATTTTACAGATTTTTACAAATTTTACACAGTTCTCTGTGAATCTTTTTCAAAAATATATTTTCTTCTGGTTTACAGATACACATATCTGTCTGGTCCCGCCCCCAAGGTTTTGCTGGGCCAAGAGAAATCCAGGCCTCTCTTCCCGCTGGCAGTATTTTCTGTTGACACTTGAATTTGCATTCCCTTTCAGTCCAAGACGCCTATTGTCTCTCCTCCGAGAAGCAGAGCAAAATCTCAACCTCCTTTCATTAGCATCTAAATGAGAGTTCCTGGGCAGACACCTTTGTTTGGGGCAGGCTGTGGAATTTGCCTTTGAACTTCTGTGGTAGGCATCAGTTCACTTTAAAACACTTTGTTTAAAATTGTCTTTGCTAAAATAGACTTGACATTTTCAAAATAAGACACACAGATCTCTAATTCTAGTCTTTTTGAAACATAGCAATTGAATAGCAGCAACCTATATTGCTTTTGATGGCAAATCCTTCTTTTCAACAGTTTGATTTTAATGCACAAGTTTTAACTCCCAGTGTAAGCAAATGACAGCTTTGACACAGGCGGCCAGCGGTACTGCACCCATGTCTGACAGATTTTCCCAGGCAATCACCTTTTTTAATGTGGATATTCTTGTGATGAAATGTGCTTCTCCTGACATTGCGCTAATGGGGATTCTTTAGATAAAGTGATGGGTAACACCCAACAACGATGTTGGATCTTTGCTGATGTTTGGGAACCATTATTTTGCAATTTCAACAGCCAAGGAAAAACGGATTTTAGAGCACTTCTGGGTTTTCCTGGCAATGAAGCACTGCCTTTTCAGGTAGTTCCATTTCACTCTGTGGGCAGACCAATGACAGGTTTTGACAGCGTGGTCTCCTGTTCCACCACTGACACAGGCAAAGTAGATTGGCAGCCTATTTTTCTGGTTTTCCTGCGTACTTCTCAGAGGTTCTTAGCGCACATAGGGCTTTTTGGCAGCCATTCTGTTGTTTCTGGTGAAAGCAGCACACAGTGATGTCACAGGGCAGAGACTAGTGGGTCAGAACATCCCACAAGTGATCAGAACAAAATGTAGTTGACAACAGACAGGGAATATAATTAGCCTCCTCAACATGCAATAAAGTAGCTAGACGTGTCTTATGCAAATTTGGTAAACAACAGGAACAGATTTATTTTGATCAGGCCCCTTGTGAGGCCCACCTCCAACGGGCAGGCCCGGGGCAAAGGCCCCTTGTGCCCTCCCATAAAGACGTCTCTGCACAAGGTGAAAGACTTGCACTCCTTGTTTTTTTTTTGTAAGGACAACAGCTATAAGTCACTATGTGACCTCGACAGGCTCAATGATGTCTGGTTGTAGCAGTTTGTCAAGGAGAACTCTGAGACTAGCACAAGCTGTCAAAGAAATGGGCTCTACTTTGTGCTTGCTGGTTATATCTCCTTGACATATGATTGTATAATGTAAGTACACCCTCAACGACCCAGTTACTTTATGAAACACATTTTTCTGGTGAACAAGAAGGTCTGGTACAGTTGAGTGCTGAACTGTGAAGTCGTGTTCTATGGAACATGGGTCTACTTTGATCTCTCATAGTATCTGGTTGTCTCATCCTAGGAGCGTTGGAACTTTGGTTGGCACATACATTTTCATTGTGTCCGTGTGATCCTTGAAGCAAAGCGTACTGAACTTGACGCCTCGCAGATCTATTGTGTGCCCTTCGTAAACAGCAGGAGAAAAGTCAGGGCTGTGGAGTTGGTTCCAGTGGATTGGAAACAGCACATCATTTTTCTGTTGCTTTGATCATGTAATCGGAACCTGAATTTGCAAAAAGGCAGGTTACTACATCATCAATTTGAACATCACAGATCAGTTTCCACCATGTTGAGGTGCCGTGAAAGGCATAAGACTAGGTTTTCAAATTCTTTGGTTGGTTCCTTGTCTTTTGTGATGGCTTCTAGATCTGCAACTGTTTATATTCTGTCTGTTATTACACAAGTGGCCGAGATTGTGGCATTCTGCTCATTCCTTGCTGTCCTCTGGATACAACCTTTCATTGGCGAGATGGTTGCTGCCACATCAATGGATGGACGACTACATTGATAGTCATCTACCGCTCCTCAGCCCTTGTGAATTATTCCTTGTTCTAGTTGTTTTTGGCTTCTCACACACATCTCTTCTTTGATTTGGGAGTGTTTAACGTATTTGATGGAGCGTAGTGAACATTCAACAGTTTTCAGTCTTGATAGCATCACTCAACAAGGGGTCCTTGCTCATGCATAAACCCTCCAGAGTCTTTGGACCATGGCAGTGTAGAATGAGATGGTCTCTCATGAACTGGTTCGCCATGTTCCCGAATGTTCAAGTGCTTGCCCGCTCTTTTATTGCTGAGACAATATCATCAATGGATTCCGATGGCGATTGGAGCTGTGTTTAAAATTTATTTTGGTCAAGAACTGTATTCGGTACATTGCAGAATGAAGCCAATGAGGTGAGGTTCTTTGTAGGTTACTGCTTTGTATGCAAACCGACATCACTGAAAATGGAGGTGAGGGGTGCACCAAGATATATCATTCTGCGCTCCTCACTCACCCTAACCCAGTGTCCCATGCCCCGACTAGCATAGCTACCCCAAGCGTGATAGGCTTTACAGTATCAGCAGTCTCTCATTACTGGGCCCTCCATGTCTGTGGAGATCATCCATTTTCACTTGACATCGTGCCCAGTGTAATCTGACCTCTCTCGCTTTCAATCACTCAATGGGTGCAAACCACTTAAGACCGGGAATCATCTGCTGTTGGGGAGTGCTTAAAGAGATAACAAAAAAACAAAATAAGAATTGGCTGATTTCTCACAATTTCGAAGTTCCTCATGCTGGCAATATAAACTCGCAAGACTCAAATAAGTTGCTCTTAACCAAACCAAGGAGAAAAAAAACATATGTCTGCACTCAGTGAGCAGTATGTTCTAAAAGGTCATTATGTGTCAATCATGCCATGTTATCACAGTAAAACATTCCACTCTTAATCTGTATACGTACTGTTCTTTAGCATATTATTCTTGAAATTCAATTTGTTTTTCAAAACGAATGTTTAATGTTCTTATCCAAAGTAACTACAAAGGAATAAGTATTGTGTGTAACTAAAGCAGTAGCAGGTAGCCTCTTTACATGCAGAGAACTATTCAAGGACCTTCCTGCTTTTGTTAACTTGAGCACATGGTATGACATGAAATCGCATTGCATTCTTGCAAAAAGAATGTTACTTTTCCATTAAATGGCACATAATAATGTCTTAATGTAAAAGAAAACGTGTGTCCTTGTATCAGTGCATTGCACGTAACGTAACGGAGCACTTTAAGAAGAATAGAGCACACCCGCTGTGTGTTCCTTGTGCTCTGCTTCCATTACATCTGTTAATGTAAAATGCATGTGGAAATGTGTTACTCAACCTCTTGTGGCCAGCAAGATCAAACACAGGAGCCCACATTCCACGAATGAGCACGTGTGGGTAATCTGTCGGTGGGGCTGAACGTGTAAGCTCTGTGCCTGAACACTTTGGTGATTGGTTTACTTATCCTATTGTTTTAAACGACGGATTTCCATTAACGTATTTAGTGAGTGACCTCAAAGAACATTATTTGGCTGCACAGCTTCGAAAGCAAGACTCCACCCAGAGGGTAGCCTACTTCACTGATTTAAATCAGTGCTGAAGAACAAGCCTTTTTCCTGAGACTTGCAAAAGTACTTGGTAGTTTGAAACAGCGATGGTTCTCTATGTGTGTATGACTATCACACTCTAATATTAGCACATATTGTAATTAGGGGTTCATAAAACTCCCCAGCCATACTCTGTATGACTGGAGGTTGAGAATCATTGACATATAAAAGGTTTATCAAACAGTTTCACTGAATCCACATCTCATTAATAATATTAGTACAATTGCAATATGTGAAACACATATGAAAAGAGAATAAGAAAGGAGTCAAGTGACAACTTTTCTACCAAGTAAATTATTATTTAGAAAATTATTTAATACGTCGATAATAAATAAAGTCAATTTGGTCATGATATTTTTAGCCAAACATTGGGACATAAAACATGACACTTGAGCAAATATGTGGTAGTGACCTGGTGTTGAAATTTAATGCAGTCCTCAAATAATGGATAACTGCAAATATGGCATGGCTTTATGCAAAATTAGAAGGGACTTTTGTTTTTATCCAATATCAGAATTTCTTGACATCAACTTCAGTTGGGTTTGACCAAAAATATTCTATGGTTTCACAATCTACAAACCAACGAGACTCCTCAGATCAGGCAATGAAATCGGCAACCAAAACCATATGCCAGGAAAAACTAGGGGACACCTCTTTCTCCCACCTGCCGGCAAAAATTGAGCAACTTCCCGAAAGGAATAAGAAACACCAAAGACCACCTAAAATTTTGAAAACTACTAAAAACCTGGCTCTTCAACACTTCTGAACCAAACGGAAACAACTGAAACAATGAAACAGGAAATGCAAAGGAACAGGCTGACAGAACCCGTGACGGCTCAGGCAACACTTAAAAATGACAAAGGAAAAATTCCCACAAGAACTAGAAAACAATTCTAGGTGGAAACGACCATGAGCAACAACCCTATCAGGATGCCAGCGCCACATTTAGGTAGAATTGTGAATAGTTGCTTGCGTCATTTCTAGACAACAGTGTGAACGTTAGCCAGGGCCACGTCTAGATAAAATTGTGACTATTAGCTTGCGTCACTTCTAGACAAGGTTGTGAATGTTAGCCAGGGCCCCTCTTAGATGGATTTGTGAATATTAGCTTGCGTCACATTTATACAGGATTGTGATTTTTAGCCAGTGACACATTTAGATAGAATTGTGAATATTGGCTGGTGTCACATCTAGACAGGATTGTAAATGCTAGCCAGTGCCATATTTAGATAGAATTGTGAATATTGACTTGCATCGCTTCTTGACAGAAATGTGAATGTTAGCCAGGGCTGCATTTTGATAGAACTGTGAATATTAGCTAGCGTCATCTCTAGACAGGATGGTAAATGTTGGCTCGAGTTGTCTCTAGACAGGATTGTGAATTTAAGCCAGGGCCACATTTAGATATAATCATGAATATCAAACTGTGTCACACCTAGACAGGATAGTGAATTTTAGCCAATGCCACATGTAGATGGAATTGTGAATATTAGCTTGAATCACATTTAGAGAGGAATGTGAATATTAACCAATGCTGCAACCAGATAGAAATGTGGAGTAATTCACTCGCCACATCTAGAAACAAATTGGCATTAGCATGTACCACACCCAGACAGCAAAGCCAATAACCAACCCACTAACAATCTCACCCTTCTGCATATGCCTCTCAAACTCTAACCAAACCCTAAAGCACAGCAAACCACCCAAACTTCACTACACTGCAACAACAAAACAAATCCCAACAAAACAAACCTTCTCACAACAGAACATGATGGCTAGCAACCGAAAAGCACACCCAAGCTCACTGAACGGTGCTAACCAAACTGAAGCTGCCAACCACACACCACTGCTTGCTTGCACTTTTCCCCACTCAATCCCACTAAGTCACCCACCCCCTGTTCCCTTGTCCAGATCCATCAGAGCACCAGTGGACCACTTCGGTTGTGATAGTGCACAGTACAAATATCCTTTAACATGAACATTGCGTCAAGCAAAGTATGATGCAGTAATGTTGGTTCTTAGCAAACATTTTGTGAATAGGGAAAGCATTTGCAGTTGTCTGTGATTTTGGGAACATCTTTCAATTTAAGGCGCCTGCATAACCCTGCGTATAAATGGAACCCAGATCTTCAGGTCTGCTTTGTACCAGCCTGTCAGTATCTCACCAGGCAGGTGGTAGTTAGTGTTTTCTGTGTTAGAATGGTATTTCCATTTCCTTGAATGTGAAATTTAGATTGAATTAATAATACAGAAGGAAATAACTGTCTGCACTAGAATGTGTGAGTCAGTCACCAGCCCTGTTCTTGTGCAATTCTATTTCTAGATGTTAGAGAGGTGATAGGCATATATGCAATCCTGCCCCATTCCATTCGGGTGATTGTAGTCCAGCCCGGGTTTTATATTTGCATTCTGGGACTTGTAACCCTGAATTTCCTCATTATAAACCCAGGACTTCAAGACCCAGAAGGCACAATTAAAACAAGAAGTGGACTAGCGTCTTCTGAATGGAATGGAGCATGTTGGCATGGATGGTTAGAACCATATGTCTGATTTGAACTATTAAAAGCATGTTCTGAGCGCTATAAACTGTTGCAATGACAGCTTTTGATTTCTGTAAACCTTTCTTTCAATGCTACTCTCAGTGACTGATAGGGTGACCTGGCTTTCCTGATAAATTCAACAGGAACATCATGTTTGTTTTTTGTTTTTTTGTTGCTCGATGCGATATTTACTTCTATGCATTCACCATCAAATTAAGAGGGCACTACACCAGTGTTTGATTTTATCTGTCTTATTATGCAGTGAGCACCGTGGTTGCCAAAAATCATAATGTGTCCCTAAAGACAGTTGCCTAAAACAGATGAAATTCGGTTTTCAGATATTGCGCTTGGCCATACCAGATGAGTCTTGTTATTTACAGTTATTGCATTTAGGCCTTGACCTACAAGAGGGGTGTCCACTCCATGAAGAACCATTGTCATATCAGGAGTATTGTCACTTTCAAGCCTAGTTACTATAACGGTCATGTCTCAAACCAGATATATGAATAGTCCTCTCATTCTGGCATCCAGTTAACAGGTATCACCTTTGACATGCTCACTTATATGTTCTCTCTTCTACAACATGCCAGTGGAGGTGCAAAGCACTATATGAAATTCCTCAGTGTTATGTTTTAACTCTGAGCACATCCAGTCCCACAGTTTCCACAACGTCAGGGTGATCATCATTCCTCCTTAGCTTACAATATTCTGAGCACCATCCACTAAACTTCATATTTAAGGATTTACATTTGTTTGTGTGACCTTGGTTTTCATTTTGTTCCTCCACCACTTGTACACTTGACTCCTTTCACATTCACAATAGTAGAGTTTTCAATAAATGTATCCTAATAACAGATAGAAAGTATTTCCCACCAGGTATTGCTGAGGTGCAATTAAGAGTGTGGTCATGTAAGTGTTTAATGCAGGAGCTCCAGCCATGTGGTTCAATGGTTTGCAACAGGGAAATCGGGGAAATATGATGCTTAAATTGCTCACTTTTGTGAAACCATCCTACGAATCAGAATGTCAAAGCTATGTAGCGTCTTTCTCGAGTCTGCCATTCACAGCACCATTGGCAGCTTTTTAATTGGAGCGGCAAAACATGGTCCCACGCATTTGCCAGATTCAACCCGCATAGAGAGGGACTTCAAGTTAATCAAGGGCCTATGTGGGGATTGTCCACGGGAGAACATTTCTGAAATAATGGGTGAAAATGGTCCATTGTACAGTACACTTAATGTGAAACATTGGGCAAACAAGCCAAACAGTTTACAATCCGTTTTGTAGGGTAACACAATAGAACATCTGATAGTTTCAAGTCAAAAAGAGCACACAGGAATATTTGCTAAAGCATTTTCTTGCTGCCTTTCCCCACAATATATACCAGTATTGAAACATTTCTCACGCTGGCTGTGCAGATTCCATGCTGGCTGCACCTAAATATGCCAGTCTATGAACGCAAAACACATATGCTTGCTTTATAAGAGATGCCCAGTAAACAAAAAAAAAGCCAATTAAGGGAAGATATTACAGTTAGACTGGCTGTATAAAAAACACCAGTCTAGCCACATAATAACACTTATCATGTTTGTCTTATCATAGATGTCACTAAAAAAATACCATGCCACAGTAAGATATTATATATATATATATATATATATATATATATATATATATATATATATATATATATATATATATATATATATATATATGTATAGGATGCGGTAGCGTCCATGTAGTTATGGTTAAGTTGGTGTTTCCATAGGAAGAGCATTTTTTGGGTGGCTTATAACTTCGAATCCTCACCAAACTTTGCAAACAAGTATATGGCACACTCCGAATTATTGTGCAAAGTTTGGAGAGGTTTGGTCCAGGGGGGGCAAAGTTATAGGGGGGTCCCAAAACTTTTGTTTTTTTCCATAGACATAATGGGAAAAAACGTTGCGCATGCCTACAGCCCAAACTGCTGGACGGATTTACACCAAATTTGCGGCAGGAGTGGGGGTTTGCTCCCGAAAGCGTGCTTTTGCAAATTTGGTGTAAATCCGTCCAGTAGTTTTTTTTTAAAATGACCAAAATATAAGAAAAAACAATTAGTGATATCTCCGTTCGCTTTGTGGACGGACTTCCCGTTTCGCTCCGCGGACAGTGCCCTGATTGGCCGGGCGGCTTGCGTGATGTCCGCGGACATGCAACGTGTTCGCTGAGTGGATGGCGTGGGGCGTGGAGCGCGTCAGATTTTTTGTGGTGCACGCCATCTTGCTTCGCCGACGACCGCGGACAGCGTGGTGAAACTTGGATTAAAAATTGTATTTAGTGCAGTGTGTTGGTGTGTAAGAGTGTTTGGGGAGGGTGGGGGAGTATGAGATAGGTTCAATGTTCTGTTTTTTTTATGTGCTAGACGCTTTTCTTGTGTTCGATTTTTCTGCGGACAACACGGCTGTTCTGAAATGTTGGTAAATAAACAGAATGGATTCGGTGGCAAGTTGAAAGTGTTCTAAGAAGACTCGTGGGGTCCTGGAATGTTCGCAGGGGGTGTCCTGAAGACGTTGTCTGTATTGTTCGTTGTCAAGCTGAAAGTGTTCTAAGAACACTCGCGGTGTCCTGAAATGTTCGTACATAAAGAAAATGGGGGTGTTCTGAGGACGTTGTCCGTATTGTTCGCTGGCAAGTGTAATGTGTTCTAAGAACACTCGCGGTGTCCTGAAATGTTTGAAAATAAACAAAATGGGGGTGTTCTGAGGACGTTCTCCGTATTGTGTGCCTGCTTAGCTGTATCCAATGAGGGAATGACACAGAGAGTGAAGTGGAAATGGTAGAAGGGCTGTCTAAAAGTTACGCGTTCCGCGGACAGGGCGTGCTACATCCGGGGTTTTCCAGCAAATCCAGCATGGAAAGAAGACTGTAGGGATCAGCCATTCAGATGTTGAGGTTGTGGATTTGTGTTCAAAGAGACTGTGTGTAGTGAAGATGGCAGAAGTGGAGAAAGTCAGGGTGTTGTTGCTTGGAGATATGTTTGTGCATGGTTTCCAACAGTATGCTCAATGCAGGCATGTTGCAAAGAATTTTGATGTTAAAGGAGTGGAGGTGGTGTGGAGCACTGTGCCTGATTGCAATGTACAGGGAATTGTACATGTTTGTGAAGATATGGGCAGGATGAACAGTCCCAATGTGGTAGTTTTGCACTATGGTGCTTTCCATTTGGGCTATGTCAGTGCTCTTACTTTGTTGGCAGATTTGGAACACTTGGTTCAAGCAGTAATGAACATCCTTCCAAATGCCAAAGTAATTTTTTCTGGATTAGTACCTAGGGCAATATGGGACAATAGTTCAGTTTTTTATCCTCAGCAAAACAATGCTAGGTGTGTAATCAACCGAGGCATGTTTGCCTTCATGCTTAGAGCTGGTATGTTCTTCTCTAATAATGAGAATATTGATTCCAGTAATGCTGTTTATTTTAAAGAAGATGCCATTTCCTTATCTTTTATGGGAAATGCCATTCTGTTTTGGAATGTAAGGGTTGCTTTGTAGAAGGTTATGTGAAGATTTTAGGAGTAAAGTAAGAAAAATGAAAAAAAACAAAATAACAGGTGTCTGTCAAGGATCTGCAAAAAAAAAAAAAAAAAAAACGGCTCTTTTCAGAGCCAACCTCAAAGGGGAAATGGGACACACTATTTAAATTTACATTCACCACGCTCAGATTTTCGATATGTCTGCGGGTTCAGTATGTTCAGTATGTTCTATGTTACATGTATATAAAGTCAGGGATATTATGGTTAAGTTGTGTTACTAAAAACTTGTGAAATTCAGTAAAAAAACGTTGTTAAAGGGACGTTATGGTTAAGTTGCGCTAATAAAAACCTATGAAATTCAGTGAAAAAACTTTGTTAAAAGGGATGTTATGGTTAAGTTGCGCTACTAAAAACCTATCAAATTCAGTAAAAAAACTTTGTTAAAGGGACGTTATGGTACAAAGTAAAACCGAAAACCCCCTGAAATTCGCCAGTTATGGTAAGCTTAGCTTGAACGCGGGACGCGGCAATGATATTTGCAGTTGGGATTGATCCCCGTTATTACACTTCCAGTAATGATCAAGAGAAATAAAGTTAGATAAGCCCTGATTTGAGAAAGGCACCTTGCCGAAACACGTGTAATCCATAGGGCAGATCAATTAAACTTTCTTATCACACAACAGCAATTGGACTTAGTCTCCAGCATAATTTTTTTTCTGGCGCAGTAATAAGGTGTGACCACAGTTCTCCTGGTTTCCTAATCAAACAAACGGAGTTGAGGAACTCGAAGTGTCCGTTCTATGGCACACCAATGCGACAGTGCAAATTTTTGCATTTAATCAGGTCGCTGGTGTTCTAAGTGATATCAACCCAAAAGTTCCTTCAAAATCTGCTAACACTAACACCCAGGACATCAAAGATGACATCACAAATGTCATTGATGACATCACTGATGACATCACATGTGCATTTCCTTTTCATGACTACTCTGTAGGAGGGATTCTTATAATGTTGACCAAAAAGTGTCAAGGATCATTTGAATAAATATCATGAGCTAATTAGTGCATTAAGCAATGCATTGATATAAATAGCATTCTATTATGAAGTTCTATCCCGTATACTAAGCAACCCATGCAGAAACTTAGGCAGTGTGTGCAGTATACATGATGAAGGTGCAATATTCATAATCTTGCCATGTAGAATAATGAAATGATAACTGCTTTCTTATTAGAGATTTGCGTACTGTGAAACATGTAATAAGTAGCTAATAAAACCCACTTAATACATAATTACGTTATTACAGACAAAACACAAAGAGACAACAACACATACAAATATGAGTATATACAGGGACAGAGAAGTAAGCAAAAAAGCAGAAGTAGTAGCAGAAACAGTTCATAACCTAACTGATTATCTTTATGCAGAGAAGTGATTGCTCTGTTTCAAAGCTGCTACTTACTATATGTATGTGTATCAAATGATGTCAGTGAACCCTAAGGAAAGGAGTGTGAGTACAATGTATACAAATATGAGCATATACAGGGAAGGTATAGTAATAAAAATAAAACTATGAGAAAGTGCTCATAACTCTAATGATTATCTTCATGCACAGAAAGGATTGCTCTCTTTCAAGCCTGTGTCTTCCGCTATATATATATGTTTCATATGATATGACTTGACCCTAAGTCTACAAATATAGTAACTTTTCAATTTTTATCTTCCTGACTGTTACTGAAGAAAACTATGTGGCTTAGATATGTCAGTAAAGGAAAAAAAGGGAGAGCCAGCCATGTGATGTCATCAGTGATGTCATCAATGACATTTGTGATGTCATCCTTGATGTCCTGGGTGTTAGTGTTAGCAGCGCACGGTGGCGCGAGTTGCTTAGCTTACCATAACTGGCGAATTTCAGGGGTATTTCGGTTTTACTTTGAACCATAACGTCCCTGGTTTTTAGTAGCCCAATTTAAACATGACGTCCCTTTTAACAAAGTTTTTTCATTGAATATATATATATATATATATATTTATATACTGGTGACAAAAAAATGGCAGTCTAGCCATGTAGTTTGAACTGAAATCTGACTGGTTCATCATGAGCTCCCAAGTACCCCACATGTAAGTACATGTATTACACTATCAACTGCAATAATATAATCTTCAGTATCCAATGTGTTTATAATCAAATATGAGACATTTCAAACAATGATTGCAATTAGTACAAATGTAATAATTGTATCACAGCCAGGAAACATGCTAATGTGTGCAATGGACTTCAGAAGGTACGTCCATTCTCAGGGACCAAAATCTGCTTGCATGTACCTCATGTGCATACTCATTCGATACTTAGGTATGCACATTCTGCAATGCATAGTTGTGATCCTCAAAAGAATGATTAGTATGATTACCATGTTTCTTGTCTGTGATATAATGTACTGATTACAACAATTTTCTGATATTGCTCTCATTTGATTATAAACATATTGGATACTAATGACAATTTGAAGATTCTATCACTGCAGGTGATTACGTAATAAATGTATTATTTACATGTGGGGTCCTTCGGTGCTCCTGATGAACCAGTCAAGACCCAGTTCACTATTCTAGTTGGCCCTCAGTGCAAAGGTGGCAATTGTGGTAACAGGACTGCAGAAGAAGATGCCTAAATAGTAACAACTAAAGGAATACATGTATTGCACACTCATACTTTCTTTCAGTAGTCTAGTTATTTAGTAACACTTATCATGCTTGATTTATCATAGATGCTCAGTACAAAAATCAATGTCACTGCAAGAAATGATAGCTAGATTGCCTATACCAAAATATGCCAGTCCGGCCATTTCATAACACTTGTCAGCTTGCTTTATCATAGATCCACAGTTAACAATGCCCTGTCACAGTAATATATTATAGCTAGACTGGCTGCACCAAAGTGACAGTCTAGCCATATGATAATACTCATCATGCGTCTTTATCAGAGATGCCTCGTGAAAAATGCACGCCTCAGTAAGATAATACAGCTAGACTTGCTGCATCACCCATCTAGTCACATAATAACACTTATTTTATGCTATGCTAAGGACATTTTTAGAGCGCACAGTCACCCGAAGGTATCATGATGCTAGGGAGGGAGGACAGCAAACCAAAAGCTAGTCGATGGCAGACATCTAGAACAGGTAGGTTTTGATGGCCTTTCTAAAAGCCGAATGATTGGACAGATTTTTGTATTCCCAGCAGAAGTTAATTGCATAATTGTGCCCTGGCAATAGAAATAGCTTGGCTGCCAATTTGAGCACAGCGGAAGGAGGGCACACAGAGCAAGCCTAAAGAGGCAGAATGCAAGCTTTGCTTGGGGAGATAATGGGTGAACTTGGAGCAGAGATATTCTGCTCCCTGATCATGCAATGCCCAGTGTACGATGCAAAGCACCTTAAATTCAATGAGCTGAGCTGCCGGGAGCCAGTGCAGCGCTCGTAGAACAGGGGAAATGTGGGCCCCAAAAGGTGAGCCTGTTTCAATACGGGCCTCAAGATTTTGCAGATGTTGAAGTCGTTGGACTAATCCCTTAGGCTGTGCCAAATAAAGGGAATTGCAGTAGTCCAAATGGCTCAACACCATGGCCGCGAACAAAGGAGGGCGAAAAAGGGCCGGTATTAAGGGATGTACCTTTTTCAATATTTTGAGCTGAAAATTGCCAGTTTGACATACTGCCGATACTTGAGTTTCCATAGAGAGGGATGATGACAGGACCATTCCGAGGTTTTTCACCTTAGGCGCAGGAACAGGAAGAGGGTAAGAAGGAAGATACCCAAAGTGAAGGGTCTGGAGGGGAACCCACCATTAATACCTCCGACTTGTCTCCATTGAATTTGAGCCAATTAGAGTTCATCCACTCCCCCACGGCCGTCAGTCACGGATGGAGGCACAACGACATCTCAGATCAAGATCAAGACGGATCAGGATCTGGGTGTCGTCGGAATAAGAATAGAACTTATCATGCGTGCTTTATGAGAAATGACCAGTGAAAACTCCCATGCCCCTTTAAGATATTATTGCTAGTTTGGCTGCAGCAAAATGTCAATTTAGCCACTTGAAAGCACTTATCCTGCTTGACTTAGCACAGATGTCCATTAAAAAATGCTGTGCCATTAATATCAATATCCTCCCAACCCAAACCCCACCGTACTACCCCTCCAGATTCAGCACCCCAGGCCTGACACACACACGCACACACACATTCACATTGCATTCACTTGCTCATTCCCACATGCACCCATGCTCTATACAATTGCTCATTCACAATCATACCCAGTCAACCATATATCATAGACTCACTCATTCACACATGCATCACTCAAACATGCACACATAACAGCCTTCAACCTGGTCCAAATTCTGCTGCTCAACCCCTCCCATGAAGAAGGCACTCCAGCTCTCATGCCCAAGAACAGGAATCAGGAAGCACAGAGTGCTGTACATATGCTCAGGAGCTAGACCGCTCTGTCTAAAATGCCCAGGCAGTGTGAATGTGTGTACGAGGTGAAGGCATGGACCTACACACATTCAGACGTACAGTTCCCCAGCCCACATCCCCAATGAACAATGCAAGCCTGGGGAAGCAAACTCCCTGGCCTTGCATGGTCCATTGGACATGCGTGCTGAGTAAAGCCAGTCTAGGAGTCCTCTCTCTGCTACAACAAGCAGCCCAATAAGCGCTCAGTGCTTTAATGGGATGGTTCTTGATGTCTTGTCCAGAAAGGGTGGTGGCCGTTACAGATTGGCACCCCATCACCCATTGTGAATGACGTGCCTCTGCACATAAAATTTAAGATCTACTAAAAGTTGTTTTCTGTCTGCATGTAAATGTAATTTATTATAAAACTTAAGTTTAGATTGTTTTATGTATGGAGAGGGCAGAGTTGTTCCGTGTTGCACACACTGGAGACGATGGTGCTCAGAGAATGGGCCATAATTACCCCCCAAACCCTTTCATGGGACTCATACAATCTAGGGCATGCCCCACTATCAGTGCTCCCTTGCATGTCTCAATTTCAACCTGTGCTCTCAGGGTTTCATTTTTCAGGATGTGTCCTTGAATAAATGATTGTATATTGCACATGTTTAAAGCAACAAGCAAATCAGAGACTGGCATAACTACTGCTAATAATGCAGAATTCGTTAAATAATGTCATGCAATGAACAACAAATTCAAATGATTACACGTGCAATATGTATTACTCTATATATACCTTGGGTAAGGCTGATACCATCATTTTCAATGTGTGATCTTTTGAACCTTCTATCTCGGAAAAGATAATGGACCTGATTTACAAAACATTTGAATGAGATTGTTCCTTTGTAAAATGCTTTTGTAAATTAGGTCTTCCCAGCGGCACATAAATGCTCTTAGTATGAGTTCCTGGAATGGTGCAGAAAACGAAACTGTACAGCTAATGGTACGAAAACAGCAGAAGCGTGAAGATTACAGCCAGGTCAGGTTTTCGGACATTCACGTGGGCACTAGAAGGCAGCATCGAGGGCAACACATTGACCCTCAAAACATCAGATCTGTCCCCTCTGGGTGGGAGGGCAACAAAATAAAATGTCTCCTGAAGGAGCATGGGTCCTTGCTCAGGCGATGCTTCCGAAAGGAGATGGTTGAATTCTGATTAAATTGGCTGTGATCCTTCGTAAGAGTCTGAAGTGGGCACATGCACTGGAAACAGTGTTCATAATAGGTTTGATGACATAATAATGATAACATCCTTTTCAGTCTTCATAGTAATAATAGAAGTCCTGGCTATACTCAGCGTACGAAGAATACCAATAACACAATAAATGGCAGTCTAATGCACATCATCCACACAAGATACTACTTTGCAATCAGTGCCGAGAGGGGCATCTCCTTTACTTCATCTTGTTTGCTTTCCTGTGGGGACTGTTTCTCATCTTTTATTCATGGAATCACTTACTCTTGCTATTTTACACAGTGTCAGTACATTTAAACTTTGAGTGCTCCACTAAAGGACTTTGTGGTTTACCCTTTCTCTGTTTATGATTCTGTGACTGACACTTTTTGACCAAACAAGGTAATTATAGTACTTGGCTAATCGTATGCTTTTGCTGCTGCTGCAGGACAGTTACTGCATTGATTGTATTGTCTTCAACTACAGAGGAAGCAAAGCATTTAAGGCACTGCCGAAGAAATACAATGCAGTTGTAGCTTGTATTTTAATCCAATGACATCCCTTGGTGGAGTTTACATCTTTTGCTGAGAACAAAGAAGGTTTGTTTGTCAGATTGATCACATGCCTAATATTGAATGTTCCATAATGAACAATAGGCATGATCAATGCTATAGCTTGTGATTATCGTGGAACCTATCACATTCAAATTGGCCTAATATGAAGCATCAACACACGTCCCCTGTTGTCGTGCTTATGTTGTTGGCAGTTTTATTTGTTTGTGGTGGACCCAAAACCCTGGTCACGCTCTTGATAAATGAATATCAAATGTTAACTAAAAATATGCAGTCTAAAATGGTTCTGGTGCTTAAAGACATGAGCCCATTTTACGTAAAGGGACACAGTTTCCTTCTAGAGGAACCCATTGTTATGGCCTTGTGGTATTACATTGTAGATCAGTAAACATGGTTATGCATGGGAAGCCCAGCCCATTACACATCGGTTGGTGGAGCAGAACCTGGGTCTGCACCATTGTAAAATCAGCTTAGAGATCCCCACCCGGTTCCCCCAGGGGTTCAGAACCCAATTGTATGGTAGCATAACCCAATAAAAAGTCCTACACCTCAGCTCTATTGCCAATGTTGGTATTAAAGTGCAGTTAGGGGACAAAGAAAAAGCATTCTAAAATAAGTCGTGTTATTTATGGAATGTTTATGATGGTATATGTTTATGAGGCTTCTGAGGGTTATGAGGTTTATGATGGTATTTCCCCTTCTGTAGTGGCATGGCAGACTGATAAACAATGGTGGAAATGGTTGCTTAGAGCAAAGCCTGAGGTCATGATAGATTCTAAATATTCAAGTCATCCACCTTCAATTTTGTGATGGTTTGGGAGATCAGGTTTCAACACCTAGTATGAACTGCAAGGGGGGATGACTTTCAGAGAGGAATTGCCATAACATTTCGGTGCTGGACTGCCCATGTGGGCGGGACAAAGACTGCTATGCAAATGGATGTTTCCCATCTGTGAAAGGTACAGTGAGCAAAAAGCGTGTGCTGCAAACTTTCATCTCAGAACAGGTTATCATGCCATGTTCTTTCTGGAGAGGAGCGCCTGCTACCTTTTTTGAAATATTTGCAAGGAACTTGGGGTTGGTCACCCTAAGTTACCTGGGGGCAACCAGAGGTGGACTCCCTGCTCACTGTGCTCAGAGAGGCACAGCTTCACCTCACCGATGAGCCCCAACAAGGCTGAAACACGTGTATGGGGTTGCTGTTGGTACTCTTGTTCAGAGAGGAATTGCCATAGCATTTCGGTATTGGACTGCCCATGTGGGCGGGACAAAGACTGATATGCAAATAGTTATTTCCAATCTGTGAAAGGTACAGTGAGCAAAAAGCCTGTGCTGCAAACTCTCATCTCAGAACAGGTTATCATGCCATGTTCTTTCTCGGGAGGAGCGCCTGCTATCTTTTTTGAAATATTTGCAAGGAACTTGGGGTTGGTCACCCTAAGTTACCTGGCGGCAACCAGACGTGGACTCCCTGCTCACTGTGCTCAGAGAGGCACAGCTTCACCTCACTGATGAGGCCCAACAAGGCTGAAACACCTGTATGGGGTTGCTGTTGGTATTCTTGTTCAGAGAGGAATTGCCATAGAATTTCAGTGCTGGACTGAACATGTGGGCGGGACAAAGACTGATATGCAGATGGATATTTCCCATCTGTGAAAGGAACAGTGAGCAAAAAGCATGTGTTGCAAACTCTCATCTCAGAACAGGTTATCATGCCATGTTCTTTCTGGAGAGGAGTGCCTGCTACCTTTTTTGAAATATCTGCAAGGGGGATGCTCAAAGGGAAGGGATCAATCTACATAAAGTCCCTTTTTCTCCATTGAATGTGTGTACATGGCAGAAATAGGGCATGTTTCCCTCACAGGTTGGTAGCAGCAGATTTAGGGCCCGATGCATGGAATGTTTTGAACAGTTCGAAGTGATTTTGCACTGCTGAAAAATGATTTTGCAAAGTCAGTGCAAAGTTCATTTTGTACTGCAAAAATGGCATTGCACTGACATTGCACTGAATTTGCACTGCACAAATACACTTTCAGCAATGTAAAGTCACTTTGAACCGTTAAAAGAATTCCATGATTTGGGCCCTTAGTGCTGTAATCTAGCTCTCCTTTTGTGTTTATCCAAGGGGGGATATTAAAAGGAATACTAACATGGGCGCATAAGGAATCAAGCCTACGACAGGATAAGGAAACACATGTTCTTCCTGTGCCCTGCCACTATAGGCAGTAGGCAGAAAGAGACACCAAACTTCATAGAATAAAATGCAATAGCCAACATGAGGATAGATGTTAATGTTAAAGGTATTTGTACTGTGCACGGTCACCAACGGCATTTGTACGGCACACCGTCACCAACGGAATTGGTCCCGAGGTGCTCTGACGGATCTGAAAATAAAACAGGAGGGATGGGGGGGTTAGTAGGCTATGGTGGGAGTAGGAAAGTGAGAACAGTGGTGTCCTGTTGGCAGCTTCCGTTCGGTTTTCACTGTGCGCTGAGCTTGGGTGTGATTATTGGATAGATGTGGGTCCTCATGTGCTGTTGGTGCAGGTTATGTGTTGTTAGTTGATGTGGTGAAGTACATGCGGTTTGCTATGTGGAGAAGTGGTTGTGTGTGTTTCTGTGTGAGAGATTTATGCAGAAACTTAAGCTTTTGGGTTAATCGGTTATTTGTCTCTCAATCTTTGCATTTCTTGTTCTACGTCTCTGATTGTCCTATGGCTTGGTATTATGGTTTATCTGTCTAATTGTTAGGTGTGATGGGGTGGCAGGTTTCCATCTGAGGTTATTTCCGGGCTTTGCATACTAGGTTGAGGCCTGCAATTCTCCCCCTCTGCTATTGGAACTGTATAGGGTACATTCATCAGCTCCCGTCCTATCTATTTCCCTGTTGGTGATCCATAACTGCCTATGTTTGCTTCGTCAACTAAAGGTGTGTTGACATGACTTCCTTATCCTTTCTTAGGAGCGAAGATTGAAAATATTACAAACCAAATCCGAGCAACAGATTGTAGGGTGCAGATGAAGGCGAAGGAGGGAGTAAATGTTACATTCTGAGATGACTTCCCTGTCCATTTCACATGGCTCAGCAATCCTGAGAGACATTGGTGAGGCATTAGTGTTCCATTACAAGTCTTTTTGAAAAGGCAAACCACTGCACACCATTATTGTTGCAAAATCATGAGCCTTGTCGACAACCTCAATGAACTGCTGAAATACAGTCAAGCTCAGACCAGTTCTTTTTACTTCGCCCGTTCTTGCTAAACAGCCACACCTGATGATGTTCATAGACTTCAGAATTAACATGATCTTCAGATGATGAACTGTGGACCTATTGTTTTATGAAATTATACCACAACAAGAGCCAATATTTACATATATAGTGCAAGAACACATTTAATCAAAGACCACACATCATACTTATACTCATTCATTGTACGTTTCTGAACAAGTAACCTATTTCCTAATGCATCATTCTAATCACCCTAATAGGTTAATATATTGGCATATTATTACTTTAAACCAAACGTGGCAAAGAAATGTAACATTCTGAAGTAAAACATTTGAAATGTGGAAGAAGGATGCTTAACCCATTCGATGGACTGAGAAATTTGGCATTTTAATTGTAAAGGTTAAAAAAGCCCACAAAATTTCAAAGAAAGAGTGAGCCAATTTAAATCAAATGATCTGGTCAAATTGTAAATGAACGGGAAACGATATTGCATAACTTGCCATTGGTAAAACTGACTTGCTTTATGTATTGATGTTCAAAAGACATGTACAATGAAATAAGAAGTTAACATACTTTGTTTCTTTATATGCCTTAAAACTAGCAGCTTAACTGATTCTGAATACACAGTTTTATGATTCTTAACAAATGGGATAAAATGTATAATTTGAAGGGTAATACTCCAACCAGCAGGAGAACATGAGCTATCGAAATCAGTTTAGAAGTTCTACTCAATACCCCTTTGTCCCTCTTTCTCGTCACTGTCCTTTCATTATAAGTCATCCTAACACAGAAACAGCACACCAGTGAAGAAACTGCCCAAAAAATGTCAATGGAAGGGCCATCATTTGGTGCCCCTCCTTCTCTGGGCGGAAGTTTGTTGGGGTGGTCAGGAAAGGAACCAATGAGGAAGAGTGGTTCAGGTTCTGCATGCCATATGTGTGTCTGTGGGTGCAGTGAGGTTGGTGTGATGCTACAATTGTATATGTATCCAGCATAGTTAATGTGAATGGGAAATGTGTTACTGTAAGTGTTACTTTGAGTTTAAGTTGATACATTTTAGATGTGCACACGAGCAACAAGATAAATGTCAAAATTGCCAATCAAATATAAACCCAATCTAGATATGGGGTGCCTAGGAGCTGGGCAACAAGGAGTTTCATAATGAACATGCAAGGACAGGGATTTGTTATGAAGAAACCACTGTAAAGGGGAAACAATGGATGTGTAAACATGTGTGCACACTGATATACTTACAAGGGGAATTTACAAATCTATATGCATTGTACTCTTTTCATGCATTGGTTAAAGTCTGCAGTCAGGGGGGTTGTGACGTGTATTCTGAGTGAGAAAAACTGGTTTTGCAGGGTTGGAGGGTGAAGGAGAAGTAAGGATTATCTGCAATATTAAGCAGCAGGTCGGCTAATAAGTCGGCCTGGGGGTTGTATGGCTTGGCAGCATTGCAGAAGGAAGATGTAATCTTATTAAGTACATGAGAGCTTGCTATTTATTGTTCAAGGGGATCTGGCCATTTGCTCTTTGGCCAACAGTAAAGTTAGGGTAAAGTGACCATACTTTATAGGTTTTTATTGTTTTCTCAGGATGTGACCAGAGCCATTCATCTTGAATAGGTAGTCATTTAGATCAAGGTTTTCCAAAGACGCCAGCAAGTCGATGGGGGTGAGATGGTTACCACCAGTTCAAAGGGACCTGTTTATTCTTCCCCTCCCCATGTTGTTAGACGTATTGGTGTAAACCATGTGCAATTATGTTTAGGGTTAGGAGGTCTCAGTCCATCTGGGAACTGTAATAAATTATATTTGTATTTGAATGTGTAACTATGTGATGATTTCATGACCTACTACGGACACATCCTAAAAGAGTGTGTGTTGTATACATGTAGTGAAGATGTTAGTTAAGATATATGTGACCAATGAGAATGGGGGAATTGGAGAAAGATTGGATTTCTTTTGTATAGGTCTTGACCAATCACATGTGGTGGGGTAGATTGTAATGAAATATATGGGAGTGCTATAACTGTTGCAAACATGTACATACTGTGTCCACTTGTGTGGTTCGGAGAGACTCGGTTTAGTTTGATTCTAGAAGTTCATCTAGCTCCTCCTGCTGATTGTACAATAACTTGCTTCACATACAATTGTGCTCTCCTTCCTTAAATGGTTGTCCTACTTTCGGTTAAGGTGATTGACAGCCCATCTGCCCAAGTTTAATATGGACCCAATGACCCATATATTTCAAATGTATTCCTTTATAAACGGCTAGTTCATTGTTCAGTGACAATGTTTTATGTTTTATTTTTCTTCTTTTTTTCCTGAATCTCTGTTAGATAATAGGAGGGGTCCCAAGGTCTCCCTTCTGGAAACCTATGTCTCGTGCCATTCACTTTGGTCCTCCTGGACTACCCAAATGTTGCCCTGCATAGCCAGGAGCAGCTAGAGTCATTTTCCTTTATCCACTGTAACCTAGAAGACTGGTTCTGTGACTACATGCAGCTTCCCAAATTTGATATGCAGCATCATGCACATTATGTTACCAGCAGGTGGAGATTGAATTGCCATGATCACGGTGGCTGTAGTGGTGGCCGCTGTGGAGACTGATGACATTGAACACAGCAGGTAAAGGTTACAAGCCTAAGCTATATCCATATACATATACAAGACACTCTTACGTTGGTTACCCCAATTAATTGTCTTCTGGAAGAGGTTACACAGTACATTTTCTGTCATCCCCCGACAGACACACAATCCATCACACTGAACTAGTCCCACCCCACTTCCATGACCATATGTCATTGATTGGGGTGTTTTCTGACATGGCATCATTTTCTTGAGGAAAGTCTGAGCCTGCCTGGCCCTCTCCACATGGCCAGGCAGTGCTGCAGTGGCACCAGTCTTCTCCTCATAAGCCATCTTCTGGAGGACCATCTCCGACTCTTCTGCCTCATGCTATTAGGTCTCCTGCAGCACTACTACCTCCTATTCCCTCTGACCAATGCACCTGCACCTCTACATATATCTCTCTCCCTGCTGCAACTAAAGTACCCCACTCTTTTCAACTCCACAATAAAGGTACTTGCCAAACTTCTGTGGTTACTCTATTGCCTCTATCACAGGCTCCTGCAGATTACTAGCCACACCCTCCCCTTACACACTAATTTCACCTCATCATGCACCCTCCCCCTCCTCAAAAAATATCTCTGTTCCTCAACAACTATCTGGAACTTCTCAACCACCATCTCAAACTCCTCAACCAACAACTTTGCCTATTCATTCACTGTATGCTTCGTACTAACATCTGTGTACCCATCCACCACGTGCTATGTATTACACTGATGGCTGAATCCCTCAAACTATGACACAGAGGCTGAGGAGTGGTCAAGCACCTCATCATCACAGCCCAGCACTTCATCCAAATAAAATGAGATGTTGCCTAAGGGCCCAATGTTCAAAATAGACATGTGCCTAAGGTGGTGAATGTGCCCAACATGTCAACGTGTAAAACATAATACAAGTGACAAAGACAAACAAAGTGATTATCGTTAGACTTACAAGATGGAAAAGGGTTCTAAACACACATAAAACATAGGGAAAGTGACTGAGCACAGCACAAAACGACTTCTCGGATACAAACAGAAATGGCTCTTTAAAAACAGATGAAAGCTTATTAAAGATATTAGTACATGATTTTCTTTATTGTTATTTTATATGGCGAATACCCCTCCTAAGCTCTCTAAAAGCACCTCATAATACTTCCAACACGGCCAACTTGTGAGAATTGTCTGTCCACTCCTGACATGACTGGCCAACAATATACACAAGGGATCACAAAACAAGCTTTCAAATGCTCTCAAATCTATTTAAAATGGCACAGGGCATCACATTAGCTGGTCAAACTCTGCTCTTCAGTCTTGGTCCTTGTGAAGGAACAGCATGCCTCGATCCCTGCCATAAAACCTTGTGATTGGTCAAATCCATCCAGAAAAGCATGGCTTTCCAATGTGGCACATTTTGAGACGTTTGAGCGCCCTGTGTCAAATTTACAAAAAGTGCATATTTTTAATTTATAGGAACCATTACTGAATGCCTCCCAGAAGCATGTTTAATAAAATGAAACTTGCTGTTGTTCCCCCAGATTTAGGAATTATGAATATGTTTGAAATGATTGCTCCCAAAGAATTCATCCACCTGAGATGAAACTGAGACTCAAAATAAAGGGACACATATAGTGGTAATTATGTGATATTTCTGTAGAATTACTGCCAAGCTTCTTTACTTATATGGATAATTGTTTCAGCATATTTACTATGGGATTACAAAGTGTAATATCGTGTGTTAACCCCAATTTTAAAATCCTTTGAACGCCATTGAGAATTGTTCAGATTTACTGTGAGCATCACCTACACTGCAGTCATTCTCTCAATTTATAGAGGTGAAGCAGTGAATTTATGACCAGCTAAATGCAAGAAGTACATTCTCCATTTCACCACCAAATTCGGAGTTTGGTGGTGCAATAAAGTTGGAAGGAATTCCATTAATGTCAAAAGAATGTCAGGGTTATATATTGCAGCATCCACAAACTTGTAATGATCCCAAACATCTTCTAAGCCTCCTCTTAAAGATCTTGAGCAGTGAGTGAACTGAAAAGTTGTATATTTACCTCTTGGATTGAAAGAACATTTTTTTGAATTTGTGAGTCAAATGACACATTGAGGATTCAATGTTTGAATTTAGACAATAGTGTTGCCATAAACAATAGAACCATTTGGGTGCATGATATTAACCTTCAAAAATTGAAGACAGGGCTAGAATATTTACAATAGTATGCTGATTTTTAAAACTGCAATTGACTTTTCAGTTACCAATGTGTTTTCAAAGTACCGCTTATGTAAGGACAGTTTGGCAGAGTTTATGAAGCTGGAGCTACCAGCCTCCATCAGCACTATGTAATTTATTCATTGGCTTATTTAGAACCACTTTGTGATGCTATTGAGCGTTATGCATTGCCTGAAGCAAAAGATTGACCATTCAGTCTGAGGGAAAAGAATATAGAATATTGATAATTCCTAAAGCTTCTCCGTATAGTGCAGGTGGAACAATTGGGAACATTGGATGAAGGCCATACATCTATTTCTGCATCAGCATAACACTCTACAGGGTTGTATTCTGAGGACCCAAGACTCAGGACCACTATGGAATTAATTTACACTTATTTTATGAAGTGACATTTCCCCTGTTTTCTGGCTTGCTTCATTGTCTCATAGACTCAAGGTTGACACTCAATAGCATGGTGTTACCACCAGTTATTTGGTGCAGATCATGAAAGAGAAGGAGGAGTTATTGTATACAAAGATCGCTAACATAATTACCATCATGTCTTGTCTAGAACTAAAGAATACTGGTACAGATTACCATAAGAGGTATAGTGTGAGTTGTGCAAAGTATGGGATAACCTTGCAGGTTTTATCTGTCAAAATGACCCTGACTACATCACCTGAAGATTTCACATGCTTTTTATACCATTATTCCCTTTGCTTTGCTGCACTTTATATGTACTATTTACAGTGCCCTTCTTGTTTTGAACACTTTGGGGGGAAGGAATATTAAGCTCATGTACTGCTTCATAGTCATGTGTTGTTTTGTGTGAAAAATACTCCAAACTTTGTACACGGTTCTGACAGCTCTGTGTTTGGGTGCATGCACATTATTTAAAGCCAACAGGAACTGACAATGCAGAGATGCTCTTCCACAGAGTGTTTGCTGCCAATGAAGCTTATAAACCTTTAAATGTCTGAAGAAGCTATTGTTTATGTAATGTGTGAATTGTTTGTGTTTCCTGTTATACCTAATGCGCCCTGATGCCTGCGGGCTCTGGTGCATTATAAGCAAATAAAGATAAACATAAACATAAATAACATTCCTCTGTATGGCCCGTATGGTATTTTGCATTTATTTGAAGAGTTTCACAGCAGTTTTTGATGCAGATGGCTGTTATTAACAGGAGATATGTACTCTCAGAGTTCAAGTGTACATTTGCAGTGTTGAACTGAGATGACAGGGTTAGGTAGTAAAGTTTTTGCATGTGATTGGTGGATGGACGTGTGACTCTTTGAAAGCAGCCAATGAGGGAGTGTTGAGAACATGAATGTGGCTGCCTCTGTGTTAGAGGGTCAACGGACACCGGGGTAGTCTTTCAAGGATGCCTGGCATGGAAAGGGGACTGTGGAGATTAGCCAATGATGTGTAGTGGTTGTTGTTTACAGGAAGAATGGGTACTAGGTTTTTTGATTGTTGTGTGTAGTGAAGATGTCTATGGCTATGGTTTTGAGGAAGCAGAATGTATGGATTTTGGGAGATTCGACAATTCAGTCATTGAGGGTGCATGCTGAAAATACACCTACAATGTATGCTGAAAATCATGGCATCTATGGAAGCATTGGATTGGCTCACATTTTTTGAGAATGTGATTCCATTAAAATATCAAGTCATCATTGTTCTTCGTTGTGAAGGGAACAGTCTGGGGTATGCTGCTGGAATTTTATTGCATTTTGCAATGATGAGACATTTGGAAAGTTGATGGAAATGTTTCCAAATTCTCAAATTATTTTTTCTCGGATTGCTCAGAGACAAATGTAGATGCATGTGAATTTATTTTGTCCGCAAATGGAAAAAGCAAGGTGCAACGTGAATAAAGCTGTGTGTGCTTTTTTGCAAGATGTTGGCATGACAATTTTTCATAATGAGAACATTGCAATTGATATTGTTAACATTATTTCACAGAGAAGGAGTGCATCTAATTGATGTGGGCAACCAGATTTTTCTAGAAAACATTCAAAATGCATTGAAGCAGTTTTTGTGAACACATAATAATTAAGTTGTGTTGAATCTTTGTTAGTTTAGCATGAAAAATAAAATAATAAAAAAAGTAAAAAGTCAAAAAGACGTCACAATTTTTCTGTGAAAAACAATGAAAGTGATTTACATTTCTCCACCCCATGCTTGGAATTTGTTGGATGTTCACAGACCACCACACTATCCGCAAACTGTGCAGGCTTCAGAGGGGCGTATTCCTTTTTTTTATCACTTTCATTTTTTTACTCTACTCAGAAAGGTGGCTCCTAAAGGAACCGTTGTTTGTGTTTTTTTGGTTTTGTATTATTTTGGGGCTTTTTTGGTGTTTTGTTTTCCAGTAGAGGAAAGGAAAGATGGGAGAGGGAAGGGATGGAAGGGAGGGAATGGGCACCAACCAGAGAGACGAAGGGGCAGGTGGACCGAGGAAGATGTTGGGCAGGCCTTAATCAAGGTAGGTGGCAGTATTTCTCATGCTCCTTGACCAGGGCCTTGAAAGCACTGTGAGGCTGCCTTTGGGATCCTCTGCCCCAAAGGAGTATCCTTTGTGGTAACAGGAGCAGTTGAAAAAGATGGGGTAGAGGATGTCAACCTACTTTTACCTCAGAAAGGTACCGCCTTAGTGTGGTTGGCTTTGGTGTGGTGCTGCATGGAGGTGGTGCGATAGGAATACAGCCCTGGTTTTCAGCGACTGAGTACAACTGTGCATTGAACCTTGGCTGCACAAGCCTTTTGCATATTTCCAATGGTGGTGAAAAATCACCACACCCAGGACTCACTCCGGGTACCGGGGATAGGGACCTACACCTCACCTTCATCTTCCTCTTGATCCTCATTATCTGTATCACCTTGCCTGTTCCCCTGACAAGGCACTTCAGATGGTGGTGGTTGGTGAAGAGAAATGGTCATAGAAGATGCCATTGATGCAGTTTTGCAGGTAAACTCCAAAGCGTGTGCTGCAGGTTGCTCTCTTCTTGATAGCCAGACTAAGAATGAGGTAAAGTTATGGGTGGATACCTTCTGAAGAACCATCTGTGAACAGCCGTGACACTTCCGGACAACCGAGTCACATATAGGCATGGAAAAGTTATAAAAATGTGCCAGATCAATCAAGAATGGGTCTGGGATATGTGCAAGGGTAAGGTTTTAGCTTGAAACATCCTAGATTGGTGGAACATTGACTTTTAAACTGTCAGTGACCACAGACACTGTTAGTGGACACGCCATCACGCTGTACAGGTGTGGTCACATGATGATGTCCGAGGACATCGGCGGCCCTAACAGCTGTCTGCGGACACCCATCGGGCAGAAGATGCAGTGCACATGCATGGAGTGTGCGTAGAACAGGTGTGTTGTCCACTGACTAATTAAAAGTGTGTGCAATGTGAAACCGAACATGTCCAGACATGCGGGCACCTCCATTTTGAGTGAGGACACCCTGGACAGTCCGGACAGTTGTAGGGTCCGTGGAATCATAATGGGGCTTTTAAGCAATATCACACATACACATACAATACATTTATAGTATAAAAACATATGTTTATTTATTTATGAAAGGGATGGGGTATCGAAATGGGAAACATAAATGGGAGAATTAGGAATTTCTGTACAATAATGACCAGGGCAAGGGAGTGAGATTACATCAAAGCGTCTTTGATTTAAATGTTTGGAATTTGATAGGGATGATTGCTGGGACAAGGGGGACAGATGATTGCTGGGGACAAGAGGGACAGGTGCAAGAAGGACAGTGATAGGGGCACATTTTAATTACATGATTTTTGACATATTATAAAAGTTCCTTAAAATCATAATTTTGTTCATCCAATGTTGTTTGTGTTCATGATTTGATTATGTACAGTTTGGGATAATTAGGGGTATGTATAATTTAATTGGGGCCTGGATTCTTCATGAAAAGTATGGACTGTAAGACAAAACAAAATTATTATTTTAGTGAGGCCTGCACAAATTACATTATTTGTTTATATTAAAAGATGTAATGTATACTAATAAACCTGTTATCATCACTCATGTCACTCATGTCTTCTTTTGGGAAGTTCTCCTCTAACCACTCAAGTGTGTTTGCTATTTCTGTCCAAATGAAAAAATACAGTGTACTTACTGTCTGTGGAGAGATTGTTTTAGAATAAGCGATTGGTGTATGTGAGTCTCTATGAACAGTTGTATTGAAGTGATAATATGAGGGGTACACTTATGGTTTATTTATTTATTTAATATATTTATTTATGTTTTAGGTCAAAGTTGAACCTTTTATAAATTAATATGCATTATCAACCACAAGAACAAAACAAAAGAATTAAAATAAAGCACAATCCATAATACGACAAATACGCAATAATGTAATAAAATAGTTGATTATTTACATCAGTTGATTGGGCTCATCAGCCTTTATATTTAAAGTAAAAAAGTCACTCACACAATTCATAAAACATTTCAAAATGACCACCATTTTCTTAGGAAGTTAGAGAATCCATAACATTCTTTAATTGTCATTCATACCTGATAAAGTGTCACATGTGTGGAGACAGAATCCATTGTTTAGAAAGTAGTTCCAAAAGTCCTTGGTTTTTATACTATCATAATCATGAACCAGATTCCCATGAGAGGTCATGTAGGGTGGGCCCAATTGGGGACAACCAGTGAAAATGTTTCTTGCAGTCTCCACATTAGTGGGATCAAACAGATACAACAAAACCTGTCCTCTTTAGCAATACCCTATCCGGCTCCCCAAATGGCCCATAGTGATAATACATTACAGCGCATCAGGATGCAGAATTGGTGGACTATTGGATGGGCCATTGCACACAGTATCTTTGGGGATTTCCAAAGGCATGGGTAACAGTATTCACCGCTTGGTAACCTTTTAAGTTTGCTATGTGGTTTATGGTTTATGCTTGGTACATTCCGTTATATTGTGTTATAAATCAAAAAATATTTTGTACATTTTCAAGTAATCATTTGTACAAAAAGCTATATTTGTGTGAAGTAAATATAAGTAACGTTGCTTTATGTATTTTTCATGTCATCTTTGATGTCCTGGGTGTTAGTCTTAGCAGTGCACAGTAGTGGCGCGAGTTATGGTTGCTTAGCTTACCATAACTGGTGAATTTCAGGAAGTTTTCGGTTTTACGTGTAACCATAACGTCCCTGTAACAATGTTTTTCCATTGAATGTCGTAGGTTTTTATTAGTGCAACTTAACCATAACGTCCCTTTAACATAGTTTTTTCATTGAATTTCATAGGTTTTTAGAAGTGCAACTTAACCATAACGGCCCTTTAACAAAATATTATCTGTGAATTTCATGGGTTTTTACCAGTGCATGCTATTTTCCTACAACTTACTAATACCATACTTAACAATAAGCAATATTTGTGTCCACTTTACAAAGTTTCACCTTCAAACTCTTCCATTTTCCCAACTTGTAGCATCATTTTTAACATTCCTTAACTTTTTGAAATAATTTTGCATCCGTAAACGTCTGCTTTTATCGCAGACCTTCTGGACAGTGCCACATGACCATATGCTTGCGTGCGGCATTGTGATGTGTTAGCAAAGGCATCTGCACTTTGTGATCGTATCCGTGCTTTGAAGACAGTTCGGAACTACATTTTCTACTGGTCTAGGAACTTTAAATTTCAAAATTTCCCTTGCACACCTCCTACACTTTTTCATACTCATTATCCATTACCAACATAGAACAGAGTACACACTTGGAAGAAGGTTATCAAAACTGCTATTTATCTTATGAATGGCATCAGTTATTGCCATCCGTCCTCCCCAAGAGCCACCACCACCACCAGCTGGAGGACCTTCACAACAAAAAAGTGCAGGACTTTCAAAGACAATGAAGAGGTCAAGGAAGTGCCTACTTATAGCACCAAGATCAAATCATGGGTGTTCCAGTTCTTTGCTACTGTTGGGAGTGTTCCAAAGGCTAAAGCTACCAAAGTGAAATGCACGGAGTGCAATTTTGTATTCAGCCGCAGACTACCCGGACAGGACACCTACGGGACCACCTCCATGCGCCGCCACACCGAATCCAATGACAGCAATGCTCTCTAAAAGGTTGTTCCTTTCTCAGCAAGTAGTAAGTTGCCTTCGTCCACCTCATCTTCCTCTGCAAATACTGTAACCACACAGCCTGATGTCTGCATGCATTGATGCGCTATAGATAAATAAATAAGGAGGGCTATGGACCATTATCGTCCATTACAGCCCCTGAAATGGGGGATAAAGGCCATTAGCACCCCTGGCTCCCAAAGCGGGAACCCAGGGTGCTAAAACATAGATTTTTGTCATACCGCTGTAAGAAGGAAGAAATATCCTTTTCTAAGACAGCCAACATGGAAAGAGAAGGTGGAGCTCCGTACACAGCCTCTCCTCACTTGCCTTGGCAGCCTGCAAAACCCTATGAACATATTACCACAAGCACTTTTTTCCCTTTCAAACCTATCCTGCCTTTGAATAACCTTACCACATAGCCAGTCCCAGGTAGACATAGCCACTTTAACACAATTTTCCGTCCCTAGTGGTCATGGCCAGTAGCCAGATTGGCCGCGTCATGACCTTATGCCATGACCCAGACAATCTGGATACTGCCCACGGCCACAGGCTATACCTCAGTCACCAAAGGTATATGACTATTTTTTGTACCTACATTATTACACTTGTCAAAAAATAAAACACGGGCACATTTGCAAAATCATTTCAGGAAAACCGACACATTTCACGTTTTCTCACCACCCAATTAGTGGCCGTGTCCCGATGTCTGTGGACCACGCAAAGGTCTGCACATTTTCTGGCCAATCAGAGGCCAATCGGCGGACCAAACAGCCAATCAGAGGCCAGTCTGCGGACCAAACAGGGAAGTGAGTCCGCGGAGCGCACATAGATATCACTAATTTGTTTGCCTTACGTTTGGTTGTTTAAAAAAAAAAAACTACTGGATGGATTTACACCAAATTAGCAAAAGCATGCTTTTGGGACCAAGCCGCCACTCCTGTCGCAAATTTGGTGAAAATCCGTCCAGCGGCTTGGGCTGAAGGCGTGACAGACATTTTTTCCGATTATGTCTATGGTAAAAAAAATAATTTTGGGACCCCACTATAACTTTGCCCCCCCTTGACCAAAACTCACCAAACTGGCAATTCAGTGTGGGCCATATACTTTTTTTTGCAAAGTTTGGTGAGGATTCGTCCAGGGGGAGCAAAGTTATAATCGACCCAAAAAGTGCTCTTCCTATGGGTTTAGCAATTTACCGCCTACCGCAGGCCATGTAATAGATTCTTAGAAATAGAGAGAGAGTGCAAGGAGATGAAAAGAGAGAATCTGTCACCGTTTCAATGTATAGATCAGTGTAAAGGTTAATAACTTAACGTATCTTACTGCTTGAGAAATAGCAGGACTCTCGCAGTTACTGTTGAGATTTTTCTGGTTTGCTGGCCTGTCAGATCTATTGGTTCGATTGACCTTTTCCACGAAGATGTTTTTGAGGACATGACACATTAAACAGATCCAAATTGGTTGATTTTGTGCATTCCTTAAAACAGCAGTGAAAAATTCAGTTGGGGAGGATTTAGTAAAATGTAGCACATAATCAAAAACGTACAGCAATGAAGCCGTAACTGGTTTCTCACTGTTAATTCAACCTCTCTTTTTGCTATGAAGATTACAATGTATTTCGTCCCACAACTATTATTACAATATGTCATTCTGCATAAGCCTATCCAAGCGTTTACGCACCACTGAACACTAGTTGCACAAAGATACAGAATTCAAAAGCAAATCTTAACGTCACAAGTCACATTTCCATCCTACTTTTCACAGTAGGTCCTTCACCTCAGTGAGTCACTGCTACTCTGTAAAGGAGAGGTCAGCACTAATGCAAGCGCCAAGATGGAAGTGATGACATGGAGATGAATTGAAATTGTATGACTTTTAATGCCAGGCACAGTTTACCGGCTGCTTTACCTTCTCTGAGATGCATTTTTATAACCTGTTCCATCTTTTATGTTTGTCGTGATTCAAGCATAATGAAATTCATTACTTCCAGATCCTTTTCTTCTTTTGCTCAAGGTGATTTGCACAATGTCAAGCAACCATGTTAACTTATTTCATAGTGTTACAAAACAGTAGCATCTTCAGCTAATATACATTAGTTGTTTTAAAAAAGAAAATATTGCTGAAATGTTTGAAAGAAAACTACTTAAAATGACCCACTTTGAGCCAATATGAAATCAGACCATTGCCCTTGCTTGCCTGCCTTGTACATAGATTCTGACCAATTATAATGCATTCATTGACATATACATTTTTCACCATAATACCATGTGGCAGCTGCACCTCAACAAATCATGGAACTCAGAACATTATCAATAACCTTTCAGTTCCTTCCCTCTGTCGGTTCGATTGTTTTCTCCTTCCTTAGGACACCGAAAAGGCGGCTGTTTACTTTCTTCACTTATGGAAATTGAAAAGTTGCAGATATAAGTTACAATGCATGTGCCTCATTACATTGCACTGTCACACGCTTAAAGCATGAAGACAGAAAGTGAGATTCATTTTGATTAGCGTTCTCTTGGCTTAATTCTTTTTGAGGAAAGGCCTTGTGTTCAAAAGTCTTAGATAAAAGCAATTTTGTAAACTTCATTGTGTTATTAAATCTTTTATTTCCTTTGGATAGATGATGTTATACTTGTTTATTCATTATTATCATCATCATCATCACCACCATTGTGCTTTATTTCGGCCTATACAGACCATAAAAGTCACATGTACACATTTACAAAACTACATAAAACAAACCACATGCAATAAAGAAATGATATAATCAATGTAGCATACCATCGATCAAAATGCAATTGAGTAAAAATGGTATATCAGAAATGCAAGATGGATAAAAATCATCATGTTCATTGCCAACGGGAGACACATTTCCATTTATACACAGAACACTAATAAACAATATTTAAATATCAATAAACAATACATTACGAGCCAAAATTGAAACCTTTACCATTGGCACATAACCATTAGCATAAGGCTCCTTTAGTCAAATCAATGTTTACTGCCATAGAACACATTAAAAATAACTAAGGTGTTATAGTGCTTAACCTTCTCCTCCATGCCTGTAACACATAGTGTCCCATACAATGGGTGTCCATTGAGTCCTCACCGGACAGGCACACGTGGAGATCATCACCCACCATGCTTATACGATATTGTTTAAGAAGGGGTATCAAGAACCTTTCTTCTAAGACCCAGATATTTATGGCAGAAGAAAATAAAATGGACAACACGTTTCACAGTGTTCAAATAGTGTAGGCAATGGGGGACTACCTGAGATCCATGTATTTCTTAAAGCAGCAAGTGGGAGGGTGCACATACGCAATTTCATATAAAGCACTCTCATGGATTTGGGCATCCAAAAGTGAAGAAATACTAAAATACTGAGACCCTTTGACTGCGCCAATTTTAAAAAGGTTTCACGTTCCCATCTTTTGCCATATGCAACTTTCAATTTCTCTTTGAAATTAACAGGAATAGATTTGGGGTTATGCTAGAACTGTTCCCACCCCATATTAGTTAGTTCAAGTCTAAAGGCCACAAGCCAAGCAATATTTGAACCACCAGGGTGGGATAATAAATCCCTAATCGCCTCTCTAAATTTGGCAAGATTTGAGTTTGCCAATAGCAGACCCAATGGTTCACAAGTTTTGAACGGCAGATGACTCTAATGCTTTGTATATTCATGTCCATAAAAATAGGGATAATGGGTGTATTCGAAGGTAGACGAAGGATAGATTTAAAACAATGTTTTTCTGGCACCTGCAATTTAACAATATTATTCATGCCCTAAAGCTTGGCTCCAATAAAAGCCACCTGCCTAGCTTGGCCCATCTAAGCCTTAAAAATAACACTCACCGGCCCTCGTCCATGTTCCTGGGCGAATTGAGAAATGGTGCCACAGTTTCTAGTTAAGTTAAGAGCAGCGCAGTTGGGTTGCTCGCCCCAAGTGCAGTTGGCCTTCACTGTAACTCCTACATAATCATACCAATGGCCAATGGGCCCATCTTTGAGGGTAATTGTGAGCATCAACATTTTCTTCGGTACACGTCTGGTAAAATCCAATTATTTAGTTGTTTGTGTATTTGAGGCTAAACCATTTGCCTCACAAAACTCTTCAAATATATTTAGTTGGTCCTGAAAGCCCATGCAGGTGAGTGAAAGCAAAACTGCATCATTGGTGAAAAAGAAAATTGTGATTCTCTCATCCGCCAATGTGCGGGCTTCAGTTAGGCCCGGATGACAATTTGTAAATTGCCCATTTATAAATAAACAGAGAAACTGAGGACCAACACACAGCCCTACCTAGCACCAATTTCAACATTTAAACTGCCATAGTGTGCCCATCAAGGGAATACCTAATGGCAGCACCATTGCCAGAGTACAATAGCTGAATTGCTTTTAAGATAGATAACATCAATCCCAGGTTATTTGATATATGGCACAACTTAGCACGATTGACAGTGTCAAAAGTTGTTCGACAAAAGTAGCATATAAGTTCATACCCCTGAGAGTGACATATCTCTCAGTGATTAAATGTAACCTGAGACATTGATCGATTGTGCTCACATTTTGTCGAAACCCTACCTGAAGATGACTTTGTGCCCCCACCTCTACGATCCACTCCTCCAGATGTGCCAGGACCACCTTGGCAAACACCTTGCCTCCCGCATCAAAAAGGGAGATGGGTTGTAGTTGCTGGGAGACACCCTACCCCCCTTCTTGAATATGAATATGGGTACCAGGACAGCCTGGGTCCAAGAGTGGAGAGCCACTCCTTCTGCTAATGCCACATTGAATAACTTTGAGAAATATGGGCCCCAGATGTCTATCTCATTGCTGAACATATCAATTGGGACCAAATCAGGCCCTGGTGCTTTCTCAACTTTCTGTGACTTTAGTGTGATGCACACTTGTTTCATGGTAAATGGAGTGAGTTTCAGCTCCATGGGGTGAGCTACTCAACAGGTCACTCCCGCCCATGCTAATAGCAGGTCTAGTTTCTTTATTTAAACTTTCAAAGTGGCCAATCTACATTGCCTCTGGGATGCTATCCTGGACAAAGGTTTGCTCTTTAGTTTTCCCAGCCCCAATACAATCCCAAAAACGATTTGAATTATTCGAATTAGAAGCCGTGAGGAGGGAACCCCATAATTGCTCAGAAAATTCTAGTTTCTTAGCTTTTAGCAATTTATTATACCTTCTACCCGAGACAAAGTTGTTGACACATTGCTTTTTCTCCTTGCCAGACATTAACATATCATTAAACACATACAATCACACTTTTGGTATCAAAATATTCCTAAAATGTGGCAAGCAAAACCTCATAAATCAACGTCTATCGTTTCGCCAGAAGATATCTCTCTGTTATTTCACATCGAACAACTTGCATGCATATGTATGCTCTGTCCACAGTTTGCATGGATGTCTTTTTCACAGTTGCATATGCCCTCGGGAGTGCATATTATCAAGAACATCTGTTGTCCAAAGTTTCAAATTTTTGCATGGAGAAGAAAGTAGTTATAAGTGCTCCAATTGAGCTTCCACACTGATGCACTCTTTTACTTATTTTTATGGCTGTTCATTTAACTGGCTTTAAAAGGAAACCCTGTGTAGGAGATCCTAATACATTTATGCAGATAAAATACAGCATTTGGTAGCCGCTGGGAACTTGTTGAGCCCATTTAATGTCACCATCATATTTTTTTAATAAGAACATTATTGTACTAAAATGCTTACGTACAAAGTCAAACTCATGTCTAAAAATGATTAATATAATAGTAAATCCTATAATATGCAAACTTGTGCACTTCATGTATGTGTGGATGAATGTCACATTCATATCATTCAATGGATGATCTAATCATTAAATACCTGCCACATACTCTATAAATATTTAGATACATATTTCCATCTCTAAAAAACAAAATTCCAGTGTTTCAATTAACCACTCTCTGCAAGAGGGCACACTCTTGCATATACATTTATATATAATTTATACAATTATGAGCTAGGGTGACACAGTTATTGGTCACAGATTAATTTTAAAGAGATATCCAAGCAAATGGTTCTAATAAAACATAGAAGAAGACGGGATACAGAAATATTTACTATCCCAGCAGATTTATGATGGCATTTTGGGTAACTTTAATTAAATGTCCAATTCCACGAAAATATTTTTTAGAATGTTTTCAAATTATTCCATATTTTCTCATGCCATCTCAATTGAAAGACAAACTGATTCCCTGTCAAGAGTGTTGTGAATATTTGAAATTCTTCTTTACCAAAGGAATCACAGCTAGCCTGTCACTAAGCATATGGTTTTCAACAGTAAATGCAGATTCTATGACTCTATGCCCGCAACAGCTTTTAGAATTTAAATACATATTTGGATGATATTTTTCTTGTACTAACATCCTTACCACCGAATTATAGTCTGGCAGGCGCTTTTCCTGCCATTTTTTTCAAATAACATTCCAGGGCCCCTTGCCCTGTGGATATCAAACTGTATTAGTAAATCCCTTTGTCTGGGTTTGTCCCTCCTCCATACATTCCTGTTGAAAAAGTGGAACCTTGACCCGACTCTACTTACTCATTTCTGCCCTTAATCTTGGATCTATATGATGCTGTAAATGATGGTGACCCACAGGTATCAAGACCATCTACAACAAGATGCATACCAGGCAAATGTCAATTAGTTCATTACTATAACCTCAAGACTGAAACCTCTGTTCTTACCATCTGCAAAGATAGCCTTGTTCAAACGGATGAGGATGCCCTTTCACTATTCATTCTACTTGATATGTACACAGTCTTTTAAAGTGTGAATCTCAGATCACTTATTGATTGTGGTGCTTGTGCACGTTATTTTGTACTGATTCTGCTTATTTTAGGAGAGCAGGAACAATGAGTTAATTTGAGACAGCTACACTACTGGTGGAGTGTGTAGTTTCGCAGGGCTTCTATCTGTCACCAGTCATGATCAATATCTTCTTGTTCCCCCTTTTGAATCTTCTTTACACCTTAGGGATATGTAGCACTTGGGCCAAAAATCATTTTCTCCTGCAAGACATCACCAGTTCCTCTAGGGAGCATTCTGCAAACTGTAGGAGTGATTGTCACTGATTGCAGACCATGGGGTAGAACTGATGCAGAGAAAACACAGCTTTACAAGGCAGTGAACCGCGGAAGTAAAAAGAAATAATGTGGAAAAGGTTGGTCCCATTCCTTCATTGTGCATGAACGCAGCAATACTGTGTGATGAACAAACCAGCCGTCCTTTGGTTCCAGAGGTATTGATTTCCCCTTTTAGCTACCTTTACATAAAGCAGAATGTGCCTGAAAATGTTTCTGACAGTTTACCTCTATCAGCAACCTTGTTGAGAATCGGATTCCTTTGACCTCTTGAATGTCCAATGTGTAGGAGAATGGACAATCCTCAGGATCCTCTAAATAAGAGACAGATGTGGTGGCCATGCCAGGTGATCTACTCACCACAATCTTAAAAGCAGGTACATTAATCTGGTCATTTTCTCTTTGAAAATGATACACATAAGAGACACACACCTGCATAGATCTCACAGAGAAACTCCTGAACGAAGCTTGAGGAGAGACACTGTTTCCTGTTTTCCTAAGGTGATGAAAAATGTCTAAATAATTTGCTACTTATCAGTTGTTGTTTTTATATTTGTACTCTTGATTTCTCTCTTTGCTCTCAATTGTTGTAGGTTCAAATCATTTGCACACATTTTAATGTCTTTCACAATTCATGCGGCACAGGGCATGAATTTCATTATATAGCCATAATTTGAACAGCTCTAAACTCCAAGTCATGACACTTAGTGCTACAGCCACAAATGGAATATGTCCTATTGATTTTGGAAGGGATGCATTTCACAAATGTCCTTTCAAAAAGGTTGGGTTTGACACCTTCTATTCCTATTCATAAATGAGTAATGCAGAGAACTGTATTGAACCAGTGAGAATACACGGAAGGGGAAACCTATTTTAAATCTAGTCACAAAAAGCTGGGTGAATTTAGAAAATGCTGTTTTGCTCCTTATGTGAAAAGCAAGACATAACAGTTGGACCCCACAACAGGCCTATTTTCTAATGAAGGTGCCCATTCCCAAAACACAGATCCCAAACTCAGAATAAATGGACACACCCCAGTAAGGAATGAGACCAGGATATAGATTGCAAGTTGAACAAAGTTTATATCATGTAATACATGCACGCAGAGGACTCTGCTGCCCAAGAGCGCTCTGCCAAACAGTACAAACACAGCATATTATAAGAACAATTTTCGTCATCAGTGACTAACAGTATAGGTGATGAATACTACATGGTTATTGATTCACTACATGGTGACATTATGGACTATATGAAACATCAGGGTAAATCAAACGTAACAAGAATAGAAATTCTTTCGCTCCAAAGCTGTTACATCAACCATGTTATATCACAATACAAACGGTTCTTAGGAGAAATAATAATGCAAGCTCATATCATAAGGCAGTGGCTTGGGTAAATGCAGGTGGGGGAAACAAAAACGTGTTACTATCTAACTCTGTTGGAAGAACACTCTGTCCCTACACATGGGTGCCTGTCCCTAGGCAGTGTAAGGTGCAATGCCTATCTAATAGGGATAGGATGGGAGAGAAACTGTCCCTTAGTTAACCAAATGTGTGGATACCTGAACCTGCATTGATGCTTCTTTACCAAAATAAACATTTTTTTTCTAAAATAGAGCATCCAACAAAACAACATCTCCTGTGTTTCCTGGTGCAACAGGACTGGTTATTAGATCACTGTCAGACACAGCTCAAATAGCTTGCATGAGCATTTAAATAACCATCGGATTTTCTGTCTGTATTTTATTCACCCTAACGGAATTTAATTTAACCTCATGCTGGAATGGTGGATGTTGTTACCATCTAAAAGGGGCAACAGATTTTTTCATCAATGCCCGTTTTGGTAGGGCACTATAAAAAGCTGTGAGTAATAGACTAGTATTACATTTCTTGTGGGATATCACCCCTCATTGTTGGGGATATCTGAAAATGGTCACAGGACCACCCATGACCAATACGGTCGACCGGTTAATGGAATTGGGGAATTCAGACCATCTTCTTACATTATGGACTATACTGGGTTGATGCAGCTTGATTGGCCGGTGCTGGGCTGGTGCTTCTCGCAGCACGTTGGTCAGCTGGGCTCATCTGTGAGGGGTGAAGGTCAGAGACGTTGGGCACCGTTTGACTAAATAATCGCTTTATTCTGACAAAATAGAAAAAAAAACTATTCAACATTAAACTCGGACATTTAGTGGAGGTGCTATAAAGTTCAGCTAACAACTATATATCCATCTTATACTTTGCACTCAAGGAACAATAAGACATAGTGCCACATTAACCGCGCCCCCCATGAAAGGGTTTGATCTACTTGGTGCTTCATGATACAGATTGAGAGGTGTTGTTTTTTCATTGAATATATGGTACAGGGGGATTTAGGGCCATGGTGGGTGAGTGTTAGGGTCACTATAGGGGGTGAGATGTGTATCAGTATTGAAGGGACAGAGGGGTCTGGGGTTTGTGAGTGGTGGGTGCGAAGGTGGGGTTTGAGAGGGCACATGCAGGTTTGTGGAGATTGATGAGTACACAAGTCAAGATTCACCGTGGGCAATGAACTCAGAGGAAGAGAAAGATACAGGCGAGTTGCAACAATGCATGGCTGTACTTCCGTAAGAAAAGAGCTTGTGCGGCACAGACAGGGGAGGGCGTCAAGGGGGTGTCTGGGCTGGCTTTGAGTGGCACTGGACAATGGGAGAGATGCCTTTTTAGAAATCATTGTGCGGCCTAGTAAAAAGATTGAGTTCTGGGGTGGCATACAATGGAGTCTGTGTGTCATCCAATGGCTTCTTTCCTCTGTCATCAGAGGACAGACAAGGGGACATCAACCAGAGATGGGATGAGCAATAGATCAATTCCACGCAGAATGTACAGGGGGTGAAAAATCCCCCTTCCTCCCTTACATTCTCCACTTTCGTTACTCCTAAAGCAACGAATAACCCTGGCCATTAGTGTGCCTACGTTCTTTGCTTCCATCACTGCTTCATCCCAGGCTGGAGTTCCCTTTATTGGCATGCAAGCCTTACACACGGATCTTAGACTTTGACCCCTTCTGACATATTCATCAGGATTGCAGGTCATGTTTATGCACCCATCATTCCCAGATCGTTCCACCTACACCTCCTTATACCATTCTAATTCATGGGGTTCCTTGAGGGTTGTGTGCCACAAGTTGTCCACTCTATCCCCTGTGCTGTACACTGCTGTCATGCAGTATTTTGGTTCATGGTTATCCCCTGTTTGTACTTCTGCATCCTTCACATCATGAGGCACCTTTGTTGGACTGCCCACTGTTACCATCATCATTGCACTACTAGGCATAGATTCTGCACAGCATCAAACCCCTAATAGGCACACACAGAAAATCAGCAGTAACAATACTATGATGGGGACCAGGATGGTACCCAATCAAAAACTGTAACAAACCAGTCACTGGGCTGGACACCACCTACCTTCTTCATCCTTTCTCTGAGATCATTTACTGTAGCTATTACATGTGATAATGTCCCGTTTTTAGCATCTGCAGAAGGCACAAATGTGCAACATGCACTCCCAATTTTTTGGCAAACACCGCCTTCCATTGCTATGAGGAGGTCCAAGAGGTATCGATTTTGCATTGTCATCAACTGCAGGGGTCTGCGTTCTACCTTGATGACATTGAACCCTTCTTCGGTATCGTTTGCTAGTTGGATCAGCTCCCACCTCACAATCTGCAACCATTTGGCGTTTGCTCGTGCCTGGATGCTTGGTATGAGTGACCCAAAAAATGTCTCTGCTGAGGTAAACAACTTAAACTGGTCCGGTATATGTGCCAAAAGATTGGAAGAGTCTTTAGAAATGTAGTTTGATGCTCTCCTATTGCGTGACACTCTGGGCCTCATTACACGGTATGCGGAAAGGGTTTACCGGTACCGGTAAGGGCACCGGTACCCGTAAACCCTTACCGCCTTACTACGAGGTCCCTTTGCTGGACCCGACCTCAACAGCTGGTTTTACCAGCCGTTAAGGAACAAGCCCGCAAAGGGACCTTGGTGCTAATTACGGTACTGCAATTTGCGGTACCGTAATGACCTCCTTCCCCATTCCCATTGAGCCCTATGGGGGCAGAAATGGGAATGGGGAAGTTCCTTGGTGAATGGGGAATAACCGGCCCCGCTCACCTTGGAGTAGGCCGGTAATTCAACCATCCACCAAGGTGGACACAGTAAAATACCGGCGGCAACCATGGCACTAATAGCGCCATGGTTACCGCATACCGTGTAATGAGGCCCTCTGTCTTGAAGCTTGTCCACCAACAGTACATCATGTATGGGGGGTTCTTTGGTTGTTGACTGGGTGCCAGGGACATTCTGGTAGGCACCCTCTCCCCCTGGACGGGGCTCTCCAGAATCACCATCAAGGCCAAATGCAGCATAGCCAGGGCACAAATACCTATCCATGACAGTGGGAGGTGCAATTACGCCTGTTTGCCACATACCCAATAATTGTCGATCAAGGCAGCTGTCCCTTTCTCATGTCGGGGAGGACAATCATTTTGTTGCAATGTCTGTTTGATCCCATGGGCATCTTTCCTTCCCAGGAAAACAAAGTTCGTACTGCACTGTGCGTTGGATCTTGATTGGATTTTCGAGAGCTGTTACCCATGTAAGTTTGGCAATGTGCTGGGACTATGTCTGAGTGCATGTTCTTTCAACCCATTGACATTTTTCTTCTGACAGTCCTCATAGTGCTTCTACCTTACACATAACTGTTTCCTATTGCCAGTTGTTTTCCACGAACATTGTTCCTTTGATGACAAAAAAAACATTCTTTGATGCAAAGTACTCACTGAGGGTTACTGTGACGAGCCTTTTCGTTCTGAAGCAGTTGTATTGTTAAAGTGTTTGCTTGGAAAGTACTTCGAATTCTACAAAGTGCAAGATGAACAAGACACTGGTCATCCGCTATGGGGGTTTTCTGTGGTAATAGGACCTTAGGTGTTCCTGATGCGTGAGGTATCAGGGGACACACATAGCAACTTTTGTTTGTTGCTTGTTTGCCCATGGTGCTCATGTCGAGAGTACCATTTGTTAGACTGATCTGGGTGACGGGAGTCCTCTACAGCATCCAGCCCTAGTTCATGGTATGCATCATTTCTTTTTCTTTCTGTTTCTCTTTTCCTTCTGTTACTCCCTGCTAGACCATTTTGTAGCTTCATAATTCTTTGATAGAGGATAAGGAAAATGCCTAAATTCATCTTTTCATTCTGATCATAATTATGTTGCCAATCCTGTGTGGTATGAGGGGTAGTTGGGGTGGGTGTTTGGGACCTAAAGTTCATAAAGACATCATTTGAGGTAGGATCAAAGTTTGTCTGTGGGTAAGCGTATGGTAGTACTAATACATCAAAAGTTGGTTGGTCCCCATTATAAACATACAATACATTCTCTTCACTATTCATTGTTGAGGACTCAGACTGAGGGGCTTTCATTGTGCTATTCTTGTGCAGTGAGGTGAGATTTGTAGAGATATTGTGGGATCACATCAATATTACCCCTTCCCATATTAGCTGTGTTCCCTCTTGCACCAGTTTTCCCCCACTCTCTCTTCTTTTATTTCATCCAAAATAAAATAAATGCTCAAATATAAAACTAAACATAATAATAATGTGGAAAATACAATGGCCTTGAAGTAGAGGCCGCTGTTGTACAAGTAGGCCCTAGTGGCACTAACATTGCCCCTACTGCTATCTATCTCTGTCGTGGCATCATTAAGGGCCCTCGTTGCCGCCATGTTTGTACCTATAGAGTGGAATACAATGGGTAAAGTACATTTTCAGTTTTATATATATATATATATATATATATATATATATATATATATATATATATATATCTATATATAGATATATATATGCACATAAAGCATCATTCCATTGAGAGAGAGAGAGAGAGAGAGAGAGAGAGAGAGAGAGAGAGAGAGAGAGAGAGAGATCATATAATCAGTATTCAAGCTTATGTACATACAAATCAACTGTTAATATGTTTATTTACATGGGTACCTCATTTGTTTGTAATTCCCAAATATTCTTTTTTACTCAATTCATTCTCTTTGGGGTACTGCCACTTCCTGTTCATTGAGCTGTCCCCCTTCTGGTGTCACTCTGCCATAAGCTTTTCTAATGTCAGAGAGGTGTATCCAATATTTCAAGCCCTTACCCTCACTGCAGAGGGTGTACAATATATCACATAGTAAGGGCAGTAAAATCTTGGAGAGTTCCATCTCCCTACAAAATTCAGCACATATACCAACTCTCCGGGCATTAACTGTGTCATGGGGCTGTTTGCTGCTGCAGTGTGTGTGTCACTCTCACTTTCCCTAGTGAAGGGCGGGGCACTTGTTTAGCTATGCTTCTCACTGCCCCAGGATCGTTGCAGTTTATGAGCATCAGCTACTCTTCTTATTGGGGATAGAGGTGTCTATATGCACCTCCCTGTTATTATTTTGTGTGGTGACAAGTGGTGGTCCTTGCTTGGTTGTGTTTGTAATTGAAATAATGCTAAGAGCAGGCAATATACCCAGTTATTTTTGAGGGTGTGGCATAACTTTGACAGTCTGCTTTTAAGGAGGCCATTGATTTTCTCGACCACTCCGTTCTCTTGCTGGTGGTAAATGTAACACAGTTTATGGTTTTTTCCTAGTAGTGAAGTTACTTCCTTAAAGAGGTCATTAACAAAGTGTGTTCCGTTGTTGGAGCGTATGACATCACAAACGCCCCAACGTGGGAACAATTCTCTCACCAAAAATATTGCTACACATTTTACGTCTGGGTGTGCACAGGGTCCTGCTTCCACCCAGTGCAAAAAGGGGCAGACGAACACTATCAAGTATCTAGCTCCATTGCACCTTTCTCCCATTTCTGCGTAGTCAATGTGCAGCTCACAGAAAGGTCTGATGAGGCTGGGCGGTGGACCTAACAGTGTCCTGAGGGTCATTCCAGAGCTGTATGTTTGGCAAGTATTGCATTCAATTGTCATTTTGGCAAGGACTCTTGAAGGGACAAACCAGTCTTCCTGGATATATGCACTTGAAAATGTAGTTGTTGGAATGCAAGTGGTAATAGTTCCACAGGCATTACTACCTTTCCTGTTGTCTCTTGTCGACAAAGGATATTGGTCGGCGACTGTGTACACCCCCTTTTTAACCATAATTCCTGCTCCGCAGTTGGTGCCCATTTTTGTAACTCAATTACTTGTGCGATGGGAAGTGACTTATATCCCCCTTCTTTTTCCTCATTTGTGCTACCTTTTAGCAGATACCTTGTTGTTTGGGGCTGCTGAAAATACACTGCCTGCTTTGCAGTGGTGTCTGCTGCTGCGTTTCCCAGTGATATTATGTCACTGTTGTTTGTATGGGCTTGGCATTTTACCAAAGCTACTACTGATGGTTCTGCAAGAGCCTCTATCAGGTCATTCAAAAGCTCAGCATGTTGTACCGGGGACCCGTCTGCCCTCCTGAAACCTCTCCTCCTCCACCTGGACAACCCAGCATATACTGTCGTGGTTACATTTGCTGAATCTGAATAAATGTTTACTGCGCATCCATTTGCTGTATGCAATGCTTCAATCAGCACCACCAGCTCTTCTGCTTGAGCTGCACTGAGTAATGCATTGGCAGTCATTTTTGCACAATAATCTTCTATTCCCCTTCCCCTTCTTCTAGTCTCACTACTGTTGCACCCACATGCTTTTTTCTCCTGTTTCTGGGCAAATGGATGATGACCCATCTACAAAGTACACTTCACCTTCCTCTAAGGCATTCTCACTTGCTTTGGGAATGTCGTCTCCTTCTCCTTCATATGTAGCACAATCATGATTTTGCATGTCTTCTACTGTGCATGCCTCAGTGAGGAATGTGGCTGGATTTACAGTTTTGCAGGGTACTGAATGTTTGAGCTAGAAAGTATTATTTCGTAAGATGTCACTTTTTGTGTAGTAAGTGTATATTTAGATTATTCAAGAATTGCAAACAAGGAGTGTTCAACAAACAGTGTGACCGAGCACCTCATTACAATGGTGGTGTTTTTTCAATCGCAGAGGCTGCTGCGAGATCCTTTTCGCACGCGAAGTGCCCTTGCATCACAGAGTCTAGGGTGCCGCAGTAATAGGCCAATGGCTTGTGCCGTAAAGATGTCTTTTGTGTTAATATAGCTTTCATAAGTGTCCCATTGCAGTTTGAAAACAGGAAGAATTCCCATTCATAATCTGGGGTGGCCAGAGAGGGAGCTGTAGAAATCAGCTCTTTTAGAGTTGTAAAGGCTGTGTGCATGTCTGGTGTCCATGTGATAGCTGTGCTCTCCTTCTGTGCCTCCTTCAGTGCTTGTAGTAGGGGCCACGTGTATGCTGCATAATCGAATATCAATGCTTGGCAATAATTATATATGCCAAGAAACATTTGCATGTCCTTCAATGTGTGGGTTCTAGCTGCTGCACATACCACTGCTGCTGTGTCTGGAATTATTCTCTTGCCATCTTTAGATATTCATTGTCCCAGATACAGTACCTCTGCTAGGCAGTATTGCAACTTTCCTTTGTCCACCTTGTACCCCTTGTGTGCTAACAAATTCAGTAATATTATGGAATCTTTTCTGCATTGTTCCTCACTCTCACTACAAATCAAGAGGTCATCCACGTATTGTATCACTGTGCTTTTAACATCAATATTGCCAAGATCCTCATGCAATATTCTATTAAAGATGCTTGGGCTTTCACAGCATCGCTGGGTTAATCTGCACTGTTCATATCGTTTCGCTCCCAGAATAAATTCAGTCAGGTATTGAGAACTTGGTTCGAGTGGAACTGAGAAAAAAGTATTTTTCAAGTCTACCACTATGAAGTGTGTGGCCTTCTTTGGGATGCTGCACAAAATTGATGCGGGATTTGGGATGAGGGGAAACTCCTTCTGTATGACATCATTAAGTGGGAGTAAAAACCTGCACCATCCTCCAAGCCCCTCCCTTCGCTTTTTTAATTGGATAAATCACAGTATTACGAGGGGAGCTCAGCGGTACAATGATACCTTGTTGTAATAGTGCATATTTGGTTTCTTTTATTCCCTCCTCTGCTTCGCGTGATAGGGGATATTGTCTCACCTGGGGTAGCACTACACTGGGCTTGAGTTTAATTTTTACTGGAGTTACCTCTTTTAAAAGCCCCATGTCATGGGGGTTAGTCATCCACAGGTTTTTGGGTACCTGCTGCATGTCCTCAAACAAAAATTATGACGGTGCACTGACAATGGCCATGAGGGGGTTCATTACTCGTCTGTTTTGTATCATTATATCACATGACAGGCACACAAGTGCCGGTGATTTGTAAATCAAAAATCATCCTCTCGCTCACTAGTATAGTTGGCATTTGGCCACCCTCTGGTAATACATGACTGCTGACTTTTGGTAATACATGACGGCCGTTTTTTGAACTACCAACATTTTACAAAAGTGTCCCTTATCCTGTACATTTTTCAACTCGACAGGGATCTCAGGACCTACACAGCAGGTTTTCAAGACAAGTGTATAAGCAGCTAGCCAGCGGCAGATGGCGGCGGCATCCACTGAGCGCCAAGAAGTATGCACTGCTGAAAATAATAAGTAGGCTTTAGTGAGCCCAAGAGCTATGAAGAGAGAACATATGAATAGGCATATTGGCTTGAAAAGAAATTACAGACACAAGAATAATTGTATAACTCTGTTATTACCCATTTAGAATGCCATAATCCAGAGGCCTCCCTGACATACGGTGTGGATAAGAGCGACAGCGTCAGACCCTGCTGCAACGCATCCTGTAAAAGATCCCTCCCTCTGTCTAAATATTGAACATTTACCAACATCGAGGCCCAGTGAACCAGCACCCAGTGGCAAGCAAGTGACCTTGTAGAGGGTCCATCGTGTGCATAAACTAGCCAAGAAATGCCAGACTAAATACAAGAAATGTCTAATACTAATACGAGTAGGCACATCTAATAAACAGATGCCTTTCTTTTGTGTTGCAGGAAAATATAACATGTTCTTACCTGTGAAAATTAGAATCTTCCCTGGTTACCTCAAGTTCCATGGGCAAAGTTACTCACACCGGCTTATGTGGAAGTAAGTAAAGGGTTGGCTGTGCTTATCTGAATTGAGAAGTAGCATAGAAACATGTAAATGACTCTTTGACAGTAGAAAGGTATAGATGTCTCTTACAAAGCACCCCACAGCGAGGTGCACTACGTTGAGACTGTATCAATATGAAGCATATCACATAATTTGCAAATTAGAAAAACACATAGGAACCACCAAACCTGTAATCGTGACTGTTTTTATTATGTTTTAAGAACCTGTGAAATAACTCTGGGGTACAAGACTGTATTTTACATCGAAGAAATCAGTTCATCCTGAAGAAGGCCCGAAATATTAATGTATGAAGTGACACTAGAGATAGTGTCTAATGCAATGTATAATGGCCGAAACATGTCGACAATCTGAAAAGATCTCTATTGTTTAATAGTCTGTGAATTATGATACACTGATCCCGTATGAAAAAAATATATATATATATATATATATATATATATATATATATATATATATATATATATATGTTTTATCTGATACATTGATTTTTGTATTTTGATATGTCCTTTGTGTTTGATTCATGTATGTGTTGTAGGTGAGTGCAATTAATTATTGATAAATTGAAATCCTTTTAAAGTCAAACTTTTGGCATGTTTGGTTCCTGATGTTATTCTCCCAAAGTGTGAGATACTGCTGTTCTAATATTTTGCCTTTGTAAAAAGCACCACCAACTCCACCCTGACAGGTAGTGAGAGGGGTTGTCTTTTCTCATTCATATAGCACAACCATCATTATATCACATGGCATGCATATTTCCATTATTATCTCCCCATCATTGTCCTTGTCGGTGAACAGCTCCTCGTCTGTCAGATCGTGCAGCACTGTGTTTGGGTCTATGCACAGTACTGTTTGTCACTCGCATCCATGCGTGTCCAGACCTATTGCCACAATACATCCAGCTGATACTTGTACTTCCTGCAGATCTAATGAGAGGATAGTACCTGGTAATATTTCAAAGGCAGCTACAGGGTGGAAAACAAAGTCAGAGGGTACTTTCCATTCCTTTTGTGTTATTTCGGGCACCACTCTTGCCAGGACCTGTATCCTGTACACAAAGATGTCTGCATTAGTGGGCACTTCTCGGACAGCTATTTCATTTGCTATTGTGTTAATCAACAGCATTGCCCGGAGGGGGCATATTTCGGGGGTTGAGCACACTATACCCCTTTCAGTAAAGGAAATTGTCAATATGAGCTTTCTAAGGAGGTCTCTTCCTAGCAAATTTACAGGTGAATCTTTGTGATACAATAGGGGTGCTTGCACTGTCTTTCCCCCTATCTTTATATCCAAATCTTTAGTGCAAAGAACCGTGACCACAGCCCCAGAAAATCCCTACATTTCCAAATTCTTGCCTGACAACATAAATCTGCCTTCAATTAGGCATGATTTTTCCACTCCTGAGTCCACCATGAAGATGAACTGTCTGTCTCCTATGTCCACCCCCACCAGTGGTTCCTCATCTGGATGTAGGGTAGTTGATAGGACTGGACACGCATGTGCTTTCTGTGGGCTGTCCTAATCTGGGTGTGTGTTTGTCCCTGGAAAATAAAATACATTCTCCCCAACCATAGCTGTTCCCTGAAATGGCACTAGTGCACTGTTTGCAGTGGTGGCAAAAGGATTATTGTGCATTTTTCCCATTTGGCTTTGACATGTTAATCGTTGCTGTAGCCCCTGTGGTGGCACTCCGGGCCCTTGTGGGAAACAGATGTCGGTCTGTTTATCTTTTCCATAACCTATAACCTCTCATGGGTAGCCCATAGGGACTGCCTGGGTGGGGACGGCCATATTGTTGTTCATTATTAAATATTGTTGTGTTCTGATAATACGTCATGGGATGGGTATGATGTTCCCTTGGAAAATGGCCCCACTTCCCACATGACCAGCATGCTCCTTGTCCTCCTCCTCTGGGCCCTTTTCCTCCGTACCCCCCTCTTTGTCCCCGGTACCCACCTCTTCCTCTTCCAGGCCTTCGTTGTCACTGGGGCCCTACATACTGCTCTTCTCCAGCGCATTGTTTCTGGGGTAGTGCGGCTGTTACTGTCGTCGCGACCTTCAACAACCTATTTTCTACATGTTTTGCTTCATCTGCCAATCTTTTTGGTGCAATTTCTTTCTCCATTTCTTTGATCCTTCTACAATGATGTACTATAATGCTTTGCATTTCTGGCCAACCTTTGGCTTCTATCCCAGCAATTTTATCAAGGGCCTTTGTCCTCCTTCGGGAGGCCTCTCTTGGTAATGAAGTAAAAGAGGGTGGTTGACTGGTCCCAAGCTGTGCCCGCCTCCACCCCCCACATATCCTGTACCCAAAGAATGAACTGCACAGCATCTTCCTAGTCCCCCATTGTGCATTGCATCACAGAGTGTAAATCGGGGGTGTCAGGGAAAATTCTCTGCAGTGCATCCCACACCTGTGCTCTCAAGTTGTTAAATAATGTCCCATCATGCCGGTCACAGCCTATTGTTACTCCCAGGAACCCCGCCCACACCCCATCTGCTTGATCACCCACTGCAGATATTAGCAGGCTCTTGATATCCCCTATGGCCAACGGAACCCCTGCTGTGTTTTTCTCAGAGGCATACATCCATTTTCCCACACACCAAGAAAGTAGGGGTAGTTCTTTCAACAAATTGGTTTTATCCATCAGTGCCCAAGGCACATAGTGATGCCTTCCCGCCCCTTTATGGATGGGGACATCTGTAGATTTGTTCTCCCTCTGTCTTTACTTACCTTTATTCCTTTCTTCTTTGCCAGTGCTATTCTTCCTATCCTGTTCCTGAGCCTTCCTTGCCACCCTTCCTCTTCCTCTCCCACCTCCTGTGTTTGCCACTGCACTTGCAGACCCCCTCCTGTTGCTCCTTCCTCATACTTGTCAATATCACTCGAACATTCTTCTTCTTCCCTGTCAGATGTCACGCTACTGTGCCTCCTACTTACCGGGTCACTTTCCTGTTCTACCTGCACTATTTTAACCATTGCACTAAGGATGCGGAAGAGGAAGTCCCCGAACTTCCATTCATCATCAGCTATAACAGAGGAGGTTTTTGATGGTGATGGCAGTGGTGTTTGCCCTCCCCTTGGTAGTGGTAGTGTACTTTCATACAGTGTTCTTAGTCGGGACAACTCTGCTTGGGTGCTGGTAATTTGGGCTTCTAAATCTTGGGTGATGCGTCCTATGTGGTCTAGGGTTAAGCTTGCTTGACCATATAAACCCTTAGGGCCTTAAGGGTGTGGGGGGGATACTGCCAGCGTAGTGAGTGCACTTGGTTGGGGTGGAAATAGCGGATCACAATATCCCTCAGCAGGTTTCGTCAGCAATGGGTACTGCTTTTTTGGTTCCTCGCCTTCTTACCTCCCCCTCCTCCCTCCTGTTTAGTGGCCACTACAGGTTGTGACTCCTTTTCCTTATTATTTGTAGGAGGTGTTTATTCAAATATCCTCCAGAGATCTAGCACTTCCCTTCAATTTTGGAGCTGCTTCCCTTTATATTTGGCCATTAAGTATGTTGCCACAAGGTTCTTAGCATCTTAGCAAATGATCCTCCTTCTGGCCATATTTGAGATGACCCTTCCCCCTTAATCTCTGTTAGCCACTGACCATGGTACTTTTTGTTTTTCACTATACAAGGGGAGGTGTTGGCAGATGTGCAGGAGTGGTGTATCTGCTCCCATGGTTTCTTTCAACCTTTTACCACAGTCTGGGTGCATGTATGTGTGTGTCAGTCACCACTGTCAATACTGCAATCGTGTGATATCTCTAACACAATTCTTTCAAATTGCATATCAAAACATTTTGCTCGTGCCGAATATTGTTTTGATCAATTGATAGGAAGAACAAAAACATAGAAACATAAACCAATTAACATGTGGATCTGAAAAACAGACGTACCTTACTGAAAACGAAAAACATGAAACATGTATTTATGATAACCCTTTATAGCCTCTGCCCTTTTTCAAGAATGCTATAATTCCCCTTCATTCACACTTTGCATTCACCTCAGCCTGGCCCCTTCTGGGCCGACCTCTAAAAAATAATTATCACTACCAAAAGAAACAACTGCTGCTATTTTCCAAGTCTACTCAATATCTACGACTCTACTTTATTCCTTTTTTCCTCACTTATATTCCTGCACTGGTCGAGACCGTAGTATGCAGCATCACCTTCCTCCCCCTTTCGGAGCTAGGTTCTGGTATCTCCTCTTATTTCATAACCTCACTTTATTTAATCTGACCCTTCTCCTATCACTTTTCCCTCCTTTAATTCTACTTGCAATCGACACTCACGTGTCTGTGGTGTTCCGAGAGCCTCCGTTCGTGGTCTTTCCACAATTGGGGTGCCTCCTGCAACCAAGCCATCGCTGGATCCGGCGAGCAGTTGGTTATTGTCAAAACCGGGACTGCAGAACCTGCTTGGGGGCGTACACATTTTAAATACTGGTCAGACATAGGTGGCGGTGGTCTTGATGGGGGTGCCCCAGATATCGCCACAGAGTACGGTGGTTGACCCGGATCAATCATGTCTAAGGGGTCACCAAATGAAGGGGCCCATTTCCAAAACACAGATCCCGAACTCAGAATAAATGGACACACCCCAGTAGGGGATGAGACCAGGAGATAGATTGCAAGTTGAAAAAAATTTATATCAGGTAATAGATGCATGCAGAGGACTCTGTTGCCCAAGAGCGCTCTGCCAAACCGTACAAAAACAGAACATTATAAGAACAAATGCTGTCATTGGTGACTAACAGTATAGGTGATGAATAATACATGGTTATTGGTTCTCTACAGGTTACAATATGGACTATACTGGGTTTGATTGGCCGGTGCTGGGCTGGTGCTTCTCGCAGTAAGTGGGTCAGCTGGGCTCATCTAGGAGGGGTGAAGGTCAGATGCGTTCAGCATCAATCGAATAACTAATCTCTTTATTCTGACAACATAGAAAAAAGGCTAGAAACAACTAATCAACATTACACTCTGACATTTAGTGGAGATGCTATAAAGGTCAGCTAACAACTATATATCCAGCTTGCTTATACTTTCGCCGCAAGTAACAATAAAACATAGTGCCTTAATCCCCGCACCCACCATGAAAGGGTTTGATCTACTTGGTGCCTCATGATACAGATTGATAGGTGTTGTTTCTTCAATGGATATATGGTACAGGGGGACTTAGGGCTTTGGCGGGTGCGTGTTCTGGTCACTTCAGGGGGTTAGATATGTATAAGCATCAAAGGGACAGGGGCGTCTGGGTTTTGTGAGCGGTGGGTGCGAAGGTGGGAGTTGAGAAGGCACATGCAGGTTTGTGGAGATGGATGAGTACACAAGTCAAGATACACCCCGGTCACATACAGTGCAATGAGCTCAGAGGAAGAGAATGATAAAGGCGATTTGCAACAATACATGGCTGTACTTCCCTGAGAAAAGAGCTTGTGCGGCGCAGACAGGGGAGGAGGTGGAGGGGGTGTCTGGGCTGGCTGTGCGCTGCACTGGACAATGGGAGAGATGGCGTTTTAGACATTTTTGTGCAGCCTAGTAAAATGATGGAGTTCTGGGGTGGCATGAAATGGAGTCTGTATGTGTCTTCCAATGGCCTCTTTCCTCTGTCGTCAGAGGACAGACAAGGGGATGTCTCCCTGCGATGGGATGAGCAATAGATACATTTCACACAGACTATACAAGGGGGTGATGAAAAGATCCCTCCTCCCTTACACTAACTTGCCAGGTCTGCACATTGTTTTTCAATATGAATGATCTCTCGGTGTTACTGTAATGAGTCTGTGGTTACGTTATCAGTATTTTTTAGGGAAATATAGCAGCATTACATGCAGAAATTCAAAACAAAGCAATTGGTAATTATTTTGAAAAGATTTAATTGAAGATTGCCGACCAGGCACAACATGGGCTGCAAACATATATGATATTTATGTAAATAAAAAATACATATGTTCAAGATAATAAAAGAAAAAAACAAGTGTGAATGCTGAATTAAGATAGGATTATAGGCAAAACTATTTGTTCTGAATAACATAGTCATTGTGAACCATTTAGCATAATCCCATCTTTGCCATTTCCCAAAAAATTGACCGATATTGAGATGATTTTCTTAATTTCAAATGTAAACAAGCAAGATGGCCAGCTGTACTGGTTTTACTGAATACATACATTATATCATTATGTTTTAGAATTGGATTGGGTAGCAGGGAACCAGGGAAGGGTGTTTGCCTTTTTCAACCAGCTATTCCAGACAGTTGGAAAGGAGTTCCTGACATTTCACCAGAGTCTATGACACTGTGCACCATGAAGGGGTAGGGCCTGGAGAACACAGATGACCCACAAGCTACCTGCCTCATTCAGGAAACAAATAGAAACATTGATGAATAGAACAAAAATGCACTTGACACTTTGATAATTGTCCTAAATTATTAGTTAAATTAGAAAGCTGAACTACCTTGGTAAAAATCAGCAAACAACCTTCAGATGCCTTCAACCTGAATCAGTACCCTTCTCACAGTAGTTTGCCAATTTTTCCAAATTCTAATTTGTTGGCAAATTTAACATTGTGGGGGCTACTTGAGGTCTACTCTTCAGGGATAGTGATTGCTATCCCCAAGACACATAGCCCCACATTGTTACAATGCCTTCCTTCGGGTACATCACTGTTCTCTGCTGCAAAACCTGACACAGCCCCAGGTGGGCATTTAAACCACCTTTGGAATGAGGTCAGGATCTGGCTGCAGGATGTAATGTAAATCATGACAGCAGGAAAGGGAGCAAATGGGCCTAAAAGAATAATTACAACCAAGTTCTTACATGGATCTTCAAAGCCAGCATTAAGGGTGTGACTGGTTGATTCTGAGCAGGAATGATATAGGATTTATTAGATATTTAGTAGACAATCCAATGAATCAGACCACTTAGCCATAGAAGTGTCTCCAGAGGTCAGGCCATAACATTGTGACATGGTGTGTACAGATGAGCTTGCCTCTGGTGTGTGTCTGGTTGGCCAAAGGCAAGCTCACTGCACCCACCTTCAGCGACCTTATTCTTGGGCAAGTTACCAGAGCAAACATAAGCAGGACAGAAAGTCATCTGTTTGGAAAGAGGCAGTCAGTTGTAAGATTTGACTCTTTGGGAAGTCAGAGAGATGGAAGAGAGTTAATATGGGGTAAACTAGAGATGCAGATCAGGCACACTCCATATCCTGATAGGGCTTACAAAGAATTGAAAGTTAACAAAAGAAAATAAGAAATATAATGTGAAGCCATGTAGTACCCTCAGCATGAACATTTTCCAAGGAAACAAGAACAAATTAAAACATAAGACTGTGGGAGATCAAATAAAATACATATTATTAAGACAAAGTTAGGTTGTAATTGAAAGCTTTTAGTCCCTGAGTGAGGGCGAGCTACCGCAGTGAACATGAGCAGAGTCTGAAGTCATCAATATAGAAAGAGCCAATCATGTGTGTAGTTTTGCTCAGGCAGTGGTGGTAATCTTATTTAGAAGTAAGAGATAATGTGGGCGAGAGAGTGGGAGAGACAGAGAGAGAGGGAGAGAGATAGAAAAGAGAGAGGAAGAAGAAGAAGAAGAAGAAGAAGAAGAAGAAGAAGAAGAAGAAGAAGAAGAAGAAGAAGAAGAAGAAGAAGAAGAAGAAGAAGAAGAAGAAGAAGAAGAAGAAGAAGAAGAAGAAGAAGAAGAAGAGCCCAGGTACATTGCACATCCTAATAGAACTACATGTAATCATACTAGGCTGCTAACCTGGAATTTCATGTTGAGATTCTGTTCAAAATAAACCCCAAGTGTCTTTATTTTTATCTCACAACCATCTATCAGAAAGTGTGCATGTTCCTTCTCCAGCTTGCGACTTTTAGTTTCTGTACCCATTATCATCAGCTCTGTTTTGCTGGTGTTAAGTGCAAGCCCATTACTGCACATCCATCTTTGGATCAGTACATAGATCCTGTTAATTGTGCTCTCATCCTCAACAAAATTACCATAGAGGGGGATGACACATTGTGTGTCGTTGGCATAGTTTGTAAACTCAATTTTGTTATTTTCCAAAAAATCAAAGAAAGGAATAGTAAAAATATTATAGAATACTGGGGAGAGGCAGACCCCTTGTGGAACACCTTGCAAGAGTTCAGTCGGTTTTGCATCCACTATTGTAGTGCTTACCCTGCACTGACGCTTACTAAGATTAATTAATGATTGAGCAGGTCATGCTGCTGATCTTGAGAACCCTGCAACGTCCTCCAACCTGGAGACCAACAATGCATGGTCCACCAGATCGAAGGTGGAGGAGAGTTCAAGTTCCATGAGCATCGCCGTCTGTCCATTGTCCATACAGCGCAGCAGCCAGGACATAAGGTTCAGTAAGGCCGTCTCGATGCCATGATTCTCTCTGAACTCTGACTGCCATTTGTTCAGGATATTATTGGATCTGAGGTGAGTTAAGACTTTAGTATAGGCCACTCGATCCAAGATTTTCAGCAAAAATGGTGAATTAGATATAGGAAGGTAGTTCAATGGGTTCATTGGACAAAGGCCCATTTTTTCAGTAGAGGTGTGATCCATGTGTTTATAATAGTGTTGGGGACACACCCTTCACTGAAATATGTGTTTACAAGTGTGGCAATTAATATGGGAGACCATGGCTTAATGGCCATAGCAGGGCAAAAATCTCCTTTACAATTGGTAGGTTTTAGTTTTTCTTTTATTAGTGCGAGTTCAGATTCACTCACTGCTTTGAAAGAAAACTGTTCTTCTGGCTTCTAAATTCTTTTGGTGGTAATCAAAGTGTTGATATCTTTAGGGGTGATCACTTGCTTAGTAATTTCAATCTTGTCTTTAATGGTATGTAACTTATTAACCATGACATCATGAATTTGGGAGCACCATTCAGTGTCTTTAATTACTTTTTCTATATTGTCCTGACTTGGAAGTTCCAATTTCTTTAAGATTTTAAATATTTCCCTACGTTGAGAGTGTGCTTTATATATTCGATCGTCGAGGCAAGATTATGCTCAGTATAGGATCTGTCAGAATGCCCACAGGAGAGGCTCAAAATACTGGACTCAAGAAGGATAGCTTACAGGATTTTATTCACACAGCAATGTAATGAAGATGTTGAAAGTAATACAGCACTGATGAAACCAAAGTCAAGTCTATCACAATGGGTGTGATCATTTGTCAATGTTGCAGGTCTCTCAGTCCATTGCAGGTTTCACGGTTTCCAAACCCATCTGAAAGTCCTGGTTCTGACAGAATTATCTTTGTGAAACAGTTTGACTCAATGATCAACTGCTAGTACAATTACAACTTCTCTGTTCGTTGACTACGAGCCAGTTGTCCCCCCCTCTGAATTTCATGTAAGCCCATGGCTAGATACCCTTCATCCAAATCACATAGCCACCCCCTCCACATAGTCGTTGTGACTGTTCCTCCTCTAGCCTCCTTGCCGGGATCTCTTTCCTCGACTCTCCAATTTCCGATCACGCTTATGGAAACTTCCTGTCTGTCTGACTATTGGATTTCTCACTCCCTTCACCTTGTATTCACTCGTCACCAGTTCCTTTTCACATGTCATCCCCTCATCTGGCTCTTCTTCTTATCCGTTCACTATCATTTCCATCTGCTCCTTCTTTTTCCACTTCCTCCTCAGAACATACTCCCAACCCTGTCTCTCCTGTTCCTTATTTAACCACCACAACTTTCACCACCACATCTTTCTCATCAGTTCTTCAAATATCTAGCTACTCAGCATCAACTTCCTCTCCTGATATTCTCCTTTTTTCCTCCTCTCTAATACCATCTCCTCCACCCACTGATATTACAATCTCCTCTTCCTCTTGTGGCTTCTCATCCCCTTGACTCCAGCACTTCCTTAATGGTCCTTGTAACACTCTTCAATGCTCTGCATCCATTTGCCACAACATCACACACTCACTGAATGGGGTTTCTCTTGCTCCTATCCTTGCTTTAGGCTTCTGATGGGTGTTTGCACTTGTTTCTTGTAATTGGTGCTGCTTTCTGATTGGCTGTCATCTTAGGTGTAGCTGGCCTCACTTTGGGCATAGGACTTGGATAATGTTTTAATTTGGCCTGCCCACAAACCTGGACTGTACTCTTCACGTCCCTAGTTTTCCCTGTGCAGGACCCAGTTCCACTGTTCCCTCAGTGTGTGGACTGTAATCTGGAAAACCTTTGGTAAGGATCCTACACCATAATGTGCAGAGCATGCTGGCTTGTGGAAAATTGAGAATGCTTTGTCTTGGCAAGAGAATGCTCTGTCTGAAGACAATAACATGGCAACTCTGTAACTCACACAGACCCACGTCCGGGAGACCACAAACTATTAATTTTAGATAGTAAAATAATCATACTACCTTGCAAACTAAGTTCATAATCATGTGTACAAATTAATTGTGTGTTTGAGGTCCACTTATTGCCCCATATATGTGCACCATGAGATGAGACGAAACCCTAAGAAAAGTACTTTAACAACATACAAGATGGTTAATGTTGAGATGTATAACACATTTTCAATTTTGATATTCTGACTATCAGTGAACCAAACCACCTGGCCTAGATATGTCAGTGAACAGAAACAAGGGGCCCAGATATGTGATGTAATCAGTGTCGTCATCAATGACATTTGTGATGTCATATTTGATGTCCTGGGTGTTAGTCTTAGCAGTGCACGGTGGTGGCACATATTATCATTGCTTAGCTTATCATAATTGGCGAATTTCTGGGGGTTTACGGTTTACTTGTAACCATAACATCCCTTTAAGAAGATTTTTTTTTTCACTGTATTGCATAGGTTTTTATTGGTGCAATTTAGCCATAACGTCCCTTTAACAATGTTTTTTTTGCTGAATACTGTATTACAACTGACTATCCTGGAAACTCGACATCAGCGAAGTCCCTTCGCAGTTTTGGGAGACAAACTGAGGGACCCAATGTAGCCCTATGGGATGCATGTCCATATATACTGGATTCCTTGATAGAAAAATTCAAACAAATATTTCCTATATGAGTATAAATGTGTGGAAAAGAATGCAGAACCATGGTTTAATATTCTGAAATGCGTAGCCATAAGGGAAACACAGAAAAGTATGGTAGCTTGATTTGGGAGTAGCGGGAAGGATGGTAATCAAATTTAATTTACTCCGCTCTGGTCCTGAGTGTCTCTTCATGGTTTCTTTAGGCCAATATCGGGGTATTGCAAAGGCTGTTTTCTGGTACTATAATTCCTTGTTCTAAAACTGAACTTCAATACTGGGGCTACACACTCTCCTTTGGGGTTCAATTTATAATGAGTATTTTAAAACACCTGTTTTGTCTGATGCAATTTAATTCAGACTGACTCTGTGTTGTGTGGACATCTACTTCATTGTCGTTAGCTGACCAGAGGAAGTTTGGGACCACTGCTAAGAACTGTCAGTTCTGGAGATAGGTGAGTGTTGTTAGGGTAGTGTGCAGCATGGCTAGCACCACTTCAATATTCCTATCAGTGACATATAAGAAACATCTGTCGGGGTTACAATTAATAATACAGTTCAATTTATAAAAGAGGTCTCTGCCTGATTCTTTTTACAGGACCTGATACGCTCAACAAGAAAACATATTTGTCCTTGATCGATCCAAGTGTGACAGAAGCTGTCTTGTTATGGGGTGTTGTATAGGGGTGTTTGGTATGTCTACATCATTGACGTTCACGGAACACAATCGTGAATGTTAGAGAAACAGTCAGATCATATTTCTGACCTACTAACTGTGGTGTCTACTAGACATGAAGTACTCTGGTCATGTACTTCAAACTGGATGTACAGGCTTTCTGGCTATACTGGGACTAAGTGGTTTATGACGATAATCTCACTAAGGCTGTTCCCATACTGATCTCATTTGTGGCAGGGGCTCTGGCTTATTTGATTTATACTGAGGTACTTTGGGGTTTGGGAATGTACCTTGCTCTAGAGGACAAAGTGGGATATTTAACTGGGGTTGATACATGCACTCATTTTCTGTTTCTGTCAAGCACCACAGTGGTGAGACACTGTCATGAATACAGAGTTTGGTTTGTAACCCTGAAACAAAGTGATTGTTATAGCATCCTTTGCACAGTACTTTGGCTTTACTATACCAGAGTGTTGTGAGATAACTAATTGCTATGTTTCCAAATAGTCTTACAGTGATTCTCCATTATTTTGCTTACAGTAAAAGATATTTCCCTCAATCGGTTCAGTGATGATGATGATGATGATGGTGATGTGTTATTTATATAGCCCTTTCACAAAGTGCTGTACATAGAAATGTGCATACAGTTATCACCGATGGTACTCATGTATCAACCTCACAAGTGTGAAGGGCTGAGTTGGCTGAGCTGAGATTCATACCTGTGACCTGCAGATCACACACAGATCACAATAATGTGCCCTCAACCGGCTGATCTATCATACCAGCTTATTTGGGGGTCATTCTTCAAAGATTCCCTCCAACATGTAATTTCTGTCTTGTTCTGAATTTTTAGTCATCTCTCAGTCATAAGTCAGCCATTGGCCTAGTTGAGTGAGTATCTGCCTTATTTCAGCCAGCGTTTTCAAACACACATGAGCTGGTTCATGTCATCATGGTTTCAATTTCCTTAGCTAAATGACAGGGTTCTTCTAATATAAGAGATCCTTAAGGTTTCCTGGGGAACTTGGGATGTTGGTAGACACTAAATCATCATCTCTGTTCATGTATTGGTTCTTCCCTGGTACTGTGTCTGTGGTGCTTGGATAACACATGTTGGTACCTCCTCTTATAAATGAATCTGCAAGTGTAGACAACATGGGTATCTTGAAAACCTGTGGGTGGCCATATCTGCAGGGCTCTGTGTAAGGGCATATACTGGCAGTATTGCGTTAGTTCCAATTGATTTATAATTGTGTCTGGTGGGAGATGTTTCAGAGTAGTTGGTCACAGAGCTGATGAGGGTTGTAGGACTATAGCACCTTGAGGTCCCTGTAGTTCTGTTGTCTGAGTTCATCGAGTCAATGTCATAGCATATGAGGCAGGGGTTATTAATTAGAGACAGCTATATTGTTTTGAAAGACATTTAATAGAGCTTTATGGCTACACTACTGGAATAATCGCCAAAAAACAGACCTTCACTTGTATAGGTCAAGCTCTAGTGACCTAAAGTCAAAAGCATTACAGATCCTTTCAGAAATTAAACTCATGCATTAGTCCTGGGAAGGAGGCACAGATGTGTCTTATACATGAATCTCCTGACCTGATCCATCTAGTGGATCAGAATGAAAACAAGTCGCCATTTTTCCTTTCTACATGTGCAAGTATGTTCCATGCTTTCATTCTGAAGTCCACATTCAGAGCCTGTCCACATCAAGTGACCACAAAGGAGTCATTCAGACAAAGCACTTTTTCATAACTTTCAAGTTCAGATTGTGAAATATATATGAACATAAGATAAATAATTAGCCCCAGAGAGTCATGATACACTCCATGAAATAACACCATACTATAACGTTCATGTATGTTGACTAATGGATAGAGGTTAGTGTGATATATGCACGGTAAACATCATACCTGAGGAAGACCAAATAATCACATGACAATACAAACATCCATAAAACAAAGCTGTTACTACATAACCAAGTGACTGTTCAACTATGTACCCACATTGCACATAGGAGAGCATGCAGGTATTGTTAAACATGTCTTCTCCTAATAACAGTTAGTAAAGGGCATTGCCTAATATTTGTATATACATAAAAAGTCGTGTATATTGAATAATGGTTTCAATTCAGGATAGCCAAAGAAGCAAATCAAACAAAAATTTCCTTGTCAGACCAAGTATTCCCAACTAAGTTAATATGCTACATATTATACTAGACATAAGCCTCCTTATGAGCACTTTCTCACCCAGGCTTAAAATCCACAAAACACACATATGTATGTTAGATATAGTTGAAATGTTGGCATGTGTTCTGATAGAAGGTGTGGAAACACACACTCCTATCTATTTGCGTCTTGTAGGGCCATGGGCTAATGTTTTTGTTTTAGTACCACCAACCTTATGACTACAAATATCGCTTTTGTACTAATTTACAGAATTCATCTTCTCCAATTCGTGTGTAACAAATGAAATCCATGGAAGATAAATGCCATGTTCATATATAATTTGTTTTGAAGGTATTCCATACACTTTGCCAAAGATGTACCAGGAACATTTTGTCCTACATCCTTGTCCAACACCATGGGAAGAAGTAACACTCATTTGAGAAATATATTTTCCATGTTGCCCAACTTCCATATTGATGAGCCATGAGCAGCGACTAAACGTTGCTTCATAAATTTTCAGCAGCAGGATTTCTGGTTGAACTTGGAATATTTGGCAAAACTAAAAGACCTGTGCATTACCTATGCCACAAGGGCAGCCTATTTGGAGATATGTTGGCCATTAGCCAGTAAAGTGGTGAATTTTATTCCCAAGTAATCAGCAATTTATTATAGCAATTTAGGTATGTTTTATAACTGGATCTGAACATTTTTTGAAGAATATTTAGTTGAGGAAAATAACATTCTCATTGATTTTAAGACATTCTTCTTTAGCCCCAGTTTATGCAAGTGGGTTGTTTAATTTCATATCAGACACTGGAGGGGTATCAGCATTCAAGCTGGAGAACCATCTCCGGTTCCGGAAGCACCTCAAAACCTTTCTCTTTGCTCTGCTTTTTCTCCTCCTCTCCTCTGCTCACCTCCTGGATGTAACTAGAACTGCACTGGCTACCTAGACACCCTCTGATCTCGGGCCCAGGTCCCTCCCCCGCCAGCATCACACACCTGCACTGCCCACCGGCAACCCCCGCACTTGGGGACTGTTTCTATATCTCTACAGTCCCCCTACCAGCCCTTGACACCTGATGTCTGCACTTACTCATGCACTTGCCACATGCTGTATGTTACTTACTTATTATTATCATCTTTTGCCATGTACTGCACTGTCCCTGCCCCGTTCCCACACACTTGCAGAATCTGATTGACACATGACCTAGTAGGATCGTTGTGCGTCCTCCCTTTGTTCCCCTTCCTTGCCTCGTTGCGCCTTGAAACACTTGTGTTTAGGCGCATTATAAATGCCATATCATATCATATAATATCAATCATCATAGTGTCAACAGCATAGTTTAGCATAGGGACACTAACATTGCTTAACTTCAGGGATTTTCATACAAGTCAACAAGAGTCACATGCAAGGAATTGCTAGATAATCTAAATTGGTGCATAGTAAAAGTGCATTCTTGTTGGACAACCCATTTCACAGCTATCAAAGAGATTTATGCCATTCGTACTTTGCCCAACTATAGACCTTTTCTTTGTATATATACGTATCACAACACTGAGAAGATGTACTGGCACACCCGAATCATGTCATATCTGCATTAGCCTCCCCACGATTTACTGAGCCCAAAGCTAGATGCATAAAAGCCATAACAGTGGACTATTTTTATATTTCCTATAACTTAGCTAGTTGGAATTATAAATGTAGGGCCTGCTGCATAATGATCAGACTTTCCTGGGATTTCAGTTGCGTAGGTTCCAAAATAGTATTATCCATTACCCATTTGTATAGACTTAAATTAATCAACTTGCCAGAGTGTTTAAATACGCCTTCTAACTAAGAATAGGATCATACCTCTCTGCCAAGGACTTACCAACATTCTTAAAGAAAGACAGATTGTTGTGTTTCATCAGGATTCTGAGAAGCAGTTAAGACTAAGTATGTCATTAGAAACAAAAATAATACATTAATGGTCACCACAGATCAGTTAATAGCGTGAGTACATTATTCATAAAACCAACTGGTAGCTTTTATTCTGTTTTAGTGAAAAGAAGGCTTTCCTCATGTTATCCAAGGTGACGTGAGTTGCCATGGAATTTGCAAAGTCACTTTAATTCTTTATAATAGGATTATTTGGTTGAATGTGACATATTGTCTTGAACGTTCCTCACGCTTGTATAATGCAGAAGAAAAATGTGTTGAGACCAGCTTCCCCACTGTGCGTTAGCTTCAGAATTGCACCAAATACCGTTAAAAGGCCAACTCGCCACCATTTGCCAGAATATTAGGGCATACTAAGTTATTCTTTAACCTTTTCCGAAATCTTTCAAATACAGAATGGCAAATCTGGAAGTACAAAATGTCAAGATGTGGCAGCCATACTATCACCACCACATTTGAGGCCAGATGTATGTAGCAGGCGATGGCTTAACCCATCAAGAAAATCCAAAGTGTTGATATTTTTCTTTCATAGAGACTGAATACCAATGCATCTTATCACCTGCACCCTGTAAAGGAAAACTGTGTGCTAAGGAAATGCTGGTGCCAAACTGGGTTCCACCTGTTTGCATGACTCTGTAATGCAGCACCATGCACAGAACGAGGATGTCCAAGAAGGCCTCTTCTACTCCCTAATAGCAGTAGACCATCACCATACCACCTGCAGCCTGTATTTCTACCCCAGAAAAAAAGTTGCTGGTGGGTCAGTGGCTTAGTGACTCACTGCAATGATGTATGACTGTGGGGAGAGTGATAAGGTCCATTTTCTGGCTGTGGGGACCACCAATGGGATGGCACAGAGGAACAGGTGCCTCCCAAAGGCAGTGGATAAAGGACTTGTGGAAGGAATGGGGACAACCGCCTGTTCACCTTCCATTGGTCACTCTTGCTTATCAGTAGGCAGTGACATAAATCCCTCCTGTGGATCCCCTCTCCAACAGAGGATTCCAACACTTCTACCTGTGCAGACCCAAACCCGTAGAGAGGAATGACAATTATGTCTGTGTAAAAATAATTAATTGTATTCACACAATCTTGGTAGCAATTGCCCTCATACTATTGCAGTCCAACTCACAGTGTCAGGAGACTCAATTGAGAGACCCCACAAGCACATGATTCTCAGTCTTGACAAAGTGTTGCGATTTTGTGGTTTGCTAACCATGGTATTCAGAGAGCTAGATCTTCTATCTAAAATTAATATCCAAAATTACCAGTTTAAAAATATTGTACTTCTAAGGTGCATGCTTCAGCCAGTGCCTATGTTTATGTATGATTAGGTTCCTGTTCACAACAACACTCCAATATAATGTTTTGTTTAGATGAGTACATTTTTTTAATACATTAAATAGTTTACGATAGTTCTCCTGATCACCCCTTACATCTTGTTAACAACATTATAAACACAACTCCTTGCAGGGAGTTTTCATGAAAATTAATTTCATATGTGATGTCATCAGTGATGTCATCAATGACATTTGTGATGTCACCTGTGAGGTCCTGGGTGTTAGTCTTAGCAGTGCACGGTGGTGGTACGAGTTATGGTTTCTTAGCTTACCATAACTGGTGAATTTCGGGTGTTTTTCATAATGTTCCTTTAAGAACGTTTTTTCACTGAATTTTGTAGGTTTTTACTAGTTCAACTTAACCATAATGAGTATTTAACATTGATGCATTTATTGCCCTTGTTTTGATCCATTCATTTTGTTGGATTAGCAGTTTAGCTTTCTGTGGCCGATTTCTTACAGAACATAGTTTTCATGAAGAAACCATGCCACAGTTTAGTTATAAACAATCCCAAGAATCACATAAAGAAGCCCTATCCCCAACTGTACATAATCAAATCATGAACTTGTCTACAAATTTGGATGAACTAAGAAATGATTTTAAAGAACTTTTACAAAATGTGAAAAATCATGTCATTAAAAATGTCCCCTATCACTGTCCTTCTTGCACCTGTCTCCCTTGTCCCCAGCAATCATACCTATCAAATTCTGAATATTTAAATCGAAGACGCTTTCATGAAACCTTATTCCTTTCCTCCGCTGATAATTATTGTACAGAACATCATAATTCTCCTATTTGTGTTTCCCATTCCAATACCACATCCCTTTCATGAATAAATGAATTTTTTATACTATAAATATGTTGTATGTCATTGTGTGATATTTCTTATTTTTTTGAAACCCTAATTATGAGTCCACGGACACTACCACTGCCTGGGGTGCCCGCACTCAAAATGGAGGTGCCCCTGGAAAGGTGCAGTGTCCGGACATGTCTGGTTTTGCATGATGCACTATTAATTAGAGCGCGGACACCGGGCCTGTTCTGCGGATAGCCACACGCATGCACCCTGTGGTTCCCACCTGATAGATGTCTCCGAACAGGCATCATCATGTGACCGTGCCCGTGTGGCGGGATGGCATATTCGCGAACAGTGTCTGCACTCCGTGGATAGTTTAAAACTGCATTTTCAGTCAATCTACAGTGTTTCAAGCAGAAATGTTACCCTTCCACAGCTCCCAGATCCATTCTTTGGCATAATCTACCTCACTGGCGCCCCAACCACTGCAGGCCACTATAATGCATATGTAAAAAAAGAAGTGGTTGGTTTGAATGTAACATCACTTCCGTTACTCTAAAACATAGGTTACCAGCAAATTTAACACATGCCTACTTAATATTCCTAAAACTCAAATTTAGTCACTGAACTATAGCACTATGACAGTTACAATACGCCAACTGATATCTATCGACATCCATAATAATTTAATACTACTTTTAAAAGGCACAATAGGTATCTATACTACTTTAAAAATACCCTTCATTGCACTACACTTCAAATATGCCCATTACAATTCTTCTTACTACAACGATTTTTCTAACATCAAATATATCTACAATACACCAACAGGTATCTAAGCACTTTAATCATTTCCTTAAGTACAACACTCTTCAAACAAACATACTGTCAAATTTACACTCACATAAATGTAGTAGGGTTTTATTAATCATGTATGGATTTTTTTCCCAATGACCCAATGATTATTTAATGTCAATACAACAATAGTGTAGCACACATTAATGTTGTACCAAACATAGTACATAGAATGTACTGTTTATGAGGGTCTAACAAGTACATGAATATGTGCAATTGTATGCAATTACACATTTCAAACTGTCCTGCTTAACATATTATACTGTGTTCATTTCAAAGACAAAGAACCACAGATGTCTACTTCATCATCCCCTGCAACTAAGTAAACCTACCAAATATAATCATATTTGTTATGTTTACAAAAAAATCAAATACAAATTTGATAACCACTACCCTCAATTGTACTGCACTTCAATAGTATTATGCCACCATATTATAAATACTATATACTCCCCCTGCAGTAGATATAATTAATGTACACATATTACAATAGTGTGTGCAGTCAGTGCCCAGTTTCTTGGGGGCATGGACTATGGGCTAGGGCCATGCCCCACGAATCTGTCCACTGGCCATAACCACCTCAATATAATGGAACCATATAACTATTACATACAATACCTATGAAATAACTTACCCAGAACCCTCTTCCAATGCAATCTATGTCTGTGGACACTGAAATTCACTGCATCCTCGGCAGCATCGGCAAGCCATATTTTCCACCTATAGAAACAGCTCCATATTATCTTTATTTCAATCCCCTACCCTTTCCAAATCCTCTTTCTCCCATCAAATAACTCCAAATGTGTTTCCCAAGCCGTCCATTCATGGCGATATCCGCAGACTGATGCAGCAATCCGCGGACTATCGCAACACATGCACGCCCTTCTTCCACCTATACAAATAGCCCCATATCATCTATGTCCACTCTCCCACCCTTCACAGCCCCTCTTTCCACCATCAAACAACCCCAAATGTGTTTTCCATACTTTTTCCCCAGCGCACTGCCCGCGTACAGCGGCTGCTGTGTGCGGATACAAAATGGGCAGCATTTTAGAAAATATGACGCACCTCACGCTTTTCAGCATCCAATCAGGGGGCGCATCTGATGCCCGTGGACATCACACCACCCTCTGAGCCAATCGGAGGCCTGTCCACTGACCAAACAGAGAAGTGAGTGCAGACCAAACCCAGATATCACACATTTAATTTACCAACTTTTGGCCGTTTAAAAAAAAATAAATGACTGAAGGGATTTACACCAAATTTACAAAAGCACAATTTTCGGTCTAACCCACAACACCTGGTGTAAATTTGGTCAAAATCTGACCAGCGGTTTGGGCTGTAGGCGTGAGAAGAACACACATTTTGGGACCCCCATATAACTTTGCACCATCTGCACAAAGCCTCACCAAACTTTGGAGAATCAATCTGACAGGGCCATATCCTTTTTTTGCATAGTTTCTTGAGGATTTGTCCTGGGGGGGGGGGCGAGGTTATTAGCCACCCAAAAAGTGCTCTTACTATGGGTTGAACAACTAAACCATAATTACACAGCCACTACCGCAGGCCGTGTAATGTAGATTAACTTCGAGTGGCATATCCTTTCTATGAAACCTGTACACATGACACACAGTTCTTATTAACTGCATTAGCTCTCAAAGTACATCAAGCTTCCAGATGTAAATTGCAATTATGTGGGGAAAGGGATCAGTGCTTATGGCATGCTATCATGCAGGGTTACAGATTAATAACTAACTCATGCTCAGAAACTATTTTTCAAAGGTATCAAAGTTACAGATTCGAACTCAAATGAGAACATTCTTGGTGATTACAAGGTACTGCAGACAAATGCTATTAGGATTTGCAAATCCTAGTGGGGCCATTACAGCAACTGACTAAAATGAATAACTCATACACTTACAGTGTTCAGAAGTAACAGAGAAGGCCTTTCATGCAGTTAAATGAGCACTGCAAAATGCACCAATTCTATGACTGTTCAATAATAAAAACATATTCATTCAGTTTTGTCACAACATCTATGGATTTTTGCTAGCTGTCCACACACAAACACACAGACAGAACCAGAGTCACTGGGCCCGTTTCATGGAATGGGGTGCAGAAATGGCTCCAGACTGGACACCACCCCAGGCATCCCACTCCAGACTGGAGACCCCCTCCAGACTGGACTCCCCTCTCAGGCATCCCACTCCAGACTGTACACCCTTCTGGACAGCTCCCTCCAATCTGCACACCCCCCGTAGGCATCGCACTCCAGATTGGACACACCTCCAGGCATCCCACTCAAGACTGGACAACCCCTCCAGACTGGACATCCCCCCAGGCATGCTATTCTAGACTGGACACACCCTCCAGACTGGAATCCCCACAGGCATTCCATTTTAGACTGGAAAACCCCTCCAGAGTGGACAACCCCATGCATCCCACTCAAGACTGGACACACCCTCCAGACTGGACACTCCCCAGGCATCTGACTCCAGACTGGACCCTCCCAGACAGCCCCATGACAGTCTTCTACAATACCAGAGCAATGCATGTCTGCATCTTACCTGAACCTCTGTGGTCTGCCAGCTACATGAAGTGTAACACCAATATGTCATAAGTAAACATGATCAACTGGAAGCACCAGAGATCCATACAGGACTGGAGAATCTGCTGGAACACCCCTCAAAACTTAAACCAGACCACCCCATAAACATATGAGAGGTTAATGCAATGGCAAGTGGCATATGCATGTTGGCCATGGCACATTGCAAAGGCATCAAAGCACACTAACTGAATATGTGCCCATGACAGAAGTAAACATACTAATAAAAATGAAAAATACACAAACAATGCCCATGTGCATCACAGCCTGAGTATCAGTGACCTGGGAGGAAGGTGCGTCAAATTACCCGAAAGGGAACAATAACATGACAGGGCCATGCATGGGTGATGGGAAGGCAGTCAGAGAGTGCATGAGTCATAGAGACCGGAGAATCATATTGCCACTCAGAAATAGCAAACATGTCTCATTACTGCATTCCAGTGTCCAAGGTGGAGCAACGCATGTGAAAAGGCATTGTGTGACTGCACATGCTGGTGGGGGAGTCTGCATGACATGGTTTTAACACAGCAATGAAAAACAAAAGTGCCCTTAAAAGGACCATGGAACACCTCCACAGTGAGCCCACCTACTTCCGCCCCAACCACACTGATGGAAAACACACAGTGATTCTGCACATCTAAAAGCAAATGAAAACATACAGTGCAGACACAGCATCTGATGCACCCACCCCCACATGTCAGGCACATGTGCATTCTTCCAGCCGCAAACAACATAGCAAATACAACACACATGCATGCACACACACCACAAGAAACGTGACTTTCAATGGCGAGATGCACTGGCAAAGGTGCACACACACAGATGAACTGCATGAAGTGTGGAATGTAACCAAATCAAATATTTGTTGCATATCAATATTTACAATAAAAACGGGGAAGGAAGTTGAAAGCAGTCCGGGGAAAAAAAGAAAAGAAATAAAAACCCTATGCATGACTAAGTATATACATGAAAAACTGGGAAGGAAAGTCTGGCAAGTCGGGGAAAATATTAAATAAACAAGGAAACCTACATCTAAATAACTATTTACATAGAGAGCTTGCTAGTCCTCCTTCCAGATCTTAATCATCCTTTCCCCCAGGGCTGGGTCCACTGTCACATCTCCCCCCCTCTGGTGGGCCTCTGTGTTTGCCTGGAGGGCTTGCAGGTCATCCAGCATCCGTGTCTCTATCACCTCCGCCTCTGCCAGTTGCCTACAGGATGGCAGGCCGCCTCCTTGGACAACGCAGCGCAATCCCAGCCCCTGGCAATCACCACTCCTGCTTCTTGTTCCCGCTGCCTCTCTGCCACAATCTGCCTGTCATAACATCTGAACACAGAAGAAAATCTGTGCCTGAGGCGTGCCCCCTGCCTCACTCTTGGTTAGCCTGTCCTTATTTCCCGCTGCTGCTCCAGTGCCCAGTGACTGCTGCGTTGGTACGCCCTCCGAGCTGATGAGGATACCCAGGGCGTATGGCACCTGCACTGCTCATGGGTGCCTGCTGTCCCTCCATTGACTGTACCCCTGGCGGTGCCTGGTTAGGCATGGTGGCTACCTCAGCTGCTCTGCCTTGTACTCCCACTGTGGGCAGGGATGTGATCTGCACCAGACGGGGTGTTGGGGTGGGACTGGTGTGCAGCGTTCCCTGCTGACAACTGGTATGGAAGGCACCCTGGAGGATGACTGGTGCACAGATAATGAAGTTGAGGAGGTGGTTGAATCAGGGAACATTCCACAGAGTACAACATGGAACAGGCATGTTGCGAGCAATGCCACGAGGCGGTATAGCTCACTGTAATGATGTGCAAGTCGACTACGAGTAGCCTGCAGTTCATCACGAATGGCACGTGTCCACCTCATCAATCTGGCCAGCAGGGGTAGCACATAAACCCGGGTGTACATATCCCATGGTAATGGGGTGTCGGTCTGGGTGGACACACCAGCCGACAACGGGGGATGGGTTTGGGTGGAGTCATCCTGGCAGATGCACACTGCTGCATTCGAATGGGCCAGGGACCATATTTTGCACAGGCACCTCCATGGTGGCCTGCATAGCCTCATTCCCCTGCGCCAGGACTGCAGTACGCACACCCACATCAATACCCCCACCTGACTCCATGGATTGTGCTTCAATGGCCACCTCCTCCACCTTCCCCTCCGCCAACCTGGATAACTCTGGGGCATTTTCCACCATGGATGTCCCCTCTGTGGCATCACCTTGCCCCACCGCTGCTGAGGAACCCACTCCCACCTTCACCTTCTTTGACTTACCCCCAGCAGCCATGCCCGATATCACTGGTGCTGCCACAGCTTCATTGCTCCCCGTAGATGAGCTGTAATGGGTTTGTGACTGTGGCTCACACCTCTGCCTGGCAGGAGGCACCCCGCATCCCATCTCCACAGCACTGCTTCCACCCTCTTCATCGGATGCAACTGTGGGAAAGGAGACACAGAACAGCAACATCACTATGCTACACCACTGCCAGCGTGGCATCATCAACATTCACAGGAACATGACTTGTCAAGGTAACAACCATAAACCTACACACCCACACACAAGGGCATGCAATCCAAATCCATGCAGACACCTTCCTGGCCATCACTCCAAACGATCACATCAAACTACATGCCACTGTCACAACCAATCGATTGTGTATGCCATAGACACATGCATCAATTGCACATACACATGACCATCATGCATGTACATGACGTGGGCAACACTACCTCAACTGGCATACTTGACATCCTGGAACATTGCAGACACAAGTAACATTGCATGTGCACGGTCTGCAAGACAGCATTACAACACACAATGCAAGTAAGAGCACATTTGAATGCAAAGCATGTCTCAATGCACACATGGAGAGCGATGTCAGGGGCATGCATGTAGACATCCATCTCAGAAGCATACTTGCTGCAAGCCTAAGGGGGTCACTGCCAACATGCTGGCACATGCACAACACACATGCACCGTGCATCAGTGCACCACATGGCTACTCACCAGTCGACTCCAGACATTCCCGTAATTCACTGACCTGGGTGTGCAGCACCGGGTAAAACCTCTCCAGGAACCTCTTGTTGTTCCCCGACATCCGGCATCTATGCGCACGGCGCACCTCCGAGGTAGCACTGGCCTGGATGAATCGCAGTGACTTGCTGTGGGTCCTGGATTTAAGATCCTCCCAGCGCTTGTGCACAGTCTTGAAGGAGCAGGGTGCCACCCCTTCTGCGTTGATGGCATCTGTGATCCCATCCCAGATCTGCTGACATCCTTCCTTGCCGTTTTGCATCACAGGGTCGAAGAGGGCAGGAACCTTGCCACCAGGATGTCAACTTCACTGGTGCTGAAGTTGACAGCCCTCTGCCTTGATGCCAAGTGGTTGCTGCTCTGGTCTGCTGATGATGGTGCAGACATGGCAACCCTCGTGACAGGTTTGGGAGGGCAAGGTGGTCCTGGAGCTGGGCTGTGGAGTGGTGGTAGTGGAATGGCACAGTGAGAGTCCAATGCAGCAGCTGAGGTTGTCACAAGACCAAAGACCGGAGCATAGAAAATGGTTGGACAGCAGTCACTCCAAAAGCAGTGCAGGTGGGTCGCAGGCACACACAGTGGACAGGCAGCAGCAGATGGAAAAGATGGAGGTAGCTCAGGGCAGCTGAAGGCATGTAAAATGTCACAGCATTGTTCTTCCGTTTATATCAATGCTGGCAGATGAGAACAGAGTGAATCTGCGCATAGAAAATGCAGAAAGCATGTATACATGAAATCAGAGGAAAGGCCCTCAGCGCGTGACTTATGTGACATGCGCTGCACAGAGGCATTAAGCACGCCATATTCGGGGGTACATTAGTATGTGTAGAAGCAACTCCGAACGTGCGCGCAAAGGGGAGGAGACAGATGAGTGCAGTACTGCGTATTTTGGGGTGCCACGCAATCTGTTCACTTCATGGACCATACAAACTACTTATTTTCGTGGGGGATATACCTCTGCGCATAGGCGCATCTACTTTTGATTTTTGCAAGGCTAACAGTGAGGTGTGTATGCATTTTTCTCAACTCTCGGTACCCCTGTGTAGCGTGTACCTCTGTTCTTACCTTTTGGGTACCTTTCTGGGATTTGCGTACGCATTTTATGTGTTGCTGGATGCCACTGCATATCACGTACCACTTTTCTTTTTCCGAAAGCTATCCTGGTCTCGGGTACATATATATATTTTTTTGGGGTACCTGTACGTTACCCATACTGCATTTTTCAGACCTGGAGTACATTTGAGCCTTGCTGGAGCACAGAACTACATCTTCCATCACATAGACTACCCCCTCACTGAAATTGCCCAGACCAATTGCTTGGTGTGCCTTCCATTTTTCCCTTATACCTGGAACATGAGTGGAAAGGCCCCAAGAGGGAAAGAGGGCAGATGTGGCCGGGGTCAGGGACGTTCTGCGGAAGCAGCTGCCCAAGACCCAAGGGTTCAGGGATGTGCTGCGGAAGCAGCTGCCCAAGCCCCAAGAGTTCAGGAAGTGCTGCGGAAGCAGCTATCCCAGCCCAAAAGGGTAAGGGACATGCTGCAGAAGCAGCTGGCCCAGCCCAAAAAGGGTAAGGGATGTTCTGCAGAAGCAGCTGCACCAGCTCCAGGAGGTAATGCCATGCTACAGGTCACTTGTGGTCCGGCATCTGGACCCCAGAGTGGTCCTAGCCACACAGGGGTGGCATGCAAACCTTGTGGCAAGAAGGCAAAGCGTGCACAGCAGGAACAGGCTCAACCCCATGACACGGCACAGGACACTGGCAAGTTGAGGAAGAAGAACTTCCATGATGAATAACTCAAGAACATCATGGACTATGTGGCCATTCCCCACGTGACATGTGCCACCAACCGGGGAGCACATACACCTGCTCATCGTATGGTGCATTGGCAGCATATCAAGGATGAGATCAATGCCTTAGGGTTTGAGAAATGCACTGCTGCACAGGTAGTAAAGCACTGGAATGACTTCACCGGTCACACCAAGTCCAAACTGGGTATGAACCTAGCCTCTGCTCTGGCAACTGGAGGGTGTTCACCAGAGGAGGAGGAGCTGACCGAGCATGAAGAGGCTATGCACCAATTCATTCTACTGGTCCAGGTGCAAGGTATGGGAGGCCTGGAAAATGATGAGGACACATCCGGTGAGTGACCAAGATTGTGCATCCTGAGTATGTGATGTGAAGCATCACCAAGATGTATCATTGTGATGCACATCTGGCTCATTTGAATGACTGCCCTGGGTGAACCATGTTGTGGTGTATTGACTCCTGTTTAGTGTACACATGAGTGGATAAAACCCATGTGCTGTACATCAGTTGAACATGGCTATGTGACAGTACTCATCCCCCGCTAGCATACACCCACAACATCTGCAACGTGACCACTTGTTAGCTGCATCCTTGATGTTAGTGACTCTGCTCTGCTAGGCATGTTATTGTGTCCAAAATACCAGATACACTTCATGTCCTGCAGAGCATAGAATTTCTTTTTATACATGTACATTGGTGCTTCAATGCTACAAAGAACATACAAGATGACAACCAACATGCCTTACGGTGTGCCCTGGGTAAGTGTGCATATGTCTAGACTATGCACATCCAAGCTGCTCCAATGGCAATGACTCCTGAGGCAAATCGTTGTGAGGCCTGATCACTGTTATCCTCCCACACTGCATGGGTCCACACCCCTCTCCATCTTGCGGGTCACTGTCAACCCTGGTGTGGCATGTGATGGATGCAGACTTGAATGTGTATATGTTTGTCTGCCTGTTGCCATATGATGTAATTTCACATCACAAAGCCACATAGCCATGACCATTTCACTGGTATTAGTCAACAGTTAGCTGTGCCATGGGCCATAATGTTCTTCTTAATTACCCTGTTTGTTGGCAATGTGTCCACTGGCAGCATGGCCTGAGCAGGGAATGTTGTTGCCAGTCTGCATATGCGTTGCTCAGATAGCTTGTTGTACATAGTGTGTGGATGCTGTATTTCTTATGGTGACATGCCCTGTATATTTGGTTGCATGACAGGACACGTTGCACATGACTCTACATGTGCATGTGAGGAAGAACCAGATGCAGAGGAGGAGGAATCAGAGGAGGAATAGTCTGTGGCACTTCACCCACCAGTGGAGGAGGTGGTGTGGCAGGCCGTGAGAATCCATCCTGAGACGTGCTGAAAACAATTCTGACTCTTTGGACTCAAGTAGATCTGATGCTGATCCGGATGTGCATTTCTCAATGCTGGCAGAGGTGAGTGAACCAACTGGTGGAGAAGTTGGGGCCTGTGAGTCTGCAGCGGGACAGGTGCCTTCACAACACCAGTCAGTGGTGTCACGCCCATCTGTGGTGGTTACGGCCACACTCCAATGTATTGGTTTTTGGTCCTGGTGCAGATGTTCAAGGGACACTTGCAGTCCAGCAGTCAGAGACAGTGGCATCAAAGCAAAGGCCATGCTCCCTTCAATCAGGCAAGTGTGAGCTCCGCACATGTGGTGGATGTTTGCAGGCTGGGCAGACAGTGTGGGAGCAGCAGATGTTGCGTTCAGCACAGCGACAGGGTGTTACCTATGAGAATTTGGCTGAGGGTATGTATAGAGTGGCCAGTTCCATAAAACCCACCCAGCAACACAAGTGGAGCAACATCTGCAGATCATGCTGTCCACATGCCGCTCCCACAGGCTGCACATGGAGGCCAATGCCAGGGGCCGATGGGAAAATCGGCAGTGTCCCCAGGCATTCCTGCTTCAAGAGGGTCGGACACACAAGGAAGCCCTGAGGCGTGAGTTGTTGGCCCACAGAGCTGCAATCCTTGAGGAAGAGGCAGTCAGCACAAGAGAGTTCCACCAGGAGATGCCATCATCGAGGCAGACAATCGTGGAGGAACTCTGTACAACCCTTGAGGTTGTGCATAGTGACCTCCAAGCCCTCAGTCTGCTGGTGCAATCATCAATATCACACATGGCCACTGCCACTGAGGACCAGGCTAGGGGACTGCGTGGTGAGTCTCCAGCACCACGTTCACCTTCTGATTCAGTGCAGGATGTTGGTGCCAGCATAGACATGCCTCCCGGTGGGTGAACATTGACATGCACCCTGTCTCTCCCCTTTCTTGGGTGGACCATTGCCCCCCCATGATGGACATTTCAGTTTTTTCCCCTTCATTTTTTGATAGTTTAGTTGACCGCAGGCCCTGATGTTAGCCTTTTGTTTTTGAGTTGCCCTTTCCAGGTTTTATTTTTTATTATTTTACTTTGATTTTCCTTGAGTTGCGCAGTTAACCGCTCAAGAGTGAAAGTGAGAGGCCCCTAAAAATACAGTCAATTCACTCAATAGAGTCAATCAAGACACATCCCTGGAGGGAATGAGACCAAGACTAAGTGATGGTGTTAAGAAAAGGCTTTATCTAAATAGGGCAAGCAGAATCTACTCTGCTCACGCTGAGAGCGCTCTGCAGAAAACATGTTACACATTGCTTTTTTACAACAATATTGTCATCGAACAGGGGGAAGGCCTAGGGGGCAGATGATCAATTGGGATTGGTCGCTAGGGGTGAACACCTATAGATGCCATAGGACTGGAGACGCTTGGTTGGCTTGAGGACACGTGGTGTGGAAATGATGTTTCTCGGGTCAATCGGTCGGCTGAGCTCATCGCGTTGGCATGTGGGATCGGCAACTTGTTACGCTGTTTATATATTAAATAACCATTTGACATTTGCCCTTGTGGCCACACATTCCCATTCATTCCCTACCATAATCTGCTTGTCCAGTGAACTCAAAGACTTGTACGCTTAGACACTTAGGAAGAACGTTTTTATCTGTAGGCATAGGTCAGAATATAACTATTAAATGCAGCCCTTGATATGTTGGTAGGCATTTGAACTGTGTGTTGATACAGCACAAGATGTATTGGCTAAAGAGGTGAGACTTCTGAGGTCTTTGCATGGTCTGGAATGTCCATCTAATAAACAACAAAGAGGGCTCTTCATCTAAAACTGGAATTACACTTTAAAAATAGGTCACAAGAGGCACATACCATTATGGGTATAAATCTCATTGTGGGGGGTTAGTGGTCTGTTGTTCAAACACCATTAAATCTCTGCTAATCTACTTTGACGCCATGAAGGGTGGAGGGGAGTCGAAACACCTTTGAAGTACAATTCTGCGTTGCATAAAGATACAGGGCCTTCACAAACAGGTTTTACATACAGGCTCTTTACACATGGCCTATTACTTTACATTCTGGTTACATTCGTTTAGAGTATACTATAATTCTATCGAGCTAAATATCCTCAATGTTACAAAACTCATTAGGAAAGCAAACATATGTCAAGGTTAGTGTCCATTCTACACTAAGCAGTTCATGGTTGGTTCTGCACATGCGGCTTTAACACATATCGTCGTAGTACGAACCTTCTAGTCAGAGCAATTGTTTGCGGTATTAATTTCACACAATATCATTCATATATTCACAGTTAAACTAAAAAATAATAGGTAGCTTTATGCTGCCGTGTGCAGTGTTATGTCGGCTATGCATGTCGTTACGGCAATCCATTTCTATTAGCAGCATCGTACCATAAGTTAATATACATCACACCTTTATAATTGAGTTCTAACGTTAGGGCTTTCAACTTCACATATATTATACAGTGCGCTAGCATGCTTATTGTTCTACTACAATCCTTACATTATTTTGCATGAGATAGAACCAGCCCATGGGCAGCATTTTCTGATTGCATGAAAAAAGGCCTTTTTGCTCTCGCTTTACCAAGACGCGAATAATCAAACAGACTTTGGGGTTTCTTCAACTGTTTGATCATGTTTTCAGGAGTGTGGTGACAGTATTCTTTATGGTTAGGGTCTGCTGGGTGGGGGGACAGGTTTATAGACATAAATAACTTTTGTGCTGGCCCTTGTGCTGGGCCGTGTCAGGGTCAATGAAGTAAGACGGAAGGCAGAAGATACAGTGTAAAGTTTGTTGCATTCTTGTGGCTAGTCTTTTATGAGAACCGAACAACTACAGAGGCGGCAGAGGGGAAGAGGTGAGGGGAGTAGCTTGCTCGCTGTGTGCATCTGACTGGGAGAACTGCGGGCCTGCGTTTTCATTTCACTACTGTCTCCCCATTACAACATGGAGTCGGTATTTTACAAAATGGAGTCTCGTTGAGCTTTTGTTTCATGCTGTCTTGAGGGGGTGTCACAGTTCCTAGGGGTGTTCCTGCACGAGTGCTCCGGGGCCAGGGCCCTGGACCCACAGCAGCCACCGCTGGGCCTACCCAGGAAGTGTGGAGAATGGATGGGGGGTTCCAAGACCCTCTACTCCCACACATTCCCCCCTTTCGTTACTTAAGTAACAAATATTGTAATTGCCCCAACCTCTTATGCTCTTCTTCCTCAGCTACTGCTTCCTCCCATGCTGGTGTTCCCTTTATTGGCATACATGCTCTGAGTACCACTCTAAGGCTCCCTCCTCTCCTAGCATATTCGTCCGGGGTACAAGTCATATAAATATACCCTCCATATCCCTCCAGGTCCACCCATACTTCCTTGTACCATTGTAATTCTCTGGGCTCCGTTATGGCTGTGTGGTACAAATTATCCACTCTATGCCCTGTATTTTATATAGCAGTCATTCTGTATTTGGGCTCCGAACTGTCTCCTGTTTGCTCTTCTGCCTCGTGTTTGATTTGCACCACTCCATTTGCACGGCCCATTGTTACCATCATCAGCGTACCATTAGGAGCTGCATTGGCACAGCATCTGAGTCCTAATTGGCACACACAAAAAATGAGGAGCAAAAAGACGATGAGTGGTATGAGAAGTTCCACTGTCATTCCAAGCCACGATGGCACTCAGGAAAAAATATTGTCGAACCAGGTGCTAGACTGGGCTCCTCCTTCATTCTTCATACGTTCTCTGAGGTCGTGCACCGCTGCTATCACATGTGAGAGTGAGCCATTCTCTGTGCCGGCAGAGGGTTCGAAAGTGCAACATGCGCTCCCGATTATTTGGCAAACACCTCCATCGATTACTGTTAACAGGTCTAGCACATACCTGTTCTGCATGGTCACTAGTCGCAGGGGTCTGAGTACCACTTTGATGACATTGAACCTCTCTTCAGTGTCGTTGGCCAGTTGGATGAGCTCCCATCTGCTGATCTGAAGTCATTTTGCATTTGCTCTCGCCTGGATACTGTGTACGAGAGATGCAAAAAAAGTCTCAACAGAGCTGAACAATTGAAATTGATCAGGAATTTGTGCCAGGAGTTCTGATGATTTGGCGGAAATATAGTTTGATGATCGTTTCTTCCTCCGCATTGTGCTCTGCAATCCTCTTTCCATTTTTCTTGTTGTGTTTCCCTCCTTTTCCTCCTGAGTCCACCTCCCACAATCCCCTGGGCCGTTTTGCTAACCTCTTTTCCCTCCCACTCTGTGTATACATTACGGTAGCTAACAGCCGTTGGTTTGCTGTTACTGTTCCCTTCTTTTGTGATCATGTTCTCTGCTGGTGTGGTTTCTGAACCTGGCATTGTAGTTGGATAGGGGTGATTTTGTACCCACGTGAGTTCTGAAGGTGTTCTGTTATTCATTGTATAAACACTAAAGTCGGATTTATTTATATATGCAGGCTCTTGAGTGGCTTGCTTAAGTGTGACATTTGTTGTACCGTTGTGTTCATACTCATTGCTCCCGTGGGCCCAAATTAATTGAACACCATCCCAAATTAAATGAGTTCCTTTTTTGATTGTATTTCATGCCCACACCCTTCTGGCTCACATCAATTGAAATATAGGCAATTGTCCAATACAAGAATAGGCCAAATAATGTTGAAAAGAACACCACTGCACGCACAAACAACACACACTCATATGAATAACTAGGGTACACATGTCTTCTCCGTCTGTTCCTATCTACACTACTATTTGTTGCCGCTGGGGCTTCTTCCATGCCCATTGTAGCTCCTAATAAACAAAATATAAGCATTTGTTAATCATGCATATTAAACTATCATTATATACACTGTTTATTCATAAGTCATTTCAATTGTTTTTTTGTTTCTTGCACTCGCTTCTCGTTTCACAATGTGAGTTAATATTTCTGCATCCCTTTCTTCTTCCTCCCCACACCTTGCGTCTGTGGACGAGGAACCAAGGGAGGCGATTTACTGTCGACTCAGAATCAGCAATGAAGAAAACATGAATCATATGGATACATATATACGTACAAAAAGGAAAAGACATAGAGAGAGAGAGAGAGAGAGAGAGAGAGAGAGAGAGAAGAGAAGAAAGAGCATGGAGGTACATCTATTCTCATTTATTTACACTTTAACAGTTTGTTTCATATTATCTTGCCACACTTTTTATCATTCTTCATCAATATTATGCATCTTTTTAAATACTCCTGTTTACTTTTTGTTTTATTCCTGTTCTGCGCTTACAATTTATCCTTGTACTCCTGCTGCTTCGCTTTCTATGTTTGTGTGCTTTGCTCAGTTCTGTTATTTTCATAATCTGTGCAGTCTGTACCCCATGAGCCTTGCGAACATCTGTCAAGTGCACCCAATACCTTAGACCCTGCACCTTTACTGCTGTTGGCGTGCAATATGTTACCTTGTATGGACCATGGAACCTTGGTCCGTTCCATCTTCGCACAAAACTCCTCACATATACCATGTCACCTGTAATCAACTGGCAGTCTGGGCTATCTGTGGCTGGAGTGGTTGTACCGGTGGCATTTTCCTGTGTAAATGGTGGTGCTATTTGTTTGGCTATGGCTTGTGCTGCTCTTGTCAAGTTTCTAAGAAACTCATGGGATTCTTCCCCTAGGACTGTGGCACTCTGGTGTGCATCTGATTGTCTGCACAGGGGTTAGTGGGCTGTGTGCATCCTCCTATCTGTCACAATCTCATGGGGTGACAGGTGGTGGTCCTTGCTGGGCTGATTCCTCATTTCAAAAAGTGCCAAGGGTAAGCAATATACCCAGTTCTTCTTAAGTGTATGACACAATTTTGACAATCTACTCTTGAGCAATTTCTTCATTTTTTCAACAAGTCCGTTCGATTGCGGATGATAAATCGTGCAGAGCTTATGAGTTATTCCTAGCATCGCAGTGATGTGTTTTAACATGTCATTCACAAAGTCTGTCCCATTGTTGGAACATATGACATTACAGATGCCCCAATGGGGGAACACTTCCCTGACTAAAAACTTGGCGGTGCACCGTGCATCTGGATGCGCGCAGGGGCCTGCTTCCACCCACCGGGAAAAGGGACATACCACAACAATCAAATATCTGGCCCCATTAAACCTCTCTCTCATGTCAGCATAATCTATATGCAGTTCTCTAAATGGCCCTTCAGGTTTTGGCAATGTTCCTCTGAGTGTTCGTAACATCATGCTGGAGTTGTATGTTTGGCATGTGATACATTCTATGATTAACTTTTCCACGTGCTCCTGTAATCCTGGGGCGAACCAATCTTCCTGTATGTCTGCGATAATATGCTGCTTTGCCTTGTGGACTGGGAAGTGCAGTTGTTGGAATGCTACCTCTAGTAATTTTGCTGGTATTACTACCTTACCAGTGTTGTACTGTCTCTATAATAAGTCAGTCGATGACTGACTGCACCCCATTTTTACCCATCTCTCATTTTCTTCACTGGGTGCATCTTGCTGAAGCTCAATGATTTGAGATACTGGCAATGTGTTCAATCCTTCTGGATGTACCTCCTCTGTCACCTTTTATAATATGTACTCACCTGTTGAAGATTTTGATTAAAGGAGGCTTCCTTGGCTGCAGCATCTGCTGCTGCGTTTCCCAATGAGATGACGTCATCACCTTGCGTGTGGGCCTGACATTTCACGACTGCTACAAGCGTAGGTTATTTTAATGCGTCAATGAACTCCCCTAATAACGTTGCATGTTGGACTGGGAACCGTCGGCCCTCCAGAATCCTCTCCTTCTCCTTGTTGCCAGTCCATGTACTGTTGTTGCCATGTAGGCAGAGTCGGTGTAGATGATGACTGCGTACCCTTTTGCTCTGTGTAATGCTTCTATGAGTGCCACTAGTTCTGCTGCTTGGGCTGAGAAGTGTGATGGTAATCTTTCTGTACAATCACTTCAAATTCCCCATCCTCCACCCTAACTACTGCAGCTTCTATGTATTTTCCCCTGTTTCACAGTCCATGGAGGCAGACCCGTCTACAAAATAAATGTCTCATTCTGACAGTGCATTTTCATGTGGTTGGGTGCACCATCATCATCCCCTGTGTATGTGGCACAGTCGTGCTGCTGCATGTCTTCTACTGTGCATGCTTCAGTGATAAATGTGGCTGGGTTTACACTTTTGCACTGTACGATGTGAATGTTCGCGCTAGATATAATCAACTCATATGCTGTGGCCTTTGAATAGTTAGCGTGCTTTTTGATCTCTCCAGAATGGCAAAAAGAAAATGTTCCATCGGAGCATCCCATCACGATTGTAGAACTCTTTTCGATTGCGAACGTGAAGGCTGTGAGAGCATTACGGCATCTAGTGTTCCACTGTAAAATGCAAGGGGCTTGTGACCCAAGGATGTCTTTTGTGTCAGTACAGCTGTCATGAGTGTGCCATTGCAATGTGAGAACAAATAAAATCCCTGCTCATAATTAGGTGTTGCGAGAACTGTGCAGTGGATATCAACTCTTTGAGTGTGTCTAAAGCTGTGTGCATTTCTTTGGTCCATTGTAATTTGGTGTTTTCTCGCTCTGCTTCCTTGAGTGCTTGCAGCAGGGGTTTTGTGTATGCTGCATAATATAGTATCCACACTTGGCAAAAATTACACATGCCAAGGAACTTCTGCATCTCTTTTACTGTGTTAGGCTCTCTTACTGCTTTTATTTCTGCTGCTCTGTGGGGTATTATTCTCTTACCATCTTTCGATATCAGCTGGCCTAAGTACAGCACTTTTGTCAAGCAGTATTGCAGTTTTTTTTCTGTCTACCTTGTACCCTTTCTGTGCTAGGTGTGTCAACAGGGTAATGTAATCCACTCTGCATTCTTTTTCATCTTTTCCGCAGACTAACAAATTGTCCACGTACTGAATTACAGGACTCGTTGTATGTATGTTCCCAAAATCTTCATGCACTATCCTGTTAAAAAATACTGGAACTTTCCCAGGACCCTTGGGGCAATCTGCAGTGCTCATATCTTTCCCCCCTAGCATGAATGCTGCTAAGTACCAAGAACCTGGGTCAAGAGGAATTGAGAAGAAGGAATTCTTCAGATCCACTACTGTAAAATGGGTAGCTTCTGCTGGGATGCTGCATAATATTTAGGAAGGATTTGGAACAAGAGGGAACTCTTTCTGTACTACGTCATTGAGGGGGCTTAGATCCTGGATCATCCTCCACGGCCATCCCTTCGCTTTCTTGATCGCGTAAATGCACATGTTACAGGGCGAGTTGGATGCCACTATTATTCCCTGCTTCATCAATGCACATATTGTGTCTTTTATACCCTCTTCAGCCTCCCTGGATATGGGGTATTGTTTCACTCGGGGTAGAATAGCTCCGGGCTTGAGTTTTATCTTTACAGGTGTCACTTCATGCAGCAACCCAACATCATGTGGGCCTGTGGTCCACAACTGTTGTGGTACTAGAGACAGATCTTCCTCAAAGTATTCTGGTGGTGCATTAATGACTGCTACGAGAGGTAGTGGCACCTCTCTTCTTTGGATCATTACGTCACAGGGGATTGCTATTTCCATCACTATTTCCCCATCATCTTCTGTGTCACTAAAAAGTTCCTTGTCTGTTAAATCCTGCAGGGCCGTCTTGGCGTCAATGCACAGCACTGTTCTCCACTGGCATCCCTGCATGTCCATTGTAGTGCTTGCAGCAGGGGTTTTGTGTATGCTGCATAATATAGTATCCACACTTGGCAAAAATTACACATGCCAAGGAACTTCTGCATCTCTTTTACTGTGTTAGGCTCTCTTACTGCTTTTATTTCTGCTGCTCTGCGGGGTATTATTCTCTTACCATCTTTTGATATCAGCTGGCCTAAGTACAGCACTTTTGTCAAGCAGTATTGCAGTTTTTTTTCTGTCTACCTTGTACCCTTTCTGTGCTAGGTGTGTCAACAGGGTAATGTAATCCACTCTACATTCTTTTTCATCTTTTCCGCAGACTAACAAATTGTCCACGTACTGAATTACAGGACTCGTATGTATGTTCCTAAAATCTTCATACACTATCCTATTAAAAATACTGGAACTTTCCCAGGACCCTTGAGGCAATCTGCAGTGCTCATATCTTTCCCCCCTAGCATGAATGCTGCTAAGTACCAAGAACCTGGGTCAAGAGGAATTGAGAAGAAGGAATTCTTCAGATCCACTACTGTAAAATGGGTAGCTTCTGCTGGGATGCTGCATAATATTTAGGAAGGATTTGGAACAAGAGGGAACTCTTTCTGTACTACGTCATTGAGGGGGCTTAGATCCTGGATCATCCTCCACGGCCATCCCTTCGCTTTCTTGATCGCGTAAATGCACATGTTACAGGGCAAGTTGGATGCCACTATTATTCCCTGCTTCATCAATGCACATATTGTGTCTTTTATACCCTCTTCAGCCTCCCTGGATATGGGGTATTGTTTCACTCGGGGTAGAATAGCTCCGGGCTTGAGTTTTATCTTTACAGGTGTCACTTCATGCAGCAACCCAACATCATGTGGGCCTGTGGTCCACAACTGTTGTGGTACTAGAGACAGATCTTCCTCAAAGTATTCTGGTGGTGCATTAATGACTGCTACGAGAGGTAGTGGCACCTCTCTTCTTTGGATCATTACGTCACAGGGGATTGCTATTTCCATCACTATTTCCCCATCATCTTCTGTGTCACTAAAAAGTTCCTCGTCTGTTAAATCCTGCAGGGCCGTCTTGGCGTCAATGCATAGCACTGTTCTCCACTGGCATCCCTGCATGTCCATTGTAGTGCTTGCAGCAGGGGTTTTGTGTATGCTCCATAATATAGTATCCACACTTGGCAAAAATTACACATGCCAAGGAACTTCTGCATCTCTTTTACTGTGTTAGGCTCTCTTACTGCTTTTATTTCTGCTGCTCTGCGGGGTATTATTCTCTTACCATCTTTCGATATCAGCTGGCCTAAGTACAGCACTTTTGTCAAGCAGTATTGCAGTTTTTTTTCTGTCTACCTTGTACCCTTTCTGTGCTAGGTGTGTCAACAGGGTAATGTAATCCACTCTGCATTCTTTTTAATCTTTTCCGCAGACTAACAAATTGTCCACGTACTGAATTACAGGACTCGTTGTATGTATGTTCCCAAAATCTTCATGCACTATCCTATTAAAAATACTGGAACTTTCCCAGGACCCTTGGGGCAATCTGCAGTGCTCATATCTTTCCCCCCTAGCATGAATGCTGCTAAGTACCAAGAACCTGGGTCAAGAGGAATTGAGAAGAAGGAATTCTTCAGATCCACTACTGTAAAATGGGTAGCTTCTGCTGGGATGCTGCATAATATTTAGGAAGGATTTGGAACAAGAGGGAACTCTTTCTGTACTACGTCATTGAGGGGGCTTAGATCCTGGATCATCCTCCACGGCCATCCCTTCGCTTTCTTGATCGCGTAAATGCACATGTTACAGGGCAAGTTGGATGCCACTATTATTCCCTGCTTCATCAATGCACATATTGTGTCTTTTATACCCTCTTCAGCCTCCCTGGATATGGGGTATTGTTTCACTCGGGGTAGAATAGCTCCGGGCTTGAGTTTTATCTTTACAGGTGTCACTTCATGCAGCAACCCAACATCATGTGGGCCTGTGGTCCACAACTGTTGTGGTACTAGAGACAGATCTTCCTCAAAGTATTCTGGTGGTGCATTAATGACTGCTACGAGAGGTAGTGGCACCTCTCTTCTTTGGATCATTACGTCACAGGGGATTGCTATTTCCATCACTATTTCCCCATCATCTTCTGTGTCACTAAAAAGTTCCTCATCTGTTAAATCCTGCAGGGCCGTCTTGGCGTCAATGCACAGCACTGTTCTCCACTGGCATCCCTGCATGTCCATTGTAATTATTGCTATTCTTTTTGACGACACCTGTACTGCATGTATATCTAAGGACAATGTTGAGCCTGGCACCATTTCTGGGTCTGCGATGGGGTGGAAAATGAATTCTGAAGGCACCCTCCATTTTTCATTTTTCAATTCTGGCACCACTCTCCCCAGTATTCTTAAACCTTGTATGAACATGTTGGGATTTACAGGTATGCCATGTGTTTGCTGGAAGTTTGCTCGTGTTTATATTACTAGCATGGCACGGATTTAACATATGCCTGAAGGATATGGTCATGTTGAGCTTGCTGAGAAGATCCCTTCCCAGCAAATTAATGGGCAACTCTTCGTAATACAGTCGGGGTGCCCACACAGTTTTTTCCCCTACCGTTATGTCTAACTCCTCAGTACATGGAACCTCGACCACCGCCCCAGAGAATCCTTGCGTTTCCAAAGTCTGATTAGAAAGCGGGAACCTGCCTGCTTTGAGGCATGATTTTTCTGCTCCTGAATCCACCATAAAAATGAATTGTTTGTTTCCTATCGTCACCCCCTACCAGTGGTTCCTCTGCTGTGTTAAGGGCCATCAACAGTACTGGACACGCAATTGTTCCCTGTGGGCTGTCCTATGCTGAATGCCATGGAAGTTCATCAACATCAAAAACATTTCCTGTTACCATTGCTGTTCCTCTACACGGTGTAGGTGCTCCATTCACAGTGGTGGCATAAGTGTTATTACGCATGGGGGCAATACCTTCATGAAACTGGGGGTGTGGAGATGTGTTTTGTGGGGGCATTTGATGCGCATTCATGTACCTAGGGTTGGGCTGGCTATTCCTTCTATTCCCACCAATTGGTAATCAGTAGGGGCTCCCAGGGTGGGGATGTCCATTCTGTTGTTCATTTGGGTATGAGTTATTGGGACTGCTTCGACATTCTCTCATAAAATGTCCCCACCTCCCGCAATTCCAACACTGTCCTTGCCCTCCTCCTCGGGGCCCTCCATACTCGACACCCCCTCCTCTCGGCCCCCTGAATACTCCTCTATTGCCCCACCCACCTCTCGACGGCCATTGTGGTCCCTCATACTAGTTTTCCCCGAACCATGAGTCCTGGCTTTTACCTGTCCAGTTTGCTGCCATTTGCGCCGGTATTCCCATTTGCCCGTCGTCCTCACCCACTCTCTTCCTGCCGTGTTGGTTGCTGCTACTGCACTAACTTTCAATAGTTTGCTTTGTGCTAATTTAGCCTTGTCTGCCAACCACCACTGAGATATCTGCTTTTCTTTCTCTTTGATCCTCTTACAGTGGTGCACTATTATGCTTTGAATTTCAGGCCATCCCTTGGCTTCTATCCCAACTATTTTATCAAGGGCCTTCTATACTTCCTTTGGGAGCCCTCTTTTATAATAAAGTAGAACAGGGAAGTTGATTGGTCCCAGGCCGTGCCCGTTTCCGCTCTCCACATTTTCTGCACCCGGAGAATAAAAGACATCGCATCTTCCTCATCTCCCATTGTACACTGCATAACTGACTGTAAATCTGGGGTGTCTGGAAATGTTTATCTTAGGGCATCCCACACTCGTGCTCGTACGGTGTTGAAGGAGGCCCCATCATGGCGGTCACAATCTAGTGTTATTCCGGGAAACCCTGACTTCGCCGGACCCTATTTGCCTGGTCTCCCACTGCAGATACCAGCAAGCTTTTAACATCCCCCATTGCCAAGGGCACTCCCGCTGTGTGTTTCTCAAATGCATATATCCACTTACTGGCCCCTCCGGACAGTGGGGGTAACTGTTTGAGCAAGTTTGCCTTGTCCATTTGGGCCATGGAATGTAGTTGGGCCTTCCTGCCCCCCTTTGTATTAGTGGCAGCTGTAGATTTTTCCCCCCTTTGTTGGTACTCACCTTCTTCCCTTTCTTCCCTACTACCGCCATGCGTCCTGTTCTGTTCCTTAACCTCCCTCTCCATTCCTCTGTGGGGGACAATCCCTCCCCTAATGCAGCCCCACCTGTGGCAGTTCCCAACCTCCTTTCTTCTTCATCCTGCTCCTCTATGTCACACCAATATTCTTCCTCTCTGTCTGATGCCTCCCCTCCATTTTCTAGCTCACGTTCACTATCAGCTGTGTTTATTTCTATGATTTGTGTGGGGGTATCATTTATTCGGAATAGTATCTCTCCCTTTTTCCATCCATTTTCCACTGCCCCTTCACTCAGCCGTGACATTGCGTCTCGTTCTATTCGGGGGTAAGCGACCCTCCCTGTTCCCCCATGGCCCTGAGGAGGGACAGCTCAGTTCGAGCCATTGTTCATCGTGAATCTAGATCTTGTGTAAGCTTTTCAATATCAATTGTAGGGGTACTTGCTTGTCCTGCTATTCCTTGACTCTCATACAGGGGTGGTGCTGTGACAGAAGGCTTAGGTATGGAGGGCAATGTGGGCTGTGCTACGTACACAGGGTCACTATATCCTTCTGTGGGCACTGGTTTTGTCAATAAAGGGCATACACGTGTGATCTCTACCTTAGTCTCATTTTGTGTAATTGGCCCTTCACTGCCAGTTGTTGTCAGGGAAGACATGCTACACTCGCCACTTTTCTCTTGGGGCACTTCCTCGAACAGCCACCACAGGTCCAATATTTCCTTCCTGTTTTGTAGCTGTTTAACTTTGCATTTTTTGAACAGACAGCTGGCAACCATATCTAAAACCGCTTTATCGAAAGACCCCCCTTGTGGCCAAACTTGGGGCAACCCTTCTCCCTTCAGTTCCGTGACCCACTGGTCATGGTACTTACTGATTTTCTCCTTGTATCCTGGCAGAGTCTTACATATATAGGCTATTTGTACCCATTGTACCTGACTGCACGTATTACTCAACCGGCACTACTTCTCTAAACTCTTACACTTCTTTTATGACCAACTCTGTGTGTCATGCAAACTTTTTCAAAGACAAGTACTTTTACTCATTTTTCATCACTTCTAAATTACATTAATTTGAGCACCACGTTCTTTTCCACAATGTCAGACCAATTTCATTAATGTTCTTTAACAACAGACAATGCTTACATAAAGAGACCAACACTCAACGAATTTCACATACAACGGAAAACATAGACAACATAAACTGTACTTCGCCTTCCCTAATGCCCCTTCTATCCCTGCTTGATTGCACTTCCCTTGAACAGTTCTCTCCCTTATACTGTACTTCAACCCACGCAAGAGGAAGAGAGAAAGGAATAGGTAATATAAAGTCGGAAAAAGCGTTTCTAAATACTACTCTCGGTCTTCCTTTGAGGCCCCTACATTTTCTTCTTTTACCTCAGTTTTCCCATATCCACTTATCCTGTACTAATCGAGCTAGCACTATGCGGTGCCGCCTTCCACCCCCCCAACGGAGATAGTATCCCTTAACCTCTTTTCACCTTGTTCTCTATTACCGTCCTAATGGCCATATGCAATAGATAAAAGTAGAACGGAATATAGAAAAGATCCAGACCCCCCAGGTTCCTCTCTATGCTACAAGTCTCTGCATCTGTTCATCCCAAATTATACCATTTGTCCCAAAAACCTTCTAATCTTACTCCCACCCTCCTTTTAATATCACCAGCACTTGATACTCACGTGTCTGTCTTGATCCGAGACCCACTGGACCCGGCCGGTCAGTGGGCCGCTCCTTGCTCAAAGACCACGCCCGGCTCTGGCGAGTGGTCCGATGGGTTTTGTAAAGGGGGATCCCGTACCCTTTCGCCCTATTGCATGCGCACGTCTCGGTGTAATGGATGCCATGGGCGGGTAGCTCTTGAGGGAGCGCACTCCAGGTCATAAACAGGGGATCATCTCATGCCAGAAGGACGGGAAGAATGCTATCGCTTCAGGGTCACCAATGAAAGTGAGAGGCACCCAAAAATACAGTCAATTCACTCTATAGAGTCAATCAAGACACATCCTTGGAGAGAATGAGAGCAAGAACAAGTGCTGGTGTTAAGAAAAGTCTTTATCTAAATAGGGCAAACAGAATCTACTCTGCTCACGCCAAGAGCGCTCTGCAGAAAACATGTTACAAATTGTTTTTATACAACACTATTGTCATTGAACAGGGGGAAGGTCTAAGGGGCACATGATCGATTGGGATTGGTCGCTAGGGGTGAACACCTATAGATGCCATAGGACTGGAGACGCTTGGTTGGCTTGAGGACACGTGGTGTGGAAATGATGTTTCTCGGGTCAATCGGTCAGCTGGGCTCATCGAGTTGGCATGTGGGATCGGCAACTTGTTACGCTGTTTATATATTAAATAACCATTTGACATTTGCCCTTGTGGCCACACATTCCCATTCATTCCCTACCATAATCTGCTTGTCCAGTGAGCTCAAAGACTTGTACGCTTAGACACTTAGGAAGAACGTTTTTTATCTGTAGGCATAGGTCAGAATATAACTATTAAATGCAGCCCTTGATCTGTTGGTAGGCATTTTAACTGTGTGTTGATTCAGCGCAAGATGTATTGGCTAAAGAGATGAGGCCTCTGCGGTCTTTGCATGGTCTGGAATGTCCATCTGATAAACAGCAAAGAGGGCTCTTCATCTAAAACTGGAATTACACTTTAAAAAATAGGTCACAATAGGCTCATACCATTATGGGTATAAATCTCATTGTGGGGGGTTAGTGGTCCGTTATTCAAACACCATTAAATCTCTGCAAATCTACGTTGACGCCATGAAGGGTGGAGGGGAGTCGAAACACCTTTGCAGTATAATTCTGCGTTGCATAAAGAGACAGGGCCTTCAGAAACAGGTTTTATAAACGGGCTCTTTACACGTGGCCTATTACTTTACATTCTGGTTACATTCGTTTAGAGTATACTATATTTCTATTGAGCTAAATATGCTCATTGTTACAAAACTCATTAGGAAAGCAAACATATGTCAATGTTAGTGTTCATTCTACACTAAGCAGTTCATGGTTCAGGTTCTGCACATGCGGCTTTAACACATATCGTCGTAGTACGAACCTTCTAGTCAGAGCGATTGGTTGCGGTATTAATGTCACACAATATCATTTAGTTAAACTAAAACAAATGAGGTAGCTTTAAGCTGGCGCTTGCAGTGTTATGTCGGTTATGCATGTCGTTACGGCAATCCATTTCTATTAGCAGCATCGTACCATACGTTAATATACATCACAACTTTATAATTGAATTCTAACGTTAGGGCTTTCAACTTCACATATATTATACAGTGTGCTACCATGCTTATTGTTCTACTACACTCCTTACATTATGTTGCATGAGATAGAACCAGCCCATGAGCAACATTTTCTGATTGCATGAAAAAAGGCATTTTGGCTCTCGCTTTACCAAGGTGTGAATAATCAAACAGACTTGGGGGTTGCTTCAACTGTTTGATCCTGTTTTAAGGAGTGTGGTGACAGTATTCGTTATGGCTAGGGTCTGCTGGGTGGGGGGCAGGTTTATAGAGATGAATGACTTTTGTGCTGGCCCTTGTGCTGGGCCGTGTCAGGGTCAATGAAGTAAGACGGAAGGCAGAAGATACAGTGTGAAGTTTGTTGCATTCTCGCGACTAGTCTCTCATGAGAACCGAACAACTGCAGAGGCGGCAGAGGGGAGGAGGTGAGGGGCGTAGCTTGCTCACTGTGTGCATCTGACTGGGAGAACTGCGGGCCTGCGTTTTAATTTCACTACTGTCTTGCCATTACAAAATGGAGTCTCGTTCAGCTCTGGTTTCATGCTGTCTTGGGGGGGTCACAGTTCCTAGGGCTGTTCCCGCACTAGTGCTTCGGGGCCAGGGCCCTGGACCCACAGCAGCCGCCGTTGGGCCTACCCAGGAAGTGTGGAGAATGGAGGGGGGTTCCAAGACCCTCTCCTCTCACACAAGAGCATGAGGTTTGTAGTGGTGGACATGCAGGCATGCATAGTGAGATCAATTTACAAGTCTGCATGGTGGTGCACAGGATGGCATGTGCAGGTATCTATGGGTTCAGTGTTTACTTACTCATGTGTGATATGTGAATGGTACTTCACTATTTCACTATGCCTGTTGTAGTGTCTTCTCCCATGTTGTTTCAGTAATCCGTGATCTGGCGGTGACTGCTGTCCCGGGGGAGACACCCTGCACCCTTTGACGTCCATGCTCCTCATGTCCTCCACCAGGCACTGTCCATCCTGTCACTCATTTCAAGACACAGTTCATGGTGAAGGTGATGCAGAATTCACACCATGCCGGCACAGTCACTGGGTACGCATGAGCACTGTCTTGCATGTTGAGCATGTGTCATTTGTCACCATGTTTGCTGCATGTGTCAATTTATTTATATGTGCTTTGCATGTAACCATGCTGGATCATTTATTTAAGTGTCACTGTGTTTCCTCCCTCAGTCAATTCATCTATGGCTGCATCTAGTGTGGTGTAGTGCATGTCATTGGCCATCTCCCATCCAGGAGTGTCACCCTTGATGTGTTTTTAACGTGGCCTTCCTACTCAGTGCTGCTCTCTCTCCCTCTCTCTGCTTTGGTACGCTGCACTCATAGGCAGATCACAATCTATGTCCTGTTACCATCTTGCACCTGGTGGTGCTTCTGCAGTGGGTGTGCTCTGCATATTTTCAGGATCAATTCATGGGTTGCATCGTATGCAAGGGAGGTGGGTACCTTGTGCAGGTAAGTGAAAGGCATTTGCAGACACTTGTGTGGTGTTTGGCTGGGAGTCTTGCACTGTGTGTGATCACTTGGGATTGACGTGTCATGTGGGTCACCGTTACAACTTCATGGGTGCATGTTTCACAGGGTGTGGTTCTGGTGATAGCTCTGGGCATGGTGTTGTTTCTATGGATTGGTGGGGCCACTGGTTTCATATTCAAAATTCTGGGAGTTCCAAATGTGTGGGCCTTTCTTGGGTGTTTGGGAGTGAGTGGCAGGGCTGGCTGTGTGTGGCCTGTTTGGCACACAGTTTCTCCTTAGAAAGAGATAGGAGGTCATTACGACCCAGGCGGTAAGTACACCAACTTTACCACCATGGTGTAAACTATGTTTACACCATGGTGGATGGCGGATTTACCGCCCCATTCCAAGGTGAGTGGGGCGGTAAATCCCCATTTCCCATTTACCCTTCCCCATTCCCATTTTTGCCCCATAGGGCATAATGGGAGTGGGGAAGGCGGTAATTACGGCACCGTAAATTACGGTGCCGTAATTAGCACCAAGGCGGTTTAGCGCCATGGATTTTAACGCCTGCTAAAAGCAGCCGTTAAAATTGGAATCAGGCGTTAAGGGTTAACAACGGCGTTAACCCTTAACGCCTGAGTTGTAATGAGGGCCATAGTCATAAAGGCACATGATTGACAAATTTCTAATTTTCTAATTTTGACAAATAATGAATTGGGTTGTTGTCATGCATAGATACCAGAATAAAATGATGTGTTAGGTCTTAGACACACGATTCAGACTAATGAATCACGCTTAATTGTTAAGCATTTGTTGTATGTTGGTGTTTTATGAATATTAAAATATGTATTTTTTTTTCAAAAACCATGTATCCGCACCTAATCTATGTTGAATAAGTGTGTGTAAAAGTGTCAGGGGGAGACTGGTAACTACCTTCTAGCTGAAAGGGAGGAAGTTGTTTTGTGGGATTTTGCATATATTATATATTTTCCTGTCCTCACCCACACAGCCCCTAAAAAGAGGACTTGATGTGTGTGGCCTGTTACAGTTGTATATGGTTGTGCTGGTGTATGTCTCATTGCACGTTGACCATGTGTACCGAGTAACACTTCACATCCCTTGCAATGTTTGTGGTATAATGGTTCGACAGCACATTTGGCCACTCTTGCTTAGGGCTCCCAAATGATGGTGTGCAGCCCCAGTTACAAGCCACAACCATGGGAACTGTGAACATTTTTGTGATGCTATGATGTGTACCAGCACATTACGTTTAGCTGTGTTGGTGTTTTCACGTGCATGTCCCATGCATGCTGCACCATGTTTTTTGCAGCTTCAAGTTGACTGCAGCTGGGTGCATGGTACTGCTGCATTCAATTGAATGCAGAATTGGATCAATTGTATGTTGTCACAATGAAGTCTGCATTGACCTTGCACTTTTAGTTTGCATCGCACGTTTAGCATGCATTTATGCATGATATGATATAATATGATATGGGATTTATAACGTGCCTATACACAAGTGTTTCATCCTTGATTGCAGTAAAACATTGCTTTGTCTTGTCTGCTTATGTCTTCCATGGCAGTTGCCTCAGTGGCCAGCCTTCCAGTCTGACACAGGCCTCTGTGAATTGATGCATCATTCATGATCCTCCATGGAGTGCAAGAGGTGAGTATTTGTGTACTTGCATTCCTGTGCTTTGCATCATGGCTGAACTCTTCAAAGTCTGCAGGGAACTCTCCAACCCGTTTGCAATCTCTTATCCCCCTACTCCTTCATAGGCCCTTTGTAATGCACTAGCCTCTCACTTCTTTTACAAAACCCAGGACATACTGAACAGCCTTGCCATGTCCTCTTCCAACCCAACCCTCCCCACTCTGCCCCCTCACCACTCACCCTCCTCCTTCCTCTTTCTCCTACTTCGCTCCTGTCTCCCCTGAAGAAGTCACAAGAGTTGTCAACTGCATGAAGGTCTCTTCCAAACAGGTTGCCCCATGCTCCTCCAGAAACATCAAGGACATCATCTCCTCTCTTGCCCCAGCTCTTGCTGATTTCTGCAACCACTTCTTTGCTACTGGTTCTTTTCCATCCTCCCCCAAACACTCACTTGTGCACCCCTTCCTTAAAACACTATCTGTAGCACGGGACGGCCCCACCTCGAGGGACAGCGCTGGCAGCCGATCATAGGTCCCCCGTAGTCAGTACTCACGTGACACCATCACGTGTCACACACACACCCCCACTAGGATTGGCTCAGAAGCCAGGGGGGGTGTCTGCAATTCAAGTCATTTTTCTGATTCACAGCAGGCAGCCATTTCCAGCGCTGCTGTGAACACCGCAAGAACTCCAGGAATTCGTAGCCGGTAAGCCTCACCGCGCCCACTTTTGAGCCTGATTTCTCTCATTTCACATTGCAGGACCTCCACAGCCAGCTCCATTTTGGATGCACGATCTTTCACGGCACTCGCCACACCATCCAGTCATCTGCCCGTGGCGATGGCAGTCATCATCTCACAGCACAGCCACGCCGGTTTTCCTCAACTGCCTGGCACAGATGAATCTCCACTTCACGCACAACTGCCGCTAAGACAGTAGCTCACACCCATTTTCTGGAAACAGTGTGTGGTCCACCTAGTGGACACCTCTCAATTTTTGCGCAGTAGATCACTCCTACCCTCTGGTTTTACCACCATGTCCATCCTGATGACACTTTGGATTCACGCGCCCTGTACTCTGTTCACTAGTCTCTAGGCACGGCAGCACCATCTAACCACATAGTTCCACAGCTGTATTCAGAGGCACTTCCACCTATCCATGTTCTCTCCCACAATTTTTGATATGACAGGAGACACACTGCTCCAATGGCCACCACGCCTGATGTGTCTCCACTTACCACAATGCCTTGACAGGGATACCTTCTTCCCTCCCATAGATCTATGGCTAATCATAAACCCAGTGCCGTCCGAGTCTGTTGACCCTGGCACAGCAGTTCTACACTCCACGGTGTATCCACTACACCTGCAGCCCTAGGATTGCCCCTAGGATTGTTGACAGCTCAGCAACACCGCCTGACTCCGGCTGGATGGTAAGCTGCGCTTTTCCATACACCAAATGGTGTACCTTTCAGGCACCAATCATCCGTTATTTGATAACTTCTAAGTCAATAATTACCTATTGAGATCCTCACAGTTCTCCTCCACCACACAGATAACACCCAGAGACAGACCTACCTAACAAGTCTCTCCTGATGAAGGCCATCACAACCACAAGCTCCAACCTAGCCATTGGGGCCGAAACACTACAGCGTCGATTACTTGTGACACAACTGTGAAAATACCCTTTGTTGTATGTTTTTTTATAGTGTTGTGTACACCGTTTTTGTTTAAAACACACCCGGACTGAATAGCAGCCTCGGGCAGCACTTACATGCCTTATCTGTTTTACCAATCTCTTATACTCAGATTTGCGTGTCATTAGGGAACTCTTCTTTCACATCCTTGACGAGGGTGCACAGTTGCACTTCCTTATGTTTTTGTATTGAAATCTGTCCGTTGTCGCTTTCGTGCTTAGCAAAAGCAGTGTAATAATTAAAGAAACTGTTTTTGAGATTGAAATAAATATGTACAAAAACTGTGGAACTGTTTGAGGATCTTGCATCCTGATTATTTTTGTTATTAATATATGTACCCTCCTGGGCATATCAGGATTCCGCCAGGCGCCCTGTCATTTTCTCTGGCTTGTAGCTGAGACATGATGTTTCTGGATTTATTGCTGCTCACACATTTGACAGCTATGTTAGTTAGTGATATGGGATATTTTTGGTGGCAAAGGTGTGATTTCTATCAATGGTTGGCATGGTGGTAGTGGTGTCCTCCCTCTTCAATGTGTTTCTTTTGGAAACACAAAAAGAAATGTCTTTTTAGTTCTAAGCGATGCACACACATTTGTACTTCCAAGGGAACTTTCTTAGGGTGGTTTTGTGGGCACAGTGGATTGGCCCATTGTCATAATTGAATGGAACCTGGGATTTTGCAGGATTGTGTGCACTCCACAGGGGAAGGACTTTAGGTGAAATAAGATTGCACAAGATTGCACAAGGCCCTTTGCCCAGCCATACGCAAGCGGTGTGTCTGTGGGTGTGGATGGCGTGCCACCACCATGTCCACCAGGACACCACACTGTGTTGCACGTTGTGCAGGACACATGCTGACACAATGATCCTGCAGACTACTGGTGGTACATATAGCAACGCACCACCAGAGTGGTAAAGGGAGTGAAAACGTGACTGAAGCACTCCGAAATGTGCACTCCACTATGCCCTGAGTCGCAATATGGGCAGTGCTGTACCTTACCTCAGCAGGTGTGTTGGGGTTTGGTATGGACGTAATCATATATGTGTTCAGAGGGTAGACAGTGTTCCCTTTAGAGGTGAAAATGGTTGTCACTGTAATTTGTTGACAGTGTCTATTGGTGTGTATGTGCAACACTCATGTATGACCATGGCCATTCATACTCACCAATGAGCCATGTGTTGCCATGTTTCCCAGCTTCCAGGGCCTAGTGTAGCAGAGACATTCTGAAGATGTAACTATCACATGTGCTGAACCCAAAAGTGAGCACAGCAAGTGCTCTTTTTTGTGCAGGGGGCTTTTTTAGATGAGGACGTAATACATCACATATAAACAAGATCCAAGAAATCTACCCAATTGTTGCACATATAACTAGAGAAGCTATCATTGACACAAAGGTGATCATACCATCTTTTTAATCAAATATAAAGAATGGTAATGGATCAGTCAAAATGTACTAAACTTGATTCATTAACAAATAAGAGGAAAAGATGTACACAACTATGTTGTTAGATAATACAATCAAAAACATACATTAAAAAAAAACATGTGCAACATTAATCCTATTTTGCATCTGACAATCTCATTTTTTCATTTGGGCAAGGTGACATCCTTGAAACAAATACATGAAGCATACAAATGGGTGAATTAAGTCAGAACTCATGAAAACAAAACAGATGTATTATTGTGTCACCATTTCTTCCACCTCTTCCATGGGACTAGAGTTTTTCTTTGTGTTTCAAGAAAATAAATGAGGTTGGAACATCTTGCATGGCTCCTGCACAATTTCTCCTTCTTTATGTCAGTGCTGATGATGATTGTGTTTGTTCATTTATTACTGATTGTTTGCAGTTATTTGTTCACTCTTTTTTTGCTGGTTGGTCCATTCATCCTGTGTTTGTGGGAGGCCCTGTGTCTTATTTACAATAGTAATTATTCTATAATTGTGGCACTAATGCCATCAGTACTGACCACTGCATCAGCTGTACACTATTCAAAACAAGGATAACCCATCTGATCATCCCAATGCTGGTGTCATCCATAGCTTAGCCACACGTCTGGAGGCTCACACTTACCTTAAATGGCATTTCACCTGTTGCTCACCCATGAGCACCCCAGCACCTATCCCATTCCCCGCTGCCTTCTGCACTTGTACATCCTGAACACTCTCAAGGCATAGTACGTTCGTCCCCGCCAATGTAGTTAATTTTTTTTTTGTTATGTATTTTAATTGTTTCTTATCCCGTTGTCCCCTCCCTGTTACCCTGTAGGCACTTTGAAACAAATTGTACTCCCTGTATAAGCACCTAACAAGCGAAAAATAAAAACATAAATAAAATTAAAAACATCTTTTTAATATTATGGCTTGAGATGTGATTTTCAAACAAGCATCCCTGGCTGTGAAAACCAACAAACATAGATGTTTTTTTGAGGGGCACAAATGTGGAAATTGTTCATCCTTCATGTACAACAATGCCTTGGATTTGAGCTGTTGCAAACCAGCAGGGCCACCAAAACTATTAATTTTGCCCCAAGCTTTTAATGCCAGTAAGCTCTTGGTCTCTTCTCTAATCTTTTCTCAACTTTTTTACTGCTCTGTTCTACTCTTTGGTCTTCCTCACTCTCACCTAGCCCCTCTCAAATCTATTTATCATTCCTCAATATGCTCACTTTGCTTATTATCCTAGTGTGAATTCATCTCCTCTTCTCTTGACTCTTTTGGATGGCTCTCCTTAAATTCTCAGCTGAAATTCTAGTTCCTCTGTTTAGTATTCAAATCTTTATATGGCCTGGCCCCTGATTACCTCACTTCTCTCCTTTCAATTTACTCTCCTTCTCAACCTCTTCGTTCTGCTGGACTCTTATTACTTACTGTTCCACATACTCCCTGCGCACAATCTCGCTTTTAATATTTTCAACTGCTGGCCCCTCTCCACTAGAACCTTCTTCCACTATCCCTCCAATCTATAACATCTTACTATCTGTTTCGCTCCTCCCTAAAATGTCACTTACTTATGTCACCTGTCTGATTGCTATTGGCTGAACCCCAACACAATGGTTTACGCTGATTTTAATATACTGTTGACAGTTTCTTTGTGAAGTGCTTTGGTAAAAAGCACTATATAATACTCAATAAGCTACAAATACAAGCTAAATGCCCTTTTAGTACACTCAACAATGAGTCTGAGGACATACTTGTTATCTTAAAGGCCAACATAGCATACCTTTGATGGTGGTGCTCTCTGCAGATTCTGGCCTTATTAAAGCTCTGGCCCTGTTCTGTGAAAAAGGATGTGAAAAAAGCTCTTTCGAAACACCATCAGAGTTTGTGTTTCAAGATGCTCTCACACCCACATTACTTAATTTCGTATATATCATTGTGGCTCCCATTTGAACTGTCAGATGCCTACTTATATTTATAAACACCACACTGCTGACTAATGATCACTTGTTTGTAAATGAGGATATTTACAATTAGATATGAAAGAAAATTAAAAGACTGAGCTTCAGCAAGTCTCATTGTAATATTGTGGACACTTGTCATTCACAGGAAACCATCGAGAACCAGAACTCTGCCTAATCGACTTGTGTTTTAGTGTTTCTCTAAAACTAAAAAAAAAGGCATCTAGTGGAGTACTATGTGGAATGCACTGTGAAGACCTTCAAGACTAGGCTCAGTTAAGACATTATTTCACCTTTGTACATCCTTTCCTTACATTCTTACTTGGAGATATTGGTTTAACTTTGCACAAACCTGATTTTGAAAAGAAATAGTCTAATATGCATACACAATCTCCATAAATATTAAATACTAAATACTTCATGTGACTGCATCACTTTCAACTCCGCTCTTCACCATGACAATGTGCATCCAAAAAACAGAGACGTTTATTTTAATACATACTGAATTGCATTCATTCCTTGGTTGCATTTCCATTTTTCATAGGAAATGCATCAGACCCCTAAAGTGTTATGCTCTCCCAGCTCCTTTCAAGGAAATGCTTGAGTTCCAAAACGGAATGCCTGCAAAGTACATATTGTAGCTGCAAGGCCATCAATGAATTGTTAACAGTAGGACATTGTTGAAGATAAATCACTGAATGAGTAATATAATCTCAAAGAAGAGCATTATGAGCCTATCCATGTGGATACATATTCATACATATCTATTGTGAAAAACCAGAAGGTGACTCCCTGACTAGTCCCCAGGGATCTGTCATCCAGGTGGCCAGAACACGGCCATCACTATACGATCGAGTTCCTGGTGGTGGACAAGTGTGGGAGGATCACCTGGATGGGGGGTCCTTGGGGAGTCGAAGAGGGACACTGACCAGTGAGATGTTGTACCCCCTTCATCACAACAACTTTTCCCCATCCTACCAGTTAGGGTTTTCAGAAGTTCTACCCCCACCCCCTTTTCCAACACAAACACTTTCCTACACTGTGAGAAACAATGGACTAACACCAGAGCCGGTTACCTGACATGTCCCTACACAAGGGTCAGGCAGAGTCAGGCAATTGACAAGAACTACGCACACCTGGCGGTCCTTTCCCTTCCCCACAGGGATAAAAGGCAGAGCATGAAAGCACACTTCGAGCAAGGCTGAACTCACAAGGAAGCAGCTATTCAGGACCGGCAAGTCAAACTAAGGAGAAAGGCGGAGAGACTTGGAGGGGCGAGGAGGAGGGAATCGCCCTTGCCCTTTTCAACTCAGAACCGCAAAGCCTCTGAAAGGGAAATCATAAGACCAGGAAGTGCGACAAGTGTCAACGGCATGCAGGATGGTCCCGCGCTAACAGTCAAAGCGGGGAGAAGCAATTGCCGCCATGGTGCCATCCTTGACTCCTGAGACTTGAAACTCCAACAGTTCAGCACAGCCAGTGAGTCGGAGAAGACAGACATTGAAACCAAGCTTTGCTGGACCCAAGGTTGCAGGCAGAAATGTTGTTGAACAAAGAACGTGTGTAATTGAGCTTTAAAGAACCCCGAGTAAAAGGTTCAGAAGCAGAGTCATCAGGCGTCAAGGGGCATTCATTCTAAGGACTCTGACTGACGCCCATTTTGGGTTGTGTAGTTTCGTTGAAACTACGAAGACCAAGAAGCCCTAGGAGAGGCTAGTGTAAAGTGTCAAAGTGGTCCTACGAGGGTCTAGCAAAACCCCTCATACACTGGAAAGTCTTTGACACATTGAGGAAAACTGAGTGAACTGTGACTGTGGAAAATGTAAACCCGATGGAGGGATGAATTCAATCTGTGGGTAAATAGTGATATACCCGTGAGCGTTGTGACAAAAGGGATTTCCACAATGGATAGTTAGTGAAAAAGACATTGCGACTTTTGGATGATATGATTTTGAGTGAAATGCTGTAGTGAACCCGACTGAGGAAGGTTAACGTTACAAGAAGGATCAGTGCCCGGCTGAGGGTGATGAAAGGGGCAAAGAGCAATTGCCCAACGTGAAAGATTACCAAACAAACTTCTATTTGTTTATTGTTCTTGGTAGAGCTGGCCTTCTAAAGCAAGAGACTTTGCAGAAAAGGAGCCTTGGCCCTGCAAGGTCCCAGCATCGTTGAAAGAAACTGTAACCTTGTGCTGGTGATGCCCAGGGGTGTGCTGTGCTCAAAGGTTCTGCGTTGTCCTGTGCTAAAAATGTGGGGAAGGAAGACCCAGCCATACCTTTCTTTTCTTGAGAACATTGTCCCAAACTGCTTTTGAACTTAATTGTAAGGATTGGCAAAAGGTTTTTAACATAGGCCCTTTTAATTTGACAAGACACCACTAGGACTGCTTTCTCATTATTTGATGGTTGTAGCTTGCTCCCATCTTAGATTTAGGTTTAGATTAGGTCTTTTTCTCACCCATTATACAGTTTAATAAACACCCTTGAACTGTGATCACTTGTGTCTGTCTTTACTGTTGCCACCTTGAGTTCCTTACACTATCTAGTTCTAACGTATTCAACTTCTACTCAACTATGGTGGTTGTGAAGTTTATTTTTACTTGTTAGGATCTTCCTTACTGGTCGTGGATACAAAGTAGTTGCAAATGAGGGTTCCTTACATTTATTCTTTGTCCGGTGACATTGCAAAACATATTGGAAAAACTATTGGCTGACGGTTTGATGACCTGTGCCTTTATGACATGCTTGTTTAAAACCTTTTGAGTAAATGTCATTTGAATTCTCCTCCAGGCTTGTTCTTTGTTGCCTGTTTGCTCCTTAAATTCTTCCTGGTGAAGGTTTTCCTTGTTGATCAGGTGTAAGGTCGTCTAATGGCGATCTTTGATGGGCTTTGTCTGTATGGTATGCTATCCCTAATGCCACACCAATCGTCACTGCCTACTATTCAGTACACTTTGAGGTGGAATACAACAAATGCAAGATCAATACTTTTTTGCCACATAGCACCGGAGAACCACCTCCGGTTCCAGAAGCACCTCAAAACCTCCCTCTTCGCTTCTGCCTTTTCCACTCTTCTCCCCAGCTGATCTGTTTTCACTCTCGGCACTGTTCACCTGTCCACCCACTGTCCTTCAGGTACAGGTACCTGCTCATCATGCTACCTCCTGCACTACCTCCTGGCCACCACCTGCATTGGGGTCTGTATCTGTACCCATACAGTCCTCCACCCACTTCTCTTCTGCACTTATCAGATACACCATATCTGCCTAACCTAGCACTTGCCACTTGCTAGCTGTACTACCACCTTTAATTATGTATTTTTATGTATTCATTCTGTTCTCTCCTCTGTTCCGCACTTTGCTCTTTCCCTTCCATGCACTTTATCCCTTTTCCCATTCCATGCACTTGCGCGTTCTCAATGTCACTGGGCCTAGTAAGATCGTTGTTTTTGTTCTCCCCTGTTCCCCTCCCTTTGCCTGGTCACACTCTGAAACACTTGTGTACGAGCACAATATAAATAAAATATCATTTCATCTAGAATTGCACAATACAACCCATTGCAACATTGGACCACACTTTTTTAGGTATGATTATTGGTAACAGGGGATCCCATATGAGCTGTTGATTCTGTGTCACAGTCTCCACTTGTGTAATTCTTCCTCCACCTGACAAACCATATCTGGCTACCAATATTTCATCATCACTGTTTTCTTGGTCATTCTACACACTTCACCCCAAATGCGCCTCCTGGCCAAAAGCTATCACTCTTATCCACATCTAACCATGTACCCTCAAACTAGTCCCTGGTCGCATTCAGAGCACCATGAACATTTGCAAATTCCGGGCTAATGCCTTTGAAATGTATATTTTCCTCAGCATCTGACCTACTCCCATCCCACTTTTCTTGTCTGATTTATGTGATGATTTAGTCATCAAATGCAGTATATTTTTCTGTTGAGTGGTCTTCCAAATTCTTGCAGTCTTTTAAGCTGGACAAGCAATTCACACTATTATTCATTTCATCAAAAATATAGTCACGTTTGATATTTTCCTCCATGATCTCTAGCATTCATCAGAAAATGAGTATGCATTCCCAATGATAATGTGTTTCATGTTACTCAAGCGTTTGGTGCACCAGAAAACTGCCAATGCCTCTTGTTCTCTCTATAATTATATGTTTTACCCACTTGCTTAGTGTGGTGGAGGCAAGTGAGATTGTGACAGCCTTATGATTGTTAATATGTCCAAGCAAATCCATAAGAAACCTCTCACTGGCATCAAATGTGACAACAGTTTTGGCACCAGTGGCAATATTAAGAGGGTGGACACATTGTTGTTCGCATCAATCTGTGTTTGGAACTCTGTCTGATACTCTTCTGTCTATTAACAATGTATTATCTTTAAATTAAAGGCCACATTAGCTGCAATAGTTTGGGCAGCGTCGGGTCGATTCTTGAAAAAAAACATACATAAAATAAATAAAGAAGCTTCAAGATGAAAGAGAAAGGTTAGAGGAAAGGAAAGGGTCAGCTGAAGCTGGGTGGGTGGTAGCAAGAGGAAATGTAGTCCTGTGCACTCTGCCATAAGATGTCTCAGTAGGTTAATGCATCTCTGCAGAGATCTATATGTAACCTGCAGTTCCCACCTGTCAATTGGGGTAAAAAAACTCAGCCTTTCAATCTTCTAAAGTTGATCAAATCAGGAAATGAGATGTGGGGAATTCTAAGATATGTCAGAGCAGCTGAGTTATTCACATGATAGTAGGGGTGTACCGAATAGTATATTTAGTATTCGGCCGAATACCGAATAGTTTGTCAACTATTCGGCCGAAGCCGAATATGAAGCCGAATAGTTGCTTTATTTAATAAATCATGTTCCAAACTTCAAAAAACACACTTATTAAAAAAACAAATAAAGCACCATTTTTAATGGATTCTATACTTTTATTTCTCTTCATAGTAATTAATGTAGCATCTTTATTTAAAGTATAAAAGCCAGAAATAAAGCAGATTTAACCAAAAACAAAGGGACCAAATGTACAGAAGATTGTTGCATGTTCAGTGCCACTTAAAGTAGGAGGCTACACAAATGCAAAAGGCTGCCTTTGTGAATCAGATGCATTGCATTCTCTATCCAGTTGCAAAGTCGATGTGGTCAAGTTTCAAAACTTATTTGCAGCTCACATAGAAATGTATAAAGTGGTTCATGCAGGACACAAGTCAAGAGGAAATCTGAAATGCGTGAACTCCATCTCACAACTATTCACCCCACCCAAACAAATGCTGCTCACTTTTCACTTATCCTAGCCACTCTTTCTCATCAACACACAAACATATGCAACTTATAATTTCCTGATAAAAAATCAGATTATGTTAAACTCAGGTCTCAAGTCCTTAAAAAAAGAAAAGGGGGGACTATGATGTATGCAATGAGAAGCGACATGACAGGAACTGAAAGTATTTCTGCACATTTCTTTCAGTTTGTTTTTTCCAACTGAAAAAAGTGCACATTGCATATACACATTTGCCAAAAGAAAATATGTTCCTGTATTGCTGCAGGCTAAGTATACAAGATGAGCACCTTTTGTATAAGAATCTATAACAAAACATGCCTTAAAGAGCAGATCACAATATAACATATCTTTCAGCTGTGTGATAGCAATTTGTCTGGTCTAATTCTATTTAGTTTTGCAAATTGATGTCCATTTTTGTCTTTCTAAGTTCATGTTGCATTGTATTCAAATGAGAATGTCAAAGTATTCGGCAATAGCCGAATAGCTAGAAACTATTCGGCCAGAGCCGAATAGCTTTTTTTCAGCCGTAATTCGGCCGAATACTTACCCGAAGCCGAAGTTCGGTACACCCCTACATGATAGGCATGCATGAGAATATGTTTCAAGATTCATGGCCCAATTCTCAACTGGGTCTTAAGTACCGAAAAGGTTGTTAAAAGTGTTAGCGATCTTTTCAGTACTTAAGACCTATTCTGAAGGTGGTGCATTCTTCTGAAGTCAGTAGGAATGTGCCACTTTTGGAAAACATGTGGCGGTTGCTACGATGGGTTGGAAACCAACGTAGCAACCACCACATTCCTTACCTGCCTCTTTGGACTGGTATCCGTATGGCACTCCTCCAATTGTATATGTGCGCTAAAGTCTTGCACATATACGGTACCATTTTGGTGCCGTTATTCTGGAGGAGTGCCACAAGAATTAAGCAGTGGGTGCAGAGATGTCTCTATTAGAGACATATCTGCACCCAATGCAATGTTGAAGCTGCTTACTTTGGTGTATATGAAAGTGTTCATATACACCTGTGTTCTCGGCAGCATTTTTTTGTAAAATAATGAATGTGTAGTTATTTTACAAAAATGCTGCTGAGTTTTCAGGATTGCGCCCATTACAACTAAAACAGGCGCAATCCCGAGAATAGTTATGGAGCCTGGGCGTCCAGATTTTGCACAGTAAATCTTGCTCTTTAGCACGCTCACTGTGCCAAGTTAAGAATCGAGCCCTCAGATGTTAACACATTGAGTATTAGAGAGGTTTATAATATTACAATATAGGCAATTCATAAGATACATGAGAGGATTTCAATGTTGTGGATTCGATGTGTATAGGTTGTGCGCTCTTGACCACTCTTGCATTAGCTATGCAAAGTAAGGAGTTAATAACATTAACTATGTCAAAACTGGCAGCGACCCTCCTTAACCCTCCAGCTCATCCACAAAAGCTGGAAAATATTGACAGTCAAAGTGGTTATGATGGATAGGAGAGTCACGCTTAAGTTACAAGATGAGTCAACCAATAGTCAATATGTATTGACTTAATATGGAAATTTCCACAAATAAACATTTCTTGAATGACGATATTTATTCAGAAAGTTGGACAGCCGACACGTGTTTCGACCAGCGGGTCGTTTGCCTTGAGAATGACCCGCTGGTCATAACACGTGTCGGCTGTCCAACTTTCTGAATAAATATCGTCATAAGATACATGGACCTCTAAACAGCATATAGGGTTTCAGAATTGTCAGTCATGCATTAGGGGTGCATGAAGTTTCATCATGATGAGTTTGCTTCCACAATGACTACTGATTTTTGTAATTTAATAATAGGGAGAGTCGATCACTGCAGGTCAATGACCTCAGAAAGTCTCGTAGGTCTAAAGCAGGGTTAGTCACTTGTTAAGGATTCCTGATATATTTTGTGACGTTCTATACACAAGCATCCATTTAGTCGGTTAGGACTGCTATGTTATGTACCTGGAAAAAAAAAAGAACAGTTTACGTATAAAGAATAAGATCGAGAGGGTCTTATTCGCAAAAGCTTTTTATAATGGCACAGCCCCATTGGAAAATGCTCTGTGAATTAGGCCGCTAGTCTCAAAGATTTTGGTGGCGCAAGTGATGAGATCCGCTAGTTCATCTCATCACTTGCGCCCCAAAAAGATGTGTCCTATTCACAAAGTGTGTGAGTAAGGTGACATGCATCTTTCTCAAAGTATTGCAAATAAAATAATGCATCTTCTGCAACATTTTCTATTTACATTACTTTTTGTGAATTTGGCATTTTTAAAGATTACTGATATTTGTCAGCGGGAACGTTAATTTTGGTTTGTATATTAAAGAAACAGCCAGGTCCGTGCCTTTCATCATTTAGACAATTTGCTTTCTTTGAACAACCCTGTCAAGAAACGTCTGAGCTAGCCCCTTAATTTACATTGGCCCTCATTACGACCCTGGTGGAAAGGGGTTTACGCCGGCGTAAACCATGGCGCCCCTTTCCGCCTGAGTACGAGTTCCCTTAGCGCCATGGTGATTTTAACGCCTGCTTTTAGCAGGCGTTAAAATCCATGGCGCTAAGGGACCTTGTTGTTAATTACGCCACCGTAATTTACGGTGGCGTAATTAACGCCTTCCCCACTCCCATTATACCCTATGGGGCAAAAATGGGAATGGGGAAGGGTAAATGGGGATTGGGGACTTACCGCCCCGCCAAGGTCGGAATGGGGCGGTAAGTCCGCCAACCACCATGGCGGAGTTGGCAGCTTAGGGCCATGGACCATGGTGCAAATAGCACCATGGTTCTCCGCCAAGGTCGTAATGAGGGCCATTGTGTCGGTAAGTCCCCAATCCCCATTTACCCTTCCCCATTCCCATTTTTGCCCCATAGGGTATAAGTGCAGAAGTGGAATAAATGATGCACCGAGTCTTACTTATCCTGTTAAATTTAAAAATATGTTTTCCAGTTTATTTTTCTTTCAATATCTCATAATACAAATAAACATACATTTTTTCTGACAGAGAGTTTATACAATTTCACACAGATATAACATTTAACATAACATTTAGTCAATCGTTCAGGGTCATCACATTCCCATACTCCTAACTCATTAAAGTGTAGAAGTGCGATGTGCGGTTAGCAACAAAGATCCTCACTATAGGTTGGGCGGTATGCCAGTGGTCAATCTGTCAGGATACCACCCAACGCAATGAGCACTATGGCAATTTGTCTGGTGCTGTTAGTGAAAGAACCCAAGTTGCAGTGACGGGGTATGTTTTTTTTAGTCCATAGGACTCAATGGGGCATTTTTGGCACAATTAAATGTTGTTTATTTAACCACAGTAATTGGGCTGAAAAAATGACGGAAAGTTGGCACGTTTACCTCCAGCTCAGAAATGGAGGTGAATGCTCTGAGTTTCCCCAAATTTGGGATTGGGAAGAGTGGTAATGCAGTGTTAATAGTGTTACCGCCACATTTTTACCGCTTTGCCCAACCTATAGTGAGGACCAAAGTATGCTTTGTATTGTATGCAAGCAAAATGTTTCAAAAGGTTGTTCATGGTTGGTCTATGTGGACTTGCGAGCATAACCACTTTCAATGTTTTCAACAAATGCTGATCTATTTTCCTCCCAGGCTTAGAAATATCTCATCCCACCTAGCCTTCCACAAGGAAATTAAAACACGCCTGTTTACCTGAAGCCCCTAATACTCACACATCTCTGCCCCTGGGACTGTATTACCCCTATGAATGTAATGTACTGTTTATGTATTGTGCCTCATCCTCCTGTAACTTTCTTCAAACTGCCATGTATTCACTAGTCCTCATACTCCTATAGCCTCCTCCAGACTATGTACAATTTGAGTACCCTCCATGCTGCTTTTTCATGTAACTCTCTACAACATTGCTACGCCTAATGTAACCAGTAAGCAATGCCGTGCTCTTGCTACCCTGATGCAACAGCACCTCGATGCCCCTGGGCTGCAAGTGCGCTATATAAATACAAATAAATAAAAAATAAACACATATGTATGGTCATTCCTATATCTGGATGGAAACATTATATTTTACAGTGTGTCTTTGGGCCTCATTACGACCCAGGCGGTAAGTTACCGCCTGGGCCGTGACTTTACCACCATGGCGTAAACTACGTTTACGCCATGGTGGTAGGCGGACTTACCGCCCCATTCCGAGGTCGGCGGGGCGTGTAGGGTATTTTGTGGAGATTTGGGGCCTGACGGTATTTTATTACCGCCGAAAAATAACTTAGCAATAATCACTCTTTGTATTCAGATTTGGCCATGTGCAACAATAATACAATGGACATGCATTATTTCAGCACCCAGACCTGCATATTTGGTATACGTGGTTGGTGGTATTTTGGTGAGCATAATTCCCTTGTTTTATTTGTGGCCCCAATGTCCAGAATCCCTTATCTTCGCTTAGATTTTTCGTGTGATCACTAGAGAGACCTCAGACCTGCATTCTAGAGATACCACATTTTCCAGTGATAGTGTTGGTGCGCCACCATGGGCAAACTCACTGACTTATTTACGACAGAGAGCTATATGTGGTAGTTTTGTGGTAATTTCCACTACCTTATATACGGTAGGGAGCTATGTTCAGAGAGTCTCTCTTCCCGTTGGCTCATGTACCTCCAACAAGTTATACTACAGTCACTCACAATTATTCATACTGATTCTGACATGCACACATCTGTCTTAAAATGACCATTGCACTGTTTAAAAATCTCCCCACATCATTGGCATTGTAATGGTAAATAGAAAATAAACCACCCGTCTGTTTTCAAATATTTTCTGTATTATAAAAGTTGCATTTAGACATGATCTCATTCTTTACAGAAATAAATAAAATGGTACAGTAAAAGCATTTTCTATGACACACTGCAAAGAGCGTGGCGGAGAACAGAATTCAACTTGCAACATTGGTATTTGATTAAGACACGCACGGGACTTTCATTTTTTCTACACTGACTGCATACTTTCGTGCACACACACAGCTCCCCCAGTTATGTAATTACCTTATCTGTTCAGAGGCTTCTCTTTGTGAATGTGGCTCTCTTGGATTAACTCCAGCAAAAAGGAACGCTTGCCTTCTCAAGCCGGGGTCATTGCCTGGAATTCTCAGCTTTTTCAGATAGGACTGCCTCAGCCAGTGGAAAGGTTTTTCTTTCAGCTCTCCCCAATGTCGACTGCAGCAGGACACTGGAATCTGCATTCAGTCAGGACCCCACAGCCAGGTCTTCTCCCCAGTAGTGCAGAAAGATGTCTGCCTGTCTTTTTCCCTGATACTGCCCACTAAAACTTTCCTCTCAGCCCTCTTTATGACGTGTCCCAATGAAATCCATCATCTCTCATCCTCCTACTCTTCAACAATAGCTTCGCTTATACATTTGCAATTGTTGCAAATCTGACTTCCTCCTTCCTGCAGTTACTGTGCACAACAACACGGATAATCAGGCAGAGAAGAGAAGAGAAAAATCTGCACACTCATTTAAATGGTTTTCAGAGTATGCCTAATTCTGCAGTAGAGAACACATTTTATTAGTGGGTTATATTAAAATAAGGTTTTATTAGTCAGGTTAATGGTTAATAGGTTAGCTGTTAATTTTCAAATGTGTCTCTAGCAATATAGGCATTTCAGGTGAAAAATAGTGTGCATTTTTAAATGAACACGTGTGCTTTTAACTGTAAAAATAGATTTGCATCTTATATGTTAAAATCGTTTTTTACTGAATAGTCTGTCTTTCCTTGTTAATCTGCTAACCCATATAGCAATGCACCGCACCCTTGTGGTGGTGGTGCTGCAAAAAAAATTTGTGCTACTTGTGCAGTATTGCTGTACTGTGTACTGTAACACGCCAAATATCCTTACATATACCCTCCTTTTGTTTTTAGAACTTGGCTATAATCCAAGCCAATTCCTAAAAACAACTTGTTCTATTTTTTTTTACAATATAGCAATCCAACAAAATGAATATTCATGTGCATCAATGAAAATTTGCAATCAACATTTCATCTGAGTCCATCAGTTCATAAAATGTTCCACATTTGCCTTCTCAGTGGAAGTGGCATTACTTTAAGTTTAAATTTTCCAAGTCAATTAAAAAACAATGAAATAAAACAACTAACTAAAACAAATAAGTAATATAACAAGTTAAAATAAATAATTAAAATAATAAATACGTGGAACTTCATATGCCGGAACTTTTGCTTTGTCTCTTTTGGTATGTCCCGACCAGCGATGTTATTCGGTTCATTCGAGTACTCTTTCATCTTGGCAATCTTGAATCCACAGTAGTCATCTCTTTTGGCATTCCGGTTATTTTGTCTTCACCTCCACCTGGAGGCAGGCATCTTTTGGTCTTCATCCAGGGGACTCCAGGACTCCATCGTCTCCCGTGGCCTCTGATCCCGGAACCTCCGACCAAATAATGTTAATTGTCTAAATCAAAATAGAAAATAAACAGATTAAGTACATAGCACAATACTAACTTCATCCTTTTGCCAAAAATAAAACATGCTTGGTAACAATACTTCGTTTTTTTTTTCTTTTTTCTGAAATTAAACACAAGTTAAAAGAAAACAAACACATATAAAACAGCATTCAATATTTAATACACTTTCTCTCTGCACACCAACCACGAGCTTCCGTTATATGTGCATTTATTTATTTATTTATTTATTTATTTATTTATTTATTTATATTATATATTTTTACATATATTACAGTGTTTATGTGCCATCATAACAATCAACTTTTTTTTAACTTCTTTGTCACTGCCTCCTGATTACACCCATTTATTTTCTCAAGGGACTCTATCCGTTTCCACATGCTCAAGCTGCCTGATCTCATGTCTGGGATGGCATGGTTTGATTTGATTTACATGGACAAACTGCTCTATTGCTGTTTCACCTTCATTTTTCAAAATTTTATACACTACAGGAGAGACTTTATCTATAATTCGAAATGGCCCCTGCCAGGCTGCCAGAAATTTAGAATTTTTCTGTTTACTTTTTCCAAAATGAAACTTGTACACCTGATCCCCTACATTGTATTCCTTTACTGATGTCTTTTTGTCATAATATGACTTAGCACTGTCAGCAGCTCTTTCCAGATTTCTCTGCACAAAAGCAAATGCATGTTGCAAATGCCTCCTCAGTTCATCAATATATTCATGAACTGTGGATGCACTCACTAGAGTTTGCTCATGTGTTCTGTATAGTAGGTGTTGTGGTAACACCATTTTCCTACCTGTTAAGACCTCATGGGGGCTAACACCTGTTGCTTTGGCAGGAGTCGACCTGATTGCCATCAAAACCAATGGTAAACGCAAATCCCAGCTGGAACCTGCTTCTGCCACAAATTTCTTTAAAATATCCACAACAGACCTATTGCTTCTTTCAACTGTACCTGAAGACGCCGCCCGATATGCGATATGTAGTTTCCTTTTCACACCTAGTATTTGCCATACCTTACTCATTAGAGTACTTGTGAAATGACTTCCTCTATCTGACTCAATTCTTTGTGGCAACCCAAACCTTGAGAACACATGGTTCACCAGCAATGTGGCTGCTGTTTGCGCACTACAATCTGGTGCGGGAATGCACTCAATCCACTTTGACATCAAACATACCACACTCAAAATATAGCGGTGTCCCCTGCTCGACCTTTTTAAAGGACCTACATAGTCTATTTGCAAATCTGACCATGGGAGAGTTAGGCCTCTTTTCATCAATGGTGCTCTATGCATTGGTGAAGCAGGTTTAAATTGGGCGCATACTAGACATCCTCTAGTATATAATTCCACATCTTGGGACATATGTGGCCAGTAAGCATAATCTTTTAGTATTTCTAATGTTTTTTGTGAACCTCTATGGCCTGCAGTTATGGCATCATGTGCATGGTGTAGCATTAGTCCTCTGAATGAAAGGGGTACTACCCACTGTATTTGCCCTGTTATGGACTCTCTAATCATGAGTCCATCCTGTAATCTAATTCGTGTTTTGTTCTTTAATAACACCCTCAATTCTTCTTTTCCCATGCAATCATTTTCTGTTAAAGGATTTTGTTCAGGATCTATCAAATGATTATAATAGATTCCCAAAATTTGATCATTCTTTTGTGCCTCAATCAAATCTTGGTCTGGCGTGTCATGACTCCACTGCACCACCGGTTGATCTACCTCCTTTGGTGCTTTAGAACGTGTGACTGCATCAATTTGTATTTCACCCATTAAATAATCAATAGGTAGCAATTCTCCCATCACAGCCCCAATCTTAGCCAGATGGTCTGCCTTATCATTTCCCTCCTTATCCTCTCCTGGTGTTTTTAAATGCCCACGAATTTTTCTCCAGTATATTGTTAAATTATTTTCTGACACCAATTTGTCTATGGCTTGTATCATTTTTCCATGTTTAAGTGGCTTTTTGTTGTATGTAACCATGCCCCTTGCTTTCCAACCAGGCAAATATTCCACAAAGCTATTCCGTGCATAGTCAGAATCAGTCACCAGGACAATTTCACTGAACTTTTTATCAACTGCAGTAGCAATTGCTTTATAGATGGCTGCCAATTCCGCCACCTGACTGCTCCTATTTCCAATCCTCATCCCTATACTAGGAATGCCTTCACATTTCAACCAGACATTTTCTATTCCTGCCACTAATTGTTTATTATTGTCATTTTCAATGTGAAAAGCACAACCGTCCACATATACAGTTGGCAAATCCTTGCATGTTTTTTCATCAAAAGCTTTGTGTGGTGATTGTTCAAATTCCTGTAAACTAGCTTCCACATCCATTTCATTTGTTATTTGTTCAGCTGCACAGTCATGTAAGTCAGCTAACCCTTGAGCAATTGGGCTCTTTTTATTTTGTCCATATCTTACTTCTACGGGAAAACCTTGTAATGCCAGCGTCCATGAAGTGATTCTGGATTGCGCTAGATTGCCTGATCTAATTCTTTTACTCTCTAAAAATTGCAAAGGTTGATGATTTGTTTCAATAATCACCTTTTCTCCCTGAACAATGGGGCGGAAATGTTGTAGCGCCCACACAGTGGTTAATAGGGCCTTTTCGCATTCATTAAATTTCATTTCAACTTGGGAAAATGCCTTACTTGCATATGCAATGGTTTTGTGATTCAAATCGTGTTTTTGTGATAACACTGCTGACATACAATGTTCAGAAAAGCCTATTTCTATAAAGAAATCCCTGTCCTTTATGGGGTATGCTAAACATGGTGCCTTTAGAAGACATTCCTTCAATCTAGCCATTGCATCAGACTGCTCTCTTTCCCATCTCCAGGGAGTATTTAGTTTAAGCAGTTTAGTCAATGGTTGAGTGATTTCTGCATAATTCTCAATGAACTTTCTGTTATAGCCTGTCATCCCTAATAAACTTTTTACTCCTTTCACATTTTTAGGATCTTTTAATCTTTGTATGGCCTCTATTTTCTTCCTTTGTGGATTTAGCCCATGTTCAGTCACTTCATGCCCTAGAAAGTTCACTTTTTTCTTGCACCATTGTGCTTTTTGCAAAGATACTTTGGCGCCTGCTTTCTGCAATTGGCCAAGCACATGTCTTATTTCATCAAAATGGCTTTTAAGGTTTTCATTTTTTATCAAGACATCATCCACATAAACTATTGTTCCTCTTTCCGCTGCATCTGGCATGGCCTTTCTCAAAAATATGCCAAATTCACTCCCACTATTGATGTACCCGAACGGAGCTCTAAGCCAGGCATATTGAGTCCTGTCAAATGTAAAGGAAAATAGGTGTTGTATCTCCTCTGCCAATGGCACACACCAATATCCAGATGTGAGATCTAACGTGGTAAATACATTTGAACCATGTATCTGAGCTAGGCCCTGATCAATGAATGGTAGTGGCCATCTAGATACTGGTACTCTTTTATTTAACTCTCTTAAGTCTGCACACAGCCGCCATTGACCATTTGGCTTTAACACACCTAAAATAGGCGTATTGGATGTGCTATGAATGGGCCTAATTATTCCCCGTGATTCCAAATTTTTAATAATCTCTGCCAATGATTCTAAACATGCCAGCGGTAGTCTATACTGGCGTACAAACACTGGATTTCTGCTACAACCTTCTGGTAGTGTGGCCACATGTAAATCAGTTAAACCACAATCATAAGCATCTTTTGCAAATACATCCTTAAACTCCATAAATATTTCCCTCAGTTTGCGTCGATCCTCATCGCTGTCACATGCATCCGCTAAGGAGATCTGCTCTTCTACCATTCTGGAAAATTCTGGAAACTCTTCTGGTAAAGGAATCTCAGCGCTTTCCTCTAACTGTGTGGCTGTGTCTTTTTGTAGAGCTGCCACTTTCAAATATTTTGGCATATCAGCTTCCACTTCAATGGGCTGATTTCCTGTTTCATTTTCATTTAAATTAAATATTATGCAATTCTCTTGATGGCAGCACACTGTCTCATTTGAATCATAAGGATACACAGAATGAATTTTAAATATTCCTTTGGGCTGAGAGTCCAGGTGTTCTGGCAACTCGCCCTTGGCATCTACATATTTTTCAGGAATATTCCCAATCACCATGTTATTTAAATCTGCCGTATAATGTGATTTTTGTATGGCCATTCCTAATGGGGAGTTTTCCTCTAAATGAATGTCCTGACAACCTTTATTATTTACCATGATTTTTACAGATCCTTCACCAATGTCTACCAATGGAATGTATTCATAATCCAGGCCTTGCTGTTTTATGGATTCATTCAGGCATACAAATGCATCAGAGCCTTTCATCTGCTGCCCATTTTTGCATTTCAGTGTTATTGCAAACTGTTTTGTAAATGCAGGAATAATAGTATTTTTCCTCATCTGTAATTCGACTGCATAAGGAACTAGTTGTGCACAATGATAAGCCCTTCTTTTGTCTTCAAATTCAGGCGCCGGCCCACCTAGGCGTGACCATATTTTTTGATTAAGGAAATCTAACACCATACACATTCTGTGCATGATGTCATTGCCCATGTAAAATTCATTTTGTGCTCCATTCACTATCCATACATTATGGTAAATTGTTTTCTGCCCAATGCTAATTTTAAGCATGCATCTGCCTGTAATTCGGTTTTCAAAGTCTGGACTGTCCAACCCAGAAACATATTGATTTTTAATCCTAAATTTCGGGATTTCTTCCCTCTCCATAATTTTTTGCAACAATTTCTCATTAATGAAACTCCTTTCATGTTCAAGCGCTAAAGTGGCTTTTATTGTTTTAAGATAATCATTTATACCAACGTGAACCCATGGTTGCTCATCTTCTATGTGTATCTCTGCCAGAGTGGTAATGTGTTTCTCTGAATCTGTTTTAGGAACAATATTCTGTTTGCATGTATTCTCTTTTAAGTAAAAACGTAATGTGTGCTCATCTATAGCAGTCTGCCAATCTTTCCTTGGGTCCAAGTATATTTGTACAGGTAGTTTTTCATTGTCGCTCTGATCTTTGTCTTGACACATTAATATAACAGTGACACTAGGTATGCAGCTATTCTGGAGATATACCTCCACAGCATCATTTGTTTTGGCAACGGTGTGACATTCTTTTATATTGCTGTTTTGTGATTTTAGTTTCTTAGGCCTCAATGGTTTTTTGGTTAAGGACCACAGCACTCCATTCACCCCATCTATGAGAGGAGACAATCTTTTCAGGCAATCTGTCCCCATCAGAAATGGAATTTCACAAATAGATGTGATCAATACCTCTTGTTTCATTCTGTGCTTTCCTATTTTTATGTCAACCTCAGTTACACCTATGATGGGCACCTCCTCCCCATTAAAGTTATGCACTGGGCCTTGATTTGCCTTCACTGTGATCTGACTCTGTGGAGGCCTCCCTTCATTGATACTCTTTACCAGCTCCTTGGACATAATTGTGGCCTGTGCGCCAGTGTCAATCATAGCAAAGGTGTGGCATTTTTCTTCTACAGTGATGGGTGCATAATATCTGTCCTCAACTTCCTCTAATACACATAAGAAATGTGAATTCTTACTGATTTCAGGGCTCACCTTTCTCAGGTCTTTTTCACTTTTGGCTAAGCACATTGGTAAATGAAAAGACATTTTTCCCTCCTTTTTACCCATTTCTGTGCGAGATATTTTATTCATTTCTCCATGTTCAGAGGTTTTTTGGAGTGTGGCCACCGTTCGCCCATCCATCTGGGTAACATCAGAGACCACATTACAACCTTCCAACTGAACATGTGTAACAACATCATTCAGCAATTTGTCATTTTTTAATTCTGTGCATTTGTGATCATTTAGTGTAATACCAGCCCTTTCAGCCTCTTCAAAAATATGTGGCTCAAAGAATTTTTCAGGTGATTGACTTGTACCCTCCTTGTGAGTATTTCCTTTTTCTGTCTGTGTTTGGTCATTGTTTTGCTTGCCCAGGGAAGGAGCTATGGCATCCCCACTTACTCCCTGTTCACTGGTATTCCCCATGCATGAGTCATTTTTCTTAAATCTGTCCCTTTGTTCTTTTGGAATTCCTAATGTTTCTTTTTCATTTGTGCAAATCTTTACTGTTTTATTTAGCTCTAAGTTAAACCGTACCTCTTTTTTAGAAGTATTTACACTTTCCATCACAATTTCATTTACTGGTACTTTCATTTTTAATCCATTAGTCATCTCAGAGTCGTTATGCAAAGTTATATCAGAGCAATCTGTCATTTTGGCACTGCAGTTATCATGAGTACTTAGTCACTTTTCGGAAGCCCCCCGGTCATTGCTATGGCCATCAGCCCCCTCTTTGGAAGGTTGTTTTTGCGCTGTATAGAGCTTTCCTATTTGCTCAGCTAACATTTTCACTTGGGCCTCAAGGCACTGGAACCTTTCCATCTCTCTAGGATCCTCTTTCTGTGGCCTAGGTCGATATTGGTTGTTTTCCCCCTGATTGGATCTATTCTGATACCTCTCAGGTGATTGATACCGGTTGGGATGGTTTCTGAACTCTTGATTTATTTGTGGAGGGGAGCGGGTTGCACCCATCCTTTGATTATAGTCCCCTGGTGGGGAATCATTGTACTGGCGTGGACTGTAGTTCACGTTTTGCCTCATGTCCTGTCTCTCAGATTGTGGGTACTGGCCCCTATGTTGATTTCCATTATCAGTAAATCGATCCACATATCGGGGCCTATCCTGATTACCATATATCATGGTGCTGGGATCAAATCTGCTCTGTGTCCCCAATGACTGGTAGGGACCATCATTTCTTTGATCTTGATTTTGTCTCTGGTTATTGTTCATACCTGCCATATCAGACCGGTATCTTACCCGGGGTCTATCTCCTAAATATCTAGGGCTGATGTAGCTCTTTCTATTACTAGGATCATGTGATTGGAACATTGGTACAGGAAATGGCGATCTTTGTTGATTACCCCTTTGTTCAGGTGTCACATTATTTTTACCTTGGCTTTGATCAGACTCAAGGGACATTTTGGCTGACCTGATTTCCATTACTGTGGCTGAGGGTTCTTTAGATTTAGGCCTAGTATCTTTCATTTTATCACTTTCTCTACCCTGACAATAGAGTACCTCATATAGCTTGGTGCTTTGATGTACAATCCATTCAAGGGACTTGTCACGGTCAAATTCACGGACCAATTGGGATATGATGTCTTTCTGTAGCCCATAGAAGTATGCGGTTTTAAACTCATTGGAATTTGAGTCAAAAGATACATCAAAGCGAGAGAATGCTCTTTTTAAGTCTTGTAAAAATTGGCGAGGTGATGTATTAGGTCCAGCAGTAATAGTGTACGCGACTTTCTTTGCCTCCTGCAATGACTGAAAAGGAGAAAAATGACGCCTAATTTCTTTTTCAAACTCCAGCCATGTCATATTTTGCTGTTCATTTAATCCCCTTATGATGCTGGCCGTCGGGGCATCTAAAGTTAAATGAAAATATTGTCTGTACTGTTCCTTAGGTATCTGGAGTGCTTTAAAAATGTCATGCACCGCTTCTAAGTGATCCTCAATGCAGCATTCACCTCCCTTTTTAAATGGTTTGATCAGGGCTTTAATGGATTTCATTATTTTTATGGGGCTACTTGTTGCAATGCATGGAATTGCACTATTTTGTGATTCAATCCTGTTTTCAGGTGTATGAGATTGGTGGCTGCCCCCAATGGGAGTATCAAATCCCCCAAGGGCGCTGCAACCAAGTTCAGTCACCGGCCCAGTCACTGGGGCACTAGCTCTTTGGGCAGAGCTAGAATTCACCTCCACTCCATTGAATGTGGTACCCTGCCGCCTCTCCTGGGACCTGGGGATGCACATTTGCTGTTCTAAGTCCTTACACTTTTTAAGGAGTCTGTTGGCTTCATCATGCAAGTAATTATTTTCATCACTCATTTTATTAATTGCCTCCTGCATATCGCACATTTGCATTTGGCATTCATTGAACTCTTTATTTCTCTTGTCTCTTTCTTGGATCATTTTAATCATTTCTTGTTCTGCACTCTGGAGATCACCTTCTTTTTCGCAATGTTCTTTTTGTAAAATCTGCATTTCTGAAACAACCTCATCTTTATCCTGCCTAATGTGATCCACTAAGGCTTTTAAGTGTGTCAATTCTTGCTCACTATCTTCAAATTGTTTCTTGCTTTTGGATAACTGAGTATCAAAGTCTCTGCATTTTAATTGCATGTCTTTTTGGCATACATCCAATTCTGCTCTCAACATTTCCTGATTTTTACTTGCCCCATCTAATTCAGTCTTTAACCTGTTAATTAGCTGAGTATCATTCTCTTGCATTCGCAGGGACTTGTTTAAAATAAACCATATTTTGCCGCATAGCCGTATTAAACAGTCTTTCTCTGCATTTTTATCGGCTGCATTCAATAATCTTGTAAGGCAGACCTGAATTATGCTGCCTTCTGCAAAAATATTGTCTAGTTTTTCTTTCTGCACCTCACCTTGAATGCGGTTACTCCATTCTAACGTGGTATTCGAAGACCAATTCCCATGTGCAAATAACTTTGCCTCTAAATATTGCACTAGATCTGAGAATGTGGTTTCCCTTTGTGACATTCTGAAATTCGTTTTTAGTGGCACACTGCTATTATAAAATGGGTTCCCTTTAATGTGCAAATGGCAGTGTGAGACACGCTTGCCACGCCCAGTAGGTACTCTGTGATCACTTTCCCGGCCTGCAACGCACCATAAATATGTAGGGTATTTTGTGGAGATTTGGGGCCTGACGGTATTTTATTACCGCCGAAAAATAACTTAGCAATAATCACTCTTTGTATTCAGATTTGGCCATGTGCAACAATAATACAATGGACATGCATTATTTCAGCACCCAGACCTGCATATTTGGTATACGTGGTTGGTGGTATTTTGGTGAGCATAATTCCCTTGTTTTATTTGTGGCCCCAATGTCCAGAATCCCTTATCTTCGCTTAGATTTTTCGTGTGATCACTAGAGAGACCTCAGACCTGCATTCTAGAGATACCACATTTTCCAGTGATAGTGTTGGTGCGCCACCATGGGCAAACTCACTGACTTATTTACGACAGAGAGCTATATGTGGTAGTTTTGTGGTAATTTCCACTACCTTATATACGGTAGGGAGCTATGTTCAGAGAGTCTCTCTTCCCGTTGGCTCATGTACCTCCAACAAGTTATACTACAGTCACTCACAATTATTCATACTGATTCTGACATGCACACATCTGTCTTAAAATGACCATTGCACTGTTTAAAAATCTCCCCACATCATTGGCATTGTAATGGTAAATAGAAAATAAACCACCCGTCTGTTTTCAAATATTTTCTGTATTATAAAAGTTGCATTTAGACATGATCTCATTCTTTACAGAAATAAATAAAATGGTACAGTAAAAGCATTTTCTATGACACACTGCAAAGAGCGTGGCGGAGAACAGAATTCAACTTGCAACATTGGTATTTGATTAAGACACGCACGGGACTTTCATTTTTTCTACACTGACTGCATACTTTCGTGCACACACACAGCTCCCCCAGTTATGTAATTACCTTATCTGTTCAGAGGCTTCTCTTTGTGAATGTGGCTCTCTTGGATTAACTCCAGCAAAAAGGAACGCTTGCCTTCTCAAGCCGGGGTCATTGCCTGGAATTCTCAGCTTTTTCAGATAGGACTGCCTCAGCCAGTGGAAAGGTTTTTCTTTCAGCTCTCCCCAATGTCGACTGCAGCAGGACACTGGAATCTGCATTCAGTCAGGACCCCACAGCCAGGTCTTCTCCCCAGTAGTGCAGAAAGATGTCTGCCTGTCTTTTTCCCTGATACTGCCCACTAAAACTTTCCTCTCAGCCCTCTTTATGACGTGTCCCAATGAAATCCATCATCTCTCATCCTCCTACTCTTCAACAATAGCTTCGCTTATACATTTGCAATTGTTGCAAATCTGACTTCCTCCTTCCTGCAGTTACTGTGCACAACAACACGGATAATCAGGCAGAGAAGAGAAGAGAAAAATCTGCACACTCATTTAAATGGTTTTCAGAGTATGCCTAATTCTGCAGTAGAGAACACATTTTATTAGTGGGTTATATTAAAATAAGGTTTTATTAGTCAGGTTAATGGTTAATAGGTTAGCTGTTAATTTTCAAATGTGTCTCTAGCAATATAGGCATTTCAGGTGAAAAATAGTGTGCATTTTTAAATGAACACGTGTGCTTTTAACTGTAAAAATAGATTTGCATCTTATATGTTAAAATCGTTTTTTACTGAATAGTCTGTCTTTCCTTGTTAATCTGCTAACCCATATAGCAATGCACCGCACCCTTGTGGTGGTGGTGCTGCAAAAAAAATGTGTGCTACTTGTGCAGTATTGCTGTACTGTGTACTGTAACACGCCAAATATCCTTACAGGCGGTAAGTCCCCAATCCCCATTTACCCTTCCCCATTCCCATTTTTGCCCCATAGGGCATAATGGGAGTGGGGAAGGCGTTAATTACGCCACCGTAAATTACGGTGGCGTAATTAACTCCATGGTCCCTTAGCGCCATGGATTTTAACACCTGCTAAAAGCAGGTGTTAAAAGCTCCATGGCGCTAAGGGACCTCGTACTCAGGCGGTAAGGGTCGGCGCTGTTTACGCTGCCGTAAACCCCTTACCGCCTGGGTCGTAATGAGGAAATTTGTGTTCAAAGCATTGCCTGGTGGCTGGAGCCAGTTGGTTGTTGTCTCTGCTTTGTCTTGTTCACAACAGGATGGAAATGTCTGTTGACACACAGGGTGTTTCAGCCCTTTTTATGATGATTCGCACATCCTGCCACCTCCAGTTGTAATAAAACGCTGCCCCATACCTGTCCTTGCATGTAACAACATTGCACTATACAATTGACATGTGAATAGAACAAGACTAGATGACTGCTAGGTCGACAAAGGAGAGATTACTTATCACATCAATTACCATCACGATATGACTCTTTCACTAGCTCCCATATATATAAAATACAGGCTAAGGTGGCCACCAGGTTATTTCGATCTCTCTGCAGCTTTGCCATCAACATAGAAAACGCCTCTCACGACTTTTTGTATAAACAGCCAAAAGCTAATCAAGACCGTTCCCAACGTTTGAGGAAGGTTGGGTTACTGAGGAACTTGTCACCGAATAACCATGCACGTAAGTCCCCCAACGGAAATGGCTTACCAAGGTAGTGCCCGTACGAACAGGCAGCCCGCCCCAGAGTATGCCCTGCCTGTTTCGTTGCAATACAATGACAGACGTCAGTATTTTTCTTTAGGTAATTGCTCAACCATTCTGACGCACATAATCTCTAACAAGTCGCGTGACTATGGTGCTGCTCTTGCACTGTGGCAGAACGCCCACATGCTTTAGGGACAGAGACTATTTGATGACTTTTCTGCATTGCGGCAGAGCACCTACTCGCGCACCTGAGTATTTGGCATGTATTCAAGTCCCCTTATAGATATGTAACATCAAGGTGACGCACGCCTTGACTTAGAGCGCGAGGTCGACAGGACCAGGCCACCACAGCGGCGGAGCAGTACTATCCATGCATCAGACGCTGTACGGATGAGATGTGTGCCATCTGCAACTCGCGCCTTGATTTACACTGCCCTTTCGCCCAGACCATGCCAGCACAGTAACTGAGCATCAACACTAATGCATCAGCTACTATTCGCGTCCCTCAGTGCCACTGCACCCCAATCCAAACCTGGATGAGATATTTGAAAAACATCCAGAGCACAGATTTCTAATCCCAACAGTTTACACCTAATGTAACTGTGAGATAATATGCAATTTAACAATTGTACAGATTAACAGTCATACTCAGATAACAGCTTGAATGGAATAATTGGGACTCGGTTTGCATTATTTATGGTCAAGCCATTTCATTATTAGATGGACTGCTATAATATAGTAGCCGATAGTTCTCATATCCATCGAGGCCAGCAATTCATTGTTATTAGATAACCCACATTTTCTCATAGTGAGATATGAAGGGTGTGCTAATACGCATTAACTAATTCAACAGCATAGGATTTATTATATTGTTTCCTATTTAATATGCCTAACATAACTGACTAAATATATGCTGATCTATTGATTGCAATTACCTTCCAATAATAACAAAGTTGGGTTCATACGATCTTATGAGCCCGATGCAATCTATACACATGGTAGTTAAATGTATCAATTTAACAAAGGCTGATAGTTTGGTGCCGATTTCCAGGGCGGACTATCATAAACACAAAAGACGACAGTAACAAGAGTAGCATAGAGTCCACCAGGGATAGACTGTACGGATATAAAATGGAAGTAAAATGGCACCGTGTAACCAACTAAGCGTGTGCGTTATTCAGTAAAAGAATACCAGAGAGGAAAAGGCGCTCTATACGAATTATAGGACTCGGAAGCCAAGAGGTAAGGAAATGCCAGCTAAAACGCAGCTCAAAGAGAGTGTGCTAGAAATTCAATTAAATTGTTGAAACATTAGGAAAACTGAATCTAATCTTGGATTTTGCCATAATGGACTTTTTACCTACAAAGAGCTTCTTTTAGAGTTAGAAAGTAAGCAACATGAGATACCTGGGACTCATGTCGCCCAGGGTCACTAATGACACATTGAATGGGAGATAAAACTGGCTAACAAATGAAATGATATATAAGAAAAGCTTTTGGATATATTTTCCATTGCATTTTTCTAGGAATTTGGTTACGAATACTTACCCATATAAAGTCAGATTTGAAATAAAATATATAGCTTTTGAGACAAATGCAGAAAAAGGAAAGAGAGAGCAGAGTGTGAGAGAGAGAGAGAGAGAGAGGAGAGAGAGAGAGAGAGAGGGAGAGAGAGAGAGAGAGAGAGAGAAAGAGAGAGAGAGAGAAAGAGAGAGCGAGAGGGAGAGAGAGAGAGATAGAGAGAAAGAGAGAGAGAGAGAGAGAGAGAGAGAGAGACAGAGAGAGAGAGAGTTGGAAAGAGGGGGATAGAGAGAGAGAGGGAGAGAGAGAGAGAGAGAGAGAGAGAGAGAGAGAAAGAGAGAGAGAGAGAGAGAGAGAGAGAGCAGAGTGTGCGAGAGGGAGAGAGAGAGAGAGAGAGAGAGAAAGAGAGAGAGAGCGAGAGAGAAAGAGAGAGAGAGAGAGAGAGAGAGAGGGAAAGAGAGAGCGAGAGAGAGAGCAGAGTGTGAGAGAGAGAGAGAGCGAAAGAGAGAGAGAGCGAGAGAGAAAGAGAGAGAGGGAAAGAGAGAGCGAGAGAGAGAGAGCAGAGTGTGAGAGAGAGAGAGCGAGAGAGAGAGATCTTACAGTGGAAACCTGAGAGACGTGTCTGTAGGAGGCTAGTTGACGGAGTGTGGTGAGGAAACCAGGGTGTGCCGCCTTCCTCATGTGTTGCTATGATTTCAATGCCTTATTTGCATGCTTTTCTTTTCCATTTTATAATCTTATGCATTTGGTTTCTGGTTTGTCTGCTGTCAAGGACTTTGACTGCTAAATGCACTAACATGCTCAAATTCTACATTCCAACTAATAATGCACATACCAGCTAAGCTACTCATACATGGCAATTGAACTCCCCTCACAACAGACATCAAACATCAGAACAAAACACCTCTACAAACTGCTTACATAACACACCCCAAGTATATGCATACTAGTACCACAGCCACACATGCTCCCTTTTGGACACAAATGTGTATATGCCCTTGACACAGAACAACTGGAAACAGCTCCCCTCCCCCTTGCATGGGGTGTTTAGTCTGCACACATCACCACAACAGCAAAGCTATGTTGAATGTTCCTCTCTCTCCAAAGCAACCTCAATAACCCCCTCTCCTGCAGATATGCCACAGTGCCTGAGACTACTGCACATCATGGCAGAGCACACTATCAATCACAGCAAAATGAACAGAGCATACAGAATTATGTGAAGAGGGTTTGAGTCACACATTGTGGAGCATGGCTTCTTACTGGCAATCACAGATGGCAAGAAGTAGTGACTGAGACTTTGCAAAGGTGGAGAGGCTAGACATAAGAATGATCACCCTATGTCGTCCTATCTGGGGACATGCTTACCACTACAGCAATAGTGGAGGAGCTGTGCAAATAAGACATCAGGCCACAGTCCAACAAAAAAGTCCCATTCAGAATATGGGGTTCACATTTCCATTGCTAAGTTTCACTAGAGGGCCATCCTTTGGAAGCCATCGCAGAAGAGGGATGAGTTTTAGACTGATGGGAAAATCAGTCAACCCTCAACATCTAACTACACCCAGAAAGGGATGCCTCAATTTGTAATTGTCAGAAGGTTTGGCGGGCAGATGCCAGGATCTCAAGTGTGCACACCCTTAATTATTCTCCCTCTGATTTGGTCTATTAAGGGGTTATGAACACAAGGCATTCTTCAAGAGAGGGTGCCAACTGATGATGAACAAATTGAAGCCTACTCCATTGGAATAGAATAGCATTGCCAAGGAATTATGAACTTGTGTGAGAGCAACATTGACAAGCCAATTGAGACATGAGTGTGGATAACCTCTATTTTGATACTTCTCAACACCAATATTATATATAGATCCATGTGAAATTGGGAGTACTTGTTGCTTGCACATGCATATGCAGATGTCTAGCCTGTACCCAATATAAACTGAATGCTTGTGAACATGAAGACAGCAAGCATTGTATCGACTGTTGGTCCTCTCTTGATTATACCACCAATTATATTTATGTAAATAGGCCCACCCTTTTATATCACTCCTCATGACACAGAGAACCTACATATGCCACCAAATGTCTTGTACTTTAACATTAGTGGTGGCAGTATTCCATGGATTAATGAAAAACCTATTTGTTTATGTGCTTGGAATATGCTTTTTTCAGGACTATAACCTCATATCAGGACATACCAAAAAGAGGATTGCCGTCAGCCGGTATAGGGTGTTCAATATCAGAGTTAAAAAATGCACTACAATTAAAGTGGGAAAGTGCTGCTCTAGAGAAAAATATGTTACATACCCACGTCACAACACAAATCAGCCCGACACTATCCAAACTACTGCTGAAATTTCCCAAACAGGTATGGCTCTTAAAGACAATGGGCCTCATTACGACCCAGGCGGTAAGTTACCGCCTGGGTCGTACCTTTACCACCATGGCGTAAACTATGTTTACGCCATGGTGGTTGGCGGACTTACCGCCCCATTCCGAGGTTGGCGGGGCGGAAAGTCCCCAATCCCCATTTACCCTTCCCCATTCCCATTTTTGCCCCATAGGGCATAATGGGAGTGGGGAAGGCGTTAATTACGCCACCGTAAATTACGGTGGCGTAATTAACATCAAGGTCCCTTAGCGCCATGGATTTTAACACCTGCTAAAAGCAGGTGTTAAAACCTCCATGGCGCTAAGGGACCTCGGAATCAGGCGGTAAGGGTCGGCGCTGTTTACGCCGCCGTAAACCCCTTACCGCCTGAGTCGTAATGAGGCCCAATTTGTCAGATTTACGCTGAATGAAAACAATTGTGTGAAACCATGAATCTACCAGCATCTCACTAGGAGATTTGCGGCAAGGCCGTGGATAACTTTTCAGATAGTTTGCCCAGAATTACACACCGCCTGCATGGGTGCTAGGAGGCAATGCACAAACAAGTATCACGTGCATGGGTGACACTTATATATGTGTGACCTTATCTATGTAGGACGTGTCAATTTGTGCAGCCTTTGAGCTGCTACTGCGTCATCATGCAACACGCAAGTAAAGGGCCACGTGTGTTGAGCAATCAAGTTGCACTCTTTGGGCCTGATTCATGGAATTATCTGCAAAGTAAATTGGGACTTTGTTGGGCAAACTGTGTGAAAAATCCTGTTTGTCGATTCATGGAATCAATTGCTTGGGACTTTTTCGTACTCTGTGGGGAATTCGCGCAGGCTCAGCATGACTCGGCCAGCCAACGAGTGCCTTGTGTGAGACACCTCGTAGAGCGTGGGCGTGGCTTGCCCACGGAACAAAGTAGGGCGTGAAACATGCAGAATGAGGAAGAACAAGGAAAATTGTGTGCGTTCCGAGAGAAGGCCCGCAGGAGGCTATCATACGCCCACAACAGCACAGGTAAAATCGTATTCATGGATCTGACCGCACAACCTCACGATGGGGAAATGACTACGCAAAACACTCGATGTAACTGCCACTCAAAGGCAGGCGTACAGAAACTTGTGCATAGGAATCACATCACAGAGGTAAGATCGCATGTTGGATTTAGGGTTGCGTGCAGTCGAGGTTCCGATAGAAGTTAGGGGTGAGCGTAAGCAGTATGGTGGGGTGTACTAACAGTTTATTGGGGTTCACACGCATATTTACTGGGAAATGACAACTTTTATGGTACATGTTATGCATGTACATGGGGTGCTGGGAATGGTCACGAGGGACAGTATGCATTATCCCCGGGGTGTTGACTTGGTTGTGGTAGTTTGCATGCTGCTTTCCCAGGGTGTGTTGCGTCACGGTCGAGCAGTGCGCAAAGGTCTGTATGCAAGGCTTGAATTGCTATGCATGGGAGCGTGTCGTGGCATTCCGGATGCTCTTTGCGCATCAGGCTGTTTTGCGTGGGGAATTCTGTGAATACGCATAGCTCACAAATTGTCTTTTTTGCGCAGGGTCGTGAAAATGACTGTTCAAGACGGGAACTTTGCAGGGTCAATGCGCGTATTTAAATAAATAAGGCCCTTTGTTGTGCTTGAAGAACATCACATGGCGCAAACAGCAGCTTCATGAATCAGTATCTTTGTGTGGAGGTTCTGAGTTCTACAAGCAGGCAATCGTGCCATTTTAAAAATGCTCCAGCAGGTTCTCTGAGGAAACTGTTACTGAGGAGATTCTCTTATGTTTGTGAATCAAAAACAGCATGCATGGATTTTACTAATTTCTTCATAACCTATAAATTATGAATATCTTTTTGTCTGGTCAATGTGGAGATGCGTCATGTGTCCTTTACACACAACAAACATGTTGCTGTTCCTATGCGCTCCCATTTCATTGATAAAGCATCGATGCGCCCATGGTGACAACAATGATTTTAACTTTCCATGCAACGCCTGCCCTGCAGTGAGCGCGTCAAAGGACACGTTGCTGTGAAATCTAAATCTGGGAACACAGGCACTTTCTATTAAGTCATCAAAAAGCCAGTTTGACGCCATTCAGGATCTCCATATTGTAAGATAAGAAAATAGCACGCACGCATGAGATGCAAATCTCCCCCCTCAGATTCCTGCACTTGAACTTCTCGCTTATCTCGAGGGCTCCCAGCGGCTTTAGCTCGCGCCAGAGTGGAATTGTTCGAGGTGGGTCTGTCTGAAGACCGATTGCTCGTCTTCGCATCCAAGGGCCAGACCTGCCTGCAGAGTGGCGATAAGTAGAAAGGCCACACTCGCAGGTGAAAATGCAAATCAAATAATAGCCTGCATCGATAAGTGTTGAAGTGTCAAATTACGACCTGCGTCTCATGCATATCGCTTCATTTTATGATTTGCCTTTAAGGAAGCTGAATGATTTTATAGTTACACATCCTTGCGCTGGAAGTAAGGCTGTTAATCTGAAACACATGAAAAGATAGCATGTCCTTATAAATACAAGTCTGCATTGGCGGCAAGGGCATGTCATTGCAAAACTCTTCATTGGCATGTCTAGAGGCATAAGATAATTTTCACAGAAACATGGGATGCATTCAATGACGCTGCAGGTCAAAAGAAATTCAAAATATATGCAATTGATGACAAGGTGTATCTTAACACTCGGTGCAGAATTCGTAGCTATTTTGCATCAGGTGACTGCATTAAAACGTCTGAGTTCAAAGAAACAACGTCAGGGCGTGTGTGGCTTATTTTCAGCATATTCCTTCGAAAAGGCATATGACAAGCACTACTAAAAATACAAAAAATAAAACATAATAATAATTGTCATGGGAATCTCGAACCTTGGTTTCAAAATCCCACATGGCATTTCTGATGGGTCAAGCTTGCAACGGATTAAGAAGCAGGATCCAAGCAGCACTGTCCAATCCAAAGGATCACAATCTGAAAGGGAGTTTGTCCAGACCACAGGCATGGGCCCATGTATATACATTTGGAGGAGCTTTTAAAGGCCCAAATCACTTTGGGGCCAATTCTGAGTTTGGCAGGAAATCGGTGGTAATTCAGTGGAATTACTGCCAAAATTGGATACCGTTACCGCAGCTTGGTGGTAGAGCGGTGTTAGTCACCATTTATTGGGGGGTTTGGTGGATTTTTGGTGGAATTATGACCAGCACATACACAGAAACTGATTACCCCTGTCTCTGCCCATGTTATAGTAACTGGTTAGCCAAACGCATTTCTTCCACAATTCTCCATCATGAAGCATAGATGAGACAGTATTATATTAAAAAAATCATTCAAATTTTATTTTTTCACATAAGAAAATTGTTTTAAAATCTTTTAAAAACTGACACAAACATGCGTGGTTCTAGTTAACAATAATTAGAAAAAACTGACAAAGAAAAGCAAATGTCACAATTATAGAACAAACTCACAATCATAAACAAGAAATCAAGGGATAAAAAAAACAATCAATGGGGTAGAAGAAACAAGAAGAGGAAAAAAAGAAGAGGAAAGAAGTTAGGGATTGTCTCTGTAAACACAGTTTCCAAAACAACCGGTATATTATGCTTTAATCTAACACCGTTCTATACATCTTTCTTTCTCAGAATCTCATCATCATTTCCTGTTCCATTAATCGAACAAGACTTTCTTTATTCCAGTCTTACAAGATTGTCGACATGTTTCGGCCACATTTCTTAATGAGACACTGGCCCTCATTACAAGTTATGCCGGTAGCCATGCCGCAATTTGCGGCATGGCTGCCGGCAAAACCGCATCCGTGTCCGTGTCCTCGGAATGAGGACTTACCGGACCATTCCGAGTTCGGATGGCCCTGTAATTCCTCACTCGAGGACACAGACACGGTTCATCCCCATTCCCATGTCAGCCCCCATAGGGCTGAATGGGAATGGGAGAGGGAGTAAACGACAGGCCATTACGAGATGGCCCGTTGTTTGCTCCCTCTTCCCCTCGCGGGACCCGGTAAGCACACCTGATTTTCCCAGGCGTGCTTAACGTGTCCCGCGAGGGGACCTCGTAATGTGGCGGAACGGGTTGAACGGCGCCACAGCCTTTTACAGGCGCCGTTTAACCCGTTCCGCCAGGGTCGTAATGAGGCCCACTATCTCTAGTGTCTTTTTTCAATTGTTCTACTGGCCTTCTTCATTTGTTATTGCATTTGTCTTCTATACCCCCCTATCAGGTTGATTGCACTTAAATAATTCGTGGTGTTCTTGGGGGAGGTTTAAATTAGCCAAGTTCTATTGAACACGGATTCTACTTCCTTCTAGCACAGCATTTTCATTCTTTAAGTTGACACAATTTCCAGAAAAAGGAGGACTTGTTCGTCTAATCCTTAACAGGATTGTTCCTTCAAACTTTACACAGATCACTACTGTAGGGAATGAGGAGGCAGCACTCTATAGACCCTACAGATTAAATGATTTTCTCTTCATCGGGTGTAAGGCAAGTCTGCATCTGCTAAACGTCCATTCTGATAGAGTGTCTGCTGCGAAAGAGTTTTGCTTTCCCCAAGCACCCTATTATGACTGGCAGGCATGAGGCTGTAGGTAAATCCTCTACTTTCCTCCAAAAATAGGCAGAATTCCCACTTGGTTATTCCACTAATGGTAATTCCACCAAAACGTGTAATTTGGCAGTGCAGGAACAATGGAGGTAATGCCACTTTTTATTTAATTTGTAGGTTTTGTTGGGATAAAGAGAAATGAGTGGACAGGACCGGCTTGTAGATGACCATTTTGAGGTGTTTCAAAGTGTTTAGAATAGTTTTGAACTGTTTTGGAGGAGTTGTTTATTTGTTTGTGGTGTTTGATGATTCCTGCTTTACCATCCTTTGTCTGCTTGTGTGTGTGTTTCAGGCATCCAGTCTTATCTTTCGATTTTTCACTAACTCACTTAAAAAAAGAAAGAAAAAGGTTCATTGTGGACGTTCCACTGCTCTTTTTCACAGTACAAACACAAAACAACAAATGTCCTTTTTTTAATTTATTTTTTTGGGAACCATTGCATGAACCTTTCAATTCATCCTGTGCATTAGTCCTTTCAGTTGGGATGTTCTGGGAGCCCTCTTCATTAGGTGAGCCTTGCATGACTGAATTTGTTGATCTATTTTACGTTTTTTGTTTCGTGATTGCAATTTTAGGCAACACATTATTTTATCTGGAGGGTGAGAAGAGCAGGGCATAAGGGAATTTACTTCACTTCAGCCTCCATTTCAGAGGTCAGGTAGTTAGCCAGGTTTGTGAGAAGGGTGAGAAAGTGCTTGAGGAGAGCAACATGGAGATTGAGAAGGTGTGCATATAGTTTGAGGAGGGGCAGGCAAAGCTCGAGGAGGGGCAAATGGTGCTTGAATGGGGCAGATGGAGAATGAGGTAGAGATTGACGAGGATGGTCCAGTGGTGGTTCAAGGAGATGACAAAATGCCTAGGGAGGATGTATCTACCAATTAGGATGAACACTACACACGTTGCACAGGTAGGCCAGCATTATTGGCAGAAGGGTACTATATAAGACCACTCTAAACTGCAGTACCTTACACATTCCTGAAGAACACAATGCAGTATATACCCGTTGGCATTACTAGTGAGCCAGTAGTAGCTGTGCAGCATGGAGAGCTAGCGTCTGAGATGGAGGCAGGCTGCCGGACAGAATAGGAGGTGGTAGAAATGCTGCAGGAGACTGACATGCTCCAGAAAGAGAAGTCACAATACGTAGGAGATGAATAAGGCACAATTACCTAACAGTGAAGCATGGGCTTTGCAGGCTCAGGCTTTCCTGAAGAAGATTAATCCAGGTTAGATGTTATCCCGCCCAATGACTGCATACATCTGTTCATGTGTCTCGACTACTTCATCTTGCCAGAGGTAATAGTTGTTATGTATGACTGCATAGCAATGTGCAACCTGTACCAGAAGACAGGTAATCACGTTGAGGCAAATACGAGTGTCTTGGTCACCTCACCATGGAGATGTGCAAGAATTTGAAAGTGTGGCACACAAATGTGCACTGAGGCCACACATCACCTGCAACAGAAATACAAGTCAAAGGATGGATGCTAAAGAGATCCATATGCGGTCTCTAGCCTCTTCTACGTGACAGGGCAAGAGGATAGACAAGTGCAGATATGGCCAACTGGCAGAGCCCACTAAAAAAACAAGAGTGGCTCCACTGGTTGCTACAGTCACATACATTGAGGTAGAACCTAAAGTTTATGAGTGTGTTACTAAGAGTTAGAGAGCGGATCTGCCAATTGAGTCAAAACCTACGGGTTGTCCATCACTGTGGACAACACATTTGCAAGGTTTTTGTGTAAGGCAGTGTCCTTGTGCTCTCTGTATAAATTGACGGATATCGGGGTCTCTGAAAACCTTCATTTCACCCAAGAAGAAACTGCTATCACATTCATAAAATAAAAAGGGCAAGGCAGCTGGCCCTGATTGTTAAAGACCCAGGCTTTTTATATGGTTTAGGGACTGGTAGTTTCCAGTTTTGTGACATGTTTGTCATGCAATAGGGCAGGCCCATACCAGGCCAGTATCCAGGAAGAGATGTTTATTGGTCCCATTGCTTAAAAAAGGATTGATAGTAGAACCTCACTGTTATTCACCGATCTCACTCCTGAACGTCTCAAGCAATATTTTTGCAAGTTGTTTGGTCACGAGGTTGGAAGAATGGGATGTTGGTAATAATGTTTTGTTATATAGCCAGGCAGGCCTTAGAAATGGCTTTCTATAACGGATCAATGCTTTCTGTTGAATATCTTTATAGAAAAGTATACAAAATTGATGGGTGGCCAAGAATATGCAGCCTTGCAACAGTCTAAGGCCATTGATAGCATTGGCCATGCTCTGCTATGAGAACATGTTGACTGCATTGCTTTAGCACAAGGCCTTATTCAATGAATTTGATCATCGGATGCTTATACCGCAGAAGCTGTCCACCACTTAAAACAAACATTTACGGGCAGGAATTTTCGACAAACCGGGGTGTTAAACAAGGGTGCCTGCTTGTCCCGTTAACATGTATTTATTTATTGTGAGCTATTAGCCTACATAACTGGTAGGCTTCTCCCACCTTAATTAAATGGGACTAGTCTGAGTACTCTGCTATACGTCGACGATACAGTCTTATTAGACCTAACTTCTGACGCTCTTCACCAGAGTCTACTATGTGCAATCTCATATTTCATGATCATCGATTGAAAGTAAATCTGACAAAAACTAAAATGATGGTCTTTGGATAGGAAGGACTAAACTGCAGCTGGTTTATTAACCATGAAAACATAGAGATTGTCAGCCTGTATAAATATTCCAGGCTGGAGTTTGCTAATAATGACCGCTGGGGTACACATATAAAGAAGATGGCCAAAAAGGTTGTACCAGGCATTAGGGGCAGACCTCGTTTTTATCAGCAATTTTGGGGTAGAAGACTGGACCGAAGATTGTTAGTGTTGGAGGAGAAAATCCAGATGTCATCATTGTATGGGTGAGAGATCTGGTGATTCTTCTCCTGTGCTGAACTGTAGTTTTTGTCGCATACATTCTTACGGAAAGTGGCAGCGTTGTCACCCAGCACCCCTGGAGATACTTTGATCCCCTAGTTAGGTTTTCTTTGCATAACATGCAAGGCACAAAGGAGGATTTTAGATATGTTTCTGAAAATCCAGTTCCACCCCTCCATAAATCAAAATATAGGCAATGCCCTTATACAGGTTCTGTCTTCACCCACACAGCAAAAGTTGTACTTGCATTCAAACAGGATTGCCTTGATGAAGAGGTGGGGTATTGGGGATAACTCTGAGTTCAGTAACAGGTAAAAACTGCAACAGAAGCTCCTTCTTCAAAAAATAGCTGTAGAAGTAGAGCATCATAGAACTGTGCCCCTAATTGAAAATGTACAATTATTAGAGTTGCATTGTAAAGCACACGTGGGTTTAGGACAATCAATGTTGTATTCTAACTTTGTAAGTAAAATGAAGTCTCCTGAGTGCAGAAGGACAGCTCGGGTTATTTGATTAAATGTGGTCCTCTTTAAGGCCCGAATTAGTTGGTTGGGTATTGATAAGACGTGTAGTTGCGGTATGAGCAAAGAATAGGACATTGTGCATTTTTTTTAAAAATCATTTGTACATTTTTATAGATTATGGAAGAAGATGGCCTAGGCCTCATTTCATTGAAAATAATGTTAGGACATGCAGGGAGGCCATTTCCTTGTTTATGAATCATAATGATGAAGATGTATGTACGATACTTTGAATTTTTTAGAGCGATGTTTAGGATAATCTTAAGAGTATTCTGAGGTTTTATGTCGATTGTGACATTTTATAATGTGTATTTTTTAAAATAACGTGTGTTGTTTATGCTCTTTATTAATGGACATGATATGATATGATAAGTCATTTATAACGTGCTGATACACAAGGATCCTATCTGAATACATTTCATACCATACCAAACAGTCTGTGAGCACCATTTTAGGAATTAGAGAGTGGCTCCACTGGTTGGTAGAGCCAAATAAAATGAAGCAGAATATGTAGTTGTGACACTAAGAGTACAAAAGAGAGTGGCTATGCTGGTAGGTAGAGCAAAATGGATTAAGGCAGAGCCTCCGGTTTGAGAGGACAGTATTCATAGAGTGGCTGCACTGGTTGGTGGAGTGAAAATAAGTGAGGCAGATCTCTAGCAAGTGTGTTACTCAGAGTTAAAGAGTGATTTCAGCAGTTGGTAAAGTCAAATGCATTGCGGGAAGAGGTTCTTTGAGAGTGTGTTTCCATGTTTACTCTTACGTCCTTATAAAACAATAACAAATATATATGATGTTAGCCCCTGCCACTTTATATCTACAGAAATACATCAGTTTCCCTCCATACCAGCAACAGTACATGCTGCATGAATGTTACTGAAATGAGTGTTAATATCATTGGTCCACCCATGCCACTCTATGGTCATTTATCATGTTAAACACCACTTTCACAATTATCCACCCCCATTGATTTCAAGCTTTCAGATTGCCTATGAACTTGTGTAATTTGATTGCCTGCATTTTGGTCCCTATGGGCCTTGTGCCGTTTCAATGCCTGAATTTTGTTCAGCTGCAGCCCTGTGTAATTCAGTTACCTACTAGGTGTCACCTATGGTTGTATGTAATTTGATTCCTGGAATTTGGTCATGGATGGCTGTGTCCTGATTGCCTCTATTCTAGTTTCCTATAGCCATATGTGATTCAGTTGCCCGAATTATTTTCGATTCCTACTGATCTGCCTCATATTATTGCCTGCATGTTGGTTACCTATAGTTCTCTGTAATATGACTACCTGCATTGTTGTCACAATATGCCCATTGTAAATGGAGGGCCTGCTGTTCTGTTGCCAATGGCCCCATGTACCTTAACTGCATTTTCATCACCTGTCTCTCTGTGAAATTTGATTGCATGCTCTCTTGTTACTTATGACCGTGTTTAATTTGGTTGTCTGTGTTTTGTTTGCCTATGGCCCTACTTAACCTCTATCCTAGATGTGTAAGGTCCTCATTTACTTTCTGACACAGCACTTTGAAGCTCGGTCCAGCACCCCCTCCCTGACAAACAGTGCTCCCGACCCTTCCACAAATAACCTAGCTAATGCCCTTTGGGCTCTACACATTCCCACAACGTATCACTCTGACCCTACTGCTAGGAGACACCTTTCTGTCACCCCATGTGGTACATGCCCACTTGACCATCTCACTCCTCTATCTAACCCTACTCTCCACTGCTTCCTTTAATGCCTGTGCGTGCCACCCAACCCACACTGATTAACTAATGCTAACATCTTCTGTCCCACTTTGCTCCGCTCTGTTACCAAATCCTTACCCAAATATCTCCCACCAATCTATCTATCTTTGAAAAACCTTGTTCCTCATGAATCACTTTGACTTATTCCCAAGGGACCTCTCCCAAAACCATCCTTCCTTCTCACTCTCTGCATCCATTCTCACAATTGACTCCCTCTCCATCAGGCCACTCCAACTTTGACTATAGTGTTGCTTATCCTTGCACACTCTCTCCCCTCTCAACTTTCACAATTAAAACACACATTCAAACCTCACTCCATTGCATCCTACCTTTCCAGGTCCTCCCTTCTTCCTCTTATTCTTCCACTTTCCTCCATTAAACAGGCATTTTCTGACCTTAACCTGGCTCTCCATTCCACCTTTCATGGCCACTAGCCCACTTGTACCTTCTCACCATCTTCTCCTCACCCCCTAAGCAACTAGAGCAATCCTAAGATTCACCTACTTAAGAAAGATATGCAATGACTGTTCACCTACAAAGATGCCTTCCTCTACTTCACTACAGCCCAAGAATTTGCTATATCTGTATACTTTCCTAATCTCATCAATTCAATGATTTTACAAAATTGGAGATTGCAAAATTGAAGGTTAAGGTTAAGTTGCTTCACGGCTTCTTCTTTGTTTTTTCTTGTTTATTTCTTTCTTGTTTCATTCTACCAGATCCTCTTGTCTTTTGTCATCACCTAGCGTTTGGGAGAGGTCTGGTTTGGTGCATTCAGCTAGGCCCGCTTTCAGAATTTTTGCCATGGCAATTGACCAAGAGGTTTTTTCACCACTTACTAGACGACTCCACCAAACCTCTTCTTTGCATAGAATGCATGATTCTAGTAGTGGTCCAAGGTAAGCTTTTCTGAGATTCTGGGTCCCCGGAGATGTGATCAAAAGGCAGAGACGTTTTTATGGGAGGGCTAAAGGGGCACTTGGCCAGCGCCTGCACCTTGGAGGGGGCCCCACAAGGCTAGCTGATCTGAAGAAGTAAGATTCCATTGTTCACTAGTCTTACATAGCACACGTCAGGATATTTTATGGGGTGCTGCAGAGGCTCTAAACCCATTGCCTTTGTGCTTGGGCAAGTGCATTCTGCCTTATCACATCATCTATTGCTTTCTGTGTTCACTATGGCATACATAGTTTGTGTGTTCGTTATGGCACAACTCTGTAGCATTCTTTCCTTCCTGTGGGAATTATGTTGATCATGTGCAATAGGCAATGGTGAAATGCATATTGATAAATTGAGCGCACAATGCTTCAGAATTTAGCTCAGTGTGTGAAGCACCCATTGCAGAGATATGTGTTCATATGCAAAACTAGAATATCACATTACAGCAAGGTTAGCTTTCCTATGTCTGAAGTTAATAAACCTGACTGCATATGTACTTGGTTATGCAGAACAACATCTGCTTTTGTCAGCAATGTACTTGTACCAGATAGGGGTTTCTATAAAAACTAACATATCATCCGTATAGTGAAGGTCTAGAAATTGGTTTGTTCAGATGGGGTGTTGTAAACCCTTGGCAATCACCTCCAATGATGGCATAAACTGTTAGTCCAAGAGGTGAATAAGTATCCAAATTCAATATTTTGTAACAACAGCGTTCATGTTTGTATGCTGGATTTGCCAGCAGACGATACAGTGATCCTGATCAAATCATCTAATATAACTTACCTTACTGTGCTGTCTTCTGTGAGGTTTGCCCTCTTGCATGCTGCTGGTATCATCTAGCCCATTACTTGTTCTTTCTTCTTTTGTAGGCCATTGAAAATGTCACTAGCCATTGTTTTGTAAGTATTTAAAGCTTTAAAATACAAAAGACAAATCCAGATTCAATGTGTTAAATCACATCTATTGGTATGCTGGTTCTTATATACTTTCCTTGATGATGGAGAAAATGAAGCTAGAATCATTCCCCTTTTGCATAACACCCTTCTACAATATTTTGTTTAAAAATTGTCATGTTTGGTAATGTAATTTGTGTACTTTCCAAGTCCGTTTTTAAAACAATTGATTGTTTTAGTTCATGGTAAGAACTGGAAAAGAAAGTGTTCAAATGCAGAAATTGCAGAGTGGGCACACATCCCAGCTTCACCCCTTCACCCTTTAACCAATGTGTGATCCTGGGCATTTTATGGAATCTTGTATTGCCTAACCTCTCAATATTGCCAGCGCCTAAACCTTTCAAAATTGTCAGCCCTTCCAAGTGATTGCCTTCTCATGGTATGATCTTCATAAAAGCCTTAATTATAGTTTCACTAGGTTAATAGTGAGCATATTTATATCACACAACACAGGCATTTGTTCTTTTGATATCTAATGGCAACACTATTTGAAAACTATATCCCAATTCTAATCTTAGTCTGTCTGGATACCTTCCTGGTTGCTTCTAATCTGCCTCCACTATCCATGCTACAGTATGTGTAGCGTTCTAATTCCTTCTAATTGATGGTCTGTATCCATGCATGAGCACTTTTGCATTCTGTGAGGCAGTTAATGTGAATTCTCTGTCTATTATGGGTTACATGTACCATTTACATACGGTCCTGCATTAATACTACATCTACCTTGCTGGATGTTATTGATAAAAATTATCCTGTATATACTAGAACAGTAACCCCTTTGTAGACTGCTAATGTTGAGCTTCAAATGCTACTTGTTTTTCATTCTGATTAGAGCAAGAATGAAGAGGGCAAGGAGACTTAAAGGGAGAAAACATGCTTATTATGCTGCGAGACAGCATATCAACCTATAGGTTGTTAGCGCGTCAGATGGGGGCGCGACCAGTATTCTTGATCCCTTAATTCCTTTGGGTTGGTGGAGAGGGACCCCAAAGATGTCCATGCCCAGGGCCCCAAAAGTGCTTCAGATGGCCCTGTCAAAAGGTGCCTCACTGATTCGATTGCAGTTTCGTCCTTGCGAAGAGGACATGAGTCGGTTAGAGATAAACCTTTCAGTGTGCAGATTTCATTTGTGGGGAGTAAGTTTAAGCAAGCCCATAGAAACACGTGCCTCAGCGATTTGTCTGGGAACCTTTTGACAATTTGGACAGGTGTGTGTAACTTTTTGGACTGCAAAGGAAGATGGCCGAGTAGCCTGTTTTTCCCAGCCAGTTTTGTGTTTCAATCCAGTCCGCCTGATCCATTTTCGTTTTACTTTTGTTGGATTCTGCACCAGATCATTTTCTGAGCACGCACTGTAGTCTAGTTGAGATCTTTTTCTTTCTGCCCATGTTGTTAGCATCTTGCAACCACGGGCCTTCATTTCATTGTTTATCATGTTATAAAGGGGTGGGGATTCCGGCATTGTCACTTTCCTGAACAAGGCCATTTCGCTTGCTTCAATTGCTGCTTTCAGGGATAGGAGACCCAGTTCTCTCCTGATTGCTGGAACCGAAGTCGAGTTCGGAAATGGCAGGACCTTGCGCCAAAAATGGCCTTCCAATTTTTACCATAAGCCTGAGCGAATTGTAAGCATAGATTCACCTCCATATGCCAAGCTTGCGACGACTTTAGCTTTGTAGAACTTTAAGACTGGTATCAGGAAGAAGCAACCATATTTTCTGTCCATTATGCGAGCTTGCATTGTTAGTTTTTGCGTCTTCTCCCATAGATGGTTCTGCATTGTTACCTCGCATTTTGAACTGTCCACCATTACGCCCAGATACTTTTTTACTGGTTTTTCTAATATCATTATCTTAGTTTTTTCTTTATTTATCTCAAGATTGTTCTTAGATATGTAGTAGGCCAAGTTGTTCAGTTAGGATGAGGTCATCAGCGTATATTAAATGGGACACTGCTGTCTGCCCAATTTTAGGCGGGAAGGGTCTGATGGTACCACTCTCTTCTTTGTAGTCACCCAGAAAAGACATGAACAATGCCAGGGTGAGGGGGCATCCCTGTTTTACCCCTCTGTATGTTAGTATTTCGTCGGACAAGATGGCTTTTTGGTTTAGCTTCACTCTCATTGAGGTCGAGGAATGGAGGGCTTTGATTGGCTCTAGAATTTGGTTCAGCAAGTTTCACTTTTCAAGTTTTGACCACAGCATCACTCTGTCGATCTGGTCGAAAGCCTGGGTGAGATCAATAAAGGCTAGGAACACCCTCACTTTTCCAGTCATTATCTTATTTTTTATGATTTGGTACCAGAGATTTTCATGAACCCTGTTTGAAAGGGGTCAGTGCTCGGGGAAGTTTTTGCCCATTGTTGAAAGGAGGAGGGATCCGTACATCTTTCCAATCGTGTCCAGCAGGGCTATTGGGCAATAGTTGCAAGGGTCTGACCTGTCTCCCTTTTTAAAGATTGGAACTACCACAAAAGAGGTCCAGGACCTCGGAATATATCTTGACTGGCAGCATTCTTTAAACACCTGACTGGTGAAAGATGCCCATTCCGCCGGGTGATTCCTTAAGACAACGTTGGTGACCCCATCTGGGCCTGGGGCTCTGAAAGGTTTGAGTTTCCTTATGGCCTCCTCAATGTTGTCTTTGTTTGAACAGTCGAGAGCTGGTTGTTTTAGGTGGAAGTTGAAATAAGACGGTAAAGTGAGACCTCCATCTCTCCTCAGACACTGTTTGACAACATGAGGTCCGGTGTTTGATCAACCTCTTTAACCAATTACCAAAAGTCTTGGGAATTCCTTCCTGACAGTTTCCTCAGCATTTCCTCAGAGTCTTGCTGCTAAAGGAATCCTCAATAGAATCTCAACCAAGATTTGTGCTTCCTTAGTTCTATATGAAGTTTTCTCTGCAGAAGATCTGAGTTTGATTTAGCTGCCTGTCTCTTTAGTGTTCTAATAGTTTGGCGTTTGACCACCAGCAGTTTATCATACTGGTGGATAGGTGTTTGGTTTGAATTGTGTCGTTTTCAGAAAACTGGACTGGCACAGTATTAATAGTGGTTGATAATCGATTTGTGATGCAGTCCCCCACTCTCTAGAGGAAAGTTGGCTTGTGTAGTTTGCTGAGAGTTCTTCTATTCTTTCAACCGTTAGCCTCAGGCCATTTCCTTGGGATGTAGGTTTGACGTCTTCGGACCTGTTCAGTCTGGTAAGGCTCTCTGTAAGCCATGTTATTTTGAGGATGTTCTGATCACTAGCTTCAGATCATATAATCTCAAATGATTTTATCAAGTTTAGCATGGCCTCCAACGCAAAGATGTAGTCAATTGTAGCCTTTTGGGCACCTCTTTCCCATGTTGGAATTTGATCAGCTGAGGGGAATGCCTGGTTTCTGGAGTCCATTAGCTTTTGCCATTGTTGCCCGCGCAAGTCCACCCACGTTTTTGGTCGTATTGGTTCTGGAGTTAGTTGAAGTCTCGGGCATTTGGCATTTAGGTCTCCACTTATTATTATAAGTGCGGCTTCAGAACCAGCATAGATTCCATCAATTTCTGTTTCAATGATGCTTAGAAACTATCCGTGATAATCTGAGAATTCCAGTATGTTGTGATTATGATGAGCCAAGTGGTCGCAGTGGTTCCAAGAGGGGAAATGGGGTGCTTCCACTTCACAAGGACCGATAGATGGCTCTCAGTGGACGAGAGATGTTTTCGAATAGAGAGTCCACTGCCTGAACGAATTGCCACTAAAGGGCCTGGCGACAGATGGCCCAAACAGCCTTTGAGTGCTGGCAAAGCAACTGTATCGAAACTGTCCATAGATGGTGTATCTAGAAGTCAAGTTTTTTGGAAGGTTAAGATATTGTAATCCCCAAAGTTTATGTCTCCCGCTTTTGTCAGATAGTTGTGTCCCCTGGTGTTCCACAACACTATTTTCAGAGGGGTAGTCACTGAGTTTCTTCCGACGTTGGATCCTCCTCACTCTGGGCCTTCTGTAATGAGCATCTTGTGTTTGTGGGATGATGTTGGTTGCTATTTATTTGAAGTGTTTGTCATGGCTTTCGGGAGCCAGGCCCAGAGTTGTTTAATCGGGGCAAATGTTGAAGAGTTGTTTTGTGTAGTTGAAACTACCGGTGGTGGAAATTTGCAGTGTGCCTCATCTATCGGTCTCGATCCCCTCGTCTTGATTGAGGATTCTGGGATGGGACTGCCTTCATGTGGTAGTTGCTTGAATGTTTGCCCTGCTGGGCTTCTTCTTGAAAGCCTTGTTGCTTTCTTAGAGTCTGTTGTCTTTGGAGAGGCTTTTGCAGTGACGTTATTGTTCTGTTTGTGCGGGTTGCTCATATAAGATTTTTGGAGCTGAGTACTGCTCCTGTTATAGGCCTCCTATTTCAACCTGTAGGGTGGATGCTGAGTCAAGGGATAGCTCCCGACAGCTTTTACTGGTGACTCCTGTGTGTTATCCTGCAGCTCCATGACCTAATAGCCTCTTATAAGAAGGTCTTCCGATCCTTGTTTGATCAGCCGTTCTAGAGCAGTAGCTCTTATGTGAAGAAAGGCCTTTGCCTTCTGTGCTTTATGGTATGGCTCTACTAGGATGAGGTCATCTGTCTTCAGCTTTTTTGAATTCATGGATGTTTTTCAGAACTTTCAAAACAGTCCCCAGCTTTAAAGTTAGTGCTTCAGAGTTCCTTGGAATCTGTTCCAACTTGAAAATGTTGGTCCGAGGTGGCTGACGGTGGCAGAGGTTTCTGGCCGTGTCGTCCTTTCCTGCAAGCCGCTCAGCCCTACGGACTGCGTGTGGGTGGTGAGAGTGTTGAAAATGATTATCGATTGGGCTAAAAAGGCTTCTTAGCTTCTGTAAAGGATTTTCTCCTGTCCGACGTTCTGTGTGGCAGGGGCCCCTTTGCTCTCCTCTTTCTTTTCGGGTTGAGTCAACTCTATTGGAGTGCCGACTTTGCGAGGGTGCTGCTTTTTGAAGAAATGCAGTCCTCTTGGTGATCTGATGATGTTCTCCTCCATGGGTGCTCGCAGTATATTGTCACTGTTTCACCATCGTTTTTTAGAAACCGGAACGCCAGCCTTTTTCGAGTCGGCTTCTGTTTTTTTGTCAAGGCTTTCCTGTGGTCAACCCTGTCCGTTGTTCGTTGTAGCATGATGTTCATGAGACTGTCGTCCGCCAGGAAGTCTTCGACTGTGATTGGAGATTTTTGTTCGAGGTGCTGCGAGATCCTCCATATTGGTTGTATGCCAATCCTGGACAGTGGGGGTGTGTCAGATTTCTCGGTAGTCTTTTTTGTCGGTGCCATCACGTTGTTGTCAAAGGTCTCACCTCTTCCCTTTGTTAGATGAGTCGGTTCTGGCAATTTCTTTGGTGGTGGCACCATCTTTAGGTTTGTATCATATTTTATTGGAGATCCGATAAGAAGAGGGATTTGGTCTGCTTGATCTGGTTTTTGGAGATGTCCTCCTTTGTTCTCCTCTTGATGATTTTGGGACTTTTAGTAACCTTGTGGGATTCCAGCAAATCTAAAGAGTCGAGGTTCTTCTGAGCTCACCTTCATGTGCTGCTTTTTGTGAAAAGGAAAATGTTTGCAGTGGGTGGACGAATATCGGCCCCCGACTGTAGGAGATTTTAAGACTTTTCTTTGGGCAGTTTAGGATCTGTTTGTGTTGCTGAGTCTGCTGACTTTTTGATGGTAATAGCTGCAGGCAAGATTTTGCTTGTAGTAGGTGAGCAGGGAATTGGAGCGGTCAGTGGTTTTTCATGGTGCTCTCCGTCGTTTTTTTTCTTTGGCTGTGATGTACCCTTCTAAATAGGTCAGATTGGTGTGCATCATAGAAATTAGGGTAGTTTGGTCTTTCAATGTGTCATTCAGGGCCTCATACAATTTTCCGAAAGGCGCTAGAGCTATTGTGATAGCTGACATTATTATTGTCATGTCAGACTTCTTTGTCAGTGTTTCGTTTGATGCTGAAAATGAATTTGCTTCTGCCCGTTTTATTTTGGCTGTGCGTGAAATGAGCGGGATCAAGAAACTACTGAGGAGGTGGCAACTTCTTTAGAGAATGGTAGTCATGGCCTGAGTAGGGAGGCATAGTCTCTGCTGCAGTTTGTACTTTATGTGGCGCAAGATAGCCTTCACCAAGTTCCTCTTGTGCTGGTTGGTGAGTAAGTTCCTCAATGGTGGATGCTTTCGGGTGGAGGCGCGATGGTTTATCTTTGATCGGGGACATCAGCTCCAAATTGTCTGTTTGCAAAGGCTTTGGAGAGGGCACTATGGCCACTACAGAATGAGGGATTGGAGGAACCGACTCAGGACTTGTGGCTCTTCGGCAGTCAGGTCTGTGGTGTCATTTGAGGCAGAAAGCGACTTTGTCGGTAGTGCCAGAGAGACTTAAAAAAGGGGTGCAGTTTCTGGTGTGATGCCTTTGCTAGGGATAAAAGAGTGTTTTACGTACTTTTGGCCTCCAGAATATCTGTGTCTGTTAGTTCTTCTAAAACGTCATATTTTCTTTTTCCTTGTCTGGAGAAGTAGTCCTTTAGGGAATTGCATATCAATGTTTTAGAGAGGGAGTTTTGTGACGCTTTCTTTAGAGTGCAGACTGGTGGATTTGCAAACCTTTTTTTTTTGGATGTATAAAGTGCTTACCTCTGCCCACATTTTTGCTTTTGTTTTTTAATTTTGGTGTAAATTTTGCCTTTCCTCCCTCTGCAATTGGCTCCAGCTGGGGAGATATGGACGCTTGTTTGTCGCAGGCAGGGTTCACCGGAAGGAGCATGTCTCTGGCAGTGCCAGCGTCAGGACAGACACTCGTTCCGTCTTTGTTTTGGTCGAATCCTTCTAGAGGCAGAAGTAGAGCCTCGTTCTGGGTGGCGTGAACTAGAGCTGCAACCTCAATCTGCGCCGATGACACCATTTTGGCCGTGCACACATCTTGCGGGTGCCCCCCTGATGAGTCGAGGTCGGCAGGGAGGCTCTCGAGTCCCAGCACCCCGAAAAGGGACCACCCAGACCCGGCGTCGACGGTGCTCGAGGTGCGAGCGTCCTCCCCAAGGTAGGGCTTGTAATCGGTAACATATCTCTGCTGGGCCCTTTCTTCGGTGCTTCTCGAGTTGCGCTCGCAGCACCTTGACCCACGGCAGGCAGCACTGGGTGGCTGCTGACGACAAGTCGATCAGGCAAGCCTCCAAAGTGAGTTTTAGCCCCCAGTTGGAAAGGGGGCATGGCCATTGGATTAGGAGTGTGTGTGGATCCTTTCACACTGGTGTTATCTGGCTGTTTTGGATAAGCGCTGTCTATTGGTGAAACAGGGCACTGTTCAAATTCAGTTGGTCGGTCCTTTGCAAATAGTTTGATAGAACTTGGTGCTGCGTTTGGATTTGGTGCCACGCACGGCTCCTGTTGCAAAGCGCCACTGGAAAGGGCCGATGTCAATAGAAGACAAGGGGCCTCATTCCGAGGCTGGCGGTAAGGGTTAACGGTCACCGTTAATGTCACTTACCACCATATTCCGAGTTCCCTTTTGCGGGTTGGCATTTAGCAGGTGTTAAAAATCCAACCCGCAAAGGGACCTTGGAGTAAATTACGGCACCGTAATTTACGGTGCCGTAATTTACTCCTTCCCCATTCCCATTGAGCCCTATGGGGGCAGGAATGGGGATGGGAAACCGGTATGGTGAATGGGGAATTACCGGTCCCTCCAACCTTGGAATGGACCGGTAATTACTCCATTCACCATGCCGGATTTCCATGGAGTAACTAGCTCCATGGTTGCTTACCATGGTGCTATTTACTCCATGGATAGCGCCAGCCTCGGAATGAGGCCCAAGGTCTAGGAGCCTGATGGGCCAGGACGACAACTTGTCTAGACTGGGCTTGTCGTGAGCTACGTAGGCATCGCCTCTCCTCGTCGTCTACAAAAGCTAGGGTAGTCTCAGGTGGAAAAGTCTTTTGAGCACTGCAGGTCTCCATTGTAAGGCAGTCTGACAGTCCTGCCACAGACTGCAACAGACTGCACTACCGCTGCAGCTAGCTATGCGGCCACTCCGCAGCTTCAGGCATTATTTATGGAGTGCATATTTTCATCCACATAAAAATCTGTGCTGACTCCCCCATGTCCCCATGCTATGTCCTCTTCTACATCCACATATGGCTTTGCCCTCTATTTCAACTATGAGATATGTAAAATCCATCAATCTCTCACCACCACATCCATGTCCCTCACTTCTTTCTCTCCCACATAACACCACTATTTCCACCTAAACTCCATCTCCCGCACTTCTACAAACTGACATTCTACAGATCAGTAGCTCCTGCATCCACAGTGACCTGTTTGACACACTGACATTTAAGGAAATTGCACCTCTCACCCTATTCTACTTCTTCTCCCTCTTCAAGATGTCCCTATTGCTCACGATCTTCCTGCCTGTTGCAAGGTAACTACTTTATTACTGATCCTAAGGAGCCCTAAGGCAGATGTCAGCTTACACCCATAACTCTGCCAATTATCAACCTGTGTTTCTTTGTCTCTAGCCTTAGTCACTTCTCTAAAATCCTCAAACAACTTTTCCTCGGCAGGATATGCTCCATAATAATCATCTTGACTCACCTGTGTGTGGATTCCAAGCCCACGGCTCTACTCACCCTGCCCTCATCCACACCTCTGCCATTCTGACCTCTTCTCGCCATTATATAGTATCTTGCTTATTGTTTCTTCATTTTAACTGCCTTCAATGCAGGGGACCACCTCTCCCTTTTCTGACAGTGTGGCAACCTTGGGATCTAGGACACTCCTCCTCACTTGGTTGCCTGCTACCTTTCTATTAATGACTTCGTCATCTACAGGGGCACCTGAAACCCATTGTCCTTTACTGCTGGCATGCCCCACTTTTCCATGTCCTCCTTGTTTCCCTCTTTAACTATTTCATGGATGACATGCAAAACGATTTGTTCTTCGTGGGTTTTTCTTCTGATTTCTCTGATTCTGTTGCTGCTTGCCTATATGAAATCGGCAACTGGATGTCATTTTTCTGTTTTATTCTTGACTACTCCAGGACACATATTATCGTCATCCCTACCTCCATTATCCCCACTTCCATCTCTATTTTTTTTTCATTTCTGGCTGATGTGTCACTCCCCAACACTCACAACCTTGAGTTGTTTTTTGACACCACTACCAACATACACCACCTTATTACTGCCACATCTACTGTGGCTGTATTAACCTGCTTAATATCAGTACAATTCACCCTCATCTTACCTACCACTCTATTAAAAGCCCTCACACTTGCTTTGGTACTCTGCCTTCTATATTATTGTGCCAGCCTTCTTTTGGGCTTTTTCTTCTACACCTTCTTGACACTGTACAATGTACTTAACTTTGCCACCTTTTCCCTCTACAATCTTTCCTGCTCTTCTCCAACTTTCCAATACTGAATAGACATGCGTTGGTTCACTATAAGAAACAGGCCCCTCTTCAAAGTCCTTCTACTTGTCTTTAAGTTCCTGCCAGGACTTGCACTCCGACACCTGCCTGACACTATCTCTTGCAACCTCTGCTCTTTCACCATCCCTAATCGCTCCATTCTTCGACTGCCTCCTCCTCTGAAACAGCATACTCCCATTTTCCATTTTCAAAACCTACAACGCCAGCCTCATCTTTAAATCTTCATCAAAGCAAAGCTTTATATTCTTAGTGTCAGATTGTTCACACTACCTGATGACCCCATACATAACTCTGCTCCTGATAGGAATCTGTACATATCCCATTGACTCCAACAATCTTCCGAATTACATGGCAGAATTACCAGGAGCATTCATTTCGTAAAGGCTTCATAGAGTCCCATGGACTGCAAACATTGTAATCCTATGGTAAATCAATAGGACCAAGATGGAAAACGAGTTTAACACAATTATATCAGGTTTGCCATTGAAGAAACAAAGTGTTTCATGTAATTTGGGATATTTTCTAACTAGATCAAAAGCCAGAGGCCTGGCATATTTTTGGGGCAGTGCAACCAAAGATGTTATTTCAACAGAGTTTGGCCAAATATGTGAATCTGCCAGACTCTCTGGAATAACGGTACGGTATCATGATGCAAATATGTCAGTTGACGGCGGTCCAAGGGTGCATTTCTGCTAAATTTAGATGTTGATAACAATCATTTACAAACCTGATGTGTATCTAACGAGCAGACTTAACAAACAAAGAAGGAACAATATCCAACAATGAACGCAAGGCGAGACCATTTGATCAACTTTTTAATCAAACTGCAATATGCTCCAATATGATTAACCATTACTGAAGAGACTGACTGTACCTATACACGTAGATAATTGAGAGTCCAGCGTAAGGACGTAGATGACGAGAACAAGCTTGGTGAGTCTTTATGAAGGAATAATATTAAAACACAAAAGCACTGAGACTCAGACAATACTAATGAGGTGTGGGATTTAACACATGAGTCATGATTAAGGACAAAAACTATATTGGATGTAATTTGTTTATTTTTTTATTTTTTATTAGCTTTCGTTTCAAGTGAAACTTTTCAGCTGTTGCATATAATACATGTTTAAAATAAACAGCAGCTCAGAATAGCAAAAAGAACCATATAGAACAAAAAAAACAAAATGCGGAACAAAACAAGGAAAAGGAAAGTTATGTAAATAAGCAACAAAATGCACCAAAGGACACGAAATATAAAAGGAAAAAAAGTAGAAATAGAACGTAAAACATACAAACCTATCTAGATTTGAGTTTAAATTAGGTCCAAATCTACATTTTCAACAATAGTAATTCCGTTCAATAAAAGCATTCATCTTTCTTTTTCTCCTCAAGCTTTCGAAAAATTATTTGGACCAGCTCCAGCAGGGCAAATGTTAATGATAGCATTGTCCCTTACGAAATTTCACAACAAGCAGTTCATAATCAGATGACACAAGGGGCCTCATTACACGGTAGGCGGTGAGCCATGGCGCTATTAGCGGCATGGCTCATGCCGGTAAAATACCGGCACCGCCTTGGCGGAAAGGGGATTTACTGCCCCATCCCAAGGTTGGAGGGGCGGTAAATCCCCCTTCCACCATTGCCCTTCCCCATTCCAATTTCTGCCCCATAGGGCTCTATGGGAATGGGGAAGGCGCTAATTATGGCACCGCAATTTTGCGGTGCCGTAATTAGCTCCGAGGTCCCTTAGCGGGTTGGATTTTAATGCCTGCAAAAAGCAGGCGTTATATCCCCAACCTGCAAAGGGACCTCGTAGTAAGGTGGTAAGGATTTACCGGTACCGGTATTTTACCGGTACCGGTAAATCCTTACTGCCATCCGTGTAATGAGGCCCAAGGATTCCAATTCATGGTCGCACAGTCTACAACCATAGTCTCTAAGTTCCTTAGGTTTCCTTACTTCAAGAATCTCCTTTGTGGGGTTCAGGTTAAAGTACAATCTTAGGAGCTGGTGTTGCAGCCCCAATACATTTCTCCAGAAAAGACCCTCTAGAACTTGCCACAACTTCCGGCTAGGTTGGAGTGAGGATTCAGCCCCGTAAGCCAAGATAGGGATTGTTTTCATGCTATATAATTTGCAATATTTGGCTTTGATGTGTTTCGCCTGTGCTGATAGCATCTTCACTTTCAGTCTTAATGCCGCTTTTCTCAGAACATCATTACTGCTTGTATTTATGGATGACCCTAGGTATGTCATTTCAGTGGTCTCTTGAATTCTCGCTCTATTTATGTACTATCCCTTAAATTTATCAGCGTTCCCCATTGACCTACCAAAGACCAGCACAACAGATTTAGGTGGGTTTATTTGAAGGTCATTTGCAGCTAGATATGTAAGGATATTTGGCGTGTTACAGCACAGAGTACAGCACTACTACACAGGTAGCAAACAGCACAGAGTACAGCACTACTACACAGGTAGCAAACAGCACAGAGTACAGCACTACTACACAGGTAGCAAACAGCACAGAATACAGCACTACTGCACAGGTAGCAATTTTATTTTTGCAGCACCACCACAAGGGTGCGGTGCATTGCTATATGTGTTACCAGATTAACAAGGAAAGACAGGCCATTCAGTCAAAAACGATTTTAACATATAAGATGCAAATCTATTTTTACAGTTAAAAGTACACGTGCACATTCAAAAATGCACACTATTTTTCACCTGAAATGCCTATGGTGCGAGAGACACATTTGAAAATAATAACTAACCTTACTGACAACTAACCTGACTAATGAAACATAATCCAATAATAAAAATGTGTCTCCACTGCAGAATTAGGCCTATTCTGAAAGTGAACTTTTAAACGCACATCCATTTTTTTTTCTGTTCTCTCTGCTGCCCTGTCCACATAACTACAGGAAGCAAATGGGCTCGAAAGAACAGGAAATCAGTTGGTTACAAAGTATTACTATAAAAATGAGCCATTGTGTAGAGAAGGAGGAGATGGCGTGATTAATTCTGATTGGAGCAGCGTCATAGCAAGTATCATGCTAGAGGGAGTGATCAGGCTTTTTGCTGGGGGAAGTTTGAGGGAGGAGAAAGGCAGTCAAGATTTGGCAGAGCTGGAAGAAGGACCTTTCCCCTGGCTGAGGCATTCCTATCTGCAAAAGCTGAGAATTCCAGGCAATGACCCCGGTTTGAGAAGGCAGGCGTTCCTTTACTGGGGTTAATCTTCAAGGGAGCCACATTCAGAAAGAGAACAGCTGAAGAAAACTCTGAACAGATAAGGTAATTACATAAGTGTGGGAGCTGGGTGTGCATGAAAATATGCAGTCAGTGTAGGAAAGGGGATTCCTGTGCGTGCCTTAATCAAATGCTAATGTTGCAATTTGAGTTCTGTTCTCCGCCACTCTCTTTGCAGTGTGTCACAGACAATGCTTTTACTGTACCATTTTATTTATTTCTGTAAAGAATGAGATCGTGTTTAATTGCAACTTTTATAATACAGAAAAATATTTGAAAACAGACGGGTGGTGTATTTACTATTTACCATTACAATGCTGATGATGTGGGGAGATTTTTAAACAGTGCAGTGGTCATTTTAAGACAGATGTGTGCATGTCAGATTCAGTATGAACAGTTGTGAGTGACTGTAGCATAGCTCGTTGGAGGTACATGAGCCAACGGGAAGAGAGACTCTCTGAACATAGCTCCCTACCGTATATAAGGTAGTGGAAATTACCACAAGATTACCATATATAGCTCTCTGTCGTAAATAAGTCAGTGAGATCGCCCATGGTGGCACACTAACACTAACACTGAAAAATGTGGTATTCCTAAAATGTAGGTCTGAGGTCTCTCTAGTGATTACACGAAAAATCTAAGCAAAGATAAGGGATTCTGGACATTGGGGCCACAAATAAAACAAGGGAATTATGCTCACCAAAATACCACCAACCACGCCTACCACCCACGCATACCAAATATGCATGCCTGGGTGCTGAAATAATGCATGTTCACTGTATTATTGTTGTACATGGCCCAATCTGAATACAAGGAGTGATTGTTGCTAAGTTATATTTCGGCGGTAAGAAAATACCGTCAGGCCCCAAATCTCCACAAAATACCCTACATATTTATGGTGCGTTGCAGGCCGGGAAAGTGATCATAGAGTAACTACTGGGCGTGGCAAGTGTGTCTCACACTGCCATTTGCACATTAAAGGGAACCCATTTTATAATAGCAGTGTGCCACTAAAAACGAATTTCAGAATGTCACAAAGGGAAACCACATTCTCAGATCTAGTGCAATATTTAGAGGCAAAGTTATTTGCACATGGGAATTGGTCTTCGAATAGCACGTTAGAATGGAGTAACCGCATTCAGGGTGAGGTGCACAAAGAAAAACTAGACAATATTTTTGCAGAAGGCAGCATAATTCAGGTCTGCCTTACAAGATTATTGAATGCAGCCGATAAAAGTGTAGAGAAAGACTGTTTAATACGGCTATGCGGCAAAATATGGTTTATTTTAAACAAGTCCCTGCGAATGCAAGAGAATGATACTCAGCTAATTAACAGGTTAAAGACTGAATTAGAGGGGGCAAGTAAAAATCAGGAAATGTTGAGAGCAGAATTGGATGTATGCCAAAAAGACATGCAATTAAAATGCAGAGACTTTGATACTCAGTTATCCAAAAGCAAGAAACAATTTGAAGATAGTGAGCAAGAATTGGCACACTTAAAAGCCTTAGTGGATCACATTAGGCAGGATAAAGATGAGGTTATTTCAGAAATGCAGATTTTACAAAAAGAACATTGTGAAAAAGAAGGTGATCTCCAGAGTGCAGAACAAGAAATGATTAAAATGATTCAAGAAAGAGACAAGAGAAATAAAGAATTCAATGAATGCCAAATGCAAATGTGCGAAATGCAGGAGGTGATTAATAAAATGAGTGATGAAAATAATTATTTGCATGATGAAGCCAACAGACTCCTTAAAAAGTGTAAGGACTTAGAACAGCAAATGTGCATGCCCAGGTCCCAGGAGAGGCGGCAGGGTACCACATTCAATGGAGTGGAGGTGAATACTAGCTCTGCCCAAAGAGCTAGTGCTCCAGTGACTGGGCCGGTGACTGAACTTGGTTGCAGCGCCCTTGAGGGATTTGATACTCCCATTGGGGGCAGCCACCAATATCATACACCCGAAAACAGGATTGAATCACAAAATAGTGCAATTCCATGTATTGCAACAAGTAGCCCCATAAAAATAATGAAATCCATTAAAGCCCTGATCAAACCATTTAAAAAGGGAGGTGAATGCTGCATTGAGGATCACTTAGAAGCGGTGCATGACATTTTTAAAGCACTCCAGATACCTAAGGAACAGTACAGACAATATTTTCATTTAACTTTAGATGCCCCGACGGCCAGCATCATAAGGGGATTAAATGAACAGCAGAATATGACATGGCTGGAGTTTGAAAAAGAAATTAGGCGTCATTTTTCTCCTTTTCAGTCATTGCAGGAGGCAAAGAAAGTCGCGTACACAATTACTGCTGGACCTAATATATCCCCTCGCCAATTTTTACAAGACTTAAAAAGAGCATTTTCTCACTTTGATGTATCTTTTGACTCAAATTCCAATGAGTTTAAAACTGCATACTTCTATGGGCTACAGAAAGACATCATATCCCAATTGGTCTGTGAATTTGACCGTGACAAGTCCCTTGAATGGATTGTACATCAAAGCACAAAACTATATGAGGTACTCTATTGTCAGGGTAGAGAAAGTGATAAAATGAAAGATACTAGACCTAAATCTAAAGAACCCTCAGCCACAGTAATGGAAATCAGGTCAGCCAAAATGTCCCTTGAGTCTGCTCAAAGCCAAGGTAAAAATAATGTGACACCTGAACAAAGGGGTAATCAACAAAGATCGCCATTTCCTGTACCAATGTTCCAATCACATGATCCTAGTAATAGAGAGAGCTACATCAGCCCTAGGTATTTAGGGGACAGACCCCGGGTAGGATACCGGTCTGATAGGGCAGGTATGAACAATAACCAGAGACAAAATCAAGATCAAAGAAATGATGGTCCCTACCAGTCATTGGGGACACAGAGCAGATTTGATCCCAGCACCATGATATATGGTAATCAGGATAGGCCCCGATATGTGGATTGATTTACTGATAATGGAAATCAACATAGGGGCCAGTACCCACAATCTGAGAGACAGGACATGAGGCAAAACGTGAACTACAGTCCACGCCAGTACAATGATTCCCCACCAGGGGACTATAATCAAAGGATGGGTGCAACCCGCTCCCCTCCACAAATGAATCAAGAGTTCAGAAACCATCCCAACCGACATCAATCACCTGAGAGGTATCAGAATAAATCCAATCAGGGGGAAAACAACCAATATCGACCTAGGCCACAGAAAGAGGATCCTAGAGAGATGGAAAGGTTGCAGTGCCTTGAGGCCCAAGTGAAAATGTTAGCTGAGCAAATAGGAAAGCTCTATACAGCGCAAAAACAACCTTCCAAAGAGGGGTCTGATGGCCATAGCAATGACCGGGGGGCTTCCGAAAAGTGACTAAGTACTCATGATAACTGCAGTGCCAAAATGACAGATTGCTCTGATATAATTTTGCATAACGACTCTGAGATGCCTAATGGATTAAAAATGAAAGTACCAGTAAATAAAATTGTGACAGAAAGTGCAAATACTTCTAAAAAAGAGGTACAGTCTAACTTAGAGCTAAATAAAACAGTAAAGATTTGCACAAATGAAAAAGAAACATTAGGAATTCCAAAAGAACAAAGGAACAGATTTAAGAAAAATGACTCATGCATGGGGAATACCAATGAACAGGGAGTAAGTGGGGATGCTATAGCTCCTTCCCTGGGCAAGCAAAACAATGACCAAACACAGACAGAAAAAGGAAATACTCACAAGGAGGGTACAAGTCACTCACCTGAAGAATTCTTTGAGCCACATATTTTTAAAGAGGCTGAAAGGGCTGGTATCACACTAAATGATCACAAATGCACAGAATTAAAAAATGACAAATTGCTGAATGATGTTGTTACACATGTTCAGTTGGAGGATTGTAATGTGGTCTCTGATGTTACCCAGATGGACGGGCGAACAGTGGCCACACTCCAAAAAACCTCTGAACATGGAGAAATGAATAAAATCTCTCGCACAGAAATGGGTAAAAAGGAGGGAAAAATGTCTTTTCATTTACCAATGTGCTTAGCCAACAGTGAAAAAGATCTGAGAAAGGTGAGCCCTGAAATCAGTAAGAATTCACATTTCTTATGTGTATTAGAGGAAGTTGAGGACAGATATTATGCACCCATCACTGTAGAAGAAAAATGCCACACCTTTGCTATGATTGACACTGGCGCACAGGCCACAATTATGTCCAAGGAGCTGGTAAAGAGTATCAATGAAGGGAGGCCTCCACAGAGTCAGATCACAGTGAAGGCAAATCAAGGCCCAGTGCATAACTTTAATGGGGAGGAGGTGCCCATCATAGGTGTAACTGAGGTTGACATAAAAATAGGAAAGCACAGAATGAAACAAGAGGTATTGATCACATCTATTTGTGAAATTCCATTTCTGATGGGGACAGATTGCCTTAAAAGATTGTCTCCTCTCATAGATGGGGTGAATGGAGTGCTGTGGTCCTTAACCAAAAAACCATTGAGGCCTAAGAAACTAAAATCACAAAACAGCAATATAAATGAATGTCACACCGTTGCCAAAACAAATGATGCTGTGGAGGTATATCTCCAGAATAGCTGCATACCTAGTGTCACTGTTATATTAATGTGTCAAGACAAAATGCAGAGCGGCAATGAAAAACTACCTGTACAAATATACTTGGACCCAAGGAAAGATTGGCAGACTGCCATAGATGAGCACACATTACGTTTCTATTTAAAAGAGAAAACATGCAAACAGAATATTGTTCCTAAAACAGATTCAGAAAAACACATTACCACTCTGGCAGAAATACACATGGAAGATGAGCAACCATGGGTTCATGTTGGTATAAATGATTATCTTAAAACAATAAAAGCCACTTTAGCGCTTGAACATGAAAGGAGTTTCATTAATGAGAAATTGTTGCAAAAAATTATGGAGAGGGAAGAAATCCCGAAATTTAGGATTAAAAACCAATATGTTTCTGGGTTGGACAGTCCAGACTTTGAAAACCGAATTGCAGGCAGATGCATGCTTAAAATTAGCATTGGGCAGAAAACAATTTACCATAATGTATGGATAGTGAGTGGGGCACAAAATGAATTTTACATGGGCAATGACATCATGCACAGAATGTGTATGGTGTTAGATTTCCTTAATCAAAAAATATGGTCACGCCTAAGTGGTCCGGCACCTGAATTTGAAGACAAAAGAAGGGCTTATCATTGTGCACAACTGGTTCCTTATGCAATCGAATTACAAATAAGGAAAAATACTGTTATTCCTGCATTTACAAAACAGTTTGCAATAACACTGAAATGCAAAAATGGACAGCAGATGAAAGGCTCTGATGCATTTGTATGCCTGAATGAATCCATAAAACAGCAAGGCCTGGATTATGAATACATTCCATTGGTAGACATTGGTGAGGGATCTGTAAAAATCATGGTAAATAATAAAGGTTGTCAGGATATTCATTTAGAGGAAAACTCCCCATTAGGAATGGCCATACAAAAATCACATTATACGGCAGATTTAAATAACATGGTGATTGGAAATATTCCTGAAAAATATGTAGATGCCAAGGGCGAGTTGCCAGAACACCTGGACTCTCAGCCCAAAGGAATATTTAAAATTCATTCTGTGTATCCTTATGATTCAAATGAGACAATGTGCTGCCATCAAGAGGATTGCATAATATTTAATTTGAATGAAAATGAAACAGGAAATCAGCCCATTGAAGTGGAAGCTGATATGCCAAAATATTTAAAAGTGGCAGCTCTACAAAAAGACACAGCCACACAGTTAGAGGAAAGCGCTGAGATTCCTTTACCAGAAGAGTTTCCTGAATTTTCCAGAATGGTAGAAGAGCAGATCTCCTTAGCGGATGCATGTGAAAGCGATAAGGATAGGGACGACCTGAGGGAAATATTTATGGAGTTTAAGGATGTATTTGCAAAAGATGCTTATGACTGTGGTTTAACTGATTTACATGTGGCCACACTACCAGAAAGTTGTAGCAGAAATCCAGTGTTTGTACGCCAGTATAGACTACCGCTGGCATGTTTAGAATCATTGGCAGAGATTATTAAAAATTTGCAATCACGGGGAATAATCAGGCCCATTCATAGCACATCCAATACGCCTATTTTAGGTGTGTTAAAGCCAAATGGTCAATGGCGGCTGTGTGCAGACTTAAGAGAGTTAAATAAAAGAGTACCAATATCTAGATGGCCACTGCCATTCATTGATCAGGGCCTAGCTCAGATACATGGTTCAAATGTATTTACCACATTAGATCTCACCTCTGGATATTGGTGTGTGCCATTGGCAGAGTAGATACAACACTTATTTTCCTTTACATTTGACAGGACTCAATATGCCTGGCTTAGAGCTCCATTCGGGTACATCAATAGTGGGAGTGAATTTGGCATATTTTTGAGAAAGGCCATGCCGGATGCAGCGGAAAGAGGAACAATAGTTTATGTGGATGATGTCCTGATAAAAAATGAAAGCCTGAAAAGCCATTTTGATGAAATAAGACATGTACTTGGCCAATTGCAGAAAGCAGGCGCCAAAGTATCTTTGCAAAAAGCACAATGGTGCAAGAAAAAAGTGAACTTTCTAGGGCATGAAGTGACTGAACATGGGCTAAATCCACAAAGGAAGAAAATAGAGGCCATACAAAGATTAAAAGATCCTAAAAATGTGAAAGGAGTAAAAAGTTTATTAGGGATGACAGGCTATAACAGAAAGTTCATTGAGAATTATGCAGAAATCACTCAACCATTGACTAAACTGCTTAAACTAAATACTCCCTGGAGATGGGAAGAAGAGCAGTGTGATGCAGTGGCTAAATTGAAGGAATGTCTTGTAAAGGCACCATGTTTAGCATACCCCATAAAGGACAGGGATTTCTTTATAGAAATAGGCTTTTCTGAACATTGTATGTCAGCAGTGTTATCACAAAAACACGATTTGAATCACAAAACCATTGCCTATGCAAGTAAGGCATTTTCCCAAGTTGAAATGAAATTTAATGAATGTGAAAAGGCCCTATTAACCACTGTGTGGGCGCTACAACATTTCCGCCCCATTGTTCAGGGAGAAAAGGTGATTATCTAGCACAATCCAGAATCACTTCATGGACGCTGGCATTACAAGGTTTTCCCGTAGAAGTGAGATATGGACAAAATAAAAAGAGCCCAATTGCTCAAGGGTTAGCTGACTTACATGACTGTGCAGCTGAACAAATACCAAATGAAATGGAAGTGGAAACTAGTTTACAGGAATTTGAACAATCACCACACAAAGCTTTTGATGAAAAAACATGCAAGGATTTGCCAACTGTATATGTGGATGGTTGTGCTTTTCACATTGAAAATGACAGTAATAAACAATTAGTGGCAGGAATAGGAAATGTCTGGTTGAAATGTGAAGGCGTTCCCAGTATAGGGATGAGGATTGGAGATAGGAGCAGTCATGTGGCGGAATTGGCAGCCATTTATAAAGCAATTGCTACTGCAGTTGATAAAAAGTTCAGTGAAATTGTCCTGGTGACTGATTCTGACTATGCACGGAATAGCTTTGTGGAGTATTTGCCTGGTTGGAAAGCAAGAGGCATGGTTACATACAACAAAAAGCCACTTAAACATGGAAAAATGATACAAGCCATAGACAAATTGGTGTCAGAAAATAATTTAACAATATACTGGAGAAAAATTCGTGGGCATTTAAAAACACCAGGAGAGGATAAGGAGGGAAATGATAAGGCAGACCACCTGGCTAAGATTGGGGCTGTGATGGGAGAATTGCTACCTATTGATTATTTAATGGGTGAAATACAAATTGATGCAGTCACACGTTCTAAAGCACCAAAGGAGGTAGATCAACCGGTGGTGCAGTGGAGTCATGACACGCCAGACCAAGATTTGATTGAGGCACAAAAGAATGATCAAATTTTGGGAATCTATTATAATCATTTGATAGATCCTGAACAAAATCCTTTAACAGAAAATGATTGTATGGGAAAAGAAGAGTTGAGGGTGTTATTAAAGAACAAAACACGAATTAGATTACAGGATGGACTCATGATTAGAGAGTCCATAACAGGGCAAATACAGTGGGTAGTACCCCTTTCATTCAAAGGACTAATGCTACACCATGCACATGATGCCATAACTGCAGGCCATAGAGGTTCACAAAAAACATTAGAAATACTAAAATATTATGCTTACTGGCCACATATGTCCCAAGATGTGGAATTATATACTAGAGGATGTCTAGTATGCGCCCAATTTAAACCTGCTTCACCAATGCATAGAGCACCATTGATGAAAAGAGGCCTAACTCTCCCATGGTCAGATTTGCAAATAGACTATGTAGGTCCTTTAAAAAGGTCGAGCAGGGGACACCGTTATATTTTGAGTGTGGTATGTTTGATGTCGAAGTGGATTGAGTGCATTCCTGCACCAGATTGTAGTGCGCAAACAGCAGCCACATTGCTGGTGAACATGTGTTCTCAAGGTTTGGGTTGCCACAAAGAATTGAGTCAGACAGAGGAAGTCATTTCACAAGTACTCTAATGAGTAAGGTATGGCAAATACTAGGTGTGAAAAGGAAACTACATATCGCATATCGGGCGGCGTCTTCAGGTACAGTTGAAAGAAGCAATAGGTCTGTTGTGGATATTTTAAAGAAATTTGTGGCAGAAGCAGGTTCCAGCTGGGATTTGCGTTTACCATTGGTTTTGATGGCAATCAGGTCGACTCCTGCCAAAGCAACAGGTGTTAGCCCCCATGAGGTCTTAACAGGTAGGAAAATGGTGTTACCACAACACCTACTATACAGAACACATGAGCAAACCCTTGTGAGTGCATCCACAGTTCATGAATATATTGATGAACTGAGGAGGCATTTGCAACATGCATTTGCTTTTGTGCAGAGAAATCTGGAAAGAGCTGCTGACAGTGCAAAATCGTATTATGATAAAAAGACATCAGTAAAGGAATACAGTGTAGGGGATCAGGTATATAAGTTTCATTTTGGAAAAAGTAAACAGAAAAATTCTAAATTTCTAGCAGCCTGGCATGGGCCATTTCGAATTATAGATAAGGTCTCTCCTGTGGTTTATAAAATTTTGAAAAATGAAGGTGAAACAGCAATAGAGCAGTTTGTCCATGTAAATCAAATCAAACCATGCCATCCCAGACATGAGATCAGTCAGCTTGAGCATGTAGAAACAGATAAAGTCCCTTGAACACAAAAAGAGAAAATAAATGGGTGTAATCAGGAGGCAGTGACAAAGAAGTTAAAAAAAAAAAGTTGATTGTTATGATGGTACATAAACACTGTAATATATGTAAGGATATATAATATAAATAAATAAATAAATAAATAAATGCACATATAATGGAAGCTCATGGTTGGTGTGCAGAGAGAAAGTGTGTTAAATATTGAATATCTGCTTGTTTTCTTTTAACTTGTGTTTAATTTCAGAAAAAAAAAAAATGAAATATTTTTACCAAGCATGTTTTATTTTTGGCAAAAGGATGAAGTTAGTATTATGCTATGTACTTAATTTGTTTATTTTCTATTTTGATTTAGACAATTAACATTATTTGGTCAGAGGTTCCGAGATCAGAGCCTACGGGAGAGACGATGGAGTCCTGGAGTCCCCTGGATGAAGACCAAAAGATGCCTGCCTCCAGGTGGAGGTGAAGACAAGATAACCAGAATGCTAAAAAGGATGACTCCTATGGATCTAAGATTGCCAAGATGGAAGTGTACTCGAATGAACCGAATAACATCGCTGGTCGGGACATATCAGAAGCGGACAAGAGTGCTGACATATGGAGTTCCACGTATTTATTATTTTAATTATTTATTTTAATTTGTTATATTAATTATTTGTTTTAGTTAGTTGTTTTATTTCTTTGTTTTTAATTGACTTGGAAAATCTAAACTTAAAGTAATGACACTTCAACTGAGAAGGCAAATGTAGAACATTTTGTAAACTAATGAACTCAGATGAATACTGTGTTGATTGCAAATTTTTCATTGATGCACATGAATATTCATTTTGTTGGATTGCTATATTGTAAAAGAAAAAAAAGAGAGAACAAATTGTTTTTAGGAATTGGCTTGGATTATAGCCAAGTTCTAAAAACAAAAGGAGGGTATGTAAGGATATTTGGCGTGTTACCGCACAGAGTACAGCACTACTACACAGGTAGCAAACAGCACAGAGTACAGCACTACTACACAGGTAGCAAACAGCACAGAGTACAGCACTACTACACAGGTAGCAAACAGCACAGAGTACAGCACTACTGCACAGGTAGCAATTTTTTTTTTGCAGCACCACCACAAGGGTGCGGTGCATTGCTATATGTGTTACCAGATTAACAAGGAAAGACAGGCCATTCAGTCAAAAACGATTTTAACATATAAGATGCAAATCTATTTTTACAGTTAAAAGTACACGTGCACATTCAAAAATGCACACTATTTTTCACCTGAAATGCCTATGGTGCGAGAGACACATTTGAAAATAATAACTAACCTTACTGACAACTAACCTGACTAATGAAACATAATCCACTAATAAAAATGTGTCTCCACTGCAGAATTAGGCCTATTCTGAAAGTGAACTTTTAAACGCACATCCATTTTTTTTTCTGTTCTCTCTGCTGCCCTGTCCACATAACTACAGGAAGCAAATGGGCTCGAAAGAACAGGAAATCAGTTGGTTACAAAGTATTACTATAAAAATGAGCCATTGTGTAGAGAAGGAGGAGATGGCGTGATTAATTCTGATTGGAGCAGCGTCATAGCAAGTATCATGCTAGAGGGAGTGATCAGGCTTTTTGCTGGGGGAAGTTTGAGGGAGGAGAAAGGCAGTCAAGATTTGGCAGAGCTGGAAGAAGGACCTTTCCCCTGGCTGAGGCATTCCTATCTGCAAAAGCTGAGAATTCCAGGCAATGACCCCGGTTTGAGAAGGCAGGCGTTCCTTTACTGGGGTTAATCTTCAAGGGAGCCACATTCAGAAAGAGAACAGCTGAAGAAAACTCTGAACAGATAAGGTAATTACATAAGTGTGGGAGCTGGGTGTGCACGAAAATATGCAGTCAGTGTAGGAAAGGGGATTCCTGTGCGTGCCTTAATCAAATGCTAATGTTGCAATTTGAGTTCTGTTCTCCGCCACTCTCTTTGCAGTGTGTCACAGACAATGCTTTTACTGTACCATTTTATTTATTTCTGTAAAGAATGAGATCGTGTTTAATTGCAACTTTTATAATACAGAAAAATATTTGAAAACAGACGGGTGGTGTATTTACTATTTACCATTACAATGCTGATGATGTGGGGAGATTTTTAAACAGTGCAGTGGTCATTTTAAGACAGATGTGTGCATGTCAGATTCAGTATGAACAGTTGTGAGTGACCATAGCATAGCTCGTTGGAGGTACATGAGCCAACGGGAAGAGAGACTCTCTGAACATAGCTCCCTACCGTATATAAGGTAGTGGAAATTACCACAAGATTACCATATATAGCTCTCTGTCGTTAATAAGTCAGTGAGATCGCCCATGGTGGCACACTAACACTAACACTGAAAAATGTGGTATTCCTAAAATGTAGGTCTGAGGTCTCTCTAGTGATTACACGAAAAATCTAAGCAAAGATAAGGGATTCTGGACATTGGGGCCACAAATAAAACAAGGGAATTATGCTCACCAAAATACCACCAACCACGCCTACCACCCACGCATACCAAATATGCATGCCTGGGTGCTGAAATAATGCATGTTCACTGTATTATTGTTGTACATGGCCCAATCTGAATACAAGGAGTGATTGTTGCTAAGTTATATTTCGGTGGTAAGAAAATACCGCCAGGCCCCAAATCTCCACAAAATACCCTACAGATAGGAGGCCAAGGCGCGTAGTTGGCGGTGAAGGGCAATTGGTGTTTCATCTAATAGTATAACATCCTCAGCATACATTAGTCTGTTTATTGGTACACCAGCAATGATAGGTGGAAAACATCTGGTCTCATTTAATGTATCTCCCATAACTGAGGTATATAGGTTGAAAATAGCAGGAGCAAAGTGACAGCCTAGTTTAAGGCCAACAGTTGTCTTTACAGGATTTGTCAGGTCTCCCAGTTTGCTCAACTATATTTGGATCGTTGTTCCGGAGTGTAGTGCTTCAATGGCTTCTTGCAAATCGCGCGGGCAGGCCCATGCTTTTAGCTTAGACCACAGGGTCTGCCTATTTACTGAATCAAAGGCTTGGGATAATGGTACGCAATTGACTCAAATGCATGGAGGGGTATTTTCTCTATCAGGAACCCAGCTATTATTACATATGTTTAATTGACACGGGTGTGGGTGAGCCACTCATCTTTAATGGACAAATCTATGTGTTTCAAGGATACAAGTGCATGAAATAGCATGAGAAATCAACACTGACCAACGAAGGTATAGGACCACAGGGCTGTACATTGTCAAGCACAATGCACTAAGATAGGTTTCTATAAATGGTAATAAAGCAGATAAAATGGTTAACTAAAATCTGTTTTATATTTCTTTCTTTTAATTATTTTATTTTATTATTTTATCTTGGTTCCTTTCAACAACCTCATTCTAATCATTGATCCTCATCTAAACTGGTATGTTAATGACACTTCTTGAATAGTTGATTTTATTGATATCATTTGATTGTATTTTGAAACATTACCAATTATGAATATGTAGATGAGCAAGCTTAAATATACAAAGTAATGCCTTGCAGACGACCAATGGTCGAAACACATGTCAGAAATATCTAAGAATTTAGCAACCAATACATTCAGGATTAAGATCAATTTTCTATATTAATGATTGTAAATCAATGTATGTGGCAAATTGCTTGTAGGACAAGCGCAACACTGAAAATTTATTTTGAATTCACTGGTTAGAAGAGACAACAACAGGACAAAATGCATCAAGATATGAGTGCTGAAAGATAGTAATAAGTAACTGAAGGGATATTTAGATTTCTGATTGGAAAAGGGTCTGGTGGGTCCTTCACTCGAATAGGCCCCCAGGTAATAGATTAAAAGGCAGATAAATAACAAGATGAGAAATCTGTGGAGGACATGTTTTACTTCTTCACCAGTGTCTGTACCATGACATCAGGAGAGCAGGCACCCCTGGACTTCCTCAATGCCAAGGATGCCCCAGTGCTGATAAGAGGATGTAATCTCTATGGGATGGATTCTGCTCTCCTACAAGAAACTCTAAGGCAGATGCCAGGAGCTCCAGTGGCGGAGGCAGAAAATCCCCATTTAATTACTGTCCATGACCCTTAGGCTCCTGGGGATCTGCGTAACAAAGCTAAGGAGTTCCCCAACATCAGATAGGAGCCGCAGTGCTTTATTGCTGGAAAACTCACCATCACCCAGTGGTATAACCCTGCCTGGGCCAACATTAACCACCTTATAAGGATATTAATGCATCCAGAGGTTAGCCAAAGATGAACCCAACATAATAATTGGCTAGTGGCAGACCCGGCCACACACGTTGGCCTCAAGCAAGCCATGAATAGGATGATCACTGCTACCCCTCAGATCTGCCCCTGAAAAACAATTTGGGGTTGATAGGAAGTGATAGCTAAATCATTTGTTTCTAGTTTGCTGCCTAAGATACAAGCTCAGTTGAATACCCCCTGCATTGAATGGCAAAATATGCCAATGTCAGATCTGTTTTAATTTGCATATCAATGTGTGGCTTCTAAGGAACAAAGGAAGGACAATATCATGAACAAAACAATGAATTGCAATTACAAAATCTAATGGGGCAAGCCCACTGGGCCAGGCACAGAAAATACCTACAAATAGGAGGGTTTTTACAAGGATTTGGAGACAGGTGTAGGAGCAGGGAAGCTACACATCGGACTCCCCATTGGCAGCAGGGACAACAGGGATATCATGGACAGCAGGGATATCAAAGACCTCATGACTATCAGTGACAACAAGCGCACCATGCTGTTCCACCTAGGGCAATTACTGCAAACAGCTCAGTCACTGGAAATATGAATGCCCCTATTGACCCCAGTAAGGTGTGTTCCCTAGTCCACATGAGCTGTGTACCCCCACCAAACCAAACACTAAGTACTTTAGGCCTTTACCCCAACCACATTGCAACCACCTTTGATACCATCTCAAACCCTATATCCCCAAACCTTGCCCCTAGGCAGCCACTGCTACCATCAACAGATCCAGATCCATTCAGTCCTCGAATGGAAGACAAAATCACTGTTAGTACTTTGAAAGCTATAGACCCAGGAAAGCCATATGTCGACTGTGTGGTAGAAGGAACATCTATCCCCTGTTTGCATGATACGGGTGCTAGTAGATAATCCATACACTGAATGTTTCCCTGATGTGCCAATGTCAACAGATATGGAGAAGACAGTGGAAATCTTGTATGTTCCTGTGTGTACACCAGTTTACAGACCCACTTACAGTCATGCTAGGTCCTACTGACATAATTACTTAAGGTACGCTAAGGCTCTGTGGGAAAAAGAAGTGGCAAAGTGGCAGTAACTACATTAGCACCACTTTATCATTGCATTGCAACTTAATATTTTGTGACAGGGATGATTTACTTCCAACAGAAAGCTGGAGGTAACTCATCCGTGTTACCTCCAAAAATCAACCGATGTACCACACAGTAATACTGCTTGTGGTACATATAGAAAAAAATCCCATTGAGTACCATGGACTACAAAAATGAGGACTAACACCACCATGCCATCCTCGTAATCCAATGGTAAATCCACTGTACCGAGTGGTGGTGACAGTAATCATTTCTGGTGGTAATTCAGACTATTTACCACCTAATTCCCACCAGTATGTTAATGAGGTCCTATAACTGATCACTCACTTTCTTTCTCAGTCCTGTTGCTCCCATTAATATATTATGTAGGGATGTATTGTCTATGTTCAGATGTAATAACTATTGTACTCCAGAAGTGGTGTTTCTGAGTGTCCACAGATAGAATACTGTGGCAGTTTTAGCAGCCCTTCAAGTTCTAACAGTCATGGTGGCACAGCGAGCAGCAGGGAAATAGTTAATTGATTACCAGAATTGATAGACTCTTATCCCAGTCCCTGTGGTCAGTCCACAATAATGAGGTCAGTTACATTCATAACGCTGAACCTGTGAAGATGAAGATTGATCCTTCTAAGAGATGAGATTACCAAACATTGCCCAGTATCTTTTGGAACCAGAGTCATTGAATCACTCATTAGGAAAGACATTATTGTTCCTACCACTTGTCCATGCAACACTCCGATATTGCTGGTAAAGAAGCCGGTGGAAATACTGACAGATTTGTGCAAGACCAGAGGGCAGGGAACTCAGAGGTATTTCCATCTTTCCCTCTCTTCCCCATCCCTGCTCCCATCCTAGCATTAATATCTCAATTTCACAATGGCAGATTTGGGTTCTGCTTTATTTTATTTTCCCATACATAAAGACAGTCAGTGGGCCTCATTACTAGGTTGGCGGTAGCCATGCCCTTAATAAGGGCATGGCTACCCCCAAACTCGGGTCCAGCTCTGGGTCCTGCGGAAGGGGAATTACCGGGCCATTCTCACCTTGTAGGGCCCTGTAATTTCCCTTTTGCTGGACCCGGAGCCAGTATGTCCCCATTCCCATTGAACCCCCATAGGACTGCAATTCTCTTTAGGACCAAGCAGTTCTTCAGAAGGGGGTCCAATGTCACCTTTTCCCACCAGCAACTACGGCCCTTGATGCCAAGGGGTTGCAGGTTTGAGAACTTCTTCGGGTTTGAGAATGCAGAAAGAACTCAATGCAGGGCCCCTCTCAGCACAGGACTGGAGGCAGGAATGCAGGAAAGCTCTTTTGCACAATGGACATGGTGCAAAATGATGCAGCAGGACACATGTGTCCTCTGGAACCACAAAATTTGGCAGAGGTGAGTCACACAAGCTGTCAATCCCTAAATGTCCAGGCCTCAATGTGGAACGGCAATGTCTGCAGCACAGTAGTCCAAATTTTAAACTGGGCAGCCACTGGGGGATCTTAGGGGCATTTCCTAGGGCTCTTCTTTGCTGGACTCCAAGCTGACGTCGAGAATTCATGTTCCCTCCGCTCCAAGGGTCGAAGCTCCTTCAAGGACTTCTGAAGATCACCTACAAGAGACTGCTCTTCCAGACCAGCATCAGAAGTTGGTCAACAGGCCTTCTTCCAACAGGTATCTTCTTAAATGCCTTGCAGCTGGACAGGATACTTTGCTCCTTCAGGTTTCTTCCAGGATCTTTGAAGAATAGGTGAAGGGGTCATCTTATTATTGAAAAAGCAGGTAAGAGACACAACTCTTATTTATTTATTTATTTATTTATTTATTTATTTGCATTTGTATAGCGCACCTGCAGCCCAGAGGCATTGTGGCACTTGTTACATGAGGTGTATAAGCATTTTCAGTTGGCAGGTTACATGTGACCGAAAGGTCTCTTAGTTACAGGTACAAAATTCGGCAGCAATACATACACAAACTTCAGCAGTAATACATGCAGACAGTTTAGTCAGACATAGGGAGCAGTTGAAAAGTATTAGAAGAAGAGTTGTGTTTTGATTGCTTTGCGGAAGGCTAGGTGGGATTCAATCATTCTTAGGTTGGGCGGAAGGGCATTCCATTGTGTGGCGGCTATCGTGGGAAAGCTGGAACCGCCTGCACGGGCCTTTTTGATTTTAGGTACAAGGATGAGGTTAGAGTACCCCTCTCTGAGAGGTCTTGTGGCGGTGTGCTTGACAATCCTCTGGACAAGGTATGGAAGGGCTGCATCATGGAGGCATTTGTGTGCCAGGGAGAGTGTTTTGAAAATGATTCTCTGTTTAACAGGGAGCCAGTGGACCTGTCTCCTGATTTCTGAGATGTGTACTTTCCTTGAGGTCCCAGTGGCTGCCCTGAGGGCATTGTTTTGAGCTAGTTGTAGTTTAGCAAGGTTTTTGCATGACGTCCCGGATAGTAGGGCGTTACAGTAGTTGAGTCTGGAGGCAATGATGGCTCTGGCGATGGTAAGACAGTTCTGTCGTGATAGGAATGGTCTGGCTGCGTTAATGATTTTCGCGTAGTGGGCTGAGGAGGTGGAGATAGAATTCACTTGTCCGTCCATGGTGAGGTTTGAATCTAGGTAGACACCAAGTGTTTTTACATTGTCCGACACCTTGATGGGCGTGTTGTCAATAGTGAAAGAGGAGTATTCCTGACTGAGGTTACCCAGGGTGGTGGGTGAGCCGATAAGTAGGAGTTCCGTTTTTTTTGTTTTTTTGCTATTAAGGTGTCCGCCATTCAGGATTGGATGGTTGAGTAGATAGCCGTGAAATTGGACATGTCAGTTTTGTGGTCACCGGTGAGTGGGATTAGCACCTGTGTGTCATCCGCATAATTGGTGTATGAGATGCCCAGGGAGTCCAGGATGCTGAACGGAGGCCTGGTGAAAAGGTTATAGAGCGTTGGCGCAATGCCAGACCCTTGTGGGACTCCACATTTGAGGAGGCTGGGGGTGGCAGCGGCTGAGTCAGAGAAAACTTTCATAGCTCAGCCTTGGAGAAAGGAAGTAATCCAGTCACAGGCTTTGGGGGAGAAGTTAGCCGCATATGCGAGATGTCGGCAGAGAGTGTTGTGATCGACCAAGTCAAATGCAGCTGATAAATCAGGGAGCAGGAGGAGTGCTGGTTTGGTTTGCCTATGTCTCTCAGGTCGTCCATTTGGTTCTTAAGGTCAAGGAGGGCTGATTCAGTGCCATGTCGTGGGCGGAAACCTGATTGCCGCAGGCCTAGGAGATGGTTCTCCTCCAGGTATTTTTATACTTGCAGATATGCAGCTTTGTTGAGAATTTATAGCAAGAAGGGGACCGTAGTGATAGGCCTATAGTTCCCGGGGATGGTGGGGTCGAGTGATGGCATTTTTTAGTAATGGGCGTACCCAAGCTTCTTTGAGTTCTTTGGGAACAAGACCTGACCTGAAGGAAGAGTTAATGAACGCAGTGAGGAAGGGTGCCAAGGTAGGAGCAGAGTCTTTGATGAGTTGGGCTGGGCAAGGATCACCTTTGCAATTGGATGGTTTAAAAGATTTCAGCAGGGTAATGACCTCTGATTCCGCAATGTCTTTGAAGTCGAAGGGGGGCAGGGGGTTCAGTTTGGGTGAGGTGGGCACTTGGCTATGCTGGCTGGCTATTGCCGTTTCAAGTGATTTTTGGTGGCCAATGATTTTGGTCTGAAGGGTGTTGAGCTTGTCTAGCATAGCGCACTGAATGCTGTTGCACCAGTTTGCATCCTTGAGGAGTATAGGTGGAGGGGTGGAGGGTTTTTCCAATTCTCTAAAAATAGAGAATATTTCTTTGGAGTTGGATTTGGTGTCATTGATCCTAGAGTTAAATGAGAGGGCTTTGGCTTTGATGACGTTATTTTTGTATGACTTGGAGATGGCTTTGAAAGCCTCCCTATTAGATTCTGAACGGTTGGCTTTCCAGGAAGAGAGGGCAGAACGTTTCTCTGAGCATTGTTTAAGCAACTCATTGGAGAACCAGGTATTAGAGTGTTTAATTTTCTTGGCTTTCTTAGAGGCCAGGGGGGGCGATTACGTCTATTGCTTTGGAGATTATGCGTTTGAAAGTGCTGGCCAGAGTATCTGGGTTATTGGAGGAGGGTGCCTGAAGGGCGGATTAGAAAAGTCACCACATTTTCCATAGTAAGTTTACGTGAGCTCCTGGTGAGTGCAGCTGGGCATGGGGTGATGGGAGTGGAATGCTTTTCATTCGCGGTGAGATTGAACTGGATATAGTGGTGGTCGGAACAAGGAATAGGGGTATTGGCAGTGACTAGGATGGAGCAGTTGTGCTGGTTGATCCAGTCCAGTGTGCGTCCTTTAATGTGAGTGGGTTCAGAGATGGTTGGCGCAAATCCTAGGGTGGTAAGGGCTTTGTTGAGGGCTTTAGTGTGGTGATCTTTGGGGTCATTGAAGCCCATGTTGAGATCACGCAGGAGAATGATTTTGGAGGTCTTTTTGATATTATCCGACAGGGCGTGGATGAGAGAGTCTTGGAAATCGGTGCATGGGCCGGGAGGTCGGTATACAATGTGCATGCTGATGGTGCATGTGTGGGATAGGTTGATTTTGAGTGGGAGCTAATCACAGTTAAGTGCAAGCTGTCCCGGTGTTTCCCTGATACTGAGGGAATCCCTGGCTATGAGGGTGACACCCCCACCTCTCTGATTGGTGTGGTCTTTCCTGAAGATAGCATAATCCGCAGGGATGGCTAATGAGAGTGCAGGTCCTGAGCTATCAGTCAGCCAGGTTTCGGTAACTACAAGTATGTTGAAGTTGTCTTTGATGATAAGGTTGTGAATGTCGAGGGGATGCGCAGGAATAGAACGTGCATTGACCAGTGCGCACCTTAGAGTACGGTTCGGGTGCTGTGTGGTGTTGTGTAGAAAGGGTCGTGGTGTGGTGTGGGATGGCACAGAGATATAAAGTGGCTCCGTATTGGGTTCAGGGGGGGCATGAATGGTATAATCAGGGTGGTTGGGGGTACATGGCTTGACAGGCACAGGAGATGCATCAACAGGAGTGGGCAAGCACGTTTCAGTAGGCACAGGCAGTGCATCAACAAGAGTGGGCAGACATGTTTCAGTAGGCACAGGCAGTGCATCAACAGAAGTGGGCAGACATGTTTCAAAAGGCACAAGCAGTGCAGCAACAATAGTGGGCAAACATGTTTCAAGAGGCACAGGCAATGCATCAACAGAAGTGGGCAGACATGTTTCAATAGGCACAGGCAGTGCATCAACAGAAGTGGGCAGACATGTTTCGAAAGGCACAGGTAGTGCATCAACAGAAGTAGGCAGACATGTTTCGAAAGGCAGAGGCAGTGCATCAACAGAAGTGGGCAGACATGTTTCAATAGGCACGTGCAGTGCATCAACAGAAGTGGGCAGACATGTTTCGAAAGGCACAGGCAGTGCATCAACAGAAGTGGGCAGACATGTTTCAATAAGCACAGGCAGCGCATCAACAATAGTGGGAAAACATGTTTCAAAGGGCACAGGCAGTGCATCAACAATATTGGGCAAACATGTTTGAAGAGGCACAGGCGGGAAAACATGTTTCAAGACTAGCCAATCAAAGATATGGCCCACACACACACACACACCAGCATTGGTCCAATCAGGACCACTGGCAGCACAGAAAGCTTATGCATAACATTCAGACAATTGAAACCGGTTTGTGGATTGGGACCAGCCAGTCCCAACCCCTTCCTGGCAGCAAACACACATGGTCCTACATTAGCCTGTGAAAAGTGTCAGCTTCCAAGTGCACTGGAAGTCATATAAGGATTATCCTGTCCTCACAGTTCAGGAAGATGGGTTAGTGACAAGATAGCCAAGGAACAAATGAAAAACCTTATGGAATTGCCATGTTTCGACACTAGCCACAGTAGACAGCCAAAAGTGGTAAACGCGGTAAGGGTAAGGCTAAAACAAAATACACTACAAAATAGTAAAACATAACTTCTGCCACCAGCTTGTCCCTTTGACATAACTTAAGTAACCAAAAATCCTCTGAGTGTTAGTCTAGGGCGGAACAAAAAGTGTACCCAATTGTACTGCATTGCACAATGATAAAACGTTACCAAAAGTGATAACAAGTTACCAAGAGTGGCAACTAAGTAACAAGATTAACAGAAACAATGTTTCCCAGTACTGACAGCCTGAAGGACATGTCAGTTTCCCCATGACAGACAAGCAAATGCCAATGTAGTGGAGCTGAAGCCTTCACTACACTGTAAAAAGGTCAGAATAAAAATAAAAGCAATTCCAAAGCAATGGAGGGAAAGGTGCTGTAAAGAGAAATATTTCCTGACATCTGCCTTGGGTCTACCTGGCAGTGGCAGTAAGAAGAAGTTTACTTTGCGTTGTCACATGAGAAATGGATTTGCCCTTGCAGTGATAACAAAGGAACATGGATTACATCAAAGAACTAATGCATGTTACAGTAAAGAACTTGCTCCAGTAGCAGCCAGCATGCTGCCTCGGTTGTGGCCAAACACTGCAGCAACAATAGCAACAATGTTAGAAAGCTGTTTTCATCATATCCCTTGGAAGCAAGTGCTCACTCTGTGGTGCCCTTGCTATTGAAAACAGAAATACACCACATGACTGTATCTCCATCCAACAAACATGAACTCTTTGAATATTACCATTACACAATGACATGACACCATAAGGTGATTGTGTTGCTATCACAGATTTCCTCCTAATGCCCCAAGGAGATTTACAAGACACTGACATACACAATGCAGACTTAATATACTTCATGGATGGTTCTTGTCATCAAAATGATAAATTGGTCCTGGATGATTGAGAAAGTGAAAAATGACCCCATGTTATGTCAGTACAAGTAGCAGAGCTTATGGCATTCAAACTGGCAGAGAAGCAAGCCTTGAACATATAGAGATTGCAGGTTGCCTTTGGAGTGGCCCTTGATTATGACAGCTGTGGAAGCAGCAAGGCTTCCTAAACTACCCAGGCTCACCCATTGGATGCCATAATGCTCCCTAAACAAATAGCTTTACAAAGGTGCTGCTCACTAGCCTCTGGACAAAAAGGTGATCTGTGAGAATGACCTTGCAAATTCCACTACTAAGCGAGCAGCAATGACTCATTCTCAGGATGAATATATACTTCCCATGAACAAGGTCCCTGAGCCACCTGCTTTTAATACTCGCGAAGTAAAAGCAAAAATACAGTTGCATTTTCCCTCAAGTGCGAAAGACCATTGTGCACTCAAAGGATGTAGACTTCACAAAGACTCTCTCTGGGGAGGATGAACATAGTTGATTATTGGCCCCAAAGATAGTTTTCTCATATGTAGTGATGTACATTTTTGGACAAGAACATGGAAAAACACTGGTTTGCCTCATAAATTCGCTCCACTGAAACACAACTCTTTTTGAAGGTGTGCTACATGCATCCAGAATAATGTAGGCAACATGATCCCTACAACACCAGGAGCTTACCCTACATCATGTGGCCATTTTGTTGGTCTTCAAGTGCATGTTCTTCAATTGCCCCACTATAACAACTTTTAATATAGCCTGGTCATTCTACAGCTCTTAGGCTGGGTGGATGCTCGCTCATGCAGACGAGCCGATGCAATTACAGTTGTACGAATTCTTATTAAGGGTTTTTTATCAAGATTTGGAATCCCTATCACAATAAAGAGAGACCAAGGGACTCAATTCATGAACGGCATACTAAAAGAACAGCTCACTGTTCTCAATGTACAGCATAATCATCATCCACAGTCGGCAGGGCCAGTGAAGTGCCAGAACAGTGTTATCAAGTGGTAATATGGTCGTAGGGTTCTGTCTTTGCCTTCTGCAGGCAGCCATTCAAAGGGAAGAGGGGCTTTGTACAGAGCCTCACCTTCCCTTTCCATGGTGGCCATCTTGGAAAAGGATTTTCCTTCCTACAGCGGGACACCGCGCAAGTTTGGGTGCAGGAAGAAAAATCCTTTTTTTTTAGCATCTCAGGTTACTGCTTTGGCAACCCGGGGTGGTAACGGCCTTCATCCCACATTACAGGGGCTGGAGAGGGGGATAACATTCCGGAGGCCTTGTTATCCACCCTCGCTTCGATTGGGCTGATAACTTGGGCTGGCGGGCCGTTATCCCTGTTCCAGTCCCTAGAATGGGGGATGACTGCCACATTATTCCCATTAGCTTAACACAAAATGCTAATGGACATGTTGGAAAATCTTATTGAGTTAAAGTACAAAGAGTATATTTAGTAGAGTTTTTTTGTTAGTTGATTTTTTTGTTTTTCTTTTTATGGGGAGGTCAGTAGGTAAGGTTGGGAGGCAAATGAGGAGGCAAATGAGGAGGCACCAAGCACTAATATGGAGGGGCAGGTGGACAGGGGAAGATGTTGCACGTGTGTTACCTCTATGGTAGGGGGCAATGTTTATCATGCTCCATGATTACAGCTGCAAAAGCACTTTGCGCCCCCTGCAGAGTGGTGTGTTGCAGTATCAACAGCCTCTTATATTGCTTGCAAGGTAGTTGGTGTGATTTTGTCTCCCACAGAAATAGGCTGTGGGGTTACAGTATTCGTAGAGGACGATGAGGTGGAGGAAGACAGCCTACTACTTGCTAAGAAAGGAACAGCCTTTCTGAGAGCATTGCAGTGGTTGGATTGGGTGTGGTGGCGCATGCAGATGGTCCGTAGAAGTAATGTCCACCTAGTCCACGTTTGAGTAGAACGTTGCACTTAGTGCATTTCACTTCATTAGCTATAGCCTTTGGTGCATTCCCGACAGTCGTAAAGAACTGCCACACCCATGATTCTTTCTTGGTGCTACAGGTAGACACTTCCTCCACCTCATCTTCTTGGTCCTCTTCATTTTCTTTGGAAGTACTGTGATGTCTTTGTTGTGTAGGTCCTCCAGCTGGTGGTGGTGGTGTTGGCTCTTGGGGAGGAGGGATGATGATAATGTATGCCATTTTTAAGATAAATAGCAGTTTGCTAATACTCTTCCAAGTATCTGCTCTGTACTAGATTGTTAATGGATAATGAATAAGAATATGTGTAGGGGCTGTGCCTTGAGAACATTTTGAGCTTGTAAGTTCCTAGATCAGCAGAAAGTGCAGTTCCAAACTGTCCACGAAGCACAGAAGTGTGGACGAGTTCACAAACACATCATCATGACGTGTGTGCACCTGCGGTCACGTGGCACCATCCAAACATTATGCAATGCTAGGAGGTGAAACTTTGTAAATTGGACAAAAATGTTGCTATATTGCAGTAAGTATGATATTAATAAGTAGTAGGAAATTAGCAAGCACTGGTAAAAATCTATAAAATTCACTGAAAAAACTGTGTTAAAGGGACCTTATGGTTACAAGTAAAACCAAAAATCATTAGAAATGATGGATAAATTGCACTAATAAAAACCTATCAAACTCAGCAGAAAAACTGTGTTAAAGCAATATTATGGCTACAAGTAAGATTGAAAAACCCCAGAATAATTGCCAGTTATGGTAAGCTAAGTACCATAACTTGCACCACCACAGTGCATCATTGACATTTTTGATGTCATCTTTGATGTCCTGGGTGTTAGTCTTAGCAGTGCACGGTGGTGTGAGTTTTGGTTGCTTAGCTTACCATAACTGTCAAATGTCTGGGATTTTTTGGTTTTACCATAATGTGCCTTTAACAAAGTGTTTTCACTGAATTTCATGGGTTTTTGTTATAATGTCCCTTTAACAAAGTTTTTTCACTGAATATATATATAAATGCAAATCGGGGCAGAGGGAGAGACGGCAGAAACAAATGAGGAGGGCACAAAGGAACAGGAGGCTCCCTGAGCAATATCCCGGCCAGATCTCTGCACTCTGGCAAATGAGTGAGTCCAATGAACAAAATGAGGGCAGCTTTAAGATAATAAACTTGTCGGATCACATTCTAACTGCTGACCAAAATAAAGTATTGAGCTTGGGTCTCAACTTCTGTCCCAACGCTAAAAATGATTATGTGGAGACTAGAATAGATCTGGATCATTTTGTCCAAAAGGTTCATCTTAAAAAATTCTTTGCAACTAACAGTTCGCACCAACGGAAAAAGGAAGCACAAATAGGAAGAACAGAAATTGAATTAAGAGAATTGGACATACTATCAGATCTTATGGAACTTGAAAAAAGAACAGACATGGGAGGAGTAAATCAGCCCATTAACCTTACAGAAGGATCAACACAGATTGGAGGGCAAAAAGCAGCTTAAAATCAAACTACAAATTTAACCCAATTACAAATACTGGGAGTAACATTGAAGTGTTTCAAAGTCTAGTGATAGAGGAATTAAAACGTCTAGGTAGAAAAACTAAGTATCTAAAACCAAAAGACAACTTGACACCAAATGAGAGACAAGCTCTGAAAGAACTCCAGGAGCTCAGGAACTGCATAATAAAACCCTCAGATAAGGGGCAGAATATAGTCCTACTTAATAAAAATGAATACATTAAGGAGGCGTATAAACAACTCAATGACACTAGTTGCTATCTGAGATTAGAAACAAATCCCATTCAAGAATTAGAACAGAAGGTGAAACTATTCCTGGAGAATTGGGAACGAAAGGGCATAATATCATAAGAGACTGCCAAATTCCTGTGAATTAATTATGCTATAACACCTACCATATACGTTTTACCTAAAGTTCATAAGAACCTAAAGAAACCCCCTGGGAGACCCATTGTGTGCCTCATAGGCTCGGCACTGGAGAATGTGTCCAAATATATAGATGAGGCGTTGTTTTACTTTGTCTCTGTGCTTCCCTCATACATAAAAGACACTACAGACTTTCTGTGCAAAATAGAAGATATTCCTTGGGAAACAGAATATCTAATGGTGACAATGGATGTCGTCTCACTATACACATTCATTGGACATGAGGATGGCAAAAAGGCATACCTACATTATCTCAACACCAAATCATTGAATTGTCTGGAACACACCCGACTGGTGATGGAAATGAACAATCTATGTCTAATCAATAATGTTTTCCTTTTTAACAATGAGTATTTCAAACAGGTAGAGGGGACCACGATGGGCACGACCTTCACACCTTTGTATGCCAACCTGATGATGGGTGCATGGGAAGAAATAGAGGCGTGGTCAGATACAAATCAGGAACAAATACAGAATGTTGTTCTGTGGCTCAGATACATCGACAATCTATTCATTATCTGGAAGGGGATTGCAAAGAGTTGGTTGGAGTACATCAAAAAGTTGAATCAAAACTCCAAAAACTTAAGATTCACCGAAACTCACAGTCGTCACCAATCACCTTCATGGATGTGAATATCAGAATTGTCAATAATAAAATTACATGTGAATTGCATAGGAAGAAATATGGCTCCAATACACCACTACATGCATTCAGCGGACACCCAAATAATCTCATTTGGAGTGTCCTCTATGGTGAATTTGCGAGACCAAGAAGGAATAACACCACCTTAGAATCATATGATCGAGAGAGCAAGACAACGGCTGCAGGTTTTAAAAAAACAGATGTATCCAAAAAGAGACATAGAAAGGGTCTTCCTAAAAGCAAGGAAATTAGAGAGACATACCCTATTGGCTGGCAGTCACAAGAAGAAAAATCAGAGGGAGAAAGTAACAGCACATGTTTCATCCTCACATTCGACAGCCAGGCGAAAACTATTAGACAAATTCTGCAAAAACATTGGAACATTTTGTTAGCAGACCTGATCTAACCAACAGCCTGAAAAGTCACCCCGAGATAAGTTTCAGGCGAAACAGATCTTTTAAAGACATTCTGTTCCAAAGTTTAATGGCCAAAGAAGAAGAAAAGACACAAGTACACTGGTTGACAATAAAAAAGAACGTTTTTTACAAATGCACACGCTGCAATATTTGTAAATATGCAACTAACTGTGGAAGTTTCACAGACCCGGTGACAGGACACACAGTTGGGATTCAACAATGGATCACATGTGAAACTGACCATGTGGTATATGCCCTCACCTGTGCGTGCCAGAAATGGTACATTGGCAGCACAAAGTGCAAATTAAAAATTTGCATACAACAACACGTTTGTGCCATTCTTCACAATGATGCAAACTACCCAATGGCTAAACACTTTCCTGAAAGTCACAATAACAATAGACAGTTTTAGATTCTTCGGCTTATACAAGATAGAAATGGGTCTGAGGGGAGGCGATAAAGAGAAACTGCTCAGATAATAAGAAACACGCTTCATCCTTGACTTTGAAAGCAAACAGCCCAACGGGCATAAGATCGATGAAGAGTTGTACACTTTTCTGGGATGCTAAGAATAAAACAATAAGAAAACATGGATGTTCCCAATGGACAGTTAACTGGGAGTAAAAGTGGCAAGGAGAAATCATTGTGGTCCTCCATGTAATGTTTTGAGTCAGAGTTTCCCCATTTTATATTTGACGCTTCCCTGTTTACTGGAAAAACTGAAAAAAGTGTTTTAATGCAGAATTTATGATTATAGCAATTTGGAAAAAGATATGTTTCATACAATGTTTTTAATGAAGATTTTAAGAGAGTTTTTGGTGGTTGTTTCTATTGCACTTTTGTCAATGAAGAAATTGAACAAAATTCTTGTAAGGGAGAGATGGAATGTGGGATAGGCACCGAGCAGTCAACAGGTGCTGGAGCATTATGAGTACAGTATTTGGCTGAACATAGTAGATGTGGCGCACTTTGACATGATGGAGTTGGAGAGTGAACCACATTGTAGTTGTTAACAATTATAATTTGCACTATGCACTTTATACCCAGTTGAATATGCTGCTATTGCACTTGGCACTTTGGATTTATTGGAACATGCTGCTAGAGCACTAAGCACCTTAGCGAGGCACTCTATACATGTACTGTAGAGGGTTCTGCTTCAAACCTACTACTTCCCTATGTACAAATATCACATGATGTGACTGCACCCTAAACAAACTAATGCAAATACAAATATGAGCACATCTGGAGAAAGTACAGTAATAAAAACACAGCAAAACAATAAGAAAGTGTTGATAACCTTACTGATTGTTTATTTTTCCTATGTATATGTTTTATATGTTGTGAGAACATATTTAAAGTATAAGTCTACAATATATAGTACTTTCTGATTTTTTGTTCCTAACTATTCCTGTCTAAGATATATCACTAAAGAAAAAAACAGCAAGTCAGACATGTGATGTTATCAGTGATGGCACCAATGACATTTGTGATGTCATCTTTGATGTCCTGGGTGTTAGTCTTAGCAGTGCACGGTGGTGGCACAAGTTATGGTTGCTTAGCTTACCATAACTGGCGAATTTCAGGGTTTTTTCGGTTTTACTTGGAACAATAACGTCCCTTTAACAAAGTTTTTTTTACTGAATTTCATAGGTTTTTAGTAGAGCAATTTAAACATAACGTCCCCTTAACAAAGTTTTTTCACTGAATTTCATAGCTTTTTAGTAGTGCAACCTAACCATAATGTCTACGAACATCTGACTTCATGCAGACCTTCCGGAGAGTGCCACATGACCATATGCTGGGGCGCACCATGATGACGTGTCCGAGAACCCATACGCACTTCACAATAAGATCTGTGTTTCTCTGACAGTTTGGAATTGCATTTTCTACTGATCTAGGAACTTTCAACTTCAAAATTTCCCTTGCACAGCTCCAACACGTAATCCTACTCATCCATTAACAATCTACTACACAGCACATACTTTTAGCAAAACTGCTATTTATATTATAATGGCATCAGCTAAGCACATCCCTCCTCCCCAAGAGACACCACCACTGCTGAAATAAAGGAGCATGAGAAACACTGCCCCCACCTTAGAAATAACACACGCGCCACATTTTCCACTATCCACCTGGCCCTCCATATTAGTGTTTGGTGCCTCTTCCCTCATTTCCCTCTCCACCTTTCGTTCTAAGCTCTCCTGCCAAAAAATATCCATCCAAAAACAAAATAAATGTTCCTTTATGAACCACCTTTCACAGTTAAAAAATAGAACTAAAAAAATCTGCATAGACTACATCTACTTTATATTTCTCAGTAAAGTACATAAACGCAATAAGATTTTCCAACATTTCCATTTGCATTTTGTGTTATACTAATGTGAATATTGGGGCGTTCATCCTCCATTCCAGGGACTGGAACGGTGGTTCCCGGCCCAGCAGCCCAACTTATCAGACCAAGGGAAGTGAGGGTGGATAACGAGATCTCTGAACCATTACCCCCCATTCCAGCCCCTGAAATAGGGGATGAAGGCCATTAGCAGCCTAGGTTCCCAAAGTGGGAACCCATGGTACTAAAAAAGAGAATTTTTCGTCCTACACTGGGACTCCTCTGGCGTCCCGGTTTAGGAAGGACAATCCTTTTCCAAGATGTCCACCATGGAAAGGAAGGCGGAGGTACCATACAGGGCCTCTCTTCGCTTTCCATGGCAGCTGGCAGAAGGCAAAAAGAAAATCCTATGACCATATTACCACAAGCACATACATCTTCCCTTTCAAATCTATCCTAATTTCGAATAACTTTACGACAAAACCAGTCCCAGGTGGACATGGCCACTTTAATCCTATTTTCTGTCCCTTCAGGTCATGGCCAGTAGCCAGATTGTCCGGATCATGACCTTATTCCATGACCCGGACATTCTGGCCACTGCCCATTGCCACAGGCTACCGCTCAGCCACTAAAGCTATACCGCTATTTTTTTTAACTACATTATAACACTACATTATGAAACTTGTCAAATAATAAAACACTACCACATTTGTAAAACCATGCTTGTAGATCCTTACCAATGCGTCGCATGCAAGTTTGCTGGAAATCCACCCATGTTCCATTTTTTCAAAAGTGTAAAATAAATGCACATGCAATCATCATATAAGCTACCCCCACTTCACAAAATCCATTCAGACTTTACAAAAACATTGATATCTAGATCTATAATCTTTTTTGCAAACCTTTGTGTACATTTCTCAAATGGCACCACATTTATAAGCCTTTAAATTGTTTGGGACCCCCCCCTCTAATTTTACTCCCTCTTGACAGAAACCCATCAACCTTCTCAAAAACATTGATATGTAGATCTATTATCAGTTTGCCAAAAGAAGTGTAGATTCATCAAATGACACCTCATTTATAAGCCTATAGATTAATTTAGCACCCCCCCTCTAATTTTGCCGCCTCTGCACAAAATAGCACCAAACTTTGTAAACTCATTCGAAATCAGGTCAGAAATATTCCATCCTATCCTCATCACTCCTCACCTCCCCAGAGATTATTTGATAAGTTTGACAAATGCAATGCTCAGAAAATATTATTGTCCCGAGGTTTCGGGCATGTATTTTTATACATAAGTTGATCTATCCCACAAACATTTCCAATGCACCTTACCTGACTTTTCCTCTTTTATAAACATGCGAAATCTGGCAGCAGGGCATGGCCATCTTGTGCTAATCTTATCAATTGCTGCATTGGTCTAAGGTAAACTGCCCTGACGTCACTAAATCATATGCCCCGCCCCTGATCCTCTCATCACCAAACCAGTGATATCCTCCACCTTTCTCGATGACGTTCCTCGTCAGCGTAGCCAAACGCGCCCATAATCACCCATGTGATGTGACGCAGAGCCCGAAAATCAACACACATCGACTCACAACACACCACGTCACAATTCAGAATATTAAACCATACTTTAAAAGAAAACAACATCACTGTATAATTTGTAAAGTACTTTAATTTCACAAGAAACGCTCCGAGAACATCCGACTATTGCCACAATCAATCAAATTGCAAATTTGTTTCTTCACTCGCGATCCAAAATGTTTATCGTGAGGCACGCGTTGTTCTTTTGGCATACACAAGTGTTTGTTTTTGGTGAAAGAAGCGCTTGGGTCGCACAGTGAATTCCAGTGCTTCTGCATCAACTTGGGGCTAGACCACCGTAAAGGATGTTCTGTTGCTCCTAATAGCTAGTACAGTGAAAGGGCATATTGGCCCTTGGCGATCGTCCCAAAAAAGAGTCTCTGTGATCCAGGAGTTCACAAAAAAAACGTCAGTTGGCATCTGGAATCTATGACAATCGCAGAATGGCATAATGTACCTGTTTCGAAAACATAACAGAAATATGTCTCACTAGCCGATCTTTATTACAATTTATCAATTGACTTATTAATTCGGCATAGAGTTTAAACTAACGATTACCACAGACATGAAACAATCTCAACAGAGAGAAAACAACGTGGAAAGTGATACACAATTCAAGATGATCATACATGACATTTTAATGAAATATTAGCGCTGAACCTGGGGGAACCGAGTGGTGGTCTACATGCACATTGATGCCGTTTGAAAGACCACTACACACAAAGGTTGTACTTGCGTTTCATTGCAATATGCCAAAAAGAACAAAAAAATACAATGTAACCCATAAACAATGTTCAGATAATAATAACTTAATGCTTGTTCGGTTATAAAATTGTTGAAACTCAAACTTACATTATATTCACCATTTCCATTCTCTGGGCGTAACTCAGACCGTAACGCACCCTGCATTCGCACCAACGATTTTTCATAAACTGAATTTACATGTTCCTTAGCCTACTTTTGGAATGCATAACCTTATCATATTTTCATTATCACAAACCTCCTTTCATTCAATACCTTTTGGAATGGTCCCTTTCTCCCAAGGAAAAAAAACAATTGAACCTTATACTGTGTGTCCGATGCGTGGGCTTCCTTAGCTCGCAACCAAAAATTCAAAGCTGGTGACCTTCACTCAGAATCTAAATACATTCTTATTTTTCAACAACTTGCCTCACTGCATCCATGAGAACTGGTATTCTGATCCGCGTGCATCAGGCACTGCAGGTGGCTGCCTTAGGTGCCAGGCTCTAGGGGGCGCCAGTCTGACTCCATTATTATTTTAATTACATTTTAACACAGACATGAATAGCCCTTTATTTGCCGCGCTCTGGGTGTAGCACCAACACATCAATTTATAAACATCAAGCGTTTTAGTTAAGAGTGTAAAATAACATGAAATTACTTCTATTTAATATTAATAAATATTGGGCAACCAATATAAACAATATAGAGGAACGGGAATTCGAATGTAGTATTACTCTGTAATACCACAAGGTAAGGTTGGGGTTGCAGAGTGCAGAAAAAACAATCTATGTTTACAAGTCCACAATTCCATAATTATACATCTCCATCCCTTGAGTGCCAAAATGCAATCTCTTTCGCCTGTACTTTAGGCACATATTGTGGAACACCTCCAAATGTACTGCGTGACTTTCGTGACACAAAAAAACACCTGTCTTTTGCTTCTTGCAGCCATATCCCATCCAATCCTCATGACCCCTCAACTCCCCAGAGATTATTTGATAAATTTGACAAGTGCAATGTCATGTTTTTTAAATTTGTTTTTACCACGATGTCCGCGGACACCAAACACGGATCCAAGATGGCGGGTGCATTGAAACAATCCGACGCACCAAACGCTTCATCCCAACCATTCAGCAAACACGTTCCATGTCCGCAGACATGACACAAGCCGATTAGCCAATCGGTATCCTGTCCGCGGAGCGAACAGGGAAGTGTTTCTTTCAGGAACAAGCCACTGCTCCTGCCGCAAATTTGGTGAAAATCCGTCCAGCAGTTTGGGAGGTAGGCGTGCGCAAAGTTTTGTCCCCATTCAGTCTATGGGAAAAAAAGAAATTTTGGGACCCCCCCTATAACCTTGCCCCCCCTGGACCAAACCTCACCAAACTTTGCAAAAAGATTCAGTGTGGGCTATATACGTTTTGCAAAGTTTGGTGAGGATTAGTCCAGGGGGAGCGAAGTAATAAGCTGCCCAAAAAGTGCTCTTCCTATCGGATTAGCAACTTAACCATAACTACACAGCCACTACCATATATATATATATATATATATATATACAAAAAAAACTTTGTTGAGGGGACGTTATGGTTAAGTTGCCCCAACAAAAACCTGTACACTTCACTAAAAAAAAACTTTCCACCACCATTTTATGCTTCTATTTAAAACTGAAAAATCCCTGAAATTCGACAGTTATGGTCAGCTAAGCCCCCAACCCTGCCACCACCCCCGTGCACTGCTAATACTGACACCCAGACCATGAAAGATGTCATCTCACATGTCGCTGATGACATCAATGACAACATCACTAGTTTAGCCCCATTCAGTAAAAAGATTTCACTAAAGGAATGTTACACTTGCTACCACACTCCACTGCACATTCCCCCTTTATAGTAAGCTAAGCAACCATAACTCGCACCATCTACGTGCATTGCTAAGCCTAACACCCAGGACATCACTGATACAGGCATCAGTATAGAGTGCAGGTATGTTCATTCTAATCAGAGTACATGTGGAAGACTTATAATTTAAAATAATGCCGGTAAATTTCCATAGGAATCAAATAACAATGCTCCCCCTTGTAAAGTGCAAGAATGCCGATTTGCCATTAACAATTTGCTCGACGGCTTACTTTCTTTTTCATAACCTGTACATACGTTGCAAGCATGCCTATTTAGGCACAACCATTTTTGTGTGAAGTGTGGGTGAAATGAGCTGATTTTGTTTTTGGTGGGTGACACGCCCATTGGAATGAATAGCTGTGCAGGAGGCTTGGCGGGTGAGTCTGCCCTTTACAAGGCGGGTGACACCCGTCAAAAGCGTGTGAGTTGAGAAGTATAATTTAGGGCAGACCTTAATTTTGTATGTGAAAATGGCAAAATTATGTCCTCTGTACTGCCAACAGTAATGCTGCTTGCAATGTGAGCGTATGACAATAGTAATCGCTCCCGATTGTGGTGCTGACATGTCCTTCGGAGGGTCTCCCGATTTTTGGCCATCATGCTTTGCATTAAGAAGTGCAAAAAGCTTGCCCATCTACTACGTTGCCCTATCGCTTACATACCTCTCTCCTATGCATAGTACACTTTGTAAAGAACAAGGCATTTCCAAAACCCCTAAAAAAGATAGATACATTGAAGGACTTTGAAGTACCATATTGATAGTAGTATAGGAAGAGTGCGCAGAGACAAGTGAAATGTGCACATGGATTGGGTTCAAACATGAAAGTTGAATCGTATGATGAAAGAAGTGGAAGTAAAGGCTGCAGTATCATGACGGCTGCAAACACACAAACTAATTGATATTGTTTTTTTAATTCATATTGAAGACTAGTCTCCTGAGAATCAACAACATCTACACTGCAGACAACATATCCGAAGAAACCTTGGCATCTTCCACAAAAAAGTAAGTACAGTACAACCTTCATATTATAACTTCTCCTTAAAGAGGCTGTGTGGGTTTTTTCTTTACTTTGGCACCAAAGGAAGCATTCATTTGTAAACCATTCTGCCTACAAATATCCAATTATAGGACAAAGATTAACAGGTGGAATGGCTGACAAATGGCTGTGTGCTTGCTACTGAAATGACATAGGAAATCCGTAGAAGGTTAGATTGTCAAAAATAGTGGCGGTAGCAAGTTTTTGCCATTTTGGTTATTAATAATGTTTCTCGGCACAAGTAGGGCACTGTGTACTCTCATCTAAAGCACAATGTACTACTATGCAAACAGTAAAGTAGCCTTACAAATGATAGTTAGAGGTCACTGTGCATTGACACACCGTGCCAAAGAGTTTCCCCATCCCACTTAGGCACACATGCATACAGCACACATACATTGGACAATAGACCAAAGAATATTTATTTTTCTCAACAGACACCAAAGAATGCCTACCAAAAAGCAGCTGCGTAGAAAGGAACGTAGAATTAGAGCACATAAAAATAAAGGTACCCAATGTAAGCATCCTCCTGTTGTAGAGTTAAGGGAGAATCTTGGTGAAAACCACTTAATGCAATTGGGTAACATAATAAAAGAAGTCTCAAGTACCGAAACTGTATGTCCGCCATCAAAAAGTATTGCAGAAATGATGTCAAAGAAACGGCTGCCAGTACAGCTAACAATGTCCCTTATAATCCTGATAGTGTTAGAATAACCCATAGTAAAAAAAGTATTTTAGCAAAAATGTTTCGTCACAGAGTCCTTCACAAACTTCTAAGAAGAGGGCCAAAGTCATTCTCACCCCTTAAAACGTACCGTAGAAAGTTAATTCTGCAAGCACTCATGGACAGTGCAATCCTTCTCAAAAGGAAGTTGTTCATATTAGTGTTAAAAAGGATGAAAGCACTAACAAAAGTAAGTATCAAACTACAAATGAAACTCAGCAATAAACGGAATGTGAACAAAAATATTTTTTTGCATGTTTGTGGTGGTGAATGGAGTCACAAAACAACCACAGAGCCATATTTCAATGAAGAAGCATACAAACAAAATCAAACAAACAAAATTGCCATCCATAGCAGTGGACGTGGGTATGAGAAAATCAATACTACCATCATGGAACAAGAAACACTGCTTACAAAACTGTCTTCTGAAAACTCAGAATTACCTCTCGATTCAGCAAAACCAAATGGTCCAGTGTACAAATGGCCGTGCACATCAATGTGTCCCATTCCAAATAAAGCTTTCAAATCTTTACGTGTGTTCCTCAATCAATATGTAAAAGGTAAAGACAAAAGTAAAATCAAAGTGCTGCAAAATATAGATATTTGTGTAGTGCGAAAACACACAGGCCTAAAAGGACATTTACTAGCCTGCATTTCTGGGCCTATTTGCAAAAGTACCTTCCATGACATCAACAGAATATCAGTACATCATTCTAAAGTAAGAAATTTAGTCTATAAAATATATTGTGCAAAAAGTCCAGCTTCAGAATTAGGCAATTTAAATACCACTCTTCTGCATGGTACACCCAAATACTTACAAGAAGAAATGGACCGTATTCAGAAAAAGTATTTTGTAAGTGAGAGCCACATAGAAAATGCAACAGTTTTAGAGCATAGTAGTGACAATTCTGCACATAGCAACCTTCTATTGCACACATACAGAAAAGAAATACTAACATTTGAAAGGTCATCGGCTGAAGTACCGAACGATGTGTGTGTATGTTGCCGCAGAACGTTTTACAAAAGGAACACAAATAATGTGGACATAGCATACAAAATAGAAAACAATGACGGCTCTAAATGGTTTGAATTAGCTTTGTACCTTTTAGCTGAAAGCAAATATGAAGTAACTGAACGTCTAATATGTTGCAGTTACTGTACTGCAAAATTAGACAACAACCACACTCTTTCACACACAATTACAAATAATTTGGATTTGTTCCCATTACCAAAAATTCTGCAACAACTCAATTTGTATGAGAGCATAATAATTCAAACAGTTCTACCATTCAATTATACGCCTTCATCCAAAAACTGCAAATTCACCTCCCTCTGGATTGGTGAAAGGCATTTGTGGCAAAGTAGTGTACTTGCCATTAGATCTAACGGAAAATGTACACACTCTAGGAGTGGAACTTTCAATAGAGCATTCTTTATTTGTCTTGGTAAATGGAGTACCAACAAGGACAAAAAATTTGGCAATGATTAGTAGACTTACACAAAGTTACACAAGCACTGCAATATCTAAAAGACAACAATGAGTACTTCAAGGAAATAAATATTGATGAAAGTTTAAGGCAAACAACTGAAATAATTCAAGAGCCATCAGAAACTGGACAATTTGAACTTCTGGATCCAGCTACAGTATCCACTCTTTTGGACCATTACACAATTCATCCATTGCATTCGAATGAAAGTATAGATGATGCACTAGAAACTTACAAAATGCCACAAACCTAGAGGGTCACCAATGAGTATTTGGGAAAAAGTATAGAAGCACATGCTTTTCCACTGCTATTTCCTACTGGCAAGGTGGGAGGTACAATGATAGACCCACTCAGATTGGGACATCAGAATACTGCTCATTACGAATGTATTCCCAAGATCCCAGATTTAGACAAAATGTGGAATACATATTCCACCTACTGTACGAAAGTGAATAAGCAACACTATGTTATGGAGTTGCACACATTTTTAAATCTGGAACGCACTTTCAAAATATGTCAGCTACGCAGTTAATACAAAATGTTCAAGAAAAAGATGAGGTTTTACAATCAAGTATAACAAATTTGTTTGAAAACACGCGCGGTACAAAGGAGTACTGGTTTAGACAGCACGAAGACGTGCGTTGCATGATCAGAAACCTTGGACCACCAACTTGGTTTGTTATGCTATCTTGTGCAGAATACGCATGGGAAGATTTGCATGAGTTCCTACACATAGCAAACAGCAACAAAAACAACATAGATATATTAACACTTGGAGAACTTTGCTCTCTAGATCCAGTTAATGTCTAAAGATATTTCCATCATCGTTTCATTGCAATGCTACACTTTATTTGCAATAAAAGTGTTCCTCCACTTGGAGAAGTGCAACACTTCTTTTGGAGAAAAGAATATCAAGCGAGAGGAGCACCACATATTCACATGCTGTTATGAATCAAAGGTGCACCGAAATTTGGCCACAATAGTGACAGCACTGTTTTGCAGTTTATCCAAAAATATGTCACATGTGAAATCCCTTCACAACAGAGTCATAGTGAGCTGCATGGGCAGATTTTACAATTTCAAATACAAAAATGTGGCAAATATTTTTGCCGTAAGTACAAAAACAAAGATAAAAACTACACCAAATGCTGCTTTGGTTTCCCCAGACCAGTTACAGAAACAGGTGAAGTAAACAACTTCATTTCTTCAGTGCAACATTGTGTTAAAGGTAAATCACATAAAAACACGTATTACATAAAAAGAAGTGAAGAATAAAAATATATCAATGATTATAATGCAATCATTGCCCTATTATGGAATGCAAAGATAGATGTGCAGTACATTGCAGACAATTCAACTGCTGTTGGACGATATGTTACAGCCTACTTAATAAAAGCTGTAAAAACAGAGCTTCAAGACCTCTGGGATAACCTAGCATCAGACAAAACATTATCACAGAAATTGTACAGCCTAGGCATAAAAATGCTCTGTCATAGAGAATGTGGGGTCTATGAAGCAGCAGATAGTTTAACCAGCACTGCTTTGTACAGAAAATCAGACAACACAGTATGGCTCAGTCTTGGTCCTGCAAAATCTAGAAAAAGAGTGCTAAAATCATACGAGGACATAGAAACTATTGCCAGAAATGATCCCAACAGCCAAGACCTTCTGAAAAACAATTTACTGGACACATGCTATCCGAACAGGAGTACCAATCTGGAAAGCATGTGTCTGTACCACATAGCTCAAAACTTTGCATACAAAAATTATGTAAAACCGATGAAAGTAAACATAGATATAGAGTGATCGATTGTGAAGGGAGCTTAGTGAAACCTAACAAACGAAGCTTAATTAATCATGTGAAGTTGTCATTAAAAACTCCTCAACAGAAAGAACTATATTACATGTCTCTTTTACAACTTTTCAAATCATGGAGAAAAGAGGAAGACATACTAGATAATTATGAGTGCTATGAAGGTGCGTTTAAAGCAAATGAAAGCACTATCACTGATGTTAACTTTAAACAGTACAAAACAATGTTAAACAATGAGCAGCAACAAGAAGAAGAAATTCTGGCCGAACTAGATAAAAACTCTTCTGACAGTAGTCAACCTTCTGTAACAGGAAGTCAAGAGCCATTAGGACAACCACTAATAGCAAATGAGGCTGAAGTTGCTATGACAGAAGTAGAAAACACCATGTATCAGTATCAAGAAGATACAGAGGAATTAACTGTGCAACAAGGAAAACTTAACAACGATCAGCGCACCATTTCTGAAGAGGTAACAAAACAAATTGTGCATGGTGTACAACACGAAAATAAAGAATGTACCTGCCAAAATTACAAACCTATACTGATGTACGTCAGTGGGGAAGCTGGATCAAGGAAAACATTCTTGATCAAAATAGTAGCAAGTTCCTGCAGCAATTGACAAACAACAAACTGTCAGCTGTTGTAACAGCCCCCACAGGTTTAGCGGCCTACAACATAGGTGGTGTGACTTTACAGCGATTACTACTGCTTCCAGTAGAGCATCAAAATAAGTTAGACTACTACAAACTTTCTGCAGAAGCTGCAATGGAATTACAGAGAGTATTGAAGCAGATGAAGTGAGCATGGGCTCCAATCTAATGTTGGCTTTAATTAATCTCAGATTGCAAGAAGTACTTAAAAGTAATAAGGAAGAACTCTTTTCTGGGAAACACATTATCATTTTCGGAGATCTTCTACAATTGACACCAGTAAAAAGTGACCCGAATTTTAAAACCTTAGGCCACAAACTCTGCCTGAAAACTGTTGGTAGCATAGGTAATGTTAACCTTTGGCAACATTTCTAATACAGACAATTAACTGAGACCATGCAGCAATCTGCAGATCTCACTTATGCCAACATCTTAAAAAGTATTAGAGTTGGCGTATTATCGCAAGAAGCACAAGCTGTATTGGAAAAGTGGCATATAGATGCACTTCATGGCAATAATGCATGCACAACTAATGTTATGGAACAAATAGCGCACAAAAATGTCAATTGTATGGCCTTAATGCCAACTCTTGCAAGCTGTTTCAAATTCAATGAAACAATGCTAAAGAAAGACATGCAAGCAATAATAGAAATTAGCACCACAGACAAACTAGACGTACATGGTTTTGACAGTACCCATGTGTGAGCAAGCCACAACAAGACTACATAGTTTAGAACATTCAATCTCCAACAGAGCTGGGTTGGAAAAAGTATTGAAATTATCATTAAATTGTAGAGTAATGCTTAAACGTAACCTTGATGTAGAGCAAGGGCTAGTTAAATGGAGCACTGGGCACAGTTGTTGGCTTTCAATCATACCCACGGCATAACAGCATTCAGTTTGTAAATATTTGCTTTGATAAAGTAAAAAGGATAGGGCTCTCAATGGCTCGATTCCTTCTCTTCAAAGATATGTATGTACGAAGAGAGCAATTTTCTCTAACTCTTGCATATTTATTTATTTATTTATTTATTTATTTATTTATTTATTTGCATTTGTATCATGCACTTGCAGCCCAAGGACATCGAGGCGCTGTTACATAAATATGTAAGAAGTTTTACATACAGTTTGAGGCGCCTTTAGGCTTCTTGGTTAATTACAACATAGTGTGATAAGTTATATACATGCAGAATGGTAGAGAACAGTATGTTGGTTGTACCTAAGAAGGGTGGTACCAGTTTATGCACTTACCATTCATAAATCCCAAGGTCTTACCCTAGATAAAGCATTAATAGCTATAGGACAGACAGTGTTTAAGGAAGGCATGAGCTACATAGCATTATCACGCTTACGTACACTTGACAGTCTTTTGTTAATTAACTTTCATCCAAGTAAAGTCCAAGCTGATATTACTTGCATTCTAGAATATAATAGATTGCGTTCACTGTACACCCCTTATCTGAAACAATACCCTGTTCCTGATAAAGTGAAAAGTGGTAAAAGAAAAGTAAATGAAACAGAAATGCAACACAATGCAACAGAAAATTCTGCAAAAAAAAGTAAAGAAGCTAAAGTATCTTCAATTACCGCAAACATACAAGAACCTATTATGGAATGTGAACCAGGCACGTCTGCAAAGAAGCAACAGAAAAACAGAAAAATGCACTCAGGTACAGAACTTGCTGGCCCATTCAAATTTACAAATGAAAGTGCGGTAAATTGCTATGCAAATGTTGCAATGAATATTCTATTTCAGTTGCCACCAATTGTGAACAATATTTACCTGCACAGCACAGACCAATTGTGTTTGCAAATGTTAGTACTGTATAGAAATGCAACAAGCAATCCTGACAACACATACAGTATTTATGGACTAAGGCAACAATTGGACGACTGTGCTGGAAAGGTGAGATTTACTATTAACTCACAAGAAGATCCAGAAGAATTTCTAATGTACATGTGGAAACATACATGCACTCTCTGTAACAAAGTGATACAGGAAGAAATCCCAAATGAGCGATTTGTGTATATTAACATTACAAATTGTGAAAGCATTCCTTTTCAACAACTTGTACAAAATGCAAACCATGGCAGATTATGTAGTGTTTGCAATTCAGAAAATCGATCTACCTTACTTATACAATCACATAGTGCCTACATAATATTTATGCTTCTACGTTATAATGCAGATGGCACCAAAAACAACTCCAAACTAACTGGATTTACACACGGTCAAGTATCACTTGGAACGAAAACCTTTACAACAGTAGGAATAATCTACCATGCAGGAGCCACAACCAATGCAGGTCAGTACACTGCATACATTAAAAAATAATTGTGGATGGTTTGAATGTAATGATAGCACCATTACTCTAAAGCAGAGGTTGCCAGCTAACCTAACAAATGCGCATTTAATGTTCTTGAAGCCAAAATTTACGAAATAATGTGCACTTCAAAATTGTGAACAAAGTAAGTGAAAGACTACAAACAGTTAGAATACGCCCACAGGTATCTAACTACCCAACAGGATGGAAGAATGACACAAATAAATGATTATCACAGATTGTTGGAAACCAATGTACAGGCAGAATACGCCAATACCTACCTAACTGTAGTTGAAAATGGACAGGAAGGCAACAAAGAAAACATTAATGGGAAAGATACAGGAAACAGGATATGTCAACGACACAAATTAATGAGTATCAAAAATGTGTAGGAACACATGCGCAGTAAGAATAGGCCTACAGGTATCTAACTACTCCACAGGATGGAAGAATGACACAAATAAATGATTATCACCGATCGTTGGAAACAAATTAACAGGTAGAATATGCCTACAGGTATCTAAGTGTTGTTAAAAATCGGCAGGAAGGCAACACAGGAAACATTAATGGGAAAGATGAAGTAAACAGGATATAACAACTACACAAATGAATGAGTATCGAAAATCTGTAGGAACAAATGCACAGTTTGAATATGCCTACAGGTATGTAACTGGTGATAAAAATGGGCAGGAGGACAACAAACATAACATTGATCAGAAAAATGAAGAACACACTGAAATGATAAAATGAAGTACTTAGTTGTATAAGAAATTAAGGGTTGTTTTAATCCCGCAAGGATTTTTTTCCCCAGACCCAAGGATTAGGAAAGCAAACACAGAAACTGAGCGCAATGCACAGTACACTGGTTTGTAAAGTAAAAATGAGGGTCTAAAAAAAAAAGAAAAATCACTGTCTATTAAGCAATGTGGTAAATGTGGAAAATCTGCAACCATTAACACACCTTTTTCTTTCATCACAGAAATGGAAAAAGGGATACTTCCGCCAAGTACGAAAACCAAACACAAAAAAATGTTTCTGTATTCTAAACAAAGTAAGGAGTAAGTATATTGGCAGGCATTTTCTACACATGGGAATGTACTTGCCTAATGTGTGGTAGTAATATGCTGCAGGGCCTGTAGGCTGGCCTTTCGTCAGCAGTGAGTAACCTACCACCTACGCCTTACAAACAAGTTGCAAGGAGTACAGGTCCTATTCACAACCATCATTGCTTATGTGAAACATGGTCCTTGTAAAGTAGCTGCTTATAGATTTACTTTTCGGACCATCGTCTGGAGCTATGAAGTGAAGAAACTAGAGCATCAAAACAACAACCAGAATCCACCACACCCATATTAACTTGGAACTCCACTGCTTATGACTTTAGTATTGCATGCATGGGCTTTGGCCATGCACCCAAGACTGCAGGGTCTGCCCACAACCACCTTGGTGATGTGTGGTAGTGGGGGTTATTCTATAGGAGTGTTATCCTGCTGTACCTCTGCCCAGAGGCTTCCCTCCTAGGTGTATGTCTGTAGATCGTACATAGGATGGGTGTGCAGTGTCTTCCAAGTGTAGTACTTACCACTTTCTTGTTGGGGGCATGGGCTTCGGCCATGGGCCCAACACTGCACGCACTCCCCACAACTTGCCAATGAAAATGCAACACAAGGGGTGTATGTATGGTTGCCACATGCAGCAGTGGTTGTGGCCAGGGCCTAGAGTCTTCGAAGTAAGGCCTTCGGCCTTCGGCTGATGGCCATGCATCCAACACTCTAGGCCCAGGCCACAACCACCGTAGCATGTGCCAACCATGGCAGCGTACTAATGAATATAATAATAGGCATTGGAAACAGTAATGTATTCACAGCATGGAGGCAATTTTAATGTTCCCTAACACCAGACGTGTCCGTACAAATGTAACAACTCCCCTGTGCAATACACGGTCTCAAATACTGCCCTCATTGGACCCCTCCCTTTCTGTGCCTACAAGGAGGTCGTACAACGTATGTCAGTAAGTAGGTATAAGTGTACTGTGCGTACAAGATTTCCATACACATTAGATCATGACGACCAATCCCCAGAACAAGTGCTTTAATCACCCATATGTGAAGAGTTTAGCCGCTGGCCACTACCACCGTAGCATGTGCCACCAATGGCGGCGTACTAATGATTGTAATAATAGGCATTACGAAAAATAATACGGTCACGGCATGTAATCAATTTCAATGTTGCCTACCTATACCCATGTGCTTTCAAGAGTTACAAATTTCCTATCCACTACATGCAGTCAAGTGTTACAAATGTCCTGCCCACTATATGGGCTGGAGTGCTATGGTTATTATCCCCCCCATTTACTGTACGTACAAGGTGTGCATAGATATTCCATCATGACGGTCGAGGAACAAATGCATAGATCACCCATTCATTTCTTACTGGCTTTGTGCCACAGCAAAATAGGGTAATGAAAAAAGCATGTGTACGCTGTTTGTTTCTCTGCTTTCTGCGAATCCAAGATGTTGGGCTCATCCAAACCATCTGACGCAGAATACGTCTCGCAGCAACCAATGGACAGAGATGTCGCATGTACGCAGTCATGACGGCAGGCTCTTAGCCAATCGGTTTCTGGTTCATCGACCGAACAGGGAAGTGTGACCGCGGAGCGAACATAGATATCAGCAATTTTTTCAGACCTACTTTTTCATAATTATAAATGAACGTACTGCGTGTATGGTGTCAAAATTTACAAAAGCACGCTTTCTGGACGAAGCCCCTGTACCTGCCACAGATTTCGCCAAAATCCGTCCAGCGGTTCGACCTGTAGCCGTGCACAAAGTTTTCCCCCATTCAGTCTATGGGGAAAAAATATGTTTTGGGGCCCCACATATATATATATATATATGGACGAATCGTCACCAAACTTTGCAAAAAAATATATATGGGCCACTTGGATTGATGCAAACTTTGGTGAGGTTTCGTCCGGGGAGGCAAAGTTATAGGTGGGTTTTCCTCATAGATGCAATGGAAAAAAGGTGTGCTCACATCTACAGCCTGAACTGCTCTAAGGATTTTTACCGAATTGGTGGCAGGAGCGGCAGCTTGGTCCCAAAAGTGTGCTTTTGTAAATTTGGTGTAACTCTGTCCAGTATTTTTTTTTAACGTGCAAAAGGTAGGTAAATAAAATGTGTGATACCTGGGTGACATATGGGTCTGGTCCGCAGACTCACTTCCCTATTCGGTCTGTGGACACACCCTGGACCAATCGGAGTCTGGCATGAATTGCCGCGGACATTGGACGTGCTCGCTGTTTGGATGGTGAAAAGCGTGAGGTGCGCCATATTTTTTTAAACAGTCGCCATTTTGGATCTGCAGAGTCCGGGGATAGCGCACTTGGGAAAAAGTCTGGAAAACACATTTTGGATTATTTGATGGCCGAAAGAAAGCATGGAAATGGGGTAGGGAGTGGAATAAAGGTGATATGCAGATTCTTGTGTAGGTGGGATAATGCACTGCAGGCATCGTCGAATTTGCGAACACTGCGGTAATCTGCAAACCGCGATGTGAGCGGACAGTTTGGAAAACACATTTGGGGAATTCTCATTGTTGAAAGAGGGTGTGGAAAGTGTAGGGCAGTAGAATAAATATGATATGAAGTGGTTTATATAGGTAAAATAAGGGTTTGCAGGTGTTGCCGAGTCTGTGGTCAATTTCGGTGCCCACTGGCACCAATTCAATGGCAGGGCGAGTTTTGTTATTTGCAGGTGTATTGTATGCACTTCTTATATGGTTTAATGATATTGTGGTGGTTGTAGCCATTGGGCAAATTCTTGGGGGCATGGCCCCAAAAATCTAGCCACTGGCCACAGCCATTATAGTAACCTGTGCGGAGTAATTATAGGTACTGTAGGGGGAGTAGAAAGTATGTGGTATTTATTATTGTAGTATAAATGAGAATAGTGCTTATGGAATATGTATTTGTTACACTTGGTATGGTTACTTAGTTGTATACAGTAGTAAAGCTGGAATCTCTGATTTGTTTTCTTTGGAAAAAACAATATGATGTGTTAAGCAGGATAGTTGAGAAGGTTAAATTGCACACAATTTTACATATACATTTACAGTTTCTGACCCTCAAAAAAATTACATTGTATGTTCTATGCTTGGAACAACATTAGTCTGTGCTACAGTGTTGTTGTATTGACTTGAATAGTCACTGGGTCATTCAGGATTAAAAAAACAAAAGAAAAACTACTGCAATTATGTCAGTGCAAGTATGATAGTATGTTTGTGTGAAGTGTGTTGTTATTAAGGGAATGTTTAAAGTAGTTTAATACCTGTTGGCATATTCTAACTACATTAGGCTTAAGAATAAGTTTTGTAGTAACAAGAGTTGTGATGTCGTATTTCAAGTGTATTGCAATGAAGAGTAGATACCTGTTGGCGTATTCTAACTATCTTGACTATTAAAAGTACTATTATTGTATTATGATATGATGTGATATGATATTATATGATATGATTTTATGATATATGGCATTTATAACACACCTATACATAAGTGTTTCAAGGCGCGGCGAGGCAAGGGAGGGGAAACAGAGGGAAGACTGAGGCAGCCATCTTACTAGGCCAGGTCATTGAGATTGTGCAAGTGCAGGGGAGGGGGAAAGGGAAAAGTGTGAGGGGAAAGTTGAAGGGGGCAGTGCAGTACATGGGATCAACAGAAGTAATACATGAAAAACAATACATAGAAAGTGCGGCCAGCCGGTGGAAAGTGCTAGGGTAAGTGCACACAAGTATCAGGTGCCGGTAGGGGGCTGTAGGTATACAGAAACAGCCCCTGAGAGCAAGGGTTGCCAGGGGGCAGTGCAGGTGTGCAACTGGCGGGGAAGGGACCTGGGCCCGAGATCAGAGGGTAGCCAGGTGACCAGTGCAGTTAAGTCAGGAGTTCAGCAGGGGAGAGGAAGACAGAAAGCAGAAGCAAAGAGGAAGGTTTTGAGGTGCTTCTGGAATCGGAGATGGTTCTCCTCATGTTTCAGAGAGGGAGGGAGGCTGTCAAGAAGGAGGCCCCAGCCGAATAAAGAGATCTCCCACCAACTTGTTGCTTGTAGAAGCAACTGACCCTGAGGAAGTTCGAGGCAGATGAGTGAAGAGCTCAATTAGGAACATATTTACAAAGAGACAGTTGAAGGTATTGAGGCCCCAAGCCCTAGAAGGCCGTGCAGAGGGTTTTGAACTTAATCCTCGCAGATACTGGGAGCCAGTGCAGAGATTTCAGTCCTGAAGAGATATGATCCCTGGGCTTGAGGCCAAGGACAAGGCTTGCAGACCTGTTTTTAATGAATTGCAGAGGGTGGAGTGTAGAGGCAGGCAAATTTAGAAAGAGGCTGTTGCAGTAGTCCAGCCCATAGAGTACCAGAGCTCTGGAGCCAGTGAGCTTCTGTGGGAAGGAGAGAAAAGAAAGAATACATCTAAGGAGGAGCAGCTGGTAGTGTGACTTCTTAGAGATGTCAGAGATGTGAGGAGAGAAGGAGAGTGTGGAGTCGAAGATGACCCCGAGGTTTTTAGCCTCACAGGTGGCAGCAGCAAGAGGGCCAAGAGAAGCTGGCCAGAGTGTGACAGGAAAGGAGGGAGCAGGTGTGCCGATGACAGAATCTCAGCCTTACTGGCATTTAGGCAGAGATCATTGGTGGCACACCATTACTGGATAGCAGACAGACAGTCAGAAATGAGAGAAGGAGAAGAGGTGGGAGAAGGGACCCTGAAAATGAGCTGAGTATCATCCACATAGCACTGAACGTTAGCGCAGAGAGCGGCAATGCGGTGGGCAAGAAGTGCCAGGTATTGGTTGAAAAGCCAGGTAGCGAGGTTAGACCCTTGGAGAACACCACAGGTAGAGATAGAGATAGAGGAGAGGAAAGACCCAAGTTGGACCTGGGAGGGTCGATCAGAGGTCAGCCAAGCCAGGGCCTGATCAGTGATACCCAGGCTATCATGGAGACGGTTGAATTGTTGACTCAATGTCAAAGGCAGAAGAGAGATCAAGTAAGATGAGGACACAGGGGGTATTGGAATCGAGGTTTGAGAGCAGGACTTCATGGATGGTCATGAGAGCAGTTACCATACTTCTGGCAGCTCTGAAGCCAGTGTGATGGTCATGGAGACAACCAACAGATTCAGTGTGAAGATTAAGCTTTTCCAGGAGGTTCCCCAGGAAATGAGTAATGGAGATTGGGCGATAAATATCCAGGCAGGAGGGGTTGGCTGAGTTTTTCTTAAGAAGAGGGTGCACAAGGGTGTGCTTCAGGGGACAAGGTAAGACTCCAGTAGCAAAGGAATTGATGCAGAAGTCGGGCCAGTGCGGGAGTCAGGGTGTCAATGTGGTCCTTGATGGTTTTTGAGGAACAGGGGAGAACCTGTTTTGACAAGACTTTGGTAGATCACACTTGTCTAGAAACCTCATCTGGGGAGAATAGGAGAAGGCAGAGAAGGAGGCAGGAGAGGGGGCTGAAAAGGGGCTGGAGGAAGAAATGGGAGTAGAGGGAGGAGGAGGAGAGGAAGAGAGAGAGGACAGGATGCCCTGCTGCGTTTTAGAGATGAAGTGAGAAGCCAGGGCCCTGCAGAGGGCCTAGTAGGGGACAGGAGAGGTAGAGACTGCAGCAGGATTGGCTGGCTTCTTGCACATTTTAAAGAGTTTGGCCGAGGTGTTTGATGCCACAGAGATGCAGGTCTGGGTGGGGGCTCTCTTTGTGGTGTGGACAGAGAGCCAGTATTGCCTTTGGAGCAGGCAGCAGGCCAGTTTGTCAGAGGATGTATCGGAAGCATGCCATTTCCTCTCATCCACCCTGCACTTGCATTTGAGGGTGATGAGGTCTGAGTCATATCAGGAGTTGCACTTGGCTTTGGGCTTCAAGCAGATCCTCATGACAGGGGCAACTACATCAAGAGTATCAGATATAGCGGAGTGGAGCGTGGATAGGGCTGTGTCAGGGTGTGAGTCAGCCCGAAGGGGGAGGTGGGAGAGAAGGTGGCAGTGAAAGCCTCAACTGACACACGCTTCATGGGTCAGATAACCGAGAAGGTAGGTGGCAGTGCTCGAGTTGGCTTGACCTGAGGGGTAGAGAGGGTGAGATCAGAACATCCAGAGTGTGCCCTGCAGAATGAGTCGGGCCAGAGGGGTGGATACAGAGTGAGAGAGTCGCAGAGGTTAGAAAAAGAGTCCTGAGGAAGGACCGGAAGCATCCAGGTGGATGTTAATATATGAATTATTATAATGTTATATTGCCATTATGGATGCTGTTAGATGCCTGTTGGCATATTCTAATTGTTTATTGTGCTAGAGTTTAGTGCTAGCTTAGTGAGTACATTTGGGTTGAATGAAAATGACGTAGGCATTTTTTAGATTTTGCTGGTAACCTATGTTTTGAAGCAACCAAGGTGTTGTTAGATTCAAACCAACAACCTTTTTTTGCAGTACGGTGCCCAGAAATGGTTGTGGCAACAGTGTGGTCTATTATACCTACTGTTGTGAAGGTTTTCTTCTAAAGAGATACTTGGCTGTGTGTGAATCCAGTAAGCTTACAGTTATTTTTGGTACCAGCTGAATTGTACCTTAGAAGCATTGGCCATGAGAGTTGGTTTGCATGCTAGAACAATTGTCAGAATTTGAAAAATAGCATAATATGCCATGATTAGCATTCTGCAGAGCCTGTTGAAATGGAATGAATTCACAATTTGATACGGATACATATACACATCATTCATTAGGGATGTACTCTTGTGAAACCTGTTTGCAGAGGGTCCATGGGCCTCATTATGAGGTGGGTGGTAAGGGATTACTGGCACCGATAAGGGCACTGGTGTCGGTAATCCCTTACCGCCCTACTACGAGTTCCCTTTGCAGGTCCTCACTTAACGCCTGGTTTTACCAGGCGTTAAGGACGGGACCCGCAAAGGGACTTTGGAGCTAATAACGGTACAGCAATTTGCGGTACCGTTATTAGCGCCTTCCCCATTCCCATTGAGCCCTATGGGGGCTCAAATGGGAATGGGGAAGGGCCCTGGTGAATGGGGAATTACCGCCCCCGCCAACCTTGGAATGGGGTGGTAATAGCTCCATTCACCAGGGCGGACTCGGTAAGGATTTGGAGGCAGCCATGGCACTACCTCCAACCTCGTAATGAGGCCCCATGTGTGTTTCAATGTGTATGAAATGTGGAAGATTTCAATTATAGGGATGTTTTTGCTTTCCAGTACTTGTAGTAAGTACATCATGAATTCTTGTGAACTATGCTGTGTGTTTATGGTACATTTCACCATTCCTGCACAGCAGTCCAATTCCTGTCTACCTGAGACACTATGGGGCCGATTCATGGAACAAACGTGCGCCGAAAATCCCAGCGCAAGCAGGCGCAAGGAGGCGCAAGCGTGAGAAAGCAAGCACACGTGCACGGGTGCGATTCAAGGAAGGCGCTGCACTACTTTCCCACTGGTTGTGCAGCAAATCCGTGCATGGCGCACACTGGCACACACGTCATCAAACGGCGTGCGCTTCGCGCACAGCAAAAGCGCACATAGCGCAGCGCACACAACAAAAGTGGGCGTAACAGTGGGCGTAACACGTGGAATGGGGAACAACGCATGAAAAAGAAGGCGTAACTGGGGAAGTACTGCAGGGAACTACACGGAACGCCCACACGCACGCGAACAACCCATATTCATGGATTCGAATACGGGAACCCGTGCACAGCAAAAGACGCACACAGGCATCAACGCATCCGTCACACGAAGGCAGGTGGAAGCATCCCCGCGCACAGCATAAAAGTGCATGCAAACAACAAACACATATATACAGCTATGATGAATGCCCCATTTGTCGCAGCGCTGATCGTGGGACACCGCAGGAGGAGGAGAATAGCTGTGGTTGCGCGCGGCGGCCACGTTGCTGGGCTTGACCCCTGCGGGACCCAAGGACCATGTGTCCTCGTTGTGTTGACACCGCCCATGGCTGCACGACTACATGCCCCCGTCGACGTGATGTCCCAGGCACATAAGTGACTGCTGTGGAGGGTGACCCTGCATCCCGATCCACCATGGGGGATGTTCCAAGACTGTCTGACCCGTCAGTGCAGGTGTCGCGGACAGCGGAGTGTCCACATCAGAATCGCTCATCCCTGACATATGGACCTGATGCTCATCCAACTCGACATGGTCGTCAGAGTGTTCTTCAGGGCTGGACTCATAGGCAGCCAGAGACATGATGGACTGTAGCACTTGGGGTTTTTTTGTGGCCTACCACCCAACTACTCCCACTTGTGCTGGGTTGATGTAGTGATAACAACCCTGTACCTGGCATGACAACACCATCCTCCAGCTCCATTGCGTCATCATCTGAAAAATATAGAGAAAAAAGGTCACTACACATGTTCAAAGCACACAACACACACACACACTGACAACAAACACATCAGGCAGACATGTGACACACAAAATAGAACCTGGCATGCATGCTGGGTCAACTTGGAATTGCTTCTGTGATCAGACCTGTTGAAAGGTGGCAGTCTACATTGAAGTGGGTCTATGCAGTGCAGCAAATATGTATGTTACTCACTACCTACATGTACAAGGACTCCATGGTGTGTGTCAGAAAATGTGAAGGCAGTGCAAGGTCAACTTCAGGCATCACGTGCAATGTAGCATATCTACAAGCAAAGCACCCCTCCACCCAAGTGCAAAAGGAGGGATGACTAGCATGGTATCAAAAGGCTGACCATAGACCTGTGTATTGACAGACAGTGTTGAATAGCATCAACAGCTTCATGTGAGTCAAGTGACAACACTGCAAATGATGATGGGACAGTAAGCAGGACACATGATGAAACCTCTGGAGTCCACCCACGTGTGAAGAAGACACTACACCAGTTGGACAGAGTCATTGGCCATTAAACAGGCTGAGGCCTGTGACCCTCACAGATTGTCAGACCCTAAATATGCGTGTAACGCAGTACTGAGCTACAGTTGAAACGGGAAGGCAGATGAAATGCCATGCAATTTGGGTCATCATGGACTTGTGTAACAGTGATCATCCAGTCATGGACACATATGGGCATGCGTGGAATGCACATGGAGCATGAATGGGCACTCATGTCCCTGCGGGGCATCTGACCTCTGCACAGTCCAAGTGAGACACCCTGCATCAAGTATTAAAGAAGTACCACAATGGATATGTCTGGCAGATTGGCCGCTGGATGCTAGCATGTGCACAGGAGGCATGACCAGGGAAGTAACCAACGGCAATATTGTAGCAGACCAGTGCTAAGATGGAATTGGGGTGCAGAGCAGGGGGTTGAGGGGCAAGGGAGCATGCCTACTTTGGCTACCCCCTTGCAGGCAGAGGACACATGCATGTCAGTCATGCTATGCATAGTTCCTGGGCTGAGAGGAAGCTCACCCCACGCTACATGCAGAAGTGCCAGTAAGCTGGAACATGGACCGGAGGGGCATACAGGTAACCAGCATGTGACTACGGGCCAAAAGTGGTGATGTGGACAGTCCCTGTCTGCTCCACATGTCCACCATCCAGCAGAGTAGAAATGCATCAGGGAAGCATTGCATTACTCACACATCATAACCATGTACACGTGACATGTAGTGGCAGTCATGCACAACACATCACACAAGTAAAACACACACGTCCTTGACAAACAGGCATCAACACTCACCGGACTGGGCATCAAAGTCCGGCATCTCTCCCACTCCTTCGACCAATTCAGATGGTATGAACTCCGCAACGAGTGACTCATGCGGAATGAGGTCTTCCTCCTCCGGTGCAGGCCCACCGCGAGTCACCAGAGTCAAGTTGTAATTTGAGGCATGCTTAGCCTTAGCGCTGCGTTTGAGATCGTTCTAATGCTTTTTGCACTCTTGCGCTCTGCGCACCTCATGGCCGAATGCACTCACATGTTCCGCAACTTGCTTCCAGTGGGTATCACGTTGGGCAGCCGAAGTTTTACAATTAGCACCCACTAGCATGTCACGGCTGGGTTTCCGCATATAGCCCACGAGGAAGTCCAGTTCCTGGTTGCAGAAAGGCTTCTTCCTCGACGTGCAGGAGGTCGTGGCTGTGTGTTTGGTCCCAGCCTGTGCTGCAGGTGCAACCTTCCTCCTCTTGGATTGTGGTGCAGACCCTGGCTGGCTGATGCTGCCCTGATCAGTATAGCAAATCGGACTGGTGGATTGAGCCAAGGGAGTGGCAGGTGGAGGGACGACCAAAGGGCTGACTTGTGTCAGTGGCAGCTGGATGCCCTCTAATGGACCCTGTGCATCAACATCCGCTGTGGCAGGGTCATTGACCTCAGCTCTCCTGGTTGGCAGACTCACAACCGGGGTGTTGTTGACTGCATCTGCCCATGCATCTTGCCAACACCCGGCTATTTGGAGCAGCAGATGACATTACTGCCTCAGGGACACGTGTCTTGGTCAGGGCAGCCCTGCGTGCCCCTACAGTTTCCCTCCGGTCTTGTTGGAAATCTTCCAAGGGCTCTTCAATCGCCAACGCAGCCTGCACTGGCAGACCCTGAGCCTGGGTGGTGGTGTCCACAGCTGCGCCTGCAGCTACCACTACCTTTGGGCCCGTGGCAGTCGATGAAACGGACTGCCAGTTCACAAAGGCGCCAGTGGCAGATGCAGAAGCTGCATCTCCCAGAACCACAGGAGGTGGTGGTTGACTGCACTGACACATGGCACAACATTGTGCTCAAGCGGCGCACCCCTGCCTCTTCCCCCTCTGCAGCCACCCTGGACACCCTGGAGTCCCCGACTCCCTGGTCACCCCGGCCTCGTCCCTGACCACGCCCGCCACGAGGAGTACGCCCAGCTGAGGTGCCTCTCACCTTCGGTGGCCTCCCAACCGTGGTACAGATGGAGTAGTGCCGGCACAGATGGAGTAGTGCCAATGGGAGGTGTACACCACAATTGACCTGGGCAATTGGGGTGAAGGGGGTGGGATGCAAGATGTTAACAGCCCCCCTGCACCTGCAAGGCTGTATGTGACCCCGGTGATGTAGTGACAGGTCACGCTATGCTCAGGCCCCCCAAAACTGCAGTAAAACCATGCACGCAACCCTGCAGCCTACGTACGTGGAATCAACCTCCCGCAGTACGCGGTGGCACCCAGTAACACAAAAAACACATACGCGTGGGACACGCAGGCTACTATGACCTCGAAAACGGGTGTGATACACAGGGGCACCCGCAGTGGGAAAAATAGCATGCGCGACTCACCGTCTGACTAGCGTGATAATGAAAAACACGTGTAGCCAATACCCCGCCAAAAGAAGAGATACGTCCTTGATCTCTGTGAAGATGTGATGGCGAGCGTAACAACACGAAGCAGCTACACACTTCGGTCTCCATGAAAGGCACATACAGCAAACTGCTGGCCCCGCTCACCTTTGACCCGTGCTGAGGGAAACGCCCACGCACCTCACGTCACTTACACGCGTAGGCCCTTTCCTCAGATTACATGCATTCACACGCGGACGTGCAGTTTTTTCACGCCCGCTGAACCACTATGCCCACGTCACAAGGGAAAAGCCTGCGCGCGTAATGTCAGAGAAGCGCTTACGTGCTTTGGTCCAATGAAAACGCGTACGTGTGCTAAAGCGCTTACACGCTAAGGCCCTTTCCTCCAATTACATGCTGACATGCAATTTTTTCACGTGCCAAATCACTCCGTATCAAGCTGGCCACGTGAAAACACACGGAAGACCACGCACCTGCCGAGAAGGCTGAATTACTGCCTCCCAGAGCCCCGAGCACGCTCCCACCTGCAATCTGCTGCTGCCTGACTGCCTGCTGCCCACATGCCCTGCTATTTGGTGCCTTCACGTCTTCCAGGGTTCCAGTTGCTGTGTCCACCCCTGCTGGAACAGAAGACTCCCGACTGGGATACCATCGCTCCACAGCCCAGCCCCAGGACTCAGTTGCCCACCCACGCCTGCCTCGGGGGTTGCCATGTCGGGGCAAACACCATCTGAGACCACTGGCGACCCCCAGCCAGAGAGGCAGAGGGCCACCAGCTTCAGTGTGAAGGAAGTTGGTGTCCTGGTGGAGCATGTCCTGGGACATTATGATGCCCTCTTCAGAACATCACGCGCCAACAAGGAAGGACGGGAGAGGATCTGGGAAGACGTAGTGGTTGCCATCTACGCGGAGGGGGTGGCAACCTGCGACATCAAGCACGTCAAGAAGCGTTGGGAAGACTTCAGGTCCAGGAACCTCCACTAGGCCTGGCACCTCGCGGAGGGGTCCGGGTCAGTGCTCCATGCCCATATCCTTCGGAGGAAGACCCGTTGGGAGTTGAGCGGTAAGTGGCCAAGAATTGGTGTGTGAGACAGGGCATGGTGCAGTGTGCTGGTAGTCTCATACTTGCCTGTATGTGTGACATGGGCCATGTATGGATGTGTGTGTGCAGGGACATCATGGTCATGCATGTGAGACCAGTAATGTGCGAACCACATGGTTGGTGCATGAGTTCCAATGCTACATGGGGAGCTGTATGGCAAATGCACACATGAAAGCATGCCAGTGTCTGTTCTTGCACAGGCTGGGGGTGTGAGGGATGGGTGCTGCTGTCATGTACATGTATGGTGCACATGTGTGTGTGTCTGAAAAGTGTGTCTGTGACTTCGATACGCCATGGATTCATGACACATGTCCGTGATGATGTCTAGATTCACTCATGCAGTGCGGTCACCGTTGTATGCACTGTGTCTATCCACTGTATCTGTGGTGTACAAGGCATGATGCATGACCCTCCGGTGATGTGTGTGCATGGGATCAGTGTGAGCCATGATGCATGTGAGTTTGAAGGCAACATTTTGATTAATAGAGGCCCTTGTACATGGATGCTGATGTTGATTGCAGGCGCCATGCCTGTTTATGCATGTGTGTTGCGTGCATTCACCCATGTGTTGTGGAGGGACAGGATGGAAGTGACGTTAGTGACATTATACACTGCTTCCTGTCTAGGGGAATATTGTACTGTACCCTGATGCTTGTGTTCTATGTCTCCCTCTACGCAGCGTCAAGTGAAGAAGAGGGCGGAGACGACACTGTGCAGCCAAGCGCGGGGATGCCTCCACTGGGCGGCGACGCAAGGCCCAGCCATCCTCCCAGAACTTGCCATCATCCGGGAACGAGGGGGCTGGTGCCGTGTCTGCCACTACGGCTGTGGCGGAAGGGCCGGGTGAGCCTCCACAGGGGCTTGCAATGGCGGAAGACGGTACGGAGACATCCAGGTTGGTGGTCTCCACAGAGGAGGAGGAGCCCGCTACTGAGCCGCACATGGGGCCTGGTGGGGGTAGTACCACTGGTGCAAGTGGTGCAGTCCAGGGCCAGGAGGCAGCACAGGTCACTGCAGAGGGGCCTGTGCATGTCCCTGTCCTTGACCCTGTGACTGCACCACCATGCACCAGCAGGGATGCCCCGTCCCATGCCTGTCCGCAGGTAGGGGAGAGTGCCATGTCATCTGCCTCTCCACTACCTGCAGACGAGGGGTCCCATGAACGTATGGGCTCCGTCCTGATTGGTGTCACGTTGCGCATGCATGACATTCGTGATGACATGCGTTCTTCCTGGGCAGAGAACGCACGCCATCATGAACAGCAGCATTGCGACGTGGCACTGTTCGGAGGGGTCCTGGTTGGTGAGTTCCTACATGTGACGCGCACTCTGGCGGACCTCTCCTCCTCTGTGGAGACTATGCACCAGTCGTTCTCCCTGCCATCTTCCGGCCCAGATTCCACCAGGGCCCCCTGTGGACCTGGCCTGATCAACACAAGCAGCTTGGTGGAGATCCCATCCCTGCCACATTTGGGAGTAGGCGGTCCAGCAGGGGTAGACGCCACAACTGGAGACCAGCTGATGGAGGATGTGCAGGAATCATCGGACAGGGCACATAGACATCAGCAGCAGCAGCAGCAGGAGCAGGCTCTAGGTGGGAGCAATGATGGCTCGGGCCATCAACATCAGGGGGGCAGGCATCGGCCAGAGGGCAGAAGGACCCTGGAATGGATGTGTCTTCCATGTGGCTGTGGTTGGGCCAGCGTATCGGTGCGGAGTGGCGGAGGGCAGAAGAGGCGCGGCTCACCATGGTGAGGGCAGAGTTCTCCATGCGTCGGGTGTTGAGGCGGGCAGAGTGCCTCGAGGCGACTCACAGGGAGTTGGAACAGGCCATGAGTGCCTCCCTGCGAGACCTCGGGGCCAGGACAGAGGCCAAACTCCAGCAAATAGACATGGAGTTCGATGATGCCCTGACCGAAAACATCAATGAGTGAGCCGCAGGACTTGCCCGTCGCCATTGTAAATAGTTTATAGTGTTAGGTTTCCTTTTCTTTTTATTTTGGGGCTTTTGGACTATGCCCCACACTTATGTAAATAGTTTTTTTGTTAGGTAGGTTATTAGATACGTTTCATTTGTTTCGTTGGGCTCATGGACCCTTGAAAATTGTATTGTACATAGTTGAACGTTGGATTTATTTGGACATTTTAATTTCATTTCACCATGGATCAATGGATTTACCTTTTTGCGTTTCATTTAGATTTGGTTTGGTGGACAGTGAGTTTTGGCCATTTTTCTTTTGGATTACTTGGGTTTTTTTGAGGAATTTTTTTTTTTTTTATTTGGACATGCATTTCATTTCATGTTTGCCATTATTTTATGCTTTAAGTACTTTCAATTGGTTTTCATGTTAATACATTTTGATCTTTTACTTCAATGTGTGGGATTCACTCATTGGGGTCATGCATGTTGACATGTGGGTTTACTCAATCAATGGCAACCTGTGTGTGTGTGTGTGTGTGTGTGTGTGTGTGTGTGTGTGTGTGTGTGTGTGTGACGGACATGTGTTGATGTACATAGTTGACTTTTGGTTTGTGTCATGAGATGGGAATGTCACTGCTGGGTGGGTAAGTGGGTGGGGGGACATGAGTGAGACATGAGTGGGGGCTGCTGTGTAGAGACAAATTCCATGGTTTGGGGACAAATTGGGAAAATGACAAATAAAAAACATAATTTTCAGACATTTCACTCTAGCCACCCACCGAAACATGCCACCAACACCACATGTCCTACCTTCTCGCATTTCTTGACAAAAACGGTACCTCACATATGTGGGTGCACCTACCTCGATGCAAAGGGAAAGGGCTTAACCACTGGTAACCCCAAATCTTTTGCAGAGCAGAGTTTCTTGTGGACAACCTACATATTTAGCCCTGGTGTATCGCAGCCACCAAGGAATACAGGGAAACCCATGTATTTCAAAAAAGAAGACACCCGTCGGAAACCACAGACGTCTGACTTGTGCAAATCGGCCCAGAATGTATTACCCACCATCCGTGCAAAATCTGAAATGTGGCAAAAAAAACTAAATTTTCAGACATTTCACTTTGGCCGCCCACCGAAACACACTGCCATCACCACATGTCCTACCTTAATGTGATTCCACAGGTGTCCCGATGAAAACGTTACCAGCCATATGTGTTAGTGCATGTACCTGGGCACAAAGGGAAAAGGCTAAACCACTGGTAAAGCCAAGTCTTTCAGCAGAGAAGATTTTACTCATGTGGACAAGGTACAGATTTGGGCCCAGGGTGTGGAATCCACCAAGGAAAACAGGGAACCCCATGCATTTCCGAAAATAAGAGACCGGTAGGAATCCACAGATGTCTGACTAGCGCAAATCTCCCCAGAATGTATTACCCACAATCCCTGGCAAAGTCCGAAATTTGGCAAAAAAGACCACATTCTCAAACATTTCAGCTTAACCACCCACCCAAACACGCCGCTAACAACACATGTCCTACCATCCCGCATTTCCACAGGGGTCCCGATGAAAACGGCACCAAACATGTGTGGGTACACCTACCGGGACGCAAAGGGAAAAGGCTAAACCACTGGTAACGCCAAGTCTTTTAGCAGAGAGGATTTTGCTCATGTGGACAATGTACAGATTTGGGCCTAGGGTGTGGAAGCCACCAAGGAAAACAGGGAACTCCATGCATTTCTGAAAAGAAGAACCCATGGGAATCCACAGAGGTCTGACTTTTGCAAAGCACACCAGAATGTATTACTCCCAATCCACGGCAAAGTCCGAAATTTGGCAAAAAACCCCCACAATTTTCAGACATTTCACTTTGGCCACCCACCGAAATACGCCACCAACAACACATGTCTTACCATCCCGTGTTCCCACAGGTGTCCCATGGAAACAGTACCTCATATGTGTGGGTGCACCTACCAGGGCGCAAAGGGAAAAGGCTAAACCACTGGTAAACCCAAGTCTTTCGGCAGGGCAGATTTTGCTCATGTGGACAACATACAGATTTGGTCTTAGGGCGTGGAAGCCACCAAGGAAAACAAGGAACCCCATGCATTTCCAAAAAGAAGACTCCCGTGGGAATCCACAGAGGTCTGAATTGTGCAAATCGGCCCAGAATGTTTTACCCACAATCTCTAGAAAAGATCGAAATTTGGTAAAAACCCCCCCAAAATGTACAGACATTTCACTCTTGCCCTCACCGAAAGACGCAAATGTCCTACCTTATCACATTCCCACTGGTGTCCCGACAAAAATGGTACCTCACATGTGTGGGTGCACCTACCTGGACGTAAAGGGAAAAGGCTAACCCACTGGTAAACCAAGTCTTTCAGCAGAGCAGATTTTGAGGAATTTTGCGCTCATGGAAAAGCTACAGATTTGGGCCTACTGTCTGGAAGCGACCAAGGGAAACCAGGAACCCAATGTATTTCTGAATAGAAGACACCCGTGGGTATCCACAGAGGTCTGACTTGCGCAAATTGGCCCAAAATGTATTACCCACAATCACCAGCAAGTTCCAAAATGTGGCAAAAAACACCCACAAATTTCAGATATTACACTCTGGACCCCCACCGAAACATGCTACCAACAACACATGTCCTTCCATCTCGTATTCCCACATGTGTCCCAATAAAAATGGTATCTCACATGTGTGGGTTCACCTACCTCGGTGCAAAGGGAAAAGGTTAACCCACTGGTAATGCCAAGTCTTTCGGCAGAGCAGATTTTGCTCATGTGGACAACAAACAGATTTGGCCATAGGGTCTGGAAGCTACTAAGGAAACCAGGGAACCCCATGCATTTCCGAAAAGAAAACACCTGTGGGAAACCACAGAGGTCTGACTTGTGCGAATCAGCACATAATTTGTTACCCACAATCCCAGGCAAAGTCTGAAATTTGGCAAAAACCTGCCACAATTTTCAAACATTTCACTCTAGCCCCCCACCGAAAAACGCAGCCAACACCACATGTCCTACCTTCCCATGTTCCCATAGGTGTCGTGACGAAAACTGTACCTCACATGTGTGGGTGCACCTACCTGGGCGCAAAGGGAAAAGGCTAAACCACTGGTAACCCCCAAAGGGTTTAGGGAGACAACCTACAAATTTGGGCATAGGGTGTCGAAGCCACCAAGGAAAACAGGCAACCCCATGCATTTCTGAAAAGAAGACACCTGTGGGAATCCAAAGAGGTCTGACTTGCGCAAATCGGCCCAGAATGTATTAACCACAATCCCCGGCAAAGTTAGAAATTTGGTGAAAAACCAACAGTTTTCAAACATTTCACTCTAGCCACCCACCAAAACATGCTACCAATACCATATGTCCTAACTTCCCACGTTCCCACAGGTGCCCTGATGAAAATGGTACCTCACATGTGTGGGTGCACCTACCAGGGCACAAAGAGAAAAGGCTAAACCACTGGTAATGCCAAGTCTTTCAGCAGAGCAGATTTTGCTATTGTGGACACCCTACAGATTTGGGCCTAGGGTGTTTAAACCACCAAGGACAACAACGAACCCCATGCATTTCTGAAAAGAAGACACCCGTGGGAATCCACATAGATCTGACTTGCGCGAATTGGCCCAGAATGTATTACCCACAATCCCTGGCAAAGTCCGAAATTTGGCGTAAAAACCCACAATGTTCAGACATTTCACTCTGGCCACCCACCGAAACATGCCGCCAACTCCATGGGCCTCATTACAGTTCGGTGGTCCGGAAATAATAGTGGCGGTAAACCCGCCGCCACTGTGAATTCCAGACCGCCCGATCCCAGTCCTGCAGGCGGGAGGTGGCAGTCCCGCCAGGTCTGACCTGGCGGGTTTACCACCGCCCGCCTGCAGGCAGACGAGGAAACACTGGCACCATCACGAGATGGTGCCGGTGTTTCCATGATCCCCATTCCCATTGAGTCCCATAGGACTCAATGGGAATGGGGATTTACACCATTCCACCTCTGGAATTCCCGGGACACCGGGGTTGTAATGCCCCAGTAATTCCGGGAATCACGGAGGCGGAATGGTAATATGAGTCTGGCGGTAACCAGGCGGTTTTACCACCTCGTTTACCGCCGGACTCGTAATGAGGCCCCATATGTCCTACCTTCCCGCTTTCTCACCGGTGTCCCGGTGAAAATGGTACCTCACATGTGTGTGTGCGCAAATGTAAAAGGCTACATTTTAAAAAAATGTTGTTTATTGTTTTGCCGTTTCCCTAAGGGCAGAAAGTCCTTTCTTTTGTGCTAGAAAGGACAAGCTATCTCATCCTTGGCACTGTGAACGTAGTGCCAAGAACGAGATACCTTGTCATTAGCACTTAAGGGGTTAAAGACTGTGCTGCCAATGTCAATCAATGCATGATCTAGGGTTAGACCTTGAGATTTGTAAACAGTGACAGCATATGCAAGAGATACAGAACATTATTCTCTGTGTTCGTACATGTCTATGAAAAGAAGGAGACTTGCTTTTGCCCGGTCAATTACTTTAACTTCTGCAAGTTTGTCAAAGTGGATGTTGACAAACTGAATGTTGTCATTTGGATATGTTTGGAAGCCAACAACTGTACCAATTTCTCCACTGACTAAACCTTGGTTTACATCAAGGTTACATTTTAGTTGTACTCTGCAATTTAGGCACAGCTTTAATATTTATTCCAAACCAGCTGTGTTGGTAAGCATTTATCTGACTCACTAATCTTAACTCGTATTTATTCTATCGTATATCTGAGCCAAACTCACCCAGCTAATGTTATGTTTAACTCCAAAATCAAATCATTAAAGAGTGCCAAAGGACCAGATTAACTCTAATATAGAGTAAACACATTGTATGTCTAATAGAATATCTCTAATTTGTGACCAATAGGAAGAGAGCATAACCACTAATGAACCAATCCAAGGCATAAATATATAATGATTTACTACAATTGGACAAGACAATGCAAATACTAACAGTGTTCTACTTTATTTCTCCTTTTTTTCTTTGTGTTTTTTTCTCTCTGAATGTTGTTTTCATTTTATTTTCATATGCAATTTCCTTATTGTTTTCTCCTGTTGATCAATTTGTGTTCCCTTATGTCACTATAAACCCTAGTCCAACCATCCTGCTGACAATTTATATATATTTTTGTCGCACAATGTATTCAAATTGCATCAACACTTATAAATATGTAATCACTAATGTACATGTGATATGTTGTGTGGACAATGTTTTAAATAACTAAAGAACTTAATGACAATGCCCTGATTCGATAAAGGTCAGAGGCCGAAACTCAAAGGGCACTACACTATGAGAATAAATAGTGAAAAGTGCTTGTCCTCTATGGAGTATTGTGGCATTTACTAGTTTAAACATTTGTTTAGCTTTTTACTGCTATACCTCAGGAAGATGTGACAACTGGATTATTCACAACACTGTGACTGTTAGGTCGCCGAGCGATAACAGTAAAGCATAAAAACACTCTCTTGCCTTTTTTTCATACACAATTCAAGTGAGTCATAGGCATATAATAATTCATCTCCCAGGTTTAAAAAGTTGCAATAGGGCCATGTAATACAGTTCTCTATTTTTCAGAGTTTTAAATCATAACTTTATAAGATTAATTAGGCTGAGTCTGGTAAGTTTCACTAGGCTTCCTTCACAAGTCTGAATATTTGCCAATTGTCTCATCTGGTGTGACATTGTTTTTGTATGAGTAGTTTGGGGCAATGTCGTAAAAGCACATGTTTTCCAAAAGCAGTACTTCTGTTTGGGCAGTATGTGTCAATTATTATTATTTTTATTTAATGTCCTGGCTGTTTTGGATTTTTGTGCCTATTGTTTCTATCTCTTGGTAGGATTATAGTAATCTTTTTTGGGATGAAGCTATACCAAGGTTTAACCAGCCAATGTGTTCAGATTTGCCATATAAGGATGTACTGTTAAATGGTCTGCAGCTTCTTAACACCCACATTCTCTATGGGAGAGCATGTTCATAACGAAGCTGTTCAATTTTGTGACAGTGGTTTGTCAGATGATATGTCATCCCAATGTCTTTTAGCTCTGTTTTCTCAGCGTTGGTGTGATAGGCTGTGACATATCTTGCAACTGCAATGGAATTGTTTGCAATGTATTGTATGTCTATGTTTGAATTCCACAAGAGGGCAATGATAGCATTGTAATCATTGATATACTTGGATGCTTCATCCCTTTTAATGTTGTTTGTGTTTTTAGGGGACTTGTCTTTTACATTGTGTCTTACCGAATATATCAAGCTATTTACTTATCCTTTGGTGGATACCGGTCTAGGGAAGGCAAAGTAACATTTGGTATAGTATTTAGCTTTGTTTTTATATCTACATTGGCAGTATTTGCCACACTGATGTTTTTGGAAGTGTATGATTTGTGTATGTGGGTCAATATATGTGATTTTAGGGGATGTCACAGGTTATGTATTTTTTTAAAAACTGTAAAACAGTGGTGTCACTGTGATGGGCAAATTTGGGAGGATCATTTATCCACAAAAGCATGTGGATGTGTGGTGGTCCTCTGGATTGATATTCTTTTCTCCAAAAGAAGTGTTGCACTCCTCTGAGCAGAAGGGTAGTTTCATTGCAGATGAAGTGCAGCATAGTAATGAAGCAATGGTGAAAGTATCTTGATACATTGACAGGGATAAGAAAACATAATTCTCCTTTTGTTTTTATATCTGGTCCCTTTTTATTTTGGTTTGCAGTTCGTAAGAAGTTGTGCAAGTCATCCCATGGGTACTCTGCACAATTTAAAGTAACAAACCATGTGAGTGGGCCTAGATTCCTTAGAATAAAACGTATATCAGCAATATGTTGGAACCAGGATTCTTTTGTACCACACATGTTTGCCAAGAGATAAGTGATACTTGACTTCATCTTTGTCTTTTATCTTTTGAAGCAGTTGGGTAGCGGACATGTTTAAACAAGTAAAGCCTGTTTTTTTATTTGTGTGCAACTACATAACATAGAGTTGCTAGCTAACTTTCAAACAGGAGGTGGAAAATGTATTCTACATTTTGTCTGAATCTTTGGTATTCAGAATTCATTCTTCTAATGCACTAATTTGTATGGATCTTTTATCATATTTTCCTCCTTTTCCTGTTGGAAAGAGTAGAGGAAAATAACATACTTTTACACTTATTTCCAAATGATCATTGGGGATACTTTGGCTTCATGCATTTGGTTTGGTTTGCTTTGGTTTATTATTTGTATAGATCACAAAGCCCCAAGCCATCTCAGCACTTAACTTAAGAACATGGTTACAGTAAGTGCCATAAAGTGGATACATACACAGTCATACACAAGGGGGCGTGAGGAATACATAGCAAAAAAGGTGCAGGATAATAGTATTCTGGGATAAGATAACTTTGCCTTTTAAGCTCAAGGCTCAGAGAGGTAAAGCACTATGACAAGGAAGCAGATAGTCTGCACATGGGGCAGCACACCTAAAGTGGCAGATAGCCATATCAGGTACAGTTCAGGACATAATTAAAGTAGTGAACATATGCAATGCAAAGCTCACCTCTTGTAGTGAGGCTACATCAAATACATATTAGGTCAAGATAGGTAGCGGTATATGCAGTGGAAAGCTCACTTCTTGTAGTGAGGCTACAACAAAGACATATTATATCAAAATAGGTAGCGTATATATGCAGTGGGATCTGCATCAAATACATATTAGGTCAAAATAGGTAGCATATATATGCAATGGAAAGCTTGCCTCGTGTGGCTGATAGCTACACCAGATACATATGTCATTGTCAGGGGAACGGACATATACAAGGGCAGACTGGTATCTAAAGGACATATTAAAACAGGATAAGAGATGGGTATAAGTATAGACACGTGGTGATATGGAAACAGCGGTTGTTGCAGAGAATTATCCAGTAGATGATAACAAGTAGCGGTAGGCATAGGAGGTAAGAGAACACCTTAAACAGTATGTACAAACTTCAGGTTGATATGAATCAGTGGTGTGCTAACTATACATTAAGGCAGTTTGTGAATGCACAAAGGTGAAGAGATACTTGTGTGGAAATGCAGCCAAACATGATACATACCAATAATAAACATGGCAGGAGTAGCAATGAGTACGGTCTCAAAGCGGTAGAACAATTACCAAGTCAATAATGTTAAGGCCATAGCGATTCCGCTAGTAGCACGAGTCGGAAGATGTTCAGAATGCTCCAGTGAGTTGATAGCGCTGATCTGGACGGGGAATAGGAGGGGCATTTGCTTGTGGAAATTAGAGCAGAAGTATGCAAAGTTTGTTTTGCAGGAAGTCAGTGGTATCTGAGACAGCGAGTAAGCGCTCTCGTAGTACAGGTGATGGAGAATGTGAACAACAGGACAGGGTGCACAGTGGCAGAGGGTGGCTCGAACTTCGTGATTGTGCACTTCTTACCTGCTATTGTGCAAGATCAGATAGGCAGATGTACCAGGCCTTTGGCAAGTGTTAGCATTTTGTCAGGCCAGGAAGACAGGGGAAAAGACAGAAATTGGCCTTTGGTGCAGCCTTTGATGCCAGGCCTGGCTCTGCCTCACGGCTTGGCCAGGCCTCGGCATTTGCAGGGCCAGGATCCAATCCGGCTCAGCGGTCTTGCTGCGTCGCACTCCAAACAAGGCAGATATCTAGGAAGAGGTAAATGGTGGGGGCCATCTTAAGGTGTTGCAAGATAGCCCGATTGCAGTGGCTGGTAGTCTTGCAGCCGTAGTCCCTCCAAGAGTGGGGACAACCTTCCAGGCCAGGAAGACAGGGGAAAAGGAATTGATTTGTCTCTATTGCATTTTCAATGTCTTTGGAGTGTAGTGGCTGAATTGTATACTGGTTTAAAATGTTGGCTGCAGTAACAGGATCTTGACATTCGAATTGGCCAGTTGCTGGTGAACCTTGCATTATTTGGGTGGTTGCTCTTACATTTTTCTCTATTTTTCCATCTTTGTAGTATTTATTGTTTTCCTTCAGATATTGTAGACATTTTCTAACTATGTTTAAGTCAACTAATTGTTGCCACTTTTTTGTCTTTTGTTGGTACACCATTAAGTAGCACAATCAATGATTGATCTTTATGGCTGTTGTACTCCCAGATTTTCTACATTTTCTACAAACTCTACAACTATACTAGTTTGCATCAGATGCCTTTTAGTAACTCAGATGGAGGCATTTTGTCTGTTTTCAGTTGAAGGCGTATTATAGATTGAAATGGGTGTATTGTTTGGATTATAATGCTCACATAAAAGTGAAGTTGTTGGAGAGCCCTTGGAAGTTAGAACAAGTTATTAGTGATAGCACGCAATAGCATTTGGTTATTGTCAAGCTTTATATTGCAGTACATGCAAACTATTTATAGACCCATTATTTTGTATTTATTTTCTGCTTTAGATATAAAGCTAATTGGAACCATTGGGATTCCTCATTGTCCTCTATTGTGTAGGCCATATCTACTATTTGAGTGCTCTTTTTTATAAAAGGGTTGGTAAAAACAGACACTTGAAACATAGCTATTTCTTTTGTGTATGTGTTCACTAGGAGGTTGGTGTTTGTGAGGTTTTTGCTGATGTTTTCTGAAGTTACTGAATTTTCTAATTCATCTTCAGTTCCAAAGTATTTACTTGGGATGTGCTCTATTTCTTGAAGGAGTTATTTGGCTTTTCCATGGAGGAAAATGTTATTCAAACTTTTCAGTTCTAGAGCAGGAATGTTTGTATATTATAGTCTATGCGCTAGATTCCGTAGAGAGGAATGGTGTGTTGCTAACATTTTGATGTGGTGGACTGTGCTTTTCCAAGCAGTTCCTGAAATGCAGGCTTATAAATATCCTCAAAGTCCAGTGTGGCTGCGCACTGGACAAGAGTCCATGATTTGTAAAATGTTCATTTTACTTTTGCCTTTTAGTTTCACATAGTGATTGATGAATTGTCATAAAGATTTAAAGGATTGTTGGCATACATTACACATTGAGCTACGTGTCCATTTGTACACTGGATGGTTTGTTTGGGCGAAAGGAACATTTGGTTGAAAGTTTGTTGGCGATATTTTTTGTATAAGGGTTTCTTTTACTATAATGGTATATCCTACCATTGCATACCCTCAGCAATTACTGTCAATGGCAATAGTTTGTTTTGCTGTTCTTGTTTATAAGCCTCTTCATGTATGGTTCTGTGCTGTTTGTGTCAATCCATTAACCCTCACAGAAGTTTGGAAATGTATCTATATTGACATTGGCATGCACAGAAGTACATTTTGTAATGTATTGATTAGTTCACTTAGTGGTTTCATTCTGTTTAAAAACAATATAAACAGCTTTCTCTTTAGTAGAGATGCACTGTCAATTAGAGCTTTGAGGATTAGTCTTCTGTAGTTGTTTTTAAGGGTGGATTGTGACTTTTCAGTTGTTTTTATAAGATTGTGAAAACGCTATTGTGTACAATTATTTGTAAAGTAAATTGTTTGGAACGCTTTACTACTCTTCCTCTTCATCATTATCTGCATCTCCATGGCCATCCCCCTATCCAGGCCCACCAGGTTGTTGTGGTGGTGATGGCCCCTGGGATGTAGGAGGGATGGCCATAACAGATGCCATTGCTGCAAATGTAGCTATTCTGCAAAGCAGGTTCCATCAGCTGCTCTCTCCAGGATAGCCAGATTAAGAATGACTGAAATGTATGGGTGGGTACCTCCAGAGGATCCGTCCATGGACTGTGCCACTGTCCACGGACTATCAAATCAAAAATATGGCTTTGAAAGTTGTAATAAGTTGCCATATCAACTAATATTGGGTGTAGGAGCTCTGGAAGGGTAAACATTCAACTTAAAACAACCTAGATTGGCCACCACTCAAGTGTCTTTGCAATTTCTGTGAAAATAAAAAATATAAAAAATAGTGCTTTTTGCTAATGGAGAAATAAATACAGTGTACTTACTATTTGGTAAGAGGTAGTGTTGCAATGAGTGCCTGTGTATGTGAGTCTGTATGAAGAGTTGTACTGAAATGATAATATAAGGTGTACAGTTATGGTTTGTGCTTGGTGCATTCAAATATATGTTGTGCAACATGAACAAATTATATTTGTACATTTTGAAATGATGATTTGTACAAAAAAAGTATATTTGGGTGTAGGAAATATAAGTATTATTTTATGTATATGTGTTTGTTGGTTGAAGGCCTTAACAATTTCTGTTGTCCCCTGTGCTTCTGGGCTTTGTGAATGCAACCTGCTGTCCGCAGACATTCGTACTGTCTCTAGCAAATTAAGGGTGCACTGTTAAAAACATATGCAATTCAGTGAAAACGTTGCACTAATATAAACCTATGAAATTTAGTGAAAAATAAATTATGGTTACAAGTAAAACCGAAAACCCCCAGAAATGTGGAAGTTATGGTAAGCTAAGCATCCATAACTCACACCGCCACCGTGCACTGCTAAGACTAACACCCAGTACATCAATAATAACATCAGAAATGCCATTGATGACATCACTGAGACATCACACATGAAATTAATTTTTTCTGAAAATTCCTGACACAGGATTGTGCTTACAATGTTAGTAGCAAGATGTCGGGAGTGATCAGGAAACTTCTCATGAAGTACTTCATGTATTAAAATAAGTACTCATCTAAACAACACATTCTATTGGAGTGTTGCTGTTGATACAGGAACCTAACAATAGATACACATAGGCAATGGATGCATCATGCACCATAGAACTACAGTATTTTTTATCTGGTAATATTGGCCAGTAAAATAATAAATGCAAACCAAAATGTTGACTAACATTACATTTTAAATTAATAGCTAACAGTACAAGACTCACTACTCACTTTTGTTAGTACAAACAATACTTATGCAGAACCACAATGCACACACATCTGAGGCTCATACAGGGAAACACCAGTAAGGAGGAAAGAAACAACATCACCAGAACATGAGAATAACATTAGAGCTGATCATTATGCACACACATACATTGTGTGTTTGAGGCCTACTTATTGGCCCATGTATGTGCACCAAGAGCTCAGATTAAACTGTAAGGAATGTACTTTAAGAACTATGAGAGGTTAATGTCTAGATATAGAGCACCTTTTCCATTTTTGATATTGTCACTGTTAGTGAACAAAAACAACTAGTCTAGATATGTCAGTGAACATAAATAAGTGGCCCAGATATGAGATGTCATCTGTGATGTCCTGGGTGTTAGTCTTAGCAGTGAGGGTGGTGGTGCAAGTTATCGGTGCTTAGATTACCATAACCGGCAAATCTCAGTTTTTTCTCTTTTACTTGTAAACATAACATCCCTTTAACAACATTTTTGAAAGGAATTGCATAGGTTTTTACTAGTGCAACTTAACCATAACGTCCATTAAACAATGTTTGTTCACTGAATATATTTTTATATTCAATGACACAACTTTAGTTACAGGGACGTTAAGGTGAGCAATACATTCTAACAAAATCTTTGAATTTCAAGGACACATCTTTAGTTGCAGGGATTTTAAGGTGAGAACTTAACACAACAAAACCTCTGAAATTCAGCTAAAGCCACCTTAACTGCACCAGCCTGTTGTGCAGCCTATGACCACAATGATGGCATCACAGATTACATCACTGATTACATCACTAATTACATTACAACAGTAACTGGCATTAGGCATGGCCTTCAGCCATGGTCAGTGTGCATGGCCAAATATATTTTAACACATGAATGGGTACTAGTCATGGCCTTTAGTTATGGATCGTGGTCACAGCCCTCACCCATGTGCACTGAATATTTTAAAACAGTAACAGGCTACCAACAACAGTGGGTACAGCTTTAAAACGTGTCCTTATATATTATTCACAAAAAATAGATGCGTATATAGAGTACCTCCCTGCAACATAGATCTCTCAATCTCAAGAACGGTGTACTGCGCCTTTTATATCTCCCTACCAATCCGAACTAATACTAATGCTAATCCTAACTTTCTGTCTGGTTGTACAATGGGATTATACATGCACAGTGAATGTATCTGACCCAGAATGTGATTTATTTTTGAGGGGACATACTGTTTTGCAAACAATAAAGCCTGGTTAAGAGAAAGGCCTTGATGGCCGAAACATGTGTCAACATAGATGTTTACAAGTATGAAACATGAGCACGGCCCTTGAGAGCCTAATTAAAAGGACTAGTAATTCAAATCAACCCTTGCAAATCTTTTTGGGATGTCTGGCACCACATAAGAGTCCACTGCCTCAGAATTTGTTATAAATGTAAGGTGTGTGTGTATACCTTATGTACTTTACAGTTGCAACAGGCTTATCTTTCTTTGAAGATTGAAAGATCTATGTCACAGGGTGATAGTCTATATACCCATCTATTTTTTGTGGTTAACTTTCCTTTGACAGTCACCCTGCTGAATAGACTGCCAAGACATGGCTGACTATCTACTATCAAGGGAAGAAGATACCACAAACCTCTTTGCACCATGAGGCAGTATGGCACATGCTTTTCAAACTACAAGAATTATTCAGGAAGATTTGAGACAAATATTTGTAAAATTGGAAAGGGCTACGAAAAAAGAAGTTAACACATATTTTGCGAAATGGCATCCCTAAAGAATTATATGAAGAATGACAAAATCCCAAGGGGTCTGCGGATTTAGATTTTTCCTGACTTTTCAACTGATGAGGATGTCAACCTAGCAAATAAATGGGAGGATAATTTGAATGGAAGTTCAAAAATAATGCCCACAATATTAGTAGTGCAACAAGGGAAAACAAGAGAGCAATGGCACAAATAGAAATTGTAAACATGGAAAGTGTAGGAATGAAGGCTTTGGAGACTACTAAGGAGAAGAATTATCAGAAAATGTATGACACCCTTAAAGAATTTCAGGACGAGGTCAAGCTGTGGAAAATTGGGAAATTCTTCTGTTATGATAGAGACTACCAGGAAGACTGTGTGTAAACATTTCAGGATAAATTCAACTAACAATCTCGCTCACTTTCAAGAAGGAGCACCTCAACTCATCACCGGGGAGCTCGGATATTGAATCAGATCCAGATGGAGCGAGCACGAACAATGGGGAACATGCACCAGCTGATATTCCAATTGGAAAAGGGTTCATAAACCAAATAAAATGGTACAAAAGAGGAACTAGAAACATAATCACCAAGCAAGTCCGTTTTCAATTACCAGTGAGTTCAAGTACCACAATGCCAATATTTGGAGGAGAGGGAGGATGGGGAGCCGGCAGTACAACAGACCCAGGTGTTCAAAACGATTCAAAGAAATGAATAACCAGAGCCAGTGCGAAGGTTGTGACTAAGAGAAACAGATAAATAATCTTGTGATTAATTTATCAGATAAAACCTTGACATCAAAGGAAATATCTTTGTTCAACAAAGGCTTTTGTTTTGCACCATCAACATAGTATGATCCAATAGATCCACAAATAGATCTATTCAGATTCACGCCCAAATTGAAATTTAAAAAAAATCTTTGCAACACAAACACCTCAAATAGATGAACATAGTTATACATCAGAGCCCGGTCAACTCTCAATTTGTGATAGGTACTTGGAAGAAAGTGAAGAATTTGACATAAGACACATTTTCCAGGAATTACAGAGAAGATCACAGAACCTTGACATGGAGCGGCTGAGATCAACATCAAGATTTATTCCCCCAATGCCAACAGCCAATATAATTGACACTGTTCAAAGAACAGTAGCTAAAGATATCAATTGAGCAATCAGAACACAAAATGAAAGGAAATTAAAATACAATGGGAATGGATCAAGAAAGGAATTTTAAGTCTTAGATACGCTATCTAAAGATATATCTATTGTAATTAAAGAAGCTGACAAACAGGGAAGCATTTTGACTATGATCAGATGTGACTACATTGCAATGTCTATGACACACTTGCAACCCCACAGCATTACAAGGTTCTGAAATTATATCCCAGAAAAGAAGTGACTGAGTAATTAGGTGAACTGATCCTGAAGTGGCACAGACAAGGCCTCATAAGGGAATTGGAAAGAAGATATTAAACTGTAAAAGAGCCAGTTCTACCTACCATGTATTTTCTCCCAAAAATACACACACAATATCATCTTATTCCAGAGGCAAGACCAATATTAAGCGGGATTGGATGGGCTACAGAACCCCCTTCAGATTATCTGGGCATTATTATACATTCACTGGTGAACAAACTACCAGACTATCTAAAGGAGACTACAAGCGTCCCTAACGTGATAAAGGATATAACATGGGTACTAAACTACTTCCTGGCAACACTTGATGTTCAGCACTTTATACATCAACACGACCTGGTTATTAAGACATTAGGCTACACATTCAGAGAAAGCTCTGCATCGCATTACCTACACTGGAACAAAACAAATTCATCTTCAATGACATATACTACCAACAAACCAAATGAGTGCCCATGGACACAATATATGCACCAGCACTTACCAATTTGTTCATGGGTCTTTGATTTGGATGCATTTATAGGAAGATTACATCTAAATGATATTATATGGTATGATATGATATGATATGACATGATAAGATGTGATATGATATGGCATCTATAACACATCTATACTGGAGTGTTTCAAGGTGTGACAAGGCAAGGAGGGGAAAGAGAGGGAGGACAAGAACAACAATCTTACTAGCCCTAGTGACATTGAGATTGTGCAAGGGCAGGGGAGTGGGGAGGGGAGACGTGTCAGGGCAGGGGAGGTGGGGGGGGTGGACAAGTGCAGGACAAGGAATCAGAACACAAGAAGAAGTGCAGCCAACAGGTGGCAAGTGCAAGTGTTAGAAGTGTAGACAACACGTGTCTAAAAAGTGCAGGAAATGGGACTGTAGGATTAAATATACAGACCACAAGTGCAGGGCGTGCCAGGAGGAAGTGCGGGTATGTAGCTGGACAGGCTGGGACCGATTCAAAGGGTTGCCAGGTGCCCAGTGCATGTATCAGAGAGAAGGTCAGCAGGGGAGAGGAAGAAAGAATGCAGAAGCAAAGAGGAAGGTCTTGAGGTGCTTCCATAACCAGAGATGGTTCTGCTCAAGTTTCAGATAGGCAGGGAGGCTGTTTCAGAGGAAGGCAACAGCCGAAGAAAGAGATCTGTCCCAAACTCGTTGCTTGGAGAAGCGACTGACCCTCAAGGAGTTGGAGGTGGAGGAGCGAAGAGCTTGAGTAGGAAGATATTTCCATAGAGAGAGTTAGAGGTATTGCGGTACCAGGCTACAGAAAGCCTTGTGGACAATGCAGAGGGTCTTGAACTTGATCCTTGATGCCACTGGGAGGCAATGGAGAGATTTCAGAGCTGGAAAGATACCATCCCTGGGCTTGAGGCCAAGGGAAATTCTTGCAGCCTGTTCTTGAATAATTGTAGAGGATGGAGAGTAGAGGCAGGTAGATATAAAAAGAGGCTGTTGCAGTAGTCCAGCCTAGTGATAACCAGAGCTCTGGAGACAGGGAGCTGCTGGGAGAAAGTGAGGAAAGGAAGAATACCTCTGAGGAGGTGCAGCTGGTAGTTTGATTTCTTAGTGACATGATATGATATGATATGGCATTTGTAACGCGCCTATACACAAGTGTTTCAAGGCGCGATGAGGCGGGGGGAACAAGGGGAGACAGACAACGATCCTACTAGGCCAGGTGTCATTCAGATCACGCAAGTGCAAGGGTAGGGGGACTGGGAAAAGTGCAAGGGGAAGGGGAGAGGGGAAAGTGCAGTACATGGTTAGTAGAATACAAGATAAATAATAGGGCCAGCTGGTGGTAAATGCAAGGAAAGTGCAGTACATAGTTAGTAGAATACAAGATAAATAATAGGGCCAGCTGGTGGCAAGTGCAAGGTAAGTGCCGGGAGAAGAAGCTGTAGGATACAGAGACAGTCCCGTAGTGCAGGTAGGCAGTGCAGGGAAGAGTGGCTGGGCCAAGGACCGAGATCGGTGAGTGGCCCAGTTGCAGATTCAATGCAGGTTCAGTGATTTTAGCAGGGGAGAGAGGGAGAGAAAGCGGAGGCAAAGAGGAAGGTTTCGATGTGCTTACGGAACCGGAGATGGTTCTTCTCAAGTTTCAGGGAGGCAGGAAGGCTGTTCCAGAGAGAGAGAGAGATCTACCCCCAGCTTGTTGCTTGGAGAAGCGGCTGACCCTGAGGTAGTTGGAGGTGGATGAGCGAAGAGCTCGAGAAGGAAGATATTTAGGAAGAGAGAGTTGAAGGTATTTGGGCCCAAGGCCCCAGAAGGCCTTGTGGACAATGTAGAGGGTTTTGAACTTAATATTCGCAGCCACTGGGAGCCAGTGTAGTGATTTCAGTCCTGGAGAGATACGGTCCCTGGGCTTGAGGCCAAGGACAAGTCTTGCAGTCCTGTTCTGGATGAGTTGCAAAGGGCGGAGAGTAGAGGCAGGAAGATTTAGATAGAGGCTGTTACAGTAGTCCAGCTTTGAGAGAACCAGGGCTCTGGAGACAGCGAGCTTCTGGGGGAAGGAGAGGAAAGGAAGAATACCTCTGAGGAGGTGTAGCTGGTAGTGTGACTTCTTAGAGATGTCAGATATGTGAGGAGAGAAAGACAGTGTGGAGTCGAAGATGACCCCAAGGTTTTTTGCCTTGCAGGTAGGAGCAGGAAGAGGGCCAAGGGAGGCCGGCCAGAGAGCTGCAGGGAAGGAGGAAGTGGGTGTGCCGAAAAGTAGATTCTCAGTCTTACTGGCATTAAGGCAGAGGTCATTGGCGGCACACCATTCCTGGATAGCAGAAAGACAGTCAGAGACGAGGGAAGGGGAAGAGGAGGCCGAGGGTAGCCTGAAAATTAGCTGGGTATCATCCACGTAGCACTGAAAGTTGGGACAGAGAGCGGCGATGCAGTGAGCAAGAAGTGCCAGATAATGGTTGAACAGCCAGGGGGAGAGGTTAGATCCCTGGGGGACACCACAGGTAGAGAAAAAGATGTCAGAGAGGAAGGAACCCAGTTGGACCTGGGAGGGTCGATTGGAGAGGAAGGAGGTCAGCCACGCCAGAGCTTGACCAGTGATACCCAGGTTATCACAGAGACGGTTCAGCAGGCTCGTGTGGTTGACAGTGTCAAAGGCAGAAGAGAGGTCGAGCAAAATGAGAACACAAGGGGTGTTAGAGTCAAGGTTTGAGAGCAGGTCCTCACGGATGTTCAGGAGAGCAGTTTCCATGCTTCTGGCAGCTCTGAAGCCAGACTGATGGTCATGACGACTACCAACAGATTCTGCATAGAGATTAAGCTTGGAGATGCCCAGTTTCTCCAGGAGCCTGCCCAGGAAGATAGAGATTGGGCGATAGTTAGCTGGGCAGGAGGGGTCGGAGGAGGGTTTCTTAAGACGGGGGTGCACAAGGGAGTGCTTGAGGGGGGATGGGAAGACTCCAGAGGCATCAGAGATGCCAGGGAAGAAGGAGAGTGTGGAGTCGAAGATGACCATGAGGTTATTAGCCTCATAGGTAAGAGCAGGAAGAAGAACAACAGTGGGCGGCCAGAGAGTGATAGGAAAGGAGGTTGCTGGTGAGCCGATGAGGAGGATCTCTGTCTTACTGGCATTAAGATAGAGCTCATTGGTGGCGCAACACTCCTGGATTGCGGTCAGACAATCAGGGATGAGAGAGGGAGAAGAGCCGGCTGAGGGGAGCCTGAAAGTGAGCTGAGTGTCATCTACATAGCACTGAAAGTTGGAGCAGAGAGCAGATATGTGGTGGCCGAGGAGTGCCAGGTATTGGGTAAACAGCCAGGGAGAAAGATTAGAACTCTGGGGAGCACTACAAGCAGAGAGAGAGATAGAGGAGAGGAAGGATCCAAGTTGGACCTGGGAGGGTCGGTTAGAGCAATCATGATCCCACATACAATTTGAATAGAAATCCCCCAATAGAAGAGTGTCTTCAACAGAGAACAGCTCAGGCCTTTTGAAAAGAATAGTCATCAGACCCTCAAATCAGCCTCCGCAGGGACTCGGCCACTTTGTGTGCATATAAATTAGTAACTAATACATTATGTCCCTTTCAATATAATGTGAACCACCAGGATGCCCTGCAATAGTACCCCCAAATTCATAAGCATTTTGTACCCAGGAAGATTTCACAGCTACCAAGAGGCCACCCTGTGGTCTGCCAGATACTCAAAGGAAGACATTATGAGTAATGCTATAATACCAATAGAAGGGCAAATTATCCATCATAAGCATTTTCTTGCAAAAGGATTAAGCCATTTTCTGTCAGTTTATCACAAAGAGCAACATTTTTCAAAAAGGTGAGTGAATCCCCGGGAGTTCCAAGGTAACACATTCAATATTGTGTCCAGATCTGGAGAACATATTTAGAGGACTATTGAGGCCTGAGCTGTAGCCCTCAACTATAAGAGTGTTTCATGTTCTTAAGCCAGCCTTTGTTAAGCCATTTTTATGTTATGTAATGTTACTGCAATTTAAACTGTGCATCACTGCCCTTTCCATGGTCTCCAGGCACCTAAGCAGATCGGAAAAGAATGGGGTTGGGATGGGTTAGTTAGTGATATTTAGGGGGAAAGAGCAAGAGAGCTTTGATGTGTTGTTAGTAGCTTCAGTTCGGAAAAAACGGTCACTGAGTGCTGGTTTGTTTATAGTTGATTGACGTTGTGTGGTGTTTGATGTATGATGTTATATGTGTCAGCAGGGTTTAATGCAATGACAAACTGAGGAGCAAAACAATATTCAATACAATATCAAACATCAGTGTGCTATTCTCAAAGAGTCCACCTAAATTTGATACAGTGGCTATGCTAAACTTGCCTCTACATTCAATACACTAGCTATGCTTAAACATGCACCTACATTCAAACAGTAGCTATACTTAAACATGCACCTAAATTTGATACAGTGGCTATACTCAACCCTGCACCTACATTCGATAAAATGGCAATACTCATAAATGCACCTACATTCAGTACAGTTGTTATTCTTAAGAATGCAGCTAAGTTTACCACAGAGGATGTATGCAGAATGCAACAATATTCATTTCAAGATTCACAAGTGCAGTTTTGGCTATGCAGTCAAAAGGTCTACCTGGAAGTAACTGAAGACATCTTTTGAGGCCTGTCTGGGGTGCAAACGGGCAAACAGGTGATGGAGGTGCCCTTTGCTGTGGCCCTTAGCCAGTTGCCCGGGTACGGCTGCCCTGGTACAGTCTGTGATAAGGTGCTCAAAGAGGGTCAGCTGATTCAGTTCCATAAACCAATTACAGGGCAGGGGGTGGGTAGAGGGAGGGCTGAGGGTGGGTGAAGAGGAACTTGGTAAATGGAGGCTTGCGGGCTCCAAACACTTACCGGGTCACAAAGGAGGCCTGCAGCTGGTGAAACACTGCAAGAGTGGTAAGGAGAGGCAGTTCTGGAATGGTAAACTAAAGAAAGTGTGCACAGGGGGAGACAATTCACCCAGTAGTTTCTGAACAGAGACAGTCCTATCATAATTGCAAACAAATCATGCACTGAACCTGCAGGATGCCAAATCTCATGAGCACGGTGGAGCAGGAATTACTTGGCATGCTTCCACACACTGCTCCTCACTCAACATTTGTTATGCTCACCTGGTCTCTGCGGAGGCATTGGGGCATGGCTGCAGCCTTCCCAGGAATTAGATCACACCATCCCATCTGCAGATAAGCTGTGAGCAGCGGCAATTGGTGACACTGCTCATGCGCAGATATAAGAAAACGTGAGTGCGCTGATTGGTGACTATTGTGTCTCTCAAACCCTTCTACCCAAGGTGCGATTTCTGTGGGGCATGTACCGCCCATAGGGCTCAACTGTTAATTATTGATGGTAAGCTCTCCGTCCTGCTACTTCTGGCAGGGGCACTTGTCGATGGTATCTAGTTCCTTCACTGATCCCCGGTAAGGAATAGTCCAGTCCAGCTTCTCTTCTTGTCTCTTTCCCTTTCCTTTTTCTCTTTGCCTCTTCTCGTTTTCTGTCTTGGTATTATTGCTCTCAATATTGTTGTTAATTCCAGAATAATGTTTTCTCTTCTGTTTTTTAATCTATTAGGATTAAATATACAAACCACAAGTGGTGGAAAGGCGGCCCAAAAGCAGCTGTTGGGGAGCGGAATGTGGCCAAGTGGAATATGGATGAAACCCGCAATGTCCGACAACAGGTGAGTGATGGTGTAAGGCAAAGCGTGAGGTTCTTTGGTAGTACGACCTTAAACTGAATCTGTTTTAAGTGTCTAACCTTGCCTTTTGTTTTTACTTGCAGGTGCTGCTGTCGCTGATGAAGCACGTCATGCTGTGGTGCCAAGATGAAGATTTCAGAGTCCCAGAAGATTTGAAGATGAGCTGCGGTGCCAGGATGAAGATGTCAGCGTTTCGGAAGGTTTGAAGATGAACGGCGGTGTCAAGAAGATGTCAGCATTCTGGAAGATTTGAGAAAGAATCTCAGGATCAACAAAGACGCGCACAGGTGAGAGCAGGTTCCCCAGTTGGTAAGTATGAAAGCAGGAAGCCGGATTTCCAAAGGTAAATTTAATCCCAGGTGGCGTTTTGTGTTATGCTGCATGGAAGTGCAGAATAACGCGAAACGTCTGCCTCAGGGATCGGAGCAGCTTATATAGCTGCGATCGTGGGCACAACCACTAGGCTTGGCTTGTCTGCCACACCCTGCCACACCGAAATGAGGTGTTATGTCCAAAATAAAAGCATTCCTGTCCCAAATAAATGTTATTGCTTATTGTTAATCATGGACTGTGTCCTTTAATGTTTGCGTTCTTGGCCCGATGAACATGGCAACATTCTGCAGAAAAACTCACTCCATTTGGGTCCAGGAGGTTGCTAGGCTGACATCTAGCCATTCCGCTACAGAGATCAACGTCAGCCCAAGATCATGTCCTTGTGTCCCACTGGGGCTTGCTCTGAAGTTCAGGGATTCCAGCTGTTCCATTGTTATGCTTTCCACAGGATCCATCAAAACAGCCAGAGTAATCTATAAGTGGCCCAAGATTGGAACAGTTGAAAAGAGGGGACATCTGCCCTGCCCCTCATCCCTCAATAATGCTCTGCATTGCCCCTTGTGTGAAAACATGAAATTGCAGTTCTGATATTTTGTTTTTCCTGTTCATCTCAATAAAAAAAATATGCATATATATATCACGTGTTAAAAATGAACTCCACTATGATATGAACGAGCAGCAGAAAAGCCAACCTGAGCTGTTGTCAAAACAGAGAAATATCTTGTCATAATTAAGCAGCGGCTTCACTTTCTGGCCTGCAGTATGTGTGCACTTATACCAAGAAGATGGGTGTCCCTTTCATCGTGGACACAGGGGAAGCAAATAAACCAAAATACAAGGGGGATTATGTCTCACAGAACAACAAGGATAATAATATATAGGTAACAGACTTCTACTGTTGAGTGGGGAAGTGGACCAGGTCAGGAAAACATAGAGACGTGTATATATTCAAATGTTAATATAAAAATAGCCAAATGCTCATTCCATAATTCATCAGAACATGAGGTATTGTTAAAAAACTTTCCGATATCCCAATACACTGGTACAAAAACATCATCACAAACAAGAAAAACATATATACATATTATGTTTGAGTTTTGGTGTGCAAACAGACTATTCAATAGATACCACTATGTTGTGTTGGGGGAAAAGAGCTGTCTCTATGTAATTTGTGGTTCACATTTGATTTGAATGTAATCCCCCGAGGGAACTAATGAAGTGCAAAACTGGTGCAAAAATTGCTAAAGATCGAAAAGTGCAGTGTGTCAACTACAGATTTCGGGGGCAAAAACTGTCAATCATGCCACCTAAATATCCTACTGTTGGAAGTTTCGACGATTAGCTAAATCTAGTCACACAGGACTGACATTCATCTTCCTCAAAACAAAGCAGTGAAAATCAACTGTAAAACAATAACACATCCAAATTGATATCTGATGTGGCTAGATTTTCCCAACTTGTTCTTGTACGATGGAAATTCTTATACAGAAATAGGAATACACATTTCTAGAAAGTAAAACAAAATGGAAAAAGAGTATTACAACTCTGGGACGCCTGAGCGTGCCAATCAGCCAACTCCACCAGTCTGGAGTTCAATAATATCAAGTTAGGAGAACAATAAGTACCATTGTTTCTATCAAATGAGAGCTTCAGAACAATTGCTTCAAAAACCCAAACTCGATCCAAAATCAGATGCAATACAGTTCATCTGTGGAGACGAAAACAAAAGAAAGAACTGGGATGAGGACAATCCCTAATTCAAAAGTAATGAAAATACCAGCTGACAACCCTTCAAGCATAAGGCTAAAAGGCAAATGAGCACTCACCTCCTTGCGCAAATCAATGCAATAAAAAGACATGTAACTCCAAGAAGATCGTTGTAATCCAACAAACTTGGATTGCATGATTGCATATGACACTCATATGTTCTGATTTAAATACAATCTCGGTAAGAGATACAACATTGGACCTGAAAGAGGAAGAAATGGAAAAACTGAGATATAACTGGTAATAGCTACTCCAGTCTTGTTTAGTCAAAAAGGCAATAAAAATTGCAACACCTTTCATATCTCAATGAATAAGCAGATAGTAAAGCCGCATATGTCTTGAACCATCAAAAAAGACAAACAAATTTGCAAAAAGCAAATTTACAAGGAGCAAGACTGCTTAATAATAGCTCCATGTCTCTTCATCGAAGATGAAGAATACAAAACATCCTTTTCGGGGGTAGCGACTAAATGTAGTCTCAACTGGATGTTGTTGACTATTAACACTGCCCTTAGAAAAAGCACTGCAGTGGCTGAGGAGATTGACAAAGCAGAAACAGTTTTTGCGCTGGCTACTACAATAATTAATATCAAAGAAAAACTAGAATTAATTAAGAAGCACTTTAAAGAGTTCATTAACGTTACCACCAATGAAAAAATGGACAAATAAAAAAAACATATCCAGACCTTCACCGAGGAGATCGCCTATCCCTATCTTAGCATAGACTAGTTAGGTCCCAGTTATTGGAATGACCCCAATTTTTGCAAACGGACACCATTTTTATAATAAAAGAGATACCTTTTCAGATACGTCATCAGACCGAAGTGGGTCCTATTCCAATAGGAACTCATGAGGTCCTAGGGGACACAATTGGAATAGGGGACAAAACAGGGAAAGAAGGGGGAGACAATATTGGCAGTACCAGAATTACGCCCAACCCTCTACTTTTGTTCCTCCGGGTATTCATACCCCATTCCATCCCCAAACTCTCCTTTTTCCACCCCCAAATTCAGGACCACCTCCAATACCCAACTTCTTCGAAACCAGGAGAAGAGACTATCAGAGATAGCTAAACCATCTGCCATTTATATTTCACAAAAAAATCTTGAACCAAGAGGAAATATCGATTTTGGAAAAGGAGTTCTTGTTTATTCCCATGAAGAACCCGAGCAAAATGGAGGCGGAAACTGAATTGCAGAATTTCTTTCGCAAAATCTGCCTCAAAGACTATTTTTGGAACAGACAATACAGAAGGCATCAATGTTAACTTTAATACACCAAGTCGAGCTACAATTTCATCAAAAGAGAATGGGATTGCCTCCACAAACTTAAACAAGATGATTACATCATTATTAAACAGGCAGACAAGGGAGAAGGAGTTATGGTTTGTGAAATGGACAATTATGACATGGAATTAATGAGGCAACAAAACCACTCAGATTTCCATCTCAAATTGAGAGGAGATCCGACTGCAAGTATCAGGAATAAATCATCCAGATCTCCACACGTGCCCCTGATATTGGAATCATAAGTGAAAAAAGAATTAAAATGTTTGACATCCAAAGGCACTAGCACTCCCTTATATATATTTTGCCCAAAATACATAAAGACTGCCTCAGTCCATTAGGGAGGCCCATTGTGTCTCTTTGCGCTCTATCTTAGAACCTATTGGTCAATTTCTATATTTCTTTCTTAAACCTCTAGAGGCTAGTTCAGATACCTATTTAGCTATACCACTAATGCCATTGTGCATTTAGAAAGATTGCCTTGCAATTCAGATACTGACTTGCTGATCACATTGGATGTAGACTCACTCTACTTGAACATCCCCCAATTGGAGTCTCTGAACATCATGAACACATTTCTCAACCTTAGAAGCAATCTCTACTTATCCCCAGTGAATTTTTGATCGAGCTCCTTGAGGTTGCCCTAACCAAGCACTTTTTTCGGTTTATGGAATCTTTCTACCTACAGATAAAGTGTACGGCTCTGGGGGCGGCTTTTCGCCCTGCACTATGCAACACTATATATGTGGAAATTCAAGAAATCTTTCATATTAGAGGACACCAACCCCTTTAGGCCTGCCCTAAAGTTTTATAAGCTTCACATTGATGATTTCATCATTATATGGGACAGGGAAAAGGATAACTATGAAGACTTTGTATTATGGAACAACACATTGAATGCTAATTTGAGGTTCACCATGTCTACCAGTAATCAATTTATACCATTCCTGGATCTCTTAATTGACAATAACGATGGAGACACCATCGTAGACCTCTGTCGTAAAGAGATCAATAGAAATACCATCCTTGGGTTTGACAGTTTCCATTCACAATCTTTATGCGAAAGCATTTCTTATGGCCAGTTTTTAAGAGCTAGACTTAATTGCACCAAAACTGAGGATTTTGCCATCCAAGCAGACATCATACAAGACAGCATATCACAAAGAGTGTATCCATCTTACCTTCTTAGACAATCCCGGAAGAAGGCCAAGAATCAACACCAGGAGATATTGCTAGTCAAAAATACAAAAGAGAACATTACCAATGCATGACTTGTCTGTGCCATGACCTTCAACACACACCACAGTGCCATTAAAAAGGCAATTTCTAAACATTTGCATTTATTACAGCTAAATAATCCTGCCCATGAACGCCCCATTCATGTGTTTAAAAAAGGCAAGAATTTGAAAAACTGGCTCTCTCAAGCTGAGAGAGTCAAAGTGGGAAGAAGCTGGAACACCATTCCAGTCCTTTGGGGGTCAACACCGATTAGTGGACAATGTCCCTGTGACTACAGCATGTACTACAGTTATTATAAATCTGAAGTGATGGTATCTTACAGACCATACTACGTGCAATACCAAAAAAGTTATCTATGCCATCAGTTGTCCCTGTCCCAAATCATATATTAGGAAATCGTCAAGACCTGTCCAGCTCAGAATTACAGAACATAAATCCAAGATCGGTACCAGAAGCATGACATCTCCGCTAGTAGCTCATTTTGTTGAAAACAATCATGGCTGTGAAGAACTTAAATGGTGGGCGTTGAAACACATAAGAGGAAATGGCTCTAATGCTACAGCCATCAGATTAGCCCAGAGGGAACAATGGTGTATGTACAATACCCAAAGTTAACACAGGGCTGAATAAGCAGGAAGAGTGGCTTCAATGTGGCTAACCAGTTTCCAACATTTGGTTTGTGTTGGTCTTCGCTTTCGCTCCTTTGTTTGACCGTCTCCTTCTCAGGGTGGCATTTGGCGAATGTGCCAATGAATAAGCTACATGATATATCAACTGAGAGTGCTTGTGTCAATTATTCTCCAATTACACCCACTTCAATGGTTTGTCGGAGCAGGTGTTTTTATCGTGTTATATGTGCTATTTTAGCAATTCAACACATTAACACATTTTTCTCAACGTCTAGCCTTGCTTTTTTGATTTTGCGAGGCTTGGACTGAATGACCGTAGCTGTAGCCCCATCAGCAATTATACACTATGGGTCATCCACGTTCAAATCTTTATGGAGCCTTATAGCTATTGGACTTTGCCATGTGCAAGCTCTACAAGGACTCTTTTAGCTAAACAAGACTCCTACTACCAGAGAATTGCCTAAGCTAATTCAAGCATAAAAGAACTGTTCACAATCCATAAAGAACTGGAAACCCCTATCCCAGTACCTGATACATGTGTAAAGGATAAAAGCTGGTGCACCAGCATCCAAGATGCCCTTTCCAACAAAGTAGCCTCCCTTCAGGTTAAAATTGCCAATAAAAAAAAAACCCTTCACCACTCAACCCCTCTAATCAGTACTTCCACTTCGGCACAAAATCCACTAACCGATTCAGTTTTTCCAAAGTATACATCGTAGAAGTTGAAAAAGTAATACTCACCCTCAAACTGTAAACTGCCCTTCACAAATCAATAAAGACGAATCCAGAGACCTATGCCCCTTTATCTCGAAGCTCATTAATGCCTCCTTCTCCACGGGCACCATCTTGAGCAACCTCAAGGAGTCTTGGGTTCTCCCATTACTCAAAAAACAAACTCTAGACCCCTCAATACCCACCAATTACAGACCCATCACCACAGTCCCCTTCCTCCTCAAAATCCTAGACAAGGTAGCATACCTCCAAATACAGCAATATTTAGAAATGAACCATCTCCTAGGAGTCTGCCAGTCAGGCTTCAGACCGTAGCACAGGACTGAAACAGCGCTGATAGACCTCAAGGCACAAATTGACACACTCCGGGACAATAGTAAAACCTCCCTGTTACTTCTCCTCGACCTATCCACTGTGTTTGATTTAGTAGACCACAAAATCCTCTGCAACCACCTGGGTTCGGCCGCTCACTTCTCTCAAGACACAATAGGCTGACTACAATCATTCCTAAATAATAGGACCATGCAGGTCTTCTCGCCCACAGTATATGCCAATACCATCTCCATTACCTGTGGGTTACGCCAGGGGTCCTGCGTCTCCCCCACCTTGTAGAATATATTCACAAAGCCCCTTTTCAATGATCTTGACGATCTTGGTATCACCTACATCAACTATGCAGATTATACCCAAATCCTCATTCCGTTGACAGGAGATTATGAAAAAAGATTTGGCCTTGGTAAATAGAGTTTACCTCATCATCCAGCCATGGATGGCCACTCATGGCCTATGTCTGAATGATGACAAGACCAAGCTCATAATCCTCGGCACCATCCCCAATATCAACAAACTGGGCCACAATTACACAAGCTTTATCATAGATGGTAACACCATCAAAGTAGCCATAGAAGTCAAAACATTAGGCTTCTACCTAGATGCCACCCTCTCCTTTAATAAACAGGTAAACTCTATGGACTCCCTCACCGCCTACACTTGTAAGCTAATCAGAGTGGCCAAACCCTTCCCCTCCACCCACAGCTGCACGATCCTAGCAAGAGCCCTAATTTTATCAACATTGGATTATTGTAACACCCTATATCTTGGGGCTAACAAATACACCACTAACAAAATCCTGATCCTACAAAACAATACCCTTAGAGCAGCTATGAGCATCCCCAAAAAAGCTCATATCTCTGATTCAAGGAGATCACTCAATTGGCTCACCACAAAGGATAGAATCTCATTAAAAGTAGTCTCCCAACAACATCGCCCCTCACTACCTTATAGACAGATTCATGAGACAGTCCTCTAACCGCCCCACAGGAATTGCCCATTCTAACCTCCTTACAATAGCTAGATTCAAACGATCCAAAACCGGAGGAAGCAGCTTCCCAGTAAAAGCTGGCCAGCTCTGGAAATCCTTCCCTCCTGCCTTAAGGGTAGATCAATCATATCCACTCTTCAGGCACAAAATCGCCCACTGGGTCAAGGAGAATGACTGCTAACACATAATTAACAACCTCAACACTCACGCCAGCAGCCTTTTTTCCTGTATATACTTCTTATCTCAGCACCTGCCTCTCCTCTCTGCACCTAACATACCCTTCCTGTTTATATATCCGGCTTACTTCATACCTTGTGTATATACTCTGCATATTTTGTCCTTATACAATTGTACAGCACTGTAAACGAAGCTGAAAATATGCACTCTGTATAATCTTACTGTATATAATTGTACAGCACTGTAACCGAAGCTTAAAGATTTCTTGTTGCTTTCTGCCCCCTGATACCCCTGGGTCTGGTGCGCATTATAAATAATAAAACAAACAAACAAACAAGCTAGGACCTGTAGTTAACATCTTTGACACGTGCCGAAACACATGGAACTATGAGAACCCTTGTGTTAACTACTCTTCCATGACACCCGAATGGTTTGCCACAGCACGTGTTTTTTAACATGCTAAATGTGCTATTTTAGCATTATAAATACAGCAATACATTTTTGCTAATGTCTAGTACTGCTTTTTTTTTTTTTACTTTGTAAGACTTGAGTGATTGTAGCTTTAGTTGCATTAACAAGTATATGCCATGGGTCAACTACTTTCAAATTTTCATGGAGCCTCATAGCTATTGGACTTTCCCATGAGAAAACTGTGACATGTAGTCAACATCGTTGCATTGCGCTGAGACACATGGAAACCGGAATAGTCTGCTTTTTATCTCCATGCCCAGCACGTGTAGCACAGGAAGGGCGAAAGTATTTCCTTTTTCCCTCATTTCCGTTGGCAAGCATTGCTAACAGAGAGGCACAAAATGCCTACTCGCCAGCCTCGATGTATCTTCGAATGGGACGGGTGAGTGTTTATGCTATTGCATATTTACCTCTTCAGTTGGGCCTTTCCACAGGCGTCACACATTGAGTTTTCAGCTACTCTGTTCTTTAAGCTTCGCGTCAGACAGATCCAATACAATTGTGAACTGGTCTACCCAAATGATATCATGATACATGCGTCTCGCTGAGACTAGTGGTGTGACAGGAGCTATTATTAAGCAGTCTTGCTCCTTGTAAATCTGCTTTTTGAAAATGTTTTTTGTCTTTTAATGGTTCAAGACATATGTGGCTTACTATCTACTTAGTCATTAAGTTATGAAAGGTGTTGCAATTTGCATTGCCTTTTTGATAAAACGAGACTGGAGTAGCTATTACCAGCGCTATCTCCGTTTGACCATTTCTTCCTCTTCAGGTCCTGTATTATATCTCTTACCAAGATGGTATTTAAATCAGAACATATGGGTATTGTATGCAATCCCAGTTCGTTAGATTACAACTATCTTCTTGGAATTAGACATCTCCATACTGCATTGATTTGCGTAGGGAGGTGAGTGCTCATTTGCGTTTTAGCCTTATGCTTGAAGGGTTGTCAGCTAGTATTTTCACTACTTTTGAATTAGGGATTGTCCTCATCCCAGTTCTTTCTTTTGTTTTTTGTCTCCACAGATGAACTGTATTGCATCTGATTTTGGAACGAGTTTGGCTTTTTGAAGCAATTGTTCCCAAGCTCTCATTTGGTAGAAAAGATGGTACTTGTTGTTCTCCTAAATTTATATTATTGAACTCCAGACTGGTGGAGTTGGGTTTTTGGGCCGGTCAGGCGTCCCAGTATTTTAATACTCTTTTAAAATTTTCTTTCACTTTCTAGAAATGTATGTTCCTATTTCTCTATAAGAATGCTGCCAGAAGAATACTGTTGTACAAGAACAAGTCAGGACATCCTAGCAGCATCAGATATCAATTTGAATGGGTCATTGTTTTACTGATAATTTTCAGTGTTTTTTCCTGAGGAAGACGAATATCAGTCTTGTATGACTAGATTTAGTTAATCGTCGAAACTACCAACAGTAGGATATTTGGGTGGCATGATTGACTGTTTTTTGTCCCCGAAATCTGTAGTTGAGACAAAGCATGTTTTGATCTTTAGCAATTTTTGCACTTCATTAGATACCTCAGTGGATTACATTCAAATCACATGGGAACCAAAAATCACATGGAGACAGCTCTTTTTCCTCCAACACAACATATTGAATAGTCTGTTTGCACACCAACACTCAAAGAGAATATATATAAATATATATATATATATATATATATATACATATATATATATATAAATATATGTATATATATATATATATATATATATATATATATATATATATATATATATATATATATTTGTTTTCTTGTTTGTGACGATTTGTACCAGTGCAATACAATATTGGAACATTTTTTAACAATACATTATGTTCTGACGAATTGTGGAATGAACATTTCGCTATTTTCTATATCATGTTTAATATATTAATATAATTTGAATATATCTGAGTCTCTATGTTTTCCTGACCTTGTCCACCTCCCCATTCAGAAGTCTTTTACCTATATACAATTATCTTGGTTGTTCTATGAGACATAATCCCCCTTGTGTTTTGATTTGTGTGCAGTTAGACAGAATCGTAGTCTATGATGGATGCACTCGACAAATTCACATGGCATTCTATTTTCTGGTCCATTTTTTTTTGTATGGGATATTTGTGGTCATAGCAAATGCAATTCTCATGTTACATCCTGGCAGCATATTTGAAAAAGTGGTGTTATTTCTTTTTGCAGAGGCATTTTGATGGGCTTTTGGTTTGGTGGGACAACAATTTGCAGTCACAAGTGAGTCTTTGATAGGAACATGTGCATACTATGCATCAATTCTTTGCACCAGCATACAAATTATGAAGATGTTTACTTCTTCCTATTGAAAAGGCTGATAACATGATGTGGCAGTCTCCTATGAAGATGAGGTGGCATGCAGAGGTTTGGATGTCTTAAAGTTCCGGGTACACCTGGAGGAACTAGCTCGGGAGCAATGGGGTGCTGTACAGTTCACAGAACAAAACCTTTAAGTGAGATTTCAACAATCAATCAAGTCAACAATAGTAATAAATGTAACAGTGCAGCACAGTACAATATAGAGAGGGTGTGGGAAAAAGAAAGAGCTGGAATTTTGGTTACACCACAGTGTTGTTGGAAGGGCAGAGTCTTCAGTTCTAACCGAAACTCAAGGGATCTTGCAACATTTGCATTGTTTTGGTATGGATTTCTAAGGATTTGGAGCGTAGCATGAGAGGTTTCATGGTTTTCTGCTTACAAAGTCTACTTTCCAGTTTGGTGGTGGTCTTACTGCAAAATGACCATGTCCCGCCTAATATTATTTTAATAATGAATGAATTGTATGGATGCCTGGTGAAATATTGTTCCACTGTTGGGGTGAGGTCTTTTTCCTGGTCTTCTTTATGCTGACATTTGATACTTTTTAGTCTTATAATGTTCTGGCATCTTGAATTGGGCTGGCCCCAAGAAATAGATAGATGTTTTGTAAGGTAAAGTGGCATTTCATGTTCTATTGTTTGGTATATAATATAAGCTGTTTCGATAGAGTATCCTGGCTTTGATCGACAGGCACGGGAAATTTGCCAGAATTAGAGAAATTCAGTCTTACTTTCTGATGCCAGGTACTAGATTTGCGTGATGCACTGTTTTGCATGGCAGGAATGCTGAGATAGCAACATCTGTGAGGAGCGAGCATGTTGCTTCCAACCAGGTGTAACAGTAATATTGTGTCGAGTGTGGTCCGGAAGTGATGGGGGAAGAGCATTTATATTTTGAGTTAGCTGAAAAGGGTCAGTTGGGCTCTTTTGGCGATTTAAGGTTTGAAGAATAGGTTACTGGTCATGATAAATCCCACAAATGTGTGGCTAGAAACTAAGTGCAATGAGAACTCTTCAGGATTCATGTCAGAAATAAAGGGTTGCCAAGGAGGACAAAGACAATGTTGCTGGGGTTGAGCTTTTAGTAGGTTCTCGTCCTCTACGCCTGTATAAGCATAAGACAACATTTTAGCCCTGCAATGTCAATGTTGCAACGCACTTCTATGCATTACTGTTTGATATCCATGTATTATCAGAAAGGAATGTTGGTGTCATTGAGGAGACATCCTAGATTCCCCATGTATAACTAGTGTTTTGTCAAATGCCCAAAAATGAAGCACACCAGTACTTGAAAACAACAACCCTCCACCGACAATATTATTTAACACCCCATTAAATAATCTGTGGCTCAAGGTGGCATTCTGGATCATTTACGTGGATGAGCTCATAAAAATCGGGCAGACAAAATAACAGCTGTTGGAAAAACCATGAACAAACTTTTCTGCAACTTGCTAGGTGTGTGGTAGTTAATAATATGTCTGGGAGATTTACATTTAAAGACATATAGAAATGTATGCCTTTTTGTTAATTGCGTCCTTCAGTGCAAATGTTTTAGTCACCCTCTTATTGCCAGAAGGATTCAGCTTCTTAAAAAAAACAAAAAAAAACAAATAGTATTTTCAAAAACATACCAAACTAATAAATATTGTTATTTCTTGCAAAATGTAACTGATTTGAGGAAAAAGTGAACACATAAATAAATAAATAATACATTTACTCAGTACTAATCAACAGTACAGCAGAGTGGGAAGGAAACAGGCCGACAATCCTGATTTATAAACGTGGACATGATTATTTCCGGTTTCTCCAGGGCCAGCCATGGACAACCCTGCTTTTCTACTTCTCTGAAATGGATCATCAGGGAATCCAGGCTCTTGCGTTTAGACCATGAAACGTAGCAAAGTCAATGATTTGTCTAGTAACAGACCTATTTGATGTCACAACAAACAACTTTTACAAAACATGCCATCTCAAAAACACGCTTCAGAAAATATACTACAGAGCCCTGTAATTTAAAGATTAAGTTTAGTTCAAAGCGTTAGCTTGCAATCAGTGGAGCTTGGTTAATGGTAAATGAAAACGACAGAAGTGCAATACCTCATTAGTTCACCATAATTAACATTGTAGTCCAGCTCATGTTTCACCGACATACATGTAGGAATATTTGTCAAGGTAAATATAACACAATTAATCATGCCGTTAATGTATTCTATGAACTATAAACATTGTGGGTTATGTTTTTGGATCAATCTTTTCATAATGTGTCAGCACTTGAGTGATGGGAGGAGTGTGCTCCACTGAATATTGAGTGGGCACGGCCATATTTAATGAATCCACTTGTACGAAAATCAACATCTTTCAAAAGGCTGAATATAATAATGCCAAACTGTGCATTTAGCCCATTCTATACATGCGGGAAGTGCAAACATATGTTTTCTGTTGAGTTAAAGGATAAAGAAGAAATGGCAAATAAACATTTTGAATGCTTTGAATTTCAATGTCAGTTGAAAATGATTTTGGGCACACCCACTATCACTTTATTCAATATGATTCAGCACAACTTGCATCAACTGCATACTTGCAAATGTAGTGACTGACTTGTATGATACCCTGGCTTCTATGATGGTGGATGTCACACGCAAAAGAAAGGTTAAAAGGTTAATGATACTAGCAGGGTTGCTGTATGTCAAGAAACGAAAAAAAAAAAAGAAACGCAAATAAGCAACGCCCTATACAGACCTGTTGGGTGAATGGAAATTGTGATGGTTTTCATATATGACCATCATATGTCTCAAAAACTCAACTGCATAAAATCATGTTCCAGAAAAGAAACACGTGGTCTCTTATGGTGTATGAATTGGCACATTATTTACAATGTTCCTAAGAACAAAGCTCATTGTAATCTATGCTAAAGCTGAAGAGAGAGAGAAAGAGAAATTAGGAGACGAGGGGGGGCGGTGACAATTTTAGCAAACTCATTTGCCAAATCCATTATTGAACTTAGAGCTGGTCAACAGACCAGATACTTTTATACAGATTCTTTGTTTTTGTAAAAGTCTTCATGCAATTATTAGCCATTTCATTTGATTGGAGAAGATACTAGGTGTATGTGAAATCTGTTGAGAGTTTGATGTCTAGAGTGTCAGAGGTTTCCAGGAATTGTCCTGAATCTTAAGGGTAGGATGTTAATATATGTATGATCACTGTTCCAATATCATTGGACATCACCCACAGAAATATCGGGTGTACAATGTCACTTTTAAATATCAAATACATATTTCTCTCAATTCATCTCAAGCAACACATATCTTAGTCTGCACATCACACATATGAATGGCAGCTGTGACCACCTACGAACATCCCCAGACACATTACACCCATTGGTCTATCTGTGGCCACTGAAATAGTCCAGATTCTCAGAGAGAGCTGATTGGGTGCTCTGTAATCTACAGCATTTGTACTTATATGTGTGTTTCTATTTATTTGAAGAACAGCACTGATGGGGATCATCGAACAGTGAGGTTGAGAGCAGAAGAGGTGTGGAGGGAAGGAGGTAGTGAGTCAAAAAGAGACACAGTCAAACAGGAACTGTGGTTGAGGAGCAGTACCACGTATTGCTTTATAGACTATGGGAAGGAACATGGTTGTTCAGCATGGTTTGCAAGAATTGTGTCCTCTCTTCCAAAAAGTTATCTTGTTAAAGTGGTAAAGGCATGAATCATTGGTGGCAGCCTAGAAAATACCCCAAACACCCCAGTGATGTCCTGTACAAATAATCAATTAACATAAAAACGGAACTAACAAAGCTACCTTCTTTCCTCAGTCCAACTTGACATTTGCAACTCCCCCAACATACGATTACAGAAGAAAACGAATAAAAGACAAAAATAAAGCAAACTTCTGAACAGTTCTGTATGTAGACCAACCAACATTATAGAAATCTTCAAGGATCGATTGTGCACCCTGAAATCGGTTGTGTGTTTGTGTACCAAAGAACAGTACAATCTGGATCATGTTGTTGTGCTAATTTCAAATCTAGAGTTTGCCACGTGCAACATGTTCCCCTCTTTGTAACCTTAATCTTGTGGATTGAGAACAGCAGACATTTCAGATGTAACAGAGATCTTTCATCATCCATGTGAAGCAGGGAGGAAGTGTTCCCACACAGGCATCTTGGTGTCCAGAACCATTCATTACATTTGATTGTTCGTGTTCAGGAGAGCAAAGTCCAACACTGTCCAATAGAACATGCACTTTTCCTGATGTTTAATTATTATCTTCTCTGATTGTGCTCCTTCCCCATTTTTAGCAGGCCACCTGAAGGGCATGTTGGAAATAAAGAGACATGTATGTGTATCTTTAATGGTATACATAGTACTTGTTTTTGCCCCTTTACATCAGTGTGCACTACCATAAAACTGATATTGCTGTAGGATGAACCTGGGTTGCAATGTATGATAAAGGAAGCAGATATCAACAGTGTTCCTTTATCGTCCTGATGGGGTAGGAGAAGGATATTGAAATGCTCTATGTATTTCGGAGTTTGATTATTTCATTGAACACATGGTTGAGTACTGCAATAGTAGCTTGACACCATGCAAGTGAGGGCCGCTTGGACATTTAATTTTAGGCAGAAAAACAGTAATCCCCTTGAAAGTTGCAACTATGCACAATGCAGGATGCAAGAAGAGACAACTCCTCAAAACAGAACCATGAATTTCCCAAAGTCTAACACATTATTCTATATACGCAGGGCACCCAAGTCAGTAAGATATGCCTCCACGCAAAGCCATCACATGACATTCGAAAGAGGTGAATGTTTTGCCCTAAAAATGTGGTTGTGGCATTAACACATGCACATTCTACCACCCCATCAATCATCTCCAATAATATCATAAATATATCATATTGTTGGGGATGATGGCTGGGGTGGTAGAAGGGAGGTGGCCAGAGAAGAGGGAGGGCATTCTTTCAAATTGGAGTTCATGAAACAACAAAGAACTGGCTGACCATATTTTAAAAAAGAAACAAACAGCAAAATACTGTTATAGACGTTTAAACACAACTTTAAAGGCAGCTCCCCTGTAAAGGACCTCTTTTTTGATCTCTTTTGCTTTCATTGTATATCATAACAGTTTACACTATAAATGTGATTAATTGACTTTTGCCCTGCAGGAGTACAAGGATGACAAGAGGCTAAAGTGCCTACTCAGCACTCATACTTCTCCAAAGAGCCAACAAAATCATAAATGCAAAACAGGCACAGGTAAGAGTTATACCTCCTTTGTCGTTTGTGGTAACATGGGCCAAGGGAAGGCTATACTCTCAAGAGGGATGTGAATGTGCTTCAAAAGCAACCCAAACAGCGAAGTATAACAGTCGAAAAAAAAGGAATGCCTAATTAAGGTTCTATAATAATATCCACATGTTAATAAAACACACCATGTACAATAATAACTCACTAGAAAAACACTACACAAAACCTGCCTCAAAGGAAAGAACACGGAGTAAGCAAAAATAGCAATATGCAGCTAGGGGTTAGGCAAGTAATAACCACAATGTTTTTGAAAGTATATGCTCTTGGCTGCAAAAGGGATAAACGTGGCCTAACCAGGGCCCATACCAAACATGTACCAATGGGGGCAGTTAGCAGTCAATAGCACTTGTGTTGGAGCTCTTAGTGGTCCAGCAGCACCGGACCAGACTTCTTGTTGCTGCACAAATTATTCAAACATTGGGAGAGTGCAAAAGGCAGCAACAGAGTGTCGTGGTGTGTCAAATGTGTTGAATGGTTCTTGAAACATGGGTGAACGCAGTTCAATGGTGAAAACACTAGGATACCTTCTGTCTTTGCTCTCAGGGTGCTCTGAGTACCAATGCAGGAACTCAGGGACAAGACAAGTCATTTCCTGGTGCCCCCAAACATGGGGGAGGATGGCACACAACTGCAGCTGTCCTTCAACACAGTTAGGTCCTAGGGACAACTGTTGCTGGTAGAGAGGCAGGTCTTTCTCCAGAAGCAGTCCGCACTCCCGGGACTCAGGGATGAGATGGATCGTTATCCTGTGGCTCCCAAACAGAGGGGTGGCTGGTACACAACTGCAGGGGTCTTTCAACGCATTGAGTTACTGGGAACCACTCTGGCTGGTAGAGCGGCTGGTCTTGTTTCAGCAGTAGGTTCACCCCCAATCCTTGGTTGGGGAGCAGGGCTTGCCTCTGCCTTGGAACACCAGTCTTGACCTCACAACTGGATGATTTTGAAAGGGACTGCTCTCCCAACATGTTCCAGTAAAACCGTCTTCAGGCACTGAAGTCCAAAAGATGATTCAAAGAAGTTGTGTGAGATGCCTTCTTTTAAAGGTATAAAATCCTCAGGTAATTGGACTAAAACTAGCCTGTTTTAGGGGTCGTATCCCTGTTCCTGAAGGAAGTGGCCTTTTCCCATTTGACATCACACCCAAAGTGCTTTATGCTAAAGGTAGTGAAGGGAACAGGAAGGAGAGGCCGAAGCACAGAGAAAAAAGATGGTGAAACCCTCCCTCAACTGTACAGAGCTCTCCTTGTCTACACTAACCTCACTCTATTCCCTTCTCAATAGGACCAACAGCCTTTAGATATGCAGCACACTGGTGTGAGGCTAAGCCTTTTGTGCATCAGTGTGTACTTTGATGCCTGTTCCCAGGCCGGCTTCGTGTGGAGTGACTGTCCCTGGGAAAGTGTGTTACCTGTCCTTTCAAAGGAACAACAAGAGGCAATCCCTGACTGGATTCCTACCAGTAGGGTAAGATCCACCCTGTCTGGGGAGAATAAACATAACCCTTCCACAGCTGAACTGGCCCTACAAGGCTAACACATGTGTGATATCAATTTGATGTAGCTTGATTTCCCTTTCTGATGGAATTACCCGCAACACAGTATAAATTAATACAAATAAAAAAGCCAGGGCTTCTTCACCCTTGCCAGGTGACAATTACTCACAATAAAAATAATACATTAAAATAAAGTATTAAAATAAACATTCACATGCCTGCAGCAACATTGGAAACAATCTCAAAGGACTTACCCATTTATTTTCAAAGTCCCTTGATTTAAAGAAACACGTCACTTTTGTTTTACTTTCACTCCCGAACTGTTGGGTTTCTGGTTTTCCGGATACTTTAATCATATGTCACGTCATGGTGTGGGCATTGACGTGCCACATAAATAACATTCCTTGATCTTCTCAAATAACAAAACTTGTGCATTATTTTTCTATATTCTAGTCCTAACAGATGGAGTCCACATTAGCAGACATAGGGCCTCATTAGGAGTCCGGTGGTAGCCGTGCCAGAAAAACCGGCAGGCTGCCGCCGGACCAGTAATACCATTTCGCCTCTGTGATTGCGGGAATCACTGGGGCATTATAAACCTGGTGACCCGGTAATTCTGGAGGCGGAATTCTGTAAATCCCCATTCCCATGGGATGGGGACCATGGAAACACAGTTTCCGTCTATGACAGAGCTGGTGTTTCCATGTCCCCCTGCAGGCGGGTGGTGCTAATACCGCCAGGTCAGACCTGGCAGGAGTGATACCTCCTCCCTGCAGGATTCGGAATCAGCCGGTCCGGAAACAACGGTGGAAGCAGATTTAACACCCCCGGTGTTTCCAGGCTGGCTGACTTGTAATGAGGCCCATAGTCTCACAGTTTACCTGGGGCCCACTGGGCCACCCTGAGGTCATACCCACAGTATCGTTGGTGTGGCAGTGGCTCTGCAGTCTCTCCCTCTTCCTGCTCACCCTCTGGGCTGGGGAGCGTATCCTCCTCATCTGACTGGCCCACGAGGCCATGGCCTTGCTCTTCTGTGCACTCGTGATGTTCCCATGCGGTAAGTGGTGCACCTTCGATCCCCTTTTGTGGCTGATTCCGATCTTCTGTCCATAGGTCCTGTGGGACTCGCTTGAACCATGAAACATTTCTTATGATGGTCTCTTGTCCCAGGTTATCTGTTACCAGCGTTCCTTCTCTCTAGACCACTCTCCAGGGCTTAATATCATACTGGGTCAACAACTTTGACCTTGTTGCATTTTTCAATACCAACCCATTGTCCACCACTTTTTGACTTGATTCTTTTGCCTATCGCTTTCTGCTCTTGTGTTTGTTGGCTGCCGCTCACTTAGCATGAGTGCGTTTTGTGTCCAGTTCTGTCACCACCTTACTGTGGTGGTCCGGTATGAACAAATTCATTATTGTTCCATATAACAGATCTGAGGTATGTCTGTTGAGCTGTGTGGGTTCACCCGGTAGTTCCACAGGAATCAATATAAAACAACTATCCATGGGTTGTTCTGAGCTTTCCATATGCGTAACACCTTGTTTATGGTCCTCATAAAACCTTCCAAATCTCCATTGGCTTGTGGCCTTTTTAGATTGATGTGGTGGTGGTGGATTTGCAGGTTGTCCGTGTATTTGGTCAGTTCCTTCCTTTGGAAGGCGGGCCATTTCCACTCTTGATGTATTTTGGTAGTCCATGTGTGGCAAATATGTTTTCCAGAGCTGAGATTATAGTGTCTGCTGCTGTTGACAATATTATTTCCACCTCTGGGTATCATGAGTAGTCTTCTATAGCAACCGATAGGTAAATTCCCTCCTGTACCATGCAGAAATCGATGCTGATTGCTTCTGATCGTGCTGTGCCTTTTTTTGTGTGGGTTCACACGGTAGTTCCGCAGGAATCAATATAAATCAACTATCCATGGGCTGTTCTGAGCGTCCCATATGCGTAACACCTTGTTTATGGTCCTCATAAAACCTTCCACATATCCATTGGCTTGTGGCGATCTAGGATTGATCTGGTGGTCGCGGATTTGCAGGTTGTCCGTGTATTTGGTCAGTTCCTTCCTTTGGAAGGCGGGCCATTTTCACTCTTGATGTATTTTGGTAGACCATGTGTGGCAAATATGTTTTCCAGAGCTGAGATTATAGTGTCTGCTGCTGTTGACAATATTATTTCCAACTCTGGGTGTCATGAGTAGTCTTCTATAGCAACCGATAGGTAAATTCCCTCCCGTACCATGCAGAAATCGATGCTGATTGCTTCTGATCGTGCTATGCCTTTTTTTTTATGCAGACTGTATTGGTTTCTGTCTCGGGTGTTCCCCGGTCACTTGGCATGGGTTACATGAGGTGATGGTGCTTTCTACTTTCTCTTCAATTTGGGGGAACCACACGCTGTGTCGGGCCTTTGTTCTGACTTTGCCTTGGTGACCTTTGTGGGCCAGCGTGATGATACAGTCTTGTAGGCTGGTGGGTATTATGATGCATGTGCCTCTTAAAATCAGCCCCTCGCTTGTCACTGATAGTTCTTGACACACTGGCAATATCCCTGTGAGGAATTCCCTGGTTGCAGCCGTGCAATTTTGGGCATTCAGAGAAATGTCTTCCACTCTGCCGCCAGCACGGCATTCTTTACAATGTCACAAGAGGGGTCATCTTGAGTTGCCTTTAGGATGTCGCCAACGCTGACGGGCTTGGGTTTTATCATACGGACAATTTGGGAGATGTGTTCCTTGGTCTCCTTGGTTCCTTTACCTCCAGTGATGTTGCTGCTTTTAGGTGCCTGGACAGGAACTCTGCTGGATCCTCTGTCCCTGCTTGATACACCAATTGAAAGTCATATTGTTGGAGGTGCAGCCACCATCTTCTGATTCTGACAGGCGGGGGCACGGAAGATCCTGTGAGAATAGGCAGTAGAGGCTTGTGATCAGTGTACGCCTTGAACTTTCGCCCATATAGGTACAGGTGGAAATGTTTGCAACCCACTTGGACTGTGATTGCCTCCTTCTCTATGTGTGGGTATGGCTGTTCTGTTGGTGTCAGAGCTTGTAATGCATACAGGATTGGCCTGATGGACCAGGATGGCTCCCAGTCTGATAGGGCTGGCATCCACTTATAGTTCTGTTTGTAGCATGGCATCATAGTACACCGTGGTATTGTCCACCAATAGTATTGATTTGTTTGAAGGCTTCTTGACAGTCAGTGTTCCAGTCCAACTTGGTGTTAGCCTCTGTCAGTTCCCTCAATGGTTCCGAAATGGTTTCCAGATTTGGGATAATCCTACCGCAGTATGTTGCCAGGCCTAGGAAACTGTGTACCTCCGTTGGTGTGGTGGGAGGAGATGCCCCTTTGATGTTCACCACCTTGAGAGGGTCAGCGGACATGCCACTCCTGTTGAATACATATCCAAAAAAGAAATGTCCTCTTTCAAAAATTCACACTTTTCTCTGTGACTGGCAAATCCAGCCATTTCTAATCTGTTGAGTACCATTTCCAGTCTGCGTAGGTGTTCCACTTTGTTGCTGGCATGTATGAGGATGTCATCACTGATGTTTAGTACTATGGGTATCCCTTGGATGACTTCTATGATTGCTTGCTCAAATACTTCTGCTGCAGAAGGTATTCCAAAGCGCAATCTTTTGTAAATTTTCAGGCCTACGTGTTTCCAAATGTTGTGATATATCTTGAATTGCGGTGATATCCAGCATTGCGATCTAGTCTCGAGAAGAACCGGGACCCTGTGAGGTCTGTCAACATTTCGTCCAACGTCGGGGTAATGTGCCATTCTCTTCTGCTGGCTGCATTAGGGAGGCACATGTCAAAGTATATTCACAGTTTGCCAGGTCGTTTGGCTTTTTAGTGACAACCATGGGGGACACCCATGGAGTTGGGCATGATACTGGGTCTATGATGTCTCACCATACATTGGACCCCTTGCTCACTATTCTTAGAGAGACACAGCTCCACCCTACTAATGATGTCCAAGCAGATCGAAACACTTATCTGTGGTTGCTCTTGGTACTCTTGTTCAGAGGAGAATTGCTTATCTTTTCAGTGCTGGATTGCCCCAGGGCAGGACAAAGACTGATATGTTTTGGATATTTCTCCTCTGTGAAAGATAGTGAGCTAAAGAATCCGGGTAAGGATCTCGTAATCAGGACGAATGTCTGGCAGAGGGACTCCCAGGATCCGCTTTGTTAATTTGTGAAATGTAAGTTACTTTGGGTCTCACCCTAAGTTACTAGGGGAATCCAGATGTGGACCCCTTGCTCACTATTCTTAGAGAGGTACAGCTCCACTGATGAGGTCCAACCAGACCGAAACACAAGTCTGGGATTGCTGTTGCTACTCTTGTTCAGAGGAGAAATGCCACACTTTTGGTGCTGGACTGCCCCAGGGCAGGACAACGATTGGTATGATTTGGATATTTCTCCTCTGTGAAAGATAGTGAGCTAAATAATCTGGGTAAGGATCTCATAACCAGGACTAATGTCTGACAGAGGGACTTCCAGGACCCCCCTTGTTAATTCTCCAGTTTGTGTAACTCCTTGGCAATTAGATCTCACATGTGGAACAGTGTCCTTCTATGTCACACCAGTCTCTGTGTTGCACTGTGGAGTCAATGTGTAACTTGATAGGTTTACCTTTCTTGCACCCTATGCCCTGTAGACGCCTGGGGTGTTTTGTGAGTAAGTCACTGATGTCTGTGGAGTCAGAAACGTTGCAGATGAGTTTGATTAGTCCAAATTCTTGCCCAAAATATTGCTAAAGTGAGGGCCCTTGAAGAATGTGAGGAGCCTATAGAATAGAAGGACATAGAAGAAATGGAGGAAGATAAAGAGGGCTTCCACTTGTAAATGAGGAATGTATCCACTCTCTGATACTTCAACCTAAGCAACCAATGATCGAGTATTCCCAATGCTGCCATGTACGGCCAAATGCCTGGCGGCTAATATCACTCCTTGTATAACAGTTTTTGTTAATACATCATTTCAGGAGGGCCATGGTCCAATGGCTCTAAAGAGGACAGTGGTGAAACCTCTATTGAAAAAATCTAACCTGGACCCTACAGTTCTAAAAATCTATTGTCCAGTGGCCACTTTTGATCCACCAACATTTTTTAGTGGTATGTGGCCAGTTTCAGGTGTTTGTGGACAGCAAGGGACTACTGGAAGAGCTCCAATCCGGATTTTGATCCAAACATGGGACCGAGACTGCACTGCTGGCCGTCCAAGAGGATCTATTGGAGGCTGCAGATATAGAGAAATCAACAGTACTGTTCTACTGGATCTATCAGCAGTCTTCGACATGTTGGACCACCAGATTATGCTCCAACATATAAGAAAAGTTGGAAAAGCATCGGAACTGGTGGTGTAACGGTTTATTTCCTTTTTGAAGGACAGGACCCAACAGCTTACCCGGGGGGGTTTCTCTCCGAAATACTGTGGCTAAGGTTCAGAGTACCACAGGGTTCATCACTTTCTCCATTAATTTTCTACCTATATATTCGCCCGGTACCTAACATACTGAGGAGGCATGGGTTAAGGTTTCATTCTTATGTCGACGATACCCAAATTTACACTGAGACAGAGAATATTGAAGATGCATTTGAGAAGATCAATCAATGCATGGAAGAAATTAAGAGATGGGTGGCAGGCAACCAGTTGCAGTTGAACGCAACAAAAACCGAGCTAATACTGTTTGGACCTGAAGGTAAAATGACTTTGGAGAGATAAATGCCACCACCTCTGATACTATTTGAGGAACTTCAGCATTCGAAGAAAGTCAAAATTCTTGAGTGTTTCTGGCAGGAAAAACTGGGCAGTGAAACCCAGGTGGGTGCCAAGGTGAAAGCAGTATATTTTTCACTGTGCACACTGAGGAACGTGCTCCCATTTTTCTCAAAGGAGGATCAGGCAACAGTAATAGGGGCAATGACCAATTCACACCTGGACCATTGTAATAGCCTGCTGGCAGGGATCCCAGCAAACCAGATTACTAGATTACAGAGGGCCCAAAATGCGGCGATCAGGTTGATTGGTCATCCAGGAAAGAGGGACCATGTTTCGGCCTTACGCCAAGCACTACACTGGTTAGTGGTCGAAGACCGAATCAAATTTAAGGTGGCCTGTCTGATGTATAGATGTATCAATGGACTTGCTTCAGAATACCTTACTGCCAGGTGTGCTGCAACCACCCAACAAGAGACTTACGGTCAGGAGATCAATTGTTGATGTGCATACCTAGGGCTAAACAGGTATCCAGGGGGGACAAGAAGTTTGCTGTGTTTGGCCCTAAACTATGGAACCAGCTACCTCTGGAAATTCGAATGTGCCAGACCATGGACATGTTCAGGTGTAGGTTAAAAATGTTCCTATTTAAATAACCTAGTCAAGTCACAGACCACATGCAATATGTATACACTCTATGCCTGATATATAGTTACCATCTGTGCCCGATTGCAATTAAGTCTGTTTGGTGCACATAAGAAATGTTCAAAATCAAAATCAAACCAATTCTTCTGCTGACTCCCAGCTGAGTAGGCACTCAATGCCTACATTCACGACATATACTTTAGACCTGATTACTTTCTCTCCTTTACTTAGCGTCTTTCGGAATCATCCCACAACAAGTAACGTTGTCTTGCACCCATATGTGAACAATAAATTGTCAGTGCATTTGAGTTCCAGCTGCGGTTGCATTCGCTTAAATATTTCTACTGTCATCACATTTATGGAAGCACTGGTATCAATCGCCATCGCGGTTTCCTGGTCTTGTATTTGTATGAGACCCTTTGGTCTCCTCTTTTCCTTGGATGTATTGCTGCAGCGTTCTAAGCCTGAAACAAGGTGAATCTTGACTTTCTTCTTTGTACGTCCTGTCTCAAATGCGCCGCACGTGGTGCCTTGGGCGGGGCAGTTTCTCTTTCCAATGCACGCACCTCCACACCACCCACATTCCGTAGGTCCAGGTATCATCGAGGAGTTGTGTGGGATTCATTGATCTTGTCTCTGGCCACTGGGTCATTGGTAATCTGTGCCACTGTAGTTGGTGGGGCAAGTTGTAGCTTCTGCAGTGTAGTGCCCATCTGCGCTGCTCGGGCATGCAACAGCTCCATCTGGCTTCCATATTCCAGTATTCTTGGTAGGAAAATCCCCTTTTCCATCAGTACTATTCTGCGCAGTTTTTCAGTGTTCATGCCATTTATGATTTGGCGCCTGATTTCCTTTTCTATGTCGTCGAATTCACAAGACAATGCCAGTCACCTGAGTCTAGTGTGGTAGGCATCAAGGGTTTCCTCCTCTGTCTGGACCGTGGTGCAGAAGTTAAATGTCTTGTAGTCGGCATTTAGTTGTGGCATAAAATGTGCCGTGAGCTTATCTTTCACGGACTGGTATGAATCTGTGCCTCACAGCCAGGGATTTCAAAATGTGCAACACATCATCTTCGACATGCAGTAGTAGATGAGACCTCATCATCCTCAGTGTCCTTATAGCCTTACATTCCATTTCCATTTCAAATTTCTGTATCCAGATCATCCATCTTGGTCCTACTGAAGAGGGGTCTGTATAGGGATCCAACTGCCCCAGTGCTGCTGTGGTGCCGCCATGATTGCGTGTTGTTGGGGCAGGCGAGGTCAGTGACGCTGCCATCCCCGATGGGGTGCCTGATCTGGGTGTTGAGGAACCTTTGGCCATGTTTCTTTTGTATTACTCCAGAGGTATGGTGTCCCTCTGCGCTAGTTGGGGCCACTCTATCTCACCAGGTAGGTAGCTGTGTTAGTGTGGTGTGCCAGGGTTGAGTTCCAGTCTTGGATGATGTGTTCCAGCTTGATTGTGGTGGTTTTCAGGGTTTAAAACAGGTTGATGTACTTGCCTGCCTTGTTCCTGCCATTAGAACGTTGCTTGATGCATCGTTTTTTCTCCAAAAAATTGCATATTTTCCTCACAAGGAGAAAATTGTGCATGCGTGTGGTTCATGTCGTGCCTCGTGTGGTTTCACACCCGAGCTGATGGGTTTCAGGCTTTCCGCATACTTTAATCAAACATCGTGTCAAACTGTGTACAGTGAAACATAAATATGAGCAAACAATCCCAAATTGGACATGCACATTTTTACATGTCAGGAGATACAATGGTTTGAAGGACCAGCCCCTAATTGCAATTTTTTGGATACAAGCCTCAATGCACCCCCATGTCTGTATTATTGTTTCCCACTGTGAACCTTCTGACAACATCCAAAGAATAGTTTCAAACTTTCAAGCCTCTTTTACGGGCGTGGGACATGTTATAAGACCCTCGTTTTCAGGTCTCTAATTTTCTATCCCTTGGGTTACCCTGAGCTTCCCCAGAAGAATCTCTGGTAAAGTCTTAAATGATCTTGGGATGCTGGAACACCCAATATTCAGGTGATTGGATTAATTCCTGTGCATGTTCTCCCATGCTTAGGTTTAAAGGGGGCTCTAGCAAATACTCACGAAGTTTGAAACCTTAGAGCTCTGAACATTATTGTGCAACGATGACATTATATCTATTATATTGTTCTATACAGAGTAAATAGCCCTGTTTACAACCATAGTCCTAGTGTAGTGCACTGCTAGACCCTGGGCTATATCTTCACAGACCCCCAGTTAGAATAACCGAGTAGCAGAGTGCTTGTTAGAAACCATTAAGCATTAGCTCCAGTACTCAACTAGTGTAAATAGGGTGAGGGGGCTTCTCCCTCCCAGTTCACACTTTCTTGTTCCGTAAATTGAAGGCAATTCGACAACTGTACACAGATTACCAGGTTTCGCACGCTGTGTTGAGAATTGTAGGATCCTTATTGCAGAGAAATATTGTTCCTATCTTCACCTGTAGAAATTAAAAGCAGTTTAGAATATTTAAATATAACTTTCAGAAGGCAGTGTACCATGCAGGATGACTAAAGCATTTCTGGACTGCCAAAACATCTTATACAGCAAAAGAGAAAAAGTGCTCCGCATCAATATTTTATTGGGATTCTTTAATAGAGAAGTCATATACATCAAGTCTCCAGGATGGATTGCAGACTCTATTTGTAGCAGGAGACAACAATTTATTGGGGACGGGATGACACTTGACTCAATGGGTCTCCATTTTATGAATCAAAATGCACTTACTTACAGTAAGGGAGCAAGACGTGGCCAAAAGATCAATAGTTAATGTTCTGGAGATGAGCTCTGGGAAATATACATAACCCAAGGTCCAAACTGATGAAGCTTGGCTGCATAAACATTCTCAAAAAAAGACGCGAAAATAAATAATATACTTCAACAGCAGTTCAGACTGAAGCCCTGGACATTATTTTCCCAAAGCCTAAAATGTCGAGCAGCCTAAACAGGTAACAGTGAAAGACGAAAATTGCTCTGAAAAAAGCAAGTGATCATTTTACATTCTTTGGACTCATCAAATCGTGGACATTATTTTTACCCCTGACCTTGCAATACCGTTGCAATCGGGAAGAATCGGTTCACACATTCTCGAACCTGCATCAAAGACAAATGTCAATATGTCAATGTCAATAGACTAGCAGTTTGACCGTGACCTGCTCGGGGCCTTTGTTTGTATCCAAAAACGATGACAACGCTCTGTAAACGCAAGTACTCTTCCTTTGTCCATGTTTAAAAGGAATACGTGACTGTATGAAGTCATGATTGTATGTGTTAATTTGAAGAATTGAAATAAGTGTACTGGTAAACAATTAGGAAACATTTGAGCCAGTGCAGACAGGCATTTCACGGGCATACATGAGGAATTAAACCAATCAGGAGTTCTCAAATACACGTTTGAACAGAGGAGTGCCCGCATTCGTTATTTTCCACTTTGGACTTTCAGAATAAAATATGGGCATTGTGGCATCGGATGTTGGACAGTGTAGTGTTTGGGCGGGGCGGGACATTGGGAATGGGGTGGGAAGAGGGAAGTGACGTGAGAAAGGCAAGTTAGTTTTGGGGTGGATCGAGGAGGAATAAAGGTGTGTTATCTTGCTTCTCCCCAGTCTGTGTTTTATTAAATGACGCAGGTGGCCTCTGCGACTTCGGGCAGTCCCCGGCACAGAGAGAACTGACAATGGTGATGCAACAACGGGGAAGCCAGCGCTACATTGGACCACAGCACCCTGTGTGCAGGCTGGTCTGACACTTGATACGTGCACCTCAGTGCAGAGGTGAGAGCAGGAGGTCTGCGTGCCGTAGACACAGAAAAAAGGGAATAGCCGCCAGGTGTGGCCAGGTGGCCTGAGCGCTGCAATAGCAAGGCCACGTTTGGAAGTGCGCATCATAGCCTGGGAGGCGGTGGTGCACGTGCCAGCAAGGTAGGCCAACATTTTTCCTTCTCCGGGCCTGATGAAGGAGGATGTATACTGGATGCTGGAAGGAGGTGGGTGCCCTAAATACAAGCAGGGCCCAATTCACATATATATATATCCTGATACGTCAGACATGGGTGCGATTGTGGCACTTAAAATGAAAGATGATGAAGATCGGCTTGCTTACATTCAAAGCATTCAGGAACGATGGACCCTTGAAATGTGGTAATTGTGCGGGAAGACAGTGGCAGTATTTTACCATATTTTATGTGAAGGATTGCCAGAACAAGTACAGAGCCAGCTAAAGAAATTAGTGGGAATGGAAGCAAAGTCATGGAGGTACGCTCGTCAGAAGATGAAGCCGACCGCCAGCCCCAGGCCGCTCACCAGGAGTCGGCGCCAGCAGACCATTCGGCAGCTGCTTCCCAATCCCGACGCCCTCACTCTAATGAAACGAACACTAGCCCTGAATCTCGACGCCACGTGTTGAAAAGCTCTGAGAGGGTGAAAACACCAGGGAAACACTCTTCCACTCATGGGGAAAGGGGGAAACAGCACCACAGTTACATAAGGACAGTTCTAAATCTCCTCTTCCGCTTACCAAGCAAGGATTGCCAACTCCACCACTCTGCTGGCTAGTTACAACTGCCACCGGTAGAAGCACGTAGCTGCCCTCATCGACTCGGCACCGGAACCTTTAAAGGGCCAGTTGGCCCAGGTTGCGTTGGAGGGGAGAGCCGTGTCCAGTTGCATCCTTAAGGCAACCTTTGATGCCGCAGATAACGCCAGCAGGCTAATAGCAGAGAGCACTGTCATTAAGAGGCATGCTTGGTTAAGACAGTCAGGGTTTAAACCCGAGACACAAGCATCCTTAATCGACATGCCGGTGGAGCCTAATCTACTGTTTGGCAAAGTGATATAGAACGCATTAAAGAATGCCAAAGATGAGTATGAGACTCTGAAATCCATGGGACAGTTGACCAACAAGCCCCCTAATCAAAGAGGCAATAGTAATATTCATCGCCCAAGTGACCAAAATTCACAAAGAGGCTCCAACTAGTCACAGGGGCAGGGTACATCATGGGGTAACAACCAACAGTCTACCCAGAGTTACAACAGAGGAAACAAGAGGGGCCGTGGTAAGGGTAGAGGCAGCCCCAGCAGAGGCGGCACTCCTCCCACTAAACAGTGACGCCGCGGTCCGGGTCCCTTCTCACGCATCCCCAGTAGGGGGACGCATTACCAACTTCACCCAGGCTTGGGAAGGGATCACATCAGACACAGTGTCTGCAGGATACTGCATAGAACTGCTCGAGCGTCCCCGAAACCACCCCCCACGTCAAAAAGTACATTCCTTGGACCACCAGAAGATTCTCCTCGAGGAGATTGTCAATCTTCTAGCAAAGGACGCAATCAAACTCATCCCGGGCAACCAGGTAAACAAGGGTATTTATTCAACGTACTTCCTTGTGCCAAAAAAAGATCTGACAATGCGCATAGTATTAGACTTACGCCCTGCAAACAAGTATGATAAGCCCCAAAAGTTTTGCATGACTACTCTCCAAGCAGTAATCCCCCTCCTAAAAAAAGGGGGATTACATGGCAACATTGGATATGAAAGATGCCTATTTTCATATTTCCATGTTCCCAGCGCACAGAAGATTCTTGCGTTTCAAGGTGGACAGTCAGCACTACCAGTTCAAGGTGCTGCTTTTCGGTATAGCCTCGGCTCCAAGGCTATTCACAAAGGTACTGGCGGTGGCGGCGGTACCCCTGCGCAGAGAGGGAATCTCGGTGTATCCTTACCTGGACGACTGGCTCATCACAGGGGAGACCCCAGTAATTTGCAGGTCAAACATTCAAAGAACGATCGACCTCCTCTTCGAATTGGGTTTCTCCATAAACGAGAAAAAATCAAGTCTGGTGCCAAGCACCTCCAAACAGTTCTTAGGAGCTGTCTTAGACACTCAAGAGGGGTTGGCCTTTCCATCAGAGGAAAGAATTCAGAATCTACTACTGCAAATTCCTTTTTACAAGTCTGGTCACCAGATAAGGATGCGCAAAGCGATGCGTTTGCTAGGCATGAGGGCGTCATGTATTTACCTGGTCCCCCACACACGCCTGCGCATGCGACCCATGCAAGCATGGTTGGCGAAACAGTGGTCTCAGGCGAATGGTCAGTGGGACGATCTAGTGGTCGTTTCGCCATCACTTGTTCAAAGTCTTCACTGGTGGACAAGAGAGAACCTGTCAAAGGGGAAACCCTTCTACGATCCAGAAGTACAGGCTGTAGTCCCTACAGACGCATCCCTGTCAGGGTGGGGAGCACACCTCCTCCACCACACAGCTCAGGGTCTCTGGTCTCACACAGTAGCCAAGAATCATATCAATCTGCTAGAGCTTCTGGCAGTATTCAGAGCACTTCAGGCATTCGAACCCCACCTGTTGAACCTGTCAGTGCAGATCCTAACAGACAGCACAACAACAATGTTTTACCTAAACAGACAGGGAGGGACTTGTTCGCCAAATCTGTCCAAGCTTGCCCAGAAAATCTGGAGATGGGCACTCAGACGGAACATTTACCTGTCATCTCAACATGTTCCAGGGGATCTCAATTCGCTAGCGGACATTTTAAGCAGAGATCCCCTCCCAAGAGAATACAAATGGAGTCTACTCAGAGAAGTCGTGGAAGACATCTTCTCACGGTGGGGTTTCCCCACTACAGACCTATTTGCCACAAGCGAAAACAGGAAATGCCCAGAATTTGCATCCAGGTTCCCCCAGCCAGACTCCAAGGGGAACGCCCTGTGGATGAACTGGTCAGGAATGGTTGCCTATGCTTTTCCACCAACCCCTCTCATGAGGAAAGTGGTCAACAAGATGCACAGGGAATCGATGACGCTCATCCTAGTTGCTCACATGTGGGCGATGCAACCGTGGTTCCCACACCTATGCAAACTAGCGGTGTGCGAAACCATCAGAGTCCCGTGCTGGTACAACCTACTGTCCCAGCACCAAGGACAAACAGTGCACCCTCAACCCAACTCAATGAACCTGGCAGCATGGCTCCTGAAGTCATAGTTTGGACATCTCAACTTACCACAGAGATGTATGGACATCCTGAAGGAATCTAGGAAACCTAACACGAGGCACTGTTACTTTGATAAATGGAAAGGATTTGTTTTCTGGTGCCAGAATAAGCAAATCAACCCAGTTGATAGCACTCCTTCCAATATTGTCACTTACATGCTCCACCTGCTGGATGCAGGCCTGGTATTTAACTCACTAATGGTACATCTGGCAGTGCTGTCAGCCTACACCACTTCCCACAACAAGGTTTTGTGGTGGAAAGTACTGGTGGTTAAAGCCTTCATGGAAGGGGTAAAGAGATTCCACCCTCCAATTTCAAACCCACCACCTGGTTGGGACCTTAATGTGGTGCTTGCTAAACTCATGGGCCCACCATTTGAACCCATGCATAAAGCCAGTCTCAAACACCTGACCCATAAAACTGCTTTCTTAGTAGCCATTACATCCATAAGAAGGGTCAGTGAAATTCAGGCTCTGTCCATGCAGGATCCTTTCTTTACTGTTCATTAGAATAAACTGGTTCTACGAACACACCCTAGGTTCTCTAAATTTCTAAATTCCACATTAACCAGTCCAAGAGGCATTGGGGCCACTCTGGCTTTTATTGCAAATGTACCCCTTAACACCATTTGCAAAGCAGCTACTTGGAGCTCTATTCACACTTTTACTCAGCACTACTCTCTGCGCAAAGTTGAATCTAGAAGTATGCCTATAAGCGGGCCTTGGTTGAATTTAGAAGTGCACCTAATATCCTCTCTGTGCATAGTTGAATCTAGAAGTGTGCCTATTAGCGTGCCCTGGTTGACTTTAGAAGTGTGCCTATTAACGTGCCCTCGCTGACTTTAGAAGTGTGCCTAATAGCGTGCCTAGTAATGTGCGCTCGTTGAATGTTGAAGTGTGCCTAATACCCTCTCTGTGCAGATTTGAATTTAGAAGTGTGCCTGTTAGCGTGCCTTGGCTGAATTTGGAAGTGTGCCTAGTATCCTCCCTGTGCAGAGTTGAATTTAGAAGTGTGCCTATTAGCGTGCCTTGGCTGAATTTGGAAGTGTGCCTAATATCCTCCCTGTCCAGAGTTGAATTTAGAGGTGTGACTGTTAGCATGCCTTGGCTGAATTTGGAAGTGTGCCTAGTATCCTCCCTGTGCAAAGTTGAATTTAGAAGTGTGCCTATTAGCGTGCCTTGGTTAAATTTAGAAGTATGCATAATATCGTCTCAGTACAAAGTTGAATTTAGTAGTGTGCTAATAACGTGCCTTGCCTGATTTTAAAAGTGTGCCTATTAACATGCTCTGGATGACTTTAGAAGTGCACCCAATATCCTCTCTGTGCAAAGTTGAATCTAGAAGTGGGCCTAATATCCTCTCTGGGCAAAGTTGACTCTAGAAGTGTGCCTATTATCCCCTCTGTGCAAAGTTGAATCTAGAAATGTGCCTATTAGCGTGCCTTGGTTGAATTTAGAAGTGCGCCTAATATCCTCTCTGTGCAAAGTTGAATTTAGAAGTGTGCATATTAACATGCCCTGGTTGAATTTAGAAGTGCACCTAATATCCTCTCTGTACAAAGTTGAATTTAGAAGTGTGCTTATTAACATGCCCTGGTTGACTCTAGAAATGTGCCTATTAACGTGCCCTGGTGGACTTTAGAAGTGTGCCTAATATCCTCTCTGTGCAAAGTTGAATCTAGAAGTGTGCTTATTAACATGCCCTGGTTGACTCTAGAAACGTGCCTATTAACGTGCCCTGGTTGACTTTAGAAGTGTGCCTATTGGCGTACCCTTGTGGAATTTCAAAGTGTGCCTAATCCCCTATCTGTGCAAAGTTGAATTTAGAAGTGTGCCTATAGCGTGACTTGGTTGGGTTTAGAAGTGCACCTAATATCCTCTCTGTGCAAAGTTGAATCTAGAAGTGTGCCTATTAGTGTGCCTTGGCTGAATTTAGAAGCATGCATAATATCCTTTTAGTACAAAGTTGAATTTAGTAGTGTGCCTAATAACGTGCCTTGCCTGTTTTTTGAAGTGTGCCAAATCTAGAAGTGCACCTAATATCCTCTCTGTGCAAAGTTGAATATAGAAGTGTGCATATTAACCTGCCCTGGTTGACTTTAGAAGTGTGCCTATTAACATGCCCTGGCTGACCTTAGAAGTGTGCCTAATAGCGTGCCTAATAACGTGCCCTTGTTGAATTTCGAAGTGTGCCTATTAGCGTGCCTGGTTGAATTTAGAGGTATGCCTAATATCCTCTCTGTGCAAAGCTGAATTTAGAAGTGTGCCCATTATCATGCCTTGGCTGAATTCAGAAGTGTGCCTCGTATCCTCCCTGTGAAAAGTTGAATTTAGAAGTGTGCCTATTAGCGTGCCTTGGTTGAATTTAGAAGCATGCATAATATCCTCTCAGTACAAAGTTGAATTTAGTAGTGTGCCTAATAACGTGCCTTGCCTGATTTTAGAAGTGTGCCAAATAACGCGCCCTGGTTGAATTTAGAAGTGGGCCTGATATCGTCTCTGTGCAGAGTTGAATTGGGTTGCCTAATATCCTCTCTGTGCAAAGTTGAATTTAGGAGTGTACCTATTAGTGAGCCTTGGTTGAATTTAGAAGTGTGCCTAATATCCTCTCTGTGCAAAGCTGAATTTTAGAAGTGTGTGCCCTGGTTGAATTTAGAAGTGTGCCAGATAGCGTGCCCTTGGTTTACCCTAGAAGTGTGCCCCTTGGAGTGCCCTAGTTGAATACCCTCACTGTGCAAATCTAAATTTGGTTGCCTTATATCATCCCATTGCAAAGTTGTTTTGGTTGTCTACTATCCTCTTTCTGCAAAGCTGAATATAGAAGTGTGCCTATTATCCTCTTTGTGCAAAGTTGAAGTTAGAAGTGTGCCTAATAGCATGCCTTAGTTGAATTTAGAAGTGTGCCTGATAGCGTGCCCTGGTTGTACTTAGAAGTGTGCCTTTAGCGTGCCTTGGCTGATTTTAGAAGTATGCCTAATATCCTCTCAGTACAAAGTTGATTCTAGAAGTGTATATAACAACCCCACTCTGGCATAGCGGGATTTGACAGTATCCCCAATAATGTTCACTGTGCCAAAATTTAGAAAGTCTGCCCAATATTGGGTGAACGGGTGAAGTGGAGGCCCTATATCGGGTGAAGTATGTGGATGGAACAGGTGAAGTATGTGGATGGAATGGGTGAAGTATATGGATGGAAAGGGTGAAGTATATGGACGGAAAGGGTGAAGTGTGTGGATGGAAAGGATGAAGTGTGTGGATGGAACGTGTTAAGTGCGTGGATGTAACGTGTGAAGTGCGTGGATGGAACGGGTGAAGTATGTCGATGGAACGGGTGAACTGATGTAGAATGGGTGAAATGGTAGAATGGATGAAGTAGGTGAATGAACGGATGATGTGCTTGGAACGAGCGAAGTGGGCAGAACTAATGAAGTGCATGGAATGAGTGAAATGGGTGCAATTAGTTAAGTGAATGGAACGTGTGAAGATGACAAATGTGGATGGATGATGCTTGGAGTAAGGATAACATGAGTAGAACGAATGAAATGAGCAGTGAGAAGATGACGTATGTGTATGGATGATGCATGGAGACAGGATAACGGGGGTAGAACGAATGAAAGGATTAGTGCATAAAATGATGGAGTGCATAAAATGGTTGTAGGACATGGAATGGATGGAAGTGCATGGAACAGATGGGAGTGCATGGAACGGATGGGAGTGCATGGAATGAATGCGAGTACATAGAACGGGGTGGAGTGCACAGAATGGCACGACGTACATGGACTGGTTTGGAGGACATGGAATGCCTGAAAGAGCTTTGAAAGGAACAGTCTGAGTGCTTGAAACGGTCGTAATGCACGGAACAGTAAGAGTACATGGAACGGATGAAGTTCATAGAACTATTCAAGTGGGCGCGATCTCAAGCACCTACAGTAAACCGCCATATTCACATCTCCACGCTTACTCTCTTCTTTACACCACCACTCAAATAGAACACAGCGATACTATGACACAATTCGGTATAGCTGTTCTCATACCAACATCTGCCTCAAACCCCCCATCACTCTAACTAAACACTGCTGGTTACATACCCCCCAGCCAGGCGTTCTCCTCAGGCCCAACACAGCCACAAACGGTCTGGATAAATCCTGCCAGAACGAACACATACTATTAACCTCTCAACCACCACACCTACCTCTAAGAAGCAGCTATTTCACAAATGCCACACCAGCTGCACACATATCCGGTGCTCGCACGCACCTTTGACTCTCTCTACTCTCTCTACTGACTTGAACTTCGGTTCCCAAGGGCGTTCAACCTACCAGCGCCTTCAGACCATACCAACGGTATATAAGGCGCTATATAAAAGCAAATTAACATAACATAACATAACATAACATAACATAACATAACATGGGCAGAAATACAGTTGACCATAGTGCATGACTGTCGGCTGGTACAGGAGAAAAATAGGAAGAGGGAAGATATTAGAAAACTTGAGGAAGCTAAGTTAGTTCAGAAGAAATTGTCAAAGTATGCCATAGAAGAGACAGTATTGACAAGTGGAGAAGGTTAGGGAATATAGAAAGCAGTGGGTACATAGGTGATGAATAAACAATGCCAAATGGATCAAGGAGGGAATGGGTTCATACCACGAGGCAGAGGAATGTGTGGTTTTTAGAACAGCCAAGGTGGTTTTCAGAATATGCAGAATGATAATCAGAATATGCAAAGGAGGATTTAATCAAGGGGGACAAATCCGAAGAGTTCCTCCTGTATGTTGGACATGCGGGATGACAGGGCACACTATGTGCATGTGTGGCAGCCAATGGTATGTACAAAATTGGCGATTCTCAAGAGGGGGGACAGCTTATCCTCTAGCATATAGCTCACAAACTAGGGATAGGTTCGCCCAAGATCAGACAGTGTATCAAGCACAAGTGCCGCAGATGCAACAGGCATTACAGCCACAGCAAGCACCATTGAATCCCCCACAAGGGCAGTCACAGTACACACCTATGCCGATACAGAGGAATGCAAACACGGGACAGTTATTGACACCTAGAGTAGGGGGTGTCACTGTGTTGGGACGAAGTCCTTTCACAGGTACGGGGATATGCATGTATCCACAATAGGAGAGTTCACAGAGCGACTTGATGTGTTCAGTACTATCAGTGACACCAGACCCCCAAGAGGAACCAATGGTTGATGTGACGATGGGAGGCAACTATTTTTCTTTTTTAGTAGACACTGGGGTACTCGTTCATGTACACAAGAGGGAAAATACCCAATGTCGGGAAATGTCATGAATGCTTAAGAATTCTCTGGAGCTATGAGACAAGTTCCTTTTACTGATGAATTACCAGTCTCTATAGGAGAGTGTGACATGTCTGTTCCATTTTTGTATTCAATGCAGACACCAGTTAACTTTCTAGGACGGGAATTAATGAGGAAGCTTAACATGACCATTAATTTTACTGATGAAGGCATAGTGTGCTCTACTCTAAGGATACATTATATGCATGTGGGCGAATGTATATTGGCGTTTACGGCAAATGGCTCTGCGAGGAATGCCACTGGAACCAGAAGTCTTTCTTAATGTGGTGCGCATTCTGTTGACATGGCTACCCGGCTTAGTGGGAAAGAGTATGAAAATACCTGATTAATTCTTGTTCAGGCCACAGATACCCATGGACTAAGAGGTGGGGATAGACTATTCCCCTAGAGTTAAATGTAGCGATAGTACGAGGGGAAATGGCCATGCTCGAAGGAACGGATGACGAGAGTAGGCTAGGGAGAACAGTGATTGCCATTCGGGAAGGGTATAGACTGACTGAAGTCACTGACAAAGTCATGTTTAGAGATTATCTGTCAGATGATGAAGTAATATTCGAGATGACTATCACATATTGGATTAGAAAAGAGAAAAGAGAGATCCTACAGCGAATGGCAATAGTGTGTCAGCGTCCAGCATTTTTTGATGAAGATTTGGAAAAAGGTACCAAACTATTTAAGGACAGCAGGACCATATGATGTAAGCCTATTGAAAGTTATAGAGGAGGTCAAGATAAAGATGAAGCCAGGAGCAATTTTACATCGAGCAAGACAGTACCCAATGTCTCGAGAGGCAGTTGAGGGTATTTTTAAGACTATCTCAGCCCTGATGGGACAAGGTTTCTTAGTGATGTCAGACTCACCATGTAATACCACAGTGTATCTGATTACAAAATCAAAGGGAGGGTTGTGGAGATTCTTACAAGATATGAGACCGATTAACCAGATTTTAGAGTCAGAGTTCCTAAACCGGCAACAATATTACGCAGTATCCCAGCAGAGGCACAATATTTTACGGTGATTGACTTGAAAAATGTGTTTTTGTCAATTCCGTTGCATAAGGACTCTCAAGACCTTACATCATTTATGTTTTGCCAAACTTAATTAAAAAGCACTCATTTGACCTAAGGGTATTGTGAGCCTCCCTCAATCTTGAATAGGGTCCTCCAGATGGACCTAAGCAATATCAATTTCAAAAGCGTTGTGATACAGTAGGTAGATGCTATTTTGGTTTGTATCACAACAGAAGATGAGTGCAGACAAGACTCGATTCAGTTAATGACTATCCTGGCAGACAAGGGATATAAGGTAGACAAAGAGAAGCTACAATATTGTCAAGAAGATGTGTTGTATATAGGCCAGTTGATCTCAGATGAGGGTAAGAGGGTCTCACCTGAGAGAGCTGAGGCAATCATGAAGACAGCAAAACCGCACACAGTAAAACACATGCAACAGTTTCTGGGATTATGCAACTACGTTAGAGCCGTTTTAGCCTATCTGACCCTGGCACACTGACCAAATGACCAATTTGGTCGAATTTGATATGGGTTATTTGGCCTTTGGGCCAATTTGACTGCATATATTGCTATATACCAACCCTGTAGAGCAGGGGTTGCGGGAGTGTCCCTCGCTATCCAGGGTTGGTATTTAGCAATATTGAGGGTGCAGGGGTGTCCCCCGATTCCTTAAAACTGGAGGCAGGGGTAAAAAAAAAAACTTAAAAAAACACTTATGAGTTTAAATTGGGCACCAACCAAATTGGTTTAAGGTCAGTTAGCCAAAATCAAATTACATTCGGTCAGACATACCCAAACCGTTAGAGCATGGTTGGTTGATTTTTGGTTCATACACAAGACCCCTTTTGCAGGCTCTAAAGAACGCTCAAGTGAATAAGGAAAAAATAGAATGGACTGATGAAATGGAGGAAGGGTTTGAAGAGTTGAAGAAAGCAATGTTCACACACAAATGGGACAGTCATGACAGCAGTGCTTACTGCACTGGGGTATAAACCTCTGGCATATTATAGTGGGATTCTGGATCCAGTTATGAAACCGCACTTTGCTTGTGAACAGTCGCTGGCAGCAGTCCACCAGTATTGTGATGGGAGTTCTATGACACTCTTTGTGGGGCATGCTTTTTTAGCCATTTTAGCCATTTTGGAAAAACGTAAGGGTACATTGACCTTTCAGAGAGTTTCTGCGTATGAGGTGGTTATATCAAATCCAGCAATTAAAATATTCGGATGTAAAATAGTGAACCCTGCCAAGTTTTTTAAATTTTTTTTTATGGTTTGGCTGATAAATCAACTTTTCAATGTAATTAAATTCAATACAATGAAATATAAAAAAAACACATATTTAAAATATAATTCAACGTACAAATCATTTAAAATCACTATTTCTGATAAGCGAAATTAGAATGAGAAAAACAAACTTTCATAACATAATAAATTGCATAATAAACAAAGAAAAAAATGGACAAGAAAGAAGATAAAGATAAAAACTAGAAATATACATGCAATTGTCATTTAAAAAAAATGTCACTTGTTCATGATCATAAGCGAAGAAAAATAGAGTGAAATTACTCTATTATGACTGGTGCTCTCAGTTGGCCCTACGGTGAGGACTGTACACTTTAGCTACATTGATTCTAAATGTCCACTGCAGTTCAATTTAAATCATCCAATGCTTGTTCATTTTCTCAAAAAATATATATTTATTGGCTGTGCTTCTTTGAAAGAATATTCTATTTCATATTCCATGAGGACAAGCACAAAATACTGGCCGTAATTGTATGTACATAGTGCCAATGCATTTCGGTAATTAAACCTTCGTCAGGGCCGTAGAACAACTTAAATGTGCCCAATATGTTACTGTGTTACATTTATAAATCAACATTCAAAGAAACATAATTTTTCACAGTGGTGTAATATATAAATGTAAATGTAAATGCACATACCAGTTCCACAATGTATCAAAATGATTCCGCAATTGCAGAGGTAGAAATGTTGAAAAAACAGAAAAGAAACAAAAATGGAAACCATTGTTCGTTTTTTTGTCAATGAAACCAATATTACCATCAACATGTTAACGTCAACCAAATAGGTCAAATGTACCTTCAAATCCAATGGATTATAAATTCACGACTGAAGTCTCCAATATGAGTAAGTATTCCTGTAAGTATTGCGTAAAATCTCATTACTAAACAGTAAAGGTTTCAACCATTAATCACTGTAAGCGTGTGCTAATTACCTACCATTACTCAGCAGAACAGCGCTCTGCAGGACATCGCTCCGTGGAAGTCCAACGCATTTGTGAAGCCGCGAGCGTGACTTCGAGAAGAAAGGGAGTATTTATCTGTTGTCATGGAAACCCAACGGCATTGCGTGGAGACACGTATGCCTTGGGTCCCACCTCCGTGCGAGCACGGGAGGCGGGAATGTTACCATGGCAACTCTGAATGCTAAATGGTCAGGTAAAACGAAGTGTGAGATAAACAAAAACAATTATTTTTGGATACAAAGTCGTTGGAACACGGCAATGTGGAAGTAAATGTCAATGGGACCCAGGAACGTCGTGTGTGAACACGTACGTGTTCGGTCTCATTGCTGCAGGGGTGCAGGACACAGGGATGTCTAAAAATGACAACCCCGAGTGCGAAGGAAGGTGGGACTTTACGTGTTAGTAAACAAAAGTCATATTCAGGAACCGGCACCTAAATAGGTGTGATTTACCATTATGAAATGTTGAAGCATGTTAACCTTGGAAAATACCACTGGGTTATAACTCCTAAATGTCTATGCAACACAGTAACTATATAGGGATGTTCAAATCATTATTCATGATATGTGATCAAAGTTATGTTATGAAATAACCATACATTAATGTAAAATAAGGAAAAAAGAAAAAAAGAAAAAAGAAAAAACTTTTTTACATTGCTTCACAAAGAACACTCGTGAATTAAAAGGAACACTTGTCAAAACGACAATAATTCGCAAGCAAACACAATGGTTATGCTCATATGTCACCAGGGTAGATACAAATGGTGGAGCTTGATCCGGGATTGGCAAACAGTGGGGTCACATTTCTACACCATCAGTTGGTTATGTAAAACTTCACAGATAGCACATATAGTTTATTTCTTCATTCAGCCCCTTGGGTATCAGCGAGCTTAATCGATCTATCCAGAATGTTTCCCGTTGGTCGAGTCTTTTCTGGAGATTCTCATATTTGTTGGATTTGCGAACCACTTCTAAAATGACAAATCTTATTTGTGCCAGATTGTGTTTTTTCTCTTGCCAGTGTCTGGCCACTGCTGAAGTTACTGTGTGTTTCCTTATACATGAACGATGTTCATTCCATCGAATTATTGCAGTGCGTTGTGTTTGTCCTACATAGAACAGCCCACAGGGCATTTTATTCCATAAACAATGTTCTGTGTATCACAGGTCGCATAGTCTTTCAGCTTAATCTTGACTCCGGAATGTGGATGATTGATAGTTGAACCTTTGATGATATAATTGCAATTACTGCAATTCAGGCACGGAAATGTGCCTGTTCGATCTGTTAACTTCTTTTTGCGTGAAGGTTTTGTGTTAACTAATTTGTCTTTCAGATTCTGACTGCGTTGATACGCAAAAGTTGATAGATCCTTAAAGAGATGCTCTATTCTTTGGTCACACGTTATGGTGTTCCAATTTTTCTTTATTATAGATTTGATTTGGTTACTCTGTCTCGAGTATTTAGTGACATAGACCATTGAGGTCGTTTCTTCTGTCTTCACTTTCGGTTTTAGTAGTTCTTCTCTACTTTTTGTAGCAGTTCGAGCAGTAGCTGCATCTATCTCTTCTTGTGAATAGCCTCTTTCCAAGAATTTGGTTCCCATCTCTTTCAATGCTTCTTCATAGTCTGAAGGATCACTGACTATTCTCTTAACCCTTAGCATTTGGCTGTAGGGGAGATTCTTGATAAGACTTGGTTGGTGGAAACTTAGTCTTTGTAGGAGATTATTGCGATCCGTGCTCTTACGATAGATTGTGGTCCGATATTCGCAGTCTGTTGCCCTTATTTCTACATCCAAGAAGTGTATAATTTTTGTGGAGTGTTCGTGTGTGAACTGGATCCGAGGATCTTTGCTGTTTAAATAGTCAAAAAAGTTCAAAAGTTCAGATTCTGTTTGTGTCCAAATACCAAAAATATCATCTATGTACCTTATCCATATAGACAAGTTGTTATGCCAGGGATTCTTAAGTACATGTTCCGATTCAAATTTGTACATAAATGCATTGGCATACGAAGGTGCCATGGTGGCCCCCATCGATGTACCTGCTACTTGCAAGTAATATGAGTTCTTGTATTGAAAGTAGGAGTTGTTACCGATGAATTCCAACAACGCCATTATGAATTCTTTCTGTGCCTGTATTTCGCCTTCTTGTAATGGTAACCATTCCACTGCTTCTCTGCCCAAGTTATGGGGAATAGAGGTATAAAGACTTTTGACATCTACAGTGAAACAAATATGATTGGGATTGAATGGTATACTTTTGAGTAACTGTAGAAAATGGGTTGAGTCCTTAATATATGTGCTGGTTTTTTGAATTATGGGTTGTAAAAAATAATCAATGTATTTACCCAATGGCTCTAATATGCTACCTATACCTGCTACTATGGGCCTACCTGGTGGTTTTGAAGAATCCTTATGAACTTTAGGTAATGTGTAAAAATGGGGTAGGCGAGGATGTGAGTTGGTCAGAAACTTCTTTGTGTTATGAGAAATCTATTCTAATTCTTCTGCTTTCACTAATAGAGTGTCTAGGTTCTTTTTTATCTCTTCTGTGGGGTCTGTGTTCAACAGGGCATATGTATTGATGTCATTCAGTTGGCGTGTGCATTCTTGGTCATAATCATGACTGTTCAAAAGCACGAAACTGCGACCCTTGTCTGCAGATCTTATTGTTAATGATTCATCTCCATATAGATCTCGTATTAATTTGAATTTGTGAGGTTTCATATTGCTGTTCTTTGAATGGCCAAACTTGATTTTCTCTAAATCTCTTGTGACTTGCTTTCATCCAGGGGGGGAAAAGTTATAGGGGGGGTCCCAAAACTTGTGATTTTTCCTATAGACATAATGGGAAAAAACTTTACGCACGGCCACAGGCTAAACTGCTGGACGGATTTACACCAAATTTGCGGCAGGAGCGGGGGCTTGGTCCCGAAAGCCTGCTTTTGCAAATTTGGTGTAAATCCGTCCAGTAGTTTTTTATAAAATGATCAAAACGTAAGGCAAAAAAATGTGTGATATCTGTGTTCGCTTCGCGGATGGACTTCCCTGTTCACTCCGTGGACAGCACCCCGATTGGCCCATGGCCTTGCATCATGTCCGCGGACATGCAACGTGTTTGCTGATTGGACGGCGAGGGGCGTGGAGCGCGTCAGATTTTCTGTGGCGCCCGCCATCTTGTATTCACCGTCGACCGCGTACAGCGCGGTGAAACGTGGATAAAAAATTGTATTTAGTGCCGTGTGTTGGTGTGTAAGAGTGTTTGGGGAGGGTGGGGGAGTATGAGATAGGTTCAAAGTTTTGTTTTTTTATGTGCTAGACGTTTTTGTTGCGTTTGATTTGTCCGCGGAGAACACGGCTGTTCTGACATTTTGTAAATAAACTAAATGGTGGGGTGTTTAGAGGACGGAGTATGTGTCATTTTTGTTCGCAAGGAAGGTAAAAATGAGCTATGAACACTTGCGGTGTACTTAATTGTTTGTAAATACACAAACTGGGGGTGTCCTCAGGACGCTGTCCGTATTGTAATCTGTCTAGTTGAATGTGTTCTAAGAACACTGCGCGGTGTCAAGAAATGGTTGCAATTACACAAAATGGGGGTGTTCTGAGAACGTTGTTTGTATTGTTCGTTGTCAGGGTGAAAGTGTTTCAAGACCACTCCTTTTGTCCGCTAATAGTACAATTTCCTACGGGCATCAACCGACTTTTTGTCCACTAAAAAAACGATAAATCCGGCTGTTGTGCGCCGACATTATGTGATAATCCTATGACTGGCGCTATTGACCTGGTTGACTTGCTTTTGCGAAACTAAATCATATCTCCCGCCCCTAAGCCTGATATTATCAAAGCATTCATATTCCCCGCCTCTCTCCGTGACGTGACAGGGTGCGCCATCAAACGCGCCCAGTCCTCTGCAGTCCTAAGTGACTTTACACAGAACCCGGAAAACAACATATGTTATGTCACAACACAGCGCGCCACAATTCGGAATATGAAACTGTGGTTTAAAAGTAAACAGCAGGATTGTACATTTGGTAAAGTACATTTATTTCACATGAAATGTTTAGTGAATATTCAGCGATTTGCTATTGTCTCTGCTGTCGATCAGCAAAAGTTTATTTTGAGCCACGCGTTGTTCCTTTGCGGTAGATAGGCTGTTGGTTTATGATAAAAGCAGTAAATGGTCGCTCTGATAATCGGAAGGTTGCTCCAACAACGAGCCATTAGACCACCCTATTGGTTTGTATGTTGTTTGTAGCCGCTAGTACTGCGTAAGGGCATATTGGTCCTTGGTGATTGTCCCATAAAATGGTGAGGGTCATGAAGTTGCATATTTGGACCTGCACCTGGCAGTTGAAGACCCCATCCGCTGGAGTCTGTAAATCGTGACATAGGCAAAATGGGGCCACATACCTGTTTTAAAAAACATTAATTAGTCTCACCAGCCGATCTGCATTAAAAATCATCATTTTATTTATTAGGGCGTGAAACTATTTGCTATCGAAGATAGTGCAACGGAGTGTGTTAATAATAAAATAATAATATTTTCCCATTCATATAGCGCTAAGAACCGTGAGGTATCTAAGCGGTGCTTATTATTAACCACAGTATGTGGTGCTCATTTATCGACCACGGAAGGATGAAAGGCTGAGTTTGGCCTTGCCGGGATTCAAACTTGCGTTAGCAAGCTGTGCACGGATGTCAAAGCGAGCGTTGTACTCGCTGTGCCACTTGACAGGCTACAGTGAAGTGGCACAGCGAGTAGAGCGCTTGACCAAATATAGACCGGTTGAATTATTTCTATTAACCCACCCTGTGTCGTCTGCCTTTTTCAGAGCCCTCTAAACGACAGGGGATCAATTCGTCGGTGATAGTGCACGGTAGAAAACATTATGCCACTTTCAACGAACAAGTTCAACTTGAGCGGTCTTTAATGCTACGCTATTGTAATTATATTTGGTATAAAATAATCTAAAGGGTTACTTACAGTACAATTGCAATTTCCATTGTCTACGAGTAGTGCAGTCCCAAAATACGACTCCGCGTGTGCGAACGATCTTTCGCATATTGATGTAATATATAAAAGTGGTTTCATTTCAGAAATTTCATCCTTATCTTCTCTTACGTTTTAGCAACACTCCTTCAAGAAAAGTCTTTCATCACAATCTCTGTCTGTCAAGGTCAATACACAATACAACCTTATAGTCCGCTTCGTGAGCCTCTCCAGGGCTCGAGAAAAAAATGGAAGCAGCTGACCTTCACTGTGAACGAGCATAAATTCTTACTTTGCAACATTCTGTGTAAAGCCATCTGTGAGAAGTTGGTTTTTGCACGCCATGTTTGTATATTGTTTGCGTGATATTAAAAAAAGTTTGTTTAAGGGACGTTATGGTTCTAAGTACAGCCGAAAGACCCCTGAAAATCGCAAGTTATGGTAAGCTATGAAAAATAACTCGTGCCACCATCGTGCACTGCTAAGACTAACACCCAGAACATCAAAGATGACATCGCAAATGTCATTGATGAAATCACTGATGACATCACATGTGTATGTACTTTTCATGGAATTTGTGTACTAGGGATTTTTATTATAATGTTGCAAAAAAAGTGTCATGGATATTGCAATAAATATCATAACATTATTAGTGCTTTGAACGATGCATTGATATAAATAGCATTGTATTATGGGATTCTATCTAGTATACTGAGCTACTAATGGAGAAACATAGCATTGTGTGCAGAGTACAAGATGAAAGTATAATATTTGTAATGTTAATATGTTGAATAATGAAATGATAAGTGTCCTGAAATGTTCGAAAATTCACAAAATGGGGGTGTTCTGAGGACGTTATTCGTATTGTGTGATTGCTTAGCTGTATGCAATGAGGGAATGGCACAGAGAGTAAAGTGGACGCCATCCGCGGACACCGCGGCTGTTCGTGGACAGGGCGTACTACATCCAGGTTTGTCCAGGAAATCCAACATGGAAAGAAGACTGTACGGATCAGCCAACCAGATGTCGAGGTTGTGGATTTGTGTTGAAAGAGACTGTGTGTGGTGAAGATGGCAGAAGTAGAGAAAGTCAGGGTGTTGGTGCTTGGAGATATGTTTGTGTATTGTTTACAACAGTATGCTGAATGCAGGCATGTTGCAAAGAACTTTGATGTGAAAGGAGTGGAGGTGGTGTGGAGCACTGTGTCTGATTGCAATGTACAGGCAATTGTACAAGTTTGTGAGGATATGGCCACGATGAACAGTCCGCATGTGGTAGTTTTGCACTATGGTGCTTTCCATTTGGGCAACGTCAGTGCCCCTACTTTGTTGGCTGATTTGGAACGCTTGGTTCAAGCCGTAATGAAGATCCTTCCAAATGCAAAAGTAATTTTTTCTGGATTACTACCTAGGGCAATATGGGACAATAGTTCAGTTTTTTGTCCTCAGCAAAACATTGCTAGGTGTGTCATCAACCGAGGCATGTGTGCCTTCATGCTTAGAGCTGGTATGTTGTTCTGTAATAATGAGAATATTGATGCCAGTAATGCTGTTAATTTTAAAGAAGATGGCATTTCTTTATCTTTTACGGGAAATGCCTTTCTATTTTGGAATGTAAGGGTTGCTTTGGAGAAGGTTATGTGAAGATTTTAGGAGTAAAGTAAGAAAAAAAACAAGACAAAAAATACAAAATAACAGGTGTCTGTCAAGCATCTGTAAAAAAAACAAAAAAAAACAGCTCTTTTCAGAGCCAACTTCAAAGGGGAAATGGGGCAGACTATTTAAATTTACATTCACCACGCTCAGATTTTCGATATGTCCGCGGACATGGCAGTAGTCCGCGGACATGAAAATCACTAGGAGGGGGTTAGTATGTTCTATGTTACATGTATATGAAGTCAGGGATATTATGGTTAAGTTGTGCTACTAAAAACCTATGAAATTCAGTGAAAAAACTTTGTTAAAGGGACGTTATGGTTAAGTTGCGCTACTAAAAACCTATGAAATTCAGTGAAAAAACTTTGTTAAAGGGACGTTATGGTTCAAAGTAAAACCAAAAAACCCCTGAAATTCGGCAGTTATGGTAACATAAGCAACCATAACTCGAGCCACTGTGCACTGCTAACACTAACACCCAGGACATCAAAGATGACATCACAAATGTCATTGATGACATCACTGATGACATCACATGGCTGGCTCTCCCTTTCTATCCTTTACTGACATATCGATGCCACATAGTATTCTTCAGTAACAGTCAGGAAGTAAAAATTGAAAAGGTACTATATTTGTAGACTAACGGTCAAGTCACATCATATGAAACATATACATAGCGGAAGACACAGGCTTGAAAGAGAGGAATCCTTTCTGTGCATGAAGATAATCATTAGGGCTATCAGCACTTTCTCATAGTTTTATTTTTATTACTCTACCTTCCCTGTATATGCTCATATTTATATACAAGATACTCACTCTTCTTTCCTTTGGGTGCAGTCACATCATGTGATACACATACATATGGTAAGTAGCAGCTTTGAAACAGAGCAATAGTTTCTCTGCATAAAGACAATCAGTTAGGTTATGAACTCTTTCTGCTACTACTTCTGCTTTTTTGTTTACTTCACTGTCCCTGTATATACTCATATGTGTATGTGTTGTTGTCTCTTTGTGTTTTGTCTGTAATAATTATTACAGGTGGGGGGAACAGGAGAGAGACACAGGGCGTGAGCGGGGGGTGCGGGCAACAGCTGGGAGACACGGGGCATGACGGGGGCTGGGGGGTAACAGGAGATAGACACGGGGCATGAGCGGGGGTGGGGGCAACAGCAGGAAGACACAGGGCATGACCGGGGGGTGGGGAGGAACAGCAGGGAGACACGGGGCATGAGCGGGGGGTGGGGGGAACACAAGGGAGACACGTGCATGAGAGGGGGTGGGGGGTAACAGGAGAGAGACAAGGGGCATGTGCGGGGGGTGGGGGGCAACAGCAGAGATTCACGGGGCATGACCGGGGGATGGGGGCAACAGAAGGGAGACACGGGGCATGATTGGGGGTAGGGGCAACAGGAGAGAGACAGGGGGCATGAGAGGGGGGTGGGGGGTAACAGAAGAGAGACACGGGGCATGAGAGGGAGGTGGGGGTAACAGGAGAGAGACACGGGCATGAGCGGGGGGTGGGGAGCAACAGGAGAGAGACACAGGGCATGAGAGGGGGTGGGGGTAACAAAAGAGAGACACAGAGCAGGAGCGGGAGGGCAACAGGAGAAAGACACGGGGCAGGGGGTGGGGTTAACAGGAGAAACATGAGGCATAAGCGGGGGTGGGGGGAACAGGAGAGAGACACGGGGCATGAGTGGGGGTGGGCGGCAACAGCAGGGAGACACGGGGCATGACCGGGGGTGGGGGCAACAGGAGAGAGACACGGAGCATGAGCGGGAGGGCAACAGGAGAAAGACACGGGGCATGAGCAGGGGGTGGAGTTAACAGGAGAGACACGAGGCATAAGCGGGGGTGGGGGGAACAGGAGAGAGACACAGGGCATGACCGGGGTGGGGGGTAACAGGAAAGAGACACGGGGGAGGGGGCAACAGGAGGGAGACACGGGGCATGAGAGGGGGTGGGGGGTAACAGGAGACAGACACGGGGCATGAGCGGGGGTGGGGGGTAACAGCAGGGAGACACGGGTCATGACCGGGGGTTGGGGGGCAACAGGAGAGAGACATGAGGCATGAGAGGGGGTGGGGGTAACAGGAGAGAGACACGGGGCATGAACAGGGGGCAAAAGCAGGGAGACACAGGGCATGACCGGGGAGTGGAGGGTAACAGGAGAGAGACACGGGGCATGTGCAGGGGTGGGAGGCAACAGCAGGGAGACACGGGGCATGAGCAAGGGTGGGGGGCAACAGCAGGGAGACACAAGGCATGACCGGGGAATGCGGGCAACAGGAGAGAAACACAGGGCATGAGGAGGGGTGGGGGTAACAGGAGAGAGACACAGGGCATGAGCGGGGATGGGGGCAACCGCAGGGAGACACAGGGCATGACTGGGGGTGGGGGTAACCTTAGAGAGACATGGGGCATGAGAGAGGGGTGGGGTTAACAGGAGAGAGACACATGGCATGAGCGGGGGGTGGGGGGCAACAGCAGGGAGATACGGAGCATGACCGGAGGATGGGGGCAACAGGAGAGAGACACGGGGCATGAGAGGGGGGTGGGGGGCAACAGCAGGGAGACACGGGGCATGAGCAGGAAGTGGGGGGAACACGAGGGAGACACGGGACATTAGAGGGGGTGGGGGTAACAGGAGAGAGACACAGGGCATGAGAGGGGAGTCGAGGGTAACAGGAGCGTGACACGGGGCATGAGCGGGGTGTGGGGGCAACAGCAGGGAGACACGTGGCATGATTGGGGGTGGGGGGCAAAAGCAGGGAGACACGAGGCATGAGCGGAGGGTGGGGGGCAACAGCAGGGAGACACGGGGCATGAGAGGGGGCTGGGGGTAACAGGAGAGCGACATGGGTATGAGCAGGGGGTGGGGGTAACAGGAGAGAGACACGGGGCATGAGCGGTGGGTGGGGGGCAACAGGAGAGAGACACAGGGCATGACCGGGGGTGGGGCAACAGGAGAGAGACATGGGGCATGAGCAGGGGTGGGGGGGCAACAGCAGGGAGACACAGGGCATGACCGGGGGATGGGGGCAACAGGAGAGAAACACAGGGCAAGAGGGGGGTGGGGGTAACAGGAGAGAGACACGGGGCATGAGCGGGAATGGGGGGCAACAGCAGGGAGACACAGGGCATGACTGGGGGTGGGGGGTAACCTGAGAGAGACATGGTGCATGAGAGGGGTGGGGTTAACAGGAGAGAGACACAGGGCATGAGAGGGGGTGGGGGGCAACAGCAGAGAGACACGGGGCATAAGCGGGAAGTGTGGGGAACACAAGAGAGACACGGGACATTAAAGGGGGCTGGGGGTAACAGGAGAGAGACACGGGGCATTAGTGGGGGGTGGGGGTCAACAGCAGGGAGACACGGGGCATGAGCGAGGGGTGAGGGGCAACAGCAGGGAGACATGGGGCATGAGCGAGGGATGGGGGCAACAGGAGAGAGACACGGGGCATGAGCAGGGGGTGGGGTGGGGGGCAACAGCAGGGAGACACGGGGCATGAGCGGGGGGTGGGGGCTACAGCAGGGAGACACGGGGCATGATTGGGGGCAACAGGAGAGAGACACAGGGCATGAGCGGGGGGTGGGGGGCAACAGCAGGGAGACACAGGGCATGACTGGGGGGTGGGGGGTAACAGGAGAGAGTTACGGGGCATGAGCAGGGGGTGGGGGCAACAGCAGGTAGACACGGGGCATGAGCGGGGGAGGGGGGCAACAGCAGGGAGACACAGGGAATGAGCAGGGGTGGGGGGAACACGAGGGAGACAAGGGGCATGAGAGGGGGTGGGGGATAACAGGAGAGAGACACGGGGCATGAACAGGGGGTGGGTGACAATAGCAGGGAGACATGGGGAATGAGCGGGGGGTGGGAGTAACAGGAGAGAGACACGGGGCATGAGCGGGGTGTGGGGGCAACAGAAGAGAGACATGGGGCATGAGCGAGGGATGGGGGTAACAGGAGAGAGAGACGGGGCATGAGCGGGGGTTGGGGGGCAACAGCAGGGAGACACGGGGCATGACCGGGGGGTGGGGCAACAGGAGAGAGACATGGGGCATGAGCAGGGGTGGGGGGGCAACAGCAGGGAGACACAGGGCATGACCGGGGGATGGGGGCAACAGGAGAGAAACACAGGGCAAGAGGGGGGGTGGGGGTAACAGGAGAGAGACACGGGGCATGAGCTGGAAGTGGGGGGAACACAAGTGAGACACGGGACATTAAAGGGGAATGGGGGTAACAGGAGAGAGACACGGGGCATGAGTGGGGGGCAACAGCAGGGAGACACGGGGCATGAGCGGGGGGTGAGGGGAAACAGCAGGGAAACATGGGGCATGAGAGGGGGGTGGGGGGCAACAGGAGAGAGACATGGGGCATGAGCTGGGGGTGGGGGTAACAGGATAGTGACAAAGGGCATGAGTGGGGGGCAACACCAGGGAGACACGGGGCATGACCGGGGGGTCGGTGCAACAGGAGAGAGACACGGGGCATGAGCGGTGGGTGGGGGGCAATAGAAGGTAGACACAGGGCATGACCGGGGGGTGGGGGGCAACAGGAGAGAAACACAGGGCATGAGAGGGGGGTGGGGGTAACAGGAGAGAGACACGGGGCATGAGCAGGCGGAGGGGGCAAACATCAGGGAGACACGGGGCATGACTGGGGGGTGGGGGGTAACAGGAGAGAGACATGGGGCATGAGCGGGGGTTGGGGGCAACAGCAGGGAGACACGGGGCATGACCAGGGGTTGTGGGGCAACAGGAGAGAGACACGGGGCATGAGAGGGGGGTTGGGGAAAGAGGAGAGAGACACGGGGCATGAGCGGGGGTGGGGGGCAACAGGAGAGAGACACAGGGCAAGTGAGGGGGGTGGGGGTAATAGGAGAGAGACACAGGGCATGAGAGGGGAGTCGAGGGTAACAGGAGCGAGACACGGGCCATGAGCGGGGGGTGGGGGCAACAGCAGGGAGACACGTGGCATGATCGGGGGTGGGGGGCAACAGCAGGGAGACACGAGGCATGAGCGGGGGTGGGGGTAACAGGAGAGCGACACGGGTTATGAGCAGGGGGTGGGGGCAACAGGAGAGAGACACGGGGCATGAGCGGGGGTGGGGGGCAACAGGAGAGAGACATGGGGCATGAGCGAGGGATGGGGGTAACAGGAGAGAGACACGGGGCATGAGCAGGGGGTGGGGGGCAACAGCAGGGAGACACGGGGCATGAGCGGGGGCTGGGGGCTACAGCAGGGAGACACAGGGCATGATTGGGGGCAACAGGAGAGAGACACAGGGCATGAGCGGGGGTGGGGGGCAACAGCAGGGAGACACAGGGCATGACCGGGGGGTGGGGGGTAACAGGAGAGAGTTACGGGGCATGAGCAGGGGGTGGGGGCAACAGCAGGTAGACACGGGGCATGAGCGGGGGAGGGAAACACGAGGGAGACAAGGGGCATGAGTGGGGGTGGGGGGTAACAGGAGAGAGACACGGGGCATGAGCAGGGGTTGGTGACAATAGCAGGGAGACATGGGGAATGAGCGGGGGTGGGAGTAACAGGAGAGAGACACGGGGCATGAGCGGGGTGTGGGGGCAACAGAAGAGAGACATGGGGCATGAGCGAGGGATGGGGTAACAGGAGAGAGACATGGGGCATGAGCGGGGGGTGGGGGGCAACAGCAGGGAGACACGGGGCATGACCGGGGGCATGGAGGCTACAGCAGGGAGAGCAAACATCAGGGAGACATGGGGCATGACTGGGGGTGGGGGGTAAAAGGAGAGAGACATGGGGCATGAGCAGGGGTTGGGGGCAACAGCAGGGAGACACGGGGCATGACCGGGGGTTTTGGGGAAACAGGAGAGAGACACGGGGCATGAGAGGGGGGTGGGGGTAACAGGAGAGAGACACGGGGCATGAGCGGGGGGTGCGGGGAAACAGCAGGGAGACACGGGGCATGACCGGCAGGTGGGGGGCACAGGAGAGAGACACAGGGCATGTGAGAGGGGGTGGGGGGTAACAGGAGAGGGACACAGGGCATAAGAGGGGAGTCGGGGGAACCAGGAGCAAGACACGGGGCATGAGCAGGGGGTGGGGGCAACAGCAGGGAGACACGGGGCATGAGCGGGGGGTGGGGGTCAACAGCAGGGAGACACGAGGCATGAGCGGAGGGTGGGGGGCAACAGCAGGGAGACAAGGGGCATGACCGGGGGTTGTGGGGAAACAGGAGAGAGACACGGGGCATGAGAGGGGGGTGGGGGTAACAGGAGAGAGACACGGGGCATGAGCGGGGGGTGCAGGGAAACAGCAGGGAGACACGGGGCATGACCGGCAGGTGGGGGGCACAGGAGAGAGACACAGGGCATGTGAGAGGGGGTGGGGGGTAACAGGAGAGGGACACAGGGCATAAGAGGGGAGTCGGGGGTACCAGGAGCAAGACACGGGGCATGAGCAGGGGGTGGGGGCAACAGCAGGGAGTAACGGGGCATGAGCGGGGGGTGGGGGGCAACAGCAGGGAGACACGAGGCATGAGCGGAGGGTGGGGGGCAACAGCAGGGAGACACGAGGCATGAGCGGAGGGTGGGGGGCAACAGCAGGGAGACACGGGGCATGACCGGGGGTTGTGGGGAAACAGGAGAGAGACACGGGGCATGAGAGGGGGGTGGGGGTAACAGGAGAGAGACACGGGGCATGAGCGGGGGTTGCGGGGAAACAGCAGGGAGACACGGGGCATGACCGGCAGGTGGGGGGCACAGGAGAGAGACACAGGGCATGTGAGAGGGGGTGGGGGGTAACAGGAGAGGGACACAGGGCATAAGAGGGGAGTCGGGGGTACCAGGAGCACGACACGGGGCATGAGCAAGGGGTGGGGGCAACAGCAGGGAGACACGGGGCATGAGCGGGGGGCAACAGCAGGGAGACACGAGGCATGAGCGGAGGGTGGGGGGCAACAGCAGGGAGACACGGGGCATGAGAGGGGGTGGGGGTTAACAGGAGAGAGACATGGGGTATGAGCGGGGGGTGGGGGGCAACAGGAGAGAGACATGGGGCATGAGTGAGGTATGGGGGTAACAGGAGAGAGACACGGGGCATGAGCGGGGGGTGGGGGGCAACAGCAGGGAGACACGGGGCATGACAGGGGGTGGGGGCTATAGCAGGGAGACACGGGGCATGATTGGGGGCAACGGGAGAGAGACACGGGGTATGAGCGGGGGTGGGGGCAAAAGCAAGGAGACACAGGGCATGATCGGGGGTGGGGGGCAACAGCAGGGAGACACGAGGCATGAGCGGGGGTGGGGGTAACAGGAGAGCGACACGGGTTATGAGCAGGGGGTGGGGGCAACAGGAGAGAGACACGGGGCATGAGCGGGGGTGGGGGGCAACAGGAGAGAGACATGGGGCATGAGCGAGGGATGGGGGTAACAGGAGAGAGACACGGGGCATGAGCAGGGGGTGGGGGGCAACAGCAGGGAGACACGGGGCATGAGCGGGGGCTGGGGGCTACAGCAGGGAGACACAGGGCATGATTGGGGGCAACAGGAGAGACACAGGGCATGAGCGGGGGTGGGGGGCAACAGCAGGGAGACACAGGGCATGACCGGGGGGTGGGGGGTAACAGGAGAGAGTTACGGGGCATGAGCAGGGGGTGGGGGCAACAGCAGGTAGACACGGAGCATGAGCGGGGGAGGGGAACACGAGGGAGACAAGGGGCATGATTGGGGGTGGGGGGTAACAGGAGAGAGACACGGGGCATGAGCAGGGGGTGGGTGACAATAGCAGGGAGACATGGGGAATGAGCGGGGGTGGGAGTAACAGGAGAGAGACACAGGGCATGAGCGGGGTGTGGGGGCAACAGAAGAGAGACATGGGGCATGAGCGAGTGATGGGGGTAACAGGAGAGAGACATGGGGCATGAGCGGGGGGTGGGGGGCAACAGCAGGGAGACACGGGGCATGAGCGGGGGGTGGAGGCTACAGCAGGGAGAGCAAACATCAGGGAGACATGGGGCATGACTGGGGGTGGGGGGTAAAAGGAGAGAAACATGGGGCATGAGCAGGGGTTGGGGGCAACAGCAGGGAGACACGGGGCATGACCGGGGGTTTTGGGGAAACAGGAGAGAGACACGGGGCATGAGAGGGGGGTGGGGGTAACAGGAGAGAGACACGGGGCATGAGCGGGGGGTGCGGGGAAACAGCAGGGAGACACGGGGCATGACCGGCAGGTGGGGGGCACAGGAGAGAGACACAGGGCATGTGAGAGGGGGTGGGGGGTAACAGGAGAGGGACACAGGGCATAAGAGGGGAGTCGGGGGTACCAGGAGCAAGACACGGGGCATGAGCAGGGGGTGGGGGCAACAGCAGGGAGACACGGGGCATGAGCGGGGGGTGGGGGTCAACAGCAGGGAGACACGAGGCATGAGCGGAGGGTGGGGGGCAACAGCAGGGAGACACGGGGCATGACCGGGGGTTGTGGGGAAACAGGAGAGAGACACGGGGCATGAGAGGGGGGTGGGGGTAACAGGAGAGAGACACGGGGCATGAGCGGGGGGTGCAGGGAAACAGCAGGGAGACACGGGGCATGACCGGCAGGTGGGGGGCACAGGAGAGAGACACAGGGCATGTGAGAGGGGGTGGGGGGTAACAGGAGAAGGACACAGGGCATAAGAGGGGAGTCGGGGGTACCAGGAGCAAGACACGGGGCATGAGCAGGGGGTGGGGGCAACAGCAGGGAGACACGGGGCATGAGCTGGGGGTGGGGGGCAACAGCAGGGAGACACGAGGCATGAGCGGAGGGTGGGGGGCAACAGCAGGGAGACACGAGGCATGAGCGGAGGGTGGGGGGCAACAGCAGGGAGACACGGGGCATGACCGGGGGTTGTGGGGAAACAGGAGAGAGACACGGGGCATGAGAGGGGGGTGGGGGTAACAGGAGAGGGACACGGGGCATGTGAGAGGGGGTGGGGGGTAACAGGAGAGGGACACAGGGCATAAGAGGGGAGTCGGGGGTACCAGGAGCAAGACACGGGGCATGAGCAGGGGGTGGGGGCAACAGCAGGGAGACACGGGGCATGAGCGGGGGGTGGGGGGCAACAGCAGGGAGACACGAGGCATGAGCGGAGGGTGGGGGGCAACAGCAGGGAGACACGGGGCATGAGAGGGGGGTGGGGGTTAACAGGAGAGAGACATGGGGTATGAGCGGGGGGTGGGGGGCAACAGGAGAGAGACATGGGGCATGAGCGAGGTATGGGGGTAACAGGAGAGAGACACGAGGCATGAGCGGAGGGTGGGGGGCAACAGCAGGGAGACACGGGGCATGAGAGGGGGGTGGGGGTTAACAGGAGAGAGACATGGGGTATGAGCGGGGGGTGGGGGGCAACAGGAGAGAGACATGGGGCATGAGCGAGGTATGGGGGTAACAGGAGAGAGACACGGGGCATGAGCGGGGGGTGGGGGGCAACAGCAGGGAGACACGGGGCATGACAGGGGGTGGGGGCTATAGCAGGGAGATAAGGGGCATGATTGGGGGCAACGGGAGAGAGACACGGGGTATGAGCGGGGGGTGGGGGCAACAGCAAGGAGACACAGGGCATGACCAGGGGGTGGGGGGTAACAGGAGAGAGTTACGGGGCATGAGCAGGGGGTGGGACAACAGCAGGTAGACACGAGGCATGAGCGGGGGAGGGGGGCAACAGCAGGGAGACACAGGGAATGAGCAAGGGTGGGGGAACACAAGGTAGACACGGGGCATGAGCGGGGGTGGAGGGTAACAGGAGAGTGACACGGGCATGAGCAGGGGGTGGGTGACAATAGCAGGGAGACATGGGGAATGAGCGGGGGTGGGGGGCAACAGCAGGGAGACACTGGGCATGAGCGGGAAGTGGGGGGAACACAAGGGAGACAAGGGACATTAGAGGGGGGTAGGGGGTAACAGGAGAGAGACACGGGGCATGAGCGGGGGTGGGGGGCAACAGCAGAGCAGGGAGACACGGTGCATGAGCGGGGCTGGGGGCAACAGCAGGGAGACACAAGGCATGAGCGGAGGGTGGGGGCAACAGCAGGGAGACAAAGGGCATGAGAGGGGGGTGGGGGTAACAGGAGAGAGACACGGGGTATGAGCGGGGTGGGGTCAACAGGAGAGAGACACGAGGCATGAGCAGGGGGTGGGGGGTAACAGGAGAGAGACACGGGGCATGAGCAGGTGGTGGGTGACAATAGCAGGGAGACATGGGGAATAAGCGGGGGTGGGGGGCAACAGCAGGGAGACACGGGGCATGAGTGGGAAGTGGGGGGAACACAAGGGAGACAAGGGACATTAGAGGGGGGTGGGGGTAACAGGAGAGAGACACAGGGCACGAGCGGAGGTGGGGGGGCAACAGAAGAGTAGGGAGACACGGGTCATGAGCGGGGTGGGGGGCAACAGCAGAGCAGGGAGACCCGGGGCATGAGCAGGGGGTGAGGGGCAACAGCAGGGAGACACGAGGCATGAGCGGAGGGTGGGGGGCAACAGCGGGGAGACACAGTGCATGAGAGGGGGGTGGGGGGGTAACAGGAGAGAGACACGGGGTATGAGCGGGTGGGGGCAACAGGAGAGAGACACGAGGCATGAGCAGGGGGTGGGGGGCAACAGGAGAGAGACTTGGGGCATGAGCGGGGGTGGGGGCTACAGGAGAGAGACACAGGGCATGTGAGGGGGGTGGGAGGTAACAGGAGAGAGACACAGGGCATGAGAGGGGAGTCGGGGGTAACAGGAGCGAGACACGGGGCATGAGCGGGGGGTGGGGGCAACAGCAGGGAGACACGGGGCATGAGCGGGGGTGGGGGGCAACAGCAGGGAGACAAGAGGAATGAGCGGAGGTTGGGGGGCAACAGCAGGGAGACACGGGGCATGAGAGGGGGGTGGGGGTTAACAGGAGAGAGACATGGTGTATGAGCGGGGGGTGGGAGGTAACAGGAGAGAGACATGGGGCATGAGCGAGGTATGGGGGTAACAGGAGAGAGACACGGGGCATGAGCAGGGGGTGGGGGCAACAGCAGGGAGACACGGGGCATGAGCGGGGGGTGGGGGGCAACAGCAGGGAGACACGAGGCATGAGCGGAGGGTGGGGGGCAACAGCAGGGAGACACGGGGCATGAGAGGGGGGTGGGGGTTAACAGGAGAGAGACATGGGGTATGAGCGGGGGGTGGGGGGCAACAGGAGAGAGACATGGGGCATGAGCGAGGTATGGGGGTAACAGGAGAGAGACACGGGGCATGAGCGGGGGGTGGGGGGCAACAGCAGGGAGACACGGGGCATGACAGGGGGTGGGGGCTATAGCAGGGAGATAAGGGGCATGATTGGGGGCAACGGGAGAGAGACACGGGGTATGAGCGGGGGGTGGGGGCAACAGCAAGGAGACACAGGGCATGACCAGGGGGTGGGGGGTAACAGGAGAGAGTTACGGGGCATGAGCAGGGGGTGGGACAACAGCAGGTAGACACGAGGCATGAGCGGGGGAGGGGGGCAACAGCAGGGAGACACAGGGAATGAGCAAGGGTGGGGGAACACAAGGTAGACACGGGGCATGAGCGGGGGTGGAGGGTAACAGGAGAGTGACACGGGCATGAGCAGGGGGTGGGTGACAATAGCAGGGAGACATGGGGAATGAGCGGGGGTGGGGGGCAACAGCAGGGAGACACTGGGCATGAGCGGGAAGTGGGGGGAACACAAGGGAGACAAGGGACATTAGAGGGGGGTAGGGGGTAACAGGAGAGAGACACGGGGCATGAGCGGGGGTGGGGGGCAACAGCAGAGCAGGGAGACACGGTGCATGAGCGGGGGTGGGGGCAACAGCAGGGAGACACAAGGCATGAGCGGAGGGTGGGGGCAACAGCAGGGAGACAAAGGGCATGAGAGGGGGGTGGGGGTAACAGGAGAGAGACACGGGGTATGAGCGGGGTGGGGTCAACAGGAGAGAGACACGAGGCATGAGCAGGGGGTGGGGGGTAACAGGAGAGAGACACGGGGCATGAGCAGGTGGTGGGTGACAATAGCAGGGAGACATGGGGAATAAGCGGGGGTGGGGGGCAACAGCAGGGAGACACGGGGCATGAGTGGGAAGTGGGGGGAACACAAGGGAGACAAGGGACATTAGAGGGGGGTGGGGGTAACAGGAGAGAGACACAGGGCACGAGCGGGGGTGGGGGGGCAACAGAAGAGTAGGGAGACACGGGTCATGAGCGGGGTGGGGGGCAACAGCAGAGCAGGGAGACCCGGGGCATGAGCAGGGGGTGAGGGGCAACAGCAGGGAGACACGAGGCATGAGCGGAGGGTGGGGGGCAACAGCGGGGAGACACAGTGCATGAGAGGGGGGTGGGGGGTAACAGGAGAGAGACACGGGGTATGAGCGGGTGGGGGCAACAGGAGAGAGACACGAGGCATGAGCAGGGGGTGGGGGGCAACAGGAGAGAGACTTGGGGCATGAGCGGGGGTGGGGGCTACAGGAGAGAGACACAGGGCATGTGAGGGGGGTGGGAGGTAACAGGAGAGAGACACAGGGCATGAGAGGGGAGTCGGGGGTAACAGGAGCGAGACACGGGGCATGAGCGGGGGGTGGGGGCAACAGCAGGGAGACACGGGGCATGAGCGGGGGTGGGGGGCAACAGCAGGGAGACAAGAGGAATGAGCGGAGGTTGGGGGGCAACAGCAGGGAGACACGGGGCATGAGAGGGGGGTGGGGGTTAACAGGAGAGAGACATGGTGTATGAGCGGGGGGTGGGAGGTAACAGGAGAGAGACATGGGGCATGAGCGAGGTATGGGGGTAACAGGAGAGAGACACGGGGCATGAGCGGGGGGTTGGAGGGCAACAGCAGGGAGACACAGGGCATTAGGAGGGGTGGGGGCTACAGCAGGGAGACACGGGGCATGATTGGGGGCAACAGGAGAAAGACACGGGGCATGAGCGGGGGTGGGGGGCAACAGCAGGGAGACACAGGGCATGACCGGGGGGTGGGGGGTAACAGGTGAGAGTTACAGGGCATGAGCAAGGGGATGGGGCAACAGCAGGTAGACACGGGGCATGAGCGGGGGGAGGGGGGCAACAGCAGGGCTACACAGGGAATTAGCAGGGGTGGGGGAACACGAGGGAGACACAGGGCATGAGCGGGGGTGGGGGGTAACAGGAGAGAGACACGGGGCATGAGCAGGGGGTGGGTGACAATAGCAGGGAGACATGGGGAATGAGCGGGGGTGGGGGGCAACAGCAGGGAGACACGGGGCATGAACGGGGGGTTGGGGGCAACAGCAGGGAGACACAGGGCATGACCGGGGGGTGGGGGGTAACAGGTGAGAGTTACAGGGCATGAGCAAGGGGATGGGGGCAACAGCAGGTAGACACGGGGCATGAGCGGGGGGAGGGGGGCAACAGCAGGGTGATACAGGGAATTAGCAGGGGTGGGGGGGAACACGAGGGAGACACAGGGCATGAGCGGGGGTGGGGGGGAACAGGAGAGAGACACGGGGCATGAGCAGGGGGTGGGTGACAATAGCAGGGAGACATGGGGAATGAGCGGGGGTGGGGGGCAACAGCAGGGAGACACGGGGCAAGAGCGGGAAGTGGGGGGAACACAAGGGAGACAAGGGACATTAGAGGGGGGTGGGGGGTAACAGGAGAGAGACACGGGGCATGAGCGGGGGTGGGGGGCAACAGCAGAGCACGGAGACACGGGGCATGAGCGGGGGTGGGGGGCAACAGCAGAGCAGGGAGACACGGGTCATGAGCGGGGGGTGAGGGGCAACAGCAGGGAGACACGAGGCATGAGCGGAGGGTGGGGGCAACAGCGGGGAGACACAAGGCATGAGAGAGGTGTGGGGGGTAACAGGAGAGAGACACAGGGTATGAGCAGGGTGGGGGCAACAGGAGAGAGACACAAGGCATGAGCGGGGGGCAACAAGAGAGAGACATGGGGCATGAGCGGGGGTGGGGGGTAACAGGATAGAGACAAGGGGCATGAGTGGGGGCAACAGCAGGGAGACACGGGGCATGACCAGGGGGTGGGGGCAACAGGAGAGAGACACGGGGCGTGAGCGGTGGGTGGGGGCAACAGCAGGTAGACACAGGACATGACTGGGGGTGGGGGGCAACAGGAGAGAAACATAGGGCATGAGAGGGGGTGGGGGTAACAGGAGAGAGACACGGGGCATGAGCAGGGGGTGGGCGCAAATATCAGGGAGACACGGGGCATGAGGGGGGGTGGGGCTACAGCAGGGAGACACGGGGCATGATTGGGGGCAACAGGAGAGAGACACGGGGCATGAGCGGGGGGTGGGGGGCAACAGCAAGGAGACACAGGGCATGAGCGGGGGGAGGGGGGCAACAGCAGGGAGATACAGGGAATTAGCAGGGGTGGGGGGAACACGAGGGAGACACGGGGCATGAGCCGGGGTGGGGGGTAGCAGGAGAGAGACACGGGGAATGAGCAGGGGGTGGGTGACAATAGCAGGGAGACATGGGGAATGAGCGGGGGTGGGGGGCAACAGCAGGGAGACACGGGGCAAGAGCGGGAAGTGGGGGGAACACAAGGGAGACAAGGGACATTAGAGGGGTGTGGGGGGTAACAGGAGAGAGACACGGGGCATGAGCGGGGGTGGGGGGCAACAGCAGAGCAGGGAGACACGGGGCATGAGCGGGGGTGGGGGGCAACAGCAGAGCAGGGAGGCACGGGCATGAGCAGGGGGTGAGGGGCAACAGCAGGGAGACACGAGGCATGACATAGGGTGGGGGCAACAGCGGGGAGACACAGGGCATGAGAGAGGGGTGGGGGGTAACAGGAGAGAGACACAGGGTATGAGCGGGGTGGGGCAACAGGAGAGAGACACAAGGCATGAGCGGGGGGTGGGGGGCAACAAGAGAGAGACATGGGGCATGAGCGGGGGGTGGGGGGTAACAGGATAGAGATAAGGGGCATGAGTGGGGGCAACAGCAGGGAGACACGGGGCATGACCGGGGGGTGGGGGCAACAGGAGAGAGACACGGGGCATGAGTGGTGGGTGGGGGCAACAGCAGGTAGACACAGACCATGACTGGGGGGGCGACAGGAGAGAAACACAGGGCATGAGAGGGGGTGGGGGGTAACAGGAGAGAAACACAGGGTATGAGCGGGGTGGGGCAACAGGAGAGAGACACAAGGCATGAGCGGGGGGTGGGGGGCAACAAGAGAGAGACATGGGGCATGAGCGGGGGGTGGGGGGTAACAGGATAGAGATAAGGGGCATGAGTGGGGGCAACAGCAGGGAGACACGGGGCATGACCGGGGGGTGGGGGCAACAGGAGAGAGACACGGGGCATGAGTGGTGGGTGGGGGCAACAGCAGGTAGACACAGACCATGACTGGGGGGGCGACAGGAGAGAAACACAGGGCATGAGAGGGGGTGGGGGTAACAGGAGAGAGACATGGGGCATGAGCAGGGGGTGGGCGCAAACATCAGGGAGACACGGGGCATGACTGGGGGGTGGGGGGTAACAGGAGAGAGACATGGGGCATGAGCGGGGATTGGGGGCAACAGCAGGGAGACACGGGGCATGACCGGGGGGGTGGGGCAACAGGAGAGAGACACAGGGCATGAGAGGGGGGTGGGGGTAACAGGAGAGAGACACGGGACATGAGCGGGGGGTGCGGGGCAACAGCAGGGAGACACGGGGCATGACCGGCAGGTGGGGGGCAATAGGAGAGAGACACAGGGCACGTGAGGGGGGCTGGGGTGTAACAGGAGAGAGACACAGGGCATGAGAGGGGAGTCGGGGGTAACAGGAGCAAGACACGGGGCATGAGCGGGTGTTGGGGGCAACAGCAGGGAGACACGGGGCATGAGCGGGGAGTGGGGGGCAACAGTAGGGAGACACGAGGCATGAGCAGAGGGTGGGGGGAAACAGCAGGGAGACACGGGGCATGAGAGGGGGGTGGGGTTAACAGGAGAGAGACATGGGGTATGAGCGGGGGGCAACAGGAGAGAGACATGGGGCATGATCGAGGTATGGGGTAACAGGAGAGAGACACAGGGCATGAGCTGGGGGTGGGGGGCAACAGCAGGGAGACACGGGGCATAAGGGGGGGTGGGGGCTACAGCAGGGAGATACAGGGCATGATTGGGGGCAACAGGAGAGAGACACGGGGCATGAGCGGGGGGTGGGGGGCAACAGCAGGGAGACACAGTGCATGACCGGGGGGTGGGGGGTAACAGGAGAGAGTTACGGGGCATGAGCAGGGGGTGGGGGCAACAGCAGGTAGACACGGGGCATGAGCGGGGGGAGGGGGGCAACAGCAGGGAGACACAGGGAATGAGCATGTGTGGGGGAACACGAGGGAGACACGAGGCATGTGCGGGGGTGGGGGGTAACAGGAGAGAGACAGGGGCATGAGCAGGGGGTGGGTGACAATAGCAGGGAGACATGGGGAATGAGCGGGGGTGGGGGGCAACAGCAGGGAGACACGGGGCAAGAGCGGGAAGTTGGGGGAACACAAGGGAGACAAGGGACATTAGATGGGGGTGGGGGGTAACAGGAGAGAGACACGGGGCATGAGCGGGGGTGGGGGGCAACAGCACAGCAGGGAGACACGGGGCATGAGCGGGGGGTGAGGGGCAACAGCAGGGAGACACGAGGCATGAGCGGAGGGTGGGGGGCAACAGCGGGGAGACACAGGGCATGAGAGAGGGGTGGGGGGTAACAGGAGAGTGACATGGGGCATGAGCGGGGGGTGGGGGCTACAGGAGAGAGACACAGGGCGTGTGAGGGGGTGGGGGGTAACAGGAGAGAGACACAGGGCATGAGAGGGGAGTCGGGGGTGACAGGAGCGAGACACGGGGCATGAGCGGGGGGTGGGGGGCAACAGCAGGGAGACACGAGGCATGAGCGGAGGGTGGGGGGCAACAGCAGGGAGACACGGGGCATGAGAGGGGGGTGGGGGTTAACAGGAGAGAGACATGGGGTATGAGCAGGGGGTGGGGGCAACAGGAGAGAGACATGGGACATGAGCGAGGTATGGTGGTAACAGGAGGGAGACACGGGGCATGAGCGGGGGGTGGAGGGCAACAGCAGGGAGACACGGGGAATGAGGGGGGGTGGGGGCTACAGCAGGGAGACACGGGGCATGATTGGGGGCAACAGGAGAGAGACACGGGGCATGAGCGGGGGGTGGGGGGCAACAGCAGGGAGACACAGGGCATGACCGGGGGGTGGGGGGTAACAGGAGAGAGTTACGGGGCATGAGCAGGGGGTGGGGGCAACAGCAGGTAGACACAGGGCATGAGCGGGGGAAGGGGGGCAACAGCAGGGAGACACAGGGAATGAGCAGAGGTGGGGGGAACACGAGGGAGACACGGGGCATGAGCGGGGGTGGGGGGTAACAGGAGAGGGGCATGAGCAGGGGGTGGGTGACAATAGGATGGAGACATGGGGAATGAGCGGGGGTGGGGGGCAACAGCAGGGAGACACGGGGCATGAGCGGGAAGTGGGGGCAACAGCAGGGAGACACGGGGCATGAGCGGGGGGTGGGGGCAACAGCAGGGAGACACGAGGCATGAGCGGAGGGTGGGGGGCAACAGCAGGGAGACACGGGGCATGAGAGGGAGGTGGGGGTTAACAGGAGAGAGACATGGGATATGAGCAGGGGGTGGGGGCTACAGGAGAGAGACATGGGACATGAGCGAGGTATGGGGGTAACATGAGAGAGACACGGGGCATGAGCAGGGGGTGGGGGGCAACAGCAGGGAGACACGGGGCATGAGTGGGGTGGGGGCTACAGCAGGGAGACACAGGGCATGATTGGGGCAACAGGAGAGAGACACGGGGCATGAGCTGGGGTGGGGGCAACAGCAGGGAGACACAGGGCATGACCGGGGGGTGGGGGGTAACAGGAGAGAGTTACGGGGCATGAGCAGGGGGTGGGGGCAACAGCAGGTAGACACAGGGCATGAGCGGGGGGAGGGGGGCAACAGCAGGAAGACACAGGGAATAAGCAGGGGTGGGGGGAACACGAGGGAGACACGGGGCATGAGCGGGGGTGGGGGGTAACAGGAGAGAGACACGGGGCATGAGCAGGGGGTGGGTGACAATAGCAGGGAGACATGGGGAATGAGCGGGGGTGGGGGGCAACAGCAGGGAGACACGAGGCATGAGTGGAGGGTGGGGGGCAACAGCGGGGAGACACAGGGCATGAGAGGGGAGTGGGGGGTAACAGGAGAGAGACACGGGGTATGAGCGGGGTGGGGGCAACAGGAGAGAGACATGAGGCATGAGAGAGGGGTGGGGGGCAACTGGAGAGAGACATGGGGCATGAGCGGGGGGTGGGGGGTAACAGGATAGAGACAAGTGGCATGAGTGGGGGGCAACAGCAGGGAGACACGGGGCATGACCGGGGGGTGGGGGCAACAGGAGAGAGACACGGGGCATGAACGGTGGGTGGGGGCAACAGCACGTAGACAGAGGGCATGACTGGGGGGTGGGGGGCAATAGGAGAGAAACAGGGCATGAGAGGGGTGTGGGGGTAACAGGAGAGAGACACGGGGCATGAGCAGCGGGTGGGCGCAAACATCAGGGAGACACGGGGCATGACTGGGGGGTGGGGGGTAACAGGAGAGAGACATGGGGCATGAGCGGGGATTGGGGGCAACAGCAGGGAGACACAGGGCATGACCTGGGGGGTGGGGCAACAGGAGAGAGACACAGGGCATGAGAAGGGGTTGGGGGTAACAGGAGAGAGACACGGGGCATGAGAGGGGAGTCAGGGGTAACAGGAGCGAGACACGGGCATGAGGGGGTGTGGGGGGCAACAGCAGGGAGACACGGGGCATGAGCTGAGGGAGGGCGGCAACAGCAGGGTGACACGAGGCATGAGCGGAGGGTGGGGGGCAACAGCAGGGAGACACGGGGCATGAGCGGGGGGTGGGGGCTACAGCAGGGAGACGCGGGGCATGATTGGGGGCAACAGGAGAGAGACACGGGGCATGAGCAGGGGGTGGGGGGCAACAGCAGGAGACACAGGGCATGACCGGGGGTGGGGGGTAACAGGAGAGAGATACAGGGCATGAGCAGGGGGTGGGGGTTAACAGGAGAGAGACATGGGGTATGAGCGGGGGGTGGGGGCAACAGGAGAGAGACACGGGACATGAGCGGGGTGTGGGGGGCAACAGGAGAGAGACATGGGGCATGAGCGAGGGATGGGAGGTAACAGGAGAGAGACATGGGGCATGAGCGGGGGGGGGCAACCGCAGGGAGACACGAGGCATGACCGGGGGTGGTGAACGGGAGAGAGACACGGGGCATGAGTAGGGGTGGGGGGCAACAGCAGGGAGACACAGGGCATGACCGGGGGATGGGGGCAACAGGAGAGAAACACAGGGCATGATGGGGGGTGGGAGTAACAGGAGAGAGACACGGGGCATGAGCGGGGATGGTGGGCAACAGCAGGGTGACACGGGGCATGACCGGGGGGTGGGGGGCAACAGGAGAGAGACACGGGGCATGAGAGGGGGGTGGGGGGTAACAGGAGAGAGACACAGGGCATGAGCGGGGAATGGGAGGCAACAGCAGGGTGACACGGGGCATGACCGGGGGGTGGGGGGTAACAGGAGAGAGACACGGGGCATGAGCAGGGGGTGGGGGCAATAGCAGGGAGACATGGGGAATGAGCGGGGGGTGGGGACAACAGCAGGGAGACACGGGGCATGAGCGGGGGGTGGGGGGTAACAGGAGAGAGACATGGGGCATGAGCAGGGGGTGGGTGGAACACAAGGGAGACACAGGGCATGAGCGGTGGGTGGGGGATAACAGGAGAGAGACACGGGGCATGAGCGGGGGAGGGGGCAACAGCAGGGAGACACGGGGCATGAGCGGAGGGTGGGGGGTAACAGCAGGGAGACAAGGGGCATGAGCGGGGGGTGGGGGGAACACGAGGGAGACACGGAGCATGAGAGAGGGTGGGGGTAACAGGAGACAGACACAGGGCTTGAGCGGGGGGTGGGGGGCAACAGCAGGGAGACACAGTGCATGACCGGGGGGTGGGGGGCAACAGAAGGGAGATACGGGCCATGACAGGGGGGTGGGGGTAACAGTAGAGAGACACAGGGCATGAGCGGGGGGTGGGGGGCAATTGCAGGGAGACACAGGGCATGAGAGGGGGGTGAGGGGTAACAGGAGAGAGACACGGGGTATGAGCGGGGGATGGGGGGCAACAGGAGAGAGACATGGGTCATGAGCAGGCGGTGGGGGTAACAGGAGAGAGACACGGGGCATGAGGGTGGGTGGTTCGCAACAGCAGGGAGACCGGGGCATGACCGTGGGGTGGGGGCAACAGGAGAGAGACATGGGGCATGAGCGGGGGGTGGGGGGCAACAGCAGGGAGACACAGGGGATGGGGCAACAGGAGAGAAACACAGGGCATGAGGGGGGTTGGGGGTAATAGGAGAGAGACACTGGGCATGTGCGGGGGGTAGGGGGGCAACAGCAGGGAGACACGGGGCATGAGCAGGGTTTGGGGACAACAGCAGGGATACACGGGGCGTGACCGGGAGGTATGGGGCAACAGGAGAGAGACACGGGGCATGAGAGAGGGTTGGGGTTAACAGGAGAGAGACACAGGGCATAAGCAGGGGTGGGGGGCAGCAGCAGGGAGACACAGAGCATGACCCGGGGGTGGGGGCAACAGGAGAGAGACAAGGGGCATGAGAGCAGGGTGGAGGGCAACAGCAGTGAGACACGGGACATGACTGGGGTGTGGGGGGTAACAGGAGAGAGACACGGGGCATGAGCAGGTGGTGGGAGTAACAGGAGCGAGACACGGGGCATGAGCGGGGGTGGGGGGCAACAGCGGGGAGACACGGGACATGACTGGGGGGTGGGGGGCAACAGGAGAGAGACACGGGGCATGAGTGGGGGTGGGGGGTAACAGGAGAGAGACACGGGGCATGAGAGGGGAGTCAGGGGTAACAGGAGCGAGACACGGGCATGAGGGGGTGTGGGGGGCAACAGCAGGGAGACACGGGGCATGAGCTGAGGGAGGGCGGCAACAGCAGGGTGACACGAGGCATGAGCGGAGGGTGGGGGGCAACAGCAGGGAGACACGGGGCATGAGCGGGGGGTGGGGGCTACAGCAGGGAGACGCGGGGCATGATTGGGGGCAACAGGAGAGAGACACGGGGCATGAGCAGGGGGTGGGGGGCAACAGCAGGAGACACAGGGCATGACCGGGGGTGGGGGGTAACAGGAGAGAGATACAGGGCATGAGCAGGGGGTGGGGGTTAACAGGAGAGAGACATGGGGTATGAGCGGGGGGTGGGGGCAACAGGAGAGAGACACGGGACATGAGCGGGGTGTGGGGGGCAACAGGAGAGAGACATGGGGCATGAGCGAGGGATGGGAGGTAACAGGAGAGAGACATGGGGCATGAGCGGGGGGGGGCAACCGCAGGGAGACACGAGGCATGACCGGGGGTGGTGAACGGGAGAGAGACACGGGGCATGAGTAGGGGTGGGGGGCAACAGCAGGGAGACACAGGGCATGACCGGGGGATGGGGGCAACAGGAGAGAAACACAGGGCATGATGGGGGGTGGGAGTAACAGGAGAGAGACACGGGGCATGAGCGGGGATGGTGGGCAACAGCAGGGAGACACAGGGCATGACTGGGGGTGGGGGGTAACCTGAAAGAAACATGGGGCATGAGAGAGGGGTGGGGGTAACAGGAGAGACACATGGGGCATGAGGGGGGATGGTGGGCAATATCAGGGAGACACGGGGCATGACTGGGGGTGGGGGGTAACCTGAGAGAGACATGGGACATGAGAGAGGGGTGGGATTAACAGGAGAGAGACACGGGGCATGGGTGGGGGCAACAGGAGAGAGATACGGGGCATGAGCGGGGGGTGGGGGGCAACAGCAGGGAGACACAGGGCATGACCGGGGGGTGGGGGTAACAGAAGGCAGACACGGGGCATGACCGGGGTTGTGGGGGTAACAGGAGAGAGACACGCGGCATGAGTGGGGGATGGGGGCAACAGCAGGGAGACACGGGGCATGACCGGGGGGTGGGGGGCAACAGGAGAGAGACACAGGGCATGAGAGGGGGGTGGGGGGTAACAGGAGAGAGACACGGGGCATGAGAGGGGGGTGGGGGTAACAGGAGCAAGACACAGGGCATGAGTGGGGGGTGGGGGGCAACAGCAGGGAGACACGGGGCATGAGCGGGGGTGGGGTACAACAGCAGGGAGACACGAGGCATGATCGGAGGGTGTGGGGCAAGAGCGGGGAGACACGGGGCATGAGAGGGGGTGGAGAGTAACAGGAGAGAGACACGGGGTATGAGCAGGGGTGGGGTCAACAGGAGAGAGACACTGGGCATGAGCGGGGGGTGGGGGGCAACAACAAGGAGACACGGGGCATGACTGGGGGGTGGGGGGTAACAGGAGAGATACATGGGGCATGAGCGGGGGTTGGGGGCAACAGCAGGGAGACACGGGGCATGACCGGGGATTATGAGGCAACAGGAGAGAGATACGAAGAATGACAGAGGGGTGGGGTTAACAGGAGAGAGACACAGGGCATGAGCGGGGGGTGGGGGGCAATAGCAGGGAGACACGGAGCATGACCGGGGGTGGGGGGCAACAGGAGAGAGACATGGGGCATGAGCAGGGGGTGGGGGGCAACAGCAGGGAGACACGGGGCATGACCGGGGGGTGGGGGGCAACAGGAGAGAGACATGGGGCATGAGCGGGGGGTGGGGGGCAACAGCAGGGAGACACGGGGCATGACCGGGGGGTGGGGGGCAACAGGAGAGAGACACGGGGCATGAGCGGGGGGTGGGGGCAACAGCAGGGAGACACGGGGCATGACTGGGGGGTAACAGGAGAGAGACATGGGGCATGAGCGGGGGTTGGGGGCAACAGCAGGGAGACACGGGACATGACCGGGGGGTACGGGGCAACAGGAGAGAGACACGGGGCATGAGAGAGGGGTGGGGTTAACAGGAGAGAGACACAGGGCATGAGCTGGGGGTGGGAGGCAACAGCAGGGAGACACGGAGCATGACCGGGGGGTGGGGGTGGCAACAGGAGAGAGACACGGGGCATGAGAGGGGGTTGGGGGCAACAGCAGGGAGACACGGGGCATGACCGGGGGGTTGGGGGTAACAGGAGAGAGACATGGGGCATGAACAGGGGTGGGGGGCAACAGCAGGGTGACACGGGGCATGACCGGGGGGTGGGGGGCAACAGGAGAGAGACACGGGGCATGAGAGGGGGGTGGGGGGTAACAGGAGAGAGACACAGGGCATGAGCGGGGAATGGGAGGCAACAGCAGGGTGACACGGGGCATGACCGGGGGGTGGGGGGTAACAGGAGAGAGACACGGGGCATGAGCAGGGGGTGGGGGCAATAGCAGGGAGACATGGGGAATGAGCGGGGGGTGGGGACAACAGCAGGGAGACACGGGGCATGAGCGGGGGGTGGGGGGTAACAGGAGAGAGACATGGGGCATGAGCAGGGGGTGGGTGGAACACAAGGGAGACACAGGGCATGAGCGGTGGGTGGGGGATAACAGGAGAGAGACACGGGGCATGAGCGGGGGAGGGGGCAACAGCAGGGAGACACGGGGCATGAGCGGAGGGTGGGGGGTAACAGCAGGGAGACAAGGGGCATGAGCGGGGGGTGGGGGGAACACGAGGGAGACACGGAGCATGAGAGAGGGTGGGGGTAACAGGAGACAGACACAGGGCTTGAGCGGGGGGTGGGGGGCAACAGCAGGGAGACACAGTGCATGACCGGGGGGTGGGGGGCAACAGAAGGGAGATACGGGCCATGACAGGGGGGTGGGGGTAACAGTAGAGAGACACAGGGCATGAGCGGGGGGTGGGGGGCAATTGCAGGGAGACACAGGGCATGAGAGGGGGGTGAGGGGTAACAGGAGAGAGACACGGGGTATGAGCGGGGGTTGGGGGCAACAGGAGAGAGACACAGGGCATGAGCGGGGGATGGGGGGCAACAGGAGAGAGACATGGGTCATGAGCAGGCGGTGGGGGTAACAGGAGAGAGACACGGGGCATGAGGGTGGGTGGTTCGCAACAGCAGGGAGACCGGGGCATGACCGTGGGGTGGGGGCAACAGGAGAGAGACATGGGGCATGAGCGGGGGGTGGGGGGCAACAGCAGGGAGACACAGGGGATGGGGCAACAGGAGAGAAACACAGGGCATGAGGGGGGTTGGGGGTAATAGGAGAGAGACACTGGGCATGTGCGGGGGTAGGGGGCAACAGCAGGGAGACACGGGGCATGAGCAGGGTTTGGGGACAACAGCAGGGATACACGGGGCGTGACCGGGAGGTATGGGGCAACAGGAGAGAGACACGGGGCATGAGAGAGGGTTGGGGTTAACAGGAGAGAGACACAGGGCATAAGCAGGGGTGGGGGGCAGCAGCAGGGAGACACAGAGCATGACCCGGGGGTGGGGGCAACAGGAGAGAGACAAGGGGCATGAGAGCGGGTGGAGGGCAACAGCAGTGAGACACGGGACATGACTGGGGGTGGGGGGCAACAGGAGAGAGACACAGGGCATGAGAGGGGGTGGGGGGTAACAGGAGAGAGACACGGGGCATTAGCGGGGGTGGGAGGCAACAGCAGGGAGGCACAGGGCATGACTGGGGTGTGGGGGGTAACAGGAGAGAGACACGGGGCATGAGCAGGTGGTGGGAGTAACAGGAGCGAGACACGGGGCATGAGCGGGGGTGGGGGCAACAGCGGGGAGACACGGGACATGACTGGGGGGTGGGGGGCAACAGGGAGAGAGACACGGGGCATGAGTGGGGGTGGGGGGTAACAGGAGAGAGACACGGGGCATGAGCGGGGGGTGGGAAGCAACAGCAGGGAGACACGGGGCATGACAGGGGGTGGGGGGTAACAGGAGAGAGACACGAGGCATGAGCAGGGGGTGGGGGCAACAGCAGGGAGACACGGGGCATGAGCGGAGGGTGGAAGGCAACAGCAGGAGAGACACGGGTAATGAGCGGGGGGTGGGGGGAACACGAGGGAGACACGGGGTATGAGAGGGGGGTGGAGGCTACAGCGGGGAGACACAGGGCATGAGTGGGGGCAACAGGAGAGAGACACAGGGCATGTGCGGGGGGTGGTGGGCAACAGCAGGGAAACACGGGGCATGAGCGGGGGTGGGGGGAACACAAGGGAGACACTGGGCATGAGCGGGGGTGGGGGACAACAACAGGGAGACACTGGGCATGAGCAGGGGGTGGGGCAACAGCAGGGAGACATGGGCATGAGCAAGGGGTGGGGGGCAACAGCAGGGAGACACGGGGCATGAGCGGGGATGGGGACAACAGCAGGGAGACACGGGGCATGAGCGGGGGGTGGGGGTTAACAGGAGAGAGACATGGGGCATGAGCAGGGGGTGGGGGCAACAGGAGGGAGACATGGGGCATGAGCGGGGGGTGCGGGTCAACAGCAGGGAGACACAGGTCATGAGCAGGGGGTGGGGGGAACACGAGGGAGACATGGGGCATGAGCGGGGGTGGGGGGCAACAAGAGGGAGACACGGGGCATGAGCCGGGGGTGGGGGGCAACAAGAGGGAGACACGGGGCATGAGCCGGGGGTGGGGGAACACGAGGGAGACACGGGGCATGAGCGGGGGTGGGGGGCAACAGGAGGGAGACTCGGGCATGTGAGGGGGTTGGGGGGAACATCAGGGAGGCACGGGGCATGAGCTGGGTGTGGGGGGGAACAGGAGGGAGACCCGGGGCATGAGCAGGGGTTTGGGGGGAATACGAGGGAGACACAGGGCATGAGCGGGGGATGGGGGAACAGGCGAGACACGGGGCATGAACGGGGGAGGGGGAACACAAGGGAGACACGGGGCATGAGCGGAGGGTGGGGGCAACAAGAGGGAGACACGGGGCATGAGCGGGGGGTGGCGAACACGAGGGAGACACGGGGCATGAGCAGGGGGTGGGGGTCAACAGGAGGGAGACAAGGGCATGAGCGGGGGGTGGGAGGAACAGGAGAGAGACACGGGGCATGAGAGGGGGGTCGGGGTCAACAGGAGGGAGACACGGGCATGAGCGGGGGGTGGGGGAACAGGAGAGAGACACGGGGCTTGAGCTGGGTGTGGGGGAAACAGGAGGGAGACACGGGGCATGAGCGGGGGGTCGGGGGGAACAGGAGGGAGACACAGGGCATGAGCGGGGATGAGGAGGAACAGGGGAGACACGGGGCATGAGCAGGGGGTGGGGGAATGGGAGGGAGACACAGGGCATGAGCGGGGGGGTGGGGGGGAACAGGGGAGACATGGGCATGAGCAGGGGTTGGAGGGAACAGGAGGGAGACATGGGGCATGAGCAGGGGGTGGGGAAGAACAGGCGAGACACGGGTCATAAGCGGGGGGTGGGGGGAAACAAGAGAGAGAAACGGGTATGAGCGGGAGTGGGGGGTACAGGAGGGAAACACGGTAATGAGTGGGGGTGGGGGTAACAGGAGAGACACACGGGTCATGAGTGGAGGGTGGGGGCAACAGGGGGGAGACACGGGGCATGAGCAGGGGGTGGGGGAAGATGAGGGAGACACGCGGCATAAGCGGGGGGTGGGGGTCAACAAGAGGGAGACACGGGGCAGGGGCAGGGGGTGGGGGGTAACAAGAGAGAGACGTAGGGCATGAGCAGGGGGTGGGGGCAAAAGGAGGGAGACATGGGCATGAGCGCGGGGTGGGGGGAACAGGATGGAGACAAGGGGTAATGAGCGGGGTGTGGGGGGAACAGGAGAGAGACACGGGGCATGAGCGGGGGGTGGGAGGGAACACGAGGGAGACACAGGGCATGAGCGGGGGGTCGGGGGGAACAGGAGGGAGACACAGGGCATGAGCGGGGATGGGGAGGAACAGGGAAGACACGGGGCATGAGCAGGGGGTGGGGGAATGGGAGGGAGACACAGGGCTTGAGCGGGTGTGGGGAGGAATGGGAGGGAGACACGGGGCATGAGCAGGGGGTGGGGGGAACAGGGGAGACATGGGCATGAGCAGGGGTTGGAGGGAACAGGAGGGAGACATGGGGCATGAGCGGGGGGTGGGGGAGAACAGGAGAGACACGGGTCATAAGCGGGGGGTGGGGGGAAACAGGAGAGAGAAACGGGCATGAGCGGGAGTGGGGGGTACAGGAGGGAAACACGGTAATGAGTGGGGGTGGGGGTAACAGGAGAGACACACGGGTCATGAGTGGGGGGTGGGGACAACAAGAGGGAGACACGGGGCATGAGCAGGGGGTGGGGGGTAACAAGAGAGAGACGTAGGGCATGAGCAGGGGGTGGGCGCAACAGGAGGGAGACATAGGCATGAGCGGGGGGTGGGGGGAACAGGAGGGAGACACGGGGCATGAGCGGGGTGTGGGGGGAACAGGAGAGAGACACGGGGCATGAGCGGGGGTGGGAGGGAACACGAGGGAGACACAGGGCATGAGCGGGGGGTCGGGAGGAACAGGAGGGAGACACAGGGCATAAGCGGGGATGGGGAGGAACAGGGGAGACACGGGGCATGAGCAGGGGGTGGGGGGAATGGGAGGGAGACACAGGGCTTGAGCGGGTGTCGGTAGGAATGGGAGGGAGACACGGGGCATGAGCGGGGGTGGGGGGGAACAGCAGGGAGACACGGGCATGAATGGGGGGTGGGGGAACTGGAGGGAGACATGGGGCATGAGCGGGGGGTGGGAGGGAACACGAGGGAGACACAGGGCATGAGCGGGGGGTCGGGGGGAACAGGAGGGAGACACAGGGCATGAGCGGGGATGGGGAGGAACAGGGGAGACACAGGGCATGAGCTGGGGGTGGGGTGATTGGGAGGGAGACACAGGGCATGAGAAGGGTGTGGGGGTAACAGGAGAGAGACACGGGGTATGAGCAGGGGTTGGGGGCAACAGGAGAGAGACACGGGGCATGAGCGGGGGTGGGGGGCAACAGGAGAGAGACATGGGTCATGAGGGGGCGGTGGGGGTAACAGGAGAGAGACACGGGGCATGAGGGGGCGTGGGGCGCAACAATAGGGAGACAGGGGCATGACCATGGGGTGGGGGCAACAGGAGAGAGACATGGGGCATGAGCGGGGGGTGGGGGGCAACAGCAGGGAGACACAGGGGATGGGGCAACAGGAGAGAAACACAGGGCATGAGGGGGGTTGAGGGTAACAGGAGAGAGACACTGGGCATGTGCGGGGGGTGGGGGGCAACTGCAGGGAGTCACAGGGCATGAGCAGGGGTTGGGGGCAACAGCAGGGAGACACGGGGCATGACCGGGGGGTATGGGGCAACAGGACAGAGACACGGGGCATGAGAGAGGGGTAAGGTTAACAGGAGAGAGACACAGGGCATAAGCGGGGGTGGGGGGCAACAGCAGGGAGACACAGAGCATGACCGTGGTGGGGGCAACAGGAGAGAGACAAGGGGCATGAGAAGAGGGTGGGGGGCAACAGCAGTGAGACACGGGACATGACTGGGGGTGGGGGGCAACAGGAGAGAGACACGGGGCATGAGAGGGGTTGGGGGGTAACAGGAGAGAGACACGGGGCATTAGCGGGGGGTGGGAGGCAACATCAGGGAGACATGGGGCATGACCAGGGGGTGGGGGTAACAGGAGAGAGACACGGGGCATGAGCGGGTGGTGGGAGTAACAGGAGCGAGACACGGGGCAGGAGCAGGGGGTGGGAGGCAACAGCAGGGAGTCACGGGACATGACTGGGGGGTGGGGGCCAGCAGGAGAGAGACACGGGGCATGAGAGGGGGTGGGGGGTAACAGGAGAGAGACACGGGGCATGAGCGGGGGTGGGAAGCAACAGCAGGGAGACACGGGGCATGACCGGGGGTGGGAGGTAACAGGAGAGAGACACGAGGCATGAGCAGGTGGTGGGAGTAACAGGAGCGAGACACGGGGCATGAGCGGGGGGTGGGGGCAACAGCAGGGAGATACGGGACATGAGCGGAGGGTGGGGGGCGACAGCAGAGACACATGGGTAATGAGCGGGGGGTGGGGGGAACACGAGGGAGACACGGGGCATGAGCGGGGGGTGGAGGCTACAGCGGGGAGGCACAGGGCATGAGTTGGGGCAACAGGAGAGAGACACTGGGCATGTGCGGGTGGTGGGGGGCAACAGCAGGGAAACACGGGGCATGAGCAGGGGGTGGGGGGAACACAAGGGAGACACGGGGCATGAGCGGGGGTGGGGGACAACAACAGGGAGTCTCTGGGCATGTGCGGGTGGTGGGGGGCAACAGGAGGGAGACATGGGCATGAGCAGGGGGTGGGGGGAACAGGAGGGAGACACGGGGCATGAGCAGGGTGTGGGGGGAACAGGAGGGAGACACGGGGCATGAGCGGGGGGTGGGAGGGAACATGAGGGAGACACAGGGCATGAGCGGGGGGTCAGGGGGAACAGGAGGGAGACACAGGGCATGGACAGGGATGGGGAGGAACAGGGGAGACACGGGGCATGAGCAGGGGGTGGGGGGAATGGGAGGGAGACACGGGGCATGAGCAGGTGTTTGGGGGGAACACGAGGGAGACAGAGGGCATGAGCAGGGGGTTGGGGGGAACAGGCGAGACACGGGGCATGAGCGGGGGTGGGGGAAAACAAGAGAGAGACACGGGCATGAGCTGGGTGTGGGGGGAACAGAAGGGAGACACAGGGCATGAGCGAGGGGGGTGGGGGGAACACGAGGTAGACACAGGTCATGAGCGGGGGGTGGGGGGAACAGGAGGGAAACACGGGGCATGAGCGGGGGGTGGGGGGGAACAGGGGAGACAGGGGGCATGAGCAGGGGTGGGGGAATGGGAGGGAGACACGGGGCATGAGTGGGTGTGGGGGGATTGGGAGGGAGACACAGGGCATGAGCGGGGGGTGGGTGGGAACAGGGGAGACATGGGCATGACCGGGGGTTGGAGGGAACAGGAGGGAGACATGGGGCATGACCGTGGGGTGGGGGAGAACAGGCGAGACACGGGGCATAAGCGGTGGGTGGGGGGAAACAAGAGAGAGACACGGGCATGAGCAGGAGTGGGGGGTACAGGAGGGAAACACGGTAATGAGCGGGGGTGGGGGTAACAGGAGAGACACACGGGTCATGAGTGGGGGGTGGGGGCAACAGGGGGGAGACACGGGGCATGAGCGGGGGGTGGGGGAACACGACGGAGACACGCGGCATAAGCAGGGGGTGGGGGTCAACAAGAGGGAGACACGGGGCATGAGGAGGGGGTGGGGGGTAACAAGAGAGAGACACAGGGCATGAGCAGGGGGTGGGGGGCAACAGGAGGGAGACATGGGCATGAGCAGGGGGTGGGGGGAACAGGAGGGAGACACGGGGCATGAGCAGGGTGTGGGGGGAACAGGAGGGAGACACGGGGCATGAGCGGGGGGTGGGAGGGAACATGAGGGAGACACAGGGCATGAGCGGGGGGTCAGGGGGAACAGGAGGGAGACACAGGGCATGGACAGGGATGGGGAGGAACAGGGGAGACACGGGGCATGAGCAGGGGGTGGGGGGAATGGGAGGGAGACACGGGGCTTGAGCGGGTGTGGGGGGGAATGGGAGGGAGACACGGGGCTTGAGCGGGTGTGGGGGGGAACACAACGGAGACACGCGGCATAAGCAGGGGTGGGGGTCAACAAGAGGGAGACACGGGGCATGAGCGGGGGTTGGGGGGTAACAAGAGAGAGACACAGGGCATGAGCAGGGGGTGGGGGGCAACAGGAGGGAGACACAGGGCATGAGCGGGGGGTCAGGGGGAACAAGAGGGAGACACAGGGCATGGACAGGGATGGGGAGGAACAGGGGAGACACGGGGCATGAGCAGGGGGTGGGGGGAATGGGAGGGAGACACGGGGCTTGAGCGGGTGTGGGGGGAATGGGAGGGAGACACGGGGCATGAGCGGGGGGTGGGGGGGAACAGCAGGGAGACACGGGCATGAGCGGGGGGTGGTGGGGAACAGGAGGGAGACACGGGGCATGAGCGGGGGGTGGGAGAGAACACGAGGGAGACACACAGCATGAGCGGGGGGTCGGGGGGAACAGGAGGGAGACACAGGGCATGAGCGGGGATGGGGAGGATCAGGGGAGATACGGGGCATGAGCAGGGGGTGGCGGGAATGGGAGGGAGACACGGGGCATGAGCGGGGGGTGGGGGGAAACAAGAGAGAGACACAGGCATGAGCGGGGGTGGGGGGTACAGGAGAGAGACACGGTAATGAGCAGGGGGTGGGGGGAAACAAGAGAGAGACACGGGTAATAAGCGGGGGTTCGGGCGAACACGAGGGAGACACGGGCATGAGCGGGGGTTGGTGGTTACCAGAGGGAGGCACGGGTAAAGCGCGGGGTGGGGGGTACAGGAGGGAGACATGGGTAATGAGCGGGGGTGGGGGGAACGGGATATCCGCTCCTCGGTCCTCTGCAGGTCACTGTGTACCAATGGCATGTCTCCTGCAAGTCTGCAACAGCCTGGGACATTCAGGAAGTGTAATCCACATGAGCCTCACACAGCCCCATTGGGGCCTCGCTGTCCTCTGATCTTATCGCATCGGAATTTTCACTTGTTCCATTGTGATAATCACTTGTGAAGTCTGAAGTCACTGCAGAGCTTGCCACAGATGCCAATATACGAACAATAAACTAAGATGGCGGGCGTCTCTGAAAATAAGACACACTGCACTCTTTACTACAGCCAATGGGAGAGCACGTCAGATGTCCGTGGACATCACGCAAGTCACTTGCCCAATTCCCATCCTGTCACTAATTTTCTTCACTTACATTTTTGTCTTTTTTTTAAAAAACTACTTGACGGATTTACACCAAATAAAAAAAGCACGCTTTTGGGACCAAGCTGCCACTCCTGCTGCAAATTTGGTGCAAATCCATCCAGCGGTTTGGGCTGTAGGTGTGAGCAAAGTTTTTTCCCATTATGTCTATGGGAAAAAAAAAGTTTTGGGACCCCCCCTATAACTTTTCTCCCCCTGGACCAAACCTCACCAAACTTTGCAAATTCGTGAGCCATATACTTTTTTTGCAAAAGTTTGGTGAGGTTTCGTCCAGGGGGAGCGAAGTTATAAGCCACCCAAAAAGTGTTCTTCCTATGGAAACAGCAACTTAATCATAACTACATGGCCACTAACGTGAGTGGAATATTCCAGAAGGGTACAAGCATGCCAACCAATTATAGAGGGCCACATAGCAAAGAGCCCTATAGTTTGAGAACCAATGACACATTGTGTATTTTATGACAATGAAGATGACTTGCACTAGGGGTGGGCATAGTTGTCCACATGACTATAGAGATGCAATCATAATCCTATCCCCCATAGAAAGTATATATGTATGTTCCCGCAGACCAATGACAATCCCAGATAGGGTTTCTCAGTTTGCCACTTAGTATGACGTCAATGATGATGAGGTTGTGCTATAAAAGTGTATTCTTTCCTGTAAAACTTTGAGAGATAAGCTTTGAGATGTCAGTTGATGTCAGTTGTTCTCCTTGTTTTAGGCAATCAATAGTTAAACAGTTATATAACTTCCTGAGTTGGTTTTATAATTGGTGTCAGAGTAAATTCTGCTTTTCCATCCATCCAATAAACCGTTACCTCATTAAAAATGCTGACGGGTTCAGCAGGGAGGTGAGCTGGACATATAGTATAGTGGGGCGAGTTGCACATATGAGGGGGGCACATAGTGAGGTGCAGGTGGTGTGGCAGGAAAGATTATTTTATAATCTTATCCTATAAGCTATGTCTGTGGCTATAAAGGACTACAGATAGCCAAGGGTATGTGTAGCTCTGTATATAATTTGGGGTGTCAGTGTTTGATATTTTTTTTAAGTATTTTGTTTAAGTACAGTGACGTGGGAGTGAAAAATCATGGTCAATCACCTGGTATGCATTATAGAGTCTATTTTATTTTGGATGTATTTTCAGACTTTTCAGCATGTGAGACTTTGGAGAAAGATAGAAGAAAATAGTGTAGCAAAATCAATATAAAAAGGAGCAATTGTAGTTTAGTTTTAGATGCACCAGGCAATGTATTTTACGTTGTGAATTCTCATTTATGGTATTATGTTGTGTGGGTGTGCAACGTTTGGCTATCTAGTTCACTATATAGTTCACTGTTATGTATTTATTTCATGATTCTTATTTTCCAGTTACTTTACATTAGTACACGAGTAGTGTTGTTCTGTATTCATCATTTAAGTTGGATTGTAGTATACAACTTGAAGTCAGTCTCCCTTTTAAATGACTTTTTGTAGCTGCGACTAAGGTAGAAGTCAATTAACTATAGCCGTGGGTATAATACACTTTTTTAAAATTATTATTAATTGTATTTGTGTATGTATGTATGATGAGTCTTCTTTAAAAAAACTGTTTTTCGGTACACTGAATGTAGAACATTAGCACATCTGGAGTACTGTTTTGATGCTACAAAGAAACACTGCATTTCCTTCATTTGTTTGTTGTATTCTGTCATGCCTACAGAAATTTGCCATGTAGAACTGCATGTTGTTGTTCGCAATCCATAATTGGCTGTGGTCTGTCATGAATGCTGAAACTGTTTTATTAACGTTTCGCCAGGATTTTTCAATTTCACCTTTAAATCTGGTGGTCCATCTCCATTTTTGCCTCTGAATGTGATTGGAAGAGATAAAGATGGTTTGAGAAAATAGTTCCAATAGGTTTCCCATGTCTTGTTTCATCATTAAAGTAAGGGACATCCCTGGTGCATGCCCCAAATAATTGACTCCGCAATGAATTAGTATGACCTCTGGGTGCCTTGTACTATTCAGACTTAACAATTTTGAAAAAACTTGGAACCAACAGCCAACTGTCTCCAATCAGCCACAGAGTTTTGAAAGCTGCAATGACATCTGCAGTATTTGTCTGTTTCCAGGAAAATTATTCCTACTTTGAATTTCTAGTAGTGTGAATGAGTAGGGTATGTATGATGTGTGTTATCCTGTCTAATTGGTGGTTGGTGCTATTGTTAGTATTCGCGGCTACCGAACAGTCACACAGTGCGCCATTGCTAGTCGCGGGTAAGCACCTCCCCCATTGCAGCCACGGCTATATTAGAGCAAGTGACACGTTGTGTGTTTGGGGACCTGTGGTAGTCACGTCTATCATGTGTTATGTGTATGGATATTGGCGGCACGTCAAGTAGGTGATTCCCCTAGTGTGATGCCACCAATATTAAATGCACCATTGATTTTGACAATAGTGTATACTTTACATTTTCCAGTGTTTCTGTCTGGTAATGTCTTAGTGTTCCGAACAATAAGAATCCTTTTTCAAAAATGGGTTGCATGTTTGAAATATCTAATCTAAGAAAAAATGTACCCAAAAAATAGCACAATCTCCTAAAACTACATGTCACTCGTATGTATATGTATAATGAGACTAGCAATAATATTTTAAGGAAGACATATTAGTCACCAAACATATATAGATTGTCTGTCTACTATGAATTGTTTATACAACAAACACAATTATTTTTAAGTGTATTATATCTTCAATAGTTTCAAAATATTTGAAATATTTTCAAACAGGTGAAGTTATTCCTTCACGGTTGGACATTTCCAACATGTGCGGTTACGATCACAAGAGTACCGGCAGTGATAATGTTATAATTTGGTTTCTGAATTAATTGCAACTGAGGAATAAGTTAACTCCCATGAATAGCACTGCTGAGAGTTGGCGCTTCTTTAAAGTTAAAAAACACTGTTCAATGAAAGAGACAGAGGAGGGACTTTGAACATTCTGCAACAAAGCTCTACACCGTGGGACTTCAAATGTACCATCTGAAATCTTGGGGACATTAATCATTATAAGTCATTTGGTCTGAGCATTCGTGAATGATGTGGATGATGCATATTGGAAATTGGACAAGATGGTCTGGCCAATACTCGGCTGCAGTATTTTATGACTTATATGTGGTCTTATATCTTTACTGTAGCTGTGAGCTGTGGTTGTGCATAATCAACCTGCACCTATTAAAGGTGCTGTAGGCAACAGCTAGAGTTTTCAAACATTTGCAGCATTGGCACACTCTATCTGAAGAGTTATTGAGAGATGGCTCAATTCTTTGTGGCATTATCTATTTAGAGTTGTCATTTTTGTTATTTTATATTTTCGTCACCAATTGGACATTTGAATATGTGTAACATTGTTCATGAAAACACTTAGATGTGACCCTTCTAATGTTTTGTCAAAAAGCTTGGGAATATCAATAATAATAAATCATGTGAGGCGAGTGTCCTGGGATGATGTGAATGTTGTGTATTGGAACTTGCATGAGATGGTCTGGCCCATACTGGAGGGCAGTCTTTTTTGGTTTATATGAAAGCCAGAAAATGGCTACTGAAAAAACAATCTTGGACCCGACCATGCTGACAAACTACAGACCGATTAGCACAGTACCTTTTTTACTTAAAATCCTGGACAGAGTGGCTTACATCCAATTTCAGGATTACCTTGAAAATGACCACCTCCTCTGTGACCTCCAATCTGGCTTTAGACCCCGTTACGGCACTTAAAACACAAATTGACATACTCAAGGACCAAGGAAAAGTAGCACTACTGCTACTCCTTGATCTCTCGGCTGCCTTTGACTCGGTCGACCACCAAGTTCTCTGCAATCACCTGGTATAGGAGGCCTACTTCTCACAAGACGCAATGACTTGGATTAAATTGTTTCTAAACCAAAGCACCATGAGACTCGTTTTGCCTCTTGCAGCGGCTGATCCAATCCCAATAACCTGTAGCATGCCTCAAGGTTCTTGTGTATCCCCACCATGTATAATATATTCATCAAGCCTTTGATCAATGATCTAGATGATCTGGGTTTCACCTACACTAATTATACAGATGACACCCAGATCCTCATTCCCCTCACTGGAGATTATGCCAAGGACGTGGCTTTGGTGAATAGAATATACCTCATGATTCAGGCCTGGATGGTGCACACGGTTTATGCCGGAATGATGACAAGACCGAATTCTTAATACTTGGAAACTCAGCTAACCTCAACAAACTGAGCCCTAACTGCACCACCTTTTATTATAGACGTTAATAGCATCAAAGTGATTAAAGAAGTAAAAACCCTAGGTTTTTACCTTGACTCCACCTTCACATTCAATAAAAAAGTCAGCACCATGGCTTCCTCCACTGCGTACACTTGTAAACTGATCAGGACATGCAGACGTTTCCTCTCAAAAGACAGCTGCACACCCTTAGCCAGAGCCCTAATCCTTTCCAAACTTAATTATTTTAATGCTCTGTATCTGGGAGCAACTAACTACATCACCAACAAAATCCAAATCCTTCAAAACAACACCCTGAGAGCTGCCCATGGCATTCCTAAAGAAGACCTGAGAAGACAGACCAAATGGCTCTCCACTAATGACAAACGTATGCTTAAAACGGTATCTCTAACACACAAAAACCTCAATCAAGCTGCCCCTACATACCTTATTGAGAGAATCACGAAAAAAATCCACTTTACGACCTACAAGGACAATCAACTCATCCTGTCTAGTCGGACCTAGATTTAGACTCGAAAAAGCTGGAGGAAGCTGCTTCCCTGTCAAGGCAGCTCAATCTTGGAACTCTCTATCCCTCTCACTGAGATCCATCCAACCATTCTACATGTTCATGCGTAACACCATAAATTGGTTGGTTACCAACAATACTGGTTAACCCTAGCCTGCCTTATACCAGGCTACACAACCCACTGAACTGCTTTTTTTGCTTATTCCGCTCATGATTCGTTACCCTGCCCCGGCACTCTCCGTTTATTTGCCCTTTACCCCTTTGTGTACCACTTACCTTACCAGTTACATTATTCTCTTGTCACTGTTGTATTTAGACTGTCACTGTAACACTCTTTGCATATTATTTAGAACTGCTCTTCCTGTATGAATTGTATATATTTATGTTTCATGTTCCTGTTGTATTTTGCATCTACTGTAACCAAGCTAAAAGTATACTTGCATTCTCTGTGCTAAAAGCACCCAGATACCCCCGGGTTGGGTGCGTCATACAAATAAAATAAACAAACAAACATATGGGGTCTGATAGGTTTACTGTAGCTGTGAGCGGTGGTTGTGCATAATCAACCTCCATCCATTAAAGGTGCTGCAAGCAACAGCCAGAGTTTTCAAACACTGACAGCAATAGAGCACTCTATTTGAAGAGTCATTACAAATGCAAGAGAGGTTGAAAGAGGAGGCTTAATTTTTTGTGACATTGGGCCTCATTACAAGTCATCCGGTCCGGAAACAACGGTGACAGTAAATTTGCTGCTACCATTGTTTCCAGACCGGCTGATTCCGAGTCCTGCAGGCGGGAAGTGTCACTCCCGCCAGGTCTGACCTGGCGGAAGTAACACCACCCGCCTGCAGGCAAACATGGAAACACTGGTTCTGTCATAGACGGAACCAGTGTTTCCATGGTCCCCATCCCCATGGATTTACTGAATTCCGCCTCCAGAATTGCTGGGTCACCAGGATTGTAATGCCCTGGTGATTCTGGCAATCATGGAGGCGGAATGGTATTATCAGTCCGGCGGCAGCCTACAGGTTTTTCCAGCACGGCTACCGCCGGACTGGTAATGAGGCCAATTGTCTTTTAAGAGTTGTAACTTGTGGTGTTTTATATTTTTGTCACCAGTTGGACATTCAAATATGTCTAACATTGTGCAGAAACACACTAAGACATGGCTCTTGTAATGTTCTATCAGAAAGAATGTGAACATTAATTATGATAAATGATTTGTTGGAAATCTCTTGGAATGATGTGGATGGTGTGTATTGGAAATAGCATGAGATGGTCTGGACCATACTGGCTGCAGTGTTTATTGACTTATATGTGGTCTTATATCTTTCTGTAGCTGTGGACTGTGGTCTGCATAATCAACCTCTGCACATTAAAGGTGCAGCTTACAACAGCCAGAGTTTTTAAACACTGGTAGCACTGTAACACTCTATTTGAAAAGTTATTAGAAATGGTAGAGAGGTTCATAGAGGTGGCTTATTTGTTTGTGGCATTGTCTAGCTGTGTGTATGTGTAAAGACTGGTAGGGGGTGTCTGTACTTCCGCTCTCTATATGGTAGAGGAGAGGCACAGAGGACCCCAGCCAAGATTCTCTATTATTGGTACATGGTCGAGCAATCAGGGCCTAGCATCTCAGGAGGTGATGCAGGCTGGTTCTTAAGTACAGTGTAGTCCCCGAACCACCGCAAAGGAATGTCCACACACTGTATTACTGAAAACACAGTCTTTATATAATTAATATTCAAAGGTGTGTACACGATCACAATAACGCACTTAGTACTCGGAAGTCAATAAGGATAAATATATACAGTTCTAAAGTGGTACCACTAATGTTATCCAATCTCATTAAAGTGCATCAACGGTACGGTTAAAATGTCACACAGATTAATAACGAGGAAACCAGCAATAGAGATAGGCAGGAATGTAAGATGGTTGAAACAAGACAGTTCTGTGTGGAGATCCCCCCACCTGGGCAACCTGTAAATAAAAGATATATAGCACAAGCCCAGTCCATGTAATGTTCAGTAGTCTTACTCCCTCCTATTAAAGTTTTACCCCCCAATGTACCTGGTGGAGTAGAGGTCTCTGATGATGCGTCGACTGATCCTTCTTGAATGACTCCCTTTCAGGCAGGAGCCACGGATTGTCGAGAGGTGTCGAGGACCTCGGCGTTCGGTGACGGGGAATCGATGGCCCTTCTTGAGTGCCCTCTGTTTAAGGCGGGAGTCACGAGTCGTCGAAAGTCCGACGGTGAACAGGTTGAACTATGGCCGTGAAGTGGCAGCTTCGTTCCTAGCGGTGCTCGTCGACGACAGAGCGTTGGCGTCCTGCAAGCAAGAGGCGTGCGGGGCTCCTCAGTGACGATAGTTCTGGACCGCAAAGAGATGATGAAGAACTGTGGCCCAGCAAGGGTGTTGAGTCGTCGACGTCTCTGCGGTCTTTAGGTGGCAGGAAACCCACCGGTGGATGCTCCTCGGCGCGTCGACGGTCAGGCCTTCTCCAGCGGGAGACAAGCTGGTGACGATGCAGACGAGAGCGTCCGATGATCAATGGAAGTTCTTAGGCAAACGGGAGCATGGCGGCTCCGGTCAGCGATGGCGGTCGTCGACAGTGGCGGACAACAGTCCGGGTGCTTCTCTTTGGGATTCCGCAGCAGTCCCCATCTCGGGTCGGCAGCCTGTCGAAGGTCTGTCTACCAGGGAGCTTTGGCAAAGATCAGCTGTGCACGATGGTCCCTCGTAGCTCGGGAAGAGGGCGCCTTACTATGTCCTCTCTGGGTCAGTCCTTGGAGGCACAGCAGCTTTCAGATTGTGAAGGAGAGCAACAGCAATTCTTCTCGTCCAGCAGGGCTTCAAGGTCAAGTGTCAGTTACTCCAGTTACTCGTCGTAGTGGACTTCAGCTTCTGAACACGATTCCTAGCAGTGAGAGGTCCCCAGATATACTGTTGATCTCCCATTCATTCCGCTGGGTCACACTCAAGCATCCAATCACGACTACGGGCATTCATGCAGGCAGGCAGCCAATCAGGCACACCAGGTATTCAGGCCATTCACTTCTCTCCAGACACTCACAAGTTATGTGTATTGGGACAAGTACCGAGCCATTCAACACTCCAAGCTGCATTCATACTGGTTCGGGCAGGGCTGTCTCAGTCATTGTGTCAACCACCAGATACTAGACACCCACAACACAGAATGCATATTCGTCACACACTCTATTCACCCAGGTCCCACCCACAGGAGGTACCCACAATATACATCACCGGGAAGGCTCCAGCTAGTCTGGCCGGGCCTTCACAACAACACCATATATGGCATTTCCACCCAACAGCCAGTCATGGGGAAGGGACAGAGTCAGGGCTTCCCAGGACTTTGGGGAAACAAGGTAATGGGTAATAGAAAGCAAGAGGCCACCGGAGACATCTTGTTTTCCATCAGGAATCAACTGATCCCAATGGCAGGGCCGGGGTATCCCAAAATGGAGGATACTCCGCGCACCTGTCAAATTCAGCATGGAGCTGCCACCAGCCCATACCCTGCTCTGCGGGCCACCCACAGGTGCCCAAAAACATACACTTGGGGCACAGGGTTGTACCCCCACCCATGGGCGCCATAGAGGTATCCCATGGGTCCATTCACCAAACCAAAAGAAACAGAACTGCACCGCCAGGAGTCCCACATGAATTCCTGTGCGGAAAACACGACAGAACACACAGTAAAAAGCAGTAAAGGACAAGGATACGGAGGCCCCGTCCTTCCGATGCATTTCCAGCATCACAGTATGGACAGTGCAATTGCACGTTCGGATCTATTGACACAGCCATATCATGACATCCGTGTGTATGAACCGTCCAATCTGCGTGCGCCGAAGTCTCTAGGTGCAAATAATCACCACAACCACAAAAAAATATGTTTTCATGTATCATTGCTCTCTGTACTAGGTAATTAAAGGGTCTTTTAGTAACTGCAATCACTTTTGGCACTACACCCCTAAAAATGTTATTATTTTTACTCACTTTTCCCCTAATAACATTTATCTTTGTTTTGTCAACTGGAACATTCTATTTTTAGAGTTAGTAGAAATGGTAGAGAGGTTCAGAGAGGCTGCTTCATTTTTTGTGACAATGTGCCTCATTACGACTTCGGCGGTAGCCGTGCCGGTAATTACGGAGTCATGAAATTACCAGCACCCAGCATTGGGTATCTACCGGGGCATTTCAGCCCCGGTGGACCTGGTAATTCCCCTTTGCCAGGTGCTGGTAATAAGTATTCCCCTTTCCCATTTGAGCACCATAGGAGGTCGGATGCACCAGCACCATTCATGAATGGTGCCGGTGCATCCATCAAGTACTGCTTGCGGGGGCTGTTCTGCCCGCCAGGTTTGAACTGGCAGGCTGAAAGGCTCCTGCAAGCAGAGCTCGTAGTTTTCTGGCTCAGTAACAACGGTACCGGCAAGCTTACCCGTACGATTGTTACAGGACTGGCAAACTTGTAAAGAGGACCAATGTCTTGTTGGGCAGTCAATCGTTCACATGCTCAACGTATACACAGCTAAAGGCAGGTTGTGGCACATGGGGTTGGAAAATGTAGCTATTTAGAGAACTCTAGAATACAAAAGGTTGAATATGATTTTACTTTTAGAGTCATAAGCCTACTTCAATATCACCTGTTTTTGAACATCATAAAGACATTGGACCTCATTACAAGTATGGTGGTAATGCAACAACAGCCCCGTTATTGCTACCGGCACCGTTGCTACTGTACCACCATACTAGGAGTTCTGCTCGCGGGTGCTCTTGCAGCCACCAGGTCTGACCTGGGGGCCGTACCGGCACCCACGAGCAGAACATGATGGTAGCACCGGTATTGTTATTAACGGTACCGGTGCTACCTCCCTCCCCATTCCCATTGAGCCCTATGAACACGGATGCGAGTTTGGGGGTAGCCTTGCCAAAACCGGCAAGGCTACCTCCAACCTCGTAATGAGGCCCATTGATTTGCTATACCTATTGGTTCAGCTGAGTGATCAACAAACAACTTAAAGCCATATTGCTAAAAAATAGTATTAGGAACATCAGAAAATAATATGCACAATAGTCCATTTAGGGTCTTTTGGATGTCCATTTGATATTTGTATGGTAGTGCATGCTTACTAAGGTTGCAGGATTCCTTGGTGGAGAATGATGTGGTGGGATTTTGGCCACTCTTCTGTGGGATCCAATTCATTCAACATCTGAAACAGAATCAGAATTTAGAGAACAGTGGTAAACCAAAACTTGATAGTGGTTGTACATATTAGTGAGGTGGGAAATGCAGATGCATCTGACCTAGGTGTGGGACTAGGTCCTGCACAAATAAGAAAGGAACCATTCCAATGGGGGTGCATATGGGTCTTATTTTCTTCCCAGTTCAGAATGAGTCATACATTAAAGAAAAGTTGGGGAAAAGTACTCCACCTTAATATTACTTTCCAGCTCACTCTGATGGGGTTTTCCAGATGCCACTTTGGCACATAACAGACATCTGGTTCCACATGTTACCTCTGATCTGTGCAGGAAAAACACCAGTTACTCCATCTGTGATGCTGGAAATGCTTTTGAAGGAACAGGGCCTCCTTGTCCTAGTCCTACCACTACCCTGTATGTGTTTTCTGTATGTTTTCTGCACAGGAGTCCAGTTTGGACGCCTGGCAGTGCAGCTCATTATTTCTTATTCGACCTATGGGATACCCTCATGGCACCCATGGGTAGGAGTAACCCTTTGTAGCACTAGTCTGTGTTTTTGGGCATCAGAGTGTTGCTCAGAGAGCAGGGCTGGGGCTGGTGGCAGCTATATGCTGATTTTGACTGTGGTGCTCGGAGTCCTCCATTTCTGGGACACCCAGGCTGTACTATAGGAATCAATGGAATCCTAAACAGCGGCAAGATGGCCACCTGATCTTTTGCCTTTCCCTTGCTGTTTCTCATATTCCCGAGAAGCCCTGGCTCTGTTCAATTTCCCTGATTGGATGTTGAGTGGAAGGATCATAAATGATTCTGCGGCTGCCCCTGCTAGACTGGTAGGAGCCTTCCCAGAGACTGCTTGATTTGCGTAGCCCCAAGGAGTGTGACCTTAATGAACAAATACCTGCAGGCTCTTTCTCAGCAGTTTTCAGAGGCGTGTTCACCAGAGCTGAGTCAGTACATTGCTGACCAAAAACATTTAGATCATTTTAAGTTAGCCAAGCTGGCTGACAAATGAATCTCTCACAGGCTATCTGTTAGGGGACTTTTCCTAAAGTCTCACTTGGAGGTAAAACTTTACCAAGCTATCCCAGTGTTTTATAGACACTGAACTCTTAGTATAAGTCCGTACTACTAAGAGACCTTGGTAGAGTGCAGAGCAGTCAGGCTTATCTTAAGTGGAAGATGGTCGCTGAACCTAGTTAGTAATTCACATCAAATAAACACTTACACATAAATGTATATTAAAATTTAGATGTATTATAATTACACAGGAATCACTGTTAAATCCTTAGCACAATAAACCAATACACATAGGTATACTTTACAATACTTTCAAAAGGCCAATTATTAATTGGTAGTTGCAGAATGCTCACAATTTTTACAGGAGTTTGACAGGTCTACCGTACTATAGGTAATAATGCACATCAACAAACTAATATGATAATTGCATTTAGTCAGCATACACATATAAGATAGTGATATTTTGGAAGGAAAACAGTGGCTAGTGTTATCATAGCAGAGCTTCATGTTCTAGAGTCGGTTTCCCTGCACAGCAATACTTTTAAAGTATGTGACGCAACCCTAGCTAAAAGGCAGTTTGGAGAGGCTTAAAGTCTTGAAAAGCAGCAAATGTCAAAAGTTCCTGTGGATATATTCTATTCTCTAGGCAAGACGATACAATAAGGCTTAACCAACATTGGAGATCCTGTTAAAAGTCTTCCAAAAGGGACACAAGCAGCAGCTTGAGTCGGAGGTAAGAGTGGGTTGCCCTGAACACCTCCAGGTGCACTCCAATGCTCTGGAGCAACTTTCTGAAATAAGGTAAGCAATACCTTTTCCCCCGCAGTACCATAGGTTTGAAGAAAACATTTGTGGTGGATGCTCCACAATGTTGCAGCTCTGGACCCAACCTCTGGATTCCTTGATCTGTTGATAAAAGGCAGGACAATAGACAGAATCTCTAAGCAGCACTCTCAAGGGAGGACCTCTGGCAAGGCCTTCATCAACTTCTTCGATCACTCTGAGGTTTTTGTGCCTTTTCTGCAGCACCAACAAAGGATGCTATTCCCTGGTCAATCTTCTTCGGTTCCTGCAGTCCCGCACTCTGATGATGGTGTCTGGAAGAGTTCGATTTTGTCTCTGGAGTGTCCCTGAGGGCTAAGCAAAGACTTGGACAGATTCAACCTTTCCACGATGATGCATTTGAAATGGGCAGCAGGTCTCCTGGTATTGTGGTTCCACAGCTCTGGAAATGCACAGGACCTCGGGAGATGGTGTACGTCTTGGGTCTGGTTGTTCCCACCAGTCAAAGGGAAGGAGTCATCTTCTTTGGAGTTCCTATGTCACACAAATTACAGGGTCAGGGCAGCAGAGGTTGATTCATGGTGTTGCAAAGGGTCTGCAGGCATCTCTGGTCGTCTTCCTCTTTGGTTACTTCAGCTTCCAACTGTAGACTTACTTTTCACTCCAGGAGCCTCACCTTTTATGCAGTTCCATCACTCACACCTCTGCAATCTTCCTCAGCAGTTTACAGAAAGGAGCATTTAGATGTCCAATCAGGACAGCCAGACCCCGAGTGGGAGCTGGTCCCATTCAGGCACTCTGACAGACAAAGGACCGGGGAGTGGAAAACTCCTCCCTCTCTTGTTGCCTGCCCAGACATTCTGGAGCCTAGGCAGGGACCCCCAAGGGTTCCCGCCAAAGGCAAAACACACACACAGGCCTCACCCTCCCAGAATGGTAGAAGAAGGGGTAATAAAGTAATTTTCTGGTAATGGCGAATAACAAAGGGAGGCCCCAAGTTGGTAATTGGGTGCCCCTATTGTGCGCTATCGAGGCTATGGACATAGCTTACGGTAGACAAATCACACAATAGCTGGTAGCACACAAACATTGCCACCAACCATAACTAGGAGATTGTCTCTGGACTAAAAAATCAAAGGAGCAGAGAGAAAGAGGATACTAGGTGGAGCTTTGGCACTCAACATAAGGTGGTGTGTGCCAATTTCTAAGACTATAACATTTTTGGAGAGATGCTTACTCTAGGATATAGAAAAATAATTATAAAGGAGTAGATTAAGGGTCCCCAGCAACACTGCCCAGAAGGATCTGGGTGCTGTAATAGTAAAACACAGATGCCTTAAAGAGATATGGAGGAACAAGAGAATCCATAGAACAGGTAAAATACAAAAAATAGAGTTCCACAAGACAGAGCCCATAAGAATGAATGAGTGGGAAAGGTTCCACTCGTTCAGGATTTCAGAAAAACTTCCAGAAGTCCAGCAAAAAGTGCTGGGGGTCTCACAAGGAGAGGGGATGAAGTATACCAATGATTCATCCCCATAACAGTGTCCCCTAAGGATACCAGTGGGGAGGATAAGGACGAAGAAAAAGGGACTTCACAGAAAGCTGATACGTCCAAAAACAGCCACATTCCAGTAAACCTAAACATCCCTCCTCTAAGATACATACACCTAGTGGGGCTTAGTCCCATGGGGTGGGAATACGAGTAGTGGTCCTCCTGCAGTAAAGCAGACTACCAGCGGTCCTGATCCAGTTCCTTGCACCCAAGGTACTTGTTGGGAGTGTAGGGCCCAGGATCACAGGAAGGGTGAGCCCAAGTGCAAGAGTAAGGTGCTTGATGTCCAGGCTGTCTGCTTGACCTACCCTTGCTCCATATCCCAGAGGTGGAGGTCACTGTCTCACCTCCTCTACACCTTTGGTGTCCTGTAGAGATCTCTCTAGTTTCCCTTGGGGCCTGGACCAGTACTCAGATGTAATGGCTAATATCCCACTGAATACCAATAGCTATTTGAGAAGTGTCCTCATTAATGTCCAGCCTTCCACTGGCTTAAGGGACACTGGGGCTAGCATGAGAGTGGTGGACAGGACCCTGTTCAAGAAAGGTTAGCTGGCGGGCCTCCCAAACATGCACATCTAGCCATAGTCACCATTCAGGTGGATCACAAGACAGCAAAATGTCTTGTAATTGTACAAGATCACGTGCCTGCCCAGAGGTTGTTGGGTAATGACCTAGCTGAGTTGGGGTTGGTTTCTGATCGACCACCCCTGATTGCTGCTGCAGTCACTAGGCCTAAGGTCAAACAGGGTCTGACTGATAGTCAGTTACCCAAGCTGAAGGGGAGACCCAAGGCACGAAGGAAGAACAAGAAGGCCACCTATGTGAATGGGCCCTATTCTTTACCAGCTGCATCAGCAACATCCACTGTGGACCAAGCGCCTGAAGGACTGGGTATGTTGGTGACCATAGACTCAATATCAGAGGGAGAAGAGCCAGGGAACCCATACTGGCCTTCAGTGCTTGTTGGCTGAAGGGGTGAAGGTAGGGTCTAGGGAGTATTTCTGTAAGGGTCAGAGAGAGTGCCACATGAGGGTCTGGGGAAACTGGTCCTAGCCCAGGGATAAAGTGAATTGCCCAGGACCTTCAGGATGTTTTGGGGGCGTGGGGTCCTTTATAGTGAGCCACTGAGCCACAGCCCGATGCAGTTAAAAGGTTGGTTGTACCCAAAATCTACAGGCTCCTCCTTTTTCAGTTGGCACATTAGGTGTCCCTGGCTGGTCATGTTGGTACTAAGAAGACCAAGCAAAGGCTCTCAGCCAACTTTCACTGGCCCAGGATGGGGGTAGAAGTGGAAGTCTTCTGCAAATCCTGCCCAACTTTCAAGTTGTCTGGTAAGATTGCAGGCAGTGTTGTTGCCCCACTGCAGCCTTTGCCACTGGTTGGTACACTGTTTGAGAGGGTTCTCATCAACATTTTCAGTCCCTTAGACCCTTCCACATCAGGTGGACACAGGTTCATCCTGGTACTGATAGGCCATGCCACCAGGTACCCTGAGGGCTATACTCCTTCAGACCATAACTGCCAAGGTGGTTGCCAGGGCCCTCCTGGGAATGTTCACCAGAGTGGGTTTCCCTAAAGCAGTAGTCTCTGGTGAGGGATCCAACTTCATGCTGAGTTATATGCAAGCAATCTGGAAGGAAATGTGGTGTAACTTACAAGTTATCTTCATCATACCACTGTAGACCACTGGTCTGGTTGAGAGGTTTAATAAAACTCTCAAACACATGCTGGGTGCTTTGGAGGAGCCCCTGAGGAGGAAATGATAATACCTCTTACCATACCTGACATTTGTCTATAAAGAGGTGCCTCAGGAGGGTGTTCAATTCAGCCCCTTTGAGCTCCTCTTTAAACATCTAGTGAGGGGGCCTCTTGCCTTAGTTAAAGAAGGCTCAGAAGCCACAACTCCAGGCTCAGAAGGAGGATGGCACATATGATGGGACAGGCATCAGCCAATCTTAAGGCCAGGTGGTCAGGAGATCCTCAATATAGTCCACCAAGCCCTGTGCTTTGGAAAATAAGTGGACTGAACCCTTAAGAATAATCTCCAAGATGGGCAGAGTCAACTACCTGGTTGACAAGGGCATCCCTGGGCTAGTCCCTTGAGTCCTCCATGTTAACAGGCTCAAGCCTTACCAGCATGGAAATGGAGTCTAATTTCTCTTGGTAGCTACAGGGCAAGAGGAGGATGAGAGTGAGCCCCTTCCTCATCTGCTACATAGCAACCCACAGAATGGCTCAGTGGTGGGAGTGAATCGCTCTCCAGATCTGACATCATAGCAGCAGAGCACCTGCAGGGCTTTGCTGCAACAGTATGTCCCTCTGTTCTCACTGACACCAGGCATCACCCAATGGTGCAGGTATGATATAGACACTGGTGACAGTGTACCTTTCATGAGCAGTTGCTATAGGATGTCAGACACTGTAAAGAACCACATCCAGGCAGAGGTCACCAAGATTTTGGACTTTGGTGTCATTGAACAGTCAAACTGTCCATGATCCAGCCCTGTGGTCCTTGGTCCCAAGACCAGTTCCCAGGGAGGTACCAACTATTGGAGGTTATGTGTGGACTACTGAGGAGACAATGTAGTCACCAAGACTGATGCTCACTCATTGTCCAGGGCTGATGAGCTTGTGGACAAAATAGGTGCTGCCAAGATTGTGAGCTCCTTTGACCTCACATCAAGCTATAGGCAACTTTCTCTGACTGACCAGACCAAGGAGAAAACAGCTTTCTCAACTCCTGGTGGGCTCGACCAGTTTAGGGTCATGCCATTTGGATTGAGGAATACCCCTGAGATCTTCCAAAGGTTGGTCAATCAAGCTCTGATTGGACTGGAGGCCTTATGTGTCACCTACCTGGACGACATTGCTGTCTACAGTTCCACTTGGAAGAACAACTGGCTCACTTGGATCAGATGTTGCAGGCCATGAAAAAGGCCAACCTAGCGATCAAGCCCACCACGTTCTAGATAGCCCATGAGAAGGTCACTTACCTTGGTCATGGAGAAGGAGGGGGTCACTTCCAACCTCTCCCCAGCAAGTTATAAACTGTACAGGGCTGGGAGATCCGCAGTACTCCAACCCAGGTGAGAGATGTTTTGGGCCTCACTGGGTACTACATATACTTCATTGAAAACTATAGCAACATAGCGGCCCCTCTGACTGCTCTGACATCACCCAAGCAACCTAGGAATGTTCATTAGACTGCTGACTGTTGGAGGTCCTTTTGTAACTTGAAGGAAAGTCTGTGTAGGGCACCTCTGTTATGTGCTCCTGACTACAGTATACCCTTTATTGTACACACTGATGACAGGGACACTGGAATTGGAGCTGTCTTGTCCCAGTTGGACGACATGGGGAGAGAAAATGCCATAATCTTCATCAGTAGGCAACTGAAAGATAGGGAACTTAGGTGGTCCACTGTTGAAAAGGATTTCTTTAGCATATTTTGGAGTGTTCGGCATATTAGACCTTATCTTACTGGGTCAGCCTTCAATATCCCAACTGAAAAAAGCCCTTGAAGTGGCTTATGCAGAAGAAGGGTGAAAACCCCAAGCTGCTCAGGTGGTCCATTAACCTGCAAGGGCTAGACATCACAATTGAGCATAGAACAGGGAAGAATCATGAAAATACAGATGCCCTTTCCAGAAGGTATGTTGACCATCTGGATGAGGGTGACAATATTGTTGGTAATGAGTCCACCTTAACCTCAGTTTGCATGGCAGGGTGATGCTGGAATTGGTTTGCACGGACAGGGCTTCTATGTTCTTGTCCTACCACTTCTCTGTATGTGTTTTATGTATGTTTTCTGCACAGGAGTCCAGTTTGAACCCCTGGAACGGCAGCTCTTCATTTGTTGTTCTTGATTAACAAAGCCCCATGGGACACCTTTATGACACCGATGGGTAGGGGTACCCCGTTTTACCCCTAATGTGGGACTTTGGGCACCTGTGTGTAGCCACCAGAGCAGGGTATGGGGGGTGGCAGCTCCATGCTGTCCTGACAGCGGCTTTGCGTGTCCTCCCTTTTTGGGACACCAGGCCCTGCCACAGGAATCAACAGATTCCTAAAAAAGACAAGATGGCCACCTCGCTTTCTGCCTTTCCCTTCCTGTTTCACAAAGTCCTGAGAAGCCCTAGCTCTGTTCCCTTCCCCTGATTGAATGTTTTGTGGGAGGACCATACATGGCTCGGGGGTTGCCCCTGGTAGACTGGTAGGAGCCTTCCCAGGGACTGCTTATTTTGGGTACACCCAAATGGTGGGACCTGAATTAATGGAGAGAGGAGTCAAATCACATTCTGTTTTGTGGGTGTTTTGTTTTCGTTTTTTTTTGTTTTCGTTGTGTGACACAATGCCTGTGCTCTGCCTGCGCCAGCCATGACTGAAACTGGAATTAATGCGGTGTGTGATCCAAAAGGCTAGGAGTTGCCTCTAATACACATGCACTGTTTTGGTGTCTGGTTTTTGGTGGATGGCCTGAATGCCTGTGAGCCTGATTGGATGCTGTCTAACTAATGCACTAGGGTGTGAGTGGATGAATGAGCTTAGTTGTGGGACATTTGTGTGTAACAAGGGCCCCCCTCACTTACCTTTGTTTCAGAAGCAGAAGTCATACACCAGAAGAAGAACCCTGGATTATTCCTGAAGCTTGCATTCTGAATCCAGCTGGAGGAAGAAGTATGTGGCTGCAACTATTCAACAAATAAAAATTCTGATTCGATGATTCAAGGACTGAAACAGAGAGGACCTGTGCAGGCAACCTCTTCCCGTAGCCACGAGGGAAAATTGTGCAAATGCTGCTTTTCACCCCAAGTGTACCGGGAGCCAGTCCTGTGGGCCTGTCGTCCTGTAAAGGTATCTTTGTGGGTCCTGAAGAAGAGTCTCCGAACATCTTGCACCCAAGAAGTCCACCAATGTTGTCCAGGGTCCAGAACCTGTTTGTGACCGCTGAGAAGTCAGATTGCTGGGTATCGCCCAGAAGAGGGGGTACCCTGGCATAGTGCTGCTCAATGCCCAGTGCTTGTAAGATCCAGCCAAGTTAAGAAATCTGCAAAGGGCTGTGCAGCCACGACATACATCCACTTTTCTACAGCTGAGGAATTCCAGTGTCACCACCTGAAGAGACGTGCATGCTGTTAGGTTCCCTACCATTCCGAAACAAAGATCGAGCCCTGAGTGTCCAGAGTTGACAGAGGTCTGAAGAGCCGTGCAGTGCTCACATATAACTTAGCAGAAGCCATCCTGTCTCCTGTGCTATGGTTGTAGCTCTAAAGAACCAAAAGGCAACAAACCGCAAATAGTAAAAACCCAACACTTAATTCTAACACTGCACCCACCGCCAATGAAGGTCATCTATAGAAACCACTGAACTTATCTTCCCCTCTTAAGCCTTGTCGAGGTCCACAGCAAGTTTTATCTTTGTGGAACATCCTCAGCCACCAGCGTAACAACCTGTCCAAGGAGAATACCACGACAGACCTTCACTGCTGCCTTTCCGAAACTGCTTGGTTCCCTCCTCCTGCTCGACACTGACATCCCAGTGACTCCTAATGCCATAGGGGGTCCATCCTCGGGGGCATCATTTCATGAATAGGAGAAACTCTACCACTTTGCCTCCCAAGGCACTAAAGGTACTGCTAGGAAGAGCATCTTCCAACCTCAGGGTCCTCCCAAGGGTTACAGATTAATCTTGGAACCGTTTCTCCTGTGACTTCCCAGGTAATTTGGCATGGTGGGATCTGGACAAACACAAGCAAAAAATTACTGAAAATATAAGGACTGGGCATTGTTTTAAAAGCAAAGCACAACTTACCTTTTTATTACAGGTTGCCCAGGTGGGGGGATCCACACACAATATTGCATTTATTTCTGAAAGAAAGCATTCTGCCATTGTATGTCCTCCATTTATACTTGTATGCCTATTAGGTTAAACAGTGCCTAATAATGTTAATTTTTTTTTATAACTGTCAGGAGTTGGCGCATTATCACTGAATCCAAGGGTAACTGTGTTACAACATAGAACTGTAAATATTCAGTTGACTATTTGTTTAGATGATTTTTCAGTGCAACGTGAGTCTTATTTACTTGTATATATCCACCTGATGTTTATCCTCTAATAAAGAACTGTGTTTGCATTCACTTTACTTAAGAACCAGCCTGCATCACCTCCCTTGAGTCTCAGCCCTGTCTGCACATCATTGCAACCAATTGAAAGCCTTGCCTGTGGGTCTCTAGGCCTCTACCCCAACCATATAATGGGTAATAGGATAGCACCCTCCTCCTGTATATACACCATCAGCATTAAATTGTCATGCAGGCAGTGAGGATTACATTATTTTGCGTGCATTTTACAACTGCAAAAAGGACACAGAATCCATAGGAATTCATGATGATCTTGGTTGCCTTTCATGTACATAGTGGCGGCATCATGGCTGGCTTATCAATAATGGGCAACAGGTTGTCAGTCCACCAATTTTGAATGAGCCGCTAACCAGCCCACTGAGATCACTTAGCATCCCTCAGCTCCAACAAGCAGCTGAGGGAGCATTTCTGGGCTGGCTTGAAATGTCAAAAGGAAATGTGGTTTTCCTTTGAGATGTTCTACCCAAGCAGCACATGTGCAATGGACCATGCAAGGTCAGGGGTGTTTTGCTTTCCCAGACTTGTGTGGCCCCTTAGGGAAGCAGGCTGGGGTACTGCAGTCGTGAATGTGTGAGGGAGCACTCCTGCATATCCCTACACATTCAAAACTGCTGGGCATACTTGAGGTTGTGCCCTGGCTCTTGCACACATGTGCTGGAACCAAGAAGCTGCTCCCTGCCTCTAGATTCCTGTTCATGCTGAGTGGAGCCAGGGAGTAATTGTGGGAAGCATCTGGAAGAGCATATTCTGGACCGGGCTGCAGGTAAAATGAAAATGTGCATATGTGCTTGGATGCATGTGTGTTTAATGAGCAAATGTTTGGTTGCTGAGTGCATGCGTGCATTTTGTGTGGGTGCGAGTCTGAATCAGAGAGTGAATGTGTGTAGCTGCTTGAGTGACTGTGCATGCAAAATGCACACCCGGGCCCCCAAATAAGAGGCCCTCTCACAGTCCTTCTGGGTGGGGCTTTGATTTGGGAACGAATGAAGAGGCCTGGTAACCAGTACAATGAGATGCTCTCACCATGCTGATGAGTGGGACTTTGATTTGGAAATTATTCGGGGCACCCACTTACCTCGCATCTCTGAATCAAGGATGTGCTAACAGTGGTGAGTGGGCTTCTGATTCGGGATATGGGTGAGGTGGTGCATTTTATACTTGTAACCAATGGCATAGAAAACATGAAATCATATGTTTGCATTAACTATGATGTCCAATAAAGAAATGGCATTCCACATGTGCAACACGTAACCAGACTGGATCCAGCAATGCAGTCATCTCTAGCCATGTTAGCATGATAAGTGTTATGTGGCTAGACCTGGACTGCAATTCTACATCCAGTCTGGTCAGACCTTATGCCTGTAGTATGGCATTTATTACTGGGCATTTATGATAAAGAAATCATGACAAGTGTTGTGTGGCTAGACTGGCATTTTGGTGCCTCCAGTTAAGTATTTTCTTACTGTGGCATGACCATTTGACTAGGCATCTGTCATGAGGCATGATCAGAGATGAAGCAAGCCTTACAAGCCTTATTGAGTGGCTAGGTTGTTCCTTAATTGTAGCCAGTATAGTACTGTGTTACTGTGGCATGACATTAATTAATGGGCATCTAAGGTAAAGCAAGCATCTTAAATTGTATTACCTGGTGAGACTGGCATTTTGGTGCAGCCGGTCTAGACATGTCTTTCTGTGGCATGGCATTTTTCACTGGACATCTACGATAAAGCAAGGATAAGTGTCAATATGTGGCTAGACTGCTATTTTGGTGCAGCCTCTTTAGATATTTATTTCTCTGGCATGGCATTTTGCTGGGCATATATGATAAAGCTTACTTAAGTGTCATTATGTGTTGTACATGTTTTCTTATTCTGGCATGGCATTATTAATGGCAAAGCCAACAGGTATAGGTACTGGAATATTGACAGATCCATTTTGGACCTGTTTTCTTACAGTATAATTACTGGCATTTTGCACAAAGCAAACATGAGTATGTTATTATGTGGGAATACTGGCATGTATAGATGCATCGAGAATGGGAATGTATGGGCACAGCCAGCATGCACATGTTTTTTCTGTTGCCATATATTGTGAGAAAGGCATCATGAAAATGTATTGGGAAATGCTCCTTTGCATGGCTGGCGACTTGCATGCATTGCATTTTTCATGCATTGCCTAACAAAAACGATTGCAAACTGTTGTTTTAAGCAACTGTACACATAACGTGTACTGTATAGTGCAACAATTTAACACATTGTTCAAAATATTTTCTCTGGGGGATACTCCTGTGAACGCCCCTTGGTTGGTTTAGGCTCCCTTGCTATGGTTGGTCGCCCACGCATATTTGTGCCAAATATTTAAGCCCCTACAATAAAACAAATGCCGAAACTGCCACTGCCCAGCATTCCCACTTGTTTCCAGGTAGTGGAGTAAAAATGGATGGGAACCCAATGCGAAACAGCAGATTTCTGTGTCTTTTTCTTACACCCCTTTATCTCCCCCTCTGCAACAATCATAAATCCAAAGAGAGGCAGTGGACATGTATTAGAGACCGCAATCTCATATTTGCAATTAACATGCCATTTAAAATGAGGGACCTAATGTTCTTTGCAGATTTGTAAATCTTTTGCATGCTTCTGTAGGACATCCCATGCGTTCAATGGTGATGGTTTGTACTTCCGGATTTCTACGGAGCACCGAATGTGCGCAAAACAGTATATGCACAGATGCAGAGCCGTAATTTGGCTGACTGGCCCAGGTATATTTGAAAAATATGCTGTGCCCTTAAGAAGAACCAAAGCAACACGCAATTATTGAGAGAAAAGAACACTATCACAGCTGCGGGAAGAGGCTAGATGATTAATGAGCACCGCCAGTAATTCTTGTTTAAAATGTGATCTTTATCTTGACAATAGATTCAGTAAAAACAAAATGCCTATTACACAAATGCAACTGGAATTTTCCAATTTGACCCTGAGCAGACAAATAAAACGAAAATAGTCGGTCAGCAAATTTAGTCAAGAGTCTGAAAATGATCTACAATTAATTTAGCGACTAAAGTGTACAACACCCCAACGGTTGGTTTATTGTTTTGTGCAGAGCTAACAATACAGACAAACACATATTTTTATTGCGATCGGAACTGCAAACTGCGTTTTCTTTCTTTTTTCTTTCAAGTTATCATGTATGTAGCTCGTGTTGATTTCTGCGATTGCGCTTAACACATGCTCTTGTGAAAATATTTAATGCCATGTTTAAATAGAGTTTAACAACTCAGCTCATTTGAAAAAAAACATTGTTGCAAATGTTGAAAGCATTCTATTTAATTATAGTCCTGTGACACATAATACACACGTGTTAAGGTATACAGCAATATCCGTGTGGAAGCCTGTAAGTAATGCAGTTATTACAGTATAGGAGTGGCATTACTACTCACGTGTGATAAGAACATGACATCACTACCCCAACTTGAACCATGTATTACAGTTGGTCCTCCACTTGCCAGGTGTCTCAAATCTAGGTGTTTCTATTTGCTGCTGTGCCTCTGATCTGGGTGTTTCTCCCACTCTCTGGATGTCTTAGGTCTGCATATATCTGGTTGCTGCTGTGTCTCAGATTGCAGGGGTTTCTACAGCCTGTCAGGTGTCTCAGCTCTGAGTGTTTTGACTCACAGCTGTGTTCTAATTTAAGAACTCTCCAATTTAAACTGAGGTGCACCCCCCACTGACCCTTTAAACCCCAGCTGCACCATCTATATGTGTGGGATCTCTCTAGTAAGGGTCCATTCGACCCACAAGACAGAAACCATGCCCAACACTGCCCAAAACAGAGCTGCATGATGGCAGGCCAGTATGGCTAACAATGCCCACCGCACCCAACCCCAATCTTCTTTCATGCACAGCCAGCCCCCCAACCCTCCTCCGCGACATGCAGCTCCCTCCTCCCCTCCAAAACCCTGAGGCATACACCCCACATCCACGCTTGTGCAATCCCCACTCCTCCCCCTGCTCCAACCTCCATGAAGATATCACTCCCCCAAGCCACACTGGCACACTGGGGAGCTAGAGTTGAAAAAATTGACCACCTGAGCTTCCTGCTCCATTCACCTACCCAATTTCTCCAACCCTCATACTCCAACCCTACCTTGGCCACCGATCCTGCGCCTGTGTGTCTCACCTATACTGAACAACATAGCTGCCCCGCCCGCAACTCCTATTTCCATTCTCTTAGTGCAGCAAGGGGAGCCCTGGCCAAAACCCAAACCTCAACAGACCCCCCACTGTCACCCATACCCTATTGGCAGCATGAAAGAGAGGAAAAGGCCCAGCCCTCAGCCACCTCAGTCATCACTTATATCAACCATGCTCCAACCCAGATCCCAACCATTGCCCCCTCGCTATAGCGCCCAAAGCTCCCCTCTGGCTCCCAAACCAGGACTATTGCCCAACCCTTACGCCACTGTCGACTGACACCCACAGTGCCCTCCACTTGCCTCCCGAACCATCAACCCATCATCACCACACCCCCCACCATTCCCACCCTTTCAACAATCCCCACCACACCCCAGGCAAGTACATGCTGTCCAACTCAACCCACCAAATCTCAGGTATTCTCATCAACTTCAGGTCAGTCTCAAAAAACAAATTGTTTTTTTTTAAAACTTTTATTTATTCATTCAGCTTGGTAACACAGACACAGGTGAGCATCAATAGAGCCTTCAGAGGCAAAACAGAGCAATCGACACATTTCGTATAATACATGCAAACGAGATACATAAAGAAAAGGGTATCAACATATGCACTCGGGGGGTCCGTAGAAGGTCGGTATGAGGGCATTTGACAGACAGCTCAGGGATCACCCAGGGCTGGATTAGGAGAGGGAGCTGGGGATGCGGGATCTGAGTCGGTGTCAATGGAGGACATGAATGAGCGGAACTTCTGCCATATGTCCCTAGGCCTGGAGCAGGCGGGTTGTTGAGCCGCCCATGATTCCTCGGTGTCGGAGGCCCACGTATCCGCTCTGAGCCATTGCGCGTGGGTAGGGGGAATAGGCCGTAGCCAGCAAAGCAGAATTGAACGCACCGCTAGTAGCATACTGAGGCCAGCCAGTTTCCTGGAGTCGCGGTGGAGTTCAGGGAAATCGTGAAATAGGCATTTCGTTGGGGATGGCAGAAAGGGGGATTCGAGGATGATCGATGTGGTGGAGCAGACCGAGGTCCAGAATTGGATGAGACTAGGGCATGACCAGATCATGTGGATATAATCGGCGTCCTCATGGCCGCATCTAGGGCACCTAGGGGAGGCGTCACTAGAGATGCGGCGTAGCCTGGACGGGGTGTAGTGGTACCTATGGAGCACCTTAAATTGGATCAGTTTGAACCGGGAGTTGAAGGACACCCCGTGGGTCCGTGCACACATGTGGGACCAACGCTCATCGGTTATCTCGAGGTCGAGGTCTGATTCCCAGGAGCGCCGTAGTTTGGAGAAGGTAGGGGGTGCCCTGGTTTGGAGTAAGGTGTATAGTCTGGAGATTTTGCCCCTCGTTGGGTCAGGTGAGGACAATTCGGTGATTGCAGGTTCATCAGGTGGCAGAGTTGGGAAGCATGTGTACTTGTGCTTGAGTACTCTACGTAGAGATGAATACTGAAGCCAGACGGAGGGTTTCCGTCTAAGGGGGGCCGGGAGGTCAGGCCATTCTACAAAATTACCCTGATCGAATATATCGCGCAGCAATTCATAACCCGCCTCAGCCCAAGTGCGGACCACGGAGGGAGGGACTCGCGGGACTCCAGGGAGGAAATTCCAAATTGGGAAGTTACGGTGAAAGGGTTGGGTGATGCCCAATATTTGCCAAGATTTGGTCAAGGCCAAGGATGTGCATGTCGCTGGGTCCAGTGAATCTGATATCTTTGGCATTGGCATGAACACGAGAGATCGGATGTCTCGATCGTTGACTGACAGCTTTTCTAGTCTAACGTGGGGAGGGGGGTCTGGTATGTTGAACCAGTGTGCAGTATGTTGGAGTTGAGCCGCCAGCCAGTACTTGAGGAAGTCCGGCGCCCCAAGGCCACCAGCCTCCATTGGGGCAGAGAGGGTCTTGAGCTTAAGGCGGACCGCACCGGAGTGCCAGAGAAAAGAGTTGAGAATGCGTGTCAATGTCCGAAAGAATTCAGAACCAGGCCATAACGGGATATTGGCAAATCTGTACAGGAGTTGGGGGAGTACCACCATCTTCAGTACCCCTATCCTGCCGGCCAAGGAGATCGGGAGTTTGTGCCAGCCCTGTATTTTTATCATAAGGTTTGTGAGGTATGAATGGAAATTATCTTCCAAGACCCGTTCAGTATGACGTGACACCACTACGCCCAGGTAAGTGAATCTAGATTGGGCCCAAGCGAATCCCATGGTATCAGGAGGGGGGAGTGTGCTGGGTGTGAGGGGAAAAAGGGTTGATTTAGAGCAGTTCACCGTGAGACCCGAGATCCGGCCAAAGAGAGCAATGTCTACGAGTATTGGGGTTAAATTAGTTTCGGGGGAGCGGATGTAGAGAAGGGCATCGTCAGCATATAACGAGACTATATCTGAGGAACCGGTGGTACGTAGGCCCCTATGCCCATGGTTTTGGCGAAGCATGTCTGCAAACGGTTCCATTGCCACGGCGAAGATTAAGGGCGAGAAGGGGCAGCCTTGTCTGGTGCCCCGAGCTATTTGGAATAGAGGGGAGCAGTGGTCCTCAGTCCGAACCCTGGCGACAGGGTTGGAGTAAAGTAATCTGACCCAGGATACGAAGGTGGGACCAAATTTACATTTATCTAGTACCTGCCAGAGGTAATTCCACGAGACTGAATCGAAAGCTTTTTGCATGTCTAGGGTCGCGGCCACCGCGTGTATACCCGGGTTCACTCTACTTATGATATTAAAGAGGCGTCTCAGATTTAATGAGGTGGAGCGGCCCGGGATGAACCCAGCTTGATCAGGGTGGATGATATGTGGCATGTAGGGAACCAGACGTAAAGCGAGTGATTTGGCGAAAATCTTAACGTCGCAGTTGATCAGTGAAAGCGGGCGGTAAGAGCCGCATTGAGTGGGGGATTTGTTAGGTTTTAGTAGGACTGTTATGGTGGCTTCGCGGAGTGAAGGGGGAAACTGGCCCGCCTCCACCGACTCTTCCCAAAGGGATACCATGTGGGGGAGCAGGAGTGATTTGAAATGTTTATAAAAACTCAACAGGAATACCATCTGAGCCTGGGGTCTTACCCGAGGATAGAGAGTCGATAGCATTCGAGAACTCCTCAGGGGTAAATGGATTCTCGAGGGATCCGATGGTGTCGGGAGAGAGGACCGAGAGTGGGAGTCCATCAAGATAAGCATCGATCTCTGAATCGGTGGCGTTGTCAGAGTGTGCATATAGGGATTGGTAGAAGGAGAGGAATTCCGCATTGACATCCCCGGGGGAGGTGGCCATGGATCCATCGGGCCTTTGAATTCCGGGAATGGGTGGGGAACCAAACTCATGGCGGAGGAGTCTAGCCAGGAGACGGCCAGGGCGTTCGCCCTCACCATACCTCCTCGCCCGCCCAGGATTATCAAGAAACCTCAGCTCGCGGTCCGCGAGGGCGCGGAAGGTGTCCAATTCAGTGTCAATGAGCGCGAGGGTTACAGAGGTTGGGACAAGGGAATACCGAGCTTCCAGTGAAGATAACGTGGCCTCGCTCTCGGCGATTTCCCTACGAATGGTTTTGAGGATACCACTTTCCTTGGAGAGGGCGATGCCCCTGATGTAGACCTTAAAGGACTCCCAAAGGGTGGCCTGTGAGGACACGGAGTTGGCATTGATCTCGAAGAACTCCTCGATCGCCGACTCCAACTCAGAGCTAAATACCGGATCGAGTAGGGAATGCGGTTTCATTTTCCAGCATCTGGATCGACCCCCATCCGGGCCCCAGCATAGTGTGACAGTCACAGGGGAATGGTCAGATAGGGTCCTGGGGAGAATCGCCATGCCAGATACACTCCTTATTAGTCCATCGGACACCAACCATCTATCAATCCGAGAAAAGGAATCGTGAACCGAGGAATAGAAGGAATAAGAGCGGGAATCAGGGTAGAGAAGCCTCCATGCGTCAAATAGGGACAACCGGGGAAGAGAGGAGAGTGTAGTGTAAGCTGCCCTGGAGAGTTGACGGGGTCTGGAGCCAGATCTGTCCAGATCCACGTCGAATATTGTATTGAAATCCCCTCCCCAGAGAATCGGTACCAGAGGGAAGCCATCTAAGAGGGTTATGAGATCAGAGTAGAATCCGGGATCATCAATGTTGGGACCGTATATATTCAACAGGACTACTTCCTTATTCTGTAGGGTACCATGGAGTAGAACGTATCTGCCCAGGGGGTCTATAATCGTGGCGATGGGGCTGTATCTAAGGTTTCTGTGAATAAGGGTCATAACTCCACGGCTCTGGGTAGAATAGGTGGTATAGTACCTTTGAGGACCCCAAGTTTTAGCAAATTTTTCGCAGTATTCTGCGCATGCATGTGTCTCCTGAAGGAAGAGGATTTTAGTCCTGTGTCGTTCGGCTTGGAGTTGTAGTAGCCTCATTTTCTTATAATTGCCCAATCCTCGAATGTTCCAGCTCATAAATGTCAGGGTTTCCTCACTCGACCCCCCGGGTATAGCCATGGAGAAATACGGGTGGGTGGAAATGTGCTCCCCAAGGACGGTGCCCATAGTGGACCAGTCCAAAACACCGACGGGGCCACGATGTTGCGGGCTCTGCCCTTTCTGCGAATACCAAGCTGTTTTTAACTTTTAACCCCGGTCCCCCCACCCCCTCCCACATCCCTCCCCCAAACGAAGGGATGAACAACCCATACCCAAACAACCAGAACAAACATGATGGCATCAACGCCTGGGGGGCCTGTGTGACGGCCTGGCGGCGATGCTCCGAACATGAGGCAATTTCAGGATAAACATAAAGCCCACAAGTATTACCCGCTCCCGCCCAGGGGCGGGCCACATGGGTGACGGTGGGGGAGTGGACAGCATGTGGTGAACCAAGAGAACAGTAGTAAAAGAGTACATGTGTCCGATCAACTGGACCGGGAAGCAAATTAGCACAATTACGAGAGCTGAGAGGGAATCCCAAAGAAGGTGAGCAAGGGGAGAAGAAGCATTTGACGGGCAACCAGGGTCCAACCAGGAGGGGGGTGGGGCGAACAAGAGATTGCCCAGGCACCCGGCCATGTTGTGATAAGTCAGTGAATCCGGGGGTAACAATCCCAGTGAACAACAGCAGCAGTGATACCCACACTTTTTGTCAATAGTGAGAATGAGACATTAAACAGGAAACTTATCAAGTATTAACGGAGTGACTAAAGCGCAAACAAGAAATAAGGTAGGGATAGGCGGTGTCCGTTCAACAGTTAGAGCGACCTGTGTCGAGCTAGTACCAGTGACTTGCACGAAAATGTTTCAGCCGGGAAAGTGTTCATCGATAAACCTGGATGCCTCCTCGGGTAATGTGAAGAAGTAAACCCGGTTTGAGTGTTCGATGCGCAGTTTAGCGGGGTATAACATGGCATATTTAACCTGGAGGTCGCGCAGCCTCTTCTTCACTGCCAGGAAAGTTTTTCGTTCACGTTGGACTGACACAGAGAAATCCGGGTATAGGTGGATCCTGGCTGCGCCCAGGAGAAGGTCCCCCTTGGCCCTTGCTGCCCTAAGGAGTGCATCGCGGTCGCGAAAGTTTAAGACCCTGGCTATGATCGGTCGTGGGGGTGCTCCAGGTCTGGGCTTCGCCGCAAGCGATCGATGGGCTCTTTCGACCGCGAACTGCGGGGAGAGTTTAGGGGAGTCAAGGAGTTGGAGCAGCATGCCCTCCACGTAATCCTCCATGGGTTCATGTATATTATCCTCTGGCACCCCAATTATGCGGAGGTTGTTGCGCCTCGAGCGGGATTCGAGGTCCTCATTCTTTTTCTCCACCTCCGTAATGCGGGTAGACAGCGTGGAGACCTCTGCACGGAGGGAACCCAGAGCATCCTCGGCGGTGCCCACTCGTGTCTCGATCTCGGCGACACGACTATCAGTCCTCTCCATGTGTGCTTTGATGGAGGAGATCGTGCCGTTCATGTCATCGAGCTTACTATGAATCGTGGTGAACCCCTCTCGGATAAACTCCATCATTTTCTGGGAATCGGACGGTTCCGACACCGGTGAGGGGGAGGGCTCCGGTGACGGCGCCTCAGCTCCGGGGGTCCCCGAGGGTTTCGTGAAGATATTGATCGAGGATTGTTTCTTGCCAGTCCGTGTCGACATCTCGCCGGTAGGGGGGACAACCAAGTTCAGCAGAGAGGGAGTAGGGCCACAAGGGGAGACACCGGGGTTGTCCAGGAGACGTGTGAGCGGGAGGCCCGGGCAGGGTGCCAGAGAGGCAGGAATATGGCGTCTCCGATTGGGGTCCCGCCGGAGCACGAGGGAGCCGGTGAACGCCGAGCGGGTCCGAGCACCTGACTGTAAAGTCCGTAGGGGTGGTCAAGGTTCGGGTGATAGTGACCAGTAGTGGAGGCAGAAGTGGCCAGGGTCGTAGACGTTGATCTGGTGTAGTGGACCACCACAATAGGAGGCAATGAGATGGGTGGTATACGGTGCAGATCCCTGAAGGCAAGTGGAGGGGCCCCAGCGTGGCCCTGGAGTTAGGGTCACCAGTCAGGAGGTTCGGCGGGTGAGTACAGGATATCTCCGTATAGACAGATAGACGTGCCGGCTACCCCATCAAGCAGGACTGAAAAGGAGTTGATGGCTAGGGGAGAAGCCAATGGAGAGGAATGCCACTGTGAAACGCAGTGAAGCGGTCAGTGGAAGTAGGGCATCAAGGGAAGCTGGGGTCTCCGGAGCAGTGGAACCAGGAATGTTGGTGGTTGGTGGCCACAGTGCACTCAGGTGCGGGAGGAGAAGCAGCCAAGGGTGATCCAGACCTCCAGCCGTGGGCCAAGAGAAACGTTTATGGTGCAGTAGATTGGGCCTGAGTAGAACTTGAGGTGCATCCACAACGTGCCAGGGGGCCCAGGAGATACCCGCGGCCCCAGGGGTATAAAAGTAGTAGAGGTGAGGACCGGGGCACAGGGCGACTCACCGCATGAAGGAGCAGAGGCTCAATTGAATACAGCACGCCGCCCAGGGCGGGGCAGCGGAGCGAAACGCTCTGGATTCCGGTGCGGGGACCCTTTGATGTAGGGGACAAGGCCAGTGGTGCTCGTAGCAGGCGGGAAAGGGCGAAATCCCAGAGCGAGCAGAGTGCCCCACACCCGCAGAGGGCCGCGAGCCGCCTGTCCCCAGCGCGGCTCCTCGGACAGGAGCGGGGCCTGGGTAGCGACCACCCCCACCGCGGGTCCGGTGATATGCAGCACGCCGCCCAGGACGGGAGCAGCGGAGCGGAGCGCTCTGGAGGCCGGGTCGGGAGTCTGCAGGAATCGACGAACGGCGCCAGCCGCCCTCGTAGCAGGCGGGGGAGGGCGAGCGCGAGAGCGAGTGTAGCGCCCCTCCCCCTCAGTAGGCCACGAGCCGCGGGACTCCAATGCGATCCCACGGATCAAAGTGCGGGGCCAGGGAGGCACCCGCTCCCGCCCAGCCTGCGGCGGTTCGTATCTCCGCAGCAGGAGTGGCACCGAGGGCGGCACTTGGACTGCAGGTGCCCGGATTCCCCAGCAGCCCCTCTGGGGTATCGGATGAACGTGGCGTGGGGGCAAACAGGAGAATTCAGTCAGGAAGGTGCCTCGCAGGTCAGAGCCGAAGATCAGGCGGCCATCTTCACTGAGCGCAACAGCGCCCCCCCCTCAAAAAACAAATTTAACATCTTTGATATCATTTCAAACGAAAACCCAGACATCCTTTTCATCAAAGAGACCTGGTTTGCTGAGGGCTATGAACCCATTGCACACAAGTCTTTCCCCCTTTTTACAACTTGACTTTTCAGAATAGATAAACAAGAGGTGGGGACTAGCAATACTACACAAGAATGGTTTATGGTCATTGGCCCTCATTAGGACCCTCGCGTTTAGGTGGTTAACGGCGCCGTAAAAGGTGTCGGCGCCGTTAAACCCTTAACGCCTTACTACGAGGTCCCATTTCGGGACCCGACCTTAACAGCTGGTCTAGACCAGCCGTTAAAGTAGGGGCCCGCAAAGGGACTCTCGAGGTAAGTACGGTACCGCAATTTGAGGTACCGTACTTACCACCTTCCCCATTCCCATTATGCCGAATGGGCAAAAATGGGAATGGGGAAGGGCCATGGTGGCATGGGGAATTACCGCCCGCCAACCTTGGAATGGGCTGGTAATTCCCCATTCCGCCATGGCGGACTACGGCATCGACCATGGTGCTAAAAGCACCATGGTTTTTCCGCTGGAGTCCTAATGAGGGCCACTGTATCGAAAAAGATGCATCAAAATGACAATGGCCTCATTACACAGACGGCGGTAAGGGTTAACGGTCACCGTTAATGGCAACGGTGACCGTTAACCCTTACCGCCGTACTACGAGGTCCCTTTGCGGGTTGGAGGAATTAACGCCTGCTTCTTGCAGGCGTTAAAATCCAACCCGCTAAGGGACCTCGGAGCTAATTACGGGACCGCAAAATTGCGGTGCCGTAATTAGCGCCTTCCCCATTTCCATAGAGCCCTATGGGGCAGAAATGGGAATGGGGAAGGGCAATGGCGGAAAGGGGATTTACCGCCCCTCCAACCTTGGAATGGGGCGGTAAATCCCCTTTCCGCCAAGGCGGTGCCGGTATTTTACCGGCATGAGCCATGGCGCTAATAGCGCCATGGCTCACCGCCTACCGTGTAATGAGGCCCAATCCATCAAAAAAGATGCATTGAAAATAAAATCATCGAAATTCTATGTTTTACACTAAAAGTACATATGCATCAAAACTTTTCCATCAAATGGATATGTACTTTTAAATGTAAAAGATGGCATTTTGATGCGTTTATTTTCTACATTAAACCTTACATGGAGCTGTGCAGTGCTGAAATTTCCGCACTGGCCAGCTTCTTGTAATGTTTTAATGTTTTTTTGTATATTGGGGAGTTTCCCCCATCCCCCATCCCCCACGCCCACCCCCCTTAACCCTAACCCTATCTAACCCTTAATCTAACCCTTAATCTAACCCTAGCCCCATCTCTAACCCTAACCCTAACCTAACCCTTAATCTAACCCTAAACCTAACCCTAGCCCAACTCTAACCCCTAACCCTAACCCTATCCATCGACAATTAACCATAAAAAAATATTCAATTAATATACTTTTCAATGGAAAGGCAATTCAATGAATAATTTTCGATGGAAAGGTATTTGATGGAAAGCTGTTAGATTGAAAAACCAGATACAATTTCCACTGTTGATCAAGGACACCTTAGCCAACATCACAGACTATGAATCCCTTCTTGTAAATTTCCAACTCTTGCCCTCCACCTCCCCCAGTTTCCTACTCATTTATAGACCCCCTGGCTACAACAAAAACTTTACATATACAGTCAGTGACAATCTGTCATCTATATTGAACCTACGTTTATCACTCCCCATTCTAGGTGACTTCTATATCTGGTTTGACTCCCCTTCAAACTCCATGACTTGCACTCTCCCAGATAACCTAGAAGCCTTCAGCCTGACACAACGCATCTCACTCTCCACCCACACTGCAGGTCCCACCTGTGATGCGGTTTTCTGAGCCACAAACATTGTATCAACTCTTCCCCCACACATGTATTCCTCTTTACAGCTATCCCTGACAGCCACATCAGTCTTTTTCAACACAGTCCTCAATACAACTATGTCGCTCTTCCTCATCACAGTCCACAAATCACACAAACTCACTGTTCCTCTACACAGTCCTCCACTACCACCATGTCACTCTTTTTCATCACAGTCCCCCATTACCACCACCTCACTCTTCCTCATCACAATTCCCCAATAATACCATCTTCCTCTTCCTCATCATAATATCACACTACTTCACCTCCAACTTCCTCGTCATAGTCCCACACTACTACCATCTCACTCTTCCTTATCAAAGTACCCTGCTACCACCATGTTTCTCTTCCTCATCACAGAAACACAGAATCACCAACACACTTAGTTACAGTCAACGACAATCCCACTTCACTATCCCTTGTCACCATTCCACAGTACCACTGCCCCATTCTTCCTCATCAGAGTCCCTGACTACCACCATCACCCTCTTACTCCTCACAGTACCCCACTACCACCAAGTCAGTCTTCCTCATTACAGTACCACACTACCAGCAACTCACTTTTCCCTGTTATTGTGCCACACCCCCACCAACTCACTTGTCCCCTTTACAGCCCTCCTCTAATACCATGTCACTCTATCTCATCACAGCCCCCTAATGCCACCACCTCAATCTTCCTGCTCAAAGTACCTTACTACCACCAACTCTTACTAAGCACAGTCCCCCACTACTGCCATCTGCTTCCTCTTCACAGTACCTGACTATCACCACATCACTCTTCCTCAACACAGTTCCCAAGAACCACCAACTCCCTCTTCCCCATCATAGTACCCACTACCCCCAAATCACTTGTCCTCATCACAGTACCCCACTGCCACCACATCACTCTTCCTCATCACAGAAGAACACTACAACCAACTCACTTTTCCTTGTTACAGACAACCATATCCTCACCTCAGTATTCCTCGTCACCATCCCACACAACCATCAGCTCACTATTCCTTGTTACAGTCCCCCACTACCACCATCACATTCTTATTCCTCACAGTACCCCAGTACCACCAAGTCAGTCTTCTTCATCATAGTACCACACCACCACAAACTCACTCTTCCTTATCATAGAACTCAACTACAACAATGCTTCTCTTCCTCATCACAGTAGCCTATTACCACCATCTCACTCTTCCTCATCACAGTACCTTACTACCACCATATCTCTCTTCCTCATCACATTACCCGACTACCATCAACTCAATATTTTCCATCTCTGTCCCTCAATATCTCCATCTTATTCTTCTTCATCAGAGTACCTCACTGCCATCAGCTCCTCTTCCTTGTCTAACCCGTCATCTTCACAGCCGCTCGCAACCACTAAATCCCTATTCCACATCACAATACCCAATTAGTTCCACCTCACTCTTCCTCATCATAGTCCCCCACTACCAACATCTCACTCTTCCTCATAACAGTACTCCATTACCATCACCTCATTCATCCTCCCTCATTATAGCACCCCACTACCATCAAATCACTCTTTCTCATCACAGTACCACACTGCCCCATCTCACTCTTCTTCTTCACTGTACCCCACTACTTCCATCTCACACTTCCCCGTAAACGTAAACCATGAACAAAACCTCACTCTTCCTCATCACAGTCCCCATTACCACCATCTCACTCTTCCCCTACAACCACCATGTCTCTCTTCCTCATCACAGTAATCAACTATCACCAACTCAGTCCTCCTGGTCACAATCTCCCAGAACCCAACCGTACTCTTCCTCATCATCATTATTCCACACTACCACCTCCTCACTGTTCCACTTCACAGGCACCCAATACCACCATGTCACTCTTCCTCCTAACAGTACCCCACTACCACCACCGCACGTTTCCCCATCATAGTACCCAACTACCACCAACATAGTCTTCCTCTTACAGCCATCCATGACCACCATGTTACTCTTTTTCTTCACAGACCCCTGATACCACAACCTCACTCTTCCTCATCACAGTCCCCCAATACTACCATCTGACTCTTCCTCATCATAATATCCAACTACTTCCACCTCCAGCCTCGTTGTCATAATCCCACTTTCCCACCATATCACTCTTTTTGTTCACAGTCCCCTGGTACCACAACCTCACTCTTGCTCATCATAACACCCCATTTCCACCAACTCACTCTTTCTGGCCACAGTCCCAAAATAACACCATAACATGCTCTTCCACATCACATTACCCCACACCACATCTCACTCTTCCTCATCACAGTACCTCAGTACCACCCACTCACTCTTCCTCATTACAGTCAATCAAAACCCCACCTCACTAATCCTTGTCACCATACCTCAGTACCACCGCCCCAATCTAAATTGTCAAAATCCCCCACTACCACAATCACATCTGTATTCCTCACAGTACCCCACTATCACCAAGTCAGTTTTCCTCATCGCAGTACCACTCTGCCAGCAACCCACTCTTCCCTGCCAAAATGCCCCACTGCTACCAACTCACTTGTCTGCTTCACAGCCCTCGACTAACACCATGCCACTCTTTTATTTCACAGTCTCCAAATGCCACCATCTCAGTCTTCCGAATCAGAGTACCCCACTACAACCAACCCACTATTACTCATCACAGTCCACCACTGCCACTATCACTATCCCAATCTTCCTCATCACAGTCCTCCATTACCACCAATACACTTGTCCTCATTGCTGTCAACTCACTAACACCATCTCACTCTTCCTCTTCACAGAACTTCACTACACCCAAATCACTCGTCCTCAACAGAGTCCTTCACCACCACCAAATCCATCTTCATCATCATAGCACCCCAATACTTCCACCTCACTTGCCCTCAGCATAGTCCTCAAATATCACTTTCTCACTGTTCCTCATCACAGTACCACACTGCCACCACCTCACTCTTCCTCAAGATAAAATCTCACTACCACCAACTTACTCTTCCTCATCATGGTACCTATCTTGCATCATCTCACTCTTTCTCATCATCATACCCCACTAGTACCACATCACTCTTCCACCCCACAGTACCCCAAATGAATCTTACTTATCAAAACAATTGTAGTCATCCTTGTTAGAGTACTCCACTAACAACATTGCACTCTTCCTTGTCACTGGACACCACTATCACCATCTAACTCTTCCTCATCATAGTACCTCAAAAGAACCAACTCATTCATCATTGTTACAGTCAACCACACCACCAAACTATTCCTCGTCACCGTCCCACACTACCACCATATCCCTCTTCCTTTTTACAGACCCCCACTACCACTACCACAATCGTACAACTCACAGTACCTCAATACCACCAACACAGTGTTCCTCATCACAGTACCACACTACCACCAAGTCACTCTTCACTGTCATAGTACCCCACTACCACCAACTCACTCTTCTGCTTCACAGCCTTCCACTAACACCATGTCACTCTTACTCTGCACAGTCCCCTAAATCTACCACTGCACTCTTTGTGATCAAAGTACCCCACGACAACCAACTCTCTATTCCTCGTCAAATTCCCCCACTACCACCATCTCATTCTTCCTCATCAAAGACCCCCACTAAAACAATCTCACTCTTCCTCTTCACAGTACCTGAATATCACTGTATCACTCTTCCTCGACACAGTCCCCCAAAATCACCATGTTCCTCCTCCTCTTCACAGTACCCCACTACTTTGAACTGAATCTTTCCCAGCATAGTCCCCCACTACCACCATCCCACTCACCCTCATCACAGTACCTCCATACCATCACCTCAACCTTCCTCATCATGGTACCCCATTACGACCAACTCACTCTTCCTCATCACAGTACCCAACTACCACAACCTTATTCTTCCTTGTCACCGTGCCCCACTACCACTACCTCACACTGCCTCATCATAGTCCCTACTACCTCCATCTCACTCTTCCTCATCACAGTAGCCCACTACCACAAATTCACACTTCCTTGTCATAGCCACACTACCACACACTCATTATTCCTTGTCTCATTCCCAGAGTACCATACTCTTCCTCATCAAAGTACCCCACTACCACCATGTCACTCTTCCTCATGGCTGTACCCCACTACCACTAACTCACTCGTCTTCATCACTATATCCCAATACCACAAAATCACTCTTCCTTGTCACTGTCCCACACTACTACCACCTCACTCTTCCTTCTCAAAGCACCCAACTAGCACTAAGTCACTCTTCCTCAGCAGAATACCAGACTACCACAATCTCACTAACCCCCATCTTAGTACTGTTTTACCACGAACTCAGTGTTCCTCTTCACACCCATGCACTACCACCATGTCACTTGTTATCGTCACAGTCCCCCAATACCATAACTTTACTCTTCCTCATCACAGTCCCACACTAACACCAACTAACTCTCCCTTATCACAGTCCCTCAATATTACCATCTCACTCTTCCTCATCACAGTCCCCAACTAACACCAACTGACTCTTCCTCTTCACAGACCTTCACTGCCATCACATCACCTTTCTCATCACAGTTCCCCAATACCAGCACCTCACCCTTCTTCATCACAGTCCACAACTGCCAACTCTCTCTTCATTATCAAAGTATCCGACTATCACAATCTCACTCTTCCTGATCACAGTACCCAACTACCAACAACTCACTCTTCTTCATCACACCACGCCACTACTACCATCTCATGCTTACTTGTCACGGACCCTCAGTACCACAATCTTAGTATTCCTCATAATAGTCCCCCACTAAACAATATCACACTTCCATGTCATAGTCCCCACTACCACCAACTCACTGTTCATTGTCACAGTACCTCACAACCCCACCTCATTCATCCTCATCACCGTCCCACAATACCACCACCTCAGTATTCCTCCTCACAGTACCCCACACCACCATGTCAGCCTTCCTCATCACAGTACCACACTACCACCAACTCACTCTTCCTGTAATAGACCCCCACTACAAGCAACTCACTCTTCATCATCACAGACCCCACCAACACCAGCTCACTCTTCTGCCTTACAGAACTCCACTTCCACCAAGTTAGTCTTCCTCGTCAGAGTAGCACACTACCACCACATCACTCTTCACCATAATAATACACCACTACCATCAATTCACTCTTCTTCTTCACAGCCCTCCACTACTACATCACTCTTCCTCGTCGCAGTCCCCAATACCACCACCTCACTTTTCATCATCAGGGGCACCCACTACCACCAACTCCCTCTTCCTCGTCACAGTTCCCCATCTGACTTTTTCTCATCACAATAACGCATTACTACCACATCATTCTTCATTGTCACAACACCACGCTACCATCAACTCAAATATCCTTCTCATAGTCCCCGGCTATCACCAACTCACTCTTCAACATCGCAGTCCCCCACTGCCACCACCTCACTCTTTCTCATAACATTCCCCTACTGCCACCACATCACACTTTCTAATCACAGTACCCACTACCACCAGCTCACTCTTTCCCATGAAAACACCCCCATGCCACCAGCTCATTAATTCTTATGACAGCACCCCACTACTTACACAACCCTCTTCCCCTCTCAGTGCCCCACTATGCCCAAGTCAGTCTTTCTCATGACAGTACCACACTAATAATAAATCACTCTTCCCCATCAAAATAAGTACCCCAGTACCAGGGGAGTTGCTAGGTCTGGAAAAGACCCGGGGCTAAGCTGCTGTCGGAACTGTTGGGACTGGGGGCTAGCTGGTCTTTTGGCTGTAGCTCCTGAGATTCTATCCGGGGCTACAACCAAAAGATCAGGGGATATAGCCCCCTTAGCCCCCCCTAGCAACGCCCCTGCCCAGTACCACCAACTCACTCTTCCTTTTAACAGCCCTCCACTACCACCACATCACTCTTTATCACAACAGTCCTCCAATTCCACCAACTCATTGTTCTTCATCATAGTCTCCCACTACCATCAACTCACTCTTCCTCATCACAGACCCCAATACCACCACCCCACTCTTCCTCACAATACTCCACTACCACCAACTCACTCTTTCTTGACACAGTCCCCCACTACCACCATCTCACTCTTCCTCCTCACATTCCCCCACTGTCACACATCAATCTTTCTCATGGCAGTATCCCACTACCACCAGCTCACTCCTCCTCATGAAAGAACCCCATTGCCACCAGCTCACTCCTCCTCATCACAGTCCCTCACTACCAATATATCATTTTTCCTAGTCATATTCCCCAAATCCACCACATCATTGTTTCTCATCACAGTACCCCACTACCACCAACTCACTCTTCCACATGACAGCGCCCCACTATCACCATGTCACTCTTTCTGGTGACAGTACCCCATTGCCACCAACTCACTCTTCCGCACACAGACTCTCACTATCACCAGCTCCCTGTTCCAAGTCACAGTTCCCCACTACCACCTTCTCTTCCTTGTCCCAGTGCCACTCTATCACCAACTCACTCTTCCTCATCCGTCCCTCCCTACCACCATGTCACTCTTCCTCATCAAAGTTCCCCAATACCACCACCTCACTTATCCTTGTCATAGCCCCACACTGATACTGACCCATCCTTCTTCATCACAGTTCCTAACCACCTCAGCTAACTCTTCCTCATCACAGTCCCCAACTACACAACTTCAGCCTTCCTCATCACAGTCCCACACTAATACCACCTCACTCTTTCCCATCACAGAATACCATTACTAATCTCATTTCATTGGGTGGACATAAAACATATTAAATACTTAATAAAACCGATGTTGCATAGCTGAATAACAGATACTGACAGCACATTTTTTTAATCAGAAAAAAGATAGAATTACAGGGGGTGGAAAGTATAGCATCACAAACCCCTTGATATTCAGTTGAAAAAAAACAAAAAAACTTTAGTTAAGGGACAGTTAAGGTGAATACGTTCAGTGCAACAAAACCCTTGATATTCAGTAAAAAGACTTCAGTCAAAGTACAATTAAGGTGAAACCATCCGATGCAATGAATCGCTTGATATTGATAAACTTGAATTTACGTGAGATTAAAGTGCTAATTTAATGCACAAAAACCTGCAATTCAGCAGCTGTTGGAAGTTATGCTACCTTAACTATGATATCACAACTGTGCAGTCCATAAGCTCACCATTGACATCACAAATTACATTACTGATGACATCACATATGGCATTACTTAAGGCACCATCAATGATGGTATGACATTACTGGTACAGCAGATCATACATGCAAGTAAGAGAGATACCACATTTAAAAAGGGTGTTTCTGCATAAAAGGGTGTATTCAAGTGCAAAACTTGATTGGAGTTTCCATTTATACATAATGTCCATGTACAACCATGGTTTTCTTATACACCTTAGTTACTCGGTATTGAATGAGCATTTACCATTATAAGATACACTAGTACCCTTATCACTCCGTTCTAACAACATACCAGCATGCAAAGAAAACAGTTGTGCAGTATGATGATGATATTGCACTAGACCACCACCAAATACAACATGCATGAGAAGGAAACGTTTCTGAAATCATTGTATCTTCATATATCAGTGAACTTACTGTCAGGATGACAAATCAAATTGTAGTCCTTGACCTTGTCAAATGCTAAAACTTAGGGCAGATGACCTGCAAGGGTCAATGATGTTAAAAGCAAGTTAAACCATCAACTGGAAAGCTTCTTTGTTCGAGCCAGGCAATGACACGCTTCATCTGGTGTGATGTAATGACATACTTGGCTCGGTTTAATGGCAAAAGAGTAGGAATCCTGTCCCTCATGGCTCTCAGATGCTGTGAGTCCCACTCCAGGCTCTCAGGGAAAAGAGGATTGATTATTCTCTGGCTCCCAAACACAGGGGAGACAGGAAAACACATTAAGGGGTTCTTCAACACACTGAGGTCCTGGATAACAGTGTGACAGGCAGTATTGTTGAGCAACAGGTCATCCCCAATGTGCCCTGGGGATGGGTCGTGAGCATAGCTCGCCTTTGCCTTGGACACTCAGTCTTCACCTCTGTGGCTGAGACTTTGGAAATATCAACTCTCCCATCAGAGGTCAGCAAATTGTTCCTTTGGTGTTTCTCTATGCATGAATCAGAGCAGGAGACACCTTCCTTTTAAATACAGAAATCTAAAGGTGATTGGACAGGAACGAGCCTGCTTTAAGAGGTCCAAACCTTGTCCTTGAAACAAGTGGAGTTTGTCCCCTGATAACACACCCGAAGTTATTTGTTAATGCAAGTGGAAGAGACAGGAAGGAAAATAGAATAGGCCCTTATACACAGCACCCTGGATGTGAGGCAAGTCCTTTTTGGATGGGTGTGCTTTTTGATTTCAGTTTTCTAAGCCAGCTCCTTGCTGGAAAGGTTGTCTAATTGGAGAGAGGTGTTACCCAACCTCAAAAATAAACAAGTACAGAGGGATTGGCATCCAGTCTCCTGCCCTGTCACGTCGTGCCAGACTGTCTGACCAGAAGACACTTAACCCTTCCACAGCTGAGCTTGGCTCACAGTGCTGACAGTTATATGAGAGATACTGGCCACTGGACCTTAAACTCAGGTCTGACTGACATTTAGCATTTACAACTGCCACCACCAGGATGGTAACTCTCATAGTTATGACAAGAGAGGTGCATATCTTAAATGCAGACCTTGCCCCGTAGTGACCTGGCTGTCACTGCAACTGTCCACAATGCACCTGTGACCAGAACCTGCTCTGTGCCACTGGAGAGGAGCTGTTGCAGAGCAGGCTACTGGTACATCAGGGACAGAACTGCCTTAAGTTTGCAGCAGCGGACCCATGAGCGCTGACAAGGCATACTTGATACGCCACACAATGCCGCCTCCAATCCCACATGCTTTTCACAATAATACAATCATGGAGACATGTAATGAATTCTGCGGAAACAATACAACTGTGTTCAAAGTATGGTACAGCAATTAATGGGAGGATGTCGTGCTTTCGCCCCAGGTGCTCCTATAATCAGGGTTTCATCATTCCATGCATGCACAGTTTACTTCACAGCATCGTTAATGTGATTTTCTAATGTAGGTGCAAAGTAAATAATGCAGGGTGAACACATTGATTCACTGCACGTTCAGTTTCTAAAAGGCGTATCGCGTTGTGGACCCTCAGTTTTATATGATATTGAGTCAGGGAAAATGCAACATAATAGTGCTGCTGCCGATTTCATTTGTAACCAGGTATGTGCTATAAACTGGCTGTAGGCAATTCTCCCGGTCTGCTGTAATTGGCCGCTGGCTGTACTACCTTACAAATATACTTGAACATCTTTTCTTTCGTAGACGTTCAATGATATTTTATGATTTTCAAATGAGCTGCCCACACTGGCAATGCTACCCTTATATACTATGTAGAATGCTACAACTGTCTCCTCTATGGGAAAGTGGTGACGCACCGTCACACAGAAAATGGACGCGGCTTTGGGCTTTTCCCACACGTACACTGCCATTTTGACTGCATTGCAACAGTTCCACGCGCTGACGGGGTGCTGTCACCCCATCTTACTTGTACAACTCACAAATGAATACACATTAGTCCTCATCACACTGGATGGGCAAACCGTGAACTGCCATTGAGCTTGCCGTGTTATTTATAATTTGCCCCTGGGAAGAAAAGACACAAGTTTGACAGTAGGTGTGTAGCCAATAATTTTGAAGCAGTTTTGGTTGAAGGGCAGAAGTGCTTGGGAGGAATCAGAACAGCATGAGTCTGGGAGTAGAGGACACTAAAGCCATGCACTGTTCTCCTCTGTGTACACAGGATAGCGCATAGGGGTGGGCCTCGGTCCGGCTCCACTGCGCAATACCGTGTGCTTAGATATTTATTGATTTTGATGATTATATCTTATATCAAGTGAATAA